>NC_072389.2:78190121-79422621 GCF_028885625.2 Pongo pygmaeus
CTCAAGCCTTCTAACTACTGGGATGGGTGAACCCTTCTGGGTAGGGCTGGTCTAAATGCTCCCTCCATGGGCAGGTGTCACGTGAGTTCCACCTGGTTTCGCTTTCTGCTGTGACAGGGCAGCACTGAGTTCAAGGCAGAGTCCCACAGTTGCTGCATTCTCCCTCCCCCAGGTGCACAGATTCTCAGCACCACAGTGACCACTGCTGGGGGAGGGGGAAAGGTCATATTGGTGTTTCAAGGCTGTCTCTCCTACCTTTTCAGTGCCTCTTTCAGCGACGTGAAGTTAAACCCAGGTACTGTGAGTACTCGCCTGATTTTTGGTTCTTATGAAGATGGTTTTCTGGTGGAAATAGTTGTTAAATTTGATTTTCCTGCAGGGGGAATGATTGGTAGAGACTACTATTCAGCCATCTTGCTCTGCCCCTCCTCCCTCACTTCACTTTACCTCCTGAAAGCCTGTTTCCAAATACAATCACATAGGGGGTTAGGGCTCCAAGTATGAATTTTGAGGAGACACAATTCAGTGTATAGCATTTGGACTTGGGAAGAGGGAAAGAACACGCACAGGAAAGTCACAGTGTAAGCAACAGTATGGAGGTGGGAAAGTTCAGCTCATGGATAGGAAAAATTGATCCAAGTTGACAGGGCCCACAGGGAGATGTGGTGGGGTGGTGAGAGGTGGCCACATCAAAAGAACCTTGAATGTCAGGCTGAGGTGGGAGGCATTTCCTGTTGTGTAGAAGGTGCCATGAGGTGGTGGGGAGGGTAACATGATGAAAGGATATTTGGGAGGATGGATCTGAAATCAGTGATGGGTAGGGGTAAGGAATGAACAAAGATGGAGGCAAGGAAACAGGACACATGGACCAGAGTTCAGGCATAGGCTGTTCAAAGGCAGTTTCCACACTGAGTTCCAATGTGGATCCAAGCATGCAGCGGGTATATTTGGAAAAGCAAAAGCATTCCCTTCCCATTACCACACAGTTTCCCAGCTGAGTTCATCACCAGAGTCCTACACATCAGACAGTCAACCTGCCCCAAACTCTGTCCCTAGAAGCTGTGGCCCAGAGGGAGCCCTTGTCCTGCTGTAGCCCGGGGACACTGCAGCCTGAGCAGGACTGCACCTGTTCCCTCCCAGGAGCCTTATCTCTGTCTGGCCTGGCTTTGGCTTCCAATGCCCTCAGCTTTGGCTTCAAAATCTGTTGGGTCAGATTTACAAGAGCTCTGGCCTTCTTTGGGTTGGGAATTTTTAATAGTTTTTTCAAGCAGGCAGTAGATCAACTCTACTTGCTTACTTCTGGGTGCATCTCCTGTTCCCTGGCCCCAGATCTTCTTTTTCCTTGGTTTATCCTCTCATTGTGTTGCAGCACATCTTCCAGTGGCTTCCAGAGAAAGAGTGAATGGAAGCCAAGCTTTCTGACCCTCACATATTTTAGAATGTCATTGTTCTACCCCAATTCCTGATTACTAGTTTGGCTGGATGTAATGCTCTAATTTAAACATAACTTCTCCTCACATTGGGAAATATTGCTCTATTATTTTCTAGTTCCCAGTGTTGTTGGGAAGAAGTTGGTGTCATGCGGAGTCTTGGCTCTTTACATATGACCTGTCCTTTCTCTCTGGAAGATTTTAGGATTTTCTATCTTTGGGTTCTTGGAATTTCTCAATGATGTGCCTTGTTATAGGTCTTTCTACCTATACTGTACTAGTCATTTGGTAGACTCTTGAACTAGAAAATTATGTGCTTCTGTTGCGGGAAGCCACCAGCAGGTTTGGGTCCTGGTTTGGGTCCCAATGGGGCACACGTGGGAAAGACCATGAATGCCCGTGTCTCTGACTAGTTTCCCCATCAGAAGTGGTTGTTGCACCAATCACCCTCCTGCATTAAAACTGGACAGACCAAGGGCCACTTTCCTAATGGATGGGTCTTCTTGGTCCATCTCATACTCCCAACAGAGCTCCCTCCTGGGGATGGGAATGTGCCATGCCAGGAGAGCCCTCTTGACCCAGCCTCCAGCCAAAGCTAGTCCCCCTGCCAAGAAGGCCCTAGAGTTACACTGGAGGGTGACATGCCTAACCTGGAAATTTCTTGCTGAAAATTGTCAGTTTCCCACACAAGTATAGCCTGGCAGTTAATTCAAATTAAAACCAGAAGAAGACTGCTCCTTCAGTCTCAACTGCTTGAAAATTAGGTTGTGTAGAGCTTTTGTTTGCTGGAAACTGTGCAGTCAGACATTGTGCAGATTGACGCAGTAGCTACAGCAAGTACACACATAGGGCGCCAACCAAGGACAAGTGTGCACATGTGTGCACACACACAGAGCAGAAAATCTAGAAATAAACTATTTTAATTTCAGCTGTCATGGAAGTTTTGTGTCATTTCCCCAAAAAACACAAATTTTATTTTATGACTTAGTCTTGTATTTATTTAGAATTGCTTAAGGAAAAGGAGACATGAGTGCAGTGGCTCATACCTGTAATCCTTGCACTTTGCGAGGCTGAGGCAGGAGGATCACTTGAGCCCGGGAGTTCAAGACCAGCCTGGGCAACATGGTGAAACGCCATGTCTATAAAAACTATGAAAATTAGCCAGATGTGGTAGTGTGTGCCTGTGGTCCCAGCTACCCAGGAGACCGAGGTGGGAGGATCCCTTGGGCCCAGGAGGCGGAGGTTGCAGTGAGCCAAGATCACATCACTGCATTCCAGCCTGGGTGACAGAGTGAGATCCCATCTCAAAAACAAAGAAAGAGAAAGAAAGAAGAAGACAGAGAAAGAGAAGAGAAAAGAAAAAGAAGAGAGGAGAAAAGAAAGAAGAGAAGAGAAAAGAGAGGAAAGAAGAGATAAGAGAGGAGAGAAAAGAGGGGAGGGGAGGGGAGGGGAGAGGGGAGGAGAGGAGGGGAGAGGAACAATGGGATCCTGATATCTGGTATGGGAAAACTTAAGTGCATACATCTGAGAACTTTGAACCTCCAGTTTCCACTAAATGCTCTGATCTAAAAGAAGTAGCCCCCTTTCTGTGCTAAGAGAAGGGCAGCTGCCCCTTGCCTGGAGACTAGGCAAAGACTCCAACAAGGCCTTACAGCAGGATGAGGTGTGTCATCATTGCTGCCCCACATTGACACCAGGCTATGGTCATTCCTCATCATGGCCTAAGGTCACAAGCACGATCTGCTCTGGCAGAATAATATTTTTGCCAAAAATGTCGCAAAGGGTGTACTGGCAGAATCTGGGAGAGGAGGTGAAGGAGTGGACATAAGGCTGTTAGATCAGGGGGAGACTAAAGGCTGTATACACAAGAATACACTAACCTGGGAGCACTCTCAGGATTTAATGGCTTGGCAAGGACACCTGGGGCTCCGACACACTGCTGGAGTGGCTCCTTGAAATGTGGACAGAACAGTTGCTGCAGTGAATTAGAGGAGATTATAGAACTGCATTCGCAAAGCATCAAAGAAGCCGGAAAGTACAGGGAGGTAGGAATGTTGGAATGGTTCGTTATATGCCAGCAGATTTGGAATCCACCACTTGACTATGTACCCTTGGAGGGCTCACAGGAACTCCCCTCTCTAGGCTAACAAGGAAGCACTAGTGAGAAGGGCACCTGAGTCTTTGAGAGACTCAGTGGCACTAACCTTTGTAGGTCAGGATCGACAAGAGGAGATGCTGCTGTGAGACCAGGCTTCGTGGTGTCAGTGGGAATGGTGGAAGGTGAGAACAGCGGATGCCAGGTGGTGGCACTTCACCATCATCAACAAGGTGGATGTAATTAACTTAATTGGTAGGAAGGCTAGAGTGATAACCAGGATGCCTTGACCTCCCGGGATCTGTTGTGTTGGCTAAAAACTGATGGCATTCCTGGGGAGAGTTATATAGGCAGTTGACTAGGGTATTTCTTTTTTTTTTCGAGACAGAATCTTACTCTGTAGCCCAGTCTGGAGTGCAGTGGCACAATCATAGCTCTCTGCAGCCTCAACCTCCTGGGCTCAAGCGATCCTCCCACCTCAGCCTCCCAGGTAGCTGGGATTACAGGCATGCACCACCACGCCTGGCTATATTTTTTTCTAATTTTTAGTGAAGATGAGGTCTTGCTATGTTGCCTAGACTGGTCTCAAACTCCTGAGCTCAAGCAATCCTCCTGCCTTGGCCTCCCAAATTGTTGGGATTACAGGTGTGAGCCCTAGGATATTTCCTGATTTGTGTATTCAGGAAACAACAACAACAAGATCTGGCACACAGAAGGCTGCAACAAAAAATTACAATTTCCTACCCAGTTTTCAGACTGAGACAATTGAGACCTATAGCTCATGGATTGTAGGAGAGGCTGGGTATTCTTGGAAAAAGATCCTGTAACATTACCACATGGTATTCATTAATTATTCTCCAAAGGGATCTGAGGTCATTGAGGAAAGTAACTGTAGCTGGTGAAAAGGGAATACCCAGACTGTTTGAGGGCCATTCATATAGGATTAGAGCTGACCGTGCCACCATAAGATCCACAATGCCACCATGTCCCCTCCCCAGTAAGACTGAGGACATGTGAAGGATAGGTAATAAATGGATCCCTGGATGAAGAGGCCGCAGCCCCATCTGGTTGTCATTTCTCTGTCCCTAAATATGCAATTGATATGAGTAAGCTTAGAAGCTAACAGAGCTCTCACTTTACTCCCTGACCTGTGGGTATGAACCGCTATAGTAGGAAGAGCCCGGGGGAAGTCTCTGAAACTCCCTCTTCCCACTTCCAGGAGCAATGCAGTATTCCAGGTGGAATCACAGAGATTTATCACCTCCCTCAACTGTGACCGCCGCCTTATAATGATAGTATTCTTACATTTCCCCACCTGTCCCTTGTGCCATTCTCGTCATCATTTTACTTTCACATGTTATAAACCCCACAATATGTTACTACTTTTGCCTCATTTATTTCTAGACATCAAAAAATGAAAAAAATAGGATCTTTTCTATTTATCCATGTATTTATTATGTCAGTGGTCTTCGTTCCTTTGTGTAGATCCAAATTTCTATCCAGTGTCATTTTTCTTCTGACCAAAGAACTGCTTTTAACACTTCACAGAGTGCAGGCCTGCTCGTGATTATCCTGGCTTTTGTCTGTGTGAAAAAGTCTTTATTTTGTCTTCATTAAATTTTTTGAAAATTTTTTATTCTTTTTTTTTTTTTTTTTTGTAGAGATGAGGCCTCACTGTGTTGCCCAGGCTGGTCTCAAACTCCTGACCTCAGGCAATCCTCCTGCCTCAGCCTCTCAAAGTGCTGGGATGATTACAGGCATGAGCTACCACACCTGGCCTTACTGACTTTTTAAAACTGCTTTTAATCCCATATCTGCAGAGTTAACTTCTTCATGTCTAGTAATTCTTTTTTTGTTTTATTTTGAGACAAGGTCTCACTGTGTTACCAAGGCTGCAGTCCAGTGGCACAATCACAGCTCATTACAACCTCAACCTCCTATGTTCAGGTGATCCTCCTGCCTGGCCTCCTGGGTAGCCGGGACTACAGGTTCATGCCACCATGCCTGGCTAATTTTTGAATTATTTATAGAGATAGGTCTCCCTGTGTTGCCCAGGCTGGTCTTGAACTCCTGGGCTCAAGCAGTCCTTGCGTCTAAGCCTCCCAAAGCACTGGGATTACAGGTGTGAGCCACCGCACCCAGCCTGTGTTTTTGTTTTTTTTTTTTCAATACATCTTCCATTTCTTTCTTCTCATCATGTTCAGATTTTTCTAGCCTTCTTGAACATATGGAGCATATTTATAATATGTTTTTTAATGTCTTTATCTGCTAATTACATCTCTCTGTCATTTCTGGGCCTATTTCCATTGATTTATTTCTCTCCTGGTTATAGGCCCTATTTTGCCTGTGTTTTTGTTTTGTTTGTTTGTTTGTGTGTGTGTTTTTGGAGACAGGGTCTTACTCTGTCACCCAGGCTGGAGTTCAGTGGTGTGATCTCACCTCACTGCAATCTCCGTCTCCCAGGTTCAAGTAATTCTTGTGTCTCAGCCTCCCAAGTAGCTGGGACTACAGTTGCGTGCCACCACGCCTGGCTAATTTTTGTATTTTTAGTGGAGACAGCATTTAGCCATGTTGGCCAGGCTGGCCTTGAACTCCTGGCCTTAGGCAATCTGCCCGCCTCGGCCTCCCAAAGTGCTGGGATTACAGGCATGAGCCACTATGCCTGGCCATTTCCTGGTAATTTTTTATTGACTGTGTTTTTGTGTTGTGATTGCTGGATTTTGTTTTCCTTTAAATAGTGTGGGACTCTGTTCCAGCACTAGTTAAGTTATTTGAAATAAGTTGGATCTATCAAGGTTTGCTTTCAATCTTTGTTAGGACAGTTTCAGAGAAGCCTTTACTCCAGTGCTCATTGAGCCCCACTATTAAGGCAATACTTTTCTAAAGCTTCTCTTCCGTTTCCTAAGTATTATGAGGTGTTTTCATTCTGACTAGTGAGAATATGAATTCTTTCTAGCCTGTTGTGAGCTCCGGGGATTCTTCAGTCTGCTTTCTGGTGGTTCTTTCCCTGGGTACTTTCTTCTCACATACGTCCACATCAGCCCTTTGCCAAAGGCTTGAGGGCATCTTCCATAGCTCTCCAGAGTTCATGCGCTCTCTTCTCCCACCTCCTCCCTGGTACTCTACCTCACAAATTCTACAGGCCTTGAAGATCTTCCCAAGCTCCGATCTCTGTCTCCTCAATCCACCAAGACCACTGGACTTTGGATTTCCCTCCCTGCGTTGGAGCCTGTAATTGCTTCCGGCAGTAAACCGAGGACACTGTAGGGTTCACCTTTTAGGGATCATAGTTCTGCTCGACCTGTTCTCCAATGTCTGAAAACTATTGTTTTATATTTTGTTCCATTTTTCTAGTCGTTCAAGGTGGGAGGCAAATCTGGTCCCTGTTAGCAATCATGGCCACATGTAGAGGTTGCAGGATGTTGTTTACACCTGTATCTTTTTTTTTTTTTTTGAGACAGGATCTCGCTCTGTCACCCCAAGTGGCAGCATCTCGGCTCACTGCCACCTCCACTTCGTGGCCTCAAGCGATCCTCCCTCCTCAGCTTCCCAAAGTGCTGGGATTACAGGTGTGAGCCACTGTGCCCATCCTGAAACTGTATCTTTCTTATTATCAGAGAAGTTAAACATTTTTTCCTGTGTGTCAGCAGCATTTGTGTTTCTTTTTCTTTGAATTTTCATTTTTCTAGTTTGAACTTTCCATTTTTCTTAGAACTGTTGGTCTTTGTCTTCTCTACTTTTAGAATAGAATGAATATGATATTGATCACACTTCGAATTGTGGCCATGGTGGAGTACCTGTGTTGATGATAGTCTCCCAGCAGAAACAACTACAAAGCTGGACAAAGTACATGAAGAAATTGTCTTCAGGCATTGGGCAATAGGCAGTTCCAGGTACAATCTGAGAGAAGGGAATCACATGAAGTGACTGCTACATTTTTCTGGTGGGGAAAGTTTCCAAACCCTCAATGACAGCATGAGGAAGCAGAGTCCAGGCAAAGAGGATCAGTCTTGTTTGGTGGAGGAAACAGAGACTGCCACTCAGGGCTGCTAAAATGTGTGTGGCAGAGTATCAGAAAGGATGGAGTTGCAGAGAAGAAGCCCCAGAAATCTTATAGAGGTCGCTGCAGGTCCTTGGCCAAATCCCAAACTATGAATGTGTGGATTGAGACTCTGCAAGGCCCAGCACAGAACAGCCGATGGGGAGCTGAAAGCTAAACAGTGATTTCAGTGATCATGGAGTGCTGGAAACACATCTGAATTCTGGCTCAGCCAGCATCTCCACTCTTGAAATCTCAGGTCTTGATGAATATCCCAGACATTCCCAGGAGGGCCTAGAAGGCCATGCCTTGGGATTAAGGAAGATTCCCTGGGAATAAGGGCAAAACTGAAAAACAGCTCACCCTAACAAAGCCTAAAATGTAGCCTTGACACACATGATCAAGTTAACCCATCAGTAATTTAATTCCCTGCAAAACAAAACTTAACACTAGAGTAGGATAACATAATCCACATCTCTACAATGAAGGTTCACAACGTCCAACAGCTCAAGAAATACTTACCAGATATGAGAAAAAGTGAAAAAATATATCCTACAATTAAGAGAAAACCAGTCATTATGAACCGACCCACCGTGCATGGTGGCTCACGCCTATAATCCCAGCAATTTAGGAGGCCAAGACAGGTAGATCACTTGAGCTCAAGACTTCGAGATCAGACTGGGCAACATGGCGAAACCCCATCTCTACTAAAAATTCCAAAACGAGTCAAGTGTGGTGGTGTGCAGGGGCCCATAACCCCCAGGCTGTGGACTGTACCCGTCGGTGACCTGGTAGGAACCAGGCTGCACAGCAGGTGAGTGGTGGGCAACAAGCATTACTGCCTGAGCTCTGCCCCCCGTCAGATCAGCAGGCATTAGATTCTCATAGGAGCGTGAACCCTAATATGAACTACACATGCGAGGGATCTAGGTTTCACACTCTTTATGAGACTCTAATGCCTGATGATCTGAAGTAGAACAGTTTCATACCAAAGCCACCGCCCCTGACCCTGTCTGTGGTAAAATTGTCTTCCACAAAACAAGTCAGGACTGCTGGTGGCACGTGCCTGTGGTCCCAGCTACTTGGAAGGCTGGGGTGGAAGGATGGCTTGAGCCTGGGAGGTGGAGGTTGCAGTGAGTTGAGATCATGCCACTGCACTCCAGCCTGGACAACAGAGTGAAATCTTATCTCAAACAAACAAACAAACAAAACGGCCGGGCATGGTGGCTCACATCTGTAATCCCAGCACTTTGGGAGGCTGAGGCAGGCAGATCACCTGAGGTCAGAAATTCAAGACCAGCCAGGCGAGGTGGAGGTTGCAGTGAGCCGAGATGGCACCATTTTACTTCAGCCTGGTCTACAAGAGCAAAACTCCATCTCAAAAAAAAAAAGGGGGGGGCCCATAAATGGCTCACACATTGGAATTAGCAGGCAAGAGCTTTCAAGTAACTACATACATACATTAAAGAATTTAGAGAAATATCAACACCTGTGAAGATGGTGAAAAAAGAATTTAGAGAAATATTTAGTATAAGTATGTCCTAAATATGCATGGTACATACTTACTAAAAAATAGTTTATTTTTTATCAGAAATCTAAATTTAACTGGGCATCCTATATTTTATCTGGCATCTCTACCCCAAAGCCAAGAAAGAGAGAATCCAGAGTCCCATCTTCCAGCAGGTGACCTAGCCTAGGACAGGGCCTGGCCAGGGGCAGTTGTGCATTGGATGGATTAGAGATGCCAGTCATTCAAAGGTTTGCCAGACCTGCATACAATCAACATTATTTTTATTTAATATTTTTGTCTAAAGCAACTTTAAAAATTTTAACCCTTTGTTTGGAAATATAGATTCAGAGGAAATTTCAAAGATGGTACACAAAGGTTTCATGTACTCTTCACTCAGTTTCCTCCAAAGGTTCTATTTTGTATAAATGTAGGACAATATCTAACAATGTCACATGTCTAGGTCTATGCCATTTTATCACATATGTAGATTCCTTTAACCACCGCTACAATCAAGATAGAGAACTGTTCCCACAAAAATCCCACTCCTGCTATTCCTCTGCGCTCATTCCTGGCTCTTCCCCTCCACTATTCCTACTCCTGGCAACCACTAATCTGCTTTCTGTCTTTATAATCTTCTCACTTCAAGAACGTTATAAAATGCAAAAATTAGCCAGGCATGTTGGCATCAGCTTGTAGTTCCAGCTACATGGAGGCTGAGGCAGGAGAATCACTTGAACCTGGGAGGTGGAGGCTATAGTGATCCTGCCATTGCAATCCAGCCTGAGAGACAGGGTGAGACTCTCAATGAATGAATTAATGAATGAATGAAGGTCTGGCATGGTGGCTCACACCTATAATCCCAGTGCTTTGGGAGGCCGAGGCAGGTGGAACCGTTGAGGCCTGGAGTTTGAGAACAGCCTGGCCAACATGACAAAACGCTGTCTCTACTAAAAATACAAAAATTAGCCAGCATGATGGTGCGCACCTGTACTCCCAGCTACTTGGGAGGCTGAGGCACGAGAATCACTTGAACCCAGGAGGCAGAGGCTGCAGTGAGCCGAGATTGTGCCACTGCACTCCAGTCTGGGCCACAGAGTGAGACTTTGTCTTAAAAAAAAAATAAAACAAAACCAAACAAAGAAAAAAAGAACATTATATAAATGGAATCACACAGTATGTGGCCTTTTGAGATTGGCTTTTTATTTTTTCTACTCAGCAAATGCCCTTTGAGATCCATCCAAGTTGTGCATGTTCCTATTGGTTTTTTTTCTGTTTGAGATGGAGTCTTGCTCTGTCACCCAGGCTGGAATGCAGTGGCTTGATCTCAGCTCACTGCAACCTCCACCTCCTGGGTTCAAGCAATTCTCCTGTCTCAGCCTCCTGAGTAGCTGGGATTATAGGCACCCACCATCATGTCTGGCTTTTTTTTTTTTTTTTAGATCAAGTTTTGCTCTTATTGCCCAGTACAATGGCATGATCTCAGCTCACTGCAACCTCTGCCTCCTGAGTTTAAGCAATTTTCCTGCCCCAGCCTCCTGAGCAGCTGGGATTATGGGTGCCCCCCACCATGTCCAGCTAATTTTTTTGTATTTTTAGTAGAGATGGGATTACACCATGTTGGCCAGGCTGGTCTCAAACTCCTGACCTCAGGCAATCCGCCTGCCTCGGCCTCCCAAAGTGCTGTGTTTATAGGCATGAGCCATCGTGTCTGGCCCCCTTTTTATTGTTGAATAGTATTTCATAGAATGGATGTATCAGTTTGCTTAACCATTCACCTATTGGTGGGTATTTGGTTGTTTCCAATTTGGGGCTATCACAAATAAATCTGCCATAAACAATCATGTATGAGTTTTTGTGCAGACATCAGTTTATTTATTTTCTGGTACAAATGCCCAGAAGCAATTGCTAGATCATATATTGAGTTGTATGTTTAATTAAAGAAGCTGCCAAACTATTTTCTAGAGTGTCTGTGCTATTTTATATTCCCATCAGCAATGTATGAGAGAGTTAGTTTTGTCTGCATCCTCGCCAATATTTGATATTATCACTATGTTTGATTTCAGCTGTTCTAATAGATATATAGTGATATCTTACTGTGGT
This sequence comes from Pongo pygmaeus, assembly GCF_028885625.2. Lineage (NCBI taxonomy): Eukaryota > Metazoa > Chordata > Mammalia > Primates > Hominidae > Pongo > Pongo pygmaeus. The sequence continues at coordinate 78,201,296 of NC_072389.2, forward strand.
TTTAATTTGCATTTCCCCAGTGGTTAGTGTTGAAGATCTATTCATGTGCTTTAAGTCAATTCGTTTTTAAAACCTAAATACATGTATTTAAAAAGGAAACTTTTGCTTTGGGAGGCCAAAGCGGGTGAATTGCTTGAGCCCAGGAGTTCAAGACCAGCCTGAGCAACATGGTGAAACACTGTCTCTACAAAAATTACAAAAATATCCAGGCATGGTGACGTGCACCTATGGTTTCAGCTATTCGGGAAGTGAGGCAGGAGGATTGCTTGAGCCGGGGAGGTCGAGGCTGCCGTGAGCTGTGATTGCACCATCATACTCCAGCCTGGGAGACAGAGCAAAACTCTGCCTTAAATAAATAAATGAATTAAAGGAAATTCGTGATTAGTGGTTCTCAAAGTGTGGTCCCCGAGCCAGCAGCATCAGCATCACCATCACCTGAGAACTTGTTAGAAATGCAGATTCTCAGGTGCCACCCCAGACCTCCTGAATCAGAACCTCTGAGGCGTGGGTTCAGTGATCTGTGGTTTAACAAGCCCTCCCGGTGAGAATCGTTCTCATTTACTACAGATAGAAGGTAACGGTAAAAATAAATGCATCTGCTTATTGCCTAAAATCCTCTTGTGGGCCCCACGTTCGCACAGCATACTTTTGGGCGGGAGCCCCACTCACAGAGGCTGACAAGAATGCTCCTGCCCCTGGGGTTGTGCAGTGACAGCTCACACAACTCCACGTGGCGGTTCTGAGTTTGGGAAGCGTTGATGTAGTCCTACTACAGCCCTTCCTGCCCTTCACTGGATGGAGAAAATCCAGGCTCTGAGGAGGGCGAGACTTGCCCAAGGTCACCCAGCAACATGGTCAGTCTCCTTTCCCAGGGCCCTCACAATGCCTGGCCTGTTTAAAGCCTGCCTCTATTCACTGCTGAGTGAAAAATCCAGCTTCAAAACAGAATATGGGGAAGGATACTATCTTATGCAACTTATGTTTATAGCTGCAGATACATGGGGGAAAAAAGTCAGAAAATACTGTTGAAGCAGTTACTTACGGAGAGGAGGGGTTTGCTGGTCTTTTGTGTTTTTAACTTCTATATTTCATAATTTTTATCACAATAATGTTTAGTTACATAATCAAAAGGTATTAAATGTTAAAAATAGACATGAAGCCTGATCCAGCCACGGCCTATCGTTGGCAGACTCAGGAAGCCTTCCAGATAGAGCAGCCCTGCACCTGCCCCAGGTCACACCCTGGGCCTGGGCACATGCTAGGTCCTCTGTCTGGACACCCTCACCCCGTGGTGGCCTCCACGTCCGTACCCACCAGCACCTCCTGTGGGCGAGGCCCTCCATTGTATCCAGCCCTGGGCACCCCCTAGCCCTGAGGGCACCTCATAGTCTGAGAGTCCACCTGCCTGTCTCTAAAGAGAGGAAAGCTTGGGACATGTGTTCCACTTGACCCATCACCCCTGGCCTGGTACAGAAAGGTGGACAGTGGGTATTTGGTGAATAAATGAATGGATGATTGGAATGAATCCCCAAAATGGCAATTTCCTGAGGCCCTTCTCCAGCTGGCCCAGGTGGAACCAGTTCTACTTTTCACAGGAAAGCCAGGTGTGAGGAGTGGGGCAGGTGTGTGTGAGGGGCCAGGTTCTCGAGGGCTGCATGGACACGGGGCTTTGGCGGGTCTGGGGGCGGCAGTGCTGCTGTGGGAGCCTCAGGGAGGGCTCGTCCCTGGAATCCCCCAGGGTATCCTGGTGCCCCCAGCTGCTGTGTGGCATGAGAAGGCCTGGCTGGTGGAGACACAGAGGGACTTGTTTGGATTGGCCACCCAGTCCAGCCCAAGGAGCTGTGCCTCCAGCCCCTCAGGGAAAAACTCACTTCTGATGTGTGACAACAGCTGCAGGCAAGGGGAGCGAGAGGTGTGCTGGGCCTCGGCCTTAGAAGCCAGAAGCCCTACCTTGGTCTATACGGGAAAGGCATGCGGCCTCAGCTAGCTCTAGGGTCCTGGGTTATGGTCAGAACCCTCCCTTATGGACTCAGTGACTTGGGCTGACCCCACCCCTCCCTGAGCCTCATCAATGAAACCAGGACGGGGCCAGGGCTCACGATACCTCCCAGCTCAGACCTCTGGCTTTCTCCCAGGAGGGCAGGAGATCAGACAGAGGTGACCCGGGCTCCCCTGTTTACCTCAACCTCCTTGTGAAGCCTCCTTCTGTCTGCCTGTGAGGTGGGTGGGGCCAGAAGGAGGGGCATTCACCTGTGGGCCTCTGACTTCTCTGCCCAGGTGTACCTGGAGAGCCTGGTCTATACCCGGTGCTCTGCTACACCCCATGGCCTGACCACGACCTCCCTGCCTCCAGAGCAGCCCTGGCCCAGGGAAGAAGCTGGTCTCTGCATCGAATGATATGTAGAAAATGGAAGTGGGGATGATAGCTCTGAAAAGGAGTCAAGGAGGAGGTGCCTTCCCAAGGACACGGAGGGTTTTTCCAAAATGGAACTTGACTGGTGCGGGCAAACATCAGGAGGTGGGAAGGGTGGCTCCCTCTGTGGGAGTCGGAGTGACTTGCCTGGATCAAACAGTGGTAGGCTGTGGGTAGGGCAGGCAGAGCTGGGGTGCCCAGAGCCTGGGGTCCCTGTCCCTGCAGAGGACTGGAATGTAAAACAAGTGTCCCCTGCCTTCTGGCTGGGGGACATCCTCTACTTCCAAGCCCAGACACACACCAGCTGCCACAAGCCCCTGAGGTTCTTCAGAGGACCAGTGGTCAGCCACACCCATGCTGGGCCAGCCTGCTGGGCCCACTTGCACCCTGGTCAGAGCCCATGACTGAGGGGACTCTCTGGGGACAATGGGGGCAGTCTCATGCTGCCCTCTTACAGGTGGATCAGTCCCTGGGATCTGGTGTTGGGCTGGGGTAGGCTGAGTCTGTTCTCTGCTGGGGTGCCTGGTGGACAGCAGGTAGAGCAACTTCTCCTTGGCTTTCTTGGACCTCAGGACATAGCTGAAAACTGCACTTTACCCTGGATGCCTTCAGATTCTCAGGGGACCCTGGGAAGGAAGAGGGGCTGCCCCTGCAAAGGGCCAGGGCCCCGGCCCATGCTTGCTTCCCCCAGCAGGTACCTCCTCTCCAGATTGACATCACCTGATTCCTGAAGACCTGGGCTACTGACCAGAGCCCCAACACCCTCACCAAGGCCTGTTCTTAATCAGAGCAGCTAGTATGAGTTCGGAGCTGAAGGGGGCAGAGAGAGAACGCAGGGCTCTGTAAGAGTTCTTGGCTCCCTGCTGCGGTGGGCCCTGTAGAAGGCCCCCCAGAAATCTGCAGCTGCTGTAAGTCACTGGGAGGAAGCTGCAGCAGACATGTGTTTCCCAGCCTGGTAGATGGAGAGGGGTTTCCAGGTCTCTGAGTGGGAGGCCCAAACGCGGCCTTGGTTGTAGCAGTGCAGGAATTCTAGCCAGCTCTGGGGCCCGGGGCAAGTCATTTAACCTCTCAGAACCCCACTCCTGGTCACCATGTGGCTCTTGTGTGGATGTAAAGAATACCCCTGGCCACTTATGTCCCATCAGTGGAAGCCTAGCATGGGTGGAGACCCCCGAGACTAAACTCAGTGGCAGGATCCAGCCTTCCCAGCTCTCCTACATAGAGCCCAGAGCCAGCAGGGTGGGTTTCCTGAAGAAGCAGGCACTCCTGTGGGCTGGAGAACATGACTAAGGGTCCCTTTGGCAAGGTGGAAGAGGCTGTGGTCAGTGGAGGCCATAATGAGGCAGAGCTTGGGCTGAAGGGGCATGATCGGGGGATCTGAGACCCAGCAGAGACTGGACTGAGGACACTGTGCCACTCAGGTGGTGGAAACCGAGCTACAGCTGGGCCCCCTGGTCCTGAGTGAGGCCTCGCCAGTCTTGGAAGCTGTGCCAAAGGTGGCTTCATGTAAGGGTACATCTGAGCACTCTTTTTTTTTTTTCTTTTTTTTTTTTAGAGACGGGGTCTTGCTCTGTCATCCAAGCTGGAATGCAGTGGCACGATCATAGCTTACTGCTGCCTCAAACTCCTGGGCTCAAGCGATCCTCCCACCTCAGCCTCCCAAAGTGCTGGAATTATAGGCCAGAGCTACGGAGCCTGGTTTAAAATCTTAATAAATATCTCCCCCTGGTCTTCTTCCCTGGCTGACACACATGCTGGCATCTTGCCCCTAGACAGACATGTTTCTGGACTTGGTTCCATTTGTTCTGATGGGCTCTTCTCTCTCAATGACCGCACGTTATAGTATGTGGCCATTCTTACACATTTCTGTATAGACCTGAGGGTTACTGTATTAATGTCAAAGTTCTACTGGTTTTTCGAGGCTGGGTGGAAAGTTTGGGTTAATTTAGGAGTGGGCATCTTGACAATATAGGCTTTTCCTCCAGGAATGGTGATTCTGGGACGCAGGTTTTGCACATTCTGGTTTATTGCTTGGCTCGCTGCCACAGAGGGATGGCACTGCTCCACACGCCATGCCCAAGAGATGTCCCACCTTATCTTTCTAAATCAAGCTGAATGTTCTCAGCTGACAGGATATCATATTAGTGCTGTGGGGACTCACTCCCTACAACTCGAGATGAAGTGAGGCAGAGACTATGGAGCAGATCCATGCTGACTGCATTTGCCCTTCCTGACCTGCACTGCTGGTGGCCAGGGCTGTGTCTGAGCCATCAGAGGGCACTGATTTGGGGACGGGGCGGGGGGCAGTGCTGGAGAGATGCCCCTCACCTCCCTCAGCTCCTCCTGTCCACCCAACACTTGGCCACCAAGGCCCCTGACTTCCAGGCCCCAGTCACCACTAACGGGATGCTGCATGGGAACAAAGTGTAGGCCCAGAACCTGGAGTTCAGGTTACTCCTCCTTCCAGTCAAAGCCTCTGCCCCTCCCAGGTGATTCCACCCTCATTCCTCCATGGGTCAAATATCCTAAACAAAGGCCTGGACAGGGGATCTCTATCCGATTGCCCAGAAAACACACGCAAACACACGCGGAAAGGCTCTGCATGCCCCCTGTGGCCTGCCAGAGGTAAGAGCCTTCCCGTCAAAATGCACAGTCCTCGTTCTTGCAGGGAGGTGAGGAGCGGAGGCAGAAAAGATCCATCTATTCTTTTAGCAGGAACCTAAACTTGGGAAAGCCAGACACAGTACATTTCTTAATCCTGATACTTTTATAACTGGTTACAGCGGGGTCACATGCATAACTGTTTCCAACATCTTTCAACTGGCCACATAACACCTTGTAATTTATTTTTTTATTTTTATTTCCTAAGGCCAGGGGAGTGGCTCACGCCTGTAATCTCAACACTTTCAGAGGCTGAGGCAGGAAGACTGCTTGAGGCCAGAAGTTCAAGACCAGCTTGGGCAACATAGCAAGACCCCATATGCAACAGAGAAAAACCCTGTCTCAAAAAAAATTTTTTTTGAGTACAGTGGCACGATCACAGCTCACTGTAGCCTCCAATTCCCGGGCTCAAGCGATACTCCCACCTCAGCAGCTGGGACTCTCAGAGTGCACCATGACACCCGGCTAATTTTTTAATTTTTGATAGAGATGCGGTCTCACTATGTTGCCCAGGCTGGTCTTGAACTCCTGGCCTCAAGAGATCCTCCCACTGTGACCTCACAATGCACTGGGGTTACAGGCATGAGCCACCATGCAGCCCCTGCAAAATCTAACTGTTCTTCAGGTGCTTCTTTTAGACCTCCTAGCTAGACTGTCATTGGCAAATACTAGTTTATTATTTTCCCACATTTATGTTAGTGGATTTCTCATGTTTTATTTGTCTAGACTAGGGTTTCTCAACGGCAGTACTATTGATGTTTTGGGCTGGATAATTCTTTGTTATGGAGCTGTTTGTGCCTCGCAGGATGTTTAGCAGCATCCCCAGCCTCCACCTGCTACATGCCAGTAGCACTCCTCAGTGTGACAGCCAAAATGATTTCAGATATTGTCAAATATCCCCAGGGAGGCAAAATCACCTCCAGTTGAGAACTGCTGACCTAAAAACCTCTGGAACAATGTTAGATCATGGTAATGATAGCACATACTGCTCCTGACCTTAATGGGAATACCTCTAGCATCAAAGTGTAGTAGTACCTGCATACTACTGTCTGGGCTGTTATTAGTACACTGTATTAGTCCATTCTCACGCTGCTATGAAGAAATATCCAAAACTGGGTAATTGACAAAGAAAAGATGTTTAAGTTGACTCACAGTTCTGTATGGCTGGGGAGGCCTCAGGAAACTTACAATTATGGCAGAAGACACCTCTTCACAGGGCAGCAAGAGAGAGAAGGAGAGCCGAGCAAAGGGGAAAGCCCATAATAAAACCATCAGATCTCGTGAGAACTCACTCACTATCACCAGAACAGCATGGGAGAAACTGCCCCCCATGATTCAATTATCTCTACCTGGTCCCACCCTTGACCCGTAGGGATTATTGCATTTCAAGGTGAGATTTGGATGGGGACACAGAGCCAAACCATATCATACCCTTTATATTAGCATACTGTATCAAAGTATAATTTTCTTTTTTTTCTTTGAGACAGAGTCTTGCTCTGGCTCTGGCTGGAGTGCAGTGGCACGATCTCAGCTCATGGCAACCTCCACCTCCCAGGTTCAAGCAATTCTTGTGCCTCAGCATCCCAAGTAGCTGGAACTACAGGTGTGTGCCACCACACCCAGCTAATTTTAATTTTTTTTTTTAGTACACATGGGGTTCTACATGTTGGCCTGGCTGGTGTCAAACTCCTGGCCTCAAATGATCCCACCACTTTGGCCTCCCTAAGTGCTGGGATTACAGGCATGAGCCACTGCACTCAACCTGAAGTATAATTTTCACAATATGAAAAGCTTGACTTTCATACAAATAATGAAGGACTATGTATAAGATATTTTCGTTAATTTACAAGGGAGTCAGCAACACGGTGAAGCTAGTTCAAGGAGTGTTTTGAGAAACAGTGTCTGCAGTGCTCCAGGAAGGGCATTCTGAAATGCATTCTGAGATAGAGACAAAACTTGTAAATATCCTGTAGGGAGGCCGGGCGTGGTGGCTCATGCCTGTAATCCCAGCACTTTGGGAGGCCAAGGCAGGTGGATCACCTGAGGTCAGGAGTTCAAGATCAGCCTGGCCAACATGGTGAAACCCTGTCTCTACTAAAAATACAAAAATTAGCCAGGCGCGGTGGTGGGTGCCTGTAGTCCCAACTACTCAAGAGGCTGAAGCAGTAGAATCGCTTGAACCCGGGAGGCAGAGGCTGCAGTGAGCTGAGATCATGCCATTGCACTCCAGCCTGGGCGACAGAGCAAGATAAGATTCTGTCTCAAAAAAAAAAAAAAAAAAAAACAAAAAAACGCCGTATAGGGAATAAAACTGTCATCTTTGGGAATTATCTTTTCTACTGGACAGAAATCTGTAAGTTAACATATATACATATTCCCAAGTATATTCAAAACATATTCTCTATTATATTCCCCTACATTAGTGGTTTTCAAAGCATGGTCTCAAATTGGAAGCATCAGCATCACCTGGGAACCCAGACATGCAATGCTCAGGCCCCACCTCAGACCTATTGAGTTAGAAACTGGTGTGGGGCCCAGCAGCCGGTTTCACAAGCCCTGCAGGTGATGATGATGCACTCTAATGTGTTGGAACCATTGCTCTAAATAGTCAAATAATCTTTATTTGTAAAACAAATATCTATGAATCAATGCTCCAGTATGACATTAAAAGGGCATGCCACCCACCTTTATTTCTGAATTTAAATATTTTGTGTGTCTGATATTAAATTTGCTGTTTTGTTTTTCAAATACTCTTAAGACAGTTTTCATCTGTTCTTAATTTTCTCTTTTTAAATAAAAAATGGTCTTCCAAATCTATCCATTTTTCTCTTCTTTAAGCTATTGATAGGATGAAACAAAAGTTCAGCCATTCTTACATCTTTTTTTTTGAGACGGAGTCTCACTGTCACCCAGGCTGGAATGCAGTGGTGCGATCTCGGCTCACTGCAACCTCCACCTCCCAGGTTCAAGTGATTCTTGCGCCTCAGCCTCCTAAGTAGCTGGGATTACAGGCACCCGGCACCACGCCCTGCCATATATATATATATATATGTTTTTTTTTTTTTTAGTAGAGACAGGTCTTGCCATGTTGGCCAGGCTGGTCTCCAACTCCTGACCTCAGGTGATCTGCCTGCCTTGGACTCCCAAAGTGCTAGGATTACTGGCATGAGCCACTGCACCCAGCATTTTTTTTTTTTTTTGAGATGGTCTCATTCTGTTGCTCAGGCTGGATGGAGTACAGTGGCGCCATCATGGTTCACTGCAGCCTCCACGTCCCAGGCTCAAGAGATCCTCTGACCTCAGTCTCTTAGGTAGCTGGGATGACACGTGTACACCCGCACAAGTGGCTAATTTTTTGTAGAGACTGGGGTCTCCCTATGTTGCCCAAGCTGGTCCAGAACTCCTGGGCTCAAGTGATCCACTGGCCTTGGCCTCCCAAAGTGCTATGATTACAGATCTTATGTTCTTAAAATTTTTGTTTGACATGGTGTAGGATAGTCTAGTAACTTAACACACTGTTGTTTTCAACAGGCTAGTGCTTATGACTTGTAAAAGAACTCTTCAGAAATGAGCTCAATTTTACTATGAATTGGGACACTTTCCATTTCTTTCTATTCTATAGAGCAGTTTACTTGTCGTGAGCTCTGTCTTTTGAAAACTTGAAAGCCTGCAAGAATGAAACCAGCTGCACCTGGTGCATGGGATAGGCATGGAATTGAGAAGAGCTCAAACTATGATCAGCCCTCTGTATTCTTGGGTTCTGGATCCTTGGATTTAACCAACTGTGCATCAAAAATATTTGGAAAAAGTAAAACAATAAAAAACAAAAATTTATAAATACTTTATAACAGGTATTTACAAAGCATTTATGTTGTATGAGGTATTACAGTAATCTAGAGATGATTTAAAGTATACAGAAGGATGTGCATAGGTTACATGCAAATACTATGCCATATTATATCAGCGACTTGAGCATCTGTGAATTTTGGTATCTCTGGGGTCCTGGAACCAATATCCTGAGGTTACTAAGGGACAACTGTGTTCAATTTCTTCTTTGGTTATTAGTCTATTCTCTAATGTATTTTTGTTGTTGTTTTGTCTTTTTGTTTTTGCCTCTTCAAATCAATGTCAGAAACTGACATTGGGTAGTTGTTTTAGACCACCCATTAGCTCAAAGCTATCAGTAAGGAGCCTACCATTGCAATCTAAGCAATCGATTTTTTTTCCCCATCAGATTGGCAAAAATTAAGATAAGCATCTATTGTTGAAGCTGCGGGGAGTTTTCCTGAGCATGTTAATTACGACAGCCCTTTTTGCTAGGCACCTAGACGATTCATCAAAATGAAATAAAATATCCTGCAGTTAAAGAAGTTATCTGGTTTATTTCCTTATCTGGGTGCTGGTTATGTGAGGTCTACAGTTGATGAAAACTTATTAAGCTTTATATTTCTAATAGGTACAATTTTCTGTATGTGTAGTAGATTTCAATAGTTTTTAAAATGTCTTTTGCCACAGCCCGCAGCTGTGTATAATGCTATTCGCTTAACAGTGGAATACATGGCAATGACACGAATTCCCCTGGCTCCCGGGATCCTACTCCCTTAAATTAAACAAATAAAATAACGTTCACTGTTAGTTAAACGGGTCGTTGGCGCTGGTTTTTTCCAGGGAAGGATTCTGGAAGACGGAGGAGGAGACGCCAGCATTTCGCCCCCGGCACCTCCAGCGGGCTTCGGTCCACTCTCAACCTCACTCGAACAGCTCGTCGTCCTCCCAGAGGACGTTAATCCAAGTCATGTGATCGTCGACTCACCGGACCCCACGCGACCGGAAAAAGAAATTCCCGGGCCCTGGCTTCCTGGCGCGATGATGAGGCACCAGGGGTGAAGCCAGGCATGGGCTTCTGCAGCGGGAATGAGGGGGCGCCAGTGGCTCCGGAAGTGGGGGGAGGTTGTCTGCGCTGGCCTCTCCGCAAACACAGTGTGCGCGGGCGTGAGGGCTGCGGGTCTGGTAGAGAAAAGTCCACCGCCATCCCGCTCCTGAGAGGGAGTCGCGGGGGAGGGGGTGGGGGCGGGTAAGACAGCGCAGGCCGGCCGGCTTAGAGTCCCTGGCGGAAGGAAGGGACCCTGACTCCCGGGGCAGGAAGTAGGGCTTGTCTGGAGCTGGGAGTCCTTTCAGGTCTTCCCCAGCCCCAAGAGGACCTCCCAAGGACACCCCGTTCCCCAGCCCTGCTGTGGGAGTTGAACAAGAACGTGCTAGAATCAGGCTCACTCTTCCACGCTGTTAGGAAGCCCCTCCGCTCTTTCCAGACCCAGAAAGTAGTAGTTTTGGGCCTGAGACTTATCCATCCCTCCATCCAATCCATCCATCCGTACATTCTAAGCGCCTAGTCTATACCATGAAGTGTACTAGGCACTGGGAGGACTTGAGCTGCCGAGGGAAGGGGAAATCGGAGGCTTGAATTGGCAGTCATAGTTAAGGCTCCAGGGGCAGAGACCTAACTGCACCTTGTGTGTAGTGCTAAGGGGGCTCCCTGAGGATGCCTTCAACCTTAAAGGCAGATGGCAGGAGCTGGCTGGCTGAAGTACAGTTTGTGTACCAGAGGTTGGGAGGCAAGGGTGGGAGGCGTGTGTCTTCAGACAGGGAACAGCATGTGCAGAGACGTAGGTGAGAGAGAGCATGGCTCCCCAGGAATGAATGCATTTCCCATAGCTGGGAGAGTATCATCTGGAGGTTAGGGAAGGATGAGGCTGGACAACTAAAGACCAAATCTTCCTGGCTCTTGGATCACCATAATCAAGTTAATGAACATATCCACTGGCCCTCAAAATTTCCTCATGTGAGGGGCTATTTTAGGAAGTATGATCAAGGAGGGCCGGCCTGCCAGGGTGCAATGCCTCACACCTGTAATCCCAGCACTTTGGGAGGCCAAGGTGTGCAGATGACCTGAGGTCAGGAGTTCGAGATCAGCATGGCCAACGTGGTGAAACCCTGTCTCTACTAAAAATTAAAAAAAAGCCAGGCGTGTTGGTGCATGCCTGTAGTCCCAGCTACTTGGGAGGCTGAGGCAGGAGCATTGCTTGAACCCGGGAGGCGGAGGTTGCAGTGAGTTAAGATCGTGCCATTGCTCTCCAGCCTGGGCAACAGAGTGAGACTCTGTCTTAAAAAAAAAAAAATTGAGGGGGGGACTGGTCTGATGAATTGTCACTTGAGCAGAGAGTGGAATGAAATAAAGGATAGCAAGCCACGCAGAGTGCAGCAGGCATGGAGGCGGGAGAAAGGCTGATGTCCCTGAGCGACAGCAAGGAAGCCGGAGTGGCTGGAGTTGTGTGGGTATGGGGAAGAGGTGAGAGAGGTCACTTGTCTCTGTGAGGCCCAGGACTTTGTTTTGTCCCCTGCTGTACCCCCAGCACTTAGAGTGGGAGTTAGCACAGAGAAGGCACTCTATTGATGTTTGCTGAGCAGATGGATGCCTGGAGTAGACCTCAGAGCAGGGCTTGGTGGCAGGGTGGGTCAGTGAGAGAGTTTACTCAACAGCCTGGTGATAGAGGAGAACAAGTGGCCAGAGGTTATCCATCTATGACGGGGACCGGGATCCCTGCTGGGCAGCAGTGTGGGAGACACATGGATCCTGGCCACACCTTAGCCTTCCCTCCAGCCTGATTACCTGCCTCCCTCCCTTGCAGAGGTTCCGATTCTGTGGTGATCTGGACTGTCTCGACTGGGTCCTGGCAGAGATCAGCACGCTGGCCAAGATGGTTGAGTGCACAGGATCTAGTCTGGGTGGAGGAAGGGCATTGGGCTGGGGATTGTGGGTGTAGAGGATGGTGAGGTTTCTCTGGGGTTAAGGCCTCAGTACTCTCAGCCTGTGCTACCATGCTTTGTGACCTTGATCAGTGGCTGGCCTGCTCTGAGCCAGTGCCCAGGAAGGAGGGGTGAGGTTTGCCAGCCTGGCTGGTATAAGGACTTCCCTCGCAGTCCTCTGTGAAGTTGCGGCTGCTCTGCAGCCAGGTACTAAAGGAGCTACTGGGACAGGGGATTGATGTGACTACAAGACCCAGCACCCCATTGTCCCATGACCTTATGACCCCCAGTGCCTTGAAACTCTGCACTAGGCCCAGGGACACGGGTGAACCAGCCTCTCAACCTCTCTGGGCACCTCCCTTCCTTCTTTCCAGCCTGTCTGTTCCTTATTGCAGGATCCAGGCTAGGGGTGAGGGGCTTGTGAGCAGGGGCCTGGCACCCCCTGAAGATCTCCTTTCCCCATAGTATGAGAAGATCCTGAAGCTCACGGTTGACGCCAAGTTTGGTGAGTACCCTGTTGAGTCCACAGGCCCCAGGCAACCCTGGGACCTTGGCCTGGTGCCTGGTACAGACCCCCCTCCCACCCCCCCACATCCCAGCAGCATCCTTAACCTGCCTTCCCTAGTGGAAGAGCATGAGGGAAAGAAAGACATTGACAGTCCCATCTTCCTGTCCTCTGCCAGCTCCTGGTGGAGCAGTAGCAGTGCCTGTGGCGCCAGGAGGCCTGGGGGCTTTGAGCTGAAGTTAATAGGGCAACAGGGAGGTGGCTGGACCCACAGTGACACCCCCTGTCCCACCCACAGGTCCCTCAGAGTCAGGCGATGTGAAGGCCACAGTGGCAGTGCTGAGTTTCATCCTCTCCAGTGCGGCCAAGCACAGTGTCGATGGCAAATCCTTGTCCAGTGAACTGCAGTAGCTGGGGCTGCCCCAAGGTACAGGTTGTGGGTGGGCAGCTGGGTAGCCTGTGGGCCAAGGGCTGGTAGAGAGCGGGCCAGGCCCTGTGACCCTGAGGTGTACCCTGCCATGTCTGGGCCAGGAACCCAAGCCAGGCCCCGACATGCTACCTCCAGAGCTACTCCATTCTACCGCCAGAGCATGTGCCCAGCCTGTGCCGCTGTTATGAGGAGAAGCAAAGCCCCTTGCAGAAGCACTTGGGGTCTGCAGCCTACGCAGTATGAGGCCAGCCAGGGTCCGGACTCATCCTAGAAAGTGCACGCAGCACACAAAGTGCATGGAGAGTCCAGGGAGACGACTTAACCATGGTCACATACCGAGCAGCCGCAGAGCTGGGACGTGGCCCTGGGTCTCCTGAATCCATGGGCTCTGTGATGTGTCCATACAGGATCAGACCTTGCCCTTTCCTCCTGGCTGACCCTTCCCTAGTCCCCCATGCCCCATGTTTGAGCACCCAGCTCCCTCTCATTCCTCCCTCTCCAAAGTGTGGTCCCTGGCAGCACGAGTGGCAGAAGGGGCAGCAGAGACTTTCGACCCCTCAGCTGCACCTAAGACCTCTGTGTGGTCTGTGTGTGCTGGGGAAGGCTTTTGGCCACCATTTCCCCCTCTGTAAATGAGACTGATACATGTGGCATGGAGGGCGGGAGGCCGGTGTGAGTGCCAAGCACTTGGAGCAGGGCCCTGAGTGAGCATGGACGTGGGAGCAGGGGTGTCTACCAAGAGGCCGTCTGCCTCCCCCAGGGTGTGCAGACTCTGGCGTGCACCATCCCACACAAGGGCCTGGGCTGGCACCACCCTGAAGAAGGTGGCACCCATTCTGGTGGTCAGTGGGTCTGGCCTGGTGGGAGGATCATCACAGACTTCAGGGGCCTGGGCAGCCTTGGGGGGACTAGGGGAGGTCATCTCTTCCAGCCTCCTGCCCTCAACCCCAGAACCCTGGTCTGAGCCCTGGGTCACCCAGGGCCACCCTGGACCCACCGGAATTCCTCCACCACCACTTGGCCAAAGTTCTGCAGAGGCCTGAGGACGAGGGTCAGCTGGGTTCAGGAGAGGATGAAGAGGGTCACAGCTCTACCAAACGAAGCCTCATTGCTTGTGGCACCTGGCCCACCCCTCTGATGTGGGCCCTAAACCTCCGGCTGGCCCAGCCCTTCAGAGTAGATGCCCAAAGGCATCAGTAGCATTCCTGTCATGCTGGTCTCTCCCAGGGCCTCTTTTGGAGCCTGGTACCACAGATCTCAGGGTGAGAGGTACAGCTCAGTCTCCCTTCCCCTTCATCCCCCTCATAGGGGCTTTGTCCACCAAGGTCCCTGACTGCTTGGGGACCCACACCCACGGCCTCCTTGTTTCTGACTGCTGGCCCTTCCACAGCCTGGATACTTGAGCCCTGGGCAGAGGGTTGATGATCCCAGGACTGTCTTCACAGGCAGAGAGGCTGCTTGGCACCAGGCCCTGACTCCTTGGGCTGAGCTCAGCAGCAGGCATGTCACCAAGGCCCCCTGGGCTGAAGGGGCTCAGCCCTGACGGCCCATCACTCGCCACGCCTGCATGTTCCTGCTAGGCGTCCACCCTGGGGACCCAGCTTCCTCCTGCCCCCAGCTGCTGGCAGCCCCATCTTGACTCATCCAGGGTCCTGGAGGCCATGCCAGGAAGCAGCCAGCAGCTGGGAGGAGCACGTGGTGTTTCTGCATCTTTTTTATGGAGCTCCCTTGGGTGGGAGGGGCTACAGACTCAAGGGAGACTGCAGGCCACCCCTTTCCCACTCCCTGGCTGGGTGGGCTTCCAGCTCAGGAATCTACTGGAAGGATGGGACCGTCCTGTCCCAGAGGCAGGTCTGAGTAGTCTAGGCCCAGTTTTACCCTCCAGCAGGGCCCCTTTCATTCATTTGTCCAGCTGGCTTTGCCCAAAGCACAGGTGATGTCTATGTGGACTGTGTCCCCTGTCCCCAAGGGGCGTCTGGCTCCAGTCCTGGCCTGGAACTCGGACACCTTAGTATTAGAGGCCACATCTGGCAGGGTGGAGCAGCATGGTCTGCCCACGGCCTGGGCAGGTATCATGTTGGCAGCCCCAACCTGACACCACGGTTCCCGTGTCCCCTCTCCACTTCCGTCCTGCACATCACCTACACTACGTGCTGTCTCTGATGAATCCAAGCTGTCAGCTTCCTTCAGCTTGGCTGGGAAGTCAACGCTGACCGTAAGGAGAACGGTGCTGCCTGAGTTGGGGGCTAAGTGGGAATGGGCCTGGTGTGGGGTGGGGGAGGTGGGGGTGAGGCGGGTGTCTGGCGCCTCTCTGCTTATCTTCCCTTCTCCTTTGCCCACAAAGGAGGCATCTTCTTTATGTCCCTCTGCCACCTCGGGAACATAAAATACTGCCCCAGGTCTGTCTTCCCTTGGACATAGCCCACCTACCTTCCTGTGGGACTCAGGACTTTGTTTTGTCCTGTGGCCCACATGAGAAGCAATTATCCCTGCTCTGCTCAACTGAGAGAGGACAAACTGAGGCAGAGCAGGGGAACAACTCTGTCATAGTCTGGCTGTTAATGGCAGAGTCAAGACCAGCCCTTCCCTGAGTGTCAGGTCCAGTGGACACCAAGCGTGGAGGCTTGTTAGTCCCTTTTGCGTTGCTCTAGAGGAATACCTGAGACTGGGTTATTTATTTATTTTTGAGATGAAGTCTAGCTCTGTCGCCCAGGCTGGAGTATAGTCACAAGATCTCAGGTCACCGCAACCTCTGCCTCCTGGGTTCAGGCTATTCTCCTGCCTCAGCCTCCCAAGTAGCTGTAATTACAACCATGCACCACCGTGCCTGGCTAATTTTTTGTATCTTTAGTAGAAACAGGGTTTTGAGACGGAGTTTCGCTCTTGTGGCCAAGTCTAGAGTGCAATGGCGTGATCTCAGCTCACTGCAACCTCTGCCTCCCAGGTTCAAGCAATTTTCATGCCTCAGCCTCCCAAGTAGCTGGGATTACAGGCATGCACCACCATGCCCAGCTAATTTTGTATTTTTAGTAGAGACAGGGTTTCACCAGGTTGGCCAGGCTGGTCTTGAACTCCTGAACTCAAGTGATTCACCCACCTCGGCCTCCCAAAATGCTGTGATTACAGGCGTGAGCCACCGTTCCCGGCCCTGAGACTGGTTAACTTATAAAAGAGGTTTATTTGCCTCACATTTCTGCAGGCTGTAGAAGCATCTCTAGGCGTCTGGTGAAGCCTCAGGAAGCTTTTACTCCTGGCAGGAGGCAAAGAGGGAGCAGGCATGTCGCATAGTGAGAAAGGAAGCAAGAGAGAGGAGGCATCAGGCTCTTTTAAACAGCCAGCTCTCCTGTGAACTAATAGAAAACTCACTCATTGAATCACTCGAACCTGGGAGGTGGAGGTTGCAGTGAGCAGAGATTGTGCCACTGTACTCCAGCCTGGGCTGTGAGTGAGACTCTGTTTCAAAAAAAAAAAAAAAAAAGAAGAAAAAAAAAAAAAAAGAAAACTCACTCATTACCATGGGGAGGGCACTAAGCCATTCATGAGGGATCCCCCACCATGACCCAAACACCTCACACTATAGGCCCCACCTCCAGCATTGGGGATCACATTTCAACACGATATGTGCATCCAAACTATGTCAGAGGCCTCCCCCTCCCTCTCATCAGAATCTTCTGTCCTCAGTTCAGGTGCATGCTGGCCTCCATGCCTGGCTTCCTAGGAAGTCATCTTGGCCCCAAGGGGTTGGGCAGGGCCACTAGGCCGAGGGTTGGAGCCCTGTCTCTCCTAGTCCCAGCCTGGGTCTCCATCACTGGCTAGCCTGCTCTGCTCACTCTGTTCTCTCCACACCTGCTCCCTGCAGCCCAGGGATCAGTCTGTGTGCAGGCCTGAGTAGAGGTCCAGGAGCAGATTCGGCCCCCCAGCTCATACCTCCTGTGCACCATGGCAGCCAAAATGCACCAGCGTAGTCAGGAGTGCTGGCTTGTCCCTGGAATCCCAGTGTTTTGGGAGGCTGAGGTGGAAAGATCGCTTGAGATCTGCCTGGGAAACATAGCCAGACCCTGTCTCTACAAAAAATAAAATTAGGCATGGTGGCATGCGCCTGTAGTCCCAGCTACTCAGGAGGCTGAGGTGGGAAGATTGCATGAACCGAGGAGGTCAAGGCTGCAGTGAGCTATGATTGCACCACGGCACTCCAGCCTGGGCAACGGAACAAGACCCTGTCTCTAAAACAAGAAACCAAGTGCAATGGTGTGTGGATACCAGCTTCTCCTGGTGTGTGGACCTGACCTCACTTGGCCCCATCGGTGAGTGGGAGGCTGCCTGCTGTCTTCCAGAACGTTCCCACCACTACATCTGTGTCCCTCCTGCATTCTCTGGCAGGCTTTGTGAGGAGACCTGTCACCTACCTCTCTGGCTGCCCTAACGCCCAGCTCAAACCTTCCCTGACCCTGAGATCCTTTTCCTGAAGAGTCTTTCCCCCACCCACAGGCCCCCTCATTTCAGAGCTTTTGGTGGGGTGAGTACAAGGATCAACTCTCTGCTACCAACCTGGGAGGAATTGTCCCTAGGGTTGGGTCTCTGGATGGCATATGAGGGTCTAGACCAGGACCCAGATGCCTGTAACCTGAAGGGAGGCCCTCGGCTGCCCCAGCTTCACAGAGCCCCTCGTCCAGCCTGACATTCCGGGACAGGCCCGACTCCTGCATCCTTTGATCTTGGTCCCTACTGGGAACTCTGGTTACCCTGGCTTACCTACTTTGACTCTAGAGGTAATGCTGACATCCCCCATGACAGAGAGTGACAGACTGAGACTAATGTAGGGTTATCTGGCTCAGAGTCACCATGGCCAGGCAGAGCTCAGGTCCTGGCCCTGTTCAACCTCCGCCTCCCAGATTCAAGTGATTCTCCTGCCCCAGCCTCCTGAGTAGCTGGGACTACAGGTGCATGCCACCACGCCTGGCTAATTTTTTGTAGTTTTAGTAGAGCTGGGGTTTCACTATGTTAGCCAGCATGGTCTCGACCTCCTGACCTCGTGATCCGCCCACCTCAGCCCTTCAAAGTGTTGAGATTACAGGACTGAGCCATCTCGCCCAGCCTCCCCAACACCCTTCTAGTTCTGGTGCCCTTCAGGGTCTACCTTGGAGCACCTGGAGCCCAAGAAGCTGCCCCTCACCTTTGTGATCCCAGGGACCCACTCCCTGATCATGATGAAAGCAGACCCAAACCCACTGAGGTGCCTGAAGGAGCAAAGGTCAGCCTCTGCCTCCCACAGCCTCTCTGATGGGGAGGATGTTATCCCAGCAGCATGAGCTGAGAGCAGAATTGGGAGGATGGGGGGTTTTCTCTGTGGGTAGCTCCTGGCTCCAGGGTGGAGCCCTCTTAACCTGGCTCCTCCCCTGTGACTCTCCTTGGCCCCAGGCAAAGAAAGCAGCTTGCCAGAGGTCACCTGTCAGGTAGGGACAGAGTGGACCCGGGTTCTTTCTCACCCAGCTGCAGCCCCCCTCCCTGCTGCCCCTTCTAAGAGGTGATAGAGAACCTGGCAGGCTGTGCCCCATAGAAGAGTTCACTTTCCTTCTGGTGAGGGATGGGAACCAGCTTGAGGCAGGAGGGATGAGGGGTCTGGGGGCTCTCCCAGCCCTGCCTCACATTTCAATGATGGCACCTGGGCGGCAGCATGGTTTAGGCTAGACAAGGCAGTCCCTAGGTTTATAGCCTGGCCTCGGGCAGAATGCTGCCTTGCCACCTTCTCTTCTGCGTATCCTGATCGGGCACCCTACCTAGTTAAAGGTCCTTAGGCCTCCTGCCCGCTGGGCGTTGTCCCCACTCCCTGCCCAGGCACAGCCTTGTCCTGGACTAATCTTCAGAGATTCTTGTCCAGCCCACAGCTTTGCTAGACATCACAGGCTGGCCCAGGCCCTCTGCCCAGCACTAACATCGCTTTTGTGAGTCTCAACCAGACTGAGCTGCAGCTTCAGGGTCAGGGTAGGCTCTGACTTAATTGATGTGACCCAGGACAAGGGGGTTTATTGATGGTGTCACATCTGCTTAAGTTCTCGACCTCTATGGTCTTTTTGGGGCACGATACCCCTCTGTCCCATGCTTAGGTGTGCACATGTGGCCACAAGTGCCTTTCCTACCACCATCCCTACTTGAGGCCAGTGTCCAGGCACCTGTGGCTCCAGGCAGAAGGCTGAGTGCAGAGCCAGGTCTGGGCGGACGTTCTGCAGGGGCTGCAGGAGCTGACAGCCCTGACCACCCAGCCTGTGGCCATCCATTCCCCTTCACCATGGCTGGCCCTTCGTCCACCAGCCTTCCAGGGGCCAGGCCTGGGCCCAAACTGACTTTTACCTGCCCCTGGTCCCCCTTGTGCCTGCCAGGTTCTTGGCTGAGTATTATGGTCTTGCCCATTTCCTTGACTATCCTCAATAAGAGGTTTATAGAGCCACTCGGGAACATCACATCTCCTGTCTACCAGGTCCCCACCAGAGACAGGACTGCCTTGGCCCGGGCCTGGGATAGTCAGGAGTCACACTCACCTGCTGGGACCTAGCTTCAGCGGCTTCAATCTGGGCAATGGCCTGATGGGTGGCTGCCCCTTCCCCTCTGCTTGGGGGAGGCAGGAGAGGAAGGTCAGGCAGGAGATCTGCTTCCTGCCCACCTGAGGCTGGTTAGAAGCAGGGCGCCCACCTGTGCCTGTCTCACCTTGCTGCAAGGGCATCGGAGGCTGAACTCCTCTCCTGATCTCCTGCAGGTGTGGATTCCAGGTTTCCAATGGGTGTCGGCGTGGGCTCCAGTGCTCTCCTGGCCCTAGGGAACCCTGGGCTCCATGAGACCTTGGCCTAGCCGGATTGTTTCCCACACTGTCACCTCCCCACACTGTCACCTCCTCAAACATGAGGCTGCATGCTCTGTGCCCTGGGTGGGATATTGGAAGGAGTGCTACCTTCCAGGTTTGGATCACAGTAAAGCCTCTGCCATGGGGATGTGCTGGCGGAGACAGATGGGGTTGAACCAGCCCTGTCACTTTGGCCTTGGGCAAGTCACTTGTGCCTGTCTTCCCTTTCCCCAGCAGCCAGATGGGAATAATAGCACCTATTTCACCTGTACTCAAGTGCTCACTTGTTAGCGGGAACTGAGTCCCGGAGGAGCTGCAGGCAGAGCCATCGAGGCAGCACTGCAGCTGGACCTGGGTCTGAGTCCCATCTCCTGGCTGTGAGATGCATCTCTCCCTCTGTTTATTCATCTGAAGGATAGGGCTGTGCTGTTCTGGGGTCACTGTGGCAATTCAGCTGGCCTGTGTGAGTTGGTGGTGGCCTCCTGAGGTGGTTTGAGGTGGGCTGGAGGTGTGACTTGAATGCCCCCTCGCCCCCACGGTGAAGACCCACTTAGGGAAGACTCATGTGTCTGTATGGAAGAACCCACGTTCCCTGCCCCTCAGCTGTCCTCTGTCTCTTTCCAGCCCCTTCTGCTGTCCTGCAGGCTCTGGCAGTGGCCATCCAGCTTGGTGGCCATCTGGCTGATCCACTCTTCCAGGTGGACCCTCTCTCCTCACATGGTGAAGGTCCCATTGCACCACCTCCAGAGAGGCCATGCTACCCCGAGAGCCTCCTTTCCCTGTTACCCAGCCCCCACCCCCAGGTAGTGCCACCTCCCTAAAGCCCGCTGTGTCCACCAGCTGTGTTTGAACTCTGTCTCTGCGCAAGGCCTCATGCAAAGCCTGAAACAGCCTGGCTTGTAGAGGGCCAGGAGACCAAAGCTTGAAGAGAGAGTGACGGTCTCCCAGAGCCCACTTAGCCCCTCAGCCCCAGGGCTGTGTCCACGCTGGTCCTGGCTCCAGTGAGCCAATTCTCTCCCGTGATGCCTGTAAGGGCTCTTGTGGTGATGGAGGTAGTTGGAGGGAAGAAGGCTGCCTTAACCCTCCCTCCCTGAGAAGGCCCAACAGGGAACGTTTTAGGCATCAGGGCATTCTGGGGAGCATCTTCCAGGGACCCCTCCTACACCCTGCCCTGCTCTGGCTCTCTAGTCAGAAATTATAGTTGCTTGGACAGTGGGGCTGACCCAGGACAAATGCATATATTAGGCTGGTCTTTGGGGTGCTGGGGTGGGGACAGGGGTGCTTCAGGGATAGGAAGGAAAGGCCTGTGTGTTCCAGAATACAGAGGAACCTGTTGCCGGCTGCAGTCAACCCCGATGTGATGATCTTTCTACCCGCCTTCTTTGATGTCTTGGTGCTGGCTGCTGTCTTTGGCCAGGTAAGCTCATGGTCTGGGCTCCTGGGGTCCCCTCATTGGGCCTGCCTGCTGCCTGCTGGTAGGGGAGACTTTGGGCCAGGATTATCCTTGGCTCCCTCTTCCAGGTCATGTGTTCAGAGACCATTCCTGGGTTCCGCCACCGCCAAGCCTCAATGGTGTCCTGATGGGCACAGGAGCTGCTGGGGCTTTCTAGATTAATATCCTTGAGTATCCCTGTGTTCCTCCCTACAGTGGGGCTGCAGGGGTCGGCCTCAGTCTCTGTCCTGGGAGCCTGCCTTACCTTTCACTGATGGCCCCACACCTGCCCTGGAAGACCCCCCACACCCAGTGGCTCTGATCCACTGTAGAGCAGCCAGGGCCCCCGTTGCTCACACCCTCTGGCCTGAGGCTGACTGGCTCTATGGCTGGGTTCGGGGGGTCAGGGAGGGGGGTGGGCCTTGCCCTCAGCAGCCTCCATTCCCACTCTTCCTCCTCTTGTGGGCTCTACCCTGGGGCCCTCCCAGCTCCTCACACCATATGACTGTCTAAGTATCTAGAAATCAATATTTTAAATACCAACTTTGGATTGCTTCATGACTTTTTCATACCCTCAAAGGGCCAGCATTTCTCTTAGGACTGACAGTCTCTCTAGCCCTGGGCTGGATGAGGCAGGCATAAGGGTGCCCCTGCCCCAGCCCTCTTTGAGGAGGGCTTCCGTCCCCTTCCTGCCACCTGGCAGCAGGACCACGCTTTGGTGGCAGGAGGGGCAGCAGAGACTGCAGATCCCTCAGCTGTGCCTAAGTCCTCTGTGTGGTTTAGCTGTGTGTGCTGGGGGAGGCTCTTGGTCACCATTTCCCCCTCTGTAAATGAGACCGATACCTGTGACATGGAGGGCGGGAGGCTGGTGTGAGTGCCAAGCACTTGGAGCAGGGCCCTGAGTGAGCATGGACGTGGGAACAGGGGTGTTCCTCGACTTTATGCACCTTGGGGATGGAAGCGGGGCTCCCTGCGTGGGTTGACAAGGCATTGCTTTCCCCCACCCCACCTCTGTCCCAGCCCTGCAAGTCCAGTCCTTGGGGGTTTCGGAGGGAAGAAGCCCTGGCTGTGTGACCTCCGGCTGGACCCTGGCCCTCTCTGGCTCTGAGCTCCGGGGAAAGTCAGTGGTGTTGGAACTCTGGATTCATTCCTCAGGGTTGAGGCACTGTCTGTGGAAGCCGTGGGGCAAGGTGAAGGCGGGGAGAGGAGAGGTTTGGAGTTCGGGTTTCAGCAGAGGGAACAGCAGCGTGAGGGGTCACCTGTGTGTAGAGGAAAGGGAATGAAGGCCAGGAGTGAGGAATGAGTGTGAGTGCGCCCAGGACGGTGCTGCGTCTCCTCCCACATCCACCTGGCCCTGGGGGAGGGAGAAGAGAGGCCACGAGACAAAGGGGAAACTGAGTTGGGTCCACACATGTCCTTCCAGGACCTGGAGGCGCCACTGTCTGGCCCTCATGCAGTGGGAAGTGGGGGAAGGAAGATTCCCTCCCCACCCCTCCTGTTCTCTGTCCCAGGTCTCCTGGCCTCCCGTGCTCCTAAGTTCAGTCTCTGTCGGCCCCCAGCATCATTTCTAGGGTTGGTGGGAGGCAGCTGGGAACAGGCTAGGGGTAGGTGGGGCCTGCTTGGGGGAGTCTGATTGACTGCCTGGGCCACTGCCCACAGTAGTGGGGAGCTTTTCTGGCTCACTGACTGCACCACCCAGGCGCTGCCAATGACAGCCCCCGGGGAGTGTTTGCAGAAGGCCTTGGCAGGGGGTGTGGTGGACCCCACCCAGAGCAAACAATTGGGGTGGGGTCAGGGAGAACTGCCCTCCACTTACCTGTCTGGAGAGAGTCCTCTGTACCGCACTGTGCGCATCTAAGCTCCCAGGCTGAACACCCCGAGGGAGACCCTCCACTTTAGCACCTTGACAAGAAGGGCGGGGACACTGGGATCAGGCCCAGCCCCCTGGCCCCAAACCCTGCAGCCCCAGCTGGAGGATGAGGAGATGCTGGGCTTGGGTCGGGGAATCAGGGGTGTAAAGGGGCCTGCTCACTCCTCAGCTTGGCTCAAAGGCTCAAGGCGTCAAAGGCTCAACCTGCCCCTCAGGAAGGAGCCCAGGCCCAGCCAGACACTTACCAGGACAAGGGCGAATGTGACGTGCAGGAGGCCTAGAATGAGGAGAGCCATGGCATAGCCGGGGATGGAGGTGTCCAGGGGGCTGGAGGCTTTGGGGCTAGGAGTGCCTGGAGCAGAGCAAGAAGGCTATGGCCAGGCGGGGCCCTGCCTCCCAGACTTCTGAGAAGGCACAATCTGGGCCCAGAAGGTGCTGCGGTACCTGTTATATGTCATGGACCAACCTCAAAAACATTAGCTAAGTAAAAAAGCCAGACACAAGACCACATATTGTATAATTCCACTGATTTGAAATGTCCAAAAAAGGCAAACTGATAGAGACAGAAATGGGCTGATTTACCTCAAGAGGCAGGGATTCAAGCTCTCTAGACTACATGTGATACATCCATGAGAAAAAATAAGGAAAAGAAAAGAAATTTAAATAGAAATAAATGAAAGTAATACTTCTCCCTGATTATAAAGAAAATCACATTCTTTTTGTAATAATTCGGAAGACAAAATATGAAGAAAAGTATTGAATTTTGCCACTCAAAACATTCTTGTTTGTTGCTTTTTATACTTTTTTAATGCACATAAACACTTTAAAAAGTAGAATCATAATATATAGTCTTTTGTCACCATGTTTTGGGCATATTTCTATGGCAGTAAATATATCCTTGGCATCATCATTTTTAAAAGCTTGATGTATATTAAGCTAATCATTTCCACCCCTGAAGTAAATGTTCTTATATATATATTTTAATGGACTCAAGCAAGCATTTTTGGACTGAATTCATAGAAGTAGGATTTCTGGAGGACAATAACAAACAGTTTGAGGATTTTTAATAAAATTTTCAAATTATCCTGCAGAAAAAAAAGGTTCAGTTTATACTCTCACCAACAGGGGCAGAGCTCCAGTTTCCGCCTTTGCTTTGCCCTCTTTCCTGGTATTTAAGCAGAACATCTCATTGTTTTCATTACATTTCTTTGGTTTCTAGTGCTTTTGAATTTTTTTTTTTTTTTTTTTTTTTTTGAGATGGAGTCTTGCTCTATCACCCAGGCTGATGTGCAACAGTGCGATCTGAGCTAACTGCAACCTCTGCCTCCTGGGTTCAAGCAATTCTCCTGCCTCAGCCTCCTGAGTAGGTGAAATTACAGGTGCCTGCCACCATGCCTGGCTAACTTTTGTGTTTTTTAGTAGAGACGGGGTTTCACCATGTTGGTCAGGCCAGTCTCAAATTCCTGACCTCAGGTCATCCACCTGCCTTGGCCTCCTAAAGTGCTGGGATTGCAGGTGTGAGCCACCAGGCCCGGCCCTGAATCTTTTTTATATGCTTATTGGCCATTTTTGTTCTTGTGGGAAGTGCCTGTTTCTCCATTGCCTATTTTCTGGCCAACCTCCAAAGTCACATTTCACTTAATTTTTATCCTGCTGATTGAAAGCATTTTAACTTAGTGATTTTAATGTAAATAGGAGCAGGACAGACTGTAATTACCTATGTCTTGCTCTGCCACCCAGGCTGGAGTGCAGTGGCATGGTCATAGCTACTGCAGCCTTGTACTCCTGAGCTGAAGCAATTTTCCTACCCCAGCCGCCCAAGTAGCCCAGCTAATTTTTAAAACTTTTTATAGAGATGTGAATTCACTATGCTGCCCAGGCTGGTCTTGAACTCCTGACTTCAAGTGATCCTCCCACCTTGGCTTGCCAAAGTTCTGGGATTACAGGCGTGAACTACTGCTCCCGGCCGAGAGCTCATTTTGTTTGCTAGTGGTGTGTTCTTGGTATCTTTTCATATTTGAGGCTTTGGTGCTAGTGCTGAAGTATTACATTCACTATCCAGGGTTTACAGGACTTTTGTTTTAATATTGAACAGGTGGAACTGTTTAGTTCTGCATCTTTGCATGTATACAAAATGTGCCTACCAGGACTCTGCTTTATACCCATTGAAAGTGAGAAGTAATACAGTGAAACTGCCTGGCTAGAGGTTTTGAAAGAATGGAGTATTCTGGTTTAATTCTATTAACTTGGAAGCATGAAGGTGAAAAAAATTCAAAACTTACATTTCCTGTTAAATGCAATTTGAAAATACAGCCAATGATTCCACTTTTCTTCTCTGGTAAGTTTGGACATTCCGATCTACTTGGTGTTTTATTATAGAACTGCTAGTGTGCCTGAGACTTACATTGGGAAGATACGTTTTTAAAACTTGAGAGGTAAGAGGGTGTAAATGGTACTGTATGAGATCAGGCTGGATGACAACTGACACTTGTAAATATACTTTTTAGACTAAATCTCTGATTGCCACTTGTTTTCTTATTTAACTCATAAAAATAGAACACATTGGACGGAGGGTGGGAGCAGGAAGGAGATTTATGTCTTTTAATTGCATGTCATTGTTTCATATCAAGACAGAACATGTGGTATCCCTGGCTTTGGACCTACAGAAGGAAACACATTTTTCTACCTGCTGTATGCCAGAGGTTCTTGAACACCTGGAGGGATTACTGCAGCACAGATTGCTGAGCCCTACTCCAGAGTTTCTGATTCACCAGGTCCAGGGTGGGGCCTGAGAATTTGCACTTATAAAAAGTTCTCAGGTTCTGCTGGTGCTGCTAGTCCAGAGACTACATTACTGAGAACCACTCTTGTCTACTAACTGTAAATTGTAGAACTCTAGAAAAAAGCTTAGTTTGGTGTGGGATAAGAAGCTCACAGGTTATGGAGCAAATCATGAAAAATTCAACCCTTGATCCCAGCCTAGTGTGGAATTCAGGTAACAAGCAATGCACAGTGACATAACACAATTCTTGGTTTTCGTGATTGCAAGTCATAGCCAAGTATCAAGTGAGAAATTCAGTTTCATTTGCAAGGCTTAGAGAGGCCAGGTGATTCTAGAAAAATAGGCCTTGTATTTGCTTTAAACCGGTAAAGAGCTTTGAGTGCTTATTAAATAGAAAGTTTTGTGTTTTTATTTTATTTTATTATTATTATTATTTTTGAGATGGAGTCTCACTCTGTCACCCAGGCTGGAGTGCAGTGGCGTGATCTTGGCTCACTGCAACTTCTGCCTCCCAGGTTCAAGTGATTCTCCTGCCTCAGCCTCCTGAATAGCTGGGATTAGAGGTACCCACCACCACACCTGGATAGTTTTTGTATTTTTAGTAGACACAGGGTTTCATCATGTTGGCCAGTCTGGTCTTGAACTCCTGACCTAAGGTGAGCCGCCACACCTGGCCCAAAAGCTTTGTGTTTTTAAAGATATTAGACATGTTTCTTGTTTTAAAAAAATCTTAATAATGTAGGAGAGTAAGAGAAATGTTTTTCCAAAAGAGAGAAATCCTTGTGATTATTTTACCTTATTGGAATGTTGGATAATATAGTCTGCTTCATTAATCATCAAACATACTATGGATTTTCCATTTTTATACGATTTGTGTCTCAATTGAGGTAATACTGGTAATTCTTGGACTCCATCTGAAGATGAAAAATGTAGGCCAAAATCACAGACCATGCATAGAAGCTGGATAATGAAGACAGCTCTGGAGGAACACGTAGACACACACACACTGATACACATATATATAAAGTATAAACACATGTATATTTTAAAGTTTATTTTTAAAGTTTTAAAGCAAAAGCCAGCCCCTCCCCTCTCCTGGAGTGGGCGGCCCCTCCCCTCTCCCAGAGTAAGCAGGCCACACCCCTCGCCCCAAGTGGGCAGGGACAGCAATTGCATGGACAGCTTCCCTTGTGATGCCACAGGTTCCTCTGGACACACTGCTGCCTGGCCACACCTCCTTTCCCTTTCATCTTTCTCATTGACCAATGGGCTTGGAGCATTAAGGCCACGCCCCTATTCTGTGTTCTAGTGGGGTCCTGGTTACGCCTCCTCTGGCTCAGTCACACAGCTGCCCAGTAAGTGACTGGAGGTGTTCGCTGATGTGGCCCCAACCCTGCCTCCCTCCCCACCCCATGATGTTAGAAGAAACTCGACAGAGCAAATTGGCAGCAGCCAAGAAAAAGGTAAAACACACCAGGTCATGGTGCCCCAACCGAACCAGAGACCCCTCTGATGACAAGGCCACTGCCAGAGTCCATATCACTCTTGAGGCACACCAGGCTGGGCCCCCCGAGCCTGGTGCCTCTGGGCTCCCCCCACCAAAGTCTTGGCAGTCAGCCCCACCCCTTCAGCAAGCAGCCCAGCCCCTGTCCTCACCAGTCACCCCAGGGTGACTTTGGGTGGGCAACTCCTGGGGATCACCGCTCCATACTTGGCCCTCACATCCTGCCGCCCCAAGCCCGACCTCCCTGGGTTCTTTGGGCATACCTCTCCAAGGACCTGGGTCCCCCAGCTGCAGCCCCAGCCCCTACATTGCCAGTCATCCCTCGGTGACTTTGGGCTGGTGATTCCTGGGGCTCCCTGCTGCAGACTCTACTCTCTCCTCCTGCTGACTCAAGCCTGACCTCCCTGGCCTCTTTGGGCTGGCATCTCCAAGGACCTGGGTCTCGGCCCTACATCCCCCTCCACCATCGTGGATCGGCAACTCAGCCATCACACTGATGTGGTTCCCCCAACACCCAGGAGGAGTGGAATGTAGTGATGTCACAGTCCCCCTAGGAACTGTCATTACTGCTGCAAGACCAGACTTTGATCTTACGACCCAGTGCCCTTGGCATTCTCACCCCATTTCTAGTTCCTCTGGTCACAGCACAAATTTCCAGCTGGAAGGGGAATGGGGACCATGGGACCTACAAGCAAGAGGTTTCAGGCTGCCTTACTCCCTTCACATAGACATTGGCAGTGTGAAAAGCCTACACTTCGCCCATGAGCTCAAAATGTTGACAGTTTCTCTGGATGGCAATGGGAGAACGGGTTTGGTTTGGTTTTCTCCCAGGCTTCTACTCTCCAGAGAGACTTTAACATTTTTTTCTGAGTTCTCTACCTCATATTCTAATTCTCCATGGTTCTGGGACCAGACTGCCCTTTAGTCAGTGGTCTCTGAAGTGAGATTTGCTCATCTTCTGTGGAATAGATCTTGGGAAACTGAACTTGACAGCTTGAATC
Organism: Pongo pygmaeus; assembly: GCF_028885625.2. Lineage (NCBI taxonomy): Eukaryota > Metazoa > Chordata > Mammalia > Primates > Hominidae > Pongo > Pongo pygmaeus. The sequence continues at coordinate 78,229,533 of NC_072389.2, forward strand.
TTCCTCATATCATCTCAACCTGGGGCACTTTGTGTGCCACAGGATAAATGTAGGAGATCTTTCTGAAGCATCAGTTTCCCTTGATTCTCTTGAGAGACAGAAAACATTAATGTACTTAGGGATGACAGTCACATAGGTTTCTAAGAGTATACCAGACTTCTCTCTGAAATGAGGCTTGGGTTGTCCTCTTTCTGATAAATTCCTAGATTTAACAAAAAAAGCTGCCTTCTGTCATGAGGACACATTGATATAAAAGTTTGAGAGGTACTGGTGCACTTCTTCACACTAACAGATGTGTGAGGATGTATGACTCTAAACCACACAGTATAGAGTTCCTGCCTACTTAATGTTTACTTTTCTACCTCTGCCTCTGATTTCGGTCCCTGGCAGCTACTGATTTGTGGCAAAACCCCAGAACTTGGAGTCAGAAGACTGAGTTTAAGTTCCATTATTGCCCCCCTACTTTTTTTAGCCATATCGTCAATCCCTCTCAGTCACTAAGTGATTGCGACAACACTTTGTACAGTTGTTGGTGGCATTAAATCAGATGATGTATAAGAGTATTTTGTGAAAACTGTAAAGGAGGGTGTGGCTGTAGGGGCTGGTAGTTCTCATGAGTATTACTGCTCTTCCTTCTCACAGTTAAAAGACTATCAGCAGAGGAACAGCCCTGGTGTTCCGGCAGGAGCGAAGATGAAAAAGAAAAAAACTGGCGGTGGCCCTCAGACAACCACTTCTGGTGGTTGCCACTCACCTGGGGATGTGAGTATTGGCTGGCCAGGCTCCTGGGGACAGGGGGCCCAAGGGGCAGTAGAGGGTAATTGTTAAGGTTGCTGGGTACTGGTTAAGAATTCTGGGTTTGAGTCCTGCCTCTCCATCTGCTAGGGATCTGATTTATGGCAAATTGCTTGAGCTCTTTGGGCCTCTCTTTTCACATCTGTAAAATAGGGGTAGTATGGTTTGACTTCCATTTGTGAAGTTTAAATGAGACTTCTTATTGTCGTTGTTTTTATGTGAATCCCTAGTACATGCCTGCTGTAAACACCCAAGACACCCAGGAAATGGTCATTGCTGCTTGATTTTCCTCATCCCCAGTCTCAAGGGACTGCTGGGCCAATGAGTACTGTCACTTACCATCAAGCTGTCCCTTTAGGAGTCACTGAAAGGGCCCCAGGTTGTGGTGAGGAGAGTCCCAGGCACTAGGAGTAAGAGAAGATCTAGCTTGCCACCAGCTTGGTGGGTGACCACAGAAAAATCACTTCTTCCCCTGGGCCTCAGTTTCCTCCTCTGTAAGATGATACTGGATAAGATCAGTGTCTTTCAAACTTGTTTTTTAGCTGGAGCCCCCTTAGTTCAAGTGAACCCTTACTCAGAAGTCTGTTTTTTATTTTAATGGAATGGAGGTCTGGAGCTCTACCAGATTCATCGCCCATGTCCTGGGCCTGAGGAGAGGGGTCCAGTGAGCATATTAAGAGCTGCATTGGTCAGCTGACTCCACTCTGTGACTGCATCACTCAGGGGACTTTTCCATCTATTTGTTCCTGCCCCTGGCAAGGCAGCAGGTGGCCATTTGGAAGAATGGCACAGGCCATGGTTTTAATCTCCTCTGCTCTTCTTCAGTGTTTCCTTTTCCTGAACCCACATCTTCCTCCTACCCTGACTTTCTTGCTTCTCTCTAAGTCACTTCTGTCTTTCGCCCCCTGCCCTTGTTTTTCCCTTGTCACCTCCTGTAGATTCAGGACATTCTGAAGGTGCTGGTGTCCAACCTTAACCATTCCAATGGGGTAGCGCTCCACCACTGAACAAGTGGAAGGTGAGGCAGTGCCGAGACCCCTCTCTGGCTTGCTGCCTGCAGCTGTGCATGCCCCTGAGGCTTCTCTGGTTTGGGGGATACTTTGCCTCTGGCTTATTTTATGTTGCTGCCATTAACCTTCAGCCTGTTTATGTCCACTTCTTCACCTGCTTGATTGATAGGGTTTTTTCCTTCCCTGCATCTTTTGTCATCTTCAAAATGATGAGACATACCTTAAAGTTTAAAAATAATTTGGGAATAATGTACAGAGCAGGCATGTGGGATTTAGGGCTTTCTTCCCCCCTTTTTTTGTGACAAAGTCTCACTCTGTCACCCAGACTGGAGTGCAGTGGTGAAGTCTCGGCTCACTACAACCTCTGCCTCCCGGGTTCAAGCGATTCTCTTGCCTTAGCCTCCTGAGTAGCTGGATTACAGGCACCTGCCACTATGCCCAGCTAATCTTTGTATTTTTAGTAGAGATGGGGTTTCACCATGTTGGCCAGGCTGGTCTCGAACTTCTGACCTCAAGTGATCCACCGTCTCTGCCTCCCAAAGTGCTGGGATTACATGTGCGAGCCACCATGCCTGGTCCCTTGCTGTTTTTATACTTTATGTCCATAACTGTTTCCCATGTAAGTTTTTGTTTTTTTGAATTTCTCATTTTTATTACCCCTGCATCATCTGCCACCCTGAAGGATCTGGAAGTAAGAGGCCCTGGGCCGAGGTGCAGTGACTCTGCAGACCAGCCCTCCAACCTCCTCTCACAGCGGGGGCTGGGTGCCCCTCTGCCAGCTGAGACAGCCCACACACACCCCAGCCCTAATGATTGTTCTCTCTACCTTTCCCTGCAATTGTCCTCCAACTCCTCTCTGCATGCGCCTCAGAGCCGGTACCAAGAACTGGAAGTAGCCCTGGACTCAAGCTCCGCAACAATCAATCAACTAAATAAAAACATAGAATCATTGGTAAGAGTCCAGTGGGGTCCCCTGATTCCATGCTGCCAATCCTGGGCCTTAGTTTCCCCTTGGGGCCCTGAAGAAAGGGGCTGAGGGCCCCTGGTGCAAAGGGCAAATGGGGAGCTGGAGTACTCAGGTCTCACCTGGGGGGACCCCAGAGCAAGGAGCATGCAACATGGCTCTTCTGTTGCTGCCCTCTTTGCTGACTCTCTCTTCTTCAGACATCTCTGCTCCAGTCCTTGCTACACACACCCTGGGGTTGTCGCCTCTCAGGGAAGTGAGGATTGTCAGGGGCCCCATATTTCTGCCCTGACTCAATCCCTAATTTGCTCTTTGAGTCTGCACAAGCCACCTCTCCTCCTTGGGCTCATGTTTCTGGAAGAGGTAGAGAGTATCAAAGGTCTCTGTTAGCTCTGAGAGTCCAAGATTTAAAGGCCCCTAGAATGGAAACCTCAGGGCCAAGGGCTCCTGTCTGTCCTTTTCTGTCCTGTATCTCTGCCGTGAAGAACCGTACCTGGCCTGTATGTGCTCAGTAAATGTTCCTTGAATGAATGCACCTTTCTAAATCACAAGCTGGCAGAAGGGTGGGCCTTTCTCAGACTCCGTCTCTAGAGGTTTATGTTCCTGTACTTTTGAGAGAATCCAGATTCAGACTTTGAGTTCTGTGGCTGTGGGCAAAAACCAACAAAGACCCACACCCTCTGTCCTTGGGAGCTTGAGGAGGGTTGACCAGTTCATGTTGCCATTGGGTCTGAGAACTTTGCCTTTAAAATCCATTTCTGGCCCCTGCCTACCGCTTCCTGGTCTGGGGAATAGAGTTGAGGGGGCCACCCTCAGTCACCTGAATTTGACTCTCCCCACAGAAACAACAGAAGAAACAAGTGGAACATCAGCTGGAAGAAGTAACGTGATTTCTTTGTTTGCTCACAACATGACTGCTGGGTTTGGGGGGCACTCAAATGTAGAGGCACCAGTCTCGTCTCACCCACCCCCAGCCTGGGAAAGAAGGCTCACCCCTCAGATTCCACCCCATGCCCACAGGGTCCCTGATAACCTGGTCCCATGGGTGGGCCTGTCCTGGGGCATTGGTGGCCCTGTCCTGGGGCATTGGTGGCATTCTGGGGGCATGTCTCTTGCTGTGCCATCTCTGCCTCCCCCTGGTAAGAGCTCTGTCTTCCTCTTCCTATAGGAAAAGAAAACCAACAGTGAAATACACAAAGCACAAACGGAGCAGTTAGAGGTGAGTGGGAAGGTGGGGAGTTTTCTCCTGTCCTTCAGAGAATGTTTCTTTCCTTCTCTTTCAGAGCTTGCTTGGCTTTTCTCCCAAACATGCAATTCCAGACAATCAACATTCTCACGTTGGAAAAGGCAGACTTGAAGACCACCCTTTACCATACTAAACGTGCTGCCCGACACTTCGAAGGTGGGAATCTGGGCACCCTGTCATCCTTCAACCTGGCACTTTGACAGGTCTTTAAGGGGAGTCCTTTGGGTCCCATCTCAACCTCTGTCATTACAGAAGAGTCCAAGGATCTGGCTGGCCACCTGCAACATTCTTTGTGGCATATTAAAGAATTGGAGTGGGCTCTCTCTGCTGTGTCTACACAGCAGCAGGAAGAGGACAGGGTGAGTCCAACCAGCAGCCCCATCCCCTGGCAGCCTGGCTTCCCAGATGGAGGAGTGAGCCTAAAGGTCCCTTCTGCAGGTTGGAGTGTCCTGCCCAGAAGGCAGCATGCTCATTTCTCACTGCTTTTGTGTATGGTTGTTAGAGGTAGCCTGGGGCTGAGTCAGCTGCTGTGGGTGAGTTGGGGGGCACTGTGGGGAGCGAGCACTGAACGCAGAGCTTGGAGGCCAAGTGCCTGCCCTGCCCTTACCTGGTTGTGGCCTTGGCCAAGTCCTAGGTGGGGTATTGGGTACTTGTACTGTGAAGGTATAGTAGAGTACCTTTAGTATGTTACCATTTCTGTAGAGAGAGGTAAGGGGTGTGTGTGTGTAGTGTGTGTGTGTGTGTGTGTCTGTACATACTATGATAATATACATAAAACATGTCTGCAAGTGTTCGTAAAAAACTCAGGAGAGAGTAACAGGGTGGCTGGGAGACACTTCCCTTCTGTACCTACTGAGTTTTGGACTATGCAAATGTATCATCCTTTCAAAAAGTGAACAAAAGATTAATTTCCCCCTTTCTATCTGTGCCCACACCCCCAGCAAGAAAAAATGGGCTTAGAGAATTGGATAGACCTGGGTGTTCAAATCCCAGCTCTGTCTAAGTGATCTTAGGTAAGCACTTGACCTTGAATACTCCATGTTTTTCATCTACACAATAGAGGTAATCCTAGTAACTGTCTCACATGGTGTTTGTGAGGATGAAATGGGATTGTAGCATGGAACCTGGTGAAGCACTCCATGACAGTTCAAACAGTGGTAGTAATAACAGTAATAACAACAGCAATATTATCTGATCTCTTTGGGCCTCTGTTAGCCAGCTGTAAATTCAATTTCTTTCCCTGTCCCTTCCAACTTTACTGAGTTCTTTTGAAAACCAGACCATGGGCTTGGAAATGCCTTGATCTTTACTGACCGAGTTGTATATTAAGCCTAGCATTAGCCCTTTTAAGGGGCACTGCCCGGGCTCCCCAGATCGAAACTTCTCACTCTTCACCATCCAGTCCTCGAGCTGCAGTGAAGCAGTTCTCCAGCGGCAGTTACATCAGTCCATAAAGGAGCGGGCACTGCTGAACGCACACGTGACACAGGTGAGACTTTGCAGAGGGAAGGATGTGGAAGGAAGATGACTCCAGGTGGCCAGGAGCAGCTGAAGACTAGTGACAGCCCTTCCTAACTTCTGTGCCCATTCTTGCAGGTGACAGAGTCACTCAAACAAGTCCAGCTAGAGAGAGATGAATATGCTCAACATATAAAAGGAGAGAGGGCCCGATGGCAGGAGAGGATGTGGAAAATGTCGGTGGAGGTGAGACCTGACCCTTCAGCCCCCACTTTAGATAGGTCACTGGATCTTTCTGGGCATCTGTAAAATGGGAATAGTACAGCCAGAGGTGGTCATGGGTCTGGGCTTTGTGGAGGTGGGGGCAGAGAGGGAGATGGTAGCCTGTCCAGCCACCAGCCCCTCTCTCCAGGGCCCTTTCCCCCTGTGCTTTGGGCAGGCTCACACATTGAAGGAGGAGAAGAAGCGTGACACACATCGGATACAGGAGCTGGAGAGGAGCTTGTCTGAACTCAAAAACCAGATGGGTAAGATGGGGCTGTTGTGACCTGGGAGCAGGACTGGCATCAGAGGGCTGTGGGGTGCCTTAGAATGCCCCAGAGAGGTGGGTGGATGGAAGGGCTTTGAGACAGAGGGAAAGAGGTCTGTGCCAGGAGACAGCAAGTCTTGTCATCCCCATGAGCCTCAGGGTCCCCATCAGCAAAGAGGGAGGAGTGCCCGTTGTCAGCCACCCACAGTGCTCTCTATCTGAAAGTGGCTTGGAAATTGGCTACCATCGGGTGCGAGGAATCATTAGCAGTGAGGCCAAGTTTGGGAAGCCTGAGAGGAGCTGTGCATCAAGAGAACGGTTGGTTTTTTTTTGGGGGGGGGAAGGTGGTGGTGGGGAATCCAGAGGCCCTTATTGTCTGCTTCCTTTCTCAGCTGAGCCCCCATCCTCAGTGCCTCCAGGAGGGCCCTCTGAGGTGGAGCAACTACAAGATGAGGCCAAACATCTGAGGAAGGAGGTGGAGAGTTTGATGGGAAATCTTCAATCCCAGGGGGAAAACAATCAGGCTTTGAGTCTCCTGAGCAAGGAACAAAGGGAGAGGCTTCGGAAACAGGAGTGGAGGCTCCAGGAGCAGGAGGAGAGGAGGCTCCGGGAGCAGGAAGGGCTGTGTGAGCAAAAGGAGAGGCTTCGGGGGCAGCAGGAGAGGCTGCGGGGGCAGGGTGAGAGGCTGCAAAAGCAGGAGGTGAGGCTGCGAAAGCAGGAGGAGAGACTGCGAAAGGAGGAGGAGAGGCTGCGAAAGCAGGAGGAGAGGCTGCAGGAGAAGGAAGAGAGGCTGTGGGAGAAGGAGGAGAGGCTACAAAAGCAAGAGGAGAGGCTGCGAAAGCAGGAGGAGAGGCTCGCGCTCTCCCGGAACCAGAAGCTCAACAAGCAGCTGGCCGAGCCACAGTGCAGCTTCGAGGATCTGGTGGGTTGCCCCACCTGGGGAGCCTGCCCTCATCCCTAGCCCTCCAGGCCTTTGTTTCCCCACCTGTAAAATGGGGCAGTGTAGCCCTCACATGAAATGGTACTTCTAAAGGTACCTGTGAGCCAGAGCTCATCAGGCCCTGCTCTGATGGCTGTCGGGGAGAGGGGATGATTTTTCTAAGCTGCCTCTACCTCCCCGGGGACATGGGAGGCAGACACCAAGTTCAGGGGTCTCCAGCTGCAGTGAATGGCCACTGATTGCTTCTTTCTGTCCAGAACAACAAGAACAAGAGCACACTGCAGTTGGAGCAGCAAGTAAAGGAGTTGCAGGAGAAGCTGAGCAAGGTGAAGGAGACGGTAACCTCCACCCAATCCAAGAAGGGCTGGGAGGCAGGCACCAGCCTCTGGGGAGGGGAGGTGCCAGGCCAAAGGCAGCTCTAGCTGGGGGGCAGGTGACCCCAGCATCCTCCAGGGCAGCCCTATAACAGTTTCTTGCTTCCTGCCTTCTGACTTTTAGAGGTGGGTAGCCCTGGACTCCTCCCAGGTCTGGACATCATTATCCCAGCTAGAGGCAGGGAGCCCCCAATCATAGGGGAAGAGACAGTGGTATAAGAGGCTCCTTATGCTGGGGGCGGTGGCTCACACCTGTAATCCCAGCAATTTGGGAGGCTGAGGCAGGAGAATCACTAGAGATCAGGAGTTTGAGATCAGCCTGGCCAACATGGCGAAACCTCATCTCTACTAAAATTACAACAACAACAAAAACTTAGCCAGGCACGGTTGTGCATGCCTGTAATCCCAGCTACTCAGGAGGCTGAGGCATGAGAATCGCTTGAGCCCGGGAGGTGGAGGTTGCAGTGAGCTGAGATTGCACCACTGCACTCCAGCCTGGGCCACAGAGTGACACTGTCTCAAAACAAAACAAAACAAAACAAAACAAAACAAAAAAGCCTCCTTAGATTCAAACTGGATTCCGGCCTCGGTTCCACTGGTCACCATTCAACTACTTTTCATCTCTAAGTCTCTGTTTCTTTAACTTCAAAAGGAAGTTAGCATTTTCCTTGCAGAGGTGCTGAGGATTGAATGAGAGAATACATGGAAAGCATTAGGCATGTAGCACACTTAGCAGATGGTGGTTGGCTCCCTCTGCTTTTCCACCAGTCTGTGGCCTACAGTTTAAATGGTGGGAAGAAGGATGTGAGATTTGATGCTGAGGAAGGAGGCATGGGGTTCGAGGCAAGGGAGGAATTCTCTAAGGCCTGCAGCAAGGGGCCAGGGGCCTGGGCAGGTGACAGAACCCCACGGTGCCCTCGCTACCCTATTAATGGGCCCAGAATCTGGAAGCCAGCCACCACATGTCCTCATGCCCAGGGTCTTCCTGCAGGTGGAGCTGAAGAGCCAAGAGTCTCAGAGTCTGCAGCAGCAGCGAGATTAGTACCTGGGTCACCTGTAGCAGTACGTGGCCACCTGTCAGCAGCTGACCTCTGAGAAGGAGGCGCTGCACAGGCAGTTACTGCTGCAGACCCAGCTTGTGAACCAGCAACAGCAGCAGGAAGCTCGGGGCAACGCGGTGGCTGAGATGGGCCGCCAAAAGTTGCAGGAGACCCAGGGGAGGGAGTTGCTGAGGACGGGGCCCTGAGGGGGATGACTTGGCAACCTCTGTGCCTTCTCACTCTGTTTCCCGTCCCCTTAGGAGCACCTAGAAGCTGGCAGCCAGCAGAACCAAGAGCTAGAGGCCTAGTTGAGCCTCATGGCTCTCCCTGGAGAAGGTACAGGAGACCACTCAGAGGAAGAGGAGAGAGCCCCAGGAGGAAGGAGGGGGGACTGTTAGCAGCATAGGATTGAGGAGTTGGAAGAGACCTTTAGAACAACTGGTCATTATGCTGACCAGGTGTCTGCACTGTGTTCAGCATCAATATGGTGATCTCCTGGGAGCAGGGGGCCACTGGGTTGCCTAAGGATGAGTGAACTGGCCCAGATCAGAAAGGTAGTCGATCAGAACTCCCGCACCGATGGGTAATGGGACTATGCCTGGGCAATATAGCAAGATCAGGAAAAATAAAGAACAGCCGCTCATTCCCCTCTGGGGAGGGGCTGGCTCAGGGTTACACAATGAGGTAGGCGACAGAGGTGGCCCCACAGTACCTTCCTTGTTGGGTTGTCTGAGGACCCCTCTGGCCACCTCCCCATAGGAGATGGAGGAGGACATCTGGACAGTGAGGAGGAGGAGGCACCTCAGCCTGTGCCAAGCATCCCAGAGGACCTGGAGAGCCAGGAGGCCATGGTGAGCCTGACTTTTCCTGCCCCCCTTTGCCACTTTCATCTGTGGTCCTTCCCAGACCCCCTTATGCTTTTGGCTTTCCCCGCCTTCTGATTTCTGTGGACCCTCACCCCTTCCGGGAGCCAGTAGTCAGACACCATTTCTCCTGTGACTAACAGGTGCACTCTGAGACCCCAAGTGAAGGGGCTGTGCCCCACCTCCCTGCCCCATTTGTTCTGGGTATGCCCCTACAAGAATACTCAGCTCTTGCCTTCAGGTGGCATTTTTCAACTCCCTGGAGCCAGTGCCCAGGAGAAGCAGGCATGGCTATGTGGGCAGCGGAAGGTGCGAAGGCTGTGCTGCCAGCACCTGGCTCACCTGGTGGCCTCGGCCTGGAAGGAGCCAGAGGCAGAGGCCCTGGTCCCAGGGACCGGGGGTGAGTTTGTGTGTAGGGAGATCTACCGGGCCCTGCAGGGGGCCATGGAGAAGCTGAAGGTGAGTGAGTCCTGGCATGGGCCAAGAAAAGTGGGGGCGGGGCAGCACAGGTCACTCCCGAGATGTGACCCCATTATTTTGGCTCCAGAGCGGGTTTATGGACTTCCTGGAGGAGAAGGCGGACAGGAAGGAGCAGGTCGAGAAACCAGAGCTTGGATTCATCAAGCTCTCTGGAGCAACAGAAGGCATGAGTGAGCGGGAGGCCAGGGCACGGCAGGGGGAGCTACAGGGCCGTCGGAGGGGCCCCAGCATCTGAGCCTTGTCCTCTCGCAGGAGAGTACCTCACCATATATGAGAGCCAGGGGGTGGTGCCAAACAGGCGGCACCGGGAGAAGGAGGATGTCATCAGGCTGGCCCAGAATGAGGAGGAGATGAAGGTAGGGTGTGCAACATCTCTGCGCGGATGGGGGTGGGTGTGGGCACTGGCGCCGGCTCCGGCGTGGCAGCTGAGCACTTCTCCCTTCAGGTGAAGCTGCTGGAGCTGCAGGAGCTGGTATTGCCGCTTGTGGGCGACCACAAGGGGCATGACAAATTCATCGCTGCTGCCCAGAACCCTGCTGATGAGCCCCCTCCAGGGGCCCCAGCCCCCCAGGAGCTTGGGGCTGCCGATGAGCAGGGTGGTGAGTAGAGCCCTCAGGCAGGGTGGGCAGGCAGGAGCAGGGGATGCTCAAACTACGCTCAGATCCCTGCCTCCCCTTCTCCAAAGATCTTTGTGAAGTGAGCCTGGATGACAGCGTGGAGCCTGCACCAGGAGCGGCCAGGGAGGGTTCTCCCGATGACAACCCCACTGCACAGCAGATCTTGCAGCTGCCTCCTGTAATGCAGGACACCCAGGAGCACCCAGGCTTGCCCAGCAAACCCTGCATGCCATTCTTTTACCGGGCAGCCAAGAACAGGAGATAAACATCATCATCATCTAAGAGCTGGTCAAGAAATTTAAAAACAAAAACAACAAAAAGTTATGGGGTTAATCTCCTACACAATTCATCTACCTCATTTGAATGTTAGAGCCATTCATGTTTATTTGTGTTTCTAATTTAGTTTAAATTTATTTGTAAAAAGTTAACGGAGAGTGGATCTTTCCCTGATGTTAACTCTAGCATCCTTTAGCATTTTTATTTTTTACTTGATAATTTTAGGTCATTAGCATGCATATCGAGTTTGCCCTTAGGTGGTGGGAGTTCAAACATACAAAGACCCACTATTTGCACAAAACTATTCTTGCTGGTTTGGAATAGACTGCCATGCTTTTTTAATGTTATTGCAGCATGTATATTCATTATGGAATTCAGATAAAATTTGCTTATGTTCTGCTATTGTGTTTGATCGAATCCTAATCACAGTGAGCCCTTCATTAGCTCAATATGTGGTTTGCCCTCAAGTGCGCACTGTTTATTACTTTGTAATATGCCACTGTGAGTACTGACATTTAGAGTTGTTTAAAGGCTGAGAACTGGAAACAGCCTTTCCCCTATTTTCTGTGTATTGGGGATGGGCGTAAAAACATTTTGTGGAGTTTTTTAAAATCTCACAGAAGAGGAAAGTGGCCTGCTCTGGCAGGTGTGTGTAGGATAGAGTGTGTTTCATTTGTTCTGGTGCCAAGAATGAGCGCTGTACTATGGTAGTTCCCTTAGGATTTGTATGTGCTCTGGGCTCATGAAGATATTGCATCATGAGCTGCAGCAGTTGTACTCTTTCTCAGTGACCTAAAAAGGGATTATTTCTGAGAAATGAAAGGCTCCCATCTTTGACTGTGGATGTGGAAAACCTTTTCTAGCTTAGAGCATTTATATCTACAATACATTTTAAAGTCAGAGTTCATGTTCCCTGTTTTAATCACATGACTACATGTCCCAGTACACAAAAGGGCACTGGTTGGCATTCTTCTTAATGTATTTAGTAAAGATCATAAGAAATCCTTTAAGAGTTTAAATGTCCCTGAAACAGGCATACAGGTTCTAGTCAAGAATGAATTGGAGTGAAGGAAAGCTGTGTGACACCTGGCATTCTTCTATGTTCATGGAGCTTCTTTGAGGCTAGAAGATTGGTTTTACCATCTAGACTTCTCTGGCTAATACGTATTCTTCAACCACATTGGTTATTCTGACATAGGAATTACTTATTTTCCTTGAATGGAAAACACTGTAAAAATAATAACCACCATTATTAAAACCAATATATGTGAGAGTACTTAGTTGAAACAAAAAGGAGTTTTAGTAGACAGTATTATACTACATTTGAAAATCAAGGAGAAGTTTATGCAACTTAAAATGTTTACAAGCTGCCATGCAATCTACTGTTTGTGAATGTCAAAGTATTATGAGGAAAAGTGTCTATACAATCACAGAGTTATATTTCCTCACAAAGTTCTTTACGAAGAGTGAAATATGTTTTTATACCTCTCGGTTTCAGTTAGAGGCATATTTTGTGCCATATTTATGTTAATGTGCCTATACATGATGAATGAATTATTTCAGTCATACATTGCCTAAATCATAACTTTATGATGCTTGGGAAAGAATCAACAGCTAAAACTTCATGAAGTCCTAATGTCTGTGTTCCAAATACGTCACATTATTAGGATGTAGGGAGAGATATGTGTGTGCTTCCTGGGGTGGGCATTTCTAGTTACTAGACCATCTCCATTTTTAGCATTTGGCATCCTCATGATACTTTTATACATATGACATTAATAGGAGAGCAATAATATGATTTTACAGATGGAATAACAGATTTGCCTGCATTCACTGAAAGGGTCCAAATATTAATCCCTGTGACTTCAACTGACTCTTCCAAATTGTATGAATTTATCAATGTATTAGATAAACTCAGTTTCAGAATTATAAAGAAAAAATGTTAGACCAACTAATGTGGCTAATTAACAGTAGTATGATTTCTAGCCGGAGAGTTTAAAATGGACTTAAAGTCCTGTTCTTGCCTTTTATTTTCTGAACTTGCTGCTTTTGCATTCTTTGAGTTCAGTTTAAAGACAGTTACTTTAAGTCTATTTTAGACCCTTGGGCTAGAAATCGTACCACTGTTAATTAGCCACCTTGTTTGGTCTAACAGTTTGTCTTTATAATTCTGAAACTGAGTTTACCTAATACATTGATAAATTATTTCAAAGGTATTTTTATAGTTCAATTCACTTCACTTTTACCGTGATACATATAAATGACTAGGAATGACCTTCAGATAGCGTTTAGCATCTGTAACCAATCTGACAATAATGTGTTCATCAGGTACCTATGGATTAAATCACACACTGGCATATTTAAGCTGAATGTCAGTCTGGAAAATAAACGTACTATATTAACTGAAATACCACTCTTTGTGTAGATATTTTGTCATTTATTTTAGAAAAAGCTAAAAAGAATAGAAATTGTATGATAATAACTTAAGTCTTTCTTCAAAGTGCATGCGGTCCTTTGCAATACCTCATTCAGTCAAGTATTTGTTCTCTTCCTCATTCAGTGTAAGGCAGCTTTCAATTTGCTTAGAAGGCAACATTAGAAGGTTAGAGTTTATCAGAAACAAAGAATTTTAAAGTGTGAGTTCAACTGAATAAATTTGAATTTCTGTAGGAAGTAAAGAATTAAAATACCTATTTAAAGATTGCAATATATAAACGTTTTTAAAGTATTTGATTAAACCTGATAGGTTTTCCAGAAATGAAAAAAAAAATCGGTTCTAAAACCAAAGCTTACATTTAGAAAATGTGAAAATATAAATCAGCCCTATCCATAATATAGTTTCTCTAAAACTTTATCTTAAAGAGTCATTTTAAAAGAATATAACTTTTCATAAATGTAACTGCTATCTTAATGTTTTGAAATAAGTTAAAACACTTTAAAATATGAATACTGTAATTTGAAAGAAAGAAACTGAGGGAAGGAAAAGTAGAGAAAGGAATGCCAATTCCAGTGCAAAGCTGTATTTGCCAAGTTTTCTTAGAATGACTTTTACCGATTTATGAATTCTTGTAAACAGAGTGTATAATGGAAATACTGAAACACTGTTGCTTAAAGTGGCACTATTGACTGCTACTGTGATGCTACTGTAATGTAATAAATTATTAAATTGTTGCAAAGTACTGTTTTTGCCTTAAAATTTTATGTCTTGAAAACTATAGTATTAGAGGTATTGAGACTGTGCAAATGCTGGGCACGCTTGGCATGAGATAATCAGTTTTTATTTTTACAAAATTGTAATGTAACTATGCAAGTGTGTTTATTAAAAGAATACAAACTAAAAAGAAGTTATGGGATTTAGAAAACATTGTAGGATGAAAAAGTTATGGGATAAAAAATGTAGAAAAGTCATAGCAAAAAATGTTGTGAAAAAAGTATTTAAAGTTTTATGAAAAGTTTAAAAAAGTATTATGAAAAAGAAGTTATGGAATTAAAAAATAAGTCATGAGATATAAATAAAAATAAATAAAAGCAGGCCTCTGTCAGCATAAGCCTGGAGAAGTGGGGCTGGAGTCTCTGCCCCCACCATGTCCCTACCATCCCTTCCTAGTCACCCCTTCACCATTAGGGTAGCAACACAAGACCCCTGTCTAATGGGGAGAGACAAACAGACCCTTTGCCACCTTAACCAGGACTGAGTCCTTAAATTTCTGAATGATGATGATTGTTATTGAAGAGCCAGAGGCTGGTGGAGTTGGTTTGTTTGGAGGAGGCCTCATGGCCTCCTACTCTCACCAAAGCAACTTTTCCCTCAGGGGGCTCCCATCTTTTTATTCAGAGAGGCAACTGAGGCGGGGACAGTGGGGCTAACTGTAGAGCAGGAGAGGGCATGGGCTGCTGGGGTGGCCCCAGTGTACATATAGTATCTGTGTATCATTTTGTATATTCCGGGGGATAGGGCCACCCCCTGTATCGAACCTAGTGGAGGTTGGAGCTGGCATATGGGGAGGAGGCTCTGATCATTATTTGTGGCTGGGAAACTTATTTATTGATAGCATAGGACAGAGGAAGGAGGCGGGGATGGGATTGTGGCTCCCTGTGGATGCGACTCCTGTTTATTTTGCTTTTCATTTTGGAATAAATGGATTTAGCCATACTGCTCGGGCTGGTGTGTTCCTTTTTCCCTCACTGGGTCCTGGAGTTTGTGCCACTGAACAAGGAGCCCCAGAGTGTCTGAGCATGTCCAGCTGGGCTGTTGGGGACCTTCCAGGCCTGTTACCTGTATGCTGCCTAGTGACACCTGGTGGATTTCATGGGGACTGCCATGGCACCTATAGGGCACAGTCTGGCCCTGACAGCCATCAGGCTCAGAAGCCTGATCTAGCGGTGGCCGGAAAGACAGATACCAGCACCCAAGGGCACTGACTTCCATCCACCCCAGGCGTCTTCCGTTCCATCCCCCTGCCTCCTTCTCTCTCTGTCCCTCCAGTGCACCTGGTGACCTGTTCTGTCTGTCCCTCCAGAGTGCCAGCTGCCCTGCAGGCTCCTCGAGGCTGAGTTCATGGCCCTGCCCCTAGTGGCCAGAGCCGGCTTCACAGGATAACAGCCAGCTAAGCTCCAGGGGCTTTCCAGGAAAAGTGTCCCTTGAAAAGGGTGTGGCCTTTTCACTGCTCCCAACAGCACCCTAGAAATGGCTTGGCCTTTTCCCTCCCCTGAGCTCCACAGAGAACACAGCCAGCAGAGGACACATTCCCTGTCATACAAGGGACAGGAAGACTGGTAGAGATGTCAGGCCACAGGCTGCCAGCACAGCACCCCCATGCTTGGCCACAGGAGTGCTGGAGGAATGGTGGGGGCTGGCTGTCCACTGGCTGGACATGACAGGGAGACTCACTGGAGGTGGTGCACTTTGGAGGGGCGATGTCAGGGGACATATTTGGGTCTCAGTAAAGAGATCTGTTCTTTTTAAATTTCTGCATCTAGTTGCCTATACCCGATGATGACACATAGCAACTTATTTTTTACTTTCTAAAGACAGGATATCATGCAAAGAGATCAAGCTGCCCTTCTATAAATATAACTCAATTGCCTTCCAGCCATAGGCTGCATGCTTCAAGTTGTTTTCAGAAATAAGAAATGGGTTGATCTGAACCACTTATAGCCTTACATGGAGAGTTCCCACTGTGACCTGTAGCACATGTGAATTGACTTGCTTAATGTATGAAACGAATGGAAATGAGATGAAAAATCCTATTCTCATGCAAGCCCGTTGGGTTATGCAGAGACACAGTAGCACAGACACAGCCCTAACTACAGCCTGCCCTCCAGAAAACATGTATCTGTTCATATGGAAATGACACAAGTCTAGTGCTTGTCTGAAAGTCATGCAGCAAAACAAAAATGTCTCTGCAAAACCGGGGAGAGTTTTTTACAATGACTTTAACTTTGAGGGTGCTCTTTAGCAGAGGCTTTTGATAAAGGAAGAATCCTATCAACCAGGATCACTGAGGAGGAATGAATTTATAACTACTTTTTTTAAGGCTAGAAGAGACCTTAATTAAATTCCTTCTATTTACAAAGGAGGGAACTGAAGTCCAGAAATGACAAAAGGTTTGGCAGCTTTAAAGAATCCATCCAGCCCCTCCATGAAAAGGAAATAAGCCAACATTGAGTTTCAGTATTCTAAACTTTTGGAAAGTGGTAAAAATGAAGGATATTGAACAAAAATACTAGTTTTTTTCTGTCTTGTTCAGTTAGTGTCAACATGCTGTAAGTTTTCATAATTTTTTTTTTTTGAGACGGAGTTTGACTCTTGTTGCCGAGGCTGGAGTGCAATGGTGCAATCTCAGCTCACTGCAACCTCCGCCTCCTGGGTTCAAGTGATTCTCATGCCTCAGCCTCCTGAGTAGCTAGGATTACAGGCATGCACCACCACGCCTGGCTAATTTTGTATTTTTTAAATAGACAGGGTTTCTTCATGTTGGTCAGGCTGGTCTTGAACTCCCAACCTCAGGCAATCCACCTGCCTCAGCCTCCCAAAGTGCTGGGATTACTGGCGTGAGCCACTGTGCCCAGCCTATTTTTTTTTTTTTTTTTTTTTTTTTGAGACGGAGTCTTGCTCTGTCGCCCAGGCTAGAGTACAGTGACGCAATCTTGGCTCACTGCAACCTCTGCCTCCCAGGTTCAAGAAATTCTCCTGCCTCAGCCTCCCGAGTAGCTGGGACTACAGGCGTACACTGCCATGCCCGGCTAATTTTTTTTTGTATTTCAGTAGAGACAGGGTTTGACTGTGTGGCCCAGGCTGGTCTCGAACTCCTGAGTTTAGGCAATCCACCCACCTCAGCCTCCCAAAGTGCTAGGATTACAGGCGTGAGCCACCGCACCCTGCCTGGTTAATTTTTATGATAATAAAAATATTCTCATAAAATTTGGGAAATTCCAAAACCTATGGAGAAGAAAATTTAAATTAGTCATAATCCCACAATTTATTCATTTGCTTATTTGAGCAACAAATAAAAGTGCACACCTTATTAAGAGCAGGGCATGTTCCAAGACTGACTATCCAGAAATGATAGCCTCTAACTGATTCCCTTCCAACCCGTTTCTCAGTGCACTACTAATAATAATTTTAAAATCAGATTATTTAGTTTTGAAATCTCCTTTTCACCTAATATATCATAAGTCTTTTCCCAGGTTATCAAATAATATTCCAAGCTATGATTTTAACAGCTGCATAACATCACATCATATAAATTTACACTGATTTATTAAACCATTCTACTTGGGACATAATAAGATGATCTATTTTTCAATATTATAAATAATGTTGCATGTAATATTCTTTGGCCACATACCTGACTATCTTCGAAAACTTCCCTAGAATTCAGATTGTTAGGTCAAAGCCTTAAATATTTTTAAGGTTTTAAATACACAATACTCAACTGCTTTCTTGAAAGACTGTAATAGTTTTACTTCTACCAGCTACAAGAGTGTCTTTCAGTCATACAGCAAAGCCCACACCTCAAAACAATGAGTATTAGCTTAAAAAAAAGTCATTGTCAACTGAGTTCAAATGGTTTTTCCTTTAATTTGCAGTTCTTACTTGGCAATGGTAAGTCAAACTTTCCAAAAAAAACTTTGTTCTCTTTTTTCATAAATTATATATGCACGCTTTTTGTCATTTTCTATGGAACTGTTAACATTTCTTCTTAGCATTCTAGTCTTAATATTTCTCAGTGAGGGATTTTTCTAACTGCATTCTGAGATCTAGCCTCCTGGCTGGGGAAGCAAGAGGTGGGATGGAGAAAGGGCGGGGAGTCAGAGCCAGGCTTGTTCTCTTAGTCCTTCCACAATCACCAAGGTGTGACCTGGGCCAACTCTTGGTATGTCTGGGCTTCAGTTTCCTCCTCTGTAAATAGAAGGGTCTTAATTAAGGTCCCTTCCAGTCCTATAAAAGGGAGTTAGAGATCCGTAGTTTCAAAGCTTCTTTCGCTATCATGATTTGTGATCAGCTTTGAAGGAGGTAGTGCTAGTGGGTAAACATCAAACCGTAAGCTTGTTTCCCCAGTTCTAACCTACCACTACCACCTACCACTGAGAAAATCATTTCAAGGCTCTTAGTTTCCTGATCTGTAAATGGAACCCTCGTTTTACAGATTTGTTGTAAAAATTATGTGAAATAATAGAAATCAGGCCAGGTGCGGTGGCTCACGCCTGTAATCCCAGCACTTTGGGAGGCTGAGGCAGGCGGATCACCTGAGGTTGGGAGTTTGAGACCAGCCTGACCAACAGGGAGAAACCGTACGTCTACTAAAAATGCAAAATTAGCCAGGCGTGGTGGCGCATGCCTGTAATTCCATCTATTCGGGAGGCTGAGGCAGGAGAATTGCTTGAACTCAGAAGGCGGAGGTTGCAGTGAGCCGAGATCACGCCATTGCACTCCATCCTGGGCAATAAAAGTAAACTCCATCTCAAAAATAATAATAATAATAATAGAAATCAAAGTGTATAGAGTATAATATACCACAGACAGGCGGGATGCAGTGGCTCATGCCTGTAATCCCAGCACTTTGGGAGGCTGAGGCGGGTGGATCACCTGAGGTCAGCAGTTCGAGACCATCCTGGCCAACATGGTGAAACCCCGTCTCTACTAAAAATACAAAAATTAGCCAGGCATGGTGGTGAGTGACTGTAATCCCAGCTACTTGGGAGGCTGAGGCAGGAGAATAGCTTGAACCTGAGAGGTGGAGGTTGCAGTGAGCTGAGATCGTGCCATTGCACTCCAGCCTGGGCGACAAGAACAAAACTCTGTCTGAAAAAGGAAGAAAGGAAGGAAGGAAGGAAGAGAGAGAGAGAGAAATAAAGAAAGGAAAGAAACAAACAAACAAACAAACAAAGAGGGAAGGAAGGAAGGAGACCATATTCATACTAGTAGCTGCTTATGACTAATAGAAGTAAGGATGAGGATTAGAAGGGATGTCAACTTTATAATACATTCTTTCCTTTATATAATAATAATGAAAAAGACAGCCAGGCACAGTAGCTCATGCCTGTAACCCTAGTGCTTTGGGAGGCTGAGGTGGGAGGATCATTTGAGCCCAGGAATTTGAGACCAGCCTGGGCCACAGAGCAAGACTCCATCTCTACAAAAACTTTAAAACAATTAGCCAGGTATGGTAGCCTGTGCCTCTAGTCCCAGCTATTAGGGAGGCTAAGGCAAGAAAATCATGTGAGCCCAGGATGTCGAGGCTGCAGTGAGCTATGATAGTGCTACTGCACCTGCACTCCAGCCTGGGTGACAGAGTGAGACCTTGTCTCTCTTTTTTAAAAAAATGAAGCAAATATAACAAAATATTAACAATAGTCAGTGTTGATTCTGTGGTAGGAACATAGTTGTTTGCAAGATCATGCTCTGTACTTTTCTGTATCTTAAAAAATTTCCTGGCCAGGTGCGGTGGCTCATGCCTGTAATCCCAGCAGTTTGGGAGGACAAGGCAGGCGAATCACGAGGTCAGGAGTTTGAGACCAGCCTGGCCAACATGGTGAAACCCCATCTCTACTAAAGATACAAAAAATTAGCCGGGCGTGATGGCGCGTATCTGTAATCCCAGCTACTCGGGAGACTGAGGCAGGAGAATTGCTTGAATCTGGGAGGCAGAGGTTGCAGTGAGCCGACACTGTGCCATTGCACTTCAGCCTGGGTGACAGGGCGAGACTCCATCTCAAAAAAGAAAAAAAAAATTCCCCCTTCCCATACAAATATGCCTAGTTCATAAAAGCAATCCTAAAAGATTACATACAGTATGTGTGTACTTTTTTACTTTTTTTATTTTTAGAGTTTATTAAGCAGGGGAGTGGAGGGGAGATGTGGCACAAATAGACATATGTAACATTCAAACAACAGAATCTGGGATTTTTGAAAAAACCTTCCAGTTATGGTTACAGGAAGGGTCACTTCCTCCCGCAACGACACAGGGACCTCTCAAAGGAGAGGAAAGAGTAAGTCCCATGTTAGGGCCATTGGTTGCTCCTGGGTTTTGGAATGATTTCTGCAGAGTTTTCAAGACCCTGGGCTCAGGGTGGAGACTTTATAGAGGTGGCAGCTAGACCCAGCATGATGGCTGCGATGGTGAAGGCCTGGGCGGCGTCCGGGTGTGCATCATGAGCTGTGAACACTGGCTGTTGCCCTGGTGGAAGCAGTAGAGGCTGCTGGTGAGGACGGCTGCCGTGCACAGGCAACCTATGGGTACCACCGGGTTCTTGCAGGTCTTGCGAAGGAAGTTTTCCTTGAAACCCTCTGGATTGCTGTAAACAGTGGCGCTAAACCCCTCAAAGATGGGAGGCTTCAATGATTCAAAGGGGGCCTCCGGAGTCACAAAGCCGGGAGTCGCCATGCCCAGGCCACAGCTGCAGGAGAAAATCCTTTTTTTTTTTTTTTTTTTTTGAGACGGAGTCTCGCTCTGTAGCCCAGGCTGGAGTGCAGTGGTGCAACCTTAGCTCACTGAAACCTCTGCCTCCCTGGTCCCAGTTAAAGCAATTCTCCTGCTTCAGCCTTCCAAGTAGCTGGGATTACAGGGACATGCCACCACGCCAGGCTAATTTTCGGATTTGTATTTTTAGTAGAGATGGGGTTTCACCATGTTGGCCAGGCTGGTCTCAAACTCCTGACCTTATGATCTGCCTGCCTTAGCCTGCCAAAGTGCTGGGATTACAGGTGTGAGCCACCATGCCCAGCCTACATGTTTTATATAATGTTATTTGATATAACAACTTGGAAAGGACAAAATTATAGAAATGGAGAATAGATTAGTGGCTGCAGGGGTTAGGAATGGGGAGGTGGTGGAAGGAGGTATATGTTTATTAAAGGGTAATGACAGGGAGGCTTACGGTGATGGAACTCTTTGTATCTTGACTATGGTGACAGATACACAAAACCTACACGTGTGACAAAACTGCACAGAACTAAATACACACAAATGAAGTAAAAGTGGGGAAGTCTAAATCAGATTGGTGGACTGTATCAATGTTAACATTCTGGCTGTGATATTACACAATAGTTTTGGAAGATGTTACCATGGGATAACTGTAGAAAGGGTACATGTAATCTGTCTATTATTTCTTCCGACTGCAGGTGAATCTACAATTATCTCATAAGAAAAAGTAAGAAGAGGCCAGGCGTGGTGGCTCACACCTATAATCCCAGCACTTTGGGAGGCCGAGGCAAGCAGATCACTTGAGGCCAGGAGTTTGAGACCAGCCCGCCAACATGGTGAAAGCCCATCTCTACTAAAAATACAAAAATTAGCCGGGCATGGTGGCACACTACTCAGGAGCTACACAAGAGGCTGAGGCAGGAGAATCGCTTGAACCCGGGAGGCGCAGGTTGCAGTGAGCTGAGATCACACCACTGCCCTCCAGCCTGGGTGGGCAACAACAACAAGACTGCAAGGGAATAATGTTCTGTTTGGGAAAGAGATTGCATGTAAATAGGGGGTCTGGTAGCTGGGCGTGGTGGCTAACACCTATAATCCCAGCACCTTGGAAAGCTGAGGCAAGAAGATCACTTGAACCTAGGAGTTCGAGACCAGCCTGGGCAATATAGCGAAATTCTGTATCTATAAAAAATGAAAAAATTAGCCAGGCATGGTAATGCATGCCTGTGGTCTCAACGACTCAAAAGGCTGAGGCAAGAGGATCAATTGAGCATCCAGAAGTTGAGGCTGCAGTGAGCCATGACCATGCCACTGCACTCCAGCCTGGGCGACAGGGCAAGACTGTATCTCTAAAAATTAAAAAAAATAAAATAATAAATTGAATATATAAAAGTAAATAAAAATTAAAAATAGGGATCTGGAGCTGGTAGGGAAGAAACAGAGCTCTATGGGAGAAAAGAATACTTTCCCTTGTTGATATATGGTCTGTGTCCCCTTTTTCTCCTCTTACTTTCTTTCGCATTCTTGCTCTGATTGACTTCTTTCTCAAGTGCCTCTTCTCTCTGACTTTCCTTGTGTGATTATTTTCCTCAACTCATTATTTTCCCTCTTTGCTTTGCTAAAAGACTCTATCCCTGCATCTTATTCAGAGCACACTGACTGCACTGGACAGGAGTTACAAGAGGGAAGAGGTACTCACAGAATCCTGGGTTTCTAAAACACTTAAGCTACAAAAGAGTCCAATAGTCACATATTACACAGAGGAAAACTGAAGTACTGAGAAGGGAAATAACTTGTGTCACTCACAGAGGGAATTTTTGGTAAAGTTGGAATATGAGCCTGGGACCCACTAGGACAGCTTCCCTAATTTTCTTTTCTTTTTTTTTAGACAGGTTCTCACTCTGTCACCCAGGCTGCAGTTTGGTGGCATGATCAAAACTCACTGTGGTCTTGACGTCCTGGGCTCAAGTGATCCTCCTGCCTTAGCCTCCCAAGTAGATAGGAATGCAGGAGTGTGCCACCATGCCTGGCTAATTTTTTTGTATTTTAATTTTGTAGAGATGAGGTCTGGATATATTGCCCATGCTGGTCTCAAACTCCTGGACTCAAGTGATCCTCCTACCTTGTGCTCCCAAAGTGCTGGGATTAGAGGTGTGAGCCACTGCGCCTAGCCCTAGTTTCTATAATTTTCAACAGACAGAGCTCACTAGTTGGAGAAAAAGAGATTCCTGGGGGCAGCCAATTAAAACACAGAGAAATTAGAGCAACACGGTAAGAGAAATAATATGATCAGGTGCAGTGGTTTGCGCCTGTAATCCCAACACTTTGGGAGGTCAAGGCAGGAGGATCACTTAAGTCTCGGAGTTTGAGACCAGCCTGGGCAATATGGCAAAACCCCATCTCTACAAAAAATAAGAAATTAGCTGAGCATGGTGGCACATGCCTGTAGTCCCAGCTACTCAGCAGTCTGAGGTAGGAGGATCACTTGAGCCTAGGAATTCGAGGCTACAATGAGCCATGATTGTGCCACTGCATTTCAGCCTGGGTGACAGAGCAAGAGACTCTGTCTCAAAAATAGAAAAGAAAAGAAAGAAAAAGGAAAGGAAGGAAGGAAGAAAAAAAAAGAAAAAGAAAAAAGAAAGAAGGAAAGAAAGAGGGCAGCCAGGCACAGTGGCTCACGCCTGTAATCCCAGCACTTTGGGAGGCCGAGGTGGGTGGATCACCTAAGATCAGGAGTTTGAGAGCAGCCTCGCTAACATGGTGAAACTTCATCTTTACTAAAAATACAAAAAATTAGCCGGGCGTGCTGGCACACTCCTGTAGCCCCAGCTACTAGGAAGGCTGAGGCAGGAGAATCGCTTGAACCAAGGAGGCAGAGGTTGCAGTGAGCTGAGATTGTGCCATTGCACTCCAGCCTGGGCAACAAGAGCAAAACTGTGTCTCAAAAAAAAAAAAAAAGAGAGAGAAAGAAAGAAGAAAGAAAGGTGGAGGGAGGGGGGAAGAGGAAAGAAGGAAGGGAAGGAAGGATATAGTTATTAAGTAGTTATGAGCCAGAGTTATAAACTAGCCAGATGGTTTTGTGATAGGATTTGGGTAGAATGAAAATCTCAAGAGGTTAAATTCCTAAGAGGCAACTCTTCTCTCTTACTAACTATGGATTATTTTAAATGCACCAGATACCCCTCCTCAAGATGTAATGTTATACCGTAAATGTTATGGGGAGAAACTGCCCAAATGAACAGACCAGCGCTCACACTGAGAACAGGAATAGGGAGTAGCCTATTTTGAGCCTACCTTTTTAAAAAACACTTGCATTTTGGGAAAATATAAAAAAAAATGTCCAACAGGGTTGTCCTGTTGGTACCAAAAACCTTCAGAAATTTCAGAGTATAGGATGTTGGTAAGAAGCACCAAAGCAGAAAGTACCTCTTTCTGCATGCGAGAAACCATCATTTATGTGAGAGTGATGTTCCCTAACACAAGGAAGGGTCTCTGCTAAGCAAGTGAGGGGTGGAAGGAGCTGTTGCCAGAGCTCGCCAGAAGCATCCTGGTAACCAACTGCTGGTCCAAACATTTCCTACTTACATGGAACAGTGGAAAGTGCCAACAGAGTTCTCCCAACGAATGTCTTCATATTCCTCATAGATTCCCTGCTTTTGCCTGGGCAAAATAGTCTATCAACCAAAGTTTAGGTTTTCTGATCTTCTTCCCATTCTTACCCAGCCGGTGGAGTCTACAGCCTAATTCAGGTTTGACCTCAGTAGCTAGAGGAAAAGTGGTTAAACAAAATAAAGAAGTTAGAAAGGGTTAAACAAAATAAAGAAGTTAGAAGCTGATTTACCTTTAAAAATAACAAACTTAAGTTCTTGTCTACAGTAAGTTTTATGGATCAAAAACTATTCTGACTTCTTATCTCAACAGATATCCTACACATATCACACATCAGCATACATATATGCCTTTTAGAAAATTATCTTATTAAAACTTGAAGGAAAAATGAGATCATGAATAAACTGGACATTTTAAAAAATTTATCTTTCATAACTTTTCAATCTAATATCTGTGTATTATAATCATTTATTGTTTCATGTACTAATTCATCTATGTATTTACCAATCAATAAATATAATCTGATATGCACTATGATAAATGAGGTCAAAAAAAAGGAGATACCCTGATCCACACAAGATATAAAGATGAAAGGCTGGGGGCTGGGTGCGGTGGCTCACGCCTGTAATTCCAGCACTTTGGGAGGCTGAGGCGGGCAGACCACCTGAGCTCAGGAGTTCAAGACCAGCCAGGCAAACATGGCGAAAACCCGTCTCTACTAAAAATACAAAAAATTAGCTGGCCGTGGTGGCAGATGCCTGTAATTCCAGCTACTCAGGAGGCTGAGCCTGAGGCACGAGAATTGCTTGAACTCAGGTGGTGGAGGTTGCAGTGAGATTGTGCACTCCAGCCTGGGTGACAGAGTGAAATTCTGTTTCAAAAAAAACAAAAGTGCTGTATTGAGGACTGAGACCTGAGATAGTGAGAGACAGGGATGTACAACTTGAGTCATACTGTGGACTGACAGGATGGGAATAGCTAAGGGACTGTCTGAGGTGGGGATGCCTGTCTGATTCACTGGTTACTGCCTTGTTTATGTGACTTTGATAGCACTTAGCTTCTGCTGTTGATACTCAGTGGGAGATACACCTAAACCACACTGACAGCATTATTCTGAAAAGGAGAAGTTGCCAGGGAGTGTGGACCAGTAGTCTCAGTGGCCCTGTACTCTCCAATCAGAAGTGTAGACTTCTTAGTTCTTCTTCCCTGTGACTAGCCTTCAGGTGTAATTTCCAGTATATAGTTCCTTATAAATTCTATAGCTCAGGAGAATAAATAAGAGGCTCCTTTTCCAGAAAATCCAGTATTGGTTTTCCTCCTTTGGAGGCTTAGAGTCAGAACTCTCATGTAGGCATGGCAGGATCCATGGAGGTGGCCACATCTCGCTTTTTTCAGTGACTATTAGATTCCACAAGACAACCGCACAGCTAAACATAATTAAAACTTAGGTTTTATGATATTTGTTCCTTTCCTAAAACCCTCAGTGACTCCTTATTATCCATAGGGAACAGATAAGCTAAATAAACATGAACTTTTTTCTCCAAGCAAAACATTCTCCCCAGTGAATAGAAAATATTGTTTTCCTGTGTTACCTTGAACCAAAAAAAAATTTTTTTTTTGAGGCAAAGTCTTGCTCTGTCGCCCAGGCTGGAGTCCAGTGGCGGCGCGATCTCATCTCACTGCAACCTCCACCTCCTGGGTTCAAGTGATTCTCCTGCCTCAGCCTCCCGAGTAGATGGGATTACAGGTGCCTGCCACTACACCTTGCTAATTATTGTATTTTTAGCAGACATGAGGTTTTGCCAGGTTGGCCAGGCTGGTCTCAAACTCCGGACCTCAAGGGATCCATCTGCCTGCCTTGGCCTCTCAAAGTGCTGGGATTACAGGCATGAGCCACTGCACTTGGACTCCTTTAAAATTATTATTATTATTATTATTATTATTATTATTGAGACAGAGTTTCATGCTGTTGCCCAGGCAGGAGTGTGGCAGTACCTTGATTATAGACGCAAGTCACTGGGCCTTGGGATTATAGACGCGAGTCACTGGGCCCGGGTTTCTTTCCAGTTTTAAAGTATTATTTTTAATTATCCAAAATAAATGTATAGTAAATACTCTTCTTATAAATCTTTGTTTTCTTGATTGCTTCCTTAGCATATAATTTCAGAAATAGAACTGATCAAAGGGTATGCACATTTTTAAGGATTTATAATGCCAGATGCTTTCCAAAAGATGTTAACAACTTATTGAACTGACAGTATATAAGGGTGCTATAGAGTAATTTATTTATTTGAAAAACAAATCTTTATTGTGTAGAAATATGTATTTTAAAAATCCCCCAGAAAAGATGCTCTTCTCTCATTTCCCCATCCTCTTCCTCTACTTCCACACCTCTGATATAAAGGACATTATTATATCTTATTAAAACTTTATCCACACTAGGCATGGTGGCTCATGCCTGTAATCCTGGCATTTTGGGAGGCCAAGGCAGGCAGATCACTTGAGGTCAGGAGTTTGAGACCAGCCTGGCCAACATGGTGAAATCCTGTCTCTACTAAAAATACAACAATTAGCCGGGTGTGGTGGTTGATGCTTGTAATCCCAGCTACTTGGGAGGCCAAGGCATGAGAATCACTTGAACCTGGAGGTTGCAGTGAGCTGAGATCACACCACTGCACTCCAGCCTGGGTGACAGAGCGAGACTGTCTAAAAATAAGATAAAATAAAATAAAATGAAAACTTCATCCAGATGTCTAGACAACACTTTAACTATGTATTCTTCTGTATTTGCAAGTTACATGTTCATATAGCCATCTACAGATACCAGTTAGCCTTTGTAATCCATTCCCCACTTAAGTTTCACCATCTACTGGCTTTTCTGTTAATCCCTTGAGGAAAGGTTTGGAATTGAGGTGCAAATCCTTTATAAGGAGAATGCTGCAGTCTATTCGCTATTCACCGCTGACCAAGCTGCCGCCTGACCCTCCTGACTGCAGCAGGCACCCCCAGACAGTCATGTAAATGGACTAGGCCTGAGTCTGTAGTTCTTTGCTCTGAAAAAGGAGACGTAATGGCTTCTACTTTCTATTTATCATTTGGTGGAAATAATAGAAGAGTTTCTCTAGAATGTTTTTTGATCTGGTGGTTAAAGGGACCTTGGACATTTAGTCCCTGAAATAAATTGTTGCATCTCTGAAGGAAAAGATGAAAGTAGTTTCTTACACTTTAGTGAAGAAGCCTTTGGAAAATTTTGTTCTAGATGTTGTACATTCTCTGTAGAGGAGTTTTGGGGATTCCCCAAATCAGTAGAACTAAAGGATAACTGAAGAGAACAGGGAGTGACATGTCAGATTGAGAATCAGTCTTTTGAAAGTGGCAAAAAGAATATGTATTAAAAGAAAAAATAGAAGATAAAAAGAATAGGGCAGAAGATATTAGCTTCAATTCCTCTTTTTTTTTTTGATCCTTGGGAATGATTTCTTCCTAGACTGCCAGTGTTGCATAGTAACCCTGCCCATGAAGAGGACTGGAATACTGAAAAACTGCATGAAACTAAGCGCTGTGGGTTGGGCAGGGTGGCTCACGCCTGTAATTCCACACTTTGGGAGACCAAGGTGGCTGGATTGCTTGAACTCAGGAGCTTGAGATCAGCCTAGGTAACATGATGAAACCCCATCTCTACAAAAGATACAAAAATTAGCTGGGTGTGGTGGCATGAAGCTGTAGTCCCAGCTAGCTACTTGGGAGGCTGAGGTGGGAGGATCACTTGAGCCTGGGAGGTGGAGGCTGCAGTGAGCCGTGATTGTCCCACTGCACTTCCACCTGGGCAACAGAGCGAGATCCTGTCCCCAAAACAAAAAAACTAAGCACTGTGGATTAGAAATGAATAATTTTTCATCTTTATATCTTTTTTTTTTTTGAGACAGTCTTGCTCTGTCTCCCAGGCTGGAGTGCAGTGGCACGATCTCGGCTCACTTAGGCACGGTGTTTAATTAATCTCTGAAAAGTGGAGAATTTAGCACCAGGCATGGTGACTGTTGCCTATAATCCTAGCTACTTGAGAGGATGAGGTGGAAGTGTTAAAGGTGGAGGGTGTCCAGGTTCTTGGTGTCTTGAAAAAAGAATTGGACAAAATGCACAAACAAAGCAAGGAAGGGACAAAGGAATTTACTGAACATGAAAGTACACTCCAGTGTGGGAGCGGGCCTGAGCTTAGAAGTTCAATGGCTCAGTTACAGAATTTTGGGGAGTTTAAATACCCCCAGGTGATTCCATGGTTACTTCGGGTATGCCTTATGTAAATGGAGAAGATGAAGTAAAGTTACAAAGACACCTATGGCCTATGCCCTATGGCCAGAATATTACCTATTACAGCTGAAGTGTGAATTGGCCTTATGTTCCCTACCTCCAAACCCTATTTTCCTGCCTCAGGAGGATTACTTGAGCCTAGGAGTTCAAGTCCAGTCTGGACATCATAGTGAGACCCCTGCCTCTGAAAAAAAATTTTTTTGAGACAGAGTTTTGCTCTTGTTGCCCAGGCTGGAGTGCAATGGCATGATCTCGGCTCACTGCAACCTCCACCTCTTGGGTTCAAGCAATTCTCCTGCCTCAGCCTCCCGAGTAGCTGGGATTACAGGAGCCGGCCACCACGCCCGGATAATTTTTTGTATTTTTAGTACAGACAGGGTTACACCATGTTGGCCAGGCTGGTCTTGAACTCCTGACCTCAGGTGATCTGCCCACCTCAGCCTCACAAAGTCCTGGGATTACAGGCGTGAGCCACCGAGCCCAACAAATTTTTGTTTTTTAGACGGAGTCTCCCTCTATCGCCCAGGCTGGAGTGCAGAAATGCGATCTTGGCTCACTGCAACCTCTGCTGCTTGGGTTCAAGTGATTCTCCTGACTCAGCCTCCAGAGTAGCTGCGATTACAGGCGGGCACCACTATGCCTGACTAATTTTTTGTATTTTTAGTAGAGACGGGGTTTCACCATGCTGGCCAAGTTGGAAATTTTTTTTTTTAGTAAATGAAAGGCAGAGTATTTATCTGAAAAAAGTGAGAGACCAATAGTCTCATGGGATTGTTATAAAGATTAAAAGAGAGAGTGTTACTGAAATACTTAGAAGAGCTGTTCTTCTATTGCTGTCTTTCCCCTTGTATTTGGATAGATTACCGTACTTGTTTCTTCTATGTAACTCTAATTGTCAATGGGGTTCTCCTTCTCTTAGAGACCTGAAGAAACTTGTCTTAAATGCTTTCCCAGTTAATGAATTGGGAGAGGCAGACCATATGTCTAAATTACAAGGGCGAGACTTAAAAGTATGAATTGGGGCTAATGTCAGTGCTCAGGTGCAGGGATCCTCCGTTTTGTTCATCACACAGCTCCCGGCACTTTAATAAATGAGGCTCAAAGAAACGACGGGCTTAGGTCTTGCAGCAGTCAAATTCAGAACTCATGTTTGATTCCAAAGCCCACACGTTTTCCTAGTTTAGAAACACTAAACATTTAATTCACCGCACCGGCGGCCAGACAGGTAATGGAAAACGCCTTAAGTATGTTAGGAAGGGAAGACTGTGGTAAAAAGGCGAAGAAATGTTTATCTACAGTCGCAGCCGCTATTCAGATCTATTTCACTGCCTTGCAGAAAAGGCCGACTGTCGTCTCTTTATCCCATGGCCGATTTCTTGTGAAATCTCCTAACTTTTAAATATTTCCAACCAAAAGACTGCGGTTCAAATGCAGCCCACCGGGAGCGTGTTTGCAAACTCTGGAGTAAACAAGAGTGGGAAGCTGATAAGGTGAGTACCTCAGTTCGATAGTGATAGCCAAGAAACAGGGAGTTTTGTACCTAAGGCGAGAATGAAATTCTCCGCCGGAGGGTCCCGGAAGGAGGACTGAATTAAATGCAGATTAGAGTCAGGGCAGGGCAAGGTGGCCGGAGAACTAGACTGCCATCCCAGGTGACTGGCCCTATCCAGCCAGCGCGGCCGGAGGTATAGACCATGTACAGACCACGGCGAGGGGTGTTAGGGGCTTCTCGGGATAAAGGCAGCGAGTGGCTGCGCATTCCCTCCCCGACTCTTTCAGAGGTAAGCCTTCTGTGGAGCAGACCCTAATCCTCCCCCCGATTCCTTAGGTCACTCGGCGATTTACTTCCTTCCCCGGCTCCTCACAGTCCTCGGCAGCCCTACGACTTCCGCTTGCCTCGTCGTCTGGGAAACCGCCGACTTCCGGCCGCGTAGCAGTGGGCTGAGCCAAAATGGCTGAGGAGAGAGTCGCGACGGTGAGCGCCGAGATTCTCTTTAGCTGCCCGGCCGCAGGGCAAGGCAGCCTGGCGGGTGGCTTCTGTCCCATGCAGCGGTTCCTGGAGAGAGGCGGAGCTGGGTGCCGAGCGGCTCAGGGTGGGCGGGGCGACACGGTCCCCTTTCTACTGTCCCGGGAACTGGTCGCCTGGGGCAAGTCTGGATACTTAGCAGCAGAGGTCCTGTTCTAGGACTGTAGTTCCTCTTGGGGTGCGCTGGACGGAGAAGGGAGACTTTTCAGCAGTAATGGCTCTTACCCTAGTCCCATCTTTTTCTCTCTCGGGGGTTTGGAAGGTAATAACTAGCATTTGTGTAGACCGTTTCTGTTAATCCCGTGAATTGGGAATTTAACATGAGGACAGCCTGGAAGCTTGCAGCGTCACTGCCTTCTGCCAGTGGAGCAGGACTATGTTTTTTCTGTGGTGATTAAGTTTAGGAAAGTACGGTTTTGGAATTCAGCTGAAGGCTGAGTTGGGCGTTAATTCCGCAGAACTGCTAATATAGAGGAACCTGATGAATTCAGGATGACCTAGTCGCTATTTTTTGAGGCATATATCCATAATTGGATCTAATTTCGGTAAAGTGCCAAGTGTGAAGTCTTGTTTACCTTGCTTTAGTGTTGGGTTTGAAAGCCTGTTCTGTCCATTTGTTAGAATGATTTTAGGTATTCGGAATTTATTGTCTTTGGAAAAACGCCCTGGAAAACAGTACAATAGCAGCCTTTGGCTGTTTTACAATTTAGTTTTGGCTAAGCAGCAAGGTTAGTGTTATTGTTAGAGGGCCTTTTGTTTGTTTTCTACTCTCATTTGCAGAGTAGTCATATTATTCTAGTCTAATTAGAAAACTCTGAAGACAGAAACTTTTTTTTTTCTTTTTTGAGGAGGAGTGTCGCTGTTGTCGGCCCGGGCTGGAGTGCAATGGCGAGATCTCGGCTCACTGCAACCTCCGCCTCCCAGGTTCCACAATTCTCCTGCCTCAGCCTCCGGATTAGCTGAGAATACAGGCGCTTGCCACAACGCCCGGCCGAAACATTTTTGTTAAGCTAAGAAATTTAAAATAGCTAGGCTGGACTTGGTGCATCACGCCTGTAATCCCAGCACTTTGGGAGGCCGAGGTGAGTGGATCACTTGAGGTCAGGCGTTTGAGACCATCTTGGCCAACATGGTGAAACCCCGTCTCTACTAAAAATACAAAAATTAGCGGGGCATCGTGGCGCTCGCCTGTAATCCCAGGTACCTGGAAGGCTGAGGCAGGAGAATCGCTTGAACCCCGGAGGCGGAGGTTGCAGTGAGCCGAGATCGTGTCATTGCACTCCAGCCTGAGCGACAGAGACAGACTCCTCCTTAAAAAGAAAGAAAAAACAGATTTTAAAATAATTAAATAGGCCAGGCTCAGTGGCTCACGCCTGTAATCCTAGCACCTTGGGAGGCTGAGGTAGGTGGATCGCCTGAGGTCAGGAGTTCGAGACCAACCTGGCCAACTTAGTGAAACCCCGTCTCTACTAAAAAAATACAAAAAATTAGCTGGACGTGGTGGCGGGCGCCTGTAATCCCAGCTACTAGGGAGGCTGAGGCAGGAGAATCTCTTGAACCCAGGAGGCAGAGGTTGCAGTGAGCCGAGATCGTGCCATTTCACTGCAGCCTGGGCATCAAGAGGGAAACTCCGTCTCAGAAAAAAAAAAAAAAAAGTAAATAGCATGGTTAATGTTACTGGGTTTTAAATATTAAAAAACATAGGAAAGAAAATACTTCCACTCCAGCCTGGGTGACAGAGCGAGACTCCATCTCAAAAAAAAAAAAAAAAAAAAAAGAAAAGAAAACACTTCTACATAATCTTAAAGTGTAAAAGATAACGGGTAGCATAACATTGCTACAAATATAGCTTATTCTCTAGTGCTCATCACAGGTGTTTGTGTAATAGAATATGAACTTGAGTCTGTGACGGCAGAATTGTCCTGTACATTTGAATGTCTAATACTGTTTTAAAGAGAATAGCTTTTGTTTTGATATGACTTTAGCAATTAAGCCTGAAGTTAACTGTTTTCATTGTTGTCAAATTTATTGCTAGTAGTGTTATGTTTATAGTAATTTTCATCTTTTCAAGTTACCAATGCATGGAAATTTGAATTTCTGTCCTTTTTGGAAGTGGTATTTTATCTTTTTTTGAGACGGAGTCTCACTCTGTCGCCCTGTCTGGAGTGCAGTGGCGTGATCTCGGCTCAGTGGAACCTCCACCTCCCGGGTTCAAGTGATTTTTCTGCCTCAGCCTCCCGAGTAGCTGGGGTTACAGGCCCTCACCACCACGCCCGGCTAATTTTTGTATTTTTGTTGAGACGGGGTTTCACCATGTTGGCCAGGCTGGAAGAATGTTACAACTAATTGCTTTTCCTCTCAGAAGCCCCTCTCTCTTACTAGAGAAAGCTGTTGTCCTTTGTTTCTTCTGCCTATTAAACCTCCGCTCCTAAACTCAGGAAAAGAAAAAAAAAAAAAAAGAATGTTACGACTAATTGACTTGGAGGGACTTCCATGGTGTACATTTAAATAAAAGGTAGATGTGAAGTGGGGTATATTATGTGATCTTAATTTCATAACACAAAGGAAAACATATATAGATCTGTAGATAGGGATATATGCATATGGAGGAGAGAAAAGGAAAGGACTCAAAACTCACAGAGAATTTTTGAAGAAATGTATAGGTAAAAATCTAAGAAGGCTACAGTCAAGGCCTTGAGGCCAGAAGACACCCCATCAAAACTGAGTAAAACTAGCCCAGTGTGGGACACAGAAATTCTAATATGCTACCAAAATTACTTACGGATTGCTACCAGTTCCTTAGAAGGAAAACTGAGGACTGATATTTGTATTTTCAGTATAGTTTAGAATTCGTAAAAAATGAACAAACAGGCTGTACTTGGTGGCTCATGCCTGTAATGCCAGGACTTGTGGAAACTGAGGCGAGAGGATAACTTGAGTCCAGAGGTTCAAGACCAGTCTGGGCAGCATGTTGGAGCCCCATTTCTACAAAAAACACAAAAATTAGCCAGACGTGGTGGCACGCGCCTGTATTCCCAGCTACTGGGGATGATCATCTGAGTCTGGGGGAAGTTGAGGCTCCAGTGAGCCATGATCATGCCACTGGACTCCAGCAGGGGCGGAGTGAGACCTTGTCTGAAAAAAACAAAAACAAAAAATGAATGAACAACTAGCTCTGGCTTTCATGATTTGTGCTTATAAATCTTTATTTATTTATTTATTTATTTATTTATTTATTTAGAGATGGAGTCTCACTCTGTCACCCAGGCTGGAGTGCAGTGGTGCGATCTTGGCTCACTGCAACCTCCGCCTCCCGGGTTCACGCCATTCTCCTGCCTCAGCCTCCCGAGTAGCTGGGACTGCAGGCGCCCGCCACCACGCCCAGCTAATTTTTTGTATTTTTAGTAGAGATGGGGTTTCACCGTCTTAGCCAGGATGGTCTCGATCTCCTGACCTCGTGATCCGCCTGCCTCAGCCTCCCAAAGTGCTGGGATTACAGGCGAGCCACCGCACCCAGCCTATAAATTTTTTTTATAATGCCCTGGTTCCCATTATTTGATGTATTTGGATAAATACCTGTCATCCTGTAAATTAAAGGATTAAACTGATAAGAGCAGAAAATGGAAATTAGTAGACTAGTTGATCTGGCTCAGATACAGTGCCTGTGTATCAGGTGCTCCATGAATATTTGTTGGATGAATAAATGATCATAAAACTATATAAAAATGAAGAAATAACAGAATAAAATAATTTGTTCTATATAAATCCTATGAAAGAGGTTGAGTGGGCTAATAGAATCCTTTCCATCTCAAAATGTTCTGGAAAGTCTTGAGTAAAAGACTCATCAAAAAAATAATTCTACTTTGTGCAGAAAGAAGGGTTGCTGACCTTTGAAGGTGCTTTTTGAGTCTTTAACATTCTTTAGTAATATATTCCCCAAAGTTAAGAAATTCTAGTTAGATTTTAAAAAATTGAGTTCTTTAACATTGTTGAGGTATAATACACATACCATAAAATTTACTCAATTTAAGTACATAGTTAGATCAGTTTTAGTAAATTTATATAGTTGCACAACTGTCATCAGAGACTGCTTTTAAAACATGTCCATCACTCCAAAAGGGTTCCTTGTGTCAATGGAATTGCTGGGTTGTATTGTTTAAGTATTTGTTTAAAAAAACAGAAACAAGTCTGCCTAACTTTTCTGCAGGCTATATAGGAGTTAACATTTCCATGAGCAATGCATGAGGGTTGTGATTTTTCCACATCCCTGTCAACACTTGGTTTGTCAGTTTGTTTTTATTTAGCTATTGTAGTGGATGGGTAGTGATGGTGTATGGTGGTTTTAATTTGTATTTCCTTTATGAATAATGATATTGAAGATTTTTTATATGTTTATTTTCCACCCATATCTCTTTGGTGAAATGTCTCTATAAATTTTTGTGCATTTTAAAATCAAGATCATTAACCCTCATTTGGGCTCAAGTGATCCTTCCACCTCAACCTCCCGAGTAGCTGGGACCACAGGTGCAGGCCATGCTTGGCTAATTTTTGTATATTTTGTAGAGGCGGGGTTTCGCCATGTTGCCCAGGCTGGTCTTAAACTCCTGAACTCAAGCAATCGGCCTGCCTCACATAAGTATTCTCTTTTATTTTGAGGATTAATTTTTGTTGTTGTGAAATATATCCTACCTGTAAAAGAGTGGTTAAAATGTCGTATGTATGCTTTAAAGGATAATATAATGAAAACTTGTGTTCCTACTGCACAGGTTAGGAAATGGGTCATTAAAAACTTCCTAAATGCCTCTCTCCTACTGCATTTTCCTTCATCCAAATCAGATGTAGTGTTTCTTCAATTTTATATTAATATTTTGTATTTTTTATAGTTTTACCATATATTTTTATATATATCCTTAATATATTAGTTTTTAAAATTTGTTATTAACCTTCAGTTTATTCATTATTTCAACACTGTATAGTATCCTCTTGTAGTAAAGTATGTCAATTAACTTATCCATTCCCCTAGATGGAGATCGGGATTATTTCTGGTTTTTAGTTATTAAAAACAATGCTGCTGCTGGGTGCAGTGGCTTACGCCTGTAATCCCAGCACTTTGGGAGGCCGAGGCTGCAGATCACGAGGTCAAGAGATCGAGACCATCCTGGCCAACATGGTGAAACCCCGTCTCTACTAAAAATACAAAAATTAGCTGGATGCGGTGGTGCGTGCCTGTAGTCCCTGCTACTCGGGAGGCTGAGGCGGGAGAATCACTTGAACCCAGGAGGCGGAGGTTGCAGTGAGCCAAGATTGCGCCACTGCACTTCAGCTTGGCAGAGTGAGACTTCGTCTCAAAAAAAAAAAAAAAAGCTGCTATAAATAGGGCCAGGACTAAGGAAAGGTAAGTGAGGTGCTTAGGGTTCACATTTTATGGAGTAAGAGTAAGTACTTTCTTAAGGTTTGTACCCTAGGTTCTTTACATGCCTCACTTTAGTCCTAGCCCTGGGCATTATTATGTAGGTCTTCTGATGCAATATCTAAGAGTTTCTGTAAGGTATACCTAGAAATAGATTGCTAGGTAATGGAGTAACTTTATTACTTATAGGAAACTATATGGTGGTTGTAACAATTTATGCTTCTACCACCAGTCATTATGGTGGATGTAAAATTATGTCTTAATGTGATAATTTACATTGCAATTTTTTTTTTTTTTTTTTTGAGACAGAGTCTCGCTCTGTCACCCAGGCTGGAGTGCAGTGGCGTGATCTTGGCTCACTGCAACCTCTGCCTCCTGGGCTCAAGTGATCTTTCCACCTCAGCCTCCCGAGTAGCTGGGACCACAGGTGCAAGCCACACTTGGCTAATTTTTGTATATTTTGTAGAGGCAGGGTTTCGTCATGTTGCCCAGGCTGGTCTTAAACTCCTGAACTCAAGCAATCGGCCTACCTCAGCCTACCGAAGTGCTGGGATTAGAGGTGTGAGCCACCACACCTGGCTGTTTGTTTTGAGCCTGTTCCTCAGGCTGGAGTGCAGTGGTCCAATCATGGCTTGCTGCAACTCAGCCTCCTGGGCTTAAGAGATCCTCCCACCTCAGCCTCCTGAGTAGCTAGGACTAAGGGCACCTGCCACTATGCCTGGCTAATTTCTAAAGTTTTTTTATAGAGGCAGGGTCTCGCTATTTTGCCCAGGCTAGTCTCAAATTTCTAGGCTTATGTGATCCTCCTGCCTCGGCCTCCAAAGTGCTGGGATTATAGATCTGAGCCACCACACCTGGCTGATCTATCTGTCTTAAACTGGAGAATTTCATTTTTTTCTACCTCCTTTCTTTTTTTAAAAAAACTGAATTTCCATCAGTTCCCCCTCCCTTTCTGCTCCTCTTATTTCATTCCTTGGAAGTTATACTTTGCCTTCCTTTAATGAGTACCAAAGAAATTAAAAAATACATGTTTACTGTAAGTCCAGACCTAAATGTTGCTAATACAGGGACCATCAAATGCTTTACTACCATCTGTTGCCATCTGCAAATGTATGCCATTGTTGTTTAGTTTTGTAGTTCTTAATGTATTTTAATTAAACACCACAAATTATGCTTCTTGTTTTATTCAGTCAGTAGATGCTTAGAATACTTGCTTATTTTACCAGTTCGTTTGCTTATTCCACTCCTTCGTTCTGGGATTATTTTTCTTTTTCCTAATATATATTTTCATTAAAAGTTTACTTGGTGAGAATCTAAAAACTCTGAAATTCTGAAAGTTTTAAAAATTTGCCTTTGTTGTTGAAAATTAGTTTTGATGGATGAGAGAATCTAGATCAGGTGTTGGCAAACCTTTTTCTGTAAAGGGCCAGATAGTAAATATCGCGGGCTTTGTGGGCCATAGAGTCTCTGTGACAACTACTCAACAATGCTGTTGTAGGACAAAAGCAACCATAGACATTATGTAAACATGAGTGTGGGTATGTTCCAACAAAATTTTGTTTATAGACACTGAAATTTGACTCAGAATTTTCAGTGTTAAAATATTATTTTTTGAATTTTTTTAACCATTTAAAAATGTAAAAATCATTCTTAGCTTGTAGACCAAATAAACAGGATGGATTTGACCTGTGGGCCATAGTTTGCTGATCTCTGGTCTAAATTAACATTCATTTTACTTAGTACCTGACACTGGAGTAATTATTCTTATGATGTCTTATTGTGATATTGTCTTCCATTTTTAATTGTTGAAGAGCCAGCTGTCAGTCTGTCTTTTTTGTTTTTCTTTTCTTCTTCTTTTTTTTTTTTTTTTGAAATGGAGTTGTGCTCTTATCACCCAAGCTGGAGTGCAGTGGCGTAATCTTGGCCCACTGCAACCTCTGCCTCCTGGGTTCAAGCGATTTTCCTGCCTCAGCCTCCCAAGTAGCTGGGATTACAGGTGCCTGCCACCACACCCAGCTAATTTTTGTATTTTTAGTAGAAATGGGGTTTTACCATGTTGGCCAGGCTGGTGTTGAACTCCTAACCTCAGGTGATCCACCTGCCTTGGCCTCCCAAAGTGCTGCAATTACAGGCGCCAGGCATGGCATCTAGCCTTTCTTTTTTCTTTTGAGACGGAGTCTTGCTCTGTCGCCCAGGCTGGGGGGCGATGGTACGATCTCGGCTCATTGCAACCTCTGCTTCCCAAGTTCAAACCATTCTCCTGCCTCAGCCTCCCAAGTAGCTGGGACTATAGGCATGTGCCACCATGCCAAGCTAATTTTTATATATTTAGTAGAGACGGGGTTTCACCGTGTTGGCCAGGCTGGTCTTGAACTCCTGACCTCAAGTGATCCTCTTGCCTTGGCCTCCCAAATAACTGACCTTTCTTTGTTGGAAATCTAGTGATATATTTTCTTGTTTGGCTGCTTTTAAGAGCTGCTTCTTGTCTCTGGTGCAGTTCGTTATGATGTATCTAAGTATGTATTTATTTTCATTTAACCTGGTCAGGATTTGTTGAGTATCCAGAAACTAAGGATTGGTGTTTCTCATTACATCTGGAAAAATTTGAGCCATTATTTTTGCTTATATTGTGGTTATGTCATAGGAAGTTGATAAAAGAAAAATTCATTTGATGTTTTCTATGAGGTTATAGTGTAAAATAACTATCTCCCTTTTAGAATTGAGTGCTAGACAGTTTCTGTGTAGATGATCTCATAAGCTTCCTTTTATCAAACAGTGATCACTTTTTTGGTTTGGCTGCTGAGAAGTATGGTATCAAGTATAATACTCATATGAGGTGTTTAAGAACTTAGTATATTTCTTATGCACATTTTACTATATACTATAATTATACATTAAAAATGCACATTGTAAATATTATAAATATGCATTATACATTGTTAATAGTTTGGATAGCAAAAGTATGACTTGACATTTGTTTTTTAAACCATATTTAAAATAATTCTATCAGAATATGGATTTAATGGATTAATTGCATAATTGATGAGCTACTGATTATTCTTGTTATTTGGATGCTTCTTTAAGTTAGCAAGTTTATATTGTGGTGCTTCAATATAGACTACTTATTTTATTTCAGAGAACTCAATTTCCTGTATCTACTGAGTCTCAAAAACCCCGGCAGAAAAAAGGTCTGTATGCAATTTCATTGTATGTGTATATTTGCACAGATTTCTCTCTCTCTCTTTTTTTTTTTTTTTTTTTGGAGGCAGAGTCTCACTGTTGCCCAGGCTGGAGTGCAGTAGTGCAATCTCGGCTCACTGCAACCTTTGCCTCTGGGGCTCAAGCAGTTCTCCTGCCTCAGCCTCCCGAGTAGCTGGGATTACAGGCTCATGCCACCACACCTGGCTAACTTTTGTGTTTTAGTAGAGATGAGGTTTCACTGTGTTTGCCAGGCTGGTGTCGAACTCCTGACCTCAGGTGTTCACCTGAGGTGATCTGCCCACCTTGGCCTCCCAAAGTGTTGGGATTACAGGCGTGAGCCACTGCGCCCGGCAGATTTCTCTCTCTTGTTGATTCTTTTATCTATTCTATATGATTTCAAAATGAGTGTTGGGGAAAGAAATAATAGTCTAAATGTTCTGTCACATCTAGCTTTTATTTAATAGAGTTATTAGATATTAGGAGGTTGGTCTGACCTGGAAATTATTTAAATGGGGTTTGATTATTATGTAAGTGTGTACTAATTTTCTGCTTCTGGAAAAACCACTCTATGAAGTTCCAGATATCTTTTTGCTTTGTTGGTTTCTAGTTTAATTCTATTGTGGGTAGAGAACATTCTTTATATGGTTTGTTTTACGGCCCACAGTGTGGCCTGTGTTG
Source organism: Pongo pygmaeus (assembly GCF_028885625.2). NCBI lineage: Eukaryota > Metazoa > Chordata > Mammalia > Primates > Hominidae > Pongo > Pongo pygmaeus. Next base: position 78,269,286 of record NC_072389.2, read on the forward strand.
GTGAATGTCTCATGTGCACTTGGAAAGAATGTGTATTCTGCTCTTGTTGGAGGTAGCATTCTGTAAATGTCAATTAGGTCAAGTTGGTTGATAGTGTTCTGTATATACTTACAATTACAGATATTCATATTCTTACTGATGTAGTTACTGATTGGAAGGGTGATAGAAGAGTGTTGAAGTGTGCAAATGTAATTGTGGATTTGTTTCTACTTTCAGTTCTATCAATTTTTGATTTGTGTATTTTGAAGATCTGTTGTTGGATGCATATACATTTAGGATTGTCTGATTTCTTGGTAAATTGACCCGTTTGTCATTATGTAATATTCCTCTTCAATTTCTGATAATATTCCTTGTTTGAAGTCTACTTTGCCTGATAATATTTTAGTTTTAGTCATTTTAGTTTTGTTTTGGCCAGTATTTGAATGGTATCAACGTATAATTTTCGTAGAGTAAAATTCCCTTTTTTTAGTACAAATTCTGAGTTTCGACAAATGAAACTAGCCATGTAACCACTACTAGCACCATAATCAAGTTATAAAAGTTTAATTACTCCCCCAAAAGTCACCTTTACTTTGTAGTAAACCACTTCTTCCATTCCCAATTGCTGGCAGCCATTAATCTGTTTCTTTCTTCCTAGTTTTGCCTTTCTTGGAATGCCAAATAAATGGAATCATACATTATTATTATTTTGAGAGAGAGAGGGTCTCGCTCTGTCACCCAAGCTAGAGTGCAGTGGTGTGATTATAGCTCACTGCAACCTGAAACTCTTGGGTTCAAATGGTCTTCCCCAGTAGCTGGGTCTATAGGTGCATGCCACCATGCCTGGCTAATTTTTAAAATTTTTTTTATAGAAACGGGTGTCTGGCTCTGTTGCCCAGGCTGGTTTTGAACTTCTGACTTCAAGTGATACTCCATCTTCGGCCTCCTGAAGTACTGGAATTACAGGCATGGGCTATTGCAACTGGGTTATGTAAATTTTTCAGTGGCTTTTAAACCTCATATAATGTTTGTTGGTTTGTTTGTTTTTGAGGCGGAGGCTGGCTCTGTCACCCAGGCTGGAGTGCAGTGGTGGGATCTCGGCTCACTGCAACCTCCACCTCCTGGGTTCAAGTGATTCTGCTGTTTCAGCCTCCCAAGTAGCTGGGATTATTGGCATGAACCACCATGCCTGGCTAATTTTTTTATTTTTAGTACAGATGGGGTTTCACCACGTTGGCCAGGCTGGTCTTGAACTCCTGACCTCAAGTGATCCACCTGCTTTGGCCCCCCAAAGTACTGGGATTACAGGCATGAGCCACTGCATCCAGCCCAATATAGGGAAGTATTAACAGAAGAACTATCATCCTTAAGGATTAACGGGACTTCAACAAATTAAAAAAGTAGTACTTTGAATAAAAAGCTGTCACATTTTACTGTGAAATCCTTAGACTTTTTTCTAAACCTCTAGTTCAGGTTTTTTCAGCTTTGGCATGAATGATATTTTGAGCAAGATAAATCTTTGTTGAAGTTGTCCTGTATATTGTAGGATGGTTAACAACATCCCTGGCTTCTACCTGGTAGATGACAGTAGCACTTAATTGTAACAACCAAAAGTGTCTCCAGATGTTGTCAGTTATTCCTTCTGGGGCAAAATTGTTCCCACTTGAGAACCACTCCTCTGGTTAAGTAGTATAATACTTGGAAATAGAAGGCAGGAAGTTGGTAAGTGCATAAAGAATTCACACAGAAGTTGGATTAGCAAGCTGAGGGACGTTATTTGAACAAGTAGCAATTGGAGGCATTTTGACTGAGAATGGATATTGTGCCTCTCCCTCACCCTTTCCTCCTCAGCTTGAGAGGTCCATATTCCTAGTTTGACTCTTTAGTTTTGAGGGTGATGACTGCCAACTGTGGAAGGGATAAACAGATTTCTATTTGGTATTTTTGTCCAAATATATCAGGACTTTTTCAAGAACAGGCAATGAAATTGTTGATCAGAACTACTTGGTGGTTCTGAGAAAATAATATCCTACATGAGGCTACTGAAGTCCTCTTCCTTTTGCCCCATGATGTGACCTTAGGTGACTTTCTTCTTGGCTTTCAGCTGAAGATCTTACCCATCATTGAGGTGAGTGAACTGATTTACTGCTTGAGTCTATTTCCTTCCTTAAAGGAGTCTTCATTGAAAACTTTACCCATTTTAGGGTGGCCATAGCTGAGGATGAGTTTTGTCCACAACCTGAGACAACATACTCACTATGTAAGAAACCTGATCTTAGCTTGATATCTGGTTTTAGAGTAATTGTTTAATAGAATAATTTATTATTGTAAAATATACATAAAATTTGCCATTTTTAAGTGTGTAAGTCAGTGGCATTAAGTACATTTACAAAGTTGTGCAGCCATCACCACTGTCCATTTCTAGAAGTGTTTCATCATTCCAGACAGAAACACTGTACCCATTAAACAATAAATCTCCACATCCCCTTGTCTCCCCAGATCCTGGTAATCTCCATTCTGTTTTCTGTATCTATGAATTTGACTATTCTAGGTTTTTCATATAAGGTGAATCATACAATATTTGCCCTTTTCTGTCTGGCTTATTCCACTCAGCATTTTCAAGATTCATTCATGTTGTAGCATGTGTCAGAATTTCATTCCTTTTTAAGGTTGAATAATATTCTAGTGTATGTATATATCACATTTTGTTTATCTGTCTGTTGATGGGCATTTGTGTTGTTTTCCTTAGAGTCTTTATATGTCAATAATTCTTAAAGAATTTAAAAGTTGTAGAAACTAGGAATTTTGTAGATATTCTAGAAATATGTCATTTCCTGTACTGTATATAATAATTTATTCTACAGACTAATTACTGTGTATATATTTGGTTCTCAGACGTGATTTTGATTTTTAGATGCTGTACATGCTCTTCATTAATCTTTTCCTTTTGCTAATTTTGGTTGTTGTATATATAGAATTGTAGAGTTACAAGGTAATTTAGTTGTTACCTAATTCACCCTAAAGTCTACATGAAACCAGTCTCACAGTCTTTGATAAGTAGTTATCAAATCTCACTATTTCTACTGTGATAGTGAATGACTTATATTGATTAGCTTTTTGAAAGAATAGTTTATCTTACTTGTCTTGGTATCCTCACCTCTGAGTCTATTTGTCTATTGTAATCTGGCTTTTGCCCCACCGCTCCACTAATTAAATTGATGAGCTAAGCATTGTTTTTTTTTTTTTTTTTTCCACTGCAACCTCTGCCTCCCGGGTTCAAGTGATTCTCTTGCCTCAGCTTCCCGTGTAGCTGGTATTACAGGCGCCCACCACCAAGCCTGGCTAATTTTTTGTATTTTTAGTAGAAACGGGGTTTCAATATGTTGGCCAGACTGGCATCGAACTCCTGACCTCATGATCCACCCCAAAGCCTCCCAAAGTTCTGGGATTACAGGTGTGAGCCACCGTGCCTGGCCCAATTCTGTTTAATTTTTGAGGAACAATGTTAACTTCTAATTTAAATGGAAGGTAGTATATATCTAATTTTTCCCTATTATTTTTAATTTCAATGCTAGTAAATCTTTAAATCTGAAGTACACATATCTTGAATTTTGACAGATATGTATACTCGTGTACATATTTATATTCCTGTAATCATCAGATCAAATTAAATGTTTTTATCACCTAGAAAGTTTCCTCATGCCTTTTTCCAGTTAAGTCTTCTGCTTCACTTCGCCAGATGCAACCACCATTCTGATTTCTGCCTGTATAAATTGATTTTGAACTTTCCTATAAGTTGTGCTTGAACTTCACACAAAGGGAGCCATACAGTATCTACTATTTAGCTTTTGGCAACTTTCATACAACATGTTGTTTTGGAAATTCATCCATGTTGTTATATGTATCAGTAGTTCTTTTATTTAAAAAATGCTGTTTAGTATTCAGTTGCATGAATATATCACTGTTTGTCCATTCTCCTGTTAATGAATATTTGCAATGTTTCTAGTTTTTGAGTACTGTGAAAGTTTCTATGAACATCTATTTATTTAGAGATGGAGTCTCGCTTTATTGCCCAGGCTGGAGTGCAGTGGTGCGATCTCAGCTCACTGTAACCTCCATCTCCCAGGTTCAATAGATTCTTCAGCTTCAGCCTCCTGAGTAGCTGGGACTACAGGTGCGTGCCACCATGCCCGGCTAATTTTTGTATTTTTAGTAGAGACGGGGTTTCACCATATTGGCCAGGCTGGTCTTGAATTCCTGACCTCATGATCCGCCCACCTCTGCCTCCCAAAGTGCTGGAATTACAGGCATGAGCCACCACACCCGGCCTGAACGTTTATTTACTGGTCTTTTTTTGTGTGTGCATGTGGCATGTGTTTTCACTTGAATAAGGAGTGGAATTGCTGGGTCATATGTGAACTGTTTGTTTTAACTTTATAATAAACTGCCAAAGTATTTTCCAAAGTGGTTGTACAATTTTACCCTACCACCAGCAACGTGTGAGGATTCTGTTTGCCTACATTCTTGCCAACATTTGTTACTATCAGTCTTTTTCATATTAGACTTGCTGGTGGGCGTATTGTGTTTTATTGTGATTTTAATTTGCATTACACTAATGACTAGTGATGTTGAACACCTTTTCATATACTTATTGGTCATATCTTTTGTGTAGTGCCTGCTCAAGTTTTTTGCCTATTTTTAAATTTCTTTTTTCCTTATTATTGATTTGTGAGACTTCTTTATATATTCTGAATGTAAGTCCTTTGTCTGTTATATGTGTGGTAAATATTTCCCCCCAGCCTGTGTTTTACTACTTTCGTTTTATTAAGGTATCTTTTAATGATCAAAAGTTTTAATTTTGATGAAGGCCAATTTACTATTATTTTTCTTTTGTGATTAATGCCTTCTCTGTCTTGTCTAGGAAATCTTGATCCTTACCCCAGACTGAGTTGTGTGTCCCCTCCCTTTTCTGCATTAATATTGCAGAAGTTAATTTTTTGGTTTTAGAAAATGTCTAATTTGGCTCAATCAGTAATTTTTGATATCTTTCTATTGAAATATATATACAGGAAAGTACATACATAAATCATAATTGTACTGTGCAGTGAATTTTTCAAAGTAAACATACCCATGTAATCACCACCTAGATTAAGGTATAGAATATTATCAGTGCCCTCCAGGCCGCCTCCTTATTCCCTACCAGTCATTAACCACCCCTCCCGAAGGTAGTAACTTGTATTTAACTTCCATCTTCTAGATCAGTTTTGCCTGCTTTTGAATTTAATGTAAATGGAATTGTGCAGTGTGTACTTTTTAATATCTGGCTTCTTTGCTCAGAATTGTGTTTGTGAGATTCATCTATGTTGTTGCATGTAGTAGTGGTTGGTTGTTTTCTTCCTTGTTATATATATGCTATTATGGGGCTCTACCTAAGTCTATTGATTTTATACTTGATGAACATTTGGGATATTTTGATTGTGATGTATTATGAATAATGCCACCATGAAGAGTCTTGTACATGTTTTTTGGTACACATACATACTTAGGAGTAGGATTTTCAGGGTCACCAAGAAGGATATTTTTAGGCTTAGTAAATATTAGCAAGTAATTTTTAAAATGCGGTTAATATAATCACCATGTGTAAAATAAAGGTGTACAAACACACACATACACTTGCTCATATGCTTATATGTGCATAGAAATTCCTTGAAAATACTCAAGAAATGCTTCACCTCTGGTGAGGGATAGGAATGGAATGGGTCTTTTGTTTAGTATCCTATGTGCCCTTTGAATTTTGTTTTACTGTAAGTATGTATTTTTAAGAAAACCAACTATTTATTTTTAAAAATCATTTGAAAGTCTTCCTACTTTGGTATATGAAAAGCGCTGTTTAAAAAAAAAAAACAGAAAAGCTTTAAAATCATTATTTTCTTGAGACGGAGTCTTGCTCTGTCGCCAGGCTGGAGTGCAGTGGTGCGATCTCTGCTCACCACAACCTTTGCCTCCCGGATTCAAGCAATTCTCCTGCCTCAGCCTCCCAAGTAGCTGGGACTACAGGTGTGTGCCACCAGGCCCAGCTAATTTTTTTTTTTTTTTTGTATTTTTAATAGAGACGGGGTTTCACCATGTTGTCCAGGATGGTCTCGATCTCTTGACCTCGTGATCTGCCTGCCTCGGCCTCCCAAAGTGCTGGGATTACAGGCATGAGCCACTGTGCCTGGCCGCTTTAAAATCATTAATGTTGTATTGCTCAGTTATGTCTAATTGACAGCCCAAACATTTACATTGTAATATTAGAAAATCCTTTATGATTGGGCAGAAACTTGGTTTAATGGGTTACCTTGGAGACCTGGGTTATAGTCCTGCCTCTTCCATTAACTACTTGTTGAATGTGGACAATTTACTTAACCTTTAGGGCCTTAATTTCCTCCTTTGTAATGTGAGAATGTTCTCTGAATTGCATAACTCACTGGCCTTATGTGAATATTCAGTGGAATAATAAGAGAGAAAAACTTTGAGATACATACACACACCCTTAACAAGGATATAATTGTTAAATTTTGATTTGAGGAAATAAGCTATAAAGTAAAACCATAATTAGCTAATCTTTTATATGACTTTTTTTCTTCCTCATTTCAAGCTAATGAGAAGCAAACAAACTGGATAGCAGCAGTATAATTAAAAAATTAAAGGCCAGCTTCTAGCATGTATTCTTGAGTCAATACTGATTCAGCCTAGTCTCTTCCTCTTCCTTCATCGTCATTTATGTCCCTGAACAGAGTAGATGTTTCTCTTGATCCTGGGCCTGTTTGCCCTCAGATCCAGTCCTTGCCTTCTCTTCTCTTTTTGGTATAGTGAGGAGCTGACTCTTGCAGCCTCCTTTTCTTTCCAGGCTTCTGTGTCAGCAGTTTCTGGCTGGATTAGCAAGTGGAGGAACTGGCAGGAGATTAGAAGGCAAGAGGAAGGAGAAGACAGGGCTTGCCTACCCGACCTTCAGGCTTCAGAGTCATAGTGGCTTTTTGCTCATGCAGACTTCTGATTTGTCTCACCATTCCCTGTTGGGCCTCTCATTTCTTCCATTGCCTGTTCTCTGCATTAAAGTCCTTGTGTTTCAAATCCTCAAGTGGTTTTTTGTTAGGCTTTGACTGATACAGGGCTCAAAATGATAGTAATGAAAATGTCTTACATTTATATTCTTGTCAAGATTTGTTATCTCTTTTGATACCGCAAATATCCTATTGAGGTAGAAAAGTGTTATAATTCCTGTTTGGCATGAGGAAATTAACATTTATTGAATGACCATTTTCAGATTCTTTGGATTTTCGGGTGAAAATTATAGGGGGGATAAATGGAGGCCCAGAGAAGTGAAATAACTTGCCCTAGGCCCCATAGAAGGCTGGTATTGAATCAAGATTGAAATTCTACATGTGAAAACTTTTATGTGCTACATGTCTGCTAGTCCTGGAAGAAATCCTTTCTTTGATGAATATTTTTTTTTTTAAAAAGGCTTTAGTTGCAATGTATTTACAAAAGCCTTATTTAGTAAATTTTGCAACGAAAAATCTGAACCATAATAGTTTTCTGCTTAGTACTTATATAGCTAGCATACTATCCCTAGCATTAATCAAAGTGTCATGTAAAGGTTTGATTTTTGAGCCTAAGCAGAATTTGAAATTCTTCTGAGAGAATTTAGCACCTAGGGCAAACTACAGGGGAGAATTCTTGAGGTGTCATGTTTATTCACTTCCGGAATTGTTTAAAATATGTCAGGTGCATCCTTAAAGGGAGAAAGAAGGGGAAGAGATGTTACAAAAGAGTAGAATGGGGCAAGAGAAGTGGCAAGGGAGTATTGTTGCTAGGTTGCCAGCCTTCTGCCCCCACTGTCTTGGTGATGGTGGAGGGGTAGTGTGGTAGCTGGGATATGAATGAGGTCTTTTTTATAACTCACTAAAAGCCATTACCTTGTCTTCATCTCGTCAGCTGGCTACCTGACTTCTGTGGTAACACAGGCTCCTGAAATGTAGCATTGGAGATGATCACTCTGCTTTATTGCAAAATAGGGGAGACTGCTCTGCATTTACATGCTTATGTTTTGTGGAGGATCTTTCAACTAGTAATTCTCATAATACCTGTGAAAGCATGTAAGAATCAGCATCTCCATTTTTAGGGGGAGTTGGAGTGAGCAATGATTTGGAATACCAGAAATTCAACTTATATATTTACAGGTAAAATTCGAATTGTAAGTTCAGGATTCATTGATTCTAGGGATTTCTGAGGTATCCAGAATTCCTTCATCTTTGATGATAAGTAGATAATAATGGTAATAAAAATAACAGCAACAGGCCCAGTACAGTGGCCCACACCTGTAATCCCAGCACTTTGGGAGACTGAGGCAGGTGGATCACTTGAGGTCAGGAGTTCAAGACCAGCCTGGCGGACATGGCAAAACCCCATTTCTACTAAAAATGCAAAAATTAGCTGAGCATAGTGGCGTGTGCCTGTAATCCCAGCTACTCAGTAGGTTGAGTCATAAGAATCGTTTGAATCTGGGAGGTGGAGATTGCAGTGAGCTAAGATCGCGCCACTGCACTCCGGCCTTTATGACAGAACTCGACTCCATCTCAAAAAAAAAACAAAAAAGAAAGCAAAAAAACAGCAACAATAATAGGTAACATTTCTTTAAGGCTTACTATGTACCAGGCACTATTTGAACCTCTTTATATATTAGGTAATTTGATACTCACAACTCTATGAGGATGAGTATTTTATTTCCTGGCCCTTCTATTTAAAAGTAAAACACCCCACCCGGCACTGTTTCTCTTCCCTGCTTTATTTTTCTCCATAGAAAAATATCACTCATAAGTGTCACATACTTTATTATCTATCCTGTGTGGTAGCAGCCCCTGCCCTCAATTATAAGCTCCATGAAATCAGGGAGTCAGTTTTGTTCACTGCTGTATTCCCAGTGCCTAGAACAGTGCCTGGAACATGGTAGGTGCCCAGCAAATATTGGTTGAGTGAATGAGTCTTGGTTTTACAGATGAGAAAACTATAAATTTCCCAGGTCACACATTTGGTAATAGGACAGTTGTGTACACTGAAATGTTCTCTAAAATATTTGATGGAACGAAAATTCTTTTAGCTTTTGGACAGCTACATCTCCAAGAGTGTGAAATGACCTTCAGCACTGGATTTGGTGGATTTTCCTTTTTCTAATCCCTAGGGTTCCATTTAATGAGCGTTTGGGTTCTTGAGCTACCTTACAAATTGAACACTTTTTTCTCCAGCTTTCACTCAGGAAACACAAAACGTGGTTTGTCCTTTTTTTTTTTCTTTGAGACTGGGTCTCACTCTGTCACCCAGGTTGGAGTGCAGTGCACGATCATGGTTCATTGCAACCTCTGCCTCCCAGGCTCAAGCAGTCCTCCTAACTCAGCCTCCGGAGTAGCTGGGATTACAGGCTTGTGCCTACACTCCTGGCTAATTTTTTTGTATCTTTTGTAGAGATGGGGTTTGTCCAGGCTGGCCTCGAACTGCTGGACTCGAGTAATCCGTCCACCTGGGCCTCCCAAAGTGCTGGGGTTACAGGCGTGAGCCACTGTGGCTAGCCCTGATTGTCTTTTATTGTGAGATTTTAATACAGCTAAGACTTGAAAATTAACATTTTATAAATTTTCTTTTAGGCTACTTAGTGATATTATACTAAGTATCTAAGGTTTGTAATACTTAGTATAAACTCAAAAGGATTCAGTGCCTCATTCTCTTTTACTCTTTCCCTTTAGTAGGTAGGTGACAGAGGACTGGGTCATGCAGTTGAGACTTGGTCCAAGATTACTTAGTAAGCTACTTGTCTCAGAACTATTTATTTATTTATTTACTTATTTTTGAGATGGAGTCTCTCTCTGTTGACCAGGCTGGAGTGCAGTGGTGTGATCTCGGCTCACTGCAACCCCCGCCTCCTGGGTTCAAGCGATTCTCCTGCCTCAGCCTCCCGAGTAGCTGGGATTATAGGCGCCTGCCACCACGCCCGGCTAATTTTTTGTATTTTTAGTAGAGACTTGGTTTCACTGTGTTAACCAGGATTGTCTCGATGATCTGACCTCATGATCCACCTGCCTGGACCTCCCAAAATGCTAGGATTACAGGCGTGAGCGACCGCCCCCAGACCCTGGAACTATTTATGACGGTGCACTTTATGCACTTAACACACTCACATGTCTTTAAGCTTGGTGACTCGTGTGGCTTTTTCAAAGGAGATTTGCTTCTGGAAGTGGTTAAGTAGAATGTGAATGGCCAAGGTCTGGTCATTGGTGAGGCCTAGGGGAAGAAAAGAAAGGAAACACAAGTCTTAGAAGAATTTCAGATAGGCCCCAACGACTAGAAGGGCGGTTCTACTAAGAAAATGTGTGTAGTCAGAAAATGAAGAGTCAGTTGCTTAAAATTTTACTTTTTTTCTTGTTCCTGGCATGTAAAGTCATATCCATACTTTCTGTTGTAATTTCTTCTTACAAATTCCATTGATAATCCCTATTCTTGGATAGCAATGAGCAGCATTACTTCTTTTTTATTTTTTAAAAAAATTTAAATTTTTTGTTGAAATGAGGGTCCTGCTATATTGCTCAGGCTGGTATCAAATTTCTGGGCTCAACTGATCCTCCTGCCACAGCCTCCCAAAGTGCTGGGATTACAGTTGTGAGCCAGTGTGTCTGGTTGTACCTTTTAATTTTTGTTTTCAGGCAACATTAACTCTGAGTCACAGTAAGCTTTTTTTTTCTTCCTGTCATATTATGGACATAGAAGTTTTTTGGTTTTCTTTAGGTTGTTTCTCCTTAGGTTGCAGAACATCAAGAAATGGATTGCAGTCATTTTCCTCTCTTCCCCCTGCTCTTCCCTTTCTTTTCCTTTTTTCTTTTTTTTTTTTTTTGGAGACAGAATCTTGCTCTGTGGCCCAGGTTGGAGTACAGTGTCACAATCTCGGCTCACTGCAACCTCCCTGCACCAGGTTCAAGTGATTCTGGTGCCTCAGCCTCCCTAGTAGCTGGGATGACAGGCATGCGCCACCACACCCTGCTAATTTTTGTATTTTTTGTAGAGATGGGGTTTCACCATGTTGTCCAGGCTGACCTCAAACTCCTGGACTCAAATGATCTGCCCCCCTCGGTCTCCCAAAGTGCTGGAATTATAGGCATGAGCCACCACATCTGGCTTCTTTTCCATTTTTAAAAAGGACTGTCTCCAACATGTTAAAATTCACAAAAAATAATATAAACACACATGTACTCACTGGCTAGGCTTAATAAAAAACATTTAGTCATGTTTACTTTAAAGCTTTTTATTTTTTTGAGAAATAAGCATTAAAGAGTTGAAGTCTCCTGTCTTTTCATAATTCTGTTCTTCGCTCTTCCTTCCTTGAGATCTTCACTATTCTTAGGTTAATTTGGATCTTTCTACTCCTTGTTACCACAGAAAAGTAATTTCTTAATGAATTTGACCATATTTTAAACTTCTGATTTCAGTGGGCAGTTAACTCATTTTATGGTGTCTGTATTGTGAGCCATTTTCAATGACTCAACTAGATTTTTTTCATCGTTGACTTCTCATTTCTGGGCAACAGCATAATGTTCTCATTTAAGCTATTTCTAAAGATTGTGTTTAACTATTTAAAATATTTTTGGTACTCTGATCATCAGATGTGATTTTTTTTTTTTTTTTTTTTTTGAGACGGAGTCTTGCTCTTTCACCAGGCTGGAGTGCAGTGGCGCGATCTCGGCTCACTGTAACCTCCTTCTCCCAGGTTCAAGTGATTCTCCTGCCTCAGCCTCCCAAGTAGCTGGCACTACAGGTGTGTGCTACCATGCCCAGCTAATTTTTTGTATTTTTAGTAGAGACAGGGTTTCACCGTGTTTGCTAGGATGGTCTCTATCTCCTGACCTTGTGATCCGCCCACCTTGGCCTCCCAAAGTGCTGGGATTACAGGCGTGAGCCACTGCACCTGGCCACATGTGATATTAACTATCTTATATATATATTTCTGTTGCGGGAAGTCAGGGGCCCCAAACGGAGGGACTGGCTGGAGCCGTGGCAGAGGAACATAAATTGTGAAGATTTCATGGACATTTGTCAGTTCCCAAATAATATTATAATTTCTTACACCTGTCTTACTTTAATCTCTTAATCCTGTTATCTCCGTAAGCTGAGGATGTACGTCACCTCAGGGCCACTATGATAATTGTGTTAACTGTACAAATTGATTGTAAAACGTGTGTTTGAACAATATGAAATCAGTGCACCTTGAAAAAGAACAGAATAACAGCAATTTTAGGGAACAAGGGAAGACAACCATAAGGTCTGACTGCCTGTGGGGTTGGGCAAAATAGAGCCATATTTTTCTTCTTGCAGAGAGCCTATAAATGGACATGCAAGTAGGGAAGATATCGCTAAATACTTTTCCTAGCAAGGAATTTTAATAATTAATACTCTGGAGAAGGAATGCATTCCTGGGGGGGGAGGGCGGGGAGGTCTATAAACGGCCACTCTGGGAGTGTCTGTCTTATGCTGTTGAGATAAGGACTGAAATACACCCTGGTCTCCTGAAGTACCCTCAGGCTTATTAGGGTGGAGAAAAAAACCCCACTCTGGTAAATTTGAGGTCAGATCAGTTCTCTGTTCTCAAACACTGTGTTCTGTTGTTTAAGATGTTTATCAAGACAATTTGTGCACCACTGAACATAGACTCTTATCAGTAATTTTGCTTTTGCCCTTTGCCTTGTGATCTTTGTTGGACCCTTATCAGGAGTTTCTGATTTTGCCCTTGTCCTGTTTCCTCAGAAGCATGTGATCTTTGTTCTCCTTTTTGCCCTTTGAGGCATGTGATCTTTGTGACCTACTCGCTGTTCTTAGGCCCCCTCCCCTTTTGAAATCCTTAATAAACACTTGATTGTTTTGCAGCTCAGGTGGGCATCACGGTCCTACCGATGATATGTGATGTCATCCCTGGAGGCCCAGCTGTAAAATTCCTATCTTTGTACTCTTTATTTCTCAGCTGGCCAATGCTTATGGAAAATAGAAAGAACCTACGTTGAAATATTGGGGGCAGATTCCCCTGATATATTTCCTTAGTGACATTCCTGCAATCTCCTTTAGAAAGTCTTTCTATTCACCTTCTATAACCAGGGAAGGAGAGATTGAGAAGAAGAGACAAAGGATGATTTTATGTTTTTCAGTCCCAGTCATTATTTGATGAGAAACTGATATTACAAGCTTCAAAAGCTCAAGATATGTATTCAACATGTAGTAGTAGAACAAGTATCTTAGTTTAATAGTCTATACATTTTTGATGCACTATAATATATTCTTGTAGTCAGTAGCATCAAAATTTTAATGTGATATTGCAGTATGTTTATGGTTAGTTTAGACATGAGGACAGTGCTAAAGGAGAAAATCTAATGACTGTGTTGTTTGTTTTGTCAAAATATGCTACCTAGCTCCAGAGTTTCCTATTTTGGAGAAGCAGAACTGGTTGATTCATCTTCATTATATCCGGAAAGATTATGAAGCCTGCAAGGTAAGAGATTGCCATGATAATAAAAATGAGAGGCAGGATGTTGGGTGGGCAACTAACAGTGCCTGCTGAATAGAGTGTGGCAGTTTATATCTCAGTGATAAAACATGAATTCCTTCTTACCCATACTTCATACACTGGTTATCTTTTGCTATGGTAGTGATGTTGAACATACAACCTCAATGTTTCAGTGGCCCTCAACAAACAGATATTTATTAATTGCTCATGGGCTTTCAGATCAGCTGTGGGTTGGCTGGGTTTGACTGCAGGCTGTGGGTCAGGTTCAGGTGTGTTCCATGTGTCTTCTTTTGTCAAGAGCAAACAACTCTCTTGGACATGTTGGTCTTCTGGTGGAGGCAGATGTTCAACTCAGCATATTAACTTTTTTATCTTTGGATAGATGAAAAATGGTATTTTGTCGAGTTTTTTTTTTTTGAGGTGGAGTCTCACTGTCACCTAGGCTGGAGTGCAATGGCGTGATGTTGGCTCATTGCAGCCTCGCCTCCCAGGTTCAAGTGATTCTTCTGCCTCAGCCTCCCGAGTAGCTGGGACTACAGATGAGTGTCAGCACGCCCGGCTAATTTTTTGTATTTTTAGTGGAGATGGGGTTTCACCATATTGGCCAGGCTGGTCTCAAACTCCTGACCTTGTGATCTGCCTGTCTTGGCCTCCCAAAGTGCTGGCATTACAGGCGTGAGCCACTGTGCCCAGCCCTGAGTTTTATTTTTTAATTTCCCTCTTATTGCAAGGTTGATCATCATTTGTATATTTAAAAACCATTTGTATTTCCCTTTCTCTGTATCTTTGGTAACATACCATATATGTTACAAACTTGCAGGCAGACAGTGGTAGTACTGACATGCAGAATGTATCCTTGGTGTCATCTTTTTTGGCATCCAGAGCTTTGTGACCCATCTAAGGTTTTTAATTTATACCTATGGCATTTATACCTATGGCAATGCACAGAACTAATTCATACTGGTATGACAAAGATTGATACCAGTTTTTTTTTTTTTTTTAAAATGGAGTTTTGCTCTTATTGCCCAGGCTAGAGTGCAGTGGCGCAATCTCGGCTCACTGCAATCTCTGCCTTTCGGTTTCAAGCAATTCTCCTGCCTCAGCCTCCCAAGTCGCTGGGATTACAGGCGCCTGCCACCACGCCCAGCTAATTTTTTTTATATTTTGTATTTGTAGTAGAGATGGAGTTTCACCATGTTGGTCAGGCTGGTCTCAAACTGCTGACCTCGTGATCCACCCGCCTCGGCCTCCCAAAGTGCTGGGATTACAGGCATGAGCCACTGCACCCGGCCCATACCAGTTTTTTTTTTTGACACCACTGATCTGAAGGCAGATACCAGTATGAATCTTTTTTTTGAGATGGAGTTTTGCTCTTGTCGCCAAGGGTGGAGTGCAGTGGCGTGACCTCGGCTCACCACAACCTCCACCTCCTGAGTTCAAGTGATTTTCCTGCCTCAGCCTCTTGAGTAGCTGGGATTACAGGCATGTGCCACCACGCCTGGCTAATTTTTTATGTTTTTAGTAGAGATGGGGTTTTTGCATGTTGGTTAGGCTGGTCTCAAACTCCCGACCTCAGGTGATCTGCCCGCCTCGGCCAACCAAAGTGCTGGGATTACATGCGTGAGCCACCGCGCCCGGCCACCAGTATGAATCTTGAAAGGTTCTCTTTCTTTTTCATCTGTGATAATACTTGGAAATCTTTTCACACTTTTCTTAGCTTGCCTAGTTAGATTTTAGACAGGGGTTGGCAAACTTTTTCTGTAATGGGCCAACAATATTTTAGGGTTTGTAGGCCACATACAGTCTCTACATCATATTTGTTATCTTATTTTTTATAACCCTTTAGAAATATAAAAACCACTGTTAGCTTGAGAGCTGTACAAAAATATACAGGGCCTGTAAGCCCTGTAGTTTGCAAATCCCTGTTCTAGAAGAAGTAATCATAACAAGGGAGTTGACATTTTAAGAAACTGAATGAACTAGTACTTTACTAGGCATTATTAATACTCTTGGTTTTTTTACATATGATTCTTGTCCATGTCTACTTTTTCATTACTATTTGTTTTTTTTTTTTTCCAGACAGAGTCTCACTCTGTTGCCCAGGCTGGAGTGCAGTGGCGTGATCTTGGCTCACTGCAACCTCTGCCTCCTGGGTTCAAGTTGATTCTCCTGCCTCAGCCTCCTGAGTAGCTGGGATTACAGGCACGCGCCACTACCGCCTGGCTAATTTTTGTATTTTTAGTAGAGATGGGGTTTCACCATATTGGTTAGGCTGATCTTGAACTCCTGACCTCGTAATCTGCCTGCCTTGGTCTCCCCAAGTGTTGGGATTACAGGCATGAGCCACCGCACCTGGCCTGTCCATGTCCACTTTTTCTTAAAGACACCTGAAGAAACTTAACCACTGCTCAGAAGCATTTTTCTTCCTCTTTCAGGCTGTTATCAAAGAACAGCTTCAGGAGACTCAGGGATTGTGTGAATATGCTATCTATGTCCAAGGTAAGACACATACTTCTTATCTTCTTGCTAGAGAAATACACTTTTCCTAGGTTCTTGAAAAAGAGCAGGCAATTGAAGAAACAAGTTCAAGTACAGTCATGCACCACTTAACAATGGAGATATGTTCTAAGAAATGTGTTAGGCAATTTTGTCATTGTGTGAACATTACATAGAGTGTACTTACACAAACGTAGATGGATGATATAGTGTACTATACACATAGGCATAGATATAGTGTACTATACACATGATATAGTCTGTTGCTCCCAGGCTACAAACCTATATGAGCAGGTGTTATACTGAATACCGTAGGCAGTTGTAAAACAGTGGTAAGTGTATCTAAACATAGAAAACGTACTGTAAAAATATGGTATAAAAGATAAAAAATAGTATACCTGTATAGAGTACTTACCATGGATGGACTGGAAGTTGCTCTGGGTGAGTTAGTGGTGAGTGAATATGAAGGTCTAGGACATTATTGTATACTAATGTAGACTTTATAAACACTGTACACTTAGCCTACACTAAATTTATTTAAAAATATTTTTTCTACAATGATAAATTAGCTTACTGTAACTTTTTACTTTATAAACTTTAAAACTTTTTGGCTCTTTTGAGGTAATACTTAAAACACACAACAACATTGTACATTTGTACAAAAATAGTTTCTTTAGGTCCTTATTCTATAAGCTTTTTTCTTTTTCTTTCTTTTTTTTTTTTTTCTCAGTAGAGAGAGAGAGTCTCACTTTATTGCCCAGGCTGGTCTTGAACTCCTGGGCTCAAGCAGTCCTCCTGCCTCAGCCTCTCAAAGTGCTGGGATTATAGGCATGAGCCACGACACCCGGCCCTTTATACTATTCTTAAAACTTTTTATTTTTTTACGTTTAAACTTTTTTGTTAAAAACTAAGACACACACACTACTACAGTGGTAGTACTAACATGCAGAATGTGTCCTTGTCTTTTTTGGCATTCAGAGCTTTGTAACCCATCTAAGGTCTTTGTGACACACACACACACATACACACACACACACACGCACTGGTCTAGGCCTACACAGAGTCAAGATATAAATATCACTGTCTTCCACCTCCTAATGGAAGGTCTTCAGTGGCAATAACATACATGGAGCTGTCATCTCCTATAACAATAGGAATACCTTCTGGAATATCTCCTGAAGCATCTGCCTGAGGCGGTTATACTTTTTTTTAGTAAGTGGAAGGAGTACACTCTAAAAATAAAGATTAAAATGTATAGCTCAGTAAATACATAAACCAGTAATGTAGTCATTTATCATCATTATCAAGTATTAAGTTCTATATATACGTAATTGTATATGCTGTACTTTTATGTGACTGGCAGCACAGTAGATTTGTTTATACCAGCATCACTACAGATAGGTAAGTAATGCATTGCACTGTTTTGATTGCTATGACGTCACTGGGCAATAGGAATTTTTCCTCTTCATTATAATCTTAAGTGATCATCATCATTTATACAGCTGTCGACCAAAATGTCATTACAGGTGCATGAGTTTAAATGTTCCAGAAAGGTTTTATTCAGTATTAATCTTTTTATGGAATCTGAATATAATTACTGTGTTGGATTTGACTTCAGAAATGACTAGTAATGTTAAAAAATTGCTATGATTACCCATTTTTTAGTTTCTGGCTAGTGTTTTTTGGAATGGATGCTTAGGATTCCTGCCTAATACAGTGATTTCAGGGCCAGAAGATGCTTTTGGAAGGATTCCTTGTAATCAAGCTAAAAGAGATGAAGAAGAGCTTAAGGATTTCTGTAAGGTGAATCAGGATGAGGGGAAGAAGCCTAGAAATAAACAAGATAAAGCAGAGCATAAATTCAGCTCATTAGAAACCAAAGATAAGGACCACTCACTTACTTTTTTTTTTTTTTTTTTGAGACAGAGTCTTGCTCTGTTGCCCAGGCTGGAGTGCAGTGGCATGATCTCAGCTCACTGCAACCTCTGCCTCCCAGGTTCAAGCGATCCTCCTGCCTCAGCCCCCCTAGTAGCTGGGATTACAGGCACATGCCACCACGTCCGGCTAGTTTTTGTATTTTTAGTAGAGACGAGGTTTCGTCATGTTGGCCAGGCTGGTCTCGAACTCCTGACTTCAGGCGATCCACCTGCCTCAGCCTCCCAAAGTGCTGGGATTACAGGCATGAACCACTGCACCTGGTCCACTGACTTAAATTTTCCTCTTTAGTGGCATTAGTAGCATTCTTAGTTTTTCCAGGAACTTTCTTTTTGACTCTTGGATGTAAATGAATGGTTTTGTTTACCATTCATTGCATTTGTAGTCTTCAGACTAACATATAATTTTCTGACATAATTGTTAAGATATTGACAAATTTAGGACATCATGGCAAAAAATGCTCTTATTCCCAGTGTCACAAATATCAGACTTTCAGTGCCTGGTGAATTCTTCTGAAAACATAGGCCTAGGAAAAACCTCTGGTTCTAATTGGTTGTTACACTGACAACCGAAGTCTTAAATGTTACTGTATTCTTTGCCAGAATCTCTGTGTTGAATTTGAGGTATTGATTCCATTTGCCCCATTTGGAGGTTTGCTCTGAAAACTGTCAATTGGAAGTCAATTATGATAAATGAAGCATCTGATGGGGAAGCCCCAAAATGTTCTTAATGTGAAGAGTTTGTGTGATAATTTGCAAAGGAACTGATTATCTATGTGATGGATCCTGGGAGTAGAAAGAGAAGTAGGTAGGTTTGAGCTACCTTACTAAAAGAGAGTTGAGCTTGTCAGCAGTTTTGGTTGTTGTTTCAACCTGTCCAAAGCCATATCTGATTGTTTTAAGGATACAGTTGCCCAAAGGATTTACTCGATGTGGTTTCCCAGTTTTCTCTTCTCCAATTTTTCTGACCCCAGGCTCCATTCTTCCCAGAACATGATTTTACTTTTTTTTTGTATTTTCTGTTTCTTGGCAGCATTGATATTTCGCCTGGAAGGAAATATCCAAGAATCCCTAGAACTCTTCCAGACATGTGCAGTTCTTAGCCCTCAGAGTGCTGATAACCTCAAGCAGGTGGCCAGATCTTTGTGAGTATTGGCAACCTGGGGGCCCTAGGGCACTCACAGAGAACAGTGCAAAATGCATTCCTAGGTACAGCCTGCTGCTGGCAGCCGCATCAGCCTGATACACAAGCGGGGAATGGTTTAATAGGTATAATGGAATTCACTCTGAAGAGCACGGATTAAGTTTGAAATTTGAGAAAACGAGATAACTAGTGTTAAGGAACTAAGCATTTTAAACACTGTGCATTCTAGTTTGATCGGGGACCGATATTGTTTATCATGTAAATAGAGACACCTTGTACCCTAAGTCTTCTAAACTTATTGGCAATCCTTGGAATTTTTCTCATCTACTCTTCTAACACTTAATATTTGTCACACAGTAAGTTTTTAGTAAGAACAGAGAGTTCCTGACTTCTGATGGTTCAACTTATATAATTTTTCAACTTTACGATGATGTAAAATTGTTATGTATTCAGTAGAAACTGTACTTCAAGTATCCATACAGCCATTCTGTTTTTCATTTTCAGTATAGTGTTCAGTAAATTACATGAGATAGTTAGCATTTTATTATAAAATTGGCATTGTGTTAGATGATTTTGCCTGTCAGCAAATGTAGTTAAGAAAGTGGAGATAGGAACTCCATGGAGCAGAGTAAGTGTTCTGAGCATGCTTAAGATAGGCTAGGCTATCTATGATGTCTGGTAGAGTAGATGTATTACATGCATTTTTGAATTACAGTATTTTCAATTTACAGTGGGTTTACTGGGATGTAAACCCATCACAAGTTGAGGAGCATCTCTATTTGTTGAGTGAATGTCCTAAAGATTCCTAAATGGAAAGAATCTCAAGTCTTTATAAACTATTAGGTACTCCCTTTTCAGTCTTTTGTTCCATGGAGTTCCTATCTCCCCTTTCTTAGCCACATTGCCATTCATACCTGTGTTGTTTTTGCATAGAGCTTGGCTTTCCCTGTTTCTCTCTAAACTCAGGATCCAATATCAAGGAAAGAGACTTAGTCTTGGAAGGAAAGGACATGTCCCTAATGGGTGATGATAAATGATGGTAGTTACTGCTTAACATGGTATATCATTAGGCTTATTTCTTTTTTCGTCTGCATTGTAGACGAAATATTAGTCTATACATAGTACATTGTAGAAGAAAAATTCCACAAGACTCTCACTAAAATTGGTATAGAATGAGACCAAGGCCTTGGAACAGGTGCCAGTGCAATCCCTACTAAGAGAGCTTCCACTGTTAGTGTATAGCAGCTTCACTGACCAAACCAGCACAACCAGCTCATGGAGAAAAGGCTTCTAGAATTCTCTGCTGGATGAAATATGAGTAAAATGTGGGACTAGTAGGGTTAGTCTTCTAAGAATTTTGAGGTAATAATTATGGAAAATATATCTTTTACAGATTTCTTTTGGGAAAACATAAAGCTGCCATTGAAGTATATAATGAAGCAGCTAAACTCAACCAGAAAGATTGGGTAAGTAGAGAACTTTCAGTTCTTTCTTATTAGTAAACATGCTAATGGTTCCATTTATCATATGGCTGTCTTATTTCTGAATTCTTACATTCCAAAAATGTCTTGATTTTAACCTCATACTTAATTCATGATTTGTGTAAGTATAGGATCAAAAACCATGTTTCCTCATAACTTTGCAGGCATTGCTGCATGATTTTCTAGCGGTTTGCTGACGAGCAGTCTCTTACCAGTCTGATTCTTGTTGATGACCCCTAGAAGCTTTGGGTATTTTTTTATCATTGGAATTCCACAATATCAGCAATAGGCATCTAGTTGTGTTTCATGTCTTTTTCTCATCCCCATCTGTGTGACATTCACTTGACTCTTTCATTCTGAAGACCCTTGCCTTTCTTTGGGTCAGGGCCTTTGAGTAGTTCTTTATCTTTCCCCTTCCCTTCTCTTTGTATCAATTGAAGATTGTGTGTAAATGCAACAGAAAATTTGACTAAACATTGGTTTTACAAATTAGGTTTTTTTTTTTAATTCTCATGAAACAAGATGTCCAGGTAAGTGGTTGCTGGCGTTGATTTGGTGGTCCTAGGATGTCAAGACTGAGAGTTTTTCTCCATGGTTACAAGAAGACTGCTGCATCCAACATCACATCTGCATTCTAGGGAGGGAGAAAGAGAAAGCAACAAGGAGAAAAGGACAGAGCCTATACTGGGAAAGCACAACTTTTCCAGCAGTCCCCCACAGACTTCCACTTATGTCATATCAGCTCCCCTTCTATAAGGAAGGCTGGTTAAATGTAGTTTTTAATCTGGTCACATTGCCACTCTAAACAAAATTAGGGTTCTTTTAGTAAGGAAAAAGAGAAGAGGTAGCAGGTAGGCAAGTAGATAACTAGCAGCATCTGCCACACTGTTTCCATTCTCTGTGAGACATGTTCTCTAACTATTCTCTACAACTCTTAACTTGCTTCTCATTTTATACCTCCTTGTCCTTTTTTTTTGGGGGGGTGGGTACCGAGGCTCATTCTGTCGCCCAGGCTGGAGTGCAGTGGCGTGATCTCGGCTCACTGCAACCTCTTTCTCCCAGGTTCAAGTGATTCTCCTGCCTCAGCCTCCCGAGTAGCTGGGATTACAGGCGCCTGCCACCATGCCTGGCTAATTTTTGTATTTTTGGTAGAGACGTGGTTTCACCATGTTGGCTAGGCTGGTCTCCAACTCCTGACCTCAGGTGATTCACCCGCCTTGGCCTCCGAAAGTGCTGGGATTATAGGTGTGAGCCACCATGCGTGACCCTCCTTGTCCTTTTATTATATGTTCAGGACATGTATTCAGTCTTATCTTCCATATCATCATTTTTGTTTTTAGCTATTTGTATTCTGTTATATACCCTATCCATCCAATATTTTTTATTTTATTTCCTTTTATTGTATTTTTAATTTCCAAAAATCTTGTCTTGTCTTCAAAGACTGATTCTTGAAGTTCTTTTCTGCTTCTCAGAATTATCTTTTTCTTCCTCTCTGCATTTTGGTTCTTCTATTTTATGCTGTTGGTATTTTTCAAGTATTTGGTGATTCTCAGAGAGACATTCATATCTGTGAGTGAAGGACTAGATTTATTGGTACAGAGAATTAGCATGGATTTCCTTTGCAGTTTTTACAGGGCACTATTATTTTTGAAGTGTGTTTAATTTGTCAGTCGCTTTTCTTCTGTACGTTGGAAGATTGAGTTGAGTCTTTATGCCATGGAGTATGTTATAGCTAACAGCCAGAGTGAAGCTACAGATGAAGAAAAATTCATGTACTTTTCATTCAGTCGGTTTTTCAAAAAATGAGTATGTCTGCTATATGCCAAGCACTGATCTATGCCCTGGAGATGCAAAGACGGACTGTTGGATTATAAGATACTCAACTAGAATAGGAAATGAAGGAAGAAGAGCTAGTTTTGGAAGAAGGTGATGGTAAGAAATCAGAGTTAAATCCTGTCTTTCAGAGGATTTTGGATATGGTAAGTTTTAGGTTCTGAGGGGATATCTAAATTGAGATGTGTCCAGTATGGTTGGATATAGAAATCTGAAACTCAAGTGTTTTGGAGTAGAGATGTAAATTCTGGAGTCAACAACATAAAGGTGGTAATTGAAACCATTAGATTGGTTGACATTACCCTGCAATGAGCTGAGGATGGGACCCTGGAAAAAAAGAGTTTTTTACTTTTTTTTTGTTTGTTTGAGACAGCACAGGAAAAGTTACTGCTTTAATGCAGGGAGGAAGCCCTGCACTCTCTATGGGGGCCAGGACCATGGGGGTGGCCAGCACCACAGATGGTCACCATACAGGCCAGGGAGGAGCCAGAGCCCACCAGTAATCCCTGGAACATCCCTGGATGCTAGCAGTTTTTTACTT
This sequence comes from Pongo pygmaeus, assembly GCF_028885625.2. NCBI lineage: Eukaryota > Metazoa > Chordata > Mammalia > Primates > Hominidae > Pongo > Pongo pygmaeus. Next base: position 78,292,273 of record NC_072389.2, read on the forward strand.
TCTAAACTTTTTTTTTTTTTTTTTTTTAAGAGACAAGGTTACCTAGGCTGGAGTATAGTGGGGTGATCATAGCTTACATAACCTCCAACTCCTGGGCTCAAGTGATCCTCCTGCCTCTGCCTCCTGAGTAGCTGGGGCTACAGGTGCGTGCCACCATGCCTGGCTAAATTTATTTTGTGGAAATGAGGTCTCATGTTGCCCAGGCTGGTCTCAAGCTCCTGTCCTCAAGTGATCCTCCTGCTTTAGCTTCCCAGAGTGCTGGGATTACAGGTGTGAGCCATCAAAAAGCAATTTTTGAAGGACTGAGCAGAAGAAGAGAACCCATAGAGGGAGACAGGGAAGAGGAAAGCAGGAGCGCTCAGGGTCACAGGAGGAATGGAACGTATTTCTTAATCTATCCAGTTGGTTGAAAGAGCTCATTTGGTATTACTGACTCACTTGGGATAACCATCCCATTGTTACTAGTAGATGTGGTCATTCACAAAACAGCTATTCTTTTTTTTTTTTTTTTTTTTTTTTGAGACAGAGTCTCATTCTGTCACCTAGGCTAGAGTGCAGTGGCTCAATCTTGGCTCACTGCAACCTCTGCCTCCCGGGTTCAAGCGATTCTCCTCCCTCAGCCTCCTGAGTAGCTGGGATTTACAGGCACCTGCCACCATGCCCAGCTAATTTTTGTATTTTTAGTAGAGATGGGGTTTCACCATGTTGGTCGGGCTGGTCTTGAACTCCTGACGTCGTGATCCACCCACCTTGGCCTCCCAAAATGCTGAGATTACAGGTGTGAGCCACCACCTTTTTTTTTTTAACTTTAAAATTTTTCTTTAAAATTTTCCCCTTCATGGCATTTTAATTTTCTTTTTAGAATATTTTAATGATTTTTAATTTTACTTTTATTAACAGCCCTTCTCTACCCTACATATTTCATAAGTACCTGTAGAAAACCTTATAGTAGCTGGAGCATGGTGGCTCATACCTGTAATACCAGCACTTTAAAAGGATGCTGAGTGGGGAGGATCACTTGAGCCCAGGAGTCTGAGACCAGCCTGGGCAACATAGAGACCCAGTCTCTAGAAAAAAAAATAAAAATTAGTGGTTTCGTGCACCTGTAGTCCTAGCTGTTCTAGAGGCTGAGGTAGGAGGATCACGTTAGCCTGGGAGGTTGAGGCTGCAGTGATGCAGTGAACTGTGATTGTGTCACTGCACTTCAGCATGGAAAGCAGAGCAAGACCCTGCTTGTAGCCTTGTAGCCCTATTTTCTTGGACTCATCAGGGTATTCCATAGTCTTGCTGCAACAGGGGAATAGTAATTACTCCTGCCATTATCTTATTTGACTTTTGGAACAGTTCTGTTAAGTAGGGAGAATTTCCCCCATTGACAAGTGAGGAAGCTAAGGCTTTGGAAGATGGAATGTCTTGCTGAAGGGTAGGAAGTTGCTACAGTCAGGTAGTTGCTGAGCCAGAACTGGAATTCAGACCTGTGATCTAGGATGATCTAAGATTCCTCGTCTTAAGACTGTGATCTTTTCCACTGTACAACTGCCTTTGCAGGATGTCTGCTGGATTCCTTTACCTCCTGAAAGATAGGATTTGAGTCTGATGTGTTCTATTGCCCTTTCCACATTTCTTTTGCAGTTAGTTTGTTAAAGATATATTGCTGCCTTCTCAACTATCTATATCAAAGATTTTAAAAGGTCAGAGGTTAGCCTTCAGGACATCTGTTTACCTACTTACCTTGACAGTTCCTACTGCAGAGCAGGACATTTAAAGGACAAGAAAGGCTTTATTTCTGTCTTGTCTGTCTCCATGCATGCATTCTTATAGCATGACAAAGTTGGAAGTACACAAGTTTTGGAAGCAGGCCTGAGTTCAAATCCCAATGTTCTATAATATGGACATGATTTGTGATTGAATAAAAAAAATTTTAAATGTGAGGCATTTGTGAGATAATTGGAAATTTTAACATAATTGAATATCTAATATCAAGCAGTCACTGCTTTTTTTTGAGTATGACGATGTGGGTAGGTTTAAAAAAAAAGGCCTTATCTTTTAGAAATACATATGGAAACATTTGTGGATAAAACGTTGGGCTGTTATTTGCTTACAAAAGTTGTGGGAGTAGATGGGGTGTGGATTGGATGGTTGTTGGGACAGGATGATGAGTACATGATTCTGTCTGCACTTATGTACGATTGAAATTCTCCCTAGGATATACAACTAAAAAAGAAAAAAAAATCCCAATACTGTCTGTCTTAAGTTAGGTAATCTACTCAACCTCTCTGAGCTTCAATTTCCTTATCTGTAAAATTGGAAAGATTATAACTATGTTGCAGGTTTGCTGAAAATTAAAGTAACATATATGAAAACATCTGGCATAAAGCCTGATGTTAGTAGGTGCTCAACCAATGGTTGCTGTTTTGTTGTTTTTATTTTAGGAGACTTGGAAAACATTAAATCAGTTGTTAGCTCTGAGCCTGGGGGTCCATGTTTCCTCAGACAGGGACACATCTCTGCTACTAATAGGGTAGTTCTTACTATGTTTCCCAAGAGCATTTTCCTTACCCTTGCTTTCTCCTTTTCCAAAGCTACCTTAAATAAAGGGAGGTTTATTATAAAGGATTTTGAGAGTCCATAAAACAGTATCAAGAGATGCAGGTTGGTCTTTTAGTGAAGCAGAACTGGAACGCTTCAGCATCCAAGGTACCTACTCTGCCTTTTCTGCTTCATCTTTTCTTTCTGTAGATCAAAGTTTGGCAAACTTTTTTTGTAAAGGGCCAGTTAATAAATATTTTAATTTGTATAGCTTCATACAGACTCTGTTGCAACGACTTAACTCTGCCGTTCTAATGCAAAAGAGCCATACAAAAACAATAGTTGTGTCTGTGTTCCAATGAATCTGTACTTATAAAAAAGGGCAGGGAATGGATTTGTCCCATGGACCATAGTTTTCCCATGTCAGCTCTAGACTTCTGCAGATGGCTCCAATTACATGTATTCCATCACAGCAGACTCCAGGTGGCACTGTCAGTCCTCAAGTCCACATCACCTAGTAAATTTAGTACTTGTAACTATCTAGCTCTCTTCCAGTTCCAGATTCCTAGGGAGAGGACTTCAATTGAGTCAGGTGTCACTATCAGCTGTGTTGCCTTAAGGGTGGAAATGTGTGGCTAGCAGCCCTCTCAGCAGGGGCTGTGGGTAGTCTCTCCTGAGAAGAAGGAGCAAAGGGTATGGGTGATGGGCAACTCTTAAAGTAAAAAGGTATGGGGATGGGCTGGGTATGTGCCCCAGGGTTCCCCATAGATCCAGGAAGATCACCTGTTTATTCTGCTTTTATTTCTTATAATCTGTATTTTTTTATATTGAGGAACTCATTTTTAACAAATATATTTGAGTATGAACTCTAATAAAAAGCTGACTGTAATGCATGGTTTAAAGTTTAAACCTTGCTGAGCAATAACAATCTCTAGATGTCTATTGTTTCACTCTAATACTTACTGTGGAATTACACCTGAGTTGTTTTCCTTTTTTTATGAGCCTAGGAGATCAGCCATAACCTAGGAGTTTGCTACATATACCTGAAGCAGTTCAACAAGGTAATTTATAGAAGTGGTGATAGATATCACTGAGGGTGCACTTGTTGCAGAAGTTGTTATATTGCTCATTTGGTATCATTCCTAGTGCTTGCAGAGGTTTTTGGAACTGAAAATTGAAAGTACCTTTATACATTTTTTTCTGTTTTAATTCTCACTTGCCATTATTCATCTGTTGTTTTCTGCTTGTAATAAGAACATGGAAAGTTCTAGAAATATGAGGGAATGGCAGTTTTTCTCCTTTCTTTTTTTTCTCTACCTCCAGTTAAATTTCCCAGTTTAGAAACAGATGCTTAATAAAACATAAATATCAAAAAGTGGACCCTTAAGTCTTAAAGGTGTGATCATGACCATGTGAGCTATCTCCATGCCCTGACAGCAACTTAGTTTTTAGGGTCATTGAAAATAAATTTTAAATTTTAAGTGGATCTGATTTCTGAGTTTTCAGTTTTAATTTTATAGTTATTTTCCATGATGAGAATTTATATTTCACTGTGATTAAGCTATAGACTCCTATATCAGAGAAGACAAGTTGAGCTTACCTCAAATTTGATACTCAGGTAAGAAAAAGTATATATCATAATTGAGGAGTAGACAAAATTACTGAGAGCTCTAAAACTTAGTGATGAGAGCGTTGGGTAGTTTCCTTCATAGAGCTCACAGTTAGTGATTGTAAAGTTTTATTCTCCTTTCTCCAATGCCACCAGGACTGAGAATCTGAATTGGTTAGTACCCATTTGACAATGTTTAGTTTGTGTCAATTTGCAGACTGGTGTAACTAGTATCCCACACTGGTGTGAAAAAAAATATGCACATTAGCAGTTGGGGTGTAAAAGTAACTTTTCTCCTGAGATAACAATACATGTACATAAAATACATTTAGTGGGCCCCTTAGGTTTTGTAGATGGATCTATAGTTTTATATACTTGGTTAGGAGATTTTTCTCTTCAGAGACAATTTCAAACAGGCACATTTCTATTCACAGGATTATTCTGAGTCAGGGGAGAAGAAGGATTAGTCTTTGGTTGGATCTGTGCTGAGAAGAAATATATTTAGATTTTACTGTACAGCTAACAGGCTAGGCAAATACAATACCTGGCATTTATATAAATACTTGTTGAATCTGTGAATGACTAAACAAAGCCCTTTTGTTTACCAGGAGAAGGTAAGCTCCTCCAGAGCAAGGAGTTGGTTTTATTAACTCAAATATACTTAGCATCTAGAACAGCAAGCAGTTGGGTGAATAAATGAGGACAATCTATTTATTCATTTATCATCACATTGGTGGGGAAATCTGGGCCCACCATAGGGAAGGTTGTGCACTTGGTCAGTGTTACAGCTGGGATTTAGTTTAGTGTAGTACTCTATACTGTACTATGATGGCCCTTTTGACTTATGAAGTATGAGTCATAGGTGTGAATATCAGGCAGCAAACATTCAGAAAGATTAATCGTCTTGTATAAATTCTTCCAAGTGGCTCCAGAAGCAGATATCCCAGTTGCCAGCTGTCTTTTCAACAAGGACAGTTTTGGTATGTTTTGGTGTTTGGGTAGTGGGGGCTGTTTGCCGAAATGTGATGTTCCTATGTCAATACAGCAGAAAGTGTCTTTACATTAGCCATATAAAGGTATAGTTTGTTCAGTGGTAGTGATTTGGTTTTCTTTACTTTGTCAAACTTGTCAGGCACAAGACCAGTTGCACAATGCCCTGAATCTTAATAGGCACGATCTGACTTATATAATGCTGGGGAAGATCCACTTGCTGGAGGGAGACTTGGACAAGGCCATTGAAATCTACAAGAAAGCAGTAGAGTAAGTGTATCTGTTTCCTTTAAAACAATGAGAAACTAAAAAAATTGAGTGGATATGTGAACTCCCAAGCCTAAAAGAGTGAATATGTTTGATTAATTACTTACTGTATGAGTTAAAGTTTAAGCTGAAGTTTAAGAGCTCCCAATGGCTTCAATAAGGTAGACTGTGTTTCTTTCTTACCTATAAGGATGACTGCTGCTTTAGGTTAGCTGGGCAGCTCTATTCTACAAGGTCAGCCAAGGATCCAGGTTTCTTCCTTATTAACTCACCATTCCTTAGGCTGTTGTCTTTACCTGCATGGTTGATGCTGAATGTAACATCCACATCCAGGCTGTGGTGGAAGGAGATGGTTGGGGAAGCTAAGCATGGAATAAGCATCTGGCAATATATATATATATATATATATATAGAGAGAGAGAGAGAGAGAGAGAGAGACATGATCTTACTCCGTCACTCAGGCTGGAGTGCAGTGGAGAACGCAGCTCACTGCAGCCTCAACCTCTTGGGCTCAAGCGATCTTCCTACCTCAGCCTCCCAAGTAGTTGGGACTACAGGCATGTGCCACCATGCCCAGCTAATTTAAAAAAAACTTTTTGTGTTGATAGGGTCTTGCTATGTTGCCCAGGCTGGTCTTAAACTTCTGGGCTCAAGCGATCCTCCTGCCTCAGCCTTCCAGAGTGCTGGGATTACAGGTGTGAGCCACTGCACCTGGCCTTGGTAATAAGTTTTAAATGACCCAGAAATTGCACACATCGTTCCTGTTTACATTCCATGGTTCAAAACTACATGATAGTTACAAGGGAAGTGGGCAGACATGCACTCAAGAAGAAGGAAATAACAGATTTAAGAGTTGGCTGACAGTCTGCCATTTTGGTATCATATGTTAATAACAGATCTTCTGTTTTCAGAGATATTATTAGGGACAGAAATCTCCTGATTCAGTTAAAAAAAAAAAAAAAAAAACCGAAACAAAACATTTAGCCTTATTAGCATGAGACCAGTATCTTTTTTCCCCCTTCCCCCTTCCCCTTCCCCTTCCCCCTTCCCCTTCCCCTTCGCCCTTTTCCCTTCCCCTTCGCCCTTTTCCCTTCCCCTTCGCCCTTTTCCCTTCCCCTTCGCCCTTTTCCCTTCCCCTTCGCCCTTTTCCCTTCCCCTTCGCCCTTTTCCCTTCCCCTTCGCCCTTTTCCCTTCCCCTTCGCCCTTCCCCCTTCCCCTTCCCCGTTTTCCCTTCCCCCTTCCCCTTCCCCGTTTTCCCTTCCCTCTTCCCCCTTCCTCCTTTCCCCTTCCCCCTTCCTCCTTTCCCCTTCCCCCTTTCCCCATCTCCCTTCCCCCTTTCCCCATCTCCCTATCTCCCTTCCCCCTTCCCCTCCCTCCCTCCCTTCCTTTTTCTCTTTCTTTTCTTTCCTTCCTTCCCCTCCCTCCCATTCCCCTCTCTTTTTCTTTCTTTTCTTTCTCTTTCTTTCTTTCTTTCTTTTTCTTTTTCTTTCTTTCTTTTCCTTTCCTTTCCTTTCCATTCCGTTCCGTTCCTTTCCTTTTTCCTTTCCTTTTTCCGTTCCTTTTTCCTTTCCTTTTTCCGTTCCGTTCCTTTCCGTTCCGTTCCGTTCCATTCCTTTCCGTTCCTTTCCTTTCCTTTCCTTTCCTTTTTCCTTTCCTTTCCTTTCCTTTCCTTTCCTTTTTCCTTTCCTTTCCTTTCCTTTCCTTTTTCCTTTCCTTTCCTTTCCTTTTTCCTTTCCTTTCCTTTTTCCTTTCCTTTCCTTTCTTTTGGCAGTCTCGCTCTGTTGCCCAGGCTTGAGTGCAGTGGCATGATCTCGGCTCACCGCAACCTCTGCCTCCTGGGTTCAAGCGATTCTCATGCCTCAGCCTCCTGAGTAGCTGGACCTGCACGAGCACGTCACCACGCCTGGCTAATTTTTGTATTTTTAGCAGAGACAGGGTTTCACCATGTTGGTCAGGCTGGTCTTGAACTCCTGGCCTCAAGTGATCTGCCTGCCTTGGTCTCCCATAGTGCTGGGATTGCAGGCGTGAACCACTGCGCCTGGCCTTGTGTTATTTCTTTTAAATGGGATAGCTGTAGCAAAATGCTTTGTCTCATTTGTTTGGTCCCTTAATAGAATGTCTGGTCTGTGTTTCAAGGCTTATTATTCCTAATAATTAGATTCTGAACTAAACTTAGATTTCTATTAATTTGTTAATCATCTTTTTCTTCTACCATGGTAGTAAATTTTCTGGTTATATCAGTCACAGCACTGCTTTCTGAATTTTCTTTGACCATATTTTGTGTCTAAAACAGAAAAATCACTTGGTTTGTTAAGCTGCAGAAGAGATTTTTGTCATCAAGAGGCTGTATATATGGGCAAGTAGTAAGGAGCCATGTAACATGTTAAGTGCCTCTGTGGTGCTAGGTAGTAGCCCTGATCCCTGACCCCTGCCTTCTAGAGGTTAGCTCTTTGAGAATAGCATACATAAATCCCAAGGGGAACGTTCTTCCAGTAACTGATCAAGGACTTGGGTCACTAAATTTCCCAAGGGAGAAATGTGGACAGCTAAAATCTGAAGCCTTACTGAGAAGACAGAGACCATTATTCATGACCTACGGCTTTGAAGAGAGTAGTCATGTTGTAGTGGGGAAGCCGATAATGCTAGAATTACAGAAGTTACCTGGCTTTGGGGAGGGAAGTGATCAAAATGGATGTTTATTATGGCAGAAAGTGAAAAGCAGATTCCCAGTTGAATTGAGAAAGCTCTCTTTGGTCAGCTCAGGCCTCCCCTGGCTGGGGCCTTGGATCTTCTGGTTCAGGTCTTCCTGTAGGTAACCAGTGCCCTATATCATTCCTTAGAAGCAGAAGACATTGTTCATAGCCCTTTGGTGTTTTACTGTTGAAACTGTCTGATGATCCTATAGTCAGATCATCTCAACTCAGTGTTGCCTTGGTTTTGTGACAAAGACAAATATTGGTGAGGGATTGAGCAGGCAATCCCTGATGTGAGTATTTTACTTACATCAGTGTTTACTCCCAAAGGTCAGTAGCACCTTCTTTCCTAGGATTGGTATGTATCTTCCTTCTTTTGTTTAGTTTGGCCACTTGTTATAGCTCTTTGTTTAAGTGGAGAGAACAGCATTAGGGGCCTTGGGATCCTAAATTACATAGAAAATTATGCTGCCTGGGATGTGAGCACAATGAGAATAGAAAAAAATCGCACAAGAGAGGACTGGTGAAACTGTGTGTGTTCTAGACTGACTTGGTTTATAAAGCATTGTTCTTTAATTTTATCAGTGTGACCAAGACAGTCATGCAAAACATTCTATAGGTTCTTTCTTAGGACTTTTACCCTAAGAAAGGAATCTGAATTCTAAGCCCCATTTTTCTTGCTGAGCAGTTCTCCTTATCACCAAGGTTGAGATGACCTACTTTTGATAGCAATTCCCAAATTGGCTTCAGGTATTTCCACGGGGAGGAAGAGGCTCAGTGGGGTCTGTCAAGTATTGCACGAGGGCATATTACGGTGCATTTATCTCCATGTTTCTCATCTACATCTTGTTTCCCTCTGAGCATCTCTATGTTGCAGGTTCTCACCAGAAAATACAGAGCTTCTTACAACTTTAGGATTACTCTACTTACAGGTAATGAAAACTCTGTACTCATTCTTGCACTGATGTTAGAAATGGTTTTGGGTTTGTGTGTATGGTGGTTTTCCTGCATTCTGATATTTATTTTACTAAAGGTCATATAAAGTTCATGAACTACACTCTACTTGATACTCTTTGCTAAAGGAATTAATTTTCTGCATTTAAATTGGAAGCAATTTCTATTTTAGCCTAGTGCAATTATAATTCTTATCTAGGCTGGGTGTGGTCTCATGCCTGTAATCCCAGCACTTTGGGAGGCTGAGGCTGGTGGATCACTTGAGCTCAGGAGTTGGAGACCAGCCTGGGCAACATAGTGAGACCCTGTCTCTACAAAAAATACAAAAATTAGCCAGGCATGGTGGCATACGTCTGTAGTCCCAGCTACTTGGGAGGCTGCGATGGGAAGATTGCTTGAACTCGGAAGGCAGAGGTTGCAGTGAGCTGAGATTGAGTCACTGCACTCCATCGTGGGTGACAGAGCCAGATCCTGTCTCAGAAAAAAAAAAAAAATTCTTATGCTATCCAGGAAAGAGCATATATGAGAAATAACTCTGGTCTTGGAGGCTGTTATTTTGTTGTGAGGAGAGAAACAGATACAAGTGAGCACTTAGGGCTTTGGGGCAAAGCCATTTCTTTTGATCTTTCTTCCCAGCCAGAGTCTTACTGGAAAGAGAGAAGGCAAAGTATACTTTTATCTAGAATAAGAAGTTTCCTGTCCCCTCCACTTTCCTGAATGTGAATGGGATTCTTTTAGCTCCATTGATTCTCTGGCTGAGGACCCAGGGCCCAGGTATCCAAGGGGCTTTTCCCCCTTCCCCAATAAACACATTTGCCAAGTTCCTTGTTCAGCTGATTCTGCCTCCAGCCCTACCTCTATGGTGGCCTTTGTGTCTATTTCATTTTTCTTTAAAAGGAATCAGGAGCTTAACCCTGGGTCTTCCTGGGCTTTGACTTGGGAGGTTGGCTCCACGGGAGATGAGGATACCCAGCTCATTTCCTGCCAAGAGGCATTAACGTGGAACAGTACTAGTGTGGCAGAGATGGTTCTTATCAAATAGATACTTTGACCTTATCAGGGGAAAAATTAACAAAAATAGAAGGAAAACCATGACTGTGGGGATTTTTAGTTTTCTTTCTTTATTATCTGGTAACTGTAGCTGCTTTTTTTTTTTTTTTTTTTTTTTTTTGTCAAAAGAACTCAAAAAAGCCAGAGCATTTCTGGGTGAGGTTGCCAGACCTTTTTTTTTTTTTTTTTTTTGAGACGGAGTTTCACTCTTTTTGCCTAGGCTGGAGTGCAATGGCGTGATCTCAGCTCACCGCAGCCTCTGCCTCCTGGGTTCAGGTGATTCTCCTGCCTCAGCCTAGCTGGGATTACAGGCATGTGCCACCATGCCTGGGTAATTTTGTATTTTTAGTAGAGATGGGGTTTCTCCATGTTGGTCAGGCTGGTCTTGAACTCCTGACCTCAGGTGATCCACCCACCTTAGCCTCCCAAAGTGCTGGGATTATAGGCGTCAGCCACCACGCCCGGTCTGGCCAGACTCTTTTAACTGCCATCTCCTTGCTGATGTAAATTGTCTTTGTTTGCTTTTTTTCCAAGCTCGGCATTTACCAGAAGGCATTTGAACATCTTGGCAATGCACTGACTTATGACCCTACCAACTACAAGGTATTACAGACTGTGAAGGCTCTGGCCTTCATATAGATGGTCCCACTGCTCCTAGAGGTGATCTGACCCTGGAAAGCAAAGGAATAGCTTCTTAAATTTGGATACCTGAGAAATAGAAAAAATATAAATAAAAGGTGGCTTTTCTTATTTGAAAATATTGTCAAGTATGCTCTACTTATCTTCTAAAAGTGCACATTTGTTATAATAGACGTGTAACCCCTGCAGAAGGCAGATCATAGTGCTAGTAAAGCTTATGTGTTACTTAGGAAATTAGCAATGCCTCCACAACTATTGTCAAAAGTAAACCTGCGGCCGGGCGTGGTAGCTCACGCGTGTAATCCCAGCACTTTGGGAGGCCGAGGCGGGCGGATCACGAGGTCAGGAGATGGAGATCATCCTGGCTAACACAGTGAAACCCCGTCTCTACTAAAAATACAAAAAATTTAGCCAGGCGTGGTGGCGGGGGCCTGTAGTCCCAGCTCCTCGAGAGGCCGAGGCAGGAGAATGGCGTGAACCCGGGAGGCGGAGCTTGCAGTGAGCCGAGATCGCGCGCCACTGCACTCCAGCCTGGGCGACAGAGCGAGACTCCGTCTCTAAATAAATAAATAAATAAATTAAATAAATAAATAAATAAATCTGCTGGGCATGGTGGCTTATGCCTGTAATCCCAGCACTTTGGAATGCTGAGGCAGGAGGATCACTTGAGGCCAGGAGTTCAAGACCAGGCTGGGCAACATAGTGAGACCCCCATTTCTACAAAAAAAAATTATTATCCAGGCATGGTGGCACACACCTGTAGTCCTAGCCACTCGGAAGGTGGAAGAGGGAGGATCACTTGAGCCCAGGAGTTTGAGGCTACAGTGGGCTATGATGGCACCACTGTACTCCAGCCTGGGTGACAGAGTGAGACCCTGTCTCTAAAAAGAAATAATAATTATGTTGAAATGACTTCAAGAGTCCTAATGATTTGATATTACAACTTTTTTCTAGATGTGACTTTGGGAATGAGAAGGAATAGCATCACATGGATGAATATCATTGAGGAGATGCAGCAAGACAAGCTGTTTATTAAAGGATATAAACTGAATTCTGATTTAGGAAGTAACATTAGCCTGTCAGCTCCCACCTTTGATACCTTTCCTTAGAGAAATGAAAGGGCTGGGCTGATGAAGCCTAAGCTGACTCACCCTCTGTTCTATGGTAGAAAGAAATTTACCTTAAGTAGCCACGTACAGGTATTTCAGGTATCTAGAACACTTGGTGTACCAAATAGGGGCTGCAGAGAACAGATTAAAGGAAGTTTTTACTTAAAGGGCTCTGGTATTCATTCTGAAATACTGACTTTCCTGGCTAGAAGTAGGAAACAGATGGGTAAAGCAAGTAACATTTTATCTTTTTTTTTTTTTTTTTTTTTTTTGTGCTATGCCAGAGAGCCACAGTGTAGGGTGCAAGGACATTCCTCAGGAACATTTGTCCCAATAGCTTGGATATATTTATGTCCCTGGAAGAAATTTTCCAGTCCCATCTATGCTGATGGGCCTGCTGAGTATAGACTCAGGAAGGCTGCCTCACTGCTACAGCCTTTTGGGAATCACTGAATGACTTTCTGTGTGCCATGTTTTCAGGCCATCTTGGCAGCAGGCAGCATGATGCAGACCCATGGGGACTTTGATGTCGCCCTCACCAAATACAGAGTTGTGGCTTGTGCTGTTCCAGAAAGTCCTCCACTCTGGAATAACATTGGAATGTGTTTCTTTGGCAAGAAGAAATATGTGGCGGTGAGTGTCCCCTCATCTTCTTTGTTTGCATTCCTACATGGGGTTATTGGGTCTGTTTAGCTTGCCCCTCTCATTGAGTGCCCCTTCTCTCTCATAGGCCATCAGCTGCCTGAAACGAGCCAACTACTTGGCACCCTTTGATTGGAAGATTCTGTATAATTTGGGCCTTGTCCATTTGACCATGCAGCAGTATGCATCAGCTTTTCATTTTCTCAGTGCGGCCATCAACTTCCAGCCAAAGATGGGGGAGCTCTACATGCTCTTGGCAGGTAAGAAACATTTATGTGGAAAACTCTCTGCCATCTGTAATGAGGGAAAAATGGATTAGAATCATAGAAGATCAGTGGCTGTCTCATAGGAGCCATTCCCTTAGAGATCCTATAGGAATCTGGATTACTGTCCTGGAGCTTGAAGAAATAGAAAAAGATGACAAAGGAACTTGGTTGTTTCTAACTTGGGGGAGTTTCACTCAGAGACCAACAGGTTAAATAAAGATCATCCCTAGTTCACCTTTTACCAATTTTTTCCTCTTGCCTTGACAATTCATTTATGTATATATTGAGTCCAGCTAAGTTCCAGACAGCGAGTGTTAAGAGCTTGGGTTTTAGGTGGGGTCCTGCCTCTACTACTTATTATATGTACCTAGGGCTGATGTGAGGATTGCATGATTAAGCACTCAATTAATAATACTGGTTTTGTTGAAATACTGATTTTTGAAAACTGTTGGTTTTACTGTGGTTATATAATTGGTCTATTATTATCAATATTGTTGTTACTATAATTGGCCCCTAGGTGATACTTCCAAGTCAAGCTACCTTATGTTGAAACCCTTATCTCTTCTGAGCATGTTATATAGAATGCCATTCTCTTCCTGAAACTCCATTTTATGCCATGCAAATACTAAAATTGATCATAAAAATAAATCAAACACTTTAAAAATTATGCACAACCATTTTAATTTTAAAGTACTGACTAAATAGTCTTCCTAGGAATTTTTTTCTCCATATACATTTACTTACTAAATGTAAGACCCAAAGCAGATTTCCATGTCCTCATTTGGCAGTCGTCTTCCAGTGGCTTTTTGTTCATTACTGTGGGTTCTTATTTAAAAGAGAAAGCTTGCAAAAGCAGTTGTGGTTATTTGAGGGTTGCCTGAATACAAAGATAACTTAAAAAAAAATAGGTTTTATTATTATTCAGATATGGTATGGGCAACAGATCAGAAGACATCTGCCACTGGAAAGATAGTCTGTTACAATTCCTGAGAAGGAGGGCATGCTACACCATGCAAGGCCACATGGGGAAGTACCAGGTCAATCAGGAGGTAGAGGGAGCAAGGGGTAAATGTGGGCACGATTCTTTATTGTAGTTTTCATGGGTAGAAATGCCCTCCCTGGGGCAAGACCAGGAAAGCAGGTTAACCAGGTTGAGGATTGGCCAGTTTGAATAATTTCAGTGGGCTCTGGGCTATAGGGCTGTCTCTAGGTGTCTGGTAGCTGACCCTTGGGTGACTAGAACTAGGGAATATTGGCCCAGTGTCAGAGCCCAATAAAGAAGGCAGTTAAGAGTATGAACACTGGATTGGTTGGTCTGCATACAGAAGGCACTCTTGTAGGGGTTATATCTAGGAATTAACTAACCCTGGGAGGGACAGTCTCCCTAGGGTCAGTAAGGCCCCAGATGTCAAACATCAGAATAAAAAGGCTAAAGTGGGGTGTGATGGTACATACCTGTAGTGCTAGTTACTTGGGAGGCTAAAGCAGGCAGTTTGCTTAAGCCCAGGAGTTGGGAGTCCAGCCTGGGCAACACAGTGAGACTCCATCCCTCTCTTTTAAAATTTTATTTTAGGTTCAGGGGTACATGTGCATCCTGTTACACAGGCACATGTGTGTCATGGGGATTTGTTGTACAGATTATTTCATCACCCAGGTACTAAGCCTAGTACCCAATAGTTATTTTTTTCTGGCCCTCCTCCTCCTCCAGTAAGCTCCAGTGTCTGTTTCCCTCTATGTCTCCATGTGTTCTCATCATTTAGCTCTTACTTATAGTGAGAACATGCAGGATTTGGTTTTCTGTCCTGCATTAATTTGCTAAGGATGGTGGCCTCAAGCTCCATCTATGTTGCTGCAAAGGACATGATCTTGTTCTTTTGTATGGCTGTGTCGTATTCCATGGTATACATTTACATTTTGTTTATCCAGTCTACCATTGATGGGCATTTAGGTTGATTTCACATCTTTGCTATTGTGAATAGTGCTGCATTGAACACACACATGCATGTGTCTTTATGGCAGAACGATTTATATTCCTTTGGGCATATACCCAGTAATGGGATTGCTGGGTCGAATGGTAGTTCTGTTTTTAGCTCTTTGGGGAGTTGCCACATTGCTTTCCACAATGGTTGAACTAATTTACACTCCCATCAACAGTGTATAAGCATTACCTTTTCTCTGCAGCCTCACCAGGATGTTATATTTTGAGTTTTTAATAATAGCCATTTTGACTGGTGTGAGATGGTTATCTCACTGTGGTTTCAATTTGCATTTCTCTAATCAGTGATACTGAGCTTTTCATATGCTTGTTGGCTGCGTGTATGTCTTCTTTTGAACAGTGTCTGTTTATGTCCTTTGCCCACTTTAACGGGCTTGTGTTCTTGTAAATTTGCTTAAGTTCCTTATAGATCTTGGATATTATACCTGCATGGTTTGCAAATAGCTTCTGCCATTTTGTGGGTTGTCTTTTTACTGTGTTGATAGTTTCTTTTAGATAGCTGGGTTCTAATGGGACATAGAAATGTAAACAGCCAATGATGTAAGACATAACGGCGATGCTAACTTTACAAAGTAGAGATGGCATTCAAACTGGATCCTGAAAAACAAGCTAGCATGGAATAGCACAGAATGGCTGAGGAGCCACTGTGAAGAAAGGCATGCAGCCATGAAACTGCAGTGTCCCTTGCTGTTAAGTGGGGGGTAGTGTTAGAGAATATGATGGGAGATGAGTCAGGAAAGATATTCTGGGGTCAGATTATGGAGGTCATGCACACAGTGCAAGGACTTTATCTTAGAGGCCATGTTTGTCCAGCTGTCTTCCTAGATCTCTTACGTGCCTGGTAGGAGTGAGTGCATAGCTGGTAGGGAGGTGGAATGGGCAGGGCTTCCAGAGCAGCTGTTTTTGTTTTATATATTAGGTGTCAAGGAAATACTGATTTTAAAAAGTGGGGGGAGTGTTTTACTGCTAAATGAAAGTGTAAAGATCATGGTTATAGATGTGGGGAGCCAGTGAGGATTCCTAAGTAGGATGGTAATGTGGTCAGATTTGTAAGTCAGTGAGATACCTGGCAGCGCTGTGGAAAGTAGAATGGAGGCAGGTGGGGACTTTGACACTGGGGAATAAATGGAAAGCCTGAAACTACTTGGGTCTGAACAAGGGCAGTGTCAGAAAAGAAACTGCAAAAAAAGGATGCATAGAACCTGGCAACTGATTGACTGTGGAAGAGATTGGTGAAGATAGCACCAGGTATCTAAACTGACTTAGTAAACTCTGGTGCCATGAGCTGAGAGGGTGAAGTTTACTTTGGGGGCAGTCTTTAATATTCCTTTTGTCTTCTAAGCTGAGCTCTCCATCTGCAGTGTTTTCTTTGTTGCAGTGGCTCTGACCAATCTGGAAGATATAGAGAATGCCAAGAGAGCCTACGCAGAAGCAGTCCACCTGGATAAGTATGCGCTTTGTTGAGAGTGGTACTGGGGGCGGGGGGGGGGGGTGTTGGACTCTCCAAAGCCATGAGGTGGTGCCATAGCATTGGTGCTGCCTGAGTCAGCCCAGCTGTTCCTCTATGGCATTAGTACACAGCAGACCTCGGTGTGGAGGGATGTATCTCCTAAGTATGTGGTGGCTCAGCAGGAATTGACACTCTGAGAAAATGTTTCCAGTCCTAAACTGAGTAATCAGGAGGCTAGAGAATGTCAGAACTGGCAGTGGGCCTGGGTTGCTGATAGCTATGGGCTAGCTGGAATATCAGATGGGACTCTGGGCTGTTTAATTGAAGATAAAACCTGACTCTTCCAGGATTTACTCCACTGGCATCTTCTAGACAGCAGGGTAGAGATCCCTTTTTCAACCCTGGCCTAGGTAGTCTCTGTTGAGGGCTGAGATGCCAGATTTGGTCCCAATACCAGCTTTGCTTGTTAGGCCATTAATTCCTTGATTCTTCTCCACAGGTCTGCTTAGCATGTATGTACCTACCTTGCTGCATAATGGAGAAATCTCTACTTAACCAGTTTTGTTTTTGTGTAATGAGAAGGATCTCTAAATGACCATTTGTTGCAGAGCTCCAGCTCCATAGAATCTCTGTCTGCCACAGGTGTAACCCTTTAGTAAACCTGAACTATGCTGTGCTGCTGTACAATCAGGGCGAGAAGAAGAATGCCCTGGCCCAATATCAGGAGATGGAGAAGAAAGTCAACCTACTCAAGGACAATAGCTCTCTGGAATTTGACTCTGAGGTATGTCTTTTATTAGCTCCCAAGAGTCATAAGTAAGCTCTCAGGAAACTTTCAAAAATCAAGCCCAAATCATCCAAATCCAAGGTATTACACGTTCATGGCTGTTCTGGCTTTGATGTTCCAAGCAGCATGAGTTCATCAATTAATAACAGCCTGAGAAAAACTTTCCTAGAATAATAAAAGGAAATTCAGGCTTACTGAGTTGTTATTGCTAATTCAACTCATCAAAGTTGAGGTCTGTGTCTGTCTGTAGCTTCCTTCTATTTCATTTTTTTTTTGAGATGGAATCTTGCTCTGTTGCCCAGGCTGGAGTGCAATGGCGCGATCTCAGTTCACTGCAACCTCCACCTCCTGGGTTCAAGAATTCTCCTGCCTCAGCCTTCCAAGTAGCTGGGACTACAGGCACGTGCCACCACGCCCAGCTAATTTTTGTATTTTTAGTAGAGACAGGGTTTCACCATGTTGGCCAGGATGGTCTCAATCTCTTGACCTCGTGATCCACGTGCCCAGCCCTATTTCAATTCTTGTAGGAAATGCACTGTTTGGCCCAGTAATGCACCAGGCTTGAATTGTTGGGTTTTGAGATCCTATGTGAACCACCGTGCCATCCAGTAAAGGCAATCTATATTCTCTACTGTTTGATAAGTACTTCCTGCCTCAACTGCTAGTACGACCAGACACTATTTCAGCTAAAACCTCAGCTGGAAGACCAAAGAAGTGGGTTGGCTTGTCTCTGACAGTCACGCTTTTGATTCTTTTACTTCCTTTACGGACACAAGATGGTGGAGATGGCTCAGAAGTTGGGAGCTGCTCTCCAGGTTGGGGAGGCACTGGTCTGGACTAAACCAGTTAAAGATCCCAAATCAAAGCACCAGATCACTTCAACCAGCAAACCTGCCAGTTTCCAGCAGCCTCTGGGCTCTAATCAAGCTCTAGGACAGGCAATGTCTTCAGCAGCTGCATACAGGACGCTCCCCTCAGGTAGGATCATACAGAGCTCCATGAAGACCTGGCAGGTACAAGCCACATGTGTCAGCAAAGAGATTATAGCTTTCAGTGAGGTTCTCTTCAGACTCATATGTCCAATGTAGTATTGGCCACAAGGGGAGGAAAAAAAAACACAGGGTGGCTAAATTGGCACTTGTTTCCTTAAGGCGAGCTATGTAGTAGGTAACAGCTACTCACAGACTTAGTTGGATGGTCAATACACTGGTCTTTCCAATTTTACCAATATGTTATTAAGTATATCCTGTTATGCAATGTTTAATTTTTACTGCTTTATCAGAACTTGACATGTAACTAAATATTTTTCAGTGACTCATTGAAGGCAAACTTGACTGTTGCTTTATTTCTCAGTTATAGTCTTCCCTCATAGCTAATGGATCAGTCCCATTGGTTCCAGAAAATATGGGGTTTCCTCTTGAACTCTTAACAGCAAAAAAGAATGATTTCTTCTGAAATTGTGGAACATGAGGATTCAAGTTTTTATTTTGTTACTAGGTGCTGGAGGAACATCCCAGTTCACAAAGCCCCCATCTCTTCCTCTGGAGCCAGAGCCTGCGGTGGAATCAAGTCCAACTGAAACATCAGAACAAATAAGAGAGAAATAAGAATAGAATGAATGACCCCAAAATAGGGTTTTCTTGGGTGAGGATGTGCTGGATTAGGAAAGGTGACATGACACAGGCATAGTGGCACCCACCACAGAATACAGTGTGTGTTATGATTACGAGGAGCCAGCAGTTGAGCCTAAGGTCCTTCTACCTACCTGGTATTGGCATTTGAGGTCGGAAACCCTCTATTGCCCCATAAGCCAGGAACAGTGAAAAGACAACACAGTTCCTTTAAGAACTGGCAGCAAGGCTTGAGGCTCTATGTATGTAGCTGAGTCAGCAAGGTACATGTTGCTGTCTGCTTTCAAAACTTTTCTCTCCTAGCTGACTGACTCCTTCCTTAGTTCAAGGAACAGCTGAGACAGACCTCTGCTGAGTAGCCCTGTGATGACAAAGCCTTGGTTTAACTGAGGTAATCCTCAGGTTGTGAGGTTTATTAGTCCCCAAGGCAAACACAAATATTAGATTAATAATCCAACTTTAAAAGTATACATTTAAAAGAAAAAAAAAAAGCCCTGTAAGTTGAGGCCCAGCCTGCTGAGTATTGCAGCTGCATTTGCCCAAAGGGAATCCAGAACAAGTCCCTCCCTGTATTTTGTTCTTGAGAGGGGTCAGTCTAGAAGCTAGATCCTATCAGTATGAGGAGGAGCAGCCCAGGGCTTATCTGGATCAGCACCAACGATTTTAAAGAAAAAAGGAAGAGTTTCTTAGATGAGTAATTGTTATTGAAGATAGTGATAACCACTGACCAGATGCTATGAATACACTATGTGTCCTTTTTAGAATAAAGATTACATATCATTATTATTTTGGGGAAAATTGTTATTCAGGTATAGAAACGAGATCACAATAAAAACCTAAAAGAACCTATGATCACAGTCTTCCCTTACCTGTGTCTAAGCCTATTTTGAAATTGGAGGAACCTCAAGGCCAAGTTCCTGCTTGGTACAGGCATGGCCTCTGCAGCAACCCTGATGCATGATAAGCCAGCAGTTTTCTTACTGAGGGCCAGTCCCCATTTTGCACTGAAAGTTTAAAGATAGAAAACTGACCTACTACCAAACCGTTTGGAGTTATTTTATTACAGGGTCTGTTTTGGCATTGAAGCAGCACTAACTGAGCAGGACCCCCTCCATTTCTTGTATCTCAAAAAGTATCAGAAGTGATGCCTTTGTCATTCAGCTGGTGGTATGTGGCAAACTTGGATTCGTACCCTGAACAATTGAGAACACTCCTACATCAGCATGGAGTCTAGTATATTAGAATGAAATGGTCTAGTTACTTTCTGAAACTGGAAAAGTCTTGGTGAAAAAAGAGGGAGAGAGAAATATGAGAGATTTAGGAGCTAATATCAACAGGAATTGGGGATTGATTGGATGTGGCAGGTTAATAATTGGATACCCATTTCGGGGCTTAGATAACCAGGGAGAGTAAAGGAATATTGGACTAGGGTCGAGGGTTGGTTGTGGAATCTAGTTTTAGATGTTTAAGATACCCGATGATGATATCCATCAGACACCTGAATAGCTGGATTTCAGGAATGAAACCTGGTTTCAAGATAAAGATTCATGAGTAGGCCAGATATGGTGGCTCACACATGTAATCCCAGCACTTTGGGAGGCCAAAGCCAGAGGATCACTTGAACCCAGGAGTTGGAGACCAGCCTGGGCAAGATGGCTCAGACCTCATGTCTACAAAAAATTAAAAAGTTAGCCAGGCGTGGTTGTGCGCACCTGTAGTTTCAGCTATTTGGGAGACTGAGGCAAGAGGATCACTTGAGCCTAGGAATTTGAGGTGGCAGAAAGCTATGATCATGCCCCTGCACTCCAGCCTGGGAAAGAAAGCAAGAACCCATCTCAAAAAAAAGAAAAATTTTTTTTAAGATTCAGTAGTAATTTAGATTTGAGGAATTATCAAAACCATAGTTTTGAAAGGAGTCATCCATGGAAAGCTAGGAATAAGACGACAGGCAACCAAAGAAAGAAAATAAGTATTTAAAGGGAGAAGCAGAAGAGCCCACAAAAAAGAAGCATATGATACAAGAAAAAACCCAGGAGAGTGGTATTATGGGAAGCCAACGAAGAAAGGTTTGGGAAGGGAATGGTCAGCCTCACTGAACACTTCCAACAGAGAGGTACTGTTATCCCCATTTTATAGAAGAGAAAGTTGAGGTTAGGAGAGACGAAACAAATTTTCAAACGTAAGTGGCAGGACCAGGATTTTAATCCAGGTCTGGATGCAGAGCTCTTGCTCTTAACCATAAATAATCAAGCAGTGATGTATCTTTGATGAAGCAGTGGTGGCAACAGAAACTTAAGGACTTGAAGACTGAATGAGTAGATATTGGACTACTTTTATTTCAGAAAGCTTTGATGTAGAGGGAAGAGGTTTTCAGAGGACAGAACTGTATTCATTACTCTGATCTGAGAAACTTAATATTTGGGGACAGAAGGGTAAAAAGGTAGTCTTTTTTAAGTATAGCATGGTGGAAACTGAGAGAATGCAAGAGCAGGGCTTTTGAGTTTTTCCACATTTGGGGGCAAGATGGTGCTTTGCTTCCACGGATAGCAGTAAAGAAGCAATGCTTTCCACATTAATTTGGCTTAGATTTTCTTTTAAAAATAAATTCTACTAGGGTGTGCAGGGTCAGTCTTTTGGGCATGTGAATTTGCAATTTTTCATTCATTCTGGTGAGATAGGAGCTATTCTAACTTCTAGTATGGGGGTTGGTTGCTCACGTCATCAGAATTTGTAACAGAATTAGGAAAATGAAACCAAGAACATAATCACAGCTACGGATGTGGTTTTAGAAAACTGAAAGAGAGAGGCAGGAAGGTAGAAGTATGAACTAGCAATGAGAAAAAAGTATCCTTCTTGCTGAATAATATTGGGCAAAACTGTGCATTCCAAAGACAGTAAACCACTTTGGAGTGTGTCACTACAATGATTATTTTGTTTTCAAGGAAAACTCATTATTGTCTGATAATGGCTTAGTAGTTCATGTTGGATCAATCCTTCCACAAATAACAAATGTAAACAAGTGGGTAAATATAAAATACTCTCTAGGTTTAACTTTTAAAAAATACATATGATTGTTCAAAGAAAAAATATCACAGTGTATTGTGAGGCTGAACATACATAAATAACATGACAACTATAAAGCATATATGGTTGCAAGGTTTCAATATTTTATGTAGTGGGACACAAAACTAATCCTAAATAATTTGTGAAAAGCTGAACATGGTACTAGCCAGAGCAATCAGACAAGAGAAAGAAATAAAGGGCATCCAGATCAGTAAAGAGGAAGTAAAACTGTTGCTGTTTGCTGATGACATGATCATATACCTCAAACACCTTAAAGACTCATCCAAAAAGCTCCTAGAACTGGTAAATCAATTCAGCAAAGTTTCAGGATACAAAATTAAAGTACATAAATCAGTAGCCCTGCTATATACCAACAGCAACCAAGCTGAGAAATCAAGAACCCAACCCCTTTTACAATAGCTGCAAAAAAAAA
This sequence comes from Pongo pygmaeus, assembly GCF_028885625.2. NCBI lineage: Eukaryota > Metazoa > Chordata > Mammalia > Primates > Hominidae > Pongo > Pongo pygmaeus. The sequence continues at coordinate 78,314,381 of NC_072389.2, forward strand.
AAACCAACTTAGGAATATACTGAACCAAGGAGGTAAAAGACCTCTACAAGGAAAACTACAAAACATCACTGAAAGAAATCATAGATGACACAAACAAATGGAAATAAATCCCATGCTCGTGTATGGGTAGAATCAATGTTGTGAAAATGACCATACTGCCAAAAGCAATCTACAGGTTCAATGCAATTCCCATCAAAATACCAAAATCATTCTTCACAGAATTAGAAAAAACAATCCTAAAATTCATATGAAATCAAAAAAGGGCCCACATAGCCAAAGCAAGACTAAGTAAAAAGAACAAATCTGCAAAGCCAAAGTGAGACTAAGTAAAAAGAACAAATCTGGAGGCATCACATTATCTGACTTCAAACTATACTACAAGGCCATAGTCGCCAAAACAGTGTGGTACTGGTATAAAATCAGGCATACAGACCAATGGAACAGAATAGAGAACCCATAAATAAAACCAAATACTTACAGTCAACTGATCTTCGGCAAGCAAACAAAAAAGTGGGGAAAGGACACCCTATTCAACAAATGGTGCTGGGATAATTGGCAAGCCACAAATAGAAGAATGAAACTGGATCCTCGATTCATTAATTTTTTGAAGGTTTTTTTTTGGTCTCTATTTCCTTCAATTCTGCTCTGATTTTAGTTATTTCTTGCCTTCTGCTAGCTTTTGAATGTGTTTGCTCTTTTCTAGTTCTTTTAATTGTGATGTTAGGGTGTCAATTTTGGATCTTTCCTGCTTTCTCTTGTGGGCATTTAGTGCTATAAATTTCCCTCTACACACTGCTTTGAATGTGTCCCAGAGATTCTGGTATGTTGTGTCTTTGTTCTTGTTGAATCCAGGAGCTGGTTTTTTGAAAGGATCAACAAAAGTGATAGACCGCTAGCAAGACTAATAAAGAAAAAAAGAAGAATCAAATAGATGCAATAAAAAATGATAAAGGGGATATCACCACTGATCCCACAGAAATACAAACTACCATCAGAGAATACTACAAACACCTCTATGCAAATAAACTAGAAAATCTAGAAGAAATGGATAAATTCCTTGACACATACACTCTCCCAAGACTAAACCAGGAAGAAGTTGAATCTCTGAATAGGCCAATAACAGGATCTGAAATTGTGGCAATAATCAATAGCTTACCAACCAAAAAGAGTCCAGGACCAGATGGATTCACAGCCGAATTCTACCAGAGGTACAAGGAGGAACTGGTACCATTCCTTCTGAAACTATTCCAATCAATAGAAGAAGAGGGAATCCTCCCTAACTCATTTTATGAGGCCAGCATCATCCTGATACCAAAGCCGGGCAGAGACACAACCAAAAAAGAGAATTTTAGACCAATATCCTTGATGAACATTGATGCAAAAATCCTCAGTAAAATACTGGCAAACCGAATCCAGCAGCACATCAAAAAGCTTATCCACTATGATCAAGTGGGCTTCATTCCTGGGATGCAAGGCTGGTTCAATATATGCAAATCAATAAATGTAATCCAGCATATGAACAGAACCAAAGACAAAAACCACATGATTATCTCAATAGATACAGAAAAGGCCTTTGACAAAATTCAACAACCTTCATGCTAAAAACTCTCAATAAATTAGGTATTGATGGGAAGTATCTCAAAATAAGAGCTATCTATGACAAACCCACAGCCAATATCATACTGAATGGGCAAAAACTGGAAGCATTCCCTTTGAAAACTGGCACAAGACAGGGATGCCCTCTCTCACCACTCCTATTCAACATAGTGTTGGAAGTTCTGGCCAGGGCAATTAGGCAGGAGAAGGAAATAAAGGGTATTCAATTAGGAAAAGACAAAGTCAAATTGTCCCTGTTTGCAGATGACATGATTGTATATCTAGAAAACCCCACTGTCTCAGCCCAAAATCTCCTTAAGCTGATAAGCAACTTCAGCAGTCTCAGGATACAAAATCAGTGTACAAAAATCACAAGCATTCTTATACACCAACAACAGACAAACAGAGAGCCAAATCATGAGTGAACTCCCATTCACATTGCTTCAAAGGGAATAAAATACTTAGGAATCCAACTTACAAGGGACGTGAAGGACCTCTTCAAGGAGAACTACAAACCACTGCTCAGTGAAATAAAAGAGGATACAAACAAATGGAAGAACATTCCATGCTCATGGGTAGGAAGAATCAATATTGTGAAAATGGCCATACTACCCAAGGTAAATTTATAGATTCAATGCCATCCCCATCAAGCTACCAATGACTTTCTTCACAGAATTGGAAAAAACTACTTGAAAGTTCATATGGAACCAAAAAAGAGCCTGCATTGCCAAGTCAATCCTAAGCCAAAAGAACAAAGCTGGAGGCATCACACTACCTGACTTCAAACTATACTACAAGGCTACAGTAACCAAAACAGCATGGTACTGGTACCAAAACAGACATAGATCAATGGAACAGAACAGAGCCCTCAGAAATAATGCCACACATCTACAACTATCTGATCTTTGACAAACCTGAGAAAAACAAGCAATGGGGAAAGGATTCCCTATTTAATAAATGGTGCTGGGAAAACTGGCTAGCCATATGTAGAAAGCTGAAACTGGATCCCTTCCTTACACCTTATACAAAAATTAATTCAAGATGGATTCAAGACTTAAATGTTAGACCTAAAGCCATAAAAACCCTAGAAGAAAACCTAGGCATTACCATTCAGGGCATAGGCATGGGCAAGGGACTTCATGTCTAAAACACCAAAAGCAATGGCAACAAAAGCCAAAATTGACAAATGGGATCTAATTAAACTAAAGAGCTTCTGCACAGCAAAAGAAACTACCATCAGAGTGAACAGGCAACCTACAAAATGGGAGAAAATTTTCACAACCTACTCATCTGACAAAGGGCTAATATCCAGAATCTACAATGAACTTCAACAAATTTACAAGAAAAAAACAACCCCATCACAAAGTGGGCAAAGGATATGAACAGACACTTCTCAAAAGAAGACATTTATGCTGCCAAAAGACACATGAAAAAATGCTCATCATCACTGGCCATCAGAGAAATGCAAATCAAAACCACAATGAGATACCATCTCCACCAGTTAGAATGGTGATCATTAAAAAGTCAGGAAACAACAGGTGCTGGAGAGGATGTGGAGAAATAGGAACACTTTTACACTGTTGGTGGGACTGTAAACTAGTTCAACCATTGTGGAAGTCAGTGTGGCAATTCCTCAGGGATCTAGAACTAGAAATACCATTTGACCCAGCCATCCCATTACTGGGTATATATACCCAAAGGACTGTAAATCAGGCTGCTATAAAGACACATGCACACGTATGTTTATTGTGGCATTATTCACAATAGCAAAGACTTGGAACCAACCCAAATGTTCAACAATGATAGACTGGATTAAGAAAATGTGGCACATATACACCATGGAATACTATGCAGCCATAAAAAATGATGAGTTCATGTCCTTTGTAGGGACATGGATGAAATTGGAAATCATTCTCAGTAAACTATCGCAAGAACAAAAAACCAAACACCACATATTCTCACTCATAGGTGGGAATTGAACAATGAGAACACATGGACACAGGAAGGGGAACATCACACTCTGGGGACTGTTGTGGGGTGGTGGGAGAGGGGAGGGATAGCATTGGGAGATATACCTAAAGTATAATAATAATAAATAAAAATAAAAAAAATGCAAAAAAAAATGCATACCCCCCAAAAAAATAATAAATAAATAAGGTCTCACTGTTGCCCAGCCTGGAGTGCAGTGGTTCAAACAGCTCACTGCACCCTCGAACTCCTGGGCTCAAGTGTTCCTCCTGCCTCAGACTCCCAAGTAGCTGGGACCACAGGCATGCACTACCATGCCCAGCTAATTTTGTTTAAGAGATGGGGTCTCACTTTGTTGCTCAAGCTAGAAAAAAATAAATTTTTAAAAAGCCAGCATAGCCAGGCATGGTGGCTCACACCTGTATTCCCAGTACTTTGAGGGGTGGAGGCAGAAGAATCACTTGAAGCCAGGAGTTCAAAACCAGCCCAGGCAACATGGTGAGACCCCATCCCTACAAAAAAAATTTAAAAGAAAAATTAGCTGGGCATGGTGGCACATCTTGTGGTCCTAGTTACTTGAGAGGCTGAGGCAGGAGGCTCACTTGAGCCTGAGAGGTTGAGGCTGCACTGAGCTATGATCTGTGATCATGTCACTGCACTCCAGCCTGGATGATGGAGCGAGAGCCTGTCTTAAAACACACAAACACAAAAAACCCATTATGTTTCTTAAATGATAAAGGACTGTTACATAAAATATACAAATAACTTCAAAAACTCTACATTAAGAATACAACCTGAAGCCCGGCATGATGGCTCACGCCTGCAGTCCCAGCACTTTGGGAGGCTAAGGCGGGCGGATCACTTGAGGTCAGGAGTTGGAGACCAGCCTGGCCAACATGGTGAAACCACGTCTCTACTAAAAATGCAAAAATTAGCCGGGCATGGTGGTGTGTGCCTGTAATCCCAGCTACTTGGGAGGCTGAGGCAGAAGAATCGCTGGAACCCGGGAAGCAGAGGTTGCAGTGAGTGGAGATCGCACCACTGCACACCAGTCTGGGCAACAGCAAAACTGACTCAAAAGCAAAAAAAACAACCTGACTAGAAAATGGACCAAAACCCCTCACCTCACCAAAGACACACAGATGGCAAATAAACATGTTTAAAAATGCTCCACATCATATGTCATCAGAGAAATGCAAATTAAAATGAGATACCACTACATACCTATTAGAATGCCCAAATCCAGAACACTGACACCACCAGATGCTGGTGAGGATATTGAGCAATGGACTGTCATTCACCAATATTGGGAATGCAAAATAGTATAACCACTTTGGAAGACAGTTTGGCAGCTTCTTACAAAACTAAACATACTTTTAATGTTAGAACTCAGCAATCACACTCCTGTTTACCCAAAGGAGTTAGAAATGTATGTCCACGGGTGGGGGGAGGGGGGAGGGATAGCTTTAGGAGATATACCTAATGCTAAATGACGAGTTAATGGGTGCAGCACACCAGCATGACACATGTATACATATGTAACTAACCTGCACACTGTGCATATGTACCCTAAAACTTAGTATAATAATAAAAATAAAATAAAAAAAAGAAATGTATGTCCACACAAAAACCTGCACATGGATGTTTACAGCAGCTTTATTCACAGTTGCCAAAACATGGAGGCAACCAAAATGTCCTTCAATAGGTGAATAAATGAATAAACTGTGGTACATCCAGATAAAAGACTACTACTCAATTCTAAAAAGAAATGAGCCAAATGAGCCATGAAAAGACATGTAGGAAACTGAAGTGCATATTACTATAGAAAGGAACCAATTTGAAATGGCTGCATCCCACATGATTCCAACAATATGGCCTTCTGGAAAAGGCAAAACTATAAGACAGCAAACGGATCAGTGGTTGCCAGGGGTTAGTAGGCAGGGAAGGATGAACAGAGCACAGAGGGTTGTTAGGGCAGTGAAATTACCTTGTATGATACCATAGTGGTGGATGCATGTTGTTATATTAATATATTTGTCCAGGCCAGGTGTGGTGGCTCATGCCTGTAATCCCAGCACTTTGGGAGGCTGAGGGGGGCAGATCACCTGAGGTCAGGAGTTTGAGACCAGCCAGGCCAACATGGCAAAACCCCGTCTCTACTAAAAATACAAAAATTAGCTGGGCATGGTGGTGCACGCCTGTAATTCCAGTTACGCAGGAGGCTGAGGCAGGAGAATGGCTTGAACCTGGGAGGTGGAAGTTGCAGTGAGTCAAGATTGTGCCACTGTGCTCCAGCTTGGGTGACAGAGTGAGACTCTGTCCAAAGCCATAGAATGTACAAGACTGAAGCCTAAAGTAAATTATGGACTTTGGGTGATAAAGATGTATCCGTATATATTCATCAGTTGTAACAAATGTGCCACTCTCGTGGGAGATGTTGATAGGGAGGGAGGAGGTTATGCATGTGTTGGGGCAGCTGGTATATGGCAAGTGTCTGTATTTCCTCTCAATTTTGCTATGAACCTAAAACTTCAATACCCTTTCTCAGCCCCTGAGAAAGTAAAAACAAAACAAAATCATAAAAATTCTCAGCAAATAAAGAATAGATGGGAACATCTTCAACCTGATGAAGGGCATCCATGAGGAAAAAATGCAATGGATATTATCATATTTAGTGAAATATTGACTACTTTGCCTCTAAGATCAGGACCAAGGCAAAGATGTTTGCTCTTACCACTTCTATTCAGCATTATACTGGACTAGAGTTCTGGCCAGTGCAATAAGGCAAGAAATAAAAAGGCATAAAGACTAGAAAGGAAGAAATAAAACTCTTTACAGATGACATGATTATGTAGAAGATCCTAAGGAATCCTAAAAATAAATTATTAAAAGTGACTACACCCAAGTGGATTTGGCAAGGTCACAAGATACAGTCAATGTACAAAAATCAATTGTATTTTTATATACAAGCAAGGAACAATTTTGAAAATAAAAAAACATCACAAAAGTGTCAAATACTATTGATATGAAATAGTTAGGAATTTAACAGACTACATGTAAGACCTCTACTCTGAAAACGGCAAAAGCACTGGTGTGAAACAGAAGGCCATTATAGAAATATATATCATGTTCATGCATTGTACAACTAAACACTGTTAAGATAAAACTTCTTCCGAAATTCATCTATAGATCCTATCATATTCCCAGCAGGTTTTGGGGTAGAAATGGACTTGACAAGCTGGCTCTAAAATGTTATGGAAATACAAAGGACCAAGAACATGTAAAGCAATCATGGAAAAAAACCAAAATTGGAAGACTTACACTGCCTTACTTCAAGACTTACTATAATAGTGCTCATGTAGCACTGGCATAACGATAGACAAATAGAGCAATAAAACAGAAGTGACTGCATACACAGACCTTACAGTTATACAGTCATTTGATTTTTGATAAAGTTACCAAAGCAATGCAATGGGAAAATCTTTTCAACCAATGTTACTGGAACGACTGTATAGCTGTATGGAAAAGCAATCTGGGGGCAGGGGTTGGGGAGATGTACAACACGGTGACTCTACTTAATAATGTATTATTGAAAATTTGCTAGTATATAAAAATACAATACAAAAGAATTAAAAAAAAAAAATAAATTATTGAAAATTGCCAACAGAAGATTTCAAGTGTTCTCACCACAAAAAAGTAACTGAAACAATGCATAATTAGCTCAATATAGCTATATACCTATAGCTAATGTAAATATATACATATTTCAAAACATGCTGTACATGATAAAAACTTATACATTTTATATACAAAGTGAGACTATATTTGTGACATAGGCATGGTCCAATACTTCTTTCGGCATAGAGAAGAACATTAAGACATTAAGAAAAAGGATATCAAGCCACAGACTTGGAGAAAGTACAAAACATATCTGACAAAGGACTTGTATCCAAAATATTTTGGATACAACTCTTATTACTCAAAAAAACCTAACAACCCAAACAACAACATACACAAAGCAAACAACTCAACTGGGGGAGAAAAAGGCAAAAGATTTGGACACTTCACAAAGAAAGATATATGAATAGTCAATAAGCACATGAAAAAGTGCTCATATGTCATTAGGGAAATACAAATTGAAACCATGCTGAAATACCACTGTATACCTATCAAAATGGGTAAAATTAAACATTGACAACTCCAGATGGTTGTGGGGAAAAAAAGCAACCACAACTGTTATATGCTGTTTTAGGGAGCGTAAATGGTCCAACCATTTTGGAAAAAAGGCCTTTCACCCAGCAATTTCCCTCCTATAGGCCCTTACCCAAGAAAAATGACAGTACATCTACACAAACACTTGTTGACAGCAGCTTTATTCATAATAATTCCAAAGTGGAATGCTCTGTACTCACAGTGGAGTACTATCTAGCTATAAAAAGCAACCAACTACATGCAACATGGATTACTCTAAAAAATACTATGTTAAATGGAAGAAGCTCTATACAAAGGACTAAATACTGAATGACTCCATTTTTAAGTTGCATTCTGAAAACAGGCAAAACTAATTTATGGTGGAAAAAAATAACTGGTTGTTCTGGGGCTTGAGGTATGGGGTGGGGATGACTTGGAAGTGGCATGAAGGAACTATCTAGGGTGATGGAGACTTCATTTTTGCTGCTCCTTGCAGATCAAGACTAACTCAGGCAATGTGCTTGGGGCTGTCCATTCTGAATCTTTTTTTTTTTTTTTTTTTTTGAGACAGAGTTGGCTGTGTTGCCCAGGCAGAAGTACGTGATCTTGGCTCACTCCAACCCCCGCCCCATGGGCTCAAGCAGTTCTCTTGTCTCAGCCTCCCCAGTAGCTGGGATCACAGGCACCCACCACCACACCCAGCTAATTTTTGTATTTTTAGAGACCGCACCTGGCCCATTTTGAATCTTGATAGCCACTTGGGTTAGGTAAGTGTATGCATTTGTCAAAACTTACCTGGCTGGGCGTGGTGGCTCACGCCTGTAATCCCAACACTTTGGGAGGCCAAGGCGGTCCGATCACCTGAGGTCAGGAGTTCAAGACCAGCCTGGCCAACATGGTAAAACCCCATCTCTACAAAAAATACAAAAATTAGCCGGGTCTAGTGGCAGGCACCTGTAATCCCAGCTACTTGGGCGGCTGAGGCAGGAGAATCGCTTGAACCTGGGAGGTGGAATTTACAGTGAGCCGAGACTCAGCCACTGCACTCCAGCCTGGGTGACACAGCGAGACTCTGTCTCAGAAACAAAAAGGCCGGGCGTGGTGGCTCATGCCTGTAATCCCAGCACTTTGGGAGGCCGAGGTGGGTGGATCACCTGAGATCAGGAGTTTAAGACCAGCCTGGGTAACCTGGTGAAACCCCATCTCTATTAATAATACAAAACTTAGCTGGGCATGGTGGCGGGTGCGTGTAATCCCAGCTACTCCAGAGGCTGAGGCAGTTGAATCACTTGAACCCAGGAGGTGGAAGTTGCAATGTTCCGGGATTGCACCGTTTTACTCCAGTCTGGGCGATAGAGCGAGACTGTCTCAAAAACAAAAACACAAAAACAAATTTACCAAATGGCACACTTAAAATTTGTGCAGTTTCACTATATAAACATTTTTACCTTAAAAAAAAAAAAGACCAGAAAACAAAATGTTAAATTATTACAAGTAGCTTTTCAGTGATTTAAAATAGTTCTAAAGAGACCAAGGAAATTGTCTGTTCGGCTTAGTTATAACTGACAATTATTTAACTCTTAAATATGTGCCCCATACTGTGCTAAATATTCCACACGGCAGTCTCCTTTAATCAACAGCCCTATGAAGGTAGATACCGTCATTAACCCCATTTTACAGATGAGCAAGTAAGGCCCAGTAAGGGTAACTTGTCCAACATCATTTACTACTCACCACCTCAAAACCTTTTGTAGAATTTGGATTTCTTCTCAAACTTGCCAGGAGAGAATACAATGCAGACTGTACCTGCATGATAAGATGACGGATTTTTGGCTGTACTCTTACTTCTTGGTAGTGCTTGGTATGCTGCAGCTTTTCTTTTCCCTGAAACTAAAATCAGTTTCAAATGAAAGCCAGAGGAAGTGTACCAACGGTTTTTCAGGAAGACTCACTCTTCACCAGGCATCCTTTTTAGGCCAATGGATTTTCAAACATTTCTTCATATAAAATCATATGTAAAATACCTTTGTAAAACACCAAAGCAAATGGTTGAGAAACCTGAAGCCCCCACCTGTTCAGCTTATCCTACCCTTCCAACTCACCTCTGCATAATCTGTCTTGTGTGATAAATACCTATCACTTCTATTGCTTAGCTGCTTCACAAAAAAGGTGGACATTCTGCAGGGGGATGTATGTATGTTCAAATCTATATACACTCAGTCACTGACATTTTACAAAACAATACTTATACTTACCCTTATAATGTATGATGTTTTTATACTTTTTGTGATAACCACCAAATGGATTTAGTGGCTATTAGTTCAAGATCCATTATTTGAAAAACACTGCTCTAGGGTATGTGTAGTCTATACTCCCTGAACTAGTCTTTATTGGCATCACCAACCAAAAAATGGAGAATCAGTTCAGAATATACACTCAGGACCAGGGGCTTAGTCAACTTAGACATTAGAAAAGATCATGTGAACACTTCAGGACTCCTAATAAAGTCTTCTTAGGTTTAGAATATAAATGTTTCAATTCTTGAGAAAATAAAAATTTCATGTGAGCCTTTCTAATAAAAATAGGCTAGAAGGTTGGTAGTTATTTTTAACTTATCTGGGAAACAGAAGGAAGAGGTAGCAGCCAGAGATTTCCTTAATTTAAGCCTAGAATGCAGCTTTGACTTACAAGCTGCATTCTAGGCTTAAATTTACTTTGAAAGAGTAATCAAGCTTTCTTATCCAAAGCAGGGAAAGGGAGGTCACAAGTGAAGAGCTTGAGGTAGCTTTAAGATTCCAGAAGCTGCTGTAGGCCCAGGGGAAATGAAGACCCCTGAACTAGGCAGGCCCACCACCAGCTGCCATGTTCATACTGCCCTCTGAACAAGCTGAAAAGGCTCACCATGCTCTCAAACTGCTATGCTCCAATTCAGCTTTAAGTGGGCTACTTCATACTAGTACTTTCTGTCACTTTCAACCCCACAGGACAGGCCTATAGCTCAGGCTCAGCATGAGGGACTGCAAGCACCTCAAGAGCAAAGTAACATGCACATCACAAATGAAGATCAGAATGATTTTTATCTTATCTGGTTCCAGAGTGGTGATGGAGACAAAAACCAATTACAGACAGAATTCCTGAAGTGTAAATTGTTTTTAATATATTTAAGAGCACACAGAAGTCTTGATTTATAAAAAAATAAATATATAACATGACAGATTTACTGATGATCCTGGAGCTCTGATGTCAAACTCTTTAATGATCAATGAAAACATAAAACATCCGTGATCTGTTATACACACAGGAGCATATTCCAGTTTTAAAAAGCAAATTCCTTGAAGGCTCAGAACGAACAAAAATCAGTCTTTACGGCAGAAAGCACATCCAAAGCTAGGCAATGAAGTTCAGCCTGGGCCACGTGAACCTTTCACCAGCCAGCCTATAACCTACAGAGCCAGGACAGGAAAGCACGATCCTTCAGCTCATGACGCCACCCAGGCTTCCAGACAACTGCAGAATGAAAGAGTCCCTCAGAGGCTCCCCAGCCCCTGCTGCCATCATAAAGCACAGGAGGGATTGTTTTGTCCTTAGCGGCTCTGTCCTAAATTTGAGGGCAGGAGACTGAGAAGGTTATGCTCATTAAATATTGTCATTGTAACACTGAATGGAAATCATGATCCTTGCCCATGGGCACTGAGCTGAGAGATAGAGGAACCTCACATGAGGTTTCCTAGAGACCAGGATGTTGGGTGAGTGGGCGTGCACTTCTCAAGTGGGCAAGGAAGAAGTGCTTTTCTCCAGCTGACATGCTCTCAGGGGTGAAGAAGTTTGAAGTTTGGCTTAAAATACTTGATGGTGCTGCATAAACTGGGGATTTAGGAACTGAGTTTTTAGCTCTGTGACACACAACATAAAAAACAAAAATCCAGTCTCATTAGCTAAATTCTGATTAAAATCTGAAATGTTTTTATGGAGTTGCCAACAGGCTGGAATGTATCTGATACAGTTTAATCTGCTTTTATTTCTTTGGCTGTCTTCCAAACCACTTTCTTCCTGTAATTCTTAAGCTGGCTAGTTCTCCTTCCTCAGAAAAATTACCCCTAACAATCTTCCTAATAGTGAGGGTGTACTTCCGAATAGAAGAGTCCTTCGGCTGAAATGGCATCTCCAAGGCCTACAGTTCGAATGGGGTCTTTACATACCAATACTGGTGTGAAGTGGAAGGATATTCCCTCTCTGTGCCATTCTACTACTGGCTTGTTTGGGTTTAATACAATCCTGGAGCCTGCCTCCGAATGGGAAGTCATGAACTCTTGGGGTGCCCTCAGAGACACTCGGCTGGTGTCTATGGTTTCTGTGGCGCAGGCCTGTGTCCCAGCCACACGAGCTCCTGCAGCCACGGCTGCCAGCTGGTTGGCCCAGTGTCCATCCACAGTTGCCAGGATGTGGTAGACCAGTGTGTGGAAATGGATCCTGGTGAGATCCGAGACTCTGCTTTTACTCCTCCCGTGTTCTTTCAAGATCCAGAAGAGGATGTCACTGACCATGCCCACATCAGGAACACCGTTCCAGGAAGAGAGAGAAGAGTGAGGTCCAGAGGCCGACTGGGTGAGAAATAACAGCTCCTGTTCATTCAGCCCAAGGGAAGTCACCGCGGGAAAGACCTGCTAACAAAAACAACAACAGGTATCTTTCTGATGGAGATAACCTGGCTCCTAAGATGTCTTATGACACAGCCAGTGACTAAATGACAGGGAACATAAGCAGACAGCTTTCTTCCTTGACACAGGACTCCCTGGCCCTGAAGTCACTGTTCTAGCTATCACACCCCTATCTTCACCTTCATCATCATTTGGGAGAAATTGGAAAGCTGCAGTAACATTGTTTCAGACCCAGTCTTTTGTGATATGCCACTGTAAGACAAAAGGCAGAGGTGGCTATATTTTGTGTTTCCTTCCATGGTCCCTAGCTTTTGCCACTGCACACATAGGAGATACTCTTACCACTGATGGGGCATGGCTCTCAGCTCCTGAATGTCAGCAGTATTAGACCAGTAAAATGGAGGCCTCAAGCAACATACTGTCAGGGTTATGATTTTTTTGTACAAAACACCAAGAAGCAAAAAGCATACAGTTTCATGTTAGAGCTAAGCTTTTTAAAAGCAGGTGTGGGTTAGGAAGACTGTCTGAATTTAGCAATAACACTGTAAGAAAAAGATTACCAAACAGGAGCCCCTGTTTTCTGTCTGATGGGGAACCACTATATCCACCTCCCCGTCTTTCTTACTTAGCACTTCCCTCCTTAGAACCAGAGAACCACACTGAAGGTAACAATTTTTGCAGAAGAGAGGAGTCCTTGTATATATGTGTGCATGTATAAAATGGTTTTAAAAATTGAATGGCCTATATCTTTGTTGGAGCAATAGCAGCTTTCCTTCACTGCATGTTCTTCTGTGTCAGGCACTGAGCTAAAGGCTTTATTTCATCCAATTTTTACTGTAATCTTCTGAGGGAAGGAGGGACTGCCTCCATTGTACAGACTAAGCCTCAGAAGGGTTAAGTAGACAGTTACAGAGAAAATGAAATAGAAATGGCTCATTTTTTTAAAGGTGAGAAGAAAAACCCGAACAAAAGCTATACTGAAAAACACCAAGAGCGAACCCAAGTATAAACTATGGACTTTGGGTGCTGATGATGTGCCTGTGTAGGCTCACTAGCTATAACAAATGTACCACTTTGGTGCAGGCTGCTGGTAGTTGGGGAGGCTGTGTGTGTGAGGGGACTGGAAGTATATGGGAACGCTCTTGGATTCTGCTCTATTTTGCTATGCACCTAATAGTACCATTAAAAAAATGAAGTCTATCAAAAAAAAAAAAACCAGAAAAAAACGAACGACAGTCAGCCCTCCATATCCGTGGGTTCAACCAACTTCAGATGGAAAACAGAGTATTCAAGGATGTGGAACCTGCAGATAGGGACGGCCAACTTGTCTAATCCACAGATTCCACAGGGCCAACTGCAGGACTTAAAACATCTGCAGATTCTGGTATCTGGGAAGGGTTCTGGAACCGCCCCCACCACCCCACACACCGCTGATGACGAGGGATGACTGTATACTGAAATACCATTTTTTCATCTGTCAGACTGATATAAATGCAAATTTTAACATTCTGGTAGCAAGGATATGAGGGAACAAGCATTTGTAATTATTGCCAGTGGGAAGTAAACTCATATAATTCTTATGGAGGGCAATCTGGCAATCTCAAAATTACAAATGCTTTTTTATGCTCCAGTCCAGCTGTTCTACTTCTGAGACTTTCTCCTAAATATGGACTTGCTCACAGGTAAAATAAAATCATGTATAAAGTTGTTCACTGCAGCACTGTGTGTAACAGCAAAGGGCAGTAAATAACCAATATGTCCATCAAGAAGGTTCAGGTTAAGTAAACGGAGGTACATCTACACATTCATTTTAACCATGTGGCTGTGAAAAGACAGAGGATACTCTCCATGTTAGCGATGCAGGAAGATCTCCAAGATATATTTAGTGAAAAAAAGAGCAAAGTGAAGAACAGAGTATTCAGTAGGCTATGTTATCTTTTTGGGTAAAAGGGGATGGAAAACAAAATCAGGATATATTTCCATATTTTCTTATACTTGTACAAAAGAACTCTGGAAATAAACTGATGAAGGGTACAAGTAGGGAAGGGGAGGAAGTAGGGAGACTTCATTGTATATCTTTTCATAGTTTTTGGGTATTTTTTAACCAAATGAATATATTACCAATTAAAATTAGGTAACACTAGATTGCCAGGTGAGGTAACTTGCCTGAGTTCATGAAGCCTGTGAGTGCAAGGCTGGCATGCCAACCCAGGTCTCCAGAGCTTGTGTTCTGAAGCTTCACCTGCTCAGATTTATACTAACAATGCTGCTGCCCAGAGGCAGGCACTGAACACCCAGATGCCTGAGGAAGGAGGGAGGTTCCCTCAAAGTTTCTTTGCTTTGAGCTTCTTGAAGTTCAACTGAAAGCAGCTGAGCTGGGCTTTCAGTTTTTTCCACTCACTTTCAACTTTTCCATTCCAGAGGGGAAATATGATCGACAATCTGTTAGTTACACTGCCATAACTTTAACCTAGTAGGAGATACTGTTGTTTCAGAACAGTCCTGGATCCTTATTTGGATCTCCATGGACTTGGGTCTGAGTGACACAAACCTACATGTCAGTGAGCCAGTCCCTGAGCCCAAACAGATGGTCCCACTGCACAAAAAAGCTTCTCTGCAAGGCTCTATGAGGATCAGGGCCAAACAATGGTCCCATGAGGTTACCTGATGGACAATGCTGCTCATGAGCTCCCTGTTAGTCATACTGGCCAGCTCTAGGTGAACTGGAATACCAGCGGGGATGTCAGAAATGGAGGTTACAACCTGCAAAGAGAAGAAGATAAGCACTGCCATTAGAAATAGAAGGAAGTCAAGAAAGAGGGAAGAAAAGATCAGATCCTGAGAGGCGGTTCCTCCTGGTAATGGCCTTCTTTGCATGCTCACGGGAGCTACAAGCAATGTGGGTCCCCCACCGCCTCTGTGGACAAGGGACACTCTTCCCACCAGGGAAGACTAGGCTGTGCATAGCCATCAGGGATACAGAATCAGAGATGGCAGTTCACTTCGACTGCTGTACGAATCTGTAGGAGTCGCAGCATAGCTGATGTGACGTGAGATGATACAAATAACACAAAGGACACAAACTACAAACCCTGCAGCTTGCAGCCATGGTCGGTTTAGCACAGGATGCAGAGGCTCAGGCAAGAAGATGTTCTGACCTGTCCTACTCAAGCTGCTGCCCACGTCTGAAGGGATACAGTGAGGTGCCTCACTGCAGCAGGAGGCAAGCTCCACAGCCAGCTGCCAAGATATGTCCCTGGGAGGCCAGGACCTAAGACAAGGCAGCAGATGCCAAGAGAGGCTGGAACCTGAAGAAAACCACCAGCTGAGATCTGTGAAATTCTGTAACAGTGCCATTACCTCCAAGAGTCTCTTCCTCTGGAGCTCCTTGCTTTGTCCCTCCATCATGTGCAATCCAGAGAGGACCACCAGGTCTGGCTGAAACTCCTCCAGGCTAGACACAAACACCTCCAGCATATTCATGGCCCCGTTGGAGAGGTCGTGAGAGAAGATGAATCGGTTGGCATGGGGAGCTTTTAACTGGCCCCACTCCTCCCCTGGAAAAACCCAGTCAACACAATGGGAAGAAAAGGAAGAGGCTTTAGGTCTCCTAGCTGTGGGGGCACTTTCAGGCACCTCATGGGAGCCTTGGCTCCAAGCAGGCTGGTTTCTGGCTGAGGAGACCCCAGCAACAATGGTCTAAGGTCAGCATGGCACTGCAAGAAACAAACCAAAAACCTAAACCCAAACCCAGCCAAGAAACAGAAACATAGTATGGGTGCTATATGCCTTTTTCAAGGTAATTAGCTCCCCCTGACTCCCAGGAGAGCCCTACTTGAGCTCTCAAACACAGGAGAGACAGTACAGAACGGCAGCATGACTTCCAAATACCAGCACACAGTGCGCAGCACGCACGCCCTGCAGACAGTACAGGCTGTCATTGTTTAAAGCACATTCTTCCTCACAGCATTGCCCTGAGCATCTTTCATTCAGTTGGAACTTAAGCAGGCTGAATTTCTTCCCAACAGCCAAGCTCACTGCATCTCCTCTTCCCTGCTGCCCATCAGTGGTTTCTGGGCACCTGATCCAAAGGGTCAGACTATCTGGCTGCTCCAGTTGCTTCTAAGTGAGTTGCTTTAGAGGAATGACTGTTTAAAGACCCAAGTTCAAGTGCTAGTTCCTCCCTAAATGTGAAGCCTTTCCTAACTCTAACACCCCTAAGCAGACTTGATTACCTCCTTTCCGGTGCCACCACTGTACCCTAATATAGGACTGAGGCACATGATTTTGCAATTCCTTTTTCTTTTTTCCTTTTTTTTTTTTTTTTTTTTTTTTGAGATGGAGTTTTGCTCTGTTGCCCAGGTTGGAGCGCAATGGCGCGATCTCGGCTCACTGCAACCTCTGCCTCCCAGGTTCAAGCGATTCTCCTGCCTCAGCCTCCCGAGTAGCTGGGATTACAGGTACCTGCCACCATGCTTGGCTAATTTTTGTAGAATTTTCAGTAGAGGCGGAGTTTCACCATGTTGGCCAGGCTGGTCTTAAACTTCTGACCTCAGGTGATCCGCCTGCCTAGGCCTCCCAAAGTGCTGGGATTACAGGCGTGAGCCACCATGCCCGGCCCGCAATTACTTTTTCCAAGTGTCTATCTCCAGCAGTAGACTGTGAGCTGAGGGCAGGGCCTGTGTCATCCTCTATCATATTCCTTCTGCATCATGCTGTGTCTGGCATATAGCCATGGGAATGAATTAACAAAAGAACAAGCAAATAAGAGAACAGACTGATGACCTAAATGCCCATGACAACAAAAAATATGGGTATGAACCCCAAATCCAACATTTTGCAAATCAACAAAGACTCTGTACGATGGGAAAAATACATTACATTGATATTCTCCAGCGAGCAAGACATGGACTCAACCCTTGAATAGTGACACTGCTAGGAAACACGACCTAACTGAACCTAGGAGAAAGAAGCCACACTGTATTCAAAATACACTGATTTCTTCAGGAAGTGACAGAGGCAAAAATAAACAGGCTTCTGCAAGGCAAGGATGAGAAGAACCGTGCAGAGCTGCTTGCTGTTTCCACAGGAAACAAGACAGCAGATGCCAAGAGAGGCTGGAACCTGAAGAAAACCACCAGCTGAGATCTGTGAAATTCTGTAACAGTGCCATTACCTCCAAGAGTCTCTTCCTCTGGAGCTCCTTGCTTTGTCCCTCCATCATGTGCAATCCAGAGAGGACCAGCAGGTCTGACTGAAACTCCTCCAGGCTAGACACAAACACCTCCAGCATATTCATGGCCCTGTTGGAGAGGCCAGGGCAGGGGGCAGACGCAAATGGATCTAATTCTGCCTGTAATGGTAGTTAGCGCCCCTCTTTCCTCACAAAGTGTTGTATTCATTTCTGCAAGCAATCTCTTCTCAATGTATCATCCTGCCCTCAGCCAGTAAGTCAGCAAAACCTCTGCGTAGTGACTCACTGGATTCCCAGCCCAAGCCTGACAATGGGCTTCTCTGGGGAGATCTGGTAAGAGAGAATGTGGAAAAAAAAGCAGACAAATCCCTTGGAATTTCCCTATTGAGGTCAGAGAGAAGCTGGGAATGGATTTCTGTTGAGAGAGCTGAGCCCAGGGCTGCTGCCACCAGACTAGGCTCCCTCCTTGGACCTAGGAAAATGTCACCTCACAAAGTTTAATGGAAGTCCACTGCTTTGTATGCAGAAAAGGCATAGGAAAGAAAAACTGAAGTGTGAAGCTTATAAACCCAGGGATGGAGACACTCTCTTTGTGAGGTAAACTGTGCTGTCTTCCTTAACTACATACAAGGCACAGCTGTCCAATACAACATCAAAGTCTTGCTGAAGACATAAGACTCTCCACTCTGTAGTCACCAGGAAAAATGACAAACCAGGAATCACAAAGGTCCCCAGTTCCTGCTGTGGGTGCCAAAAAAAGTGACATGAATCTGGAACTCATGGCAGCAATACCTCAGAGGCTCGTTTTTAGCAATTCCAGACCCTTCCAGTCCACAGTCAGGTCATTCTTTTATTTATTTATTTATTTATTTATTTTGAGATGGAGTCTCGCTCTGTCACCCAGGCTGGAGTGCAGTGGTGCAATCCCAGTCCACTGCAACCTCCACCTCCCAGGGTCAAGCAATTCTCTGCCTCAGCCTACCGAATAGCTGGGATTACAGGCGCTCACCACCACACCTGGCTAATTTTTGTATTTTTAGTAGAAACAGGGTTTCACCATCTTGGCCAGGCTGGTCGTGAACTCCTGATCTCGTGATCCACCTGCTTCGGCCTCACAAAGTGCTGGGATCACAGGCGTGAGCCACTGCGCGCGGCCAGGTCATCTTCTCATCCAAGCTGCTCACAATGTTTCCGCACACCAACCAATCTCTTAATCCTTACCACAATGATCAGGCAGTAAAAACTATCATTCTTACTTCCCATTTGGGAAAACTAAAGCTGAGAAACTCAAAAACTTGTGTAGCATTAAGTATGAATTGCCTATGTCAACGCTGTGTCCCTAATTTTCAGACCCTATTCTTCTTTAATTCCCAACTGATTCTAGTAAGCACCCGAAAGAGAACCAGAACATGTTACAACACTTTTTTCTACCTGGAGAAAGGCATAATTCTCAAGAAACAACATAGTTCATATCTTATGTTAAAGTTAATTACTCTAGTAGAGAAGATTCTCTTAATTGACTTGGAAGTAGTTAGTTCACTGAAGAGTATTAAGTGCTGCTTTAAGGTACCAATTAGTCTATTTAGATGCTTGAGTCTTTAATGTGTATTAACAATGTGATGAATCAGAAACTCAAGAGTCTGAGTTCTGAGCAGAGGGAAAATTACAGCAGGAAATACACAGGATCAAAGTATGTCCAAGTATTTAAGATTCTCTCAGAAACCAGATGCCTAATCTATGTAACATATAAAATCTGCTGGGAAAAGGGGATGGGATGCAGTGGATGTGGATTTATTAACATTAGAACATCTGATGGGAAACAATATAGTGATGTAAAATACAAAACACTTCCACTCACACACCCAAGGAAAAATAAAATGCTCCAGAGAAACTTGCCAGAAGCTTGGATGGAATCAACCCCAAGCAGCTTGGAAGAGTCAGTCAGAAAGGCCTAGGGCAGAATCCAGCACAGAGTTGAATGGATGCTACCTGCCTTTCTCGTCTTAGTCATAAAGGAAAACTTTATATATGTGTGTTTAACACATTTTCACTTTTATTTGAGATGCTTGCTTTCCTATGGCCTGATTTATCTTGGGTTCAGAGCAATTCTGCTTGTAGACCTGGAATTTTCTTCCATGTTGTAATACTCTGTCAGTCTCCCTTGAGACAATGGCCAGTATCAGCTCAGTAGAACCAATAGGTCAGGAAACTTTCAGTATGGCAAAAACAGGATCCTGCTAATTTACAAAGATAAATTTCTGGCATGGTCACACCCCAATCTGACAATACACAGTCCCTTGACTGGTCTTGCCACCATTACTTACTCGTTTCCTTACCTGCTTGATACTCTAAAATGAGGTGGAACTCATCCACTTCCTGCAATGACTCTGATGGAACAAAGACATTGTCATCAAGAAGCTCATGTAGCTTTGGACCAACTGGACCGCAAAGAAGAACCTGGAGACAAGCAACACGAAGTCCATCAGGAGCCCCGTTCCTTTCCCCACAGAACCTCCACAGCACCCCAGGACAGTACATTCAGACTGATTCTAATCATTTCAACAAAATATTGGAATCCAAATCTAATTTTGAAAGCTGTTGGTTTGAAGGTGTGTGGCAGAAGGCATTTCACCAGGGCTAAGGCCTCTGGAGGGTATGGCCATAATGTACCCAGAACTGAGAGGCTGACAAAAGAACTGTGTCACAGCTGTCAGGCACCTATGCAGCTGCTGCATCTCATTCCCTCTGCTGCAGACTGCACCTTTGTGTCACCTCCCCAAATTTAGATGGTGAAGCCCAAACCCCCATGTGGCTTATTTGGAGATAGGGCTTTTGGAAGGTAATTAATATGAAATGAGGTCATAAGGGTGAGGTGAAGTCCTAATCAGATAGAACTGGTGGCCTTATAAGAAAAGAGAGAGAGATCTCTCTCCCCCCACCACATGCACCAAGGACAGGACATGTGGGAACACACTGAGAAGGTGGCCACCTGCAAGCCAGGAAGAGACTTCTCACCAGAAGCCACACCTTGCTGGAACCTTGTTCTGGGGCTTTCCAGTCTCCACTGTGAGAAGATAAACTTCTGTTGCTTGAGCCCCCAAGTCTATGGTATTGTGCTACTATGGCAGCCAAAGCAGACCCTACCCCCACTTTCTTTACTCCCTCACACCTTGTGCAGGCAAAGACATGGGATGTTGTCTGCAACAAAGCTGCCAGATGAAAACTGTTTGAGTTTTTATACAGTATAAAAAAGTTTCTGATCACCATATCCTCAACCAGGTGACCTCGTTTGTGGAATAAAATTCTCTCCCATTACTGAACTGTTAAGTGAATAGGACAGCCTTTCCAATATGAGAATTAAAGAGCATCCCAACTGAGAGACTTCAGGGGAAGGTGCTCTGCAACTTTTCCAAAACCTTTTTCTTCAACTCCAACCAGGGCTTCCCTCTGGCTATTCTTTCTAGAAGCCATTTCTTATCTGTTCCTGTTCCTCAACTCCAATAAACCACTGTTTTTGACACAACATTCAAGGCCAGGCTAGCAGACTCAAAACCACTGAACAATGAGGACTGCACTGAGATTTAAAGGAAAGTCCACAGAGATTATCAGCACTGCTTCATGTTTTTTTTTTTTTTTTTTTTTTGGAGACAGAGTTTTGCTCTGTTGCCCAGGCTGGAGTGCA
Organism: Pongo pygmaeus; assembly: GCF_028885625.2. Lineage (NCBI taxonomy): Eukaryota > Metazoa > Chordata > Mammalia > Primates > Hominidae > Pongo > Pongo pygmaeus. Next base: position 78,335,670 of record NC_072389.2, read on the forward strand.
GTGGTGCAATCATAGCTCACCGCAGCCTTGACCTCCCAGGCTCAAGCAACCCTCCTGCCTCAGCCTCCTGAGTAGCTGGGACTACAGGCATGAGCCACCCCGCCTAATTTATTTATTTATTTATTTTTTTTGAGACAGAGTCTCACTCCGTCACCAGGCTGGAGTGCAGTGGCACGATCTTGGCTAACTGCAACTTCCGCTTCCCAGGTTCAAGCAATTCTCCTGCCTCAGCCTCCCGAGTAGCTGGGATTACAGGCGCGTGCCACCACGCCCAGCTAATTTTTCTATTTTTAGTAGAGACAGGGTTTCACCATGTTGTTCAGGCTGGTCTCGATCTAGTGACCTCGTGATCCACCCGCCTCGGCCTCCCAAAGTGCTGGGATTACAGGCGTGAGCCACCGCGCCCGGCCTAATTTTTTATTTTTAATAGAGACAAGGCCTCACTATGTTGCCCAGGCTAGTCTCAAACTCTTGGGCTCAAGAGATCCTCCCAACTCAGCCTCCCAAATTGCTAGGATTACAGGCATGAGCCAACATACTTGGCCCATTTCAGATTTAATATGTCCCACCCAGAAGCTTCAAAAGGCATTAACTTGCTATTAACTGTTTATATAGACTGCTTGATACAGAGGTACTTTCATGTTATCTAAGAAATCCCAGCTTCTGGATAAAAACATACTCCTCTCCCTTTTCTGCCTTGACACATGCCCATTACTTGCCAATTCTGAAAAAGTCTTGCCCCAACCACTTTAATTCCTTTCTCTAATTCTTGGCTAGTGCTTCACTTCCAAGATGAGACAATGAGGGCCATAGGCCATATTTACCCTCCTGCCTGAAACAACAAAAAAGACAAAATATATGAAACAATGGTTTTCAAAACATTGTGTGAACATCAGACAATAAAGGACGATCCCTAAAAAACAGGAATAAACTGTCCAGGCATGGTGGCTCATGCCTGTAATCCCAGCACTTTGGGAGGCTGAGACAGGCAGATCACTTGAGGTCAGGAGTTCGAGACCAGCCTGGCCAACATGGTGAAACCCTATCTCTACCAAAAATACAAAAAATGTAGCTAGGCGTGGTGGCACACACCTGTAATCCCAGCTACTCAGGAGGCTGAGGCAGGAGAATCACTTGAACCTGGGAGGTGGAGAGCCAAGATCGTGCCACTGCACTCTGGCATGGGCGACAAAGCGAGATTCTGTCTCCAAAAAAAAGGAAACAGGAATAAACTTAGTAAGCCCTACAAATGTCTTAGCATATTATTGTAAAAGAATTTCCAGGTATACGGAACCTGAAAGAATTTATCACCAGCAGACTCGCACCACAAGCAATGTTAAAAGAAGTCTTCCTGGCAGAAGGGAGAATGACACGAGATGGAAATATGTTTTTATATTTTTTTGAGACAGAGTTTTGCTCTGTCGCCCAGGCTGGAGTGCAGTGGTGTGACCTCGGCTCACTGTAACCTCCACCTCCTGCGTTTAAGTGATTCTCCTGCCTCAGACTCCCAAGTAGGTGGCATTATAGACACGCACCACCACACTCGGCTAATTTTTTTTTTTTTTTTTTTTTTTAATATTTTTAGTAGAGATGGGATTTCACCATGTTGGCTGAAACAACCTGACCACACCAGTCTGGTCTCAAACTCCTGACCTCAAGTGATCTGCCCATCTTGGCCTTCCAAAGTGCTGGATTACAGGCATGAGCCACCATGCCCAGCCAGAAATATGGCTCTAAACAAAGAAATTGAAGAGCAACAGAAATGGTAATGCTAGATAAGTACGTAAGATTATTTTTCTTATTATTTAAATCTCTTTAAGAGATAACTGAAGAAAAGTACTAACAAATGTAGTGTGAGGTTTGTAACATGTAGAAGTCAAATATATCACAGTAATAGTATAAAGATTGGAGGGAGAGAAGTACAGGCATATCTCATTTTATTGTGCTTCACTTTACTGTGCTCTGCGGTTACTGCGGTTTTTACAAATTGACAGTTTGTGGCAACCCTGTGGTCCTCTATGGGCACCATTTTTCCAACAGCATGTGCTCACGTCGTGTCTCTGTCACATTTTGGTAGTTCTCACATTTCAACGGTTTTCATTATTATGTCTGTTATGGTGATCAGTGATCTTTGATGCTACTATTATAACTTGTTTTGGGACATCACAGATCATTCCCACATAAGACAGCGAACTTAATCAATAAATATTTTATGTGTTCTGACCGCTCCATGGACTGGCTGTTCCCATCTCTCGCCCTCTCCTTGGGCCTCACTAATTTCCTGAGACATAACAATATTGAAATTAGGCCAGTGAATAACCCTACAATGGCCTCTATGTGTTCAAGTGAATGGAAGAATCACACATCTCTAACTTTAAATCAAAAGCTAGAAATGATTAAGCTTAGCGAGGAAGGCATGTAGAAAGCTGAGAAAAGCCTCTTATGCTGTTAGCCAAGTTGTGAATGCAAAAAGTCCTTGAAGGAAATTGAAAGTGCTACTCTAGTGAACATACGAATGTAAGAAAGCAAGACAAAATAAAACAGAAACAAAAACAACAACAAAAGGAAAGCAAAACAGCCTTATTGCTGATATGAAGAAAGTTTGAACGGTCTGGATAGCAGATCAAACAAGCTACAACATTCCCTTAAGCCAAAGCCTAATCCAGAGCAGTGCCCTAACTCTCTCCAATTCTGTGAAGGCTGAGAGAGGTGAGGAAGCTGCAAAAGAAAAGTTAAAGCTAGCAGAGGTTGGTTCATGAGGTTTAAGGAAAGAAGCTGTCCCCACAACATAAAAATGCAAGGTGAGGCAGCAAGTGCTGATGTAGAAGCTGCAGCAAGTTATCCAAAAGATCTAGTTAAGATCACTGATGAACATGGCTACACTAAACAACAGGTTCGATGTATACAAAACAGCCTTCTGTTGGAGGGTAATGCTGGATAAGTACATAACATTATTGTAAGAAGATGCCATCTAGGACTTTCAGAGCTGGAGAGCAGAAGTCAATGCCTACCTTCAAAGCTTCAAAGAACAAACTGACTCTCTTGTTGGGGCTAACACAGCTGGTGACTAAGTTAAAGCCAATGCTCACTGACCATTCTGAAAAATCCTAGGATCCTTAAGTATGATGCTAAATCTACTTTGCCTGTGTTCTATAAATGGAACAAAGTCTGAATGACAGCATACCTGTTTACAGTTTAATAGGTATTTTAAGCCCACTGTTCAGAACTACTGCTCAGAAAAAAAAAAAAAAAAATGTTTAAAGTATCACTGCTCATTGACAGTATACCTAGTCGCCCAAGAGCTCTGATGGAAATGTATACAGAGAAGGATGATGTTTTCAAGCCTGCTAACTCAACATCCATTCTGCAACCCATAAATTAAGAAGTTATTTTGACTTTTTTTTTTTTTTTTGAAACAGAGTCTGGCTCTGTCGCCCAGGCTGGAGTATAGTGGCATGATCTCAGCCCACTGCAATCTCCACCTCCTGGGTTCAAGTGATTCTTGTGCCTGAGCCTCCTGAGTAGCTGGGATTACAGGCATGCACCACCACACCTGGCTAGTTTTTGTATTTTTAGTAGAGATGGGGTTTTACCACATTGGCCAGACTGGTCTCAAACTCCCGGCCTCAAGTGATCTGCCCACCTCGGCCTCCCAAAGTGCTGGGATTACAGGCGTGAGCCACTGCACCTGGTTGGAATTTTGTCAACTCTATTATTTAAGAAATACATTTCATAAGGCTATAGCTGCCATGGATAATAACTCCTCTGATGGATCTGGGCAAAGTAAACTGAAAACTTCTGGAAAGAATTTACCATTCTAAATGCCATTAAGAACATTTATGATTTATAGGAAGAAGTAAGCATATCAACATTAACAGGAGTTTCAAAGAGGTTGATTCTAACCCTCTTGGACACCTTTGAGATTCAAGACTTCAGTAAACTACAGTAACTGCAGATGTGGTGAAAATAGCCAGAGAACTAGAATTAGAAGTGGGGCCTGAAGATGTGACTGAATTACTGTATTCTTCATGATAAAACTTGAACGGATAAAGAGTTGCTTCTTGTGGATGAGCAAAGAAAGTGGCTGAGATGGAATCTACTTCTAGTAAAGATGTTATGAATATTGTTGAAATGACAACAAAAGATTTAGAGTATTACATATACTTAGCTGATAATGGCAAATAGCAGGAGGGTTTGAGAGGACTGACTCCAATTTTTAAAAGTTTTTTAATTTTTCATTTTTAGAGATAGGAATTTGCTCTATCACCCAAGCTAGAGTGCAGTGGCACAATCACAGCTCACAGTACAGTAGCCTCAAACTCCTGGCTTAAGAGATCTTCCTGCCTCAGCGTCCCAAGTGGCTGAGACTATAAGCATGTGCCACCATGCCTAGCTAATTAAAAAAATTTTTTTTTGTAGAGATGGGGGTCTCACTATGTTGCCCAGGCTCAAGTGATGCTCCTGCCTCATTCTCCCAAAGTGCTGGAATTACAGGTGTGAGCCACTGTACCTGGCCTGATTACAATTTTGAATGAAGTTCCACTGTGGGTAAAATGCTATCAAACAGCATCACATGCTACAGAGAAATCTTTTGTGAAAGGAAGAGTAAACTGATGTGGCAAACTTCATTGTTGTTTTAAGAAATTGCCACAGCCATCCCAACCTTCAGCCACCACCCTAATCAGCCAGCAGCCATCAACATCAAGGCAAAACACTCCTCCAGCAAAAAGATTATGACTGTCTGATAGCTCAGATGATTGTTAACATTTTTTGGCAACCAAGTACTCTAAAATTGTGTACCCTTTTTTTCAGACATAATGGTACTGCACACTTACTTGACGACAGTACAGTATAAACATACCTTTTAATGCACTGGGAAACAAAATTAATGCGTTTCATTTTATTGCAGTATTTGTTTTATTGCAGTCGTCTAGAACCAAACATGCAGTATCTCTGAGGTATGCCTGTTATCACTTGAAAGTAGACTGTGATAAGCTAAAGATGTACAGTATAAACCCTAATGCAACCACTAAGAAAAAAAGAATTATACCTAATAAGTCAGAGAAGATAAAATGAAATCATAGAAAATAATCCAAAAGAGTACAGAAAAAGAGGGAAAAAGATAGAGATGGGACAAACAGCAAACAAATAGCAAGATGTCAGATTTAAACCTAACCTGATATATGAATAATCATATTAGATGTAAATGGTCTAAACACTGATTAAAAGGCAGAGATTGTCAAAGTGGATTAAAAAGCAACCCCCAACTATATTCTGTCTATAAAAAATACACTTTAAGGTAAAAAGATGCAAATAGATTAAAAGCACAAGGATGGAAAAAAATATACCATGCCAATACTAATCAAATGAAAGCTGGAATGGCTATTTCAATCAAAATAGATTTCAGAGCAAAGAATATTATGAAATGATTTTATTTATCCTTAGTAATGATGAAGAATTCATGAAAGGGATGTAACAATCCTAAACATTTATGTACCTAATAAGAGTTTCAAAATACATAAAGCAAAAAGTTACAGAACTATAAAGGAAATAGGCAAGTATCCAAAATTATTACAGTTGGAGATGTCAACATCCCTCTTAATAACTGACAGATCAAATAGACAAAAAAAAAAAAAAACCAATAAGAATATAGAAGACTTGAACAACACTTTCAATCAACTTCATCTAACTGACATTTATAGAACACTCGACCCAACAACAGAAAGGCCTATGTATATTCTTGAAGCTTTCAAGTACACACAGAACCTCACCAAGACAGACCATATTCTGCACCATAAAAAACATCTCAAAAACTTAGTAGGATTCAGGTCATAGAAAGCATATTTTCTGACCATACTGGAATTGAAATAGAAATCAATAACAGAAAGACATCTGGAAAATCCCCAAATATTTAGGAACTAAATAACATACCTCTAAGTAGTCCATGAATGGGCTATTAAATGGCACATCTCAGTAAATCAAAGGGATACTAGTATTTTGAAATGAATGAAAATAAAAATAATGTATGAAAATCTTTGAGATGTAGCTAAAGCAGTACTTAAGGGGAAATTTATAGCACTAAACCCCTATATGAGAAAACAGAAAAGGTCTCTAATCAATGACTGTAGCTTCTCACCTTAAGAAACTAGAAAAAGAGCAAGTTAAATCTGAAGCAAGCAAAATCCAATGAAAATAGAAAAACAGAGAAAAATCAATTAACCAAAAGCTAATTACTTATTAAAAAGAGCAATAAAATTTATAAACCTCTAGCCAAGCTGATCAGGAAAAAAAAGAAGATACAAATGACCAATATCAGGAATGAGAAGGAAAACATCATTACAAATTGTAGAGATCTTAAAGGAATAATAGAATACCATAATTAACTTTATGCCAATAAATCCAACAACTCAGATGAAACAAATTCCTTGAAAGATACAAACTACTAATGCTCATTTAAAAAAAAAAAAAAAAAAAAAAAGGAAAATCTGGATTTCCCTGTATCTATTAAAGAAATCAGTTATTTAAAATCTTCCTACATAGAAAACCCTGGGCCTAGAAGGCTTCACTAGAAGGCTTAAATTCTATAAACATTTAAGGAAGGTACAATACCAATTTGACACTAACTCTGTTTTAAAAACTGAAGAAAGGGCCAGGTGTGGTAGATGAATCCCAGCACTATGGGAAGGCTGAGGCAGGTGGATTACTTGAGATCAGAAGCTGGAGACCAGCCTGGCCAACACAGTGAAACTCCCTCTCTACTGAAAAATAGAAAAATTAGCTGGGCATGGTGGCGCACACCTGTAGTCCCAGCTACTCGGGAGGCTGAGGCATGAGAATCACTTGAACCTGAGAGACAGACATTGCAGTGAGCTGAGATCGCACCACTGCACTCCAGTCTGGGCAGAGCAAGACTCCATCTTAAGAAAAAAAAAAAATTGAAGAGAAGCTAGGTGTGGTGGCTCACACCTGTAATCCCAGCACTTTGGGAGGCTAAGGCAGGTGGATTGCTTGAGGTCGGGAGTTGAGACTAGCCTGGCAACATGGTGAAACCTCAATTCCACAAAAAATACAAAATAATTAGCTGGCTGTGGTGACATGTGTCTGCTGTCCTAAATACTCAGGAACTCAGCTGAGGTGGGAGGATGGCTTGAGCCCAGGAGGCAGAGGTTGCAGCGAGCCGAGATCATGCCACTGTACTCCAGCCTGGGTGACAAAGCCAGATCCTGTCTCTCAAAAAAAAAAATTGAAGAGGGGGAAACACTTTCCAACTTATTCTACAAGGCCAGTATTGCCCTGACAGCAAAACCACAGACATTACAAGAAAAGAAAAATACAGACCAATATTATTCTTGGGCATTGATGTAAAAATTTTAAACACAATTTTAGTAAACCGAATATATGAAAAGGATAATGAATACATCAGAACAAAGTAAGCTTTATCCTAAAGATGCAAGGTTGGTTTAATATGTGAAAGTCAATATAATTACCATATATCAAACTAAAAAACAAAAAACCACACAATAACCTCAGTGAATGCAGAATTTGACAAAAGCAGCATTTGACAAAATAAAATAACTATTCCTAATTCTTGGCTAAATTCCACAAGTATATATTTTTTTGAGATGGAGTCTCGCTCTGTTGCCCAGGCTGGAGTGCAGTGGCGCGATCTCGGCTCATTGCAACCTCTGCCTCCCGGGTTCAAGCGATTCTCCTGCCTCAGCCTCCTGAGTAGTTGGGACTACAAGCGCCTGCCACCATGCCTGGCTAGTTTTTTTGTATTTTAAGACGGGGTTTCACCATGTTGGCCAGGCTGGTCTTGAACTCCCGACCTCAGGTAATCCGCCTGCCTCGGCCTCCCAAAGTGCTGGGATTACACAAGTATATTTTTTAAAGGCACGGTTCCTCTCCTGAAATTTGGCTTCTATCCGATCATTCCACTAAACCTGCCTTTACTATATTCACCAGCATCTATTTCAAAGATGCAATATAGCATGGCTATTAGGAGAATGTATTCTGAAGCTTGACTACTTGGGTTCAATTCTCACCTCTACCCATTATTAGGTATGTGATTTTCACCAGTTTTAACTTCTCCATGCCTCATTTTTCCTATCTGCAAAATGGGGATAATAAAAAGACTTCCCTTATAGGGGCCTATGAAGATTTAAATTGGTTCATACATATTTAAAGCACCTAACTTAAAACAGTGCCTGGTATATGGTTAAAAAAACTATAGAAGGAAGTGCTAGCTATGACTACCACCTCTGGAAAATATCTAGTTCTTAATCTCTGTAGTTCTCAGATGATCTCTCAGTCCATGTTGAGAAGCATTTCAGCAAGTTAAACTGAGTCTCTTTGAGAGTGCATACAGGGTGAAATAAAGGCAGAGCCTGACACTTGAATCCTGGCTCTATCATTTACTAGCCAGGTACCCCTGGGCACCTTACTTAGCCTCTCTAGACCTCTATCTTTGAAATCATAAGACTGTTGTGAGGACTGAGTAACAGAACGCTTCTCTTTCCTCAATCTCCTACCAAGGCCAGACCTATTTTATTAGAATGCCTTCCAATCAGACTGGTCCCAGGACCAGCTACTCCAGACACCAAGAGCAAATGCTGGTCCCAGGGGAGGTCAATACTGAAAGGTCAATCTTGTACTCAGCCATGACTGTCCAGGGTATTGTCTTCCCAGAGGCCAGAATTACTTCTCAGGATCAGGAGGGTGGCCTCTTAGGAACCCATGAAAACTCCTGGGATTCTGATGGGAATGGCCTGGGCTCTCTCTAAAGGGCTTATGATCAATCTCCTTTTCTTCCACTCATTAGCTGGCAATATTTCCAAAGGTCAGTCCTGGAATTTCTAATCTTCTGTATTTGGGAGTTAATTACAATTTATAAACATAATGACTGCAAAAGTCTATATTTTCTTTTTATTATTCTTTCTTAAAAGTATTTTCTACCCTAATATTTCATGAGAACTTTGATTCCTATTAAAATATGAATGTTCACATTTTAATATCCTCTCTAAACTGAAAGTGCATCTATCTCCAGGTGTATAGTGTGGCTCCATATGAATTTTTCCCTGAAACTGCTGATGACCTATCTGTATTTCTGAGTTCATCTCTGGCTTCTGGTTCCACCACTCTGACTCACATTTCTATTTTTAGGCTGGTCCCCCAACAGTAGAAGACTGTTCAGTCTGTTCTCTAGTGTTAGCGGCCACAACCATTCTGCACTGATCAAGGTAATTTACTGCAGAATCATCTTTGTTAAATCTCTTCTTTGTTCCCCATGTATTGTAGTAGGTTTTACATATATGTTTCTCCTCTCTGACTGCTCTAATCCAATCCTTAATCATTTTACAGGACAACAGCGATAACTTTCTTGTTGGCCTCTCCCTTCAGGCCTATTCTACTCATAGCAAGAGAAATTTCTTACTCAGGTGTTACTGTGAACATGGCAACAAGTTTTAATTCTACTTCAACCAAACAATTTAAGTCTTGAAGACACTCCCCTACTGACTCTCATCTAGTGATTTTTATTTTTTGGCACTCTGGATCCAGGCTCACCAACACGGCCAACTGTGTTTTCTCTCACGACTTGTATAATCCTCAGTCTCAAGGCCCACATGCTCCTAACTATTACATGATATGGTGCCTAAGAACATGGGTTATTGGGTCAGATGCCTGGGTTAAATTTCTCATTCCATTACCAATCAGTTGTGAACCTCTGTCTGCCTCAAGTTTTCTCATGTAGAAAGGAAGAACAATGGCAGTACCGACTAGCCTTACAGGGTTTGTTGCAAGGATTAGATAATCTATGCAAAGCACTAAAGACAATGTCAGGCACAGAGTAAACACTCAGAAAGTATTAGTTACTACTATCTCCTACTATTACTGCTTCCTAACAAAAGACCCAGGGTCTGGTACATAGTAGGTAATCCATAAGTTGAATCAAGGAATAGATACTCATTCTTGCTCCTAAAATGATTGAAACACTAGGGAAAGGCATAGGTTTTAATCTAAAAATTTGACCTACCTTTAAATCTGAGTTGGCTGCAAATTTCTGTCCAATTAAAGCTGCATTTCCTCCTACATAGTGCTGCAAGAGAGTTCAAGGCTTTTAGACAGTATTTTAATACAACTATATCACCCAAGTTTAATAATTTTTTATTTAAAAAATTAATTTATAGTCCATTTTCCCAAAAACATTTTGAGGTGATTTTACATCAAAGGACACACAGATGAAATGAATGCAACACAGAAATAGAAAGAGTAATAAGGTGAAGAAAACAAATAGGACAACCATGAAAATGAGTCTGATTGCTTTAACTGTTGATCAAATTCAGCTCTGAGCTTACAGACAGCCAGAAGAGACACAGGAAACAGGAAAAGTGTGGACAGGGCTTATCTTCTACATTATAGTCCTTCTAAAATGAAGAAAAATTTCACTAACTCGTGGAAAATCATTCAGTAGATACTATAATGAACTAAAATCTAACTCTTGAGTGAGGCACATACGGCCTTTATGTAACCCATGCTTTCCTTACCACCTTCATCTCCTGCCCTTCCCTTCCACACCTTGCTTACAGCTCTCCAAGTCAGCCTTCCTCTGTCTCTGTGCCTTTGGCACATGCTGTTTCCTTCCATTAGGACACCCTCCCCTTCTCATATACTAGGCAAAACCCTGATCACTTTCGAAGAATCAGCTGCAGTGTCACCTCTTCTGTAATGCCTTCTCTGTTCCCCTTACACCCCACTGACATCTCAGCCTTCACAACTGCCCTCACCAGATAGGATTACAGATCTCTTCCTACCCCTATAATCTGAACAAACCTCTAATGCAGCTCTTGTCTGCTTGGGCTACTATCATCTGGGTACACAACTAGGTCCTTCAGGGCAGGGACTGTCTTCTTCTGAAGTGTTCAGTAAATGTTTGTTGCTAAATTTTGAGAAACGAAGAAACACACTGATGTGTTGGGAAATATAAAAGTTTTCCTGGGAGTAAATTCTAAAGATAATGGGCCCCTGATATAGGATAGTACTTTCCCTTAAACACCACATCTCTCAGCTGAGGACCCAGAGAACAAATAATTCAAGGTTGGTGTTCCATGTTGCTAAGGATGGATCCATGTGCCTTGGAAATCTGACACATAACAGCTAAGGCTGCTGTTCTCTTATAAAAGTTGAAAAGCCTAATAGTGTTACCTGGGTGGAATGCTACTATCCCAGCTTCCTAGTCCTCAGCCCACGCAGAGGCATAGACTAAACCAGGGGTGTCCAATCTTTTGGCCGCCCTAGGCCACACTGGAAGAATTGTCTTGGGTCACACATAAAATACACTAACAATAACGACAGCTGATGAGTTATTAAAAAAAAAAGGGTGGGGGGAGGTTAAATCTCATAATGTTTTGAGAAAGTTTATGAATTTGTGTTGGACCACATTCAAAGCCAACCTGGGCTGCAGACTGGACAAGGTTGGAGTAAACAATTCTAGGTGGTAGACATCACTCTTATCCCAATTTTGTGCTGACTAACCTCTGAATTCAGATGGGTCAGTAACAGCTTTTTAGAGATAATTTAAAACTTTCTGTGATATGTAGGCTGAAATTTGGCCCTTTAACATGTCAGCTTTAATGTTTTATTCAACCGCGATAGTTAGAATTTACTAAAAAAAATTTTGGGAAAATAGTAAGATATCTACAAAGTGAATTTCAGAATTTTCATATAATGTTTATCAACCTGCCTTAAACTATAAGGAAGTATGAAAAGGCACTCCTCTAGTGAAAGGGGTTTTACAATGTTAAGAAATAACCTGGACCATCACAAAGCTAGATAAAGTTGCTGTAAAAATTTTTTTCATCAAGAAATAAAGGCAGAATCAAGAGAGAAGAGAAATCAAACTGGTGGTTTAAATTCCATAATCATAAAGACTTTTGAGCAGTGAACTCATCATGTTAGAACTATCGAGATTCTCTCATAAGAGATAAGAATCTCACTACTGATCCCAGTTGTCAAAATGATAATAACTGAAATCTTAACTTGCTGTCACCTTTAGAAACTCAGCTAGGTAATGCCTATGTCCATTTCTAATGTTCAAATAGGCAGCTTCGAAAACAAAAAACTTATTATTTTTAAAAATTTTTTGAGACAGGGTCACACCCTGTTGCCCAGACTGGAGTGCAGTGGCACGGTCATGGTTCACTGCAGCCTTGACCTCCCGGGCTCAAGTGATCCTCCCACAGGCACATGCCACCATGTCCAGCTAATTTTTTGTATTTTTTGTAGAGACAGGGTTTCACCATGTTGCCCAGGCTGGTCTCAAACTCCTGGGCTCAAGCAATCCACCTGCCTCAGCCTCCCAAAGTGCTGGGATTACAGGCGTGAGCCACTGTGCCCGGCCTAAAATCTTAAGTCATCAAAATAAAAGCAGTCACAAAGGTTTGCCTGTGAAAGGTGCCAATTAAAAATGGCATCAAGAGCTTCCCTGGCTAGAACTACCAAACCAGACTGGGTGCCCAGCCAAAGGGAGGTTTAAATGAGGAGGAAGAATGGGGTGGGGGCAAGACACGGGAGATAACCAACCAACCAAAACTCAGCCTCAAGAGGCATGAGGGTACATGCAGGAGCAGGCATACTGGGGTGAGGTAGGAAGAGCCATGGTTGGGTCTCCAGCCCCAGCACTGCCTCTTATTCCATGTGAACCTCCAGGAAGTGCCTGGACCATGCAGGGCTTTGTATATAATCACCAGGTGAGCTTGGAAACCACAAAGGTTCTAACTCCGACAGGTTCTACCTTGCAGACCAGTGGTTCTCAAAAGGAGGTTCTCAGACCTACAGGATCAACCAGGAAACTCGCTGGAAAGGTAAATTCTTGGGTCCCATCCCACATCTACTGAATACTGAACTCTGGTAGTAGGCCCAGAAATCTGTGTTTCAACAGCCTCTCCAAATGATTCTGACACATGCTCAAGTCTGAGAACCATCAACCTAGACCCACAGTTTTCAACCAGGGGTGATTTTGCTCTCCTCCTCTTCAAACTGAAATGAAAAATTGCTTGCTTGCTTCTAGGAACCATATGAAAAAGGCATCTTTTTCCACCCTTTATTTACTATTGCTGAACCAAACAGACCTGGGCTCCTGGGAACTCTGACGCAACCTGGGCAATGTCGTGAAAAGTTTCCTTATCACTGAAGAAGCGCTCAGCAGCGGCTCCCTTCCCCATGAAGTGAATGAAGGCTTCTTCCAGATCATTCCTTGAATGCAGAATGCTGTGATCTTTCCCATTCCCAGGACTAAGGCCAAGTGCCTGCAAGAGCTTCACCCCTGAGAGCACCACATCAACACATGCATTGACTCTAGAAGGAGGAAAAAAACTGTGTGAAAGCAGCAGAAGCACCAAGTAGCCATTTTGCATTTAACAAAAGGAAAATGTTTCTCAGAACCTTATTCAACAGAAAAACGGGAAGTAGATCTGAAATCTGAATTGGAAAGTAAACAGCACATGGCAGGAGAAAAATTACTTTAGCTGGATGTGTGTATTAGGATCAGAACACAAGACTCTTCAATAATTTGGCAAACTTTTACACTAGTTACAAAGTGAGAAGATAGGTGCTTAGCATTTCAGAACAAAGCTACTGTAACAAAAATGTAACATTTCTGAGAAAACGCTGGCAGAGCCAAACAGGATTCATGCTGGCTGTGTGACTTGGGCAAGTCACTAATTTCTCTGTGCCTCGGTTTCCTCATCCACAAAATGGCAATAATAATGAGCATTTAACTCATAGAGCTATGGTTAAGATTAAATACGTGAACGTATACTTAGGAACAGTGATTGGCGCAGAGTAAGCAAAATATGTGTTTCAGTCAAAGGCTAGGTATCAGACATCTTCCCTCCAAAGACAAATGAGGATGGTGGTAAGATACAATAAATTCCTAAATGCCTGAGTACTCCCAGCTGAAACCCTGCCTCTTAGAATTTAGTGGTGTTTTACAGACTTAGGCACACCTGCAGCATTTTAAGAACTCACCCTTCGGCCAGTGTTCACAGGACTGACCCATGAACGTTAAAGACCTGCCACTCCTGGTTGTCTCGATGGAAATTATAAAGTATAGGTTGAATCCCTTATCTGAAGTGCTTGAGATCAGAAGTGTTTCTGATTTTGGAATATTTACATATACATGAGATATCTTGGGAATGCAACCCACGTCCAAACACATTTCATATATACTTTATACATACAGCCTGAAGGTAACTTTATACAATGTTTTAAATACTTTTGTGCATGAAATAAAGTTTTTATTCCTTACGTGTGGGTGGAATTTTCACATATAAGTACTTAATATACATCAGTGGCATCATGTCAGTGCCCCAAAGTTTTGGATTTCGGAGCATTTTGGATGCTCAACTTGTACTAATGTTGTCTGGCATGGCCTCTCCTATGTGTGTATGGAGAAGGTCTGTCTTACATTTTCAGGGTTTCTTTGCTAAGTCATCCCTCTTTTAAAGAGAATGTTCAAATAATTAAGGTAGCTAGATGAGGTCTTCCCGCCCTATCCCTATCGTGGTCATCTTTATTCCTGCCTCTGCCTATTGGGATGTCATTCTGGCCGGTGAGGTTGGATTACCACACAGGCAGCTCCCAGCTGGCTAACTGAGACAGCCCCTAGTGATACGGGTGACTGGGCTTCAGAGTTAATTCTGAGCAGCTCTGAAACCACAAGGTAAACTCATTAATAAAAATGTCCCAATGGATGAGATTTTGGTGTAAAATACATAGTTGTATTTCCCTTTTAGTCTCTTTCAAAAATGAAGAGGAATGAGACTGGGATGAAGAGGAATTTTACCAGGTATATTTCTACTTTTAACATGCATGTATTCCTTTTAGAATTTTTAAAATGACATAACTTTAAAAAGGTTTGTATGCAGACTAGATATTATTTACATCACTTAAGGAAGATTTACAAGGGCAAGGAAGAGACATCCTCCCTCAAGACACAAAGAGACTGCATCCTCATTATAAGGGTCCTTTTTATTAATTCTTCCCCTAGGGATTCATGTTTTGAAAGGAGTTTTGCCTATCAAATAGCATTTAAATACTCAGTTTCTTGTTCAAGGCACACATAATGACTCTGGTCAACTGGAGAAGCATAACCTAAGAGTTACTATGCCTTTCAGTGCATAAAACATCTAGCTACTGTATTTGGCTCTTCTCTTTAAAAGAGGGATGATTTACAGTAAAGAAACACTGAAAATATAAGCCAGAACTTCTCCATGACACACACAGAAGGGGCCATTCTGGACATGTACATGGCAGTTGCTTAAAGATATGTTTAAAATCTTTCCTTTCACAACCTTCAATGTTAAGAAACCAAACACACCTTGCAAACTGGTCTCAATTTTACCTCAGACATGGTGCCCTTTATTTCTAATGAATGCAACATTAGATTGGTAGGTAGAATCAATAGGAATACAAGTATCTGTAGCTCTCAGATGCCAGTAGGTTCCTAAGTTTCAGACAGTGAGGGCTTGAGTAAGGATGGATACCATTTCCTCCAGACAGCCCAGTCTAAAAAAATTGTATCCAAATGGATTTGGGTCCTGAGTCTGAAGAGTAAAGGTTCAGAAATGGAGGGAAACCTGTCTTTGAAAATAACTACTTCAAAAACTATAAACACCCTCAAGCCTGTAATCCCAGCACTTTGGGAGACTGAGGCAGGTGGATCATGAGGTCAGGAGTTCGAGACCAGCATGGCCAAGATGGTGAAACTCCGTCTCTAATGAAAATACAAAAATTAGCTGGGCGTGGTGGTGGACACCTGTAATCCCAGCTACTTGGGAGGCTGAGGCAGGAGAATCGCTTGAACTCGGGAGGTGGAGGTTGCAGTGAGCCGAAATTGTGCCATGGTACTCCAGCCTGGGCGACAGAGCAAGACTCCATCTCAAAAAAACAAAAAACAAAAAAACAAAACTATAAACACCCCACTCTCCATATCTAGTACTGCCGAGATTTTAAACAGTCTGACTCCTTAAAGATGAGAATGGGGAAAGCTGTTCAGTATATTTTGTAACACAAGGCAAAACCCAACAGAATTAATTTTGAGTTACAAAATATCACTATCATGGAACATTTTCCATCCCTCACCTAATCACACCAGGAATACTTGGGGAAAATAACCAGTTTTTCAGACTGGTTCACGGTTTACTTGATAACTTTTTACAATTAAAAAAAACCAAGCTGAGCACGGTGGCTCACACTTGTAACCCCAGCACTTTGGGAGGCCAAGGCGGGTGGATCACTGGAGCCTTGGAGTTCCAGACCAGCCTGAGCAATACAGTAAGACCCCGTCTCTACAAAAAAATACAAAAATTACCCGGGTGTGGTGGGGCACACCTGTAGCCCCAGCTACTCAGGAAGCTGAGGCAGGAGGATCACTTGAGCCTGGGAGGCAGAGATTGCAGTGAACCAAGATGGCACCACTGCTCTTCAGCCTGGGTGAGAGAGCAAGGCCCTGTCTCAAAAAAACACTGAACATCTACTACATGCCAGATGCCAAACAAGTATTTTACATGTATTTTCTTGTTCTGTTTTATAATACTTTAACCAGAATAAGAATCTTTCTCTGCACTTTCTCAACTCAATAGCATCCCAAAATGTAAAAAGCATATTACCTAAGGTGCTGTATTGTCAAGGGGAAATACAGGGAGACACAGTTAAAGAATCAGAAGACAAAATTATGCTCATCTGACATGCAAGCAGAAGCTCACACTTCAGTAAAAAATGTATATTAGATGACTGTGATTTTGGAGAAAACAGATGAAACAACTAGAAAATAGGTCAAGACAATAGATGCTGAATGTCAAAATGGGTTGGGGGTCTGGCAAAGAGGGCACAGTTCTCCCTTCTAGACCATAAGTGCCTCTAAGGCAAAGACGATGTTTCTTATCTCCTCCCTTCTGTTTCATCACCTGTAAAATGTTTTCTAAGGTTTTCTCTAGCTTTACATTATGTGCATCAGCTGTTATAAGAGCTAATCATAATTGTTAAGACATAGAACTGTAAAGAGGCGGGGGAAAAAAGGCTGGGGCAGTGGTCCCTGTGCTGAACCCTAGCTCCTGCATCTAGACAGAAGAAAGGAGGCTGATCTTTAAGAAGCACCCCATGCTAGGCAGGCGTTTTCAGATAGATTAAACCTATTTGCAAAATGCTGTAAGATCGCTAATTAGTCATCACTGCTTTCAGCTGAGAAGAGTGAGGCTGTGGATTAACTAACATTCCAAAGGCCACAGACAGGCGGAGCTGAAATTCAAACCCAGATTTATCTGATACTGAAACCCACGTAGGAAGTATACACAAGCAAAGTTGTACACGAAGGGATTAACCTTGTGTTTGGATACAATAAAGAATTATCTAGCTAGAATGGAGAATTCATACAGGGGAGAAGACCAAGATATGTTTCAAGGTTCAGGGTGAAGCCAGTTCCAGGGGCAATAAATATTAGCATGAGGGTTTTTGTTTTGTTTTGTTTTTTGAGATGGAGTCTCACTCTTGTTGCCCAGGCTGGAGTGCAATGGCGCGATCTCGGCTCACCACAACCTCCGCCTCCCGGGTTGAAGCGATTCTCCTGCCTCAGCCTCCTTAGTAGCTGGGATTACAGAAATGCGCCACTACGCCCGGCTAATTTTTGTATTTTTAGTAGAGACGGGGTTTCTCCATGTTGGTCAAGCTGGTCTCGAACTCCTGACCTCAGGTGATCCACCCACCTCAGCCTCCCAAAGTGCTGGGATTACAGGCGTGAGCCACCGTGCCTGCCGGGTTTCATCATTTTTAAACCAATGAATAGGTACCAGAGTCTGATTTAGAAGCAGGGGAAGTTTCCTAGAAACGCCTTAAAACTCCTATCCTTTACTTCTTTGACCCCTTTCCACCAGCCCCTTAAATGCTAGTGCCTCCCAGAATTCCACCTTTACCATTTTTACCTTCTCCTCTTCTTCTCTTCCTGGGTGATCCTATCCAGTCTCTGGCTTCAACCTAAGTGCCAGTGTCTCCAAAATTTGCAATCCTGTTTCTCAATATATTCCTAAAAACCAGCTTCTCATTTTCAGTAGCTGACAGAGACGCTTCATCTGAAATCCCGTAACAATATATGTACATTTCTCCTCCTCTGAAATCCAATTTATCTTCTTAAACTTGTTTTTCTTAAATCTCTCTTAATGGCAACAACATGGCATCAACAAGGAACCAGAAATGGGAAAGACCAGGCTTCAATTGCTCCTCCGGCACTTGATAGCTACAAGATCTTGGGCAAATAAATCAATGTGTGAAGACTCGGTGACAATATCTGTTATCTGCCTCCCTCATAAAGTTGTTGCATTAGTCAGTTTTCATAATGCCATAATGAATTGCCCGGGACTGGGTAATTTACAAAGGAAAGAGGTTTAATTGACTCACAGTTCAGCATGGCTGGGAAGGCCTCAGGAAACTTACAGTCATGGTGGAAGGTGAAGGGGAAGCAAGGCACCTTCTTCTTAAGGTCTCAGGAAGGAGACGTGCAGAGTGAATAGCAGGGAAGAGCCCCTTATAAAACCAAAGGATCTCATGAGAACGAACTCACTATCAGGAGAACAGAATGGGAGAACCGCCCCCATGATTCAATTACCTCCACCCGGTCTCTCCCTTAATTAGCTTATGGGGATTACAATTCAAGATGAGATTTGAGTGGGGACACAAAGCCTAACCATATAGTTGTTGTAAGATATTTAATACTGGGCTGGGTGTGGAATCACACCTGTAATTTCAGCACTTTCAGAGGCCAAGATGGGAGGCCAAGGCCTGATCCCAATAGCTGAAGACCAGCCTGAGCAACTTGGCAAATCCTGTCCCTACCAAGAATACAAAAATTAGCCGGGCGTGGTGGTACATGCCTGTAGTTCCAGCTACTCGGGACACTGAGCATGACAGGTCAAGGCCATAGTGAGCCTGAACATGCCACTGCACACTCCAGCCTGGGTGACAGAGTAAGACGCTGTCTCAAACAGAAAACAAAAACTAAACAAGATATCCAATACTAAAAGCCTGTCGTTTTTGAGTGCCTTTCTTTACTCCACCACATCCAACCTATTATTCAGGTTATCTCTCAAATCTCACCTCTTCTACATCATTGCCAAGTTTGGTTCGGGCTCCTTTCTCCCTTTACACAAACCCTACACAACGGCCTCTTAAACCAGTGTCAGGATGTCAAGATATTCCTCCTTATGAATCACATTAAATTGCATTTTGAGTGTGTCTGTGTGACAGAGTGTGAATACGAGTGTGTCTCTAGAGAAGTCAAACTACAACCTCAAAATGAGATTCTGATACAAGTACTACACCTGCTCCCCCTCATCCCTCCTATATCCCCCTATCTTTGGGCTAAAAATCCTCTTTGGGTAATAAATGATGAGAAGCAGTGAAACAGTTTAGAACCACTGCTCAAAATCCACCCTTCACATTCCCACCAATTCTCAATAAAGAACTTGTCATCAGTTAACTGCTTACAAACCTTTATGGCTTCCCCATAAAAGGCCCTTCACAATCTGGTCCAACCCTTCGTTCTCAGCATCATCTCTTTACAACCCTCTACCATAAGATTCTTGCTCCAAAACAAGGCCGACCTGTTCCCAAACAAACCATGTACTTTTTCACATTTGGTTCTCTTGCCTAGGTGGACCTGTTCCCACTTTGGCTTGAAGAAATCTCATTTATTTAGTGTCTGTCCTATGAAAGTCACTGTAGTAAAATATATTTTCCAAGATGGTCGCAATAAGATGCCCCATTCCACATGTTCTTTTCACAATGTGACACTGATGCTCCTCCCATCAAGGTTTGTTCTATATCCCCTCCCTTAAAACCAGGTGGACCTGTGACTCTGGTAGAAGAGTTCCTATGCGCTTCTAAGGTTAGGTCGTAAAAGGCACTAAGGCTTCTGCCTGGTCCTCGTGGGTTGTTCCTCTTCTAACCATAATTGTTATGAACTGAATTGTCCACCCCCTACCAATTCACATGCTGAAACCCTAATTCCCAATGTGACTATATTTGGACGTAGGGCCTTTAAGGAAGTAGTTAAGGTTAAATAAGGTCATACGGGTGAGCCCTATTCCAAAAGGACCTAGTGTCCATATAAGAGGAATAAGAGGCACCAGGAGTGTGCATGCGCAGACTTAACTGAAAAGCCAGCTGGCTGCGAGCTAGGAACAGAGGCCACATCAGAAACCAATCCTGCCAGCACCTTGATCTTGGACTATCAGCCTCCAGATCCATGAGAAAACAGATTTGTTGTTTAATCCACCTAATTTGTGGTATTCTGTTCTAGCAGCCCAAATGACTGATACAATAATATGTGTTTCCAACAAGTGAGACAGGGTCCTTGCTTCACCCATCTCTGTATCTTAAGAACCTAGCACAGACCTGACACTAACCATGTAGTTGGTGGAATATCTGCTGAATGAACGCGCATAAAGCAAGGAAGGACAATTTAATCCCAGCACTTCGGGAGGCCAAGATGGGAGGTTGGCTTGAGCTCAGGAGTTCGAGACCAGCCTGGGCAATACAGCAAGACCTCGACTCTACTAAAAAAAATAAAATAAATAAGAAATTGGCTGGGCGTGGTGGTGCTCGCCTGTCGTCCCAGCTACTCCAGAGGCTGAGGCAGAAGGATCTCTTGAGCTCGGGAGTTCGAGGCTGCAGTGAGCAGTGATTGCACCACTGCACTCCAGCCTAGGCGACAGAGAGAGAGAGAGAGAGAGACCCTGTGTCCAAAAAAAAAAAAAAACACAAAAAAATTATAGCTAATATCGAATGCTTTTTAAAGCAGGCACTATGCTACAGAGATTACATGAATGATGTCATTTAATCTTCAGGACAAGTTTGCTCTACTTTACCCCTCCCAGCCCCAACACTCCACAGAAAGTAGTGAGCTACATGGTAGAGGGCCTGCTTTTATGTGGTGGTTATACATAACTCTGAGGTTATGGCAAGAAAGTCAAATCGAACTGAGACAGGGGCTAAAGTTAGTGTTTACAGTATCAATACTATAAAGGGAATAATTACATTCCCAAGGAAAAGTACAAAGAAAGGAGGTGGTGTCATTTGGAAGAACCTTAAATATGCAGTGTCAGTGAAGTCAGGGGAAGAAAAGAGTTTCACGGAGAAGGGCGTGTTCAATGCGTGGAAGGCTGCAGAAAGTAGATAATCAAGACTCAAAAAGGCAAATCAGAGAGGAGTTGCAGTACAGTCGTGTGGTTTCTAGACTACACGGCGTTTCCAAAGAAAGTGGGTAAAGGCAGAGATCACGCGTCTTCAAGAAGTTCAGAAGAAAGAGGAAGAAGAGTGTTGTCATAGTGGGTAAGGTCAAGTATCTTTGATTGCTAAACAACAGTCGCCAGAAGAGAAGGGGCTAAAAGTTGGAACGAGGAAGAAGGCTCGGAGAAAGGTGTCAGACAAAGCGGGATTAGCAAGAAGCTGTTAGGGCTGGTCCTACCGGGATGAGAGAAAGGCGCAGAGGCCAGCCGAGTGGAAAGAGCAGCGGTGACGAACCGGGTTCCACTCAGACGTCCGACACTTCTCGCCAAGGGGCCAGCGCGGACAGCAGCGCCTCCCGGGGACCTCTGAGAAGCCCTGTTTCTGCGCGGCTCCGCCCGACCTCCAAGGGGGACCTCGGAGGCTCAGAGACCCAGGCCCCGCTGGCACTCACCCCACTGCCACGCGGCGCCAGCGCCGGACTGGCCGCACGATAAGCGCGTCCCAGGTGGCCGCCAACCGGCCCTCGGGGGAGACGGGTCCCGGGGGCGCAGGCGCGGGCCCCAGACACAGCGAGCTCCAGAGAGAGCGCAGCGCCGAGCCTGGCAGCTCTGGCTCCAGCAGGAAGACGCAGCCCACGGCCAGCGCCAGGAAGCCCGCGTACGCGGAGCCGCGCCACAGCGCCATGGGGACCGAGGCGCTGCACCTGCGCGAACCGACTCCTTTCCTAGCCCGCGCCTCTTCCGGGCTCGGCACGCGCCGATGTCGAAACAAGCGCTACGTCACAAGGGTGCGCCACGGGGCCCCCCCAAGGGGCGGGGCGCCCGGCGGCGCCAGGACGTAGCGGGTGGGGACCCACCGCCTCAGTCCCAGTCCTGGCAGTGCGGTGTTGCGGCCCCGGAGGAGGTGGGACAACGGCGGTTGTGCCAGTCCGGGCGCTGCACCGCCTTCCCGGAACTCTAACCGTATCCCCAAATAGAGGGATGGGAACACATTTGCTTTCGCAGTAAAACGAAACGGACAGATTGTGAAGAAGCGGACAAACCTCGCGTTAATATTCGAACCAGTGGGTGTCCCCATTGGCACGGATCACACCCCCATCTTTTAATCCCTCCCTCCGCCCCTGTGTCCCCTCATTTGCTAGACTCGTCCTCTTCCAGGCCTAGTGCTTGGCGCTTCTGAGAGGAATAGGCTGACAGAACAGCAGCGCTGCCGAGACCCCTGGGGTACGCGAGGCAGGGGGATTCCGCCCCTTTGGAAGGTGGCTGAGACCCTCAGCCACTAAAGGACTTCGTCGAGACAGGAGAGCCCGCAGAGATCGTTCTCTTCTGGATAACCAGATTATTCCACAATCAAACTTTAACCCTTTTGGGGGCGCTGTTCCCTTTAACAAACTCTGGAAAATGTACACAATCTTGTGCACAACACGAGAGTTACGGACCTGGGTTAAGAAACGCTGGTTTCTTTTGTTCCCCCTTGGCGACATCACTTAAACCCAGCCCTCTCTTCCTTGATAACTTTTCTGTGCATGAGGCTAGGTTGAGAGACAGTGAAGCTGGGCTGGGTACCAGCTCATTCTCATCAGCCACAATGCCCAGCCTGGTCTTGTTCCTTGGTCTGTTTCCACTTTTCCAATTCTGTCGGCCCCTGACCTTGGCTTTGTGTCCAGTTTTCCACTGTGACCCTGACCTTTAGACTTGGCAGCGAAACTTTATTTCCCTAACTTTGATCTTGGGCATTAGGCTTCATTCTCCTCAGCCCCACCTCATCAGAACTTCCCCATCCTGGTCATCTACCTTCCCGCAGTTCATCCTACCCAGGCTACCTGACCATGCCATCCTTTTTGACAAAGATATTCACACAGGAACAGATTAGGGCTACCTTGGAAAAGAAGCCAAAGAGCCAGTCAGATCTTTATGAAGCCATGAAAGCCATCTTCCCTAGAGTTGCCTGTCACTTCTCTCTCCTCAGGGAGACATGTCAGTCAGTTCCTAGAGAAACTGCTTCTTCTCACAACCCTCAGCTGTCAGGTTTCCCTGGCACCCAGAGGGGACCGAGCCAGCAGCTGACCTGAAAACAGCGAGTCTGCTGACTGTCCAGCGACCATTTCCCTCTATTGAGAATTTTAACCAATTGTCTGTTGTTTGTAGTTATTTGATATTGGCTGTGGACCCACAAAGTCACACAAGGCTGAAGGTCAGAACCAGTTAGATATGTTTCCAAGGTGAAGTTTTGGGGAGCACAGGAAGCTGAACTGTGGGAAGGCCATAGAACAGACAGATCTAGAGGACTAGGAGAGTGCTCCACGTTAAAGTGATGTGGACAGAAACCTGCCTGGGGCTTTCTTGCTCCCATGAGAGGCTGCTAAACTTCCAGCACTTTGCACCTAATTCTTCTGCTTCTTTCTAGATTTGCCAGAACTGTTGATTTAGTCACAGAGACAAAACAATAGCAGTTGAACAAAGTGGATGTTTATTTCTCATGTAAAAGTCTAAATGGGGTGTTGGCATGTCGTGGGCTGTGGTAGCAAGCTTGGCCCCCTCTGGTTGCTATGGGACCTGCCGTGGGCCTCTTGCTGGTTGGTCACTCACTGTGGGTTTGCATTGTGGGTGGTGAAGGGGGCCAGACAAGGAAACGAGAGAGCTGACCTCAATTCCAACTGAGAACTGAAGAGTCAGGAGCCGCAGGAGGTGAAGAACAGAACATCAGGGACAGTTGCCAGGCCTGGTGGAGCCTGATGTGGCTTCTGGTCACATACATAGTCACAGGGCCCTTAATTCCTTCTCATCAGGGGCTCAGGGGCAGGCATTCACTGTCTTGGTGCCACAGTCCCTCTTGAAATATTTCCTTAATGAAAATCAGAAAAGATTCTGATCATCTATCTGTTCAGAGAGTCTGGAATCCTTTGCAAGCCAATTGTTTTTCTAGAAGTTAGGTTTCTGGGGACAATTAAAACAGCTCTGAGTGGGCAGCTGTGGCTCCTTTGCCTAGGCTGAACAAAGAGGAAAGGGCTGGGCTGGGCAGACCTCAAGACACCCCCCGCCCCCACCCAAATTGCTTCCAGACATGGCCTTTGCTATTGGTTCTCTCTCCTAGGACCTTGAAATGAGAGAAGAAAAGCAATTTGGTTCTAGAAAATTCAGAGGAAAATGGAGGCTCCAGGTGTCCCACCTAAGATCCTGACCTGGAAGGCCAGGGAGCAGATCCTGTATTAACACAAAGAACTAGCAGAATCCTGTCAGCTTCCAAATTAGCTGAAGGTTTTGGTTTTAACATAAATACCCATCAGCACCATCCCTGCAATCTGAAAGGCCTTAAGGGGCACATTTGTTCCCATGTGGAGCAGAAACTAAAGTGGGACCAAACAGTCCCTGTGAAAGCTGGGCTAACCCACTTTCCTTGCAGCTCCAGGCCTCTGGGGTTTCATCCAAGCTGCTCTTTGAAGGCCACACTGTGTCAAAGCCTTTGTTGATGCCAGGGACACAGCCCACCACAGGCCATACCCAAAGGCCAGAGTCAGAGCACAATTTTGAAGATTACAGAAAACTCCAAAGAGATTAAAGAGACGGAATAAAGGATCCCAGCCCCCGAAAAGAGGAAGCTTTGTGTCTGTAGCCATAGCCCTCGGCAATCAGACATCCTCCTCACTAATGTGAGGTCAGGAGGGGACTAGAAGTGCTCAGAGGATGGACTGCCTCTGGCCAGTGCGGGGGAGAGGCAGGGGTGTTGAGGCACAGGAGCCAGATGAGAGGAACGTCAGCAGCAAAGCAGTAAGAAGAACGTGAGAGTTTCTTGATAGTGATAGAACTTCCTACACAGACTGGGAACCGGATTGTAGCTTGAGGGGATGTGACAACATAGTGGCCCGGAATTTTCACTTTGGAATTAACTGCTTTGGACCAGGAAGAAGCGCTGAGCCTAGAAAGGCAGGAGGCACAGGACTGTGTGGGCTTCTGTCTGGCAGGGACCTGTGAGCTTCATAGGGCGAATGAATCAGGGGGCAGGATAAAGCATAGGCCTCCACCCTCACAGTGCTCTTAGCCATCTCAGGCTTCCCGGAAAGCTACCACCAGGCTGCCTGCTGGAGCCCTTTACACTTACAGGCCTTCCTGCTTGGGTTCTCTTCTGCAGGCTGTGTAAACCAGTCCTGTTGTAGCCCTTGTAGCATCTGCTGTAGTGATTTGGTTTGGGTTTCAGTATTATTTGCAATGGTTTGGAAGGAAATGGGAAGTTTGCCTTCTAACTACATTTTCTTTTTGATTCAAGAACCCTACCAGTTCTGCAACCACGGGGCCTAAAACTAAAATAAAGGAAAAATAAATAAAAGGAAGCAAAAACATCTAACTGGTATGGCCTGGCAGCATTGCCAGAGAGAGTCCTCAGGGGCCCAGGCTTGTTCTGTCTTTTGCTCTGCCATCCCTAGGATGGACAGCACAGAAGAGGCAGTGCATCTTAACAAAATCAGGGTTCTGGAAGAAGGGAGGGGTGGTGAATGGTTGTTGCAATCAACAGTTCATACTTCAATGGAAAGAAGGTGGGATTCGATTCCTGGTCGCAAATCTTCACTCTGTCACCTGCTATCTGTGTGCCCTCAGGTAAGTCATTTAACTTTTCTGTTCTTCAGTTTCCTTATATGCAAAATAATTCCTACTTTGCAGAATGGTTGTGGGAGGTAGAGTTATCTTAAGACAGTCTAGCACAGTGTCTGCTACATGTTGGAATTCAAAACACTCCCTGCTGTTGCTATGGTTGGTTCTGAGAGCTATATTTAATTTTCTTTTTAGTCTTTCTTGCTGGTCTGTCACTCTCTTACTATAAGGAAGACAGCCATTTCTGCATAGGTCACTATGCAGTAGTCTTTTCTATTTTTTGACTGCTTAGCATCTATATAATATCCCACTGAATGAAAATACTAAAATTTATCTATTGTACTATGAATAGGCCATTTGGAGTTTTCCCAGTTTTTTACTATTACATACAGTGTTGCTATGTATATGCTGTGGTACACGTGTATAGCCATTTCTTCAGGGTAGAAACTAAGTAACATTTGTGGGTCATATGATATGCTTGTATTCAACTTTACTATATAATATCTGACATCTTTCCAAAGTGGTATGCCAGTTTATCTTCCCACTGGCAGCATATGAGAATTTCTGTTGCTCCAGCTACACTCCAACAGATTCTTGAAGCTTTGTCATTTTGTAGGGTGTGTAGTGGTATCTTACTGTGGTTTTGACAAGTCTCTATTTGTTGGTTATTTGCAAGTATCTTGCCTCCCTCCAAGTCACTTGTCTATTCATTCTTTTTATAATATCTTTAGTGAGTAGAGTTCTATGAAAAATTATTCTTATTTATGTATTTTTGTAGAGATAGGGTCTCTCTATGTTGCCCAGGATGGTTTTGAATTCCTGACCTCAAGAGATCCTCCTGCCTTGGCCTCCCAAAGTGCTAGGAATACAGCTGTGAGCTACCATGCACAGGCTTAAAGTTCTTAGTTTTTAGTGTAGTTAACATTTTGTTCTTTTTTTATTACTATTTTCCCCTTATCATTGATGCTTTTTGTTACTTATTTTAAAAATCTTCCTTTACTCAGGATCATGATGGTATTTTCCTGTACAACCTTCTAAGAGCTGTAGGCTTTCACATTTCATGTTTAGGTATTTAATCTACCTTGGGATTGATTTTTGTGTGTTGTGAGAAGAATGCTTGTAGATACCCAATTGACCCAGTGCCTTTTACTGGTCATTTCTTAATGACTCTGCATTCCCACCTCTGTCCAATACCACGTGTCTGTGTATGTGTGGATCTGTTTTGGGGCTCTTCAGTCTGTTCCATTGGTCTATTTGTTTATCAGCATCTCACTGTCTTGATATCTGTTAATGTAAATTCTTTCGCCTTACTCTTCAAGAATGTCTTGGCTATCTTTGGCCTTTTAAAATTCCCATATACATTTTTGAATCAACTTGTCGCCCTCCTTCCCAAAAAAACCCAATTAGGATTTTTATCATTCTAGGACTACGGTAGATCCCTTCATTTATTTAGATCTACCTAAATGTCTCCCAATAGCATATTAGACTTTTTGTGGAGGATTTGTACGTCTTTAGTAAGTTTTATTACTAGGCACTTAATATTTTTAGTATGCTTATTGAAGTAAAATTGATATGCATTAAGTGCATAATATTTAAAGTGTACAAATTCATAAGTTTAACATATGTATACACCCTGAAACTGTTACAGGAAAGGGGTCCTGATCCAGACCCCAAGAGAGGGTTCTTGGATCTCATGCAAGAAAGGATTCAGGGCTAGTCTGTAGTGCAAAGCAAAAGCAAGTTTATTAAGAAAGCAAAGTGGTGAAAGGACGGCTACTCCATAGACAGAGCAGGACGTTCCCGAAACCAAGAGGAGGAACGCATCCACCCTAGGTACAATGCTTGTATATATGGAGAGATGTGCTCTGCTACAAGGGTTTGTGATAAACTATTAATTTTCTTAATTATGATATTTGGCAAGAATCAATATTATTATCTTTCAAGCAAAATTAGGAATGCCTTTGTTCCCCCGATATTGGGGTATCTGGACACTCCCAAGTCTGGGTCTGTTTTAGTAAACATTATTACTTTGTTCCCTTAACCATAAACATCTAGAGGCTAGGAATGTCTAACTTTCTGGGAATTCAGTCCAGCAAGTCTCAGCCTCATTTTCCTAGCCCTCACTCAAAATGGAGTTGCTCTGGTTCGAATGCTTCTGACAAAACCATCACCACAAGCAGCGTAATAGAGTAAACATGTCCATCACCCCCAAATGTTTCCTCATGGCCCTTTGTAACCCTTCCGTCTTACCCCTTCCTGCCTGTACATCCTCCCACTCCCTGTACCTAGGCAATCTGCTCTCTGTCCCCATAGTTCAGTTTACACTTTGCAGAATTTTATATAAATGGGATCATACAGTACATACTCTTTTTGATGTGGCTTTTTTTCATACAGCATAATTAGTTTTGAGATTTATCTAGGTTATAGTGAATATCAATTGTTAATTGCTCTTTAAAAAACTTTTAATTTCAAAACAGTTATATATTCACAGGAAGTTGCCAAAATGGTAAGGTCTGTGTACCCTTCACCCAGTTTCTCTCAATGGATATATCTTACATAATCATAGTGCAGCATCAAAACCAGTAAACAGACATTGGTGCAAGGTATGTGTATAGTTTTGTGCCGTTTTATTATATATGGAGATTCGGGTAATCACCACTCAATCAAGTTGCAAGAACTGTTCCATCACCACTAAGATCTCCCTCATGCTATCCCTTTAGAGTCACACCCAACCCCCATCCTCTACCATTCCTAGACCCTGGCAGCCACTAATCTGCTTTGCATCACTCTAATTTTGTCATTCTGAGAATGTTATAAATGGAATCATACAGTATGTGATCTTTTGAGAGCATAATACCCTTGAGATGCATCCAACGCTGTTGCATGTGTCAATAGTTCATTTTTGTTATTTATTTTTATTTTTTGACTTAGTAAATTCTGTGGTATGGAAGGATCACAGTTAGCTTAGTCATTCACTCATTGAAGCACATTTTGGTTGTTTCCAGTTTTGGGCAATTGCAAATAAAGCTGCAATAAACAATCATGTACAGAGTATTGGGTGCACATATTTCATATCTCTGAGAGAAACGCCCAGGAATACAATTGCTGGGTCGTATGTTTAGTTTTCTTTTACATCCCCACAGGCAGCATATGAGAGATCCAGTTTCTTCACATCCTCACCAGCACTTGATATTGTCACTAATTGAGGTTTTGTTCTAATGGGTGTATAGTGACATTTGTTTGTGGTCTTAGTTTACATTGCCTTAATGGCTAGTAGTGTTGAGCATCTCTTCATGTATTTATTTGCCATCCATATATCTTCCTCAGTGCAATGTCTCTTCAGGCTTTTTTTTTTTTCTTTTTTGAGACAGAGTCTCGCCCTGTTGCCCAGGCTGGAGTGCAGTGGTGCGATCTCGGCTCACTGCAATCTCTGCCTCCTGGGTTCAAGCGATTCTCCAGCCTCAGCCTTCCAAGTAGCTGGGACTATCTGTGTGCACCACCACACCCGGCTAATTTTTGTATTTTTTAGTAGAGATGGGGTTTCATCATGTTGGCCAGTCTGGTCTCGAACTCCTGACCTCAAGTGATCCGCCTGCCTCAGCCTCCCAAAGTGCTGGGATTATAGGCATGAGCTACCACGGCTGGCCGTCTGTTCAAGCCTTTTGCCCATTTTATAATTGAATTGTTTGTTTTTTGTTATTGAATTTTGAGAATATATATCATATATTATAGATAAATGTCCTTTGCCAGATACATGGTATGCAAATATTTTCTTCCAGTCTTTTCATCCTCTTAATAGAGTCTTTCACAGAATAAAAGTTTTTCTTCTTGATGAAGTGTAATGTGTTGATTATTTTTTCTTCTATAGATTGTGCTAGTTTATTGCTTTTAGTTGCTGAATACTATTCCATTGTATGGATATACTATTATTTGTTTATCTGTTCATTTGTTGATGAACATTGGGTTCTTTCTAGTTTTTGACTATTACAAATAAAGTTGCTATAAGCATTTGTGTACAGGTCTTTTTGTAGGCTTTAATTTCTCTTGGGAAATATCTAGGAATGGAATACCTGAATCCTGTAACAGATGTATGTTCCACTTTTTAACAAACTATCAAATTGTTTTCCAAAGTGGTTGTACCATTTTATATACCTGCCAGCATTCTATTAGAGTTCTAGTTCTTCTGTGTGCTTGCCAAGACTTGGTATGGTAAGTCTTTTAAATTTAGCCATTC
The DNA here is from genome assembly GCF_028885625.2 of Pongo pygmaeus. Taxonomy (NCBI): domain Eukaryota; kingdom Metazoa; phylum Chordata; class Mammalia; order Primates; family Hominidae; genus Pongo; species Pongo pygmaeus. Next base: position 78,365,766 of record NC_072389.2, read on the forward strand.
TAATAAATATATAGGTATATCTTTGTCTTAATTTTTATTTTCCTAATGACTAATGATGTTGAGCATCTTTTCATATCTTCATTGGTCAAGTATCTGTTCATATCTTTTGCCCATTTTTATTAGATTGGTTTTTTCTTATTACTGAATTTAAAGAATACTCTAGATGCAAGTCCTTTATTAGACATGTGATTTGCAAATATTTTGTTGTCTGTCTTTTCATTCTCTTACCTGTCATATTGGATTAGAGGCCACCCTACTGACCTCATTTAAACTTAGTTACCTTTTTAAAGACCCTATCTTCAAATACTGTACAGTCGCATTCTGAGGTACTAGGGATTAGGACTTCAATATATGAATTTTGAAGGGAATACAGTTCAGCCCATAACACTCCCCAGCAATTGCTGTGGACATGCTGGAATTTTTTTTTCTGTTCTTTGTTCATTCTTGCTCATGGTGTGTTACAAATATCATAATTCTCCTTTTCTCTGTGACCATGTCTCTCAGTCTCCCATCAAGGAGTGATGTCTGTTTCTCCACCTCTTGAATCTGGGCTGGCCTTGCCAATATAATATGGCAGAAGTGACATTGTTTCAGTTCTGAGTCAAAGCCTGAGGAGGCCTTGCATGCTTCTACTCTCTCTTGCAACCCTGCACTGCCACATATCAACAAGACTTATCAACAAGCCTGGGATTGCCTGCTAGATGATGAAAGATATATGGCCTGCTTGCTCCCATCACTCCAGCTGATAGCCAGCCAACCCTAAGAAGCAAAGTCACCTAGCTGATTAGTAGCTGACCACTGACACAAAAGTAAGATCATCTGAGACCAGAAGACAGCCCATCTGAGCTCAGCCCAAATTACTGACCCACAAAATAATAATAAATAAATGGTTATTATTTTTATGTCACTGAATTTTGAAGTGGTTTATTATTGAACAAAAGCTACCTGATACCCATCCTTTTTTTTTTTTTTTTGATATGGAGTCTCGCACTGTTGCCCAGGCTGGAGTGCAATGGCACAATCTCGGCTCACTCCACCCTCCGCCTCCTGGGTTCACACAATTCTTCTGTCTCAGCCTCCTGAGTAGCTGGGATTACAGACGCACACCACCACACTGGCTAATTTTTTGTATTTTCAGTAGAGACGGGGTTTCACTATGTTGGCCAGACTGGTCTTGAACTCCTGACCTCATGATCCGCCCACCTCAACCTCCCAAAGTGTTGGGATTACAGGCGTGGGCCACCGCACCCGGCCTACCCTTCCTAAGAGTCTTTGCTCTGGCTCTTACTTTCATCTGGAATACTCTGTGACTTGATCTTTGCATGCCCGGCTGCTTTATGTCATGCATATCTCTGCTCAAATACAATTTCCTCAAAAAGGGCTACACTGACCAATCAATATAATAAGCTTGTAGGTCTCTGTTGCTTCTCCCTATTTATTTGTTTACTTTTAGAGATGAGGTCTCACTCTGTTACCCAGGCTGGAGTGCAGTGGCATCATCATAGCTCACTGCAGCCTCAAACTCCAAACACTTGGGCTCAAGCAATCCTCCCTCCTCAGCCTTCTGAGTAGCTGGGACTACAGGTGCATGCCACCTTGATGGGCTAATGTTTTGTTTTTAATTTTTTTTTTTTTTAGAGAAGGGGGTCTCACTATGTTGCCCACACTAGTCTTGAACCCCTGGCCTCAAGCAATCTCCTACCTCAGCCTCCTGGGTAGCTGGGATTACAGGTGTGAGCCAAAATGCCCAGCCAGTTTTTTTTTTTCTTACACAGAAAAGCTCCAATATTCACTTACATACTGCAGAAGGAAAGGAGAGGCTGAAAGGGTTGGATGAAGGAAGTAGGAAAGGGAATTTCTGGGGCATTTCCTTTCCCCCAATCCCAGAATAGCCACAGAAATCACGGTCACCAAGAGCTGCTGCTTCTGAATAACATGACAGGGATGGTAAATCTTCCAAAATGTTGATTGTAACAGAGTTTGCAACATGACCAAACTGGTGGATCATAGAGTGGACAGACATCAGGAGCTCTGGAAAAAAAATTGCTACTCAGTACCCACTCAAGTTGTAATGGGGAGAGAAATGGACTGATATGCCAGATTTTTTGTTGCAGAGAGCTGGCAAACTTGCAGTAAGTAACTAGCTCCATTCAAACTGACTGAAGCACATAGATGGAGTCCTGAAATCCACAGCTCCATTGAAGAGGCAGCAGAATTTATCTACTCTGACCCAGGTTTGCAGAATTTATCTACTCCGACCCAGGTGCTAGGCTGCTTGTGGTAGGGAGTGAAGCCATCATGCTGATGGATTTGGTGGTGACAAAGCAGGCTGTCAGGAAGAAGTAGGTCCCCCAGATTCTCTCGGGCAAGGGGACAACACTGGAAACTACATGTGGTAGTTTCCAGTATGTTAGGCTTTTCCTTCTGAAACTTGGCAAAGTAGAATTTGCTGAAAAGTAAGCAGTACAGCTTGTTTTTAATTTCGTTTCTCAAGAAAACCCAGCTAAGTCTCATCATGACTGTTTACTCTTGTTTCTTTTGGGAAATTAACTTCTTAATATAACTTTGACTAAAGATATGTAGATTTGTGGTATGAAAAGAAAATCTATTTGTTGGATGATGTTCCCAGTGAAGTACCATCCATTTGTTATTTTAAAAGTTATTCTCTTTTGTTCTAAACAGTAAATAGTGCCAAAACTAAGAAAAACATGTATTATAGTTTCAACATCAGGCTGACTGGCTTGCAGATCTGTTCGTAATAGACTGTAATGCCCTTTTAAAGAAAGATTTAGAAATAAATTATTAAAAGTATTAATTCATTAAAAAAAAAGTAAGCATGAATGAGGACAAGCAGGGGAGAACGATTTGTCTGCTCTTTCTGGGAGGGTGGGGAAAAACATCCAGGAGAAAGCTGCAGGCCTTGCCACTGCTGCTGAGAGCCAGTGACCCCAAGGGCTGACCACTTGGGATGTTAGCTGCCCCTAGCCCAGGCACTGTGGTCTGGGTCTGTGGTATAAAGAAGGGCTATTGCCATAAAAGGAGATAGACACAACCAGCTTCAGTCTATCCTGCTTCCTGTCTCAGAATTTTTTTTTTTTTTTTTTGAGATGGAGTTTTGCTCTTGTTGCCCAGGCCGGAGTGCAATGGCGTGATCTCGGCTCACTGCAACCTCTGCCTCCCAGGTTCAAGCGATCCTCATGCCTCAGCCTCCCAAGTAGCTGGGATTACAGGCACCTGCCACCACGCCCGGCTAATTTTTGTATTTTTAGTAGAGATGGGGTTTCACCATGTTGGCCAGGCTGGTCTCAAACTCCTGACCTCGTGATCTGCCCACCTCGGCTTCCCAACAGAATTTTTTTTAAAAAATAAATATGGTATGTCTTTGGAAATCTGAGATTCAAATCTTAGCACCCTATATCCCCACCACTACTACCATTAACAGTGCAGTTTGGAGCAAGTCGCTTAATCTTTTCCAGCCCAGTTTCCCATTTGTAAAATGGAAAGAATGACATCCATATAATTTGGTTGCTGGAGGATTCATTATTTTATTATTCAACAATTATTTATTGAGTGCCAGACATTAGTCTAGTCACTAAGACAGACAAGGTCCATGTTCTCATGGAATTCATATTCTAACAGGGTAAGGTCACAACAAATAAATAATAAACAAATGAAAAATATCAGATATTGATAAGTTTTAGACAGAAAATAAAGTAGGGAGCTGGGCATGGTGGCTCCTTTCTAATCCCAAAATGAGAGGATTGCTTAAGCTCAGGAGTTCGAGACCAAACTGGGCAACATGGCAAAACCTCGTTTCTACAAAAATACAAAAATTAGCTGTCCCAGCTACTTAGGAGGCTGAGGTGGGAGGATCATTTGAGTGCGGGAGGTCAAGGCTGCAGTGAGCTTGATCACACCACTGCACTTGATCAGCGTGGGTGACAGAGTGAGACCTTGTCAAAACAAAACAAAACAAAACAACAAAACAAACACAAAACAATACATAGTCACTGTATAATATTATTTAGAAAATGCAGAAAGGTACAAATACTTATTTTATAATAACTCTTAATATTCAAGTTTTTGGTGTATATCTTTGCAGAGTTTTAAAAAAATGTGTGCACACACATGCATCTTCACAGAAGTGGAACTTTGTTATTGTATATGCTGCATTGTAACCTGTTATTTGCTTAACAATAGAATGGCGTCTTTAATATATCCAAACTTTTTACCCAGAATGATTTTTCATGGCTGCGTAGAATACCATTTATTTAACGAAGCGGTAGAGAGTTAAGACTATTCACAAGTTTTGCTATTATAAACAACCAGGGAGAAGCACTCACACAGCAAAATCTGCTGAGTTTCTGAATTGTCTCCTTAGTATAGACCACGCAAGTGAAACTATCAGATCCCAGGGCGCTCCCCTGTGGTTGTCAGATTTCCCTCCTGTAAAGTGGATGAGTAACCCCACCCCACATGCACTCCTGTCCACACAGCTCTTGAAAGGCCAAACCAGGCGACGCTGTGGCCCAGAGAGAACCAGAAGAGAGGGTGCGTGGGGTGCACCGCACGCTATTGAGTCTGTGGCCACACCTAGGCGGAGAGAGACGAGCACGGGTGAGGGTGGGCCTCGGGATGCCACAGACTCCTCTTCGTGCCGTGGATGCATCAGGCTCCGTCTCTGAACCTCGGTTTCCCCATCTGCAGAATGGGCACGGGATCTCCTGGTGATGGGGATCTGTGGACGCGGCGCCCTCGGGGGTGCACAGAACCAAGGCCGGCCTGCAGGAGCGACCTCGGGGGCTGGTGGGAACGGAAGACGGGACCTCCTGGCCCGCAGGCTGGGGGCAGCCCCCGCCGGCCCGCCTCTTCCCGCCGGCGCCTCCCCGGGGTGGCAGTGCGGGGAGAGTGGCTCAGAGCCCGCAGGGGGCGCCGCGAGCCCACCGCGAGAGCGGCCGCGGCGCGGGGCAGGGGCCGCACGGGCCGCGCGCCGCGCTGCTCCCGACCCGCGGGTCAGGTCTGGCGCCTGGGAGGTCCTTGAATTCCGCGGGATTTCTTTTTCCGCAAAACCAAAAACGTCAGCCACTTAACAGATCCGTGCTAGGAGGCCCTGGCTCAGTCATTCCACCAAACACCTCGGCCCAGCAGCGGCTGTGCGGCTCCCAAGCTCCCAGTGTTTCCTCCACGCTTTCAAACCTCAGCCCTGAGGTCACCGCCTCCGGGCAGCCTTCCCGGACTACCCCAGGACTCGGGGACGTGGCTCCACAGCGGACCTAGTTCCGCCCGTGTGCGGGCCTCTTCCACGACCGGCAGTCTTTGAGGATGGGGCTTGGCCTTCATCCCCTTGAACCCCTCAGCGTCGCACCCCAGAGCCACTCTGACCCCTGACCAATGATTATAAGTGAGGGAGCCACCTCTTCTCCCTGCGTGGCACAGGCGAGGGTCCGCAGGAAGCGGCCTTGCTCCATCCCCAATCCTAAGCTCCGCTGAGATGAAGGAACCAAGAGCAGGCTTGGCACTGGGAGGGCGGCTGTCCCAGTGGCGGGGAGGGGAGCTCTGGATCTGTGTGGGAGTTTGTGCAGCGAGTCAGCGTGTGTGGGGGGGGGGGGGGCCTGTGGATGCCCGCAGGTGTTTGTGTTTGTGCATGTGTAAGTCTCTGTGTGTATATATTTGTGGGAAAGCATCTTCTAAATGAAGAATATATCTGTGTAGGGTAAATGGTCAAGTCAAATAGAAAATGACTTCAATACTTGTTACTTGATGGTGTAAATACAATAGCCAAGGAATTCAGTCCAGAAGCTCACATTTGAGGGTTAGGGATTGGTGCTGTATTTGTTACAACAGGCGTCTAACCTTGGGTAAATAAATCTCTTCCTCATAGTCTTCGTTGTCTCTGGTTTGTTTGTTTGTTTTTCTGGTTTGTTAAATGATCCTTTTTTTTTTTTCTGAGACAGGGTCTCACTTTGTCACCCAGGCTGGAGTGCAGTGGCGCAATCACCACTCACTGCAGCCTCACCTACCGGGCTCATGCGATCCTCCCACCTCAGCCTCTCCAGTAGCCGGGACCACAGGCAAGTGCCACTAAATGATTATTTTTTCAAGGAAGAAATCATGCCTGTCATACAAATAAAAAATGAACAAGTGTCAAAGATTTTATTTAACTCATTAGTTAATGAAGTTAAAAACTGGTTCAAAGGACAACACAAAGGCCAGATACACACATTGGCATCAGAAATAATGAAGTAAGTTTGTTAATTGATACAAAACTGGCTTCATCCACTGTGTGTGTGTGTGTGTGTGTGTGTGTGTGTGTGTGTGTTTGGTGGGGGGCGGGGCGGGGTGCGGGGGATCACTTGCATCTCCACCTGACTAAACTTGTTTGCATTGCCATAGACAATAATAATTTGTATTATTTTCAGTTTTCTACAGTTTACAGATTCAAAGACAATGAGAAATGGAGACTACCATAGAATGACATAACCTGGAAGGGCACACCAGGCCTGCATTCCACAGGGTACATTTTCTCCCCATTTCAAAAGTCTTTCACAATTTTTCCTGGCTGCTTATACAACAGGCTTGAGTTGCATAAAGGTTTTTCAAACTTTTTAGTGGTGGAACTCTTTTTCTAAGTGAAATGTAACAGCAAACCCTAATATCTATCTATCTATCTATCTATCTAATAGATAGATATTTTATTTTTTAATTTTTAATTTTCTATTTTTTGAGACAGGATCTCACTCTGTTGCCCAGGTTGGAGTGCAGTGGCATGATCTCAGCTCACCGCAGCCTTGACCTCCCGAAACTCAGATGATCCTCCCACCTTAGCCTGCCAGGTAGCTGGGAGTACAGGCGCACAGCATCACACCCAGAAATAATTTTTGTATTTTTTGTGGAGATAGCGTTTCGCCATGTGGCCTAGGCTGGCCTAGAACTCCTGAGTTCAAGTTATCTGCCCACCTTGGCCTCCCAAAGTGCTGGAATTACAGGCGTAAGCCACTGCGCTTGACTCGAATATATTTTTTAACATCTCAGAGGGTTAAAATAATGTATTATACAGCTAATATATGCTTACTGTAAAGATGTCAAATAGTACAGAAAGTTAAGTAAAGCATTTGTTTCCTTTCTCTTCCCCTTTCTCCCTGTCCCCTTCTCATTCTCCAGAGCCACCTACTGTAACAGTTTCTTATGTACCCAATAGACACTCTACGGATATATACAAACATATGCATATATTTTTTGAGACAGGGTCTGGCTCTGTCACCCAGGCTGGAGTGTAGTGGCCCAATCTCCACTCATTGCAAACTCTACCTTCTGGGCTCAAGCTATCCTCCCACCTCAGCCTCCCAAGTAGTTGGGATTACAGGTGCATACCACCGCACCTGGCTAATTTTTGTAGAGATGGGGTTTCACCATGTTGCCCAGGCTGGTCTAGAACTCCTGGGCTCAAGTGATCCTCCCAAAGTGATGAGATTATAGGCGTGAGCCGCTGCACATAGCAAACACACACACACACACACACACACACACACACACACACACACATATTTTTTGAGATGGAGTCTTGCTCTGTCGCCCAGGCTGGAGTGCAATGGCGTGATCTCGGCTCACTGTAATCTCCGCTTCCCTGGTTCAAGCAATTCTCCTGCCTCAGCCTCCTGAGTAGCTGAGATTACAGGCACCCACCACCACGCCTGGCTAATTTTTTGTATTTTTAGTAGCGATGGGGTTTCACCATATTGGCCAGGCTGATCTCGAACTCCTGACCTCAAGTGATCCGCCCACCTTGGTCTCCCAAAGTGCTGGGATTACAGGCATGAGCCACCACACCTAGCTGCAAACACATATTTTTAAAAACACAAACAGGATACAATACATTGTGGATATCTTCTGATGTCAGAACATAGAGGTCCACCTCAGCATTTTAAATGATTAAGAGTATTCCATGGTATGGCTGTCCCTTAACTTATTTGGCTAGGCTTCTATTAATAGACTTTTTTTAGTTGTTTCTAATTTTATGGTAATATAAACAAATGCTACAATGAACCTCCTTAATCAGTATTGTGTGTGTGTGTGTGTGTTTGTGTAAACTTTTTAGGAGTGGAATCATTAGGTTTAAGGGTAGCTGCATTTAACATTTTGATATACCTTGCTGAGCTCTCTTCCCTGGAATTGCAATCATTTACTTTTTCTGCTACATGCTGTATCTTTACACCCCCGCCTACGTTGTGCATTATCAAACTTCCAAATCTTAGCCAGTCTGATAGAGGGAAAATGACACCTCATAATTTCAGTGTACTTTTCTACAATTATCTCTAGCTGTTACAATATTCCCTTTGGTAGGAAATTGCTTCATTATTTTCTGTGACTTCCCTTTGCAGAAAAACTCACGCGGCATAGTTCGAAAACCCTTGATCTCGACGGATTCCCTGAGCTCTCATATTCCAGGAGGCAGGTTCTCTGCAAGTGTGTGTTTGTCTCTGCTCTGTGTCAGTGTGTAGCTTGTGTGCCACCTCTGTGTGTGTGATGTGTGTCTGACTGCCAGTGTGTTCATGTTAGTGAGTGTTTACCTTTCCCTTCCTTGAGGATCAGAGACCTACTCAGGAGAGCCCAGGTTACCAAGAAGTTTACTGTAGGATACAGAGATCTTTCGCAGTTGGGAAAAGAAGAACAACTGGATTTTCTGTAACCAAGAACTGCATATGCGAAAGGGATAGAGGACAGAGGCTGCCTTCTCCCCGCGGACTCATAAACTTGCCCATGGGCCGAAGCCAGCCACCCTAGTCTGACTCTGCACGCCTTTCAGCTGAAGGAACAGTTGCTGCCTACAAGAGTCACTCAGTTTCCCAAGGAATCAACCTCTCTGTGTGACTGGGGAAAAGGAAGCAGACATCAAGAGGTCTGCTGGCAGGGGCTGATGCAAGGATTGTAAATCTCTGCTTCATCACATGTGCATTATTTGGGAAGTGGCTGGAAGTTCAATTCATGCATCTACTGGCAGTGCATCTAGGGGAAAGAGCGGGAACACAGGAAGAGGAACAGGCTGTTTCATCCTTAATTCTGCCACTTACTGGCTATATGTCCAAGGGAAAGCCACTTAATTTTTCTGTACCTCATCCCCTTATCTGTAAATCAAGGGGAAACAATGCCCATATCATGAAGTCATTGTGATGAGTAAATTAAATAATATGTATCATGGATCTTAATAAGCGTCTCAGTCAACACAGAAGTTCCCTCTCTTAAGAGTGACGTTTTGATAATCACACCTTTTCAAAATGAGGATCTCAAAGAACATCCCCAAACATTAGAGGAGGAGGGAGTCTTTTTTCCTTTAGTGTGTCCATTCAACAGCAGCCTTCTGTCTGTGTACTACTGTGAGAACGGCAAAGTCCATTCCTGCCTGCCCTTCTGTGCCACTCACGGCCACACGTTTTTAATTTTCGCCACACTCATGCAATCTTCTGCACACACTGTGATACTTCATGCCTCCGTACCTTTGCTCGTGCAGCTCCTGAAGCCTGGAATGTTCTCTCCCACTCCACTGCACCTGGCAAATGCTCACTTATACCTCAAAACATATCAGGACAAAAGACATAGTATTTAGTCTAACACATATCTGGCTGTTTGCCTGGAAGAGAATCACAGTGAACCCCTATCTCTAGCCATATACAAATATAAAATTCCAGAGGGATTAAGGGCTTAAAAATGTAAAAAAATGTTAACTATCTGTCAAGACAAGCCACAATGCCACACTAGCACATACCTGCCAGAATAGCTAAAATGCAAATGTCAGACGATATAAAGTATTGGGGTGGATGTAGAGCAGCTAGAAGTCTCTTACATTACTGGTGAGAGTGTAATTGATACGGCCACTTTGTATAACTGGCAATATCCACAAAAGCTGAACATACACGTTCTCTATGACCCAAAAATTACACTCTTGGGTAAATACTCAACAGAAATGCAGACATAAATTCACCAAAGAAAGTTTTCAAGAATGTTCATAGCAGCACTATTTGTAATAGCCCCAAATTGGAAGCAACCCAAATGTCTATCAACAGTAAAACAGATAAAGTGTGGTATGTTACATACGGGACTGCTGCACAGCAACGAGAATGAATGAACTACATGAATTCATCTCACAAACATAATGCTGAGTCAAAGAAGCTAGATACAAAAGAGTACACATGGATATTTCATTTAAATAATGTTCAAACACTAACCTATGATGTTGGAAGTCAGGGTAGAGGTTAATCTTTGAGGAGGGTTGTGACTGGCAAGGGGGCATGAAGTGAAGGAATGTCTAGGGTACTGGTAAGATTCTGTTTCCTGATTTCAGTCCTGGCTACATGATTGTGCTCACCTCATGAAAATTTATTGATCCATAAAAAGATGTGCATTATTTCATACATATATCTCATTAAAATTTTTGGCAAGGAGGCATCATATAATCTAAGGGTTAGAATACCTTCTCAACCAAGGTTGGAAACCTAGAAGATGAAAAAGATAGGTATTTTTGCATATATATACACACACATATATATAGCATTTTTGTGGGAAAAGATACTGTAAGCAATGTCAAAAGACAAGCAGAAGACTTGGAAAAAGTGTAATGCAGATGATAGACAAAGGCTAATAGCTATAGTATGCAAAAAGCTCTTATAAATTGATGCAAAAAGACAAACAACCCAATAATGAAATAGGCAAAATGATATGAGTAGGTGATTCAAAGAAGAAAAATATCCAACTGATGGAAAGATGCTCAGATTCATTAGAATTCAGTTGAATGCAAATTAAAGTAGTAATAAGATACTCACTTATGCTCTTCAGGCTGGCAAAATTAAAAAGAGTTTCTATACCTATTGCGTGTGAGGTTGTGGGGAGCATGCTCTCATTCTTTGCTGGTGGAGATGTAAATTATTACAGCCTTTTTGCAAATCAATCTGGAAAAATCCATTAGAATTAAAAATACATATATCCTTTGACCTAGTGATCCCACTCCTGGGAATCTATTCCACAGAAATAGAAGGATCTACCTAAGGGTCCATGTAGAAGGGTGGTTATTGCAGCATTGATTGCAGAGGTGCATTCATGGTGTGCATGCATGCATGCACACACACGCACACACACAGAAAACAAAGCCTGTGCCTCTCAGCAGGGAAATGGTATAAATGGCGGTACTTTCCCTTGAGGCTCACAGTCCAGAGGGCTGGGGTAAACTCTTGCTGGTTCACAGGAGGTCTTCACCTCTGGAGGGGGTGGTCTGGGAGTGGGGTGGGCAGAGTCATGGATGATCAGAAGCCCTCTTCCTCCTAGCCTGAGCCAGTAGCATTGATTCCAGAGCAGGCTTTGGAGAAGTGACTGTTTAGAGTTCGGACATTCCCACGTCCCCTCTTGGTGGGACTCAGATCCTATCCCTCCAGTATCAAAGAAGTGACATCAACAAAGGATCACAGAGGTGGCTCTTATTGACATCCACTGCGGGTCTCATTTAAAATGGCTTTCTTAAGCCAAAGGCAGGCAAACATCTCTACTAACTGCAGAATAAAGGAAACATGGAATCAATTGCAAATAATTATTTCTAAAAATCATGCCTCTCTTCTGAAGTTTGTATTTGTCATATCTCCGTCTACCTAAAAATCGCTCCCTCTTAGGTGAATTAAAATATAGAATCAATTCCCTAACATTTGGTCAGTTGTTGGGCAGCCCTGGCCTAGCTTAGGAAGGTAGCCCTAAGCAGGCCTTTAACACTAAGTGAAAGCCCCTGTAGCATATGTAGAAATATTGAAAATCATAAACTAGACCAATAAACTATTAGGTAAAAAGTTCCATCTTTCTGTCTGGAAAAATATGCCCTCTTAAGATCAAAATTTTTAAAAAGTATAGCACTACGATTTTTATATGAAAAAAATTGGTAAAATAGTAAAGATGACAGAATTTAATTATTTGTGCATCTATTTGGATATTCTGTTGATGGGCTGGTGATGTTTTGGTAAGTTATAAAATCAACATATACCTGATTTATATGGTAAATCATTCAAATTATTATTTATCTTTTCATTAAATTTGTTTTTCTTACCTTTCTTATTGCAAAATTACCTAATTATGTTGTTATAATCAAGATTTTTGCACAATTTGTGTTTTATTCATGATGACGCCAAATTAGACTACCTTTTTTGAGTTGTAATTCTTAGATAATTAAAAAAATTAATTTCAATTTGGAGAAAGTTTTAGTAATAAATGGAATTTTCATTAAAATCTTAAAACAATGTTTACATTTGGAAATGAACCATGAATTTTACATATCCTGTTCAAATACTTTAGTGGAGTTGTGTTAGGTAAACTGTAATTATTGCAGAAAATACTACAAAATATTTTAATTTCATAATAGAAATTTCTATCATACTGCAATTTTTGCTATCTTTTAAGGTAATAGTTTATGCACTAACATGAAGAATTACCTTCACACATATTACATCTACACTCATACCTCCACTGATCTGAAGGTAAAATAAAGTGTTCATATTGCAAACATGTTCCTCAGCCACCGTGCAACAATCAATACCACACTAATTCGTGAGACCTCCTGAACTACGAACTGGAGCACAAAGAGAAACATGAAAATGGACGTGTGGCCCTACTGGGAAATGGTATTTCACTGTGCAAGAAAGGATTGCATTCTTGCTATCAGAGATAAAGGATTTGACAAGCTAATTAATTTGTCTTTTCCCTTACCTAAGTGCTTCCGCCACTCAAATCCTCCCTGTTCTCTGAAGCAGTGTCTGTCTCCAATATTGGCCGAAGCACAACCCAGAAACCTTCGTGACGTTCAGACATGGTTGCTTTCTGTTTTGAGGACACAGGGCAAAAGGTGAGGAGCCGCATTTCCCTGGGACCTGACCGGTGTTGTCATTGGAACTGACGTTTCTGTTGCCGGCAGCGCTATGCCAGCGCTGAGCACTCGATCCCATGTGCTCCATAACCAATACATTTTATGAGTGTTTGTGATATATGCAACCTTTTCAAGTAGGGCTTCGCAGTTTCTAATTATTAGTTTTTAATTTCCCAACCCAATACAGATCAATTCTTTGATTCAATAATTCACTAGAAATAATTCACTAGAAAAATGAAATTAAAAAAAACTATATGAGGACCTGTGGGGTGGCTCACGCCTGTCCCAGTACTTTGGGAGGCTGAGGTGGGTGGATGATTTGAGGTCAGGAGTTTGAGACCAGCCTGGCCAACATGGTGAAACCCCATCTCTACTAAAAATACAAAAATTAGCCAGGCGTGGTGGTGGGTTCCTGTAATCACAGCTACTCAGGAGGCTGAGGCAGGAGAAACGCTTGAACCCAGGAGGCTGCTGCAGTGAGCCAAGATCACACCACTGCCCTCCAGCCTGGGCGATAGAGTAAGACTCTATCTCAAAAAAAAAAAAAAAAAAAAAAAAATCTATACAAGTTACAAGCCCCAAGTTTTAAAGATTCAACAGATATAACTTTACTGTTAGTTTCTGTATGTACCTCATCAAGAACAAGTAACAGACCACATGTGGGCTGGCACTGGTCCACTGACCGCACTTCTTTGTGGAGGACTGCTTCGAGTCACTGGAATCACCAGATTCAGGGTAGGGACCCCTCTTGCCTCTGTCTAAGAGTGGTACCGGTAACCACGAGGCTGAATCCTGCCCCACAGTCTTTTTCAGTCTCTGTGTGAGCACTTTCGCCTGTGACATGCAGCTCTCATTTCACACCAAGTTCTCTTTTCTCTTACTGTCCTGATACAAGTGTAGCTCCCCATGGCCCCTTCATTTCCACCAGCCTTGCAGTCCCTGCTCCTTCCTGAGGGCCCCATATCAGTGTATGATGAGGGGCCTTGAATGCCATGCTGAGAGAGGAAGCTTCTGAGCTGGGGGTCAACTCTGAGAATGTGTTGTGGCCTTGCACCCAGCCAGGACCTCTCCTGGGCTAAGCGGTCAGCACCAGGGAGTCCACGTAGAGCTGATGCCTCCCTGTGGTGGGGGAACAGAAAGGATGGGGCAGCTCCCCAGAAGGCCTTGGGATTTCTTAGCAGAGATAGGAACTCCCACTCACACTCTGCCAGGGGTCCGCAGCAGTTCTAGAGCTTGCCATGTGCTCCCAGGAAACCATACATGTTTCTAAAATCATGCATGTATCTTTTTTTGTCACCTACATTTTTTAAGGACCCAATTCCGATTTCCTGCCCTTATCATCTCTCCTTCTCATTGATACTTTTCCCAGTAGATGTAGCTTGACTCATTACCAACCACTGCCAATTCACTTAAGCTTTCACCTTTAATGTTTTAAAATAACAAGGGAATTCAGAAGTATAGAATGTGGAAGTCTGCCCTCATCATCCTCACAGGCCTGTGCTCCTCAATCCCATTTCCATGAGTTAAGGAGTTTTAGCAACTATTAACAGCATGTCCTTCCCAGTTCTTGCCTACACATTTCAAAACACTTATCTCTCTCATCACTCAAACTGGGGGAGCAGGATCATGAGCAGCCCTGTGGAGACGCCCAAGTGGAGGGGAATTGAAGACTCTGGCCAGCCACCATATGAGTGTTTGGAAGCGGGTCCTCCAGCCTCAGCTGGGCCTTCAGATGACAGAGCAGCCTTGGCTGGCATCTTGACGGCAACCTTGTGAGAAACTGAGTCAGGACTGCTCTGAAGCATTTGTTACCCTCAGAAACTATGAGATAATAAATAAATTTAAGCTGCTAAGTTTGGGAGATTCTGTGTTACACAGCAATATAATACAACTTTCATTTCTCTCCAATGACTGTTAGTTTTTAGTCCCTCTGTAGCAAAGCCCCTCAAAAGAGCTGTCTGTACGCAGTGTCTCCCTTTCCACCCTGTTTTCTCCCACCCAATCCCATCTGTTCTAATACATTCACTGAGGTCTGCTCCCTGTGACACTAGGATGTGTAGTTGAAATGTTCTCATGTTCCCTGTTGCAGGCCCTGAGATGAGGATTCTTAAACAAGCAATTTGTTATGGAAGTGCTCCTGAGAGAACAGGGGAAGGAAGTAGGGAAGCAGGACAGGGAAGGGGAGGAAGTCAAGTAAGGGTGAAATTTCAGGCAAAGTCCAGGTCTCAGAATGATCTTGATGGCTCTGGAGAAAATGACACTTTACAGCTATCTGCATCCTTCTGGTGGGGCAGAGACTCAGCTACTCCCCACAAGCCTGGACTCCAAGCCACTGCTGCCTACTCTCACCCCAGGCTCCGGGAGCTCTAACTCACAGCCCTCAGTTCAGGTAGCATTAAGGTGAGCCCCTTCTAGGAGTACTGTTATCCCTTCCTGAAATGAGACTCTGTCTGGGGCTGCCCTGGTCCATAAGACATATTTTTCTGTCCTCAAAGGGACAAGAATGATAATTGTGCTTGTCCCATAGCAATGTGTGGTGCAAACTACACTAAAACCTAGATACTAAAGGCTCAGCTTAGTTCTACTGCCAGCAGCTCTCAGGCCCACACCTGTGGAAACAGACATTGGAGGGAGTGTGTTACCTGACTCAGATCAGCATGGCAACCCCAGCTTACTCACACAGAAATGGATGAGTAGGCTTGAAGAGGAGGGGAAGGGTGTGGTTAGCGCCTTTTCCCACAGTCTGTGGGAAGCCAGCTGCCACCCAGCCAGCATGTCTTATGACTTATTTAGTTTTCAGAACTGCCCTTGAAGCTTGAACATCTTTTCCTGTAAAATGGATTATTCTACTTTCTTGCTTTAGTCTGGGACTCTGCTCTTGTGGTCTGGTGAGATTTTTGTACATGTGGGGCCTGAGAACACTTTTGGTAGAGCTGTCTCTGCTGAGGTCTTCAGAAGGACCTTTGGGTAGCCTCATGTCTGTCTTGGGCTGCCAGGACAGAAATGCCCAGGTGGCTTCTCTAAGGCCTGATGGCTAGAGTGAACATTCAAGCTGTTCACTCATCCTCAGCCCAGGCCGTGCACTGTGCTCCTCCCAGAGCTCTGACATTCGTTCACCATGGAAAAGGTGTGAGGTAGAAATATAATATTTGTTATTTATAACCCCTCATTGCTTTCTAAAGAAAATGAAGCCCCAGGACTATTCGTTGAAGGTCATGGAAGGGAGAATACAAAATTGGAAGCAAGGTGGGGAAGAGTTAAATTGTTCTGCAGAAGGAGAGGGAAATATATGGGGAGGGGTGGGAAGTAGAGGCTGAAGCCTTGTGGAGGAGGATCAACTGGGAGGGGAATGCACATGGCCTGGGAGAAACTTTGCAGGGAGAATTACAAAAAAAGTTAGAGTTTGCTGTGTGCTATGCGATGTGATCCTTTACTACATCTCTCCTGTTGACACTTCAGAACACTATCAGTTTCTTACTTGAATGCATTGTGAACTGGGTTTTCTTTGAAGGAACGAAGAGGAATGCTGAGTCTTGCTTCGAGGTTGGTGAGGCGTGGATCAGAGGCTCCCAGTGGAAGCTGCCATGCCTAGGTTCAGGGTTACATGGAGCACTAGGTACCTGTATGCTATGCTCTCCAGTCTGGCCATTCCCTTCTTTAAGGAAAAGAACATTTCAGGTAGAGGGCACGACCAGAGAAAAAGGTAAGTTTGGAGAGGGAGGGAGAGACCAGAGTGGGTGGGGGATGTATGTGAGTCTGTTGGGAAATGGGGTGAGGAACAGAGGCAGAAGATGGTGCTAATAGGTGAATTAGTCCATCCAGGCTGCTCTAACAGAGCACCATACACTGAGTGGCTTATAAACAACAGAAACTTATTTCTTATGGTTCTGGAGTCTGGGAGTCCGAGGTCAGGGTACCAGCTTGGTTGGTGGCTGAATTTCTACAGTGGACCCACTTCTGGTTGCAGACTACTGACTTCTAATTGTAGTCTCATACCGTGGAGAGCAGAGAGAAGCAAGCTCTCTCAGGATTCTTATAAGGGCACTAGTCCCATTCTTGAGAGCTCCACCATCTTGAAGTCACCTAATCCTAATTATCTCTCAAAGGCCCCACCTCCAAATACTATGACACTGGGGGGTAGGGTTTCAACACATGAATTTTGTGGGGACACAAACATCCCGCTCATAACAGTAGGTTAGGACTCCAGGTAGGGCCTTGCTTATCTTCCACATCAGAGGTCCTCTCAGCTGTCCTGCCACTCAAAATCTTAGGGTAATCCAAATACACCTCAATGCACCATGTGGCCCAGGCTTGATTCAGTATCACGTTCAAAGCAACACAATTCACCTTCATTGTGCAATTCATATTGTCTCTTATAATCCACTAGCTTCTTCCAAATGGAACCCTCAGTTCTATAGGTAAGAAGGCTCCCACTTGCAGGGGCAACCACCACCTTAGGAAATGGCCATGGCACTGGGCAATCCTAGGCTGCTCTGGATGGTTCATAAGGCATACCCCAGTGGCAGATAGACTGGCATTGGGGAAAGTGGTGTCCTGTTGGCTGCAGGGAGGCATTTTGGACAACCCACTGCCTTTCTGTATGTTCTTGCTAAGGTCCCCAAAGAGCTTCCTGGCAAAGACATTTTAGACCTTTTAACTACTTGGCAAGTGGCTTACTAGTCCTTCTAAATACAGCAGATTAGTCAATGGAAATACAAAACTTTAGAAGAAATTCATTGAAAGAGCTATTGAATTGGGGAGGTTTTGCCAGAGTAAGTATTTTCTCTATGGAATTCTGATCTATTAATTTAGTAATCCTAATTATGGTTTTGCTAATTTGGAGGTAATTTCAGAGAAAGGGTTTTATTCCACTGGGAACTGTCAATAGGTTAAGAGGATTTTGCTTTTCATTTGTGATGTTTCAAAGGAATGTCATTCTTGCAACAGCTTCAACTATTTTTTGCTTATGTCTGCCACCTTGCTGCTCAAGGTTGACAAGAAAATACCTCTGCTTGTTAGCTCCCATGGCTGGTTTCTTGTATACCAGCTGTGCTCTCTCTACCAACTCTCCTAGGGACCAGCAGAAGATATGTGCAAAGGTGAATGTACTGCATTTTCCAGGAGTTTCCATTCTCTTCATTATCTTCAAAAGGATGGCCAGACTATCAGAGTAGAGGCCAAGCCTTCCTGGGCCTTTGGGCCTCTGTGTACCCAGTGCCTCTGTGTACCCAGTGCCTTTACCTAAAACATTCTCTCTCCTTCCTCTTACCAGGTTCTTTTTATTTTATTTATTTATTATTATTATTTTTGAGATGGAGTCTCGCTCTGTTGCCCAGGCTGGAGTGCAATGGTGCCATCTCAGCTCACTGCAACCTCTGCCTCCTGAGTTCAAGCGATTCTCTTACCTCAGCCTCCTGAGTAGCTGGGATTACAGGTGAGCACCACCACACCCAGCTGATTTTTTTGTATTTTTAGTAGAGACGGGGTTTTGCCATGTTGACCAGGCTGGTCTCAAACTCCTGACCTTAGCTGATCCGCCTGCCTCAGCCTCTCAAAGTGCTGGGATTACAGGCATGAGCCACTGTGCCCGGCCACCAGGCTCCGTTTAAGTCATGCTTGGGTTCTCAGCTGCAGCTCCCTTTCGGAAGTCTTCTCTGACCCTATGTCAATATCCACAGCCATGGACTCTGGAGCCATGGGCTCCACACCTATGCACTCATTAATATCAGTCATTTCATTGGATGTTTCATAGGCACCTCAAACTCAGCATGTCCCAAACCAAATGCATCATTGCCCTCTCCCTTCCACCTTCATCCCTTCCCTCTCTTCTCCTCTGAACCTGCTTCTTCTTCCATGCTCTGTGTTTCCAGGCAGGGCACTATGGGGCTATCCTTCTAAATACAGCAGACTAGTCACCAGAACCAGAAACCCAAGGGTTACTTCAGAATCCTCCCTCTCCCTTACCCTCACATCTCCCTCCACTCTACTGTATTCCAGAATCCAGTAGATCCCACTTCTTAAATCTCTCTCAGATCCTTTCTTCCCTTTTCTTCCTCTCCTTGGCCTGGGATGCCATCCTCATTTGCTTGAATTACTGTATTGGTGTCCTAACTGGCCTCACCGCCTCTGGTCTTATCTCTCATCCTGGCCACCGTAGTGATATCTGATGTGAACCATACAGATCACGAAATTATACTCCTTGTTCTGGCTTCTCCACTTTCCACAACATCTCTCCCATTGGATATCATCTAAATTCCCATCTGGTGACTGCTGACTTGTCTAACTTCATCTTCTGTCACTTTGGACCAGTTAAGACTTTTAACATTGCAAGGAAGAGAAAATCCAACTCAAATTGACTTAAACAAAAAGGAAATATATTGGTTCACACAACTGAACATCCAGGGAAAGATCTGGCTCGGTTTCAGGCATGGCTGGATCCAAGGGCTCAAGCAGTGTCATCAGAAAGCTGTTTCCATCTCTCAGCTCTGCTTTTTGCTTTGTTAGCTCCCTTCTCTGGCAGGCTTCTTTTCCTGTTGTGGTGAGATAGCTGCCAGCAGCTCTAGACTGCTACCTCCTCACAGGAACAAATCCAGCAGAAAGAGTATCCCTCTCCTATTTCTGCTCAAACCAAGTACCAGGATTACCTTTGCTTGGACCTGATTGGCTTGCCTTGGGTCAGGTGCGCACCCCTTAAACAGTCATAGTGGTCAGAGGAAGGCGATGCTCTGGTAATCCTGGTCTGAATCATTATTTGCTCATCCCCAGAGCAGGTTGGAATCAGCTTTTCCCAAAGCACATAGAATAAGAGTCGGGGAGGGCAGCTTTCCCCAGAAACAATGGAGAACTGACTCTAGGAGCAGATGGAATGGAGAATGGGCTGGTCAACACAGGTGAGCACTGCACCCTCCCTTCTTGCAGGACCGTCCCTCGTGCCAGCTCTCTTTCCAGCTCTCCCTACTGGCTGACTCCTTCTCTATCAAGTTGCAGCCTATGTGCTGCCTCCTTGGGGCCTCCTTCCCTAGCTCCCCAGAGACTTGGAGGCCCCACCTCCTGCTGTTCCCAGGGTCCTTTGCTTTGCAGCAGTGATGCTGCTACAATGTGACTTTGTTTGTTTGTTTTTTTTTGAGACAGAGTCTCGCTCTGTCACCCAGGCTGGAGTATAGTGTCATGATCTCGGCTCACTGCAACCTCCGCTTCCCAGGTTCAAGCGATTCTTGTGCCTCAGCCTCCCCAGTAGCTAGGATTACAGGCACGCACCACCATGCCCAGCTAATTTTTGTATTTTTAGTAGAGACGGGGTTTCACCATGTTGGCCAGGCTGGTCTCGAACACTTGACCTCAAGTGATCTGCCCGCCTTGGCATCCCAAAGTGCTGGGATTACAGGCATGAGCCACCACGCCCCGCCACTACATTGTAACTTTGGGCTTTCATGCCTCTCTCTTCTAGACTGTGAGCTCCTTGAAGACAGAGACTCTCTCTTTACATTTCGGTATTGCCTGTATCTGGTACAGGGTCTGGCCTAGAGTGGGTCCCTATTAAGTGCTGAATGAGAGAAGTTATAAGGAGAATGTGGATGTCACATGGGCCCTAATCCTGCATGTCATCAAGGTAGGAAGAATAGCCAGGATCATGGATAACAGAATGAGAATCCATAAAGAGCTCAGTAGCCTGGAAAAATGGACCAAATCTGTCAAGATGAACTGAAATAGAACTAACTGTGGAGCCCTATATTGAGGTCTAAAAAGCCTTTGTTTGGGTATAGGGTGGGGGTGGTAGGAGTATCTGGAAAAGATGCTTAGTTGTCTTTATGTGGCTACCTAAAAATGCTAAGATAATCTTGGGCCACATTAATGGAAATATACTGTTTCTCCCTATCTCTTTACTATTTAAACTCTGATTCTTGGCACACCACCATCGTTAGTCCACACAATATCCCTTTCTTGTTTTGTTTGTTTGTGTATTCCTTTTATCTCCATTCCATTCCCATATGGAATACATTCTTTTTGTCTGTATGCCTTCCTATACTTACAAAGTTTGTATTGCTGTTGTTTTGAATTTGTGTGAGTGGTGTGGTGTCATGGAGCACATTCTATTTCTTATTTTTCTCGTCCAGCATTTTGCTGTTAAATTTCCACTTATGTTGCCATGAGTATACCAACTTCATTGCTTCTAAATGCTGAATCCCCACCCCACATTTTACCTATCCATGCTCCTGGTGATGGACACCCAGATTGATTTCAATTTCCTGCAACCACAAACAATTGTGGTGAACATCCTTATACATGTGCCTTATGAATCTGAATGAGAATGGAATTGAGATATATGCTCAGGTGAGGATCTGCTGGAACAGAGGCTAGTCCATCCTTATTTTACCTGGCAGTGCTAGGTTGTTGTCCCAGGTGGGTGCACTATTCAACACTCTCACAAGTGGTTAGAGTTCCATTGTTCCCACACCCTGCTGCCAATACTTGTTACTCAGCTTCTGTTTTTGCCAGTGTAACAGGTATAGTCATATTTCACCGTTGTTTTCATTTGCATTTCTTGGATTACTGATGTGGTTTGCACATTTTTTACTTTTATTAGAAACGGGTTTTCCCTATGTTGCCCAGGTTGGTCCCAAACTCCTGAGCTTAAGCGATCCCTCCAACTCATCCTCCCAAAGTATAGGGATTACAGGAGTGAGCCATTGCTCCTTGCCTGATTATATTTTCAAATGCTAGTGAGCCTTTGGGTTCTCTACTCCATAAATTGTCTGGTCATTATCTTCTGCTCATTGTTCTATTGAGATGCCTGTCTTTTTGTATTAATTTTCAGGAGTTCTTAGAATTTCCTAGATATCAGTCCCTATCTCTACCTGGTTTTGGACAAGGCAAATACTTTTCAATGGTCCTGCTTACTCTGATTTGTCTGGTCTGAGAACTGTGGTGAGTTCTGAGGTTCATATCTTAAGAGACCATGATGAGCCTGGGACAGAGAAGAGACACTTGGTTTATGAAACTCATCAAGGAGGAGCTGTATCAGTAAGCGAAATTTACAGGGGTGCTGATTTCAAGCAATATAAGGAAGGTATTTCCAGTGATTAGAGACACTGATGATAGGGTATACTCTCTGGAGCAGCAATGAGCACCAGAAACAGCAGCAGGGGTGCTTAAAGAGAAGACAGACAGTGACTTGTTGGGGAGGTTGCAGAAATGTTTCCAGCATTAGATGGTTCATTCCAACGTTGATATTTTCAGACCTTTTCTGAGTCACCATGTGTTGAAAGTCAGAGAAGGAATCGTGGAAGAGGAGAAGGGGAAAACACAACTTTAATTCATTTTTCTTCTTTCCTTATGAGCTCCCCATATTCTTCATTTATCACACGGTGGCACTTCATTCTGCTTTGTCCTTTACGTGAGTTGCACACACACACACACACACACACACACACGCTTGCGCATAGCCATGTTCATACAATCACTTTCACTTTATGAGACACACATGCATGCCATGTAAGTACATAGATACACACCAACATCGCAATAAAGCAGTATATGCCCCCAAAACACACATGGTAATACACATGTATGAAGGAACAGAAAAGATGTGAGATCTTTCCTTCACCATCATAAGGCTCACAGCTGACACTTCTATAACAAAAGACAGGTTAACAAGAGAAAAACATAACAGATTTGTTTAATCAAAGTTTTATGTGACATGGGAGACTTCAGAAATGAAAATTCCAAAATACAGGGAAAAACGATCTATTTTTATGCTTCGGTTTGATGAAGCTGGGACAGCCATGTAGAAATAGGATTGCACAAAAAGGGTATGATCTCATGCTAATAGACTTAGTGGGGAAACCCAGCAGGGCCTGTCTGTCCAGATTCTTGCTGGGCCTGTCTGTTCAGCATCCGCTCTCCCAGGTACAGGATAGGACCCTTTCTGGAATAGGGGTCTTATGACTCCCAAACAAGGTAGGTCAGAGAATTTCTTTATGGCCAGCTGTTACACCAAAAGGTGTGGGGGGAAGGTAAGAGTAATAGTTTTAGGTTTTATGGCTGGCTTTGGGGTAAGGGGGTTTTGGTTTCTTCAGTGACCCACCTGGGGGAAGAGGGCTTCTAGTTTCTATGGCTGGCCTCAGGAGAGAATGAGGGGCAAGAAACAGGAGGGCAGGGGAATGTCACAGAGAAACTTTGCTCCTGAGGCAGCTTCTGAGGTCTTCACTTTGGGGCATCATTTCCTGAGCCCCAACGTGTTCACGTGCCCCATGCATGTTGGGTGTGTTCACAAAGTGGAGGGAGTGGTTCTGGGTTAAATGTGAAAGGCCACACAGTCCTCCATCCTTCTTGGTGTGGAGGCTCCATTCGTGGTGGTCCAATCCTGCCTTCACTTCTGAGGGAACCCAGAGCCTGTGTTCTGCAAGAAGGTAAATATTTGATAATTTACCTCATTCCAGAGGCCAGAGGCCTGAGCAGAGACAAGGAACCAGAACCCTTGGTTCCAAACTCCCTCCGCTCCCAGCCCAGTGTCTCCTGGACTTCCCTTCAGTCTTTTCTGACAGAGCTAAATAAAACTCTAGAATTGGCCTGTCTCCTCCCAGGAAGACCCCTTTCAGACTATTGCTTTCTAATGTTGTAGCATCTTGGTCATTGAGCTTCCAGGCCTTGCACGCCCCTCACCCTGGCTTGGGGCTATTCTCCTAAGTGTATGTGAATGAGAGGTCCAGGAAGCAGAGTGTCTCAGCGTTGGGCTGGGGGTGAGGGGACTGCAAATCTGGCCAATGGAAGCTGTCTTGTGGGTTGGGGTTAACTCTGGGACTGGACTGGTCTTTTTGATCTTTTTGATCCTGTACCTCTCAAGAGCTTCTGGGCAGAGTCAAGCAGCTGAGAAACTGCCTGCTGGACCTCGGACTTAAATACCTAAGGCAAGGCAGATAACACTATGCACCAGTATCAATCACATTGTCTACTGCACCTTGGCCAATTTCCATCACTTACTCGAGTCCAGTGAACAGGACATTCTCACATAACAAGTTACATGGGGCAGGTTTATTACTTATAGGTAGGCAGCAAGGGACAACAGAAACCTAGGATTCCTGGCGAGCCAATCCCCATGGCTCAG
Source organism: Pongo pygmaeus (assembly GCF_028885625.2). Classification (NCBI taxonomy): domain Eukaryota; kingdom Metazoa; phylum Chordata; class Mammalia; order Primates; family Hominidae; genus Pongo; species Pongo pygmaeus. The sequence goes on from NC_072389.2 coordinate 78,389,759, forward strand.
GAAAGAAGCAAAATTGGATGGACTCTTGTCTGAGTGGGCTCCACTTGCACTGCAGCTGAGGGACCCCTGAAAGCAGCCTGCTCTGGTTTTTCTACCCCATGGTAACATGACTTGCTGGGATAAAGTGTTAAAGGATATCCTGTTCCACGAGGGAGAAAAACAGAGCCAGAACTGTTGCAACCACTTCCTCCCTATCTCAGGATGTTGCATTCCCAGGACATTCTACAGTTAATCTTTTTTTTAAAAAAAATTTTTTTTTTTTTGAGGCAGAGTCTTGCTCTGTCATCCAGGCTGGAGTGCAGTGACACGATCTTGGCTCACTGCAACCTCTGCCTCCTTGGTTCAAGTGATTCTCCTGCCTCAGCCTGCTGAGTAGCTGGGATTACAGGTGCGTGCCACCATACCCAGCTAATTTTTGTATTTTTAGTAGAGACAGGGTTTCACCATGTTGGCCAGGCTGGTCTCAAACTCCTGACCTCAAGTGATCTGCCTGCCTCGGCCTCCAAAAGTGCTGGGATTACAGGCTTGAGCCACTGCACCTGGCCTCTACAGTTAATTTAAAAATTATAAGTGAAAAAGTAGGGAGAACTGGTTCAATCCAAGGCCACCTGGACACCTGGAGAACTGTCCTGCACCTAAAAGCTGCAAAGATCCAGTGCAACACTGCAGACAGGCTCTTGCTGATTGCGGAGGAGAGAAGAAAAGGGCACTAGACAACTCGGCTGGGAGAAGATTTCTCAAAAGACGTGATGGGGATAAATGTGCCACCAGGAGCCCTGCTGCAAGTGGTCACCCACTGAGGCTCTGTCGGACCAGATGGATCTGTATAATTTAGGTCCGTTCTATCTCCAGCTCTAGCTGGTTCTGAGCCCTGCAGGAGGCAGCCAGGCACTCAATAGGCTGCCCAGACGGTTTGAATGCAAGAGGTCCGGATGGAGATGCAGGGAGCTAGCTGAGTTACGGGCGCCTGGGGAGGTAGAGATATGTAACATGAGGGGCAAGCAAAGGCCACGGCACTTCACGACAAAGATTAAAAAAATAAAAAAAAGAGGCCCTGGAAAGTCTTTCCTCACCATGAAGTACAATAAAGACTAGGAAGCATTTAAGCATGATCAAAGACATGAAAAACTCTAAGATTGTGGAACTGAGCACCAGACTAAAATACATGCGCCTCTAAGTCTGATGCTTATTGAGAAAAAACTCAAGAAGTTTGCCGAAGGACATAAAGTGTCTATAAAACCTTGTTTGTTGCATGTAAGTTCGGGTTTCTTTAATCGAAAGATTGTCCTGATGTCATAGTGAGTAATAAAGCTGTGTGCTGATGCAGACACTGCAGAAATCTTTAGGAAAGGGAGAGCCTCTCTCATTGGAAGGGGTCTCTGCATTTCCCACCTGGGTAAGATTTGTGCAAGGCAGAGCCTTCAGGAATGTGGCTTCAAGTTGTTACGGCAGGTAGTTAGACAGGAGCAGGGCAGGAGAGGGCTCCCCACAAACCAAGAATGTCAGGTGACCATCAGGTGATGGTCAGGTTGTTGTTAACTGTCTCTCTAATAATTTGTCACAGCAAGCTCCAGGGAAAAGCAGTCTCCCAATAGACAGAAATACCTGAAACTGGTGATCAGCAGCTTCCTAATAAGATCTCAGGAATTGGGCCAGTGGGTTCAAGCATGTGCTCTAAGAGGCAACATGTCAGAGTTTAATTGGTATATGACCTTCTAAGAACAGGTGACTGGTAAAGGAAGAACGCCTCAAGTGAGCATGTGTACAACTCCAGTAAACACACTGCACATGCAGCCCCTCCCAAGTGCTGGCAGGCCACTGTGCACATGGACAGCCCACCCCAAGAAGAGAATCAGAAGAGAAGGGAGACTTAAGACCCCAGAAGTATGCCAACATATAAAACCCCAAGTCAAAGCTCAAACAGAGCACTCGACTCTCTCAGGTTGCCTGCTTGACCCTCTTCCAAGTATACTTTACTTCTTTCCATGCTGGACCTAAAGCTTTTTAATAAACTTTCACTCTTGCTCTTAAACTTGCCTCGGTTTCTCTTCCTTATGCCCCTTGGTCGAATTCTTTCTTCTGAGAAGGCAAGAATTGAGGTTGCTGCAGACCTGTTTGGATCTGCCACTGCTAACAATGTCAGACTTTGGGATTTCAAAAACGAGTAAAAAATGTTTTTAAAAAGGGAGGTAATACTAGGTTGAAAATTTTTATTTTGCCAACTAAGGACATGAAAAATACATCATTCCATCATTTCATAAAAATAGGAAGGGCATAATCTAAGAAGGACAAGCCTTGAATGGAACACATTTAGCTTGAAGTGGAACCCAGGTGTAACTGACTGAGTCTATTTCCCACATCCATGCTGGAGCGGGACTTGATATTTGATCACATCCCCCAAAAGTCAAATAGGATTCCGCAAATCATTAGCAAGTAATGCAGATGTTACTGATGATTTGGTGAAGCAATGGGATAGAGTGGCCTTGTAAACCACAAAACAGAACTAAAGTGACCCCCCCTCGCCGTGACTGTGAACTTCTCCTTGGTGACCTCATCTCCAGTTACCTCATCTCCAGCTCATCATTCCCTTTGCTGCCTCCCAGAAAGGTTGAGGTGGGTGCCGGAACGTCAGTTTATTGCTTTTCATAAAAATGGGCAGACCCAAGAGTGAAATAGTTGAAATCTGTAATCCAAACCTCTCAGCCTTCCAGCTTCCTAGGGTGCCCTTTCCACAAACATCTAGGTAAAGGATGCCAGACTGCTGTGGGAAAACCAGTGCTGCTCCCAGCAGTGCCATCAGTAGGGGAACAGGGTGGTGGAGGAAGCCTGTGCTCCTCACTGGCCACCTTTTTCCTTAGGCCCCTGAGTTTTCCTCTTGTTGGGGGCCCCTTTCTTCAGGCTACCTCCCGGGAGAGTTCCAAAATTTCTGTGAGTTTATTATGCAGTGCCATTTAGCTTCCTCTTTGTCTCATCCTTTCCAGTCCAAAGGAGCCCTGGGGCCTCTCTTTGCATAATTAAAAGATCCATTAAGGTGTTTTCCCAAACAAAAGAGCAGTTTTCTCCCTCAGAGGAATTCTATCATCCTCTTAGGACAACCATCTCCAACTGCGGTGAGATTTAAAAATAATCACACACACACACACACACACACACACACACACACACACACAATCAGAATGAAAGAGAGAGAGAGAGAGACAGAAACATCAGGCATCTCTTCCCTGTGGTTGAGGTACAGGTGGAACAGATTGTAACCGGAAGCTGCTGGGTTGATTTACTAGAATGCGTGACTCCAGGAAAGCATGTGTGGCCAGCAGTTCCTCTGTGTCCGCAGGTAGAGACTGAATGTGGAGTCAGGTAGACGGAATGTCTGGTGCTTCCACCCCAGGATGAGAGATGGCTCCCCTTCAGGTCTGGAAGAGCTCTTGGTCTGCTGCTCCCAACTCCTGCCTTTACCTTCATGCAAGAATCTCCTCAAGGCCACAGCCAAGTGCCTTTCTTCCTGTGCAGTTTACATGGGCCCTGCTGTCCCTGTCCTCCATGACCCTCCTGGTTCCTGTTTCCCCTTTTGGGCTTTGCCTTTTGGAAGCCTTTCCTAGTTCCCCTTCTGGGCTGACCCAAAGGCAGGCTAGTGCCTCAGCACAGGCTACAGTGGAGGGCCCTACCCTGGGTGTTGTTTCTTCATATTTAGGGCACTTTCCATGTCCCTTGTAGTGCTAGTCTCAGAGCTTAACCAAGTTAAGCTCAAGCTGGTCTCTACGGTCTGGTCCTCAGGGCAGCTGGAGGGTCATAGCCCTGAGCTGGCCCCATGGTCCTCAGGGTTGGGGTATCATATCCCTGGGCTGGTCCCCATGGTGCTCAGGATTTGGGGATCATGGTCCTCAGCTGGTCCAAGGCTGGGGGATCATAGCCCTGGGCTGACTCCACATCCTCAGGGGTGGAGATCCACTGACTGTGAGGCCTTCCTCTCTCTTTGTGCTGGCTGCAACTCAATCCTACTCTTTCAGAGGCCTCTTCTCTCCCAGGAAGCCTTGTCAGGCTGCTTGAGATTGAGAAGAACACCATTGGGGATGTTGTTAGCATCATATTCAAGAAGAGTGTGGATATTTGGGTGATGTCCAGTGGCTCTGGACTGGAACTTCCCTGTAAATGCAGAAACCAAAGGTAACGGGGTTAAGCCTTTCAGAAGAGAATCACTCCAGGCCAGTCTGAAGGGGAAATGAGGTTGGAGTGTGAGCAGAGTCCCCTGGGGAGGTCAGTTCCCAAAACTGCAGGGTCGTCAGTCTTCATGGCCTGTCTCTGAGCAGCAGTGCAGGGGCTGGGAAGACTGAGCAAGTGTTCTGAAGGCTGGAGCTGGAAGCTTGGGGAGGAAGAATGTTGTTTTCTAGCATGGATCAGTGTCTTCGTCTTTTCAGGCTGTAACAGAATACCATAAACAGGATGGTTTATAAACAACAGAAATTTATTTCTCACAGTTCTAGAGGCTGAGAAGTCCGAGACCAAGGTGCTGGCAGATTCGATGTCTGGTGAGGGATTGCTTCCTCCTAGATGGACTTCTTGTTGTGTCCTCACTTGGTGGAAGAAGGAAGGGTCTCTCTGGGGCATCTTTTATATTTCGGTTTTTGGCCTTTTTTTTTTGAGATGAGGTCTTGCTCTGTCACCCAGGCTGGAGTGCAGTGGTGCGATCATAGCTCACTGCAGGTTTGACCTCCTGGGCTCAAGTGATCCTCCCACCTCAGCCTCCTGAGTAGCTGGGACTACAGGCACACACCACCATGCTTAGCTAATTTTTTTATTGTTTGTAGAGTTAGGGTTTTGCCATGTTGCTCAAGCTGGTCTTGAACTCCTGGGCTCAAGCAATCCGCCTGCCTTGGCCTCCCAAAGTACTGGGATTACAGATATGAGCCACTGCACCTAGCCTGGGGCATCTTTTATATGGGCACTAATCTTATTTACGAGGGCTCTGCTCCCATGACCTAATCACTTCCCAAAGGCCCCGCCTCCTAATACCATCACCTTGGAGGTTAGGATATCAACATATGAATTTTGGGGGGGAAACGGACATTGAGACCATAGCTGTTAGTATTCCCTCCCTTCTTCCACACCAGTAGAGTCTTCACTTTATACGGAAAAGCAGCAAGTGGGGTGAGGGCTATGGGAGTGGGAAACACCAAGACCTTGAGAGGTCGTGGTCCCATTTTAGTCCTTAGCAGAGCACAAGCATCTGCTCAGGGAAGACAATATTCTTGCCTTTTGGGCCATTGCAGGTGGAATTGGTGGTAAACAGCCCCAAGCCCGGCTCTTGCCCCATCATTGTTGGGGTGTCGTTATTACTTTTGCAGGCTGAACATTTATTTGGGTGTAACAGGGTTCTCTTGAGCCAGACCAGTGTCCATCTCTTGAATTCAGGTGAGGCTAGATATCTCTGGAAACAGTGGGACAGGATCCTCTTTTGTGTGGATTATGGTCCTTTGGGAAGAATCCTCACCTAGGGGAACAGGCGGCCATGCCAATAGGTTTGCTCAGCAGAAGTCATTAGGGGACAGGAAAGTTCTGGGTCCTCTGTCTCTATCACTGACTTCCACAGACTCATGTCTGGGTGCTAAGGTATGGGAGAGCAGGTGGGTGGCATGGTTGGAATCGCAAAAGTCATTTTCCTAAAATTCTGTCAGGCAGTGAGGCACAAGCAGCCCTGCTCCAGATCCCTTTGATAGAGTGGCATGGGAGGAGGGAGGTTCTGCTCTGCTTCCAACTGCTGGGGGCACAGCTTTGCATCTGGAGGAATGGGCCCTGGCTCCACAGTGGTGCCAGGTGGACCCAGTGGTACCCAGCAGAAGCGTCAGTGTCAGGCAGACACAGTTACCAGCAGAAGAGAAATACATCAGCTGTCATATAGCAACTGACCAGCCATGTCCATGAACATATGTGGGACACCTGCTGGTACTCCCAGAAACACTTTGGGTTGGGGGATTTGCTTGTTGGCAGCCTTGGAATGACATGAGAAGAAAAAGAAACCAGGTTTTCTGTTGAAGAAAACAGAACCCCATTTTTGTCCACAGACAGATCCTTCCAAGCAGCTGCTCTGTAGAAGGGCTGGGCCTGTAGGTTCCTGCCTCACATGTACCCCAGAGATGAGAGGCTGCCTGGCAGAACTGCCGCTGGCTGTGGCTTGGGCTGTTGGGGTCTTGGGGCCTGGATGCAATGTGATCTGACCCTGTGCTGCGCAGACCACCCAGCTCATAGCCCTGGCTGTCGCCAGTGCCTGCAATTTCTCAAGGTGAAAGCACTCTCCAGTGGGTCATTCGTCCGCGTCTGAGTGGTTTTCTGTTCGCGGAATCATTTATTTCTGGTGTCAGGGAGGCCCAGGGCGACTTTTCCCACTGGCTGTAAATGCTCCGAGCATCATCGATTCCTCTACTCCCATCTCCGGAAATCTGCTGGAGCAGCAAGTCTGTCTGGGATTCCTGGCTGGAAGGGCATGGGGCAGGGCAGGGGCCGGGGTGGCTTTGGTTCCCTCCCTCTCAGCAGAGGCAAGTGGAGGGATGCTGAAGCCTCCCCATCTCTCCAGGGAGCATCCTCATGGTTTGGGCCCTGTGTTGGAGTTTCCTGATGTGCAAGTGGGGAAGTGTGGCTAGCTTGGCTTGTAATGACATCTGACACTCTTGAAGCCCACCCTTGAAGCCCACCCAGGGCCACTGAATGTGCCCCAGCTTGGCTGAGGACTCCCTCAGAGGGCATTCTCCTCCTCTCAAAGATGCCCCCAGATCTCCATTAATCCTCCTGTCAGTAGGCTGCAGCCCATCTAGGTAGGGACGGCAGCAAAACCCCAGACTGTAGGCAGGGGCACCACCCAGCCCCAGGTGGAGCAAAGTGGACTGGAGCCAATGTGATGCACTCACCTCACATCGTGATCATGAGACTTTGGGGACCTCATGAGAACTTGCCTGCATGTGAATGCCTGTGTGCCATGGCTGCAGCATGTGTGGGCCTCCATGTCATCTTTGTGTTTGCACATGATCCTGTGTGATGAGGTGGGTGCTCGTGTGCTTCTATGTGTGTTTATGCATGCATGTTCACTTGGGTGTGACTTGTTGTAGGTGTTCATGTGTCTGAGTATGCATGTGTGTCTGTGTGTATGCTGGTATGTTTGTATCTGTGGTTGTATGTCTGGTGTTTGCATTGCTGTGTGCATGCATACTCATGGTGTTTGTGTGCCTGTGTCTCTGTGTGTGTGCATGTTCCTGGTATGCGTTTGTGTGTGCATGCTCATGGTGAATGTGCCTCTATGCGTGTATGCTCATGGTGTTTGTGTGCTTGTGTATCTGTGTGTGTGCATGCTCATAATGGGTGTGCCTGTGTGCATGCATACTCACATGTGTGTCTGTATGCCTATGTGTGCATGTTCACTGTGTGTGTGCATGCTCACGGCATGTGTATCTGTGTATGCATGTTCATGGCACATGTGTGCCTGTGTGCATGTTCATGGCATGTGTCTCTGTGTGCATGCTCATGGTATGTGTGTCTGTGTGTGACGCATGCTCATGGTGTTTGTGTGCCTGTGTCTTTCTGTGTGTGCATGCTTGTGGCGTGTGTGTGCCCATGTCTGAGTGGGATGTGTGTGGGGCTTGTGCCTATGTGTGTGTGAGGATGCCTGAGAGTGTGCACCTCTCTCCAGTTCTCTCTCTCTCTTCTTAATCTTTTTTACCCAAGGATTTATGGAAAATTCCAGGGTGGAGGTGGTGGCTGGGGAGGGAGACCCTTAGCTATAGTCTCATTGGCCTCAGAGCTGCTCTGGAGCCAGAGGGGACAACATTTCCCAGGCTCTAAGAGCTTCTCCTGAGAGAAAAGCATCAATCTGCTTGTCAAAGGGAAAATGGCCATTTGTCCTTGTCTAGAAGGACCCCAGGGCAGGGCTGGACCTGAGTAATCGCTGTCTCCTGGGCGCAGCACCAAGTAGGGTAAGTAACGGATGAGCTCAGGGTCTGGCAGGCTGTGCACCCTGGGGGCTGACACAGGCAGGCAGCCTGGTGGGGGTGGGCTGCAGCTTGGAAGAGGTGGGAGGGTCAGGAGAGGTGGCGGCTGAGGGAACTGGCCTGGTGGAGGTTGTGTTGGGGCTGCCTCAGTTGGCAACTGGGGCGAGAGGCCAGGGATGAGGGGTGAGCCTTGAGGGTGGGGTGGGGCCCCATTCCTTACTGATAGGCCAGGAGGAACATGGCACTCTCAGCACCCAGAGACACTCCCAGCCCTGACCCTACTTGCCAGGCCCTGCTGTCAGGAGGCCCTGGGTGGGGAAAGGGTCTGTTTGGGGATTTCCCTGGGGAAGGGAAAACTCCTCTCCATTTCCTCACCTTTCCTCTGCACTGTCTCCTCAGTGTCTTGGGCAATCCTTGCAGGTCTTCTCATCTGGGTGGGTGTCTGCTGTGTGACTGCCTGAGAAAACTGATGAACTTTGAGATCAGGCCCTTATCCTGGGGTGTGACTCTGCCACTGACCTCTGACCACAGGCTTCTCTCTCTGTGCCTCTATTTCCTCCTGTGCAGTGGATAGGGCCCTTCCTGATCCGCCCATCTATGATCCTAGGGCTGGTAAGGCCTTTCTGGGAGCAGGAGGAGTGGGGACACCCCTGTGCATACTCTTCCCCTCCTTTCCCTTTCTGTGATTTGCCCCACAACAGTGATGTTGCTGTGCTGGTGGGCATTGCAGAAGGGTCCCTTCCTATTGGGATAGTCCAGGCCTCATGACACCCCAGAAGCGAGTGGGCAGGAACCTGTGGTTACCTAGATGATCCATCTGGGCTTGGTCCTACATCCGGGGGTGAGCGGGAAGAGGAGGGAGCCATATGCTAGGGCTCACATTGAGGGGATGAGGATGCCACAAGGGTGGGGCTAGATGACGCCTTCCTCCTGGTACAAGTGACTCTTCAGCCAGTGAGGAGAGCACATTGCACATGTTTATTTGGCCCGTTCGTCTAATGTTGACTGAACTCTTACTCTGGGCTAGAGACTCTCCTTTGGCCCAGAGAACCCAGACTATTTTCAATCTTTGAGGCTCCTGGTATATTGAGAAATGAAGGTCCTGAATTCCTGCCCTTCTGTAGTTCTCTCCTTGTTGAATCCGGGCCAGTCTTGTGGCTTGCTTGGGCAACAGTGCAGCAAAAGGGACATCGTGCAAGTTCTGAGGCACGATGGAGCTTTACAACCTCTGCTTTCAGTCTCATGTTGCCCTAGGACTCCCTGTAAAGGAGCCCATGCTAACATCCTTGAATATAGGAAGCCCTGTGCAAACAGAGTGAGGCCCAGCCCACTCTCAGCCATGTCAGTCATCCCAGCTGGGCCTAAGCAGGTGAGTGAGGCCGTCTTGGTTCCTCCACCTCCAGTTGAGGTACCAGCTGGCTGCAAGTGCAAGAGTGAGTCAGCTGAAACCATCTGTTGCAGAAACAAGTTGCTCAGTTGAGCACAGCCCAGATTGCTAATTTTAGGCTACTAAGTTTTGGAATAGTTGTGTTTTTTTTTTTTTTTTTCATGTAGCAGAGGCTAACTGAAATAGAAATTTGAAATAGGAGTAGAGGTGCTACTGTAGCGAAAATTTAAAACATATGGCAGCTGGGCATAGTGGCTCAAGCCTGCAATCTCAGCACTTTGGGAGGCTGAGGCAGGAGGATCGCTTAAGGCTAGGAGTTCAAGACCAGCCTGGGAAACATAGCAAGACCTCAACTCTAAAAAACAAACAAACAAACAAAAATTAGCTAAGTTTGGTGGCTCACCCCTGTAGTCCCAGATACTTGGAAGGCTGAGGCAAGAGGATTGGTTGAGCCCAGGAGTTTGAGGGTGCAGTGGGCTGTGATCCTGCCACTGCAGTCCAGCCTGGGTGATAGAGCAAAGACTCTGTCTCTAAAAATAAGTAAATAAATAAAATAAAAATAAAATACACAGATAGACTTTGAGACTTCATGGCAGCTGGAGGATGGAAGGATGACAAAGAAACTGTTAGTGGACAATGGGAGAACAGTGAGGAAGCTGTTATTGGAGGCTGGAGAAAAGGCAACCTGTGTTATATAACACAATTAGTGTTGTTTGGAGGATAGAAAATGTAGGTAATAAGCCTGTGGATCTAGCTAAGGAGATTTCCACAGAGAATATTGAAAGTGCCTACTGGCTTCTTTTAGCAGCATAAGATAAGGTATCATAAGGGAGAGAAGAATTCAAGAAGGAGCCATTCAGTTTTCAAGCAAAAGCTAGACGCAATATAGACAGTCTAGGACAGTCTCTCCAGCAAAAGATACTCAAAATAAGAAATGGTCCCAGGGTAAAGAATGAATCAATATTGTGGCTGTAAGACTCTGTTTAGACCTCAGAAAGATTTAAGCCAGTACCTCGTAGATCCTCTTAGCTAGACAAAGGAGCTTCTAAAACAATCCGGACACCAACCCAAAGTAGAAAGAGATGTAGCTTGGAAAGTATTATAAATGTGGCTTTTGAAGCATGGAGTTGCTCCCAGCCAGATTCATGGGAAATCCACAAAAAAAGAGAATCGTCTTGGGGAAAAAAATACTAACTTGGATTAAAAGGGACAGAGGCTGAGTGTGGTGGTTCATGCTTGTAGTCCCAGCACTTTGGTAGGCTGGAGTGGGAGAATGGCCTGAGCTCAGGAGTTTGAGACCAGCAGCCTGGGCAACACAGTGAGAACTTGTCTCTACTAAAATTTTTTTTAAAAAATTAGCCAGCTGTGGTTGCGTGCACCTGTAGTCCCAGTTACTTGGGAGGATGAGGTGGGAGGATTGCTTGAGCCCAGGAGTTCGAGGCTGCAGTTAGCTATGATCACACCACTACACTCCAACACTCCAGCCTGGGTGACAGAGACAGACTCTGTCTCAAAAAATAAAAATAAAAAGACAGAAACAACAAAATGAGAAAAGATCTCTAGGCTTCCAACTTTTTACAGGCAAAAAACAGAGATCCAGCTGCAAATAGGATCTATTCATTTTTGAAAAGGGAGATGTCTCAGATAGTGGAGCCCAGAGTATGAAGCCAAGAACCAAAGAGAACAATAGATTAGGAAATCACTCCCAGGAAGCAGAAAATAGGTCCCAGTCAAAGAAAACTCCTTGCCTTTAGAGTAGAGGGAGCTGATAACATCTGCCCAGCTAGATTTCAAAATCACTATGGAATAGTGACTACATGTACCTCCCACTTGCCTCTCCCCTTTGTTAAATTAATTAATTAATTAATTAATTTAGAGACGGGGTCTTGCTTTGTCACCCAGGCTGGAGTGCAGTGGCTGGATCATAGCTCACTGCAGCCTTGAACTCTTGGGCTCAAGTGATCCTCCTAACTGGGGCTGTAGTCAAACACCACCATGACTGGATAATTTATTTTTTGTTATTTTATTTTATTTTTTGTAGAGACAGTATCTTGCTATGTTGCCCAGGCTGATCTTGAACTCCTGGCCTCAAGTGATCCTCCCACATCAGTCTCTCAAAATATTGGGCTTGCAGGCATGAGTCACTGTGCCTAGCCTACCCCCCTCTTTTAGATGGGGGTTTCTCTTGAGGGATATTCTATCCCCATCTCGTTATGGTATGTTAAGTGTGTTGAGGTGAAATAACTTATCTTTTTAATTCCTAAGTCTTTGGATCAACATAAGCTCTACCCACGGAACGACACCTAAGTACCCTGATCAATCTCTGCTTCTGTGGTTCCTTGATGTTCCCCTCCTTCTGTGCTATATGTAGGGAACAAGAATTGCTTCACAGGAGCCCTAATATCTTAGGTGACACTTTCTATAGGGGAAGCACAGGCAGCCCTGATGGGTTCCCCCAGTCATCTTCTCCTTTTTTGAAGGATAATACTTGTTCACAGCTGAATCACTCTATTGGCTGGTTTCCTGCCTATAGAATCCCAGAATAATGGCAGCTTCCTTTCATTTTTTCCTGTCTCTGTTCCATTTAGTCCAAGCTGGCAGTGTTGCTGGTGACATGATATTCTCAAAATCCTGGTGGGTCTCCCGTGTATATTAAGGGGATCCACTTCATTAGACACAGAGTTCTTTACAGATTCTTCCTCGGTAGCCCCATCTCTATTCCCGGCTCCTGCTGATATGGTTGGTTGGATCCATGATTTGTACGTCTAACAGCTCCAGCAGAAGATTGCTCAGCCACACCCTTGGTATTCTCTCTAGAGCATGCCTTAGCATCTTTTATAATATGGATGAGTTGAGAATATTCCAAATAATCGAGTTCTGGTTCCTTTTTGCTTAGTAGCTCCTTCTCAGTTTATCTCTTTCCCCTTGCATTTTACTAAAAACAGTAAGGAGAAACCAGACTGCACCTTCCATATTTTGCTTGGAAATCTCTTCAGCTAGATATCCAAGTTACTTCCAAGTTCTATTTTCCACCCAACACTAGCACACAACTCAGCCAAGTTCTTTGCCACTCTTTCCTCCGGTTTCCAATGATAGGCTCCTTATTTCAATCTCAGATATCACCAAAGACATCTTTAATGTTCATATTTCAACTGATATTTTGTTCATGACAATATACATTTTCTCTAAGATGACAGGTGCTTTCTCTGCTGTGCTCTTCCTTCTGAGTCCTCACCAGAGTATACTTTAATGCCTATATTTGTACTGATAATCTCTTTCGACAATCTAGGCTTAAAATTCCTCCAGCCTCTACCCATCACCCAATTCCAAAGCCCTTACACATTTTAGGCAGCACCACCTCTTGGTACCAAAATCTGTATCCGTTTTTTTTAGAGCTGTCGTAACAAGTTACCACCAACTAGGTGGCTTAGACCAATGGAAGTTTATCATCTCACAGTTCAGGAGGCCAGAAGTCCAAGATTAAGCTGTCAGCAGGGTTGGATCCTTCTGGAGGTTGTGAGGGAGAACACGTTCCATGCGTCTCCCTGGCTTCTTGTGGTCACTGGCAACCTTTGGCATTTCATGTCTTGTAGTTGCCTCACTCCAATGTCTGTCTCCATCTTGACATGACTGTCTTCCCCATGTTTGTCCTCTGTGTCACTTTATGGCCTCCTTAGAAGGATACCAGAAGGTCCACCCTAATCCAATATAATGTCATTTTAGCAAATTACATTTGCAAAGACCTTATTTCTGAATAAGGTCACATTCTGAGGTCCTGGGGTTGACATGCATTTTGGGGGGGACACTATTCAACCCTGTAAAAAATTAATTAATTTCTTAACTCCTACAACCCTCTGAAGAATACTTGCATAGACGCATGAGAGAGGAATGAATTTATTTCAAAAGAGACAGTAGGAAACACCTGGTCCCATGCTTGGTCCAAGGCTGTGATACCTTCCATAGTATTCATTGTGACCTTTCTTCTCTTCCTGGACTTTTTCAGTGTAGTGTTCCCGGGTTACCCCAAATAAAATTCAACCCATCTTGTACCCTGATTGGGATTGACACTAAATCACTTGTCCTTGCTTTATTTTCTTTCTAGCATTTATCACTATTAACAAAACTTACATTTTACTTATTTCTTTTGTTCATTGTTTGCCTTCCCCACTGGGATAGCCTCTGTGAGGGCAAAGATTTTTGTTCATGTATTCACTTCTATATTCTCAGCACTCAGAACAGTGTCTGGTACATAGTAGGTGCTCAATAAATAAAAAGTTGTCATATAACTGAATGCATGCGTGAATTAAAGGACTCCTGGAAACTGGGCATCTAGCTGTTGTGGACAGGGAGCCCATTCTTAGTCATGTAGTGAACCCTTAGAAGAGGCAGGGCCAGGCCTCCAGAGTCCTTGCTTTGAGCCTCATGGGTCTGTTGGACAGTTTCAGAATCTTAGGAAATAATTGGGATGGTTGGTTGGCTGGAGGAGGAAATGAAATAAGAGTTGGGATTCTCTGGGGCTGCCACTGACCCACTGGGTCATCTTGACAACTTTGTTCTGTCTCTCCTGGCCCCTGGCTCCCTGACCTCAGCCTCCTTCACTTGGCTGTCTGGAAAGCAGTTACTTTCTCTCCTGGCCCCGTGTTTTCTCTCTTTGGCATGTGGGAATTAAAGACAAAAAGTCTCAAAATCACTTTGAACTCCATGGAGGGTGCCAACTAATCTGAGGACATTATTAGTATAAGACAATTCCTTTGAAAATGGAAATTGCTGTATCACACAATCTCCCAACCACAGGGTGGAATTAATGAGCAATTTGCTCAAGATTCACAGCTTCAAAATGACCTTCCAGGTGGCCAAAGGAAATTTACATCTACACTTCAATCAGAAATTTTTTTGTAGAATGTAAGGGGGGAGGGTTTAATTTTCTGAGATCACAAATGGCTATCCCCATCCCAAGAAGAAGAGAGCCCGTGATAAAGACCGCCCTGGTATCTGTGAATTCTCTAGCTAATTAGAAAAGTGAATCTAATTTCACGGATTTCAGCTCTTATTAATTTATCCTAAGCTTGTTGGTAATGAAGCCATGTGTTTCTTTCTTAAGAAGGAAACATCAGAGAGGAAGAGAATGGGTTTGAGGCTGTGCTGTTTATTCCCTTGCCTTCAATCTATTAATTGAGGAAATAACATATGATTTAATATATATTACAATGTCATCAACACAGCACTTGCTTTAGCAAGTGTGGTTATCCCACATAGGTTTACAGTGCCTGCCACAGCTAGGAAAGAAGGAATAACTGACAGGGAAGTGACCAACAGGGTCTGCTACCTTCCTAATTTCTACTGCTTCATTCTATCCTGTAATATTCAGCAAACATCTATTGAACATCTTCCATGTTCCAGGCAAGCTAGACTTGAACAAGACTGATAGGGATTTTAGAACCTATGCATGACCGTCTTAAACACATAATTATTCTAAATAATTATTTACAATTGTGATAAGGACTTTGAAAAAGAAGTAGTGTGTTTTGTACTTCCCCTTTCCACATAGATATCTTGTTAGCCAGCTAGAGAGGAAACTTAAGACATCAGAGATTGGCCTGAGCCGTCTTTCATAAATCCTCTATAATCATTATACGACAAAGCTCACCTAGATATTACGTAGAGTATGAACTGCTCAGAGTTTAGCAGTAGAGATTAGTAAAAGTAAGTAAATGTTCAAATAAGTGTAAAATTCTGAAACAGACTAGTATCAACAGTATCTGGACAAACTTGGCACTAAACAAAGCAAATTGGAGGCTCTGGCCTCTGGGATGAGAAAGTTCATCCCCAGATACAACACAGAGACTGATAAGAGTAGACAACAGAGTCTAGCTCAAGACAGAAGTGTTAAATTCTAGTGCCATGGCCAACATTAGCCCCTTGTTTCAGGAGATTTACATTTAAGATTTTCTCAACATCAGCCATGGTTAGAACTTTAGTCCCGAGGGAAACCAGCCATTCATTTCAGGGAAATGTGGGTGTTGACAAGGGAACCCTTGTGGGAGTGTTCTGCAGGTGGTCTCCATCCTGCCCAGTAAGACTTGGATATGGGAGTCAGCTGTGTGAGGGGGGCCATGCAAACATTGGTGAGATCTCTTTATGTGGAAAATTATATTTTCCTAAAGTGGCCACAATCTGTTTCCTGTTTTTCGAGAACTTGCTACTGCTCCATCAAGATGTGGATTCTGTGTCTCCTCTCCTTGAAGCTGGGTGGCCCTTTGTGACTGCCTTGATGGATTAAATGTGGTTCAAGTGACGCTGCATGACTTTCAGGCTAGGTCATGAAAGGAGATGTGACATCTGTCCCACTTGCATATTCATATTCTCTCTCTCTCTCTCTCTCTCTCAGTGCTTGCCCTTGGAACCTAATCTCCATAGTGTGAAGAAGTTCAGGCCATGGAAAGACTGCAGGAGACATGAGGGGAAGTCTGCAGGAGGACTTTTGAGAAAGGTTTCCTCACTTCTAATAAATAGCTCAGGAAAATATGGTTTCTCTTCTTTGTACAGCTGTGATGCCTGGGAACTTCTGTGGCAACCTTGCTTCCAGCCAATACACAGAGTGGGGCAACTCTCAGAAAACCACTGAGAAAAGAGTCAGAGTGCTGAAGTACCCTATCTGGAATCCTGTCTTCCCAACTCCGGGTTTCCTGATCTATCAGGTAATAAACCCCCTTACGTGCTAAGATACTTTGAGTTGAGGCGTTCTGTTACTTGTAGCTGAAGTAACATTCTCCCTGATTTGGAATCTGCTCCCTGAGGGCTTTGGTCAGTTCCTGCCCTCTATGTGTGTTCTGGGGACCTGGGCTCTCCCACAGGAGTCATTAGGCTGCAGAAAGCTCCCTAGAGCTGTGCTTTGGGAGTCAGAGCAGAGACTTCTGGAGTTGGATCCATTTTCTAGGAGTGTTCATGATTTCAGCAGAACCTGTTTTATTACTTCTTCTGGGGTTACATGTGTGAGCTAAGCCTTTGTACTTCAGAGATCATTTCCTGAGAATGAGAAGTGGAGAAGGGGGCAGGGAGTCATCCTTTATTTGTTATAGTCCCAGAGACAGGTGACATGAGAGACTTTCCTTGTTGGCAGAGGATGAAGGAGGAGGGCATGAACTGTGGAGTCAGATCCAGGATTGAACCTTGACACCTTCCTTGCAGGCTGTGTGACCTTAGGATGGTCACCTCACTATTCTAGTCCTCAGTGACCACATCTTAAAGTGGAAGTACTAGTCCTATTTCAGAGGATGCAATTGGAGATTTACAGCCTGTATCTGATCTGCAGCTATGTTTAGTCAGCTGACTGAGTGGTTTTTTTGAGAAAATTGAGTGTATTCATGGGTGTTTACAAATATAAAAACTTACCAACGTGTAAACTTCAAATATCTGGAGTGTGTTGTATGTCAGTTATACCTCAATGAAGCTGTTAAAAGTTGAATTTGTTGATGTTGTTTACAATCAGGAACGCTGGAATGTTGGTTTCTTTGGGGAAAAAGAGGGGAAATATTTGGCAGTGCTGAGCCCACCTTCTTGTGAGGCTGCAGAGGGCTACCTCCTTCAGACAAGGTATCCCTGCTTCGGTTTGCCATGGTTCCACCAGCACCTCTTGCTCAGAGTGAGTTTTGCTGTTGGCCCCCTGGAGATATTTGAGTTTGTGACCTCTGACCTGCCCCATGTATTTATACGTAAGCCTGGATACTCAGGGAGTGGTCTGTAGACCAGCTGCATCCTGAGAGCTTGTTAGAAGCACAGAATCTCGGCCCTCACCCCAGGCCTCCTGAATCAAATTTGCCTTTAAACAAGATCCTTGCACATTCCTTGTGATCCTTGTGATTCTTTGCACCTTCAAATTTAAAAAGCACTGGCTCTGATGATCAGAAATCATGTCTAGAAGTCATCTGGCCCAGAGTAGGCACCCACTAAGGGTAAACTCTTGCTGTATGATTTAATCCGCAGGGCAGTTCATTGTTCAGAGGAGTTCACACTTAAACTGTACTCAGTGATTCACCTGGATCTCACAGCCAATAGGGGGCAGAGCTGGGATTCAAACACAGGGCTGTGACACAGAGATTTATGCTCTTCCCTCTCTACCACCTGCCCCTCTAAGAAGAGAAAGAAACCATATGCAGAGGGAGAAGCTACAGAAGTCACCTAGGAGACCCAAGCTTATCTCTGGGGATAAGAGCAGCCCTGTAGAGCAGGTGACAGGCTCTCCCCAGGGCTACTTGAAGCTTCACTCCTTTCTCTCAGGGCAAGGCCCAGAGCTTGGTGCAGAGTACAGTCTCAATGGGGAAGGGGGAAAGGGAGGAGATTTGGGAGGAGGGGGAAGAGGAGCAGAGGAGGAAGGAAGGATGATATCAAACAGGCATGTCCTCAGTTACCTGCCCAGCCCCATGCCCTGGGTGAAAGATAGTGCATTAGTCCATGTTCACACTGCTATAAAGATACTACCTAAGACTGGATAATTTATAAAGAAAAGAGGTTTAATTGACTCACAGTTCTGCATGGCTGGGGAGGCCTCAGGAAACTTACAATCATGGTGGAAAGCGAAGGGGAAGCAGGCACTTTCTTCACAAGGTGGCAGGAGAGAGAGCACGTGGAGGACATGCCACGCTTGTAAACCATGGGATCTCATAAGAACTCCCTCACCATCGCAAGAACAGCATGGGGGAAACCGTGTCCGTGATCCTGTCACTTCCCACCAGGTCCCTCCCTCGACATGTGGGGACTACAATTCAAGATGAGATTTGGGTGGGGCCACAGAGCCAGACCATACCATATCAGATGGTTTATCCATTAGGACTTGCATTCAGTCAAGAGATGGAATTTAAACCTGTAAGTATTTATTATTTTTTTAACCCCACACAACAAGAGAGATAAGTAGTGGTAGTGTTTTAGTGGTTCAAAGATTTGGGTCCGCAGTCTCTGTTTCTCTTGGCCATTTCCTCATGGTCGCAAGATGGCCGCTGCAGCTCCACTTATCAGGACACGGGCAGGAAGAGAGGAAAGCAAGTCTTTCTTAGAAACCTTTAATGTATGTATGTCTTATTGGCCAGGGCTAGGCTAGAAAATATAATGTTTAATTTAGCCTTTTTTGTTTGTTTGTTTTTGAGACAGAGTCTTGCTCTGTCACCCAGGCTGGAGTACAATGGTGCAATCTCTGCTCCCTGCAACCTCTACCTCCTGGGTTCAAGCAATTCTCCTAACTCAGCCTCCCAAGTAGCTGGGATTACAGGTGTGCCCAACCGTGCCTGGTTAATTTTTTTTTTTTTTTTTTTTAGTAGAGACAGGTTTTCACCATGCTGGCCGGGCTGGTCTTGAACTCTTGACCTCAAGTGATCTGCCCGCCTCAGCCTACCAAAGTGCTGGGATTACAGGCATGAGCCACTGCGCTTGGGCTGTTTAATTTAGTTTTGTCTTTAGTTGGGACTCTTTGTTCTGTTGATCCCTTTCTCCACCCCCACCTTCCTGCCAAATGAGGTTTATACTAACAAGAAAGGAGGACACAGTTATTGAGTAGACATCTGGCAATGTCTGCCACGAATGGGAACGTAGGACCTAATTCCTGATTCCTTGTTGACGTGGAGTAGTTCTCCCTAGTCTGGAGGTAGCTTGCACACTCTCTTGGGCTCAGCTTTGCTCTGGGAGTGAGAAGCTGTGCCTCCTTTTGTCTCTCCCAATGCCGTGACCCAGCAAGGCGGTTGGAGAGAATCCATGTGTCTGGGGACAGCTGGACCACAGCCTCGCTGCCCTGGCTGCACACCTGTTGGAAGCTATATTTAGAGCAGTAAGTCTAAATCTTGGGGCAAGGAGAAGAGAGAAGCCAAAGGGGCAAGAAAAAAATAAAAGATGCAGCCCAGAATAATGGGATGTTATTCCCTGTTGTGCATAGCCACAGCCTACTCTGGGCTGGTTCTTAAGAAGCAGGAAGGAATAGCTGTGGGCACTTGTGGGGGCCAGGCTGGAATTAGGAAAACTGCTGCTCACAGGATTTGGAGAGCTGTAAACTCTGCCTGCGCTGGCATGAAGGTCTGTCCTGAAAAGTCCTAAAACCCCTTCTAGAATTGTAGAATTGGGGCCCCTGAACCTTTCGATTGTGGCACTCATAGGCAGGGTATAAGGCTTCATGCTCTCCTCTCCCCTCAAATTTCCACTCAGGAAAAAACTCAAGGATTATAAAGAATGGAAAGAAATAAAACAGATTGGATTTGTCATGCTGCTAGCAATAGATAAATGATTCACTTAGTAGTTACTTTAGAATATGAACATACTAGGCTGGGCGCGGTGGCTCACACTTGTAATCCCAGCACTTTGGAAGTCCAAGGTGGGTGGATCATTTGAGGTCAGGAGTTCGAGACCAGCCTGGCCAACATGGTGAAATCCTGTCTCTATTAAAATTACAAAAAATTAGCTGGGCGTGGTGGCAGGTGCCTGTAATCCCAGCTACTCAGGAGGCTGAGGCAGGAGAATCGTTTGAACCCGGGAGGTGGAGGTTGCATTGAGCCAAGATCGTGCCACTGCCCTCCAGCCTGGGCAACAGAAGGAGACTCAATCTCAAAAAAAAAAAAAAAAAGAAAAGAAAAGAATATGAACATACTAAAGGATTTTTGTACTATAAAACAATTTCCTAAAAACTTAAAAATAACTCTCAATAGTTTTGTTTTACTTATGAAAGTAGCTGATATTTGCAAACAGCCCATCATAGGGATATGAGTGATTAAGGGTTGAACACCAAACTTAGACGGCCTTGATGAAATTCAGGAAAATTGCAGGTTAAATATTATCGATGCCAGTCTGGATTATTGTAGACGGTGAAGTAAACCTAGCAACCCACAAAAAGGTGAATGGTCATATTAAAGCTAAGCTAAAAGAAGCTTTTATAATAAAAATAGCAAGGCCATTAGTAACGAAACAAAACCACAGCCAGTGGGCAACACTGATGAAGTCGTAGCCATGAGCCCTTCCGGAAAGTTGTGAAATTCTAACCATCTGCAAGTGTGCTTGCAGTGTAGGAGCTTGACAGTGTTGCCAAGTGTTGTGTGGCAGCCAGGTTTTTTAGCAAAGGACACAGTCAGAGTCCTAGGTAATTTTAGTTTATGGATAGTACATTTTAGTAACTTTTCACGACTCACTTATTAGGTTACTAGTAAGTAACCCTTCTAAGCCAAAAGTATGAGAGTCTATAGAAGCAGGAGTCACTTGCCTGTAAGAAGTGAAGAAGAGACGTGAGGGGTCACTGTGACCCACTGTGGGAGCTCCTGTGGCCTGGCAGGGAGCTGCAGACCACATGTGGGAACTCTGCTTTGAGAAGTAGGTCGGCTACTGGAGGTTTTTCTCCTGCAGTGATCTCTGTCTGTATGGTGCAACATTATCAAAAACTTTCTCCCTACTGGATTATTTCCTTTCGCACACACACAGGCTGTAATTACTCCTATCTTAAAACTTAACTTGCTGGACACCCTATCCCCCCCAACCTCCCCAGTTACTACCACAATTCTCTCCTTGCTG
Organism: Pongo pygmaeus; assembly: GCF_028885625.2. NCBI lineage: Eukaryota > Metazoa > Chordata > Mammalia > Primates > Hominidae > Pongo > Pongo pygmaeus. The sequence continues at coordinate 78,410,654 of NC_072389.2, forward strand.
CTGCAACAAAAATTCTCAAAAGAGTTGTCTATATTCAGCATCCCCAATTCTTCTCCCATTCTTGAACTATTCCAAATCAAGACTATTCAATGTCTTGAACCATTCCAAAGGATTTTTGTCCCCAGAGTCCCACTGAAACAGCCTTTGTCAAGGTTGCCACTGACTTCCACGACAGATGCCCCTCTCATCCTGTCAGCATCAGCAGCAGAATAACCAGCTGATTCCTGATTGCCTGGGACATTTCCAGGCTTTAAAATGGAAAGTCTTGTGTTCCAGGAACCACCACAGTGCTGGGCAAATCCAGACTGGAGGTCACCCTAGATCAATGACCTCCACATTGCTGCATCCGTTGATAATTTTTTTTTTTTTTTTTTGAGACAGGGTCTCACTCTGTCACCCATGCTGCAGTGCAGTGGTATGATCTCAGCTCACAGCAAACTCTGTCTCCCGGGCTCAAGTGATCCTCCCACCTCAGCCTGCTGAGTAGCTGGGACTATAGGCACACGCCACTGCACCCGAGTAATTTTTTATTTTTTGTAGAGATGGGGTCTCTGTATGTTACCCAGTCTGGTCTCAAACTCCTGGGTTCAAGCGATCTTTCCACTTCAGCCTCCTAAAGTGCTGGCATTACAGGAGTGAACCACCGTGCATGGCCCATTGATAAATTCTTAGTTCTCTCTTGGACCTCACAGTATCTTTCTAAAACACAACTTTTTTTGAGATATCATTTACATATAATAAACTCTACGTATTCAAAGTGTACAAATTAGTAAGTTTTGACATATGCATACACTCATGAAATCATCATGGCCATCAAAGTAATGACTCTATCCTTTACCTCCAAAAGTTTCTTCATGCCCATTTGCAACCCCTCTCTTCTGCTTGTCACACCTGTGTTCCCCCCAATTCTCACACCTGAGTATTAATAGCAATACCTAATAGTAGTAGTAATTAATAGTATTACTCAATCTACAGATGTATTACTTATTTATAAAATTGGATATATTTATTACATATAATTTATATTTTATTATATGCAATCCATATATTATAATCTATTTATTATATAAGTATTATATATTATTAATTACTATTAATAGTAATAGTAATTAATAGTGATACCCAATCTACAGATGTATTACTTATCTATTGCTGTATAAAAAATAACCCCAAAATTTATCAGCTGAAAACTGCAAATGTTTATCATCTCTCATCTTCTGTGGGCCAGGAGTGTGGGGCATAACTTACCTGGGTGACTCTGCCTCAGGCTCTCTCCCAAGGTTGTAACCACGGGATCCGCCAGGGCTGTGATTTCATTTTATAGGCAAGACAGAAGTCACCACCTCTTTGAAACCTAATCTCAAAAGCAACATCTCATCATTTTTGCCATATTCTGTTCATTAGAAGTGGGTCACAAGGTCCCGCCCACTCTCAAGGGGAAGAAGTTACACAAGGGTGTCAGTGCCAGGGGGTGGGAATCATAGGGAGACGTTTTAGAGGTTGCCTTCCACAACAGGCAACTATTGATCTGCTTTCCATTACTATAGATTAGTCTGCATTTTTTGAGTTTTAAGTAAGTGGAATCATACGGTATGTAGTCTTTTTTGTCCATCTTCTTACACTCAGCATAATTATTTTGAGATTAATTTATGCTGTTGCATTTATCAATAGTTCATTCTTTCTATTGCTGAATAGTATTTGTATGGATACACCACAATTTGTTTATTCATTCACCTGTTGATGGACATTTGAGCCATTTATTAATAGTTTTGGGCTACTACAAATAAGTCTGCTGTGGACATCCATCTACAAGTCTTTGTATGGACATATGCTTTCATTTCTCTTCGGTAAATATTTAGAAGTGGAAAGGCTAGAACATACGGTAGGCATATATTTACCTTTTTAATAAACTGACAAACCATTTTCCAAAGTGACTGAATCATTTTACATTCCCATCAGCAGTGCATGAGAGATTCAATTTCTCTGTTTCCTTGCTAACACTTGATATGGTCAGGCTTTTTAATTTTAGCCATTCTTGTGGCTGTGTAGCGCTATTTTGTTGTGGTTTTAATTTGCATTTCCTTAATGATTACTGATGTTAAAAATCTTTCCGTGCTTATTTGCTATTCATATATCTTCTTTGGTAAAGTGTCTGTCTTTAGACCATTTTTAACTAGGTTATTTGTTTTCCTATTTGGTTTTGAAAATTCTCTGTATATTCTGGATACATGTCCTTTGGCAGGCACATACATGATTTATAGACATTTTCTTTTGGTCTGCATCTTGTCTTTTATTCTCTAATGGTGTCTTTCAAAGAACATTATGTTTCAGTTTTGATGAAGTTCAATCTATCAATTTTTCTTTTACAGATTGTACTTTTGGTGTCACACCTAAGAAATCTTTGCCTAAGTCAAGGTCACAAAGATTTTCTTCATACTTTTTTCTAAAATTTTTTATAGTTTTAGTGTTTACATTTAAATCTAGGATCATTTTTAGTTAATTTTTGTAAATGGTGCAAGCTGTTGGATTGAATTTCATTTTCCTGTGTGTGGATGGTCCAGTTGTTCCTACATCATTTGCTGAAAATATTATCTTTTCTCCATTGAATTTCTTTTGCACCATTGCCAAAAATCAGTGTGTATCTATTTCTAAATTCTATTTTTTGTTTCAGTGATCTATTTTTTGTCTTTACAGTAGTAATTATATTGATAATTGTAGCTTTAAAATAATTCTTAAGATCAGGCCGCGTTAGTCCTCCAACTTTGTTCTTTTACAAAGTTTTGCTTTTCTAGATCTTTTGTGTTTCAACACAAATTTTAGAATTAGCTTGTCAATTTCTACCAAAAAAGCCTGCTGGAATTTTCATTGGGATTGCATGGAATCTATACATAAATTTGGGGAGAACAAACATCTTGAGTCTTTCAACCCATGAACATGATATATCTCTCCATTTATTTAGGTTGTCATTAGTTTTTCTCAGCAATATTTTACATTTTTCAGTGTTGAGATCTTTCATATCTTTCTCCTAAGTATTCCATATTTATTGATGCTATTGTAAATGGTGTTTTAAAAATTTCAACTTCTGATTGTTCATTGCTGGTATTTAGAAGTAGAATTGATTTTTACATATTGATCTTGTGTCCTGCAACTATGCTAACTTACTTACAAATTCTAGTAGCTATTTTTGTAAATTTCATCACATTTTCTACATAGGGAATCATGTCACCTGCCAATAAAGACTGGTGCCTTTTTTCTTTTCCTTGGATAAACTCCACTTGGTCATGATGTATTATCCTTTCTTACATATTGTTGAATTTAATTTGCTAAAATTTTGTTTAGAACTTATGCATTTATGTTCATGAGGAATATTGGTCTATCATTTTTTTTTTCTTCTGATGGCTTTGCCTGGTTTTGGTATCAGGGTAATGCTAGTCTCATGGAATAAGTTGGGAAAAATGCCCTGCTCTTCAATGTTTTGAAAGAGTTTGTGCAGAATTGATAATGTTTCTCTTTAATCTGTAGCATAATGTTTGAAGGAAATTTTCCTCCTATAATGTTTGGTGAAACCACCTGGGCTGGAGTTTTCTTTGTGTGACTTTTAAATTTTTTAGTTTAATTTTTTCAGAGACAGGGTCTTGCTCTGTCACCTAGGGTGGAGTGCAGTGGTGCAATCACAGCTCACTGTAAAGTTGAATCCTAACTCGTGGGCTCAAGTGATCCTCCCGCCTCAGCCTCTTGAGTAGCTAGGACTACAAGTCCATGCCACCACAACTGGCTAATTTTTAAATTTTTTGTAGAGAAGGGGTCTTGCTATGTTGCCCAGGCAGGTCTCAAACTCCTGGTCTTAAGCGATCTTCCTACCTCGACCTACCACAGTGCTGGGATTACAGGCATGAGCTGCTGTGGCCAGCCTTTTTGTGTGAATTTTTAATTAACAGAAATTTCTTTAATAGATATATGGCTATTCAGATTATCTATTATTCTTGAGCGAGTTTTGGTAATTAGTGTCTTTTAAATAATTTGTTCATTTTTATCTAAGGTGTTATAATATTAATTTGTTCATAATACTCCCTTATTATCCTTGCTTTATCTGTAGAATCTGTAGTGATATCATCTCTCTCATTCCCAATATTGGTAATTTTTGTCCTTTTTCTTTTTTTCCTTAGAAGCCCAGCTAGAGGTTTATCAGTTTTATTATCTTCTCAAAAAAATCGCTTTTGCTTTCATTGATTTTTTTCTATTGTTTTCCATTTTCTGTTTCATCCGTTGGCCTTCTGATTTTTATTTTTTTCTTTCTTCTGCTTACTTTGCATTTTTTTTTATTATTATACTTTAAGTTCTAGGGTATATGTGCACAACGTGCAGGTTTGTTACATATGTATACACGTGCCATGTTGGTTTGCTGCACCCATCAACTGGTCATTTACATTAGGTATTTCTCTTAATACTGCCCTTCCCCCAGCCCCCCGCCCCCCAACAGGCCCCGGTGTGTGATGTTACCCACCCTGTGTCCAAGTGTTCTCATTGTTCAGTTCCCACCTATGAGTGAGAACACGCAGTGTTTGGTTTTCTGTCCTTGTGACAGTCTGCTGAGAATGATGGTTTCCAGCTTCATCCAAGTCCCTGCAAAGGACATGAACTCATCCTTTTTTATGGCTGCATAGTATTCCACGGTGTATATGTGCCACATTTTCTTAATCCAGTCCATCACTGATGGACATTTGGGTTGGTTCCAAGTCTTTGCTATTGTGAATAGTGCCACAATAAACATACGTGTGCATGTGTCTTTAAGTAGCATAATTTATAATCCTTTTGGGTATATACCCAGTAATGGGATCACTGGGTCAAATGGTATTTCTAGTTCTAGATCCTTGAGGAATTGTCACACTGTCTTCCACAATGGTTGAACTAATTTACGCTCCCACCAACAGTGTAAAAGCATTCCTATTTCTCCACATCCTCTCCAGCACCTGTTGTTTCCTGACTTTTTAATGATCGACATTCTAACTGGCATGAGATGGTATCACATTGTAGTTTTGATGTGCATTTCTCTGATGACCAGTGATCATGAGCATTTTTTCATGCGTCTGTTGGCTTACTTTGCGTTTTATATGCTCTTCTTTTTCTAGTGTCTTAAGGTGGAAGTTGTAATCATTTCTTTTTTTTCTAAGAACTATGGCTCTATGTCAACCTTTCTTTTCTAATATAGGTGTTTACTGCTTAAATTTCTTTCTAAGTACTGCTTTAGCTGTAGCCACAAATTTTGGTATGTTGATACGTTTTCATTTTCATTCCGTTCAAAAGACTTTGATGTTCTTGGACTATCATCTCCATCTCTTCAAGCTGGGGTGTCTATCAGGCTCTGCCTGAGACCCATCCCTGTTTTGAGTCTGGAAATTCCCTTGCAGCAGGAAGCTGGGGTAAGAGGATGGCTGACCTTATTTATTTCCTGTCTCTGAGGGAGACCTGTCTTTCATTGCTTAATGTCCAGTGCCTTGAAAACCATTGTTTCATATGGTTGTTTCATGTTGCTGAATTCTTTTTTGTTTTTTGAGACGGAGTCTCTCTCTGTCACCCAGGCTGGCAGTGCAGTTGTGCCATCTCAACTCACTGTAACTTCCACCTCCCGGGATCAAGTGATTCTCCTGCCTCAGCCTCCTTAGTAGCTGGGACTACAGGTGCCTGCCATCACGCCCAGCTAATTTTTGTATTTTTAGTAAAGACAGGGTTTCACCATGTTGGACAGGCTGGTCTCCAACTCCTGACCTCAAGTGATCCGCCTGTCTTGGCCTCCCAAAGTGCTGGGATTACAGGCGTAAGCCACCACGTCTGGCCTCATGTGGCTAAATTCTACTAAACAGTGAAAGAACAATAATCTCAATGCCATGTAAATTCTGCCAGCATATAGAACACGGTAGCATACCCTTAAACAACTTTTAGGAGACTTGTGCAGGCTTGATTAAAGAAAAAAAAAAAACAGACAGGACAGTATGAGAAAGGAAAATTATAGGGTAATTTCGAGTGGGTAACAAAGTGGAAATCCTAAACAAAACAGCAGTAAACAGAATCCCACACAGGTAAAAAAGATAATACATCATGATCAAATCGGATTTATCCTAGGAATGCAAGATTGACTTAATATTAGAATTTTTCTTACTGAAATAGAGATTCATTTTTGTTTTACTTGTTTCATTTTAGTTTTGATTTTAGATTTTTTTTAACATTAAATTTTATCATTATGGAGAATGTCTACCTGGTTCCAAAGTCAGATCTACAAAACCAGGGACATTCTAAGAAGTCCAGCTCTGTCCCTGCCCTTGCCACATTTTTGTTTCTTTCCTTCCCTCTTTTCTTTTTTTTTTTTTTTGAGATCAAGTCTCTGTCACCCAGGCTGGAGTGCAGTGGCACGATCTCAGCTCACTGCCACCTCCACCTTCTGCTTTCAACCGATTCTTCTGCCTCAACGTCCCGAGTAGCTGGGATTTCAGGCATGCATCACCACACCGGGCTAATTTTTTTTTTTTTTTTTTTTTTTTTTTTTTAGTAGAGTTGTGGTTTCACCATGTTGGCCAGACTGGTCTCTAACTCCTGACTTCAAGTGATCCACCTGCCTCTGCCTCCCAAAGTGCTGGGATTACAGGTGTGAGCCCCTGCGCCTGGTCTCTTTCCTGCCTCTTTAGTAGCCACGTTTTAGTAATAAAAAAAACCTTCCATTAAAAATATAATTGTATCCTACCCCCTTTTGGATAAGTGGTAGCATACTATACACACATTTGCCATCTTACGTTATGTAATTATATGTGTTGGAAACTCCTCCTTAGTCATGTACAGAAATGGTTCTCACTCCTTTTTACAGCTGCATGTAATTCCATTATATAGATATATAAGCTGAGTGTCCCTTTTCCAAGATGCTTGGGACCAGAAGTATTTTAGATTTTGGATTTTTTTGGCGGGGTTGGGGGAGGGGATTGGAATATTTGCAAATATATAACGAGATATCTTGGGATGGAACCCAAATCTAAGTATGAAATTCATTTGTTTCGTATACACCTTAAACACAGAGACTACAAGTAAGTTTCTATAATATTTGCAATAATTTTGCATGTGAAACTAAGTTTTGACTGCTTTTGACTGCATCTGTCATATGAGGTCATTTGTGGAATTTTCCACTTGTGGTGTCATGTTCATGCTCAAAATGTTTTGGATTTTGGAGCATTTTGGATTTCAGATGTACCATAGTTTATTTAACAATCTGCTATTGTTGGGTGAGTCAGGGTGGGCGGCTTTTGCATTTACAAATAACTCTGTAATGAATAAGCTTGTACATGTGTTTTTTTTTTCTTTTTGTCATATTTGGGAGATGCTTCTAGAAGTGAGATTGCTGAGTCAAAGAGTGAAGACAGAGATAATTTTGCCAAATTCTTTCCATGGTGATTGCACAACAATTTTGCATTCCTGCCACCAAAGTATGAGAGTGTTTATTCTCCAGAGCTTCATTAACAGAATTATGTTGTCAAAGCTTTGAATTTTTACCAGTAGGTGAGTATGAGATCTCAGCTTTCATTTGCATTTCTCTTATTAAGAGCAAGGTTGAGCATCTTTAAATATGGTCAAGAGCCATTTGCATTTCTTTTCTGTTAATGGTCTGTTCATCTGACTTGCCTATTTTTCTATCTAGTTGAGGTCTTTTCTATTTTAGGAGTTTTGTTAAAATATCAGGAATATTAACTCCTTGTATTAGAAGTTGAGACTATTTTTCCTCAGTGTATTGGTTCAGATTTTTTTCCCTAACGCAAGAAGTCCAGAGGTGGGGACTGTCCGCACTGGCTCCGTGGTCCCCTGTGTCAGGGCCAGCTTTTCTGAGATTCTCCAGGCATCTCCCCCACAGTCACATTATGACTATGTCAAAGGCACGTAGGACCAGGAAGGGATGGCTCCAGAGATACTTGTCTCTTATTAGGAAGGCAAAACTTTCTCAGAAGCCCCAACAGATTTGCATTCAGATTTAATTGGCCAGAACTATGTTACAGGCCTCTCACCTCCAGCTTCAGGGAAAGCTGGGAAAGAAAGTATTTCATCTTCCCAGTCTCTGGAGTGGAGGTGGGCAAGGCAAAGGAGATTAGAATGCATGTTGAGTTATCCAACCAACTACCACAGACAGGAGGGGCCGAGTTTACATGAAATAGAAGACCTATCTTTTCTCCTGTTCTGTGACATGTCTGCAAATCCACAGTAAACCAGTAGTTGTGCTTACAACTCCAAAATGGAATTCAGTTTGTTTGATTGTTTGTTTCTGAGATGGGGTCTCACTCTGTTGCCCAGGCTGGAGCGTGTTCACAGTTTACTGCAGCCTCTACCTCCTGGGGTCGAGATCCTCCTGCCTCAGCCTCCTGAGTAGTTGGGACCACAGGTACGTGCCACCATGCCCGGCTAATTTTTGCTTTTTTTTTTTTCTTGGAGAGACTGGGTTTTGCCGTGTTGCCCAGGCTGGTCATGAACTTCTGGGCTCAAGCAACCCTCCTGCCTCGGCCTCTCAAAGAGCTGGGATGACAGGCGTGAGCCACTGTGCCTGGCTGGAATTCAGTCTTGGATGCCTCTGTAGAGGTTTCGTGTCCTTCCTTCTGAAGCAAGGAAGGTGAGATGACATCTAGAGACCAGTGTTTCCCCGTAGGAGCCTATTTGTAAGGAATACTGCTAAATGGGATCATGTCCAGAGGCGAGTCACCAGGGCAGGGGAGCAAGGACCTTAGGAACCCTGCCCTGCCAGGAAAAGCCTGAAGATTCAGAGATGTCATCTTAGCGAAGATGTGGAAGAGAGCAAGATATGCCTCACTGAAAACCCGAAGGACTGGCATGTGGAAAAAATCAGATTTGATCTGTAGTAACAGTTGGTGCATGTTACAGTGAGGCGGATTCCAATTCATTTTAAACAGTAGTTTTTACTAATTTGGGATGGGTCGCTTGGTGAGGCAGTGAGCTTCCTACCCTCTGTGTGATCAGCCTTGCGACTCTCATGGCTGTATCCTTCATTCCTCTCTGGTTTTATCCTCCACGTCTATGTCAGTGATTCTCTAACCTGTGTCTCTCCTCCAGAACTCTCCCCTGACCCCTGTCTTCTTCAACCCACCAGAAAGTCCTTTCTTATTCTAAGTTGGATCAGTCAGGGTCTCACCAGGAAATGGAAACCTCTTGAATATTTAAAACAGGGACTTTAATTCAGGGAATTTGTTAAACAGGTAATAGCCAGTCGCCCAGCCGAGAAATTAAACAGAGGACAGTGAGACAATTCAAAGTAACAGCAGCAGGAAGCACTGTCACCCCCAGGCTGCAGGGTCACCCAGCAAGAGCTGGAACCACAGTGGGCTTGTCGGGCAGCATCTGTAGGAATGGAAAACACACAGCAACTGTCCGACATTCTCTTAAAGCAGAGGCAGAGTGAGAAAGAGACCAGCACCCAATTTCCTGCCAATGCTCCCCAGTGGCCAAACACAATAAAAAACCAGATGATAGAGAAACTTGAGAAATGCAGCCCTGCAGAGCAGAAGAAAGGTGAAGGAGAATGGGCTGAGCACAGATACGCAAGGCAAAGAGGGGTGGAAGGTCTCTTAGATTTTCTGGGGTCTGTGGGCAGGGCTGGGACACTAAGAAGAAGGTTCTTTCAGAAGCAGCCTCTGAGCCACGGATTTGTATGCAAGTGGTTTTTTTTGTTTTTTTGTTTTTTTTTTTTTTTAAAGACAGGGTCTTACTCTGTTGCCCAGGCTGGATTGCAGCGGCACGACCTTGGCTCACTGCACCCTCCACTTCCTGAGTTCCAGCGATTCTTGTGCCTCAGCTTCCCAAGTAGCTGGAATTACAGGTGTGCACCACCACGTCTGGCTTAAAAAAATTTTTTTTTAAATATATTTTTTATTTTTCGTAGAGACAGGATTTCTCCATCTTGGCTAGACTGGTCTCAGACTCCTGACCTCAAGTGATCTGCCCACCTGGGCCTCCCAAAGTGCTGGGATTACAGGTGTGAGCCACCATGCCCAGCCTGCATACAAGTGATTTATAAAGAAAGTGTCCCAAGGAGAGCTCAGTGAGAGAGTCTGGGGAAGCAGTGTTGGAAAGGGAAGAAGCCAATGGAAGGAGACATTTCAGGGGAAGACTGAACATCATTTGATCCGGTGGAGAGGTCTGCGGTGCAAACTGCTTCTGAGAGTGTGTGCCTGCTTAGGCAAGAGGGTGGGCTTTTTAACCCTGTACCTGTCAGTCCTTGCTGGAGGGTGGGAAGGGGGTGGACCTCTGGCTCTGAGTCTGGTGGATGCCTGTATGCTCCAGGAGCCCAAGGACAAGCCTCTGGAGAAGGTCACAGCTGCAAACGAAGAGTAGCAAAGCACATAGAAGCTGGGGGTGGGACCACAGCATTAGAAAGGGGATGTGCGGGGGATCTGGGTAGATGACCGAGCATGTCTGCCAGAGAGTGTGCGGGTGGGAGGGGATGGTGGACCTTTCCCGTAGACATGCACATGATAAAGCAGGAGGTAGAAAGCAATACACAACCTCAGAGAGAGACAGATAAAGTGTCATGGGTGGGGGTGCTGTATGGGAAGGAGAGGTTGCTTCTCCGCTCTGGTTAGTGAAGAGAATTTTGCTGTTGTGACTGTTGTAGATGTAGAAGTGCCCTTAAGATGCTGCACAAGGCCAGGCATGGTGGCTCATACCTGTAATCCTAGCACTCTGGGAGGCCAAGGCAGGTAGATCGCTTGAGCCCAGGAGCTAGAGGCCAGCCTGGGCAACCTGGTGAAACCCCACCTCTACAAAAAAAATATAAAAAAGTAGCCACATGTGGTGGTGTGTGCCTGTAGTCCCAGTTACTTGGGAGGCTGAGGTGGGAGGCAATCTCTTCCTCTGATCACTGACTGGGTTCTTAAAGCCCCGGGGACTTTGGACCAGGCACGTTGTGTCCTTGTTGTCTCCTAGCTCTGGGGCCATGTTCTCTGTGCTCTAACTTTGCTTCCCACACCATGGCAATGGAACCTGGTGCCTTCTCAGGCTGTCTGGCGTTGACCCTGCAGACTCTTGGTGTCTGTCTCTGCCTAGTCCCCAGGTCATTCTGAGTGCAACTCTGGCCACCTTTTCTTTTCCAAATGGTTTGGAACTCCCCGCTCCCATATAACAGGGGGCTCTCTGCTCTCTCTCTTTAAGAAGCTAATTTCTAAATGTAATCCTGGTGTATTATGGGTAGATGCAGGGATACAGTTAATGAGTCTCTAATGTAGACAATTATAACCTAGAATACAGCTTGGCTTGGTTCTCTCCCACTCACGTGCACAGACAGATTCAGTAACACATACCCACTCACAATTATAATCTTGTTCTCTGAGAAAATACCATACCCAGGCCTCACAGGCAGCAGACCCAGAGTTGTGCATCTGCACACACACACAGGCACACAAACACTCAGGGGCCCTTACACGCTCAGAAACATCCACTGTAGTAGATGCGAGGACCTGCCACTGTACCTGCGAGAGAGGCAGAGGAGGTAGCTGTATTTACAGCAGGTGGTCCTGCCTCTGCTCCCACCAGCCACCTCTAATTGGACCAGATGGTTACTTGCCCTTGGTGCCATAAGCACCAGTGCTTTTAGGAATTCTTTGGTGGCAGGAAGCAGAAACCAACTTAGCGTTTCTTAGGAATCAGAGGTATCCACAGAACACACAAGGGCAGAAATGATGGAAGGGTCTTACGAGGGACTTTAACTGAAAACTGGAAGCCGCCTTCAACCGAGGCAGTTAGTTTCTCTCTCTCTTTTTTTAAATCATTCTGGGGCAGCAAGGTCTTCCATCTGTCATCTGCTTCTCTTTTTTCTTTCTCTCTTCTGTCTTGCTAAAATACCTACATTCAAATCACTTGAAGCATTTATTAAAAATTTAGAGCCCTGAATCTCTGGGGATGAAGCCAAAGAAACTCCATTTTTAACAAATGCCCTAGGTGATCCTTCAACATGCAAAAGTTTGAGAACCACTGTGCTAAGGAGGTACGTAATTCAAACATTGACACGCGCCTTCAAGACATGCCCTCCTAGTCACAGCACCACCAACTAATTAATTTGCATGTCTGTGTCCCAGTTTCAAATTTCTGGGAGTCAGAAGCCAACTGAATCAGCATGGGTTGGATGTCCTGGTCCAGTGAGCTGTGGGTGTTGGTGAGGGGAGTGGTTTTGTCCCATTGGAAGGTGGAGATGCTGACAGAGTAGGGACATTGCCCAACTTGTCTGTTACAGTGAGATGTTCCCAATTCCTTATAACAAATTCTCTTTTACATAAGTTGGCTTGGGTGGGCTTTTTGTAGTCAAATGACTGCTGAGGCACAAATTGTCAGAAATACTCAGGCACACATTGTCACTCACACATGCATACATACGCACACACCCATCATTCTGAGCACTGTGGAGAGGTTTGTTTGGTAATGATCTCTTTGCAGCTTAGTAAGACTATAAAGAAGGTGGGGAACCTTTATTAATTATATATCTTACATTCAATGAAACATCATATTTAATTTAAATACTTGCAGGAGGCGTCTTTGATACTTTGATTTGCTTCCCAGAACAAATGGCTTCTCTCCGTCCCTGGCCTGCTGAGTTGATCTCTCACGATGAAAGACCAACCTGGTTTGTCCCCTTCACAGGATTTTTGTCGTAGAAAATGATGAAATGCTTTCCCAACTGAGTGTAAAGCCAAGGCTGCAGTCATGTTGCCAGGCTTGACAAGGAAATGCCAGGAAAATCTATCCATTTTATGTTTTCTAGACAACAGGCTGGGGAGATGAGGCTTAGAACAGGATGCTCTGGGTTGCAGCCTGAGAGGTTGACTGCAGGAGGCAGGTGTTCTGTGCAGATGACCCCACAAGCACGGTAACAGTGGACACTACCCTCCGCTGTCCCTCACCCTACATTAGCCATGCCTCCTGATCTTGGCTACACCCTCCTTTGTGCTGGGAACTGTTGATCTCTGTGGGCTCTCAGGAGTGAAAGAAAAACCATCTCCTGGGCTGGGTGCAGTGGCTCACGCCTGTAATCCCCACACTTTGGAAGGCCCAGGTGGGCAGATCACTTGAGGTCAGGAGTTTGAGACCAGCCTGGCCAACAAGTCTCTACTAAAAATACAAAAATTAGCCAAGCGTGGTTGTGCACACCTGTAATCCCAGCTACTTGGGGCTAAGGCATGAGAATTGCTTGAACCCAGGAGGCAGAGGTTGCAGTGAGCCGAGATGGCACCACTGCACTCCAGCCTGGGTGACAGAGCAAGACTCTGTCTCAAAACAAACAAACAAACAAACAAACAAACATCATCTCCTGAGGTGAAAGTTTGGTGGCCTGGTGACAATTCCAGACAATCTCCAAACACTATAATGCTACAGAACCTCCTATAATACTAGAACCGTGGCAAAACAGGCTAGGAATTCTTGTTTTGACAAAAGCTTCCAGAGTTCAGATAGCCCAAGATCTGATTGGAAGAAGGAATCTCAGAGTCCTTCCTTAGCTGGGAGTTTCCAAAGCAATGCATCTGGCTGAGTCCAGGCCAGCTGGCTGAATGCATCCCTGGAATTGCCTCTCATCCCTTCCTGAAAGACGAGAGACTTGGCACTAAATGTAGGTCAAGTTTCTATCCGAGATTCTTTTCTCTTTTTCCAAGACCAAGTCTGAGAAGTAGCTGGGCTGGGGATGGTTTGGGACAAGGAGGAGGAAATCTAACATTAGTTGAGTGCCTCTGATGTGTTAGACACTATGGCTGGTGTATGAATGTCACTGCCTAAGATCCTCACAAGTCTTGTGAACAAGAGAGGTTTGTCCCCCACTTCACAGATAAGGACACTGAGACTCTGGAGGTAGTCACTTGCAAAGATCACATAGGAAGGGGCAGAGACAGGATTTTAAACTGCATTGTTTGGCTCCAGAAGGTCGCCCTTTTCCACTGCACCTGCCTCAGGAGAAAGGTAAGGTGCAGGCTTCTCTGGCCGGGTCTGCTTTCCCCAACTACTTCTTTTTTTTTTTTTTTGAGATGGAGTTTTGCTCTTGTTGCCCAGGCTGGAGTGCAGTGGCACTATCTCGGCTCACGGCAACCTCCGCCTCCCGGGTTCAAGCAATTCTCCTGCCTCATCCTCCCAAGTAGCTGGGATTACAGGCACGCACCACCACGCCTGGCTAATTTTTGTATTTTTAGTAGAGACGGGTTTCACCATGTTGGCCAGGCTGGTCTTGAACTCCTGACCTCAAGAGATCCACCCGCCTTGGCCTCCCAAAGTGCTGGGATTACAGGTGTGAGCTACCATGCCCCAGCTGCTTTCCCCAACTTCTAAGGGCTCACAGCAGTGGAGGAGGGGCCAGGCAGGAACTAGGAGCGCTTTGGCTTTCACAGGGCCAGGTCACTTTGCTGGCTATTCTCTCTCCTACCTCTTCATTCTTTCCCTTTTCCAGTCAAACACCCTCCAATCATTCTGAAGCTTAAACAAACAACAATGACAAAAACAAAACCTCCTTGACCTTCCTCTACTTCTAACCACCATTTTCTTTTTACAGGCTGATGAACTCCTCTTCTCAGTTGAGCTACTCAAAAAAAGTTATCCTAATGTCTCATCCCTACTTCTCCCCCATCCTCTCTTCATCCCATTCCAAAGTGGGTTCCTCTCTCACTGCTCTACTGCAACTGCCCCAGCAGGGCCACTAATTACCCTCTCACTGTTGAATTCATTAGACACTTTCCATTCTCATATTATTTGATTTCTCAGCAGCATTGACCTGTTAACCTCTCGGTGCCTCGTGATAACTTATTTTCCTTTTCTTTCATGACGACATAGTCTCTGGATTTTCCTCCATCCTCTTGCCTACTCTTTCTCCATCTTATTTTTGGGCTCTTTCTCCTCCATCCAACCTTCAAATGTCCAAGTTTTTCAGGGCCTGGCCTCATCCTCTTCCCGTCTCATTCCACACTTGCTCTCCAATCCCACCCATTTCCTTGGCTTCCATGCCTCCACATTTATGTCTCCAGCCTGCATGATCCCTCTGAGCTCCAGATCCATGTATCCGACTGTTGACAGAGGGGTTGGCAAATTTTTTTCTGTTAAGGACCAGATAATAAATATTTTATGTAAGTGCTGTCTTCTGCAACAATTCAACTCTGCCATTCTAGTGCAGACTCAACCATAGACACTAAAAGAACAAATGAGCACAGCTGTGCTCCAAAGAAATTTGTTTATGGACATTGAAATTAGAATTTTACATAATTTTCATGTGTCAGGAAATAGTGCTCATCTTTTGATTTTTTTTCAACCATTAAAAAATTTGAATTTTATATAATTTGAATTTTATATAATTTTCACACATCAGGAAATATTATTCTCCTTTTGATTATTTTCAATCATTTAAAAATTTAAAAACCAGATGACAAGCCAGAAGTGACCCATGGGCTGTAGTTTGCTGTCCCTTCATCTGTGTGTCGGTTCACTGGGATGTTTCATAGATGTCGCACACCAGCATGGCCAAAATGTCACCCCGGACTTACACCTCCAGATCTCAGTGTCCGCAGCTACGTCAAAGACCCTTTAATACTCATAGCTGCTGTGCAAGAAACTGAGAGTCACCCTTGATGGAGCCTTTTTTCTCATTCCTCCCTGGTCTCAACTTCCAATCACCAAGTCCTGTTGATTCTCCCTCCTAAGTAAGTACAGCAGGATAATATTGTGAACTATCTGCTATGGGTTTTTTTTTCTTTTTTTCTTTTTTTTTTTTGAGACAGAGTTTCACTCTTGTCACCTAGGCAGGAGTGCAATGGCGCTACCTCGGCTCACTGCAACCTCCACCTCCTGGGTTCAAGTGATTCTCCTGCCTCAGCCTCTGGAGTAGCTGGGATTACAGGCATGCACCACCATGCCTGGCTAATTTTTTGTATTTTTAGTAGAGACGAGGTTTCACCATGTTGGTCAGGCAGGTCTTGAACTCCTGACCTCAGGTGATCCACCCACCTCGGCCTGGCAAAGTGCTGGGATTACAGGTGTGAGTCACCACACCCGGCCCTGCTATGGTTTTTATTCTGGGAATTTTGAGTGGTCTCGCTCTCTCCTCTCCTTCAAGTCTTTTCTCAAATGTCACCTCTACACAAGGTCTCTGACTGACCACCCTTTTTAAAATGGCAACCTGATACCCCTTACCCTGTTTTAAAAATCTTCCTTTTGCACACATCACCTATAAATATACTATGAAATTTAAGATTTGCTATTGTTATTGCTCGTTGCCTGCCTCTCTCCTGGCTAGAATGACAGCTCTTCAAGGGCAGAGATTTTTGTCTGTTTTATTCACTGCTGTGTCCCAAGCATCTAGAACAGTGCCTGGCACATAGAAGGGGCTCAACTAACATGTGTTGAATCAATGCACGCTGCTGAGGCGTAGCTTCCTTCATGGGGAGGGAAGGCAGGATCTGCAGCGACAAAGAAGTCATTGCTATTCTTCAATGAAACTCTTTAAAGCTGGTTCTCGGCCCTGGCTGCAAGGTGGAGTCATCAATTCTGCCTTGTAGAATTGATTAAATTGATTTAATCATCGACTAAATCAATTGAACTTTAAGATCAATTGATCAATTAAATCAGAAGTTCTGGGAATGGAAACTTTTCAGGTCCCTACAAAAGTTAAGCCAAGGTTAAGAGCCACTGTTTTAAAGCGATAGAAATGACAATGGTCAGAAAAGCAAGACTTTCACTTGTAAAAGCCAGGCTTTGTGGGGGTGGAAAAAAGCATGCGTGGGCTCTGAAGATCCTAAGCTTAGATGACTGGCCTTAGATGGGTGTCTGAAAAGGGAAGAAAACAGAGCGTGACACAGATGGAGACGCAAGTGCCGCTGGGTGGCAACAGACGAGGATCAGCGAGGACATGGAGGAGGCTGGCACCTCAGTCCCTGTGTCATGTTTCAGACTACGGGTGGGCTGAGATGTAAAGATGGAGGAGGCTATCTCATTTCTTCCAGAATCTGTGAATATCAATGGGGGAACACTGAAGCAGGGAGGACCTGAAGCATCCTTTCAGTCCATCTCACCCTGAGACCCTTTCCCTTCCAGTAGCGTGTGAAGGGAGGGAGGAAATGTTCCTGGGCCCCAGAGAGGGGTCACACAGGTGGCTGATGTTGGGATCCACTGTGTTGTGGTGCAAGGAAACCCAAGAGACAGTGGGAGGGACAGCTCCAGGCCCGTGCAGGACAGGCTCAGTCTCAGAGGATTGACTAGGTCCATGACTGCAAAACTGGGTGGTGGGTCAGAGGAAAGTAGACCATCATACACTTAATCTGCTGAGAAAATGCAGCAATGGTCACTGTTGCTGGAATGGAGGGGGAGCCAAGGCTGACACTCAGACAGGCCTAGTCACCTGTACAGGGCTCAGCACCCCCTGCCTCCATAATGTCTTCCAAACCATGTTAGATCTGTGTTTTTTGTTCATGTAACTCTCATAACTGTCATCCTATGGTGATATGAATATTGTTCAATGATTATTTTCTATCTAAACTGTTAGGCCCATGAGTGCTAGGACCACGTCTGTGCCCCCAGAGGCTAATGCAGTGCCTGGCACAGGGGCATGGATAATTATTTTAATAAACAAAGAGAGGAATGAGTGGGAGTCATGCCGTTAGTCGTTGGCTGAGTGGAGCTAGAATCCCAGGTCCTGGGTCAGCTTGCATAGTTCATCAAGGTGCTACTGGAAGGAGGAAAGCCTCCTCCTTGGGTGCCTTGAAGACAAGACCCACACATGTTTGCTGATTTGAGCAGGTCTGGGCTTGTCTCCACATGACTGGGTCTTGCATGGGATTCGTCAGCTTCGGACACAGGTGTATGAGGCTGGGCCACATGTCACACTGTGTCCCGCCTCAGCCCTCTCAAAACTTGGCTCCCCTAACACCTAGAGGGGTCCTGTCCTGGCTAGGGGCTTTCCCAGCTCCCTTCCCACCCCACTGTGCCCTTCCCGTTGGCTGTAGGGCTTCTCCCCACCTCCCTCCACCAGGGGATCCTGCCTTCCCGTCTCCTCCCAGTCTCTTTCCTGTCTCTGGACTGAAGGCCCCATAAAAAGTCACTTTGGCCTCAATCAATAGACCATCTCTTTAACAAGGGAGATGCTGGTTTGTAAAATGGAGCCTCCAAGGCTGGGGTGGGTGCAGAGCCAGCCCTTGCAGACAGCTCTGCCTTTCCGGATGATGCATTAGGCAGCATCAGCAGATTTTTGCCTTTTATGAGGACATAGATGACTCTCCCCAAAGAAACCTTAACCGACAGGGGATCAGGAAAGTGGGAGAGTGGAAACAAAAGTGAAGGAACATTATTCTGAAAGTGCAGAGAGGCTGCTCAGGTTTGGTTCTCTCTGTCACCTTCCTGTTCCTTTTCTAGAGTCCTTAAGTGCACCAGTAGCGTTATGCGACTAAGAAATTCACTCACGCAGTGTAAACACACAAGTTCACCCAGATACAGAATGCACATGAACATGCACACGTGTTCTGGGCTGTCATCCATCACCATCACATACCTATGATGCTGTTCTTTGGACCAGGAGTGCTGCCTCTCTGTCCCCTCCCCTCCATACTGCCCGGCTACCTCCTGGTCCTCTCTCATGCCTTGGCCCACTTTTCAATCATCATCCTCAGGGAGTCCCTGGGCCCAGTCCCCTGGTTAAAGACTCTCATGGCACCATGTGCCTCCCTCTTTTGAGGCATTTTCTGTACTTGGAATTTGACATTTATTTGCATATGATACATGCCTCACCTACCAGGCTGTAACCTGCAAGTGACAAGGACAGTTTTGTTCTATCTTCCACCCTTAGCATGTTGTCTTGTACATAGCAGGTCCTCATGAAATAATTGCTAAATGAATTGATGGATGTGATAGACAAATTCTAAAACAGCGCCCAGTGCTCTTTACCTCCTGACATTCATGCCCTTGTGTAATCCCCTTCCCTTGAGTGACTCACTTCTAATGAATGGAAGACAGCAAAGGTGCAGTGGACGGAATGTTTCCCCCAAATGTTTGTATATTGAAATCCTAACTCCTGCTGGGGTGGTATTGGGAGGTGGGACCCTGGGGAGGTGATTAGATCATAAGGGTAGGGTCCTCATGAATGGAATTAGTGTCCTTATAAAAGGAACCCCAGAGAGCTGTCTTGCCCTCTCTGCCATATAGGGTATGAGAAGATGACAGTCTGCAACCCAGAAGAGAACCCTCACCAGAACCTGACCATGCCGGCACCCTGATCTCAGGTTTCCAGCCTCCAGAACTGTGAGAAGTAAGTTTCTATTGTTTATAAGTCACTCAGTCTCTGGTACTTTGCAACAGCAGCCTAAATGGACTAAGACAAATGGGGATACGTGTTGCTGTGTGATCAGGTTCCCATGCTGTCCTCTCTCTCTCCTCGACTTGCTTGCCCTGATGCAGCTGGCTTCCATGTGTAAACTGCTCTATGGAGAGGACTGTGTGGCAAGGAACTGGGAGTAGCCTCCAGGTGACAGCCAGTAAGGAACTGAGACCCTCAGTCCACCAACCCATGAGGAACCCACGCAATGACCACATGAGTCAAACTTTGAGATGACTGCAGACCTGGCCAACCTCTTGATTGGAACTTTGTGAGAGGATCAGAGCCAAAGGACCAGGTAAGTTGTGCCGGATTCCTGACCCACAGACACTACAAGATGATAACTGTTCATTTAAGCCACTAAATTGGGGTCATTTGTTATGCTTCAATAGATGACTATTACAACAAACGGATGACTGAGAAACAACCACCAACACCCCATCATGCACTGAAGCCTGTCCTCATCATGTAATTGAATACATTCAAATCTGCCCCTCCACACAGCTCAACCATTTTACCATACAGGAGCAATGTTTTGTATAGACACACACACACACACACACACACACGCATGCATGCATGCACACACACATACACACACATTCTGAAAGGTGCTCTCCCTGTCTCTATTTTTGCTACCTTACTACCCCATTCAGGTAGATAGCACCCAAAAATCTCACTGTGTCAGATCAGAGTGCCAGGCCCACTTGGAAACCACCCCCTGGCCTGTCGCTGAGCCCATCATCCTCATGGGCCCTCCTGTCCATTTCTGTGTCACCACTGAGGCCAGAGTTACCAACTGCCCAGTGATCTCATCACAGAGACTAAGTGTTAAGGCTAAGGAGCTGCAGCAAGGGTGGGCAATTGCAGGGGAAGTTGTCCCTCGAGCACTCCCCAGCCACCCAGGTCTGCCCCACACAAGGCCGCCTGTGCTTCTGTGGCTCAGCCCCTCTCCTGCTGTCAGCTGCAGGCCTGGCCTGGCCAGTGTGGAGGAAATAAAAGAGAACTGTTCTCGGCCTGGAGCTTCCACTAGGGCAGCACTGGGCGGTAGCAGTGCACACCCCTCCCCTGTTGCCTCACTTGCCCTGTCCCAGCCTCCCCAGGCTCTGGAGGGGAGCCTCTGCTGGCCCAGGGCTCACAGGGCCCTTCTCTGGGGGTTGTTTCTATAAGTAGGACCACCACTTAAACTGTAACAGAAGAGGCTCACATTTCTGGTGTGGAGACGGGCTAATTTTTAGAGACTCTAAGCCAGGCAGATCTTCCAGCAGCAGCACAGTATCCTTTATTGAGGGGTGGGGAGTGGAGTGAAGGCTATTGACAAGTCAAAGTCCAGAAAGCCTGCATTTCTTCTCCTCTCTCCCTATCATTGACCCAGAGGGCCTGCGTTGTCCTGGGCCTAATGAAGCTATTCGGAGTCTAGAGCTGGCTTCCCTGGGAAGGACAGTCGAGGGACACCTGCAGGCATTTTGCTTCTTGCTTTCACAGACCTTGTTCTCTCTTAAATCTGCTCTCCTTAGGCAAAATATGGGGAAGATGGGCGCTCTTCTATCAGGCCCCATGATCCTCCTTTGTGGAAATGAGCAGCACAGGCCAGTCTTCTAGAAAGATTGTCTCTCTGATGCTTCCCGTAGGCAGGTCCAAGGCTGTTGTTCATTGCCTGTCACCTCCATGGAGCCACTGCTTCCGTCCCAAGAACTCGGGTAGCAGGTTCCTGGTCTGGAAAGTTCTTATTGGCACTAGCAGAGTCACAGGCATTCACTGGGGAGGGGGCCAGGTGGGGCTGGAGTCTTGTTTGAAAAGCAGAGTTGGGATGGCTTTAGTGTGATCAGTGGTGAATTTTCACATGGCCTCAGTCCCTGCGTCCCTGAGCCCTGCACCCAGAACGTTGTGTGTCCACGTGTCTATGTGTGTTTGTGTGTACAGATGCTCCTTGACTTATGATGGGGTTACGTCCCAATCATCCCCATTGTAATTCAAAAATTTTGTAAGCTGAAAATGCACGGCTGGGCGCGGTGGCTCACGCCTGTAATTGCAGCACTTTGGGAGGCCAAGGCGGGCGGATCATGAGGTTAGGAGTTCGAGACCAGCCTGACCAACATGGTGGAACCCCATCTCTACTAAAAATACAAAAATTAGCCAGGTGTGGTGGTATGCACCTGTAATCCCAGCTACTCAGGAGACTGAGGCAGGAGAATTGCATGAACCTGGGAGGCAGAGGTTGCAGTGAGCCAAGATCATGCCACTGCACTTCAGCCTGGGTGACAGAGTGAGACTCCATCTCAAGAAAAAAAAAAAAAAAAAGAAAGAAAAATGCACTTAATACCTGATAAACCTATCTAAGTTCGAAAAATCTTAAGTCCAGCCATCATAAGTTCGGGCCCATCTATAAAGGCAATAAAAGTGGGGACTCCTACCTGGCAAGTCCCCCCCTAGGTAAAGAAATTGAAAATTTTCCCTAATGCAGATCATCTGTCATCTATCTACCTAATTCCTAATAAAATCTACTATCTATCTATCTATCTATCTATCTATCTATCTATCTATCTATCTATCTATCCATCCATCCATCCATCCATCCATCCATCCATCCATCCACCCATCCATCCATCCATCATCATCTATCTATCTTCAATGGCCAAGTAGCTCTGCATATCAAGGAACTCATAATCTAGTTACAAAAACCAAAATCACAAATAAGACAATTAACAGATACCATGAGACTGTTATACAGTTATGCTGAGGTACCTTTTATAAATGCCCCAGGGATTCAGAAAAGGAAATCAGAATAGCTGATAAAAGCTTCATTAAGGAGAGGGGATTGACCAGGGCCTTGGAGGGTAAGAGAGAATTTGAATGGGCAAAAAGTGTGTGTGTGTTTGTGTGTATGGAGAAGTTATACAGGGGGCTGGGATAGGGAGGCCATGAGGAAGGGCCCAGAGGCAGTAAGGATGAGGAATGTAGGGTGAGGAGGGAAGGAGACAGCTGACAATGTGCAGAGCGTGGGGGGAGAAGTTGTGAAATCAGGGACAGATTGTGAAGACAGACTTAGTGTGGGTGGCAGCGGGGTAGGCAGTGCTAGTCCGTGTCAGACAGGGGCTGCATGAGTGATCTGAGCCCAGATACATGCCCTTCTCACCTGTTCTTCAGCCTCCCAGGCAAAATATGGGGACTTACCAGGTATGAGTCCCTGCTTTTATCCGAGTCCTAGACCTTCTACTTCGAGCCTCTCAGGGCTGCCTTCTCTCTTCCCTTCCATCTTTACTCAGCTTTCCAAGAGCCTCTACTCCTTTTCCTTCAGTTCTGTCATACTCCAGCCATTTGCTGTCTTTGTGCCTAAGTTGACACAGCTGAGCACTAACCCAAAGCCTCCCATGGCCATGTGCATTGGAGCCATTGTAACTTCATTGTCTCCAATGGTTCCCTCCATGACTAGTAATCTTTCTATGTCTCTAATGGCCTCTGTTTCCTGTTCTCCACACAGGCCATTACAATTCTTCTCTCAGGCTCCTACCCCACCATTCCCCTGCCTGCTGCCCTGCAGCCTCTGTCACCATCAGCAATAACTTTGCAAATGCCCCAACTTCCTGCCATCAAACCTAAACCTCTCTGAACTTGTACCTATATTTTCCTTCTCTCTCCAGACACCACGGATAAATCTGAGTCCTTCTCCCATTTTTCAGGGACCACTCTTCCCTCCCTTGCTTGTATCTGTAAGCTTTACCTCTCTACTGGTCTCTTCTCATCAACATTTCAATATGTTCAAGTCTTTATTATCTTAAAAAAAAAACCTCAAGTTTTCTCCTTTACTTTCCATCTTTCTCCCTTTGTCATCTCCTTTCTTTCTTTCGCAACCACACTTCCTGAGTGTTTTCTGCCCTCATTGTCTCACTTCCTTCCACGCCTACTCTTCAACACTTGGTCATTAAATTTCTGTCCCCTCCTGTCCATTGAGATTGATTTCCTCAAAATCACTGGGACATGCTTCTGCTATATCCAATGGGCATTTCCATTTCCTGTTTGTGTGACCCACCAGCTGCACTTGGCACTGTGGACCATTCCCTTCTTCCGAGTCTCACTTCCTTTGTCTTCTGTCACTCTCCCTGTTTTCTTCCCATCTCTCTGGTCACTAATTTTTTGTCTCTTTTAATGCTTTTGCTGAATGTTGCTTGAATGTTCCTGCCCTTTGGGATTCTTCCTTAGGCCCTCTGCTCTTGTCAGCCTTCATACTTTGACCAGGCTCTGTCAGCGTCTAACCACGATGACATCTACATAGTCAGGACTTTGGGTTGCAAATGACAGCAACCCAATTCACACTAGCTCAAGCAAAACTAAAGAGAAATGTTTGGCTAGCATAATAAGCTAGTTTAGAAGTAGAGTGAAACTCAGCGTGTCTGGATCTAAAGACTCAAATGATGTTGTCAGGCCTCTTTCTCTCTGTATTAGTTTGTTCTCATGCTGCTAATAAAGACATACCCTAGAGTGGGTAATTTATAAAGGAAAGAGGTTTAATTGACTCATAGTTCCACATAGCTGACAAGGCCTCACAATCATGGCAGAAGGCGAATGAGGAGCAAAGTCACATCTTACATGGCAGCAGGCAAGATAGCTTGTGCAGGGGAACTCTTACTTATAAAACCATCAGATCTTGTGAGACTTATTCATTACCACGAGAACAGTATTGGGGAAACCACCGCCATGATTCAATTGTCTCCACCTGGGCCCGCCCTTGACATGTGGGGATTATTACAATTCAGGGTGATATTTGGGTGGGGACACAGCCAAAACATATCACTCTCCCACCATTTCCATCTCCAGCCCTGTCTCTATCATTGTCTTGGCCTCATTCTCTTCTATTGCACAGGATTTCTCATGGAGTCAGGGGAGGGTACAGGAGTGATCATAAATGACTCAGGCTTTTAGCATCCTAGATAACTACTCTGGAGGAAATAAAGAACTTCTCCCAATTCCTGGGAAAGGACAGTGGTTGATCTAACTGGAATCACATGCTGACTCAAAGGAGCTGAATGAATTTGGGGTAGTAAGAATTGCCAGCCCCCCTGGACCACATGGAATTGTGGAAGAACAGATCCCTAAAGGAAAAAAAGAGTACTACTGCCAGAAGAAGGGAGAGGAATACAGGATGCACAAAGCAGATATTTACCATAAAAGCTCCTATTTATGTTTTCCCATCCAGACCTTTACCCTGCATTTCAGAATTACAGATATCTTCATTTGGATGTTGCAAACTCAGCAAATCTTTCTTTACACAAATTTCCTGGAAAATAAATCCCTACACAAAATGCCTATCATAAGGCTGTATTGGGTGGTACAAATCCAGGGCAGCAAAGTGTAAGAGAAGTAGGCACATGGGGCAGAGGAGGAGGGAAGCAAACATGAGATGGTGTGTTACCGAGTGTTTGGGGTTGAACTGTGTCCTCAGAAAGATATGTTGAAGTCCCAACTCTTAGCACTGCAAATGTGCCCTTATTTGGAAATAGGGTCTTTGCAGATGTGGTTAATTATATTAAGAGGAAGCCTAGCTGGATTAGATGGGATATGATTGGTGTCCTTATAAGAAGAGGAAAGGGCATGCAGAGGGGAGGCGGCCGTGTCAAGACAGAGGCAGAGATGGAGTAAAGCTGCCACAAGCCAAGGAACACCTGGGGCCCCCAGACGCTGTAAGAGGCAAGAAAGGATTATCCCTTAGAGCCCTTAGAAGTAGCATGGCCCTGCCAGTATCTTGATTTCCAACTTCTGACCTCCAGAACTGTGAAAGAATAAATTTCTGTTGTTTCAAGCCACCCAGTTTGTGGTACTTTTTTACGGCAGCACTAGGAAGTGACCGCACCAAGCTAGCCACAACTTCATTAAAAATGCAGGCAACTTTGGGAGGCCAAGTTGGGAGGATTGCTTGAGGCCAAGAGTTCAAGACCAACTGGGGCAACATAGTGAGATCTCCATCTCTAAAATAATAATAATAAAAAATTAGCAGGGCATGGTGGTGCTTGCCTGTAGTCCCAGCTACTTTGGAGGCTGGAGGCTGAGGTGGGAGGATCATTTGATCCCAGGAGTTTGAGGCTGCAGTAAGCCATGATCACACCACTGCATTCCAGCCTGGGCAACATAGTGAGACCCTGTCTCAAAAAAAATAAAAATAAAATAAAAATGCAGCCTGTTGCTTGGTCACATGGAATGTTTTATAAACAGGACTAACAGAAGAACCATGCCTTGGAACACTTCTTTGGGGTTGGGGTAGAGAGAAAAAGATTTAGCTGGTGGCTTCTTCCTGTACTTATAAGCCAGGTCTGTTTCATGGTTAACTCCCACCCATTTCTGGGTTGTGTTAATTGGCCCCTCCAGGGATCCACTGGAGAAACCAGACCGCAAGCTTTCAGTCTGGTGCTTCAGCTGAACCAAAAAGTGATCAGAGAAGCCATAGTCTCCAATGGGTTCAGCCAAGTCCAGGCATGACTGGAGCTTGAAAGAGCTGTTGATGCAGACAGAGTGGGATGAGGCAGAAAAGCTGTAGTACATTATGGCATACAAAGAACTAGAGATGCAGCTGTGTCAAGGAACCTGGTGGATGAGCTGCAGGACCTGGGCTGGAAAAGAATTAAGCATTTGTGGCAGCTGCCCATGGAACATGTGGAGAATGTGCTGGTGGCATTGCTACCCAAGTCCACCTCTTGCCTACTACATGAGAAGCCAGTGTCCTTGTTATGGCTGCACTATAAGCAGTTCAAATCGCCAAAGGGCACTGCTCCAAGTCCAACTTAATGAAGGATGAGATGAGGGTACACTCATGATTGCAGCTGGAGATCCTCATTGACCAATGATTAAGACCCGTGGGGTAGATGGAGATCAGCAAATCTTGGGGTATGTATATAACAAGGCCTAGTATAACATCCAAAGTGCATTCGTCTTCCCTCTACTCCAAACACAAACCTGCTATTTCTGTGCTTCCTGATTCAATGATTGGTAGCACCAGACTCAGTAACTTGAGCCAGAAATTCAGAGTTTTTCTTGACTTTTCTCTTTTCTCCCATGTTCAATCCTTTACCAAATGCAGTCAGTTCTGCCTCCAAAATACCTCTTGACTCTGACCATTTTCTGTCCCCATTACCACATACTCTTCCAGGCCACCTTCTTTTTTTACCTTGGATATTGCAATAGGCTCCAGATGCACTCCTTACCTTTTGTCTCATTCACCTCCTAAATGTGCCCCTCCCTGCAGGTAGCATGATCTTCCCAAACACAGACTAATCAAGTTACACCCTATAGACAGTTCTTCCAAGGCTCTTTGTTGTTCTTTGTATAAAGATCCACACACAAGGCCCCTGATGCTCTGGCTGCCATGTAATCCCTTGCCTCTTGTCTTGCCACTTCTTGTCTTAAGTGCTACAATACAGCCAGGCTGAACTTCTTGTGGCCTTTGTACCTATGATCTCATTTCATCTATCTGTTCACTCCTCCAGCAAGTGTCTGGTGAGTGCCTGCTATGCCCCACAGTGGCAGGCACTGTGATCCCAGCAGGGATGCTCTTGCTCTTGAGCCTTTGCACATGCTGTACCTCCTGCCTGGAATGTTCTCCCCTTGTGCAGACAAAGCGAACTGACTGCTCACAATCTTCTCCCTTGCCTTCCTATTATAGAGATTAGAAAACGAAGACTCAGCTTCCCTTGTAGAGGACACACAGTTCTGGCCAGTGAGATCAAGGCAGAAGTCCACAGAGAGGGCATCCTTTCCTGAATAAAAGTCCTCACTAAGGGCTCTCTGCCTTTCTCTCTCCTTTCCACTAGGAACACGACTGTAAAGCCAATGGGTACAACAGCTGTCCTGCAACTATGTGGCTGCAAGAATGATCAATGATCAGTGATAAAGGACTTGATGCTAAGGAGAATGGGTGGAAATAAGGGCCTGGTTCTAAGGCCGCTGTGTATAGCCATGTAGGTTGTGTGTTGCACAATTCTAGGAGGCACCACTGTCATAGACTGTGACATGGTTAAGCTGTGGCCCTGGTCCAGCCTCTGGTCTAGTCTCTGAAGGGAAGGGAGTGAAGGGAATGGTAGAAAGCTTGGAATTCTGTGAATTGTGAATTCTCCCACATCTCTCTAGCAACCAAATTGTTTCCATAATTCTTTATGACAAGGCTTTTGAAACTCAAAGGCTGAGAATTGATTTCGTCTTCTGCTGTGTCAACTTTTGCCTAAGGCAATGAGTGATGACTCACCTGGTTCAGACCAGGAGAGAAATCCAGGCTGAAGGAAAATACAGGGAGAGGGTTAGAATTCATTGGTTAATATTTCAAAATCTTAATCTGCAACAAATGTACCCATAAAGTCTGTGCCAAGTAATATAAATACTCTTAATAGCAAATAAATAATTCTACTTAAATTGGAGTAGGAAATGAGGAAAAGTTGGAGAAAGCTCCCCAGGGAGGGTGACGGTTGGACTGGACTTTGAAGACCGCATTTATTTTGGCAAGACAGGGAAGGCATTCTATACAAAGGTCTGGCATAAGCGAAGTCAGAGAGGCCTAGTGTGCATGGTACATTGGCAGAAGTAATCAAGCGTGGCAAAGGAGTGGCCAGGAGGGAGGTTGGGGCAAGGGTGAGAAAGTTCTTGAATGTGCAACTTTCAGGGAGCTGAGGAAAGGATGGAGAAGTCCTGACTGTCCTCTCACGGACATCCCCACCTGGCCTCAGGTGTCCGTACAGCCCCTTCACCCTACTTGATAAGCAACTGCCCAGTGCTGGCCACTCTGGAGGAGTCATGGGAGCCTACACTGGCTCTGGGAGAGTGTGCACTCTAGGCGACGGGGTTGCCCCTGGCTCATGGGCTCACTGTCTCCTGAGAGCTTGGCCCCTGGTGTCTCCTGGGAACAGCCCTTCTTGCTTAGGCCATTAGCACACACTTAAAGAGGGAGAGAACTGCTGTCAGCAGACCTGGCTGCAGCAGACCTCTGGCTTCTCCCAGCCATGGCTGGGGAGAAGGAGCTTCCCAAGGTGCTTTGCAGCTGCTCCTGTGGGCCCACAGTGCTCTTTCTGCACCATCTTGGCACTCAGCACTGTGTGCTCACCCTGGAGACACAAATTGAGCCCTGATCTGTATTTAGTCTTAGTCACAGTCCAGTGTGGGATTCCCTCCCCTGCCCACTCCACCCCCACCCTTGGAAACAAGTGAGTGGGAGCCTTTCTCATCTCCGGGGGTGGATCAAAACCCCCGTGCCCAGAGTGGGTGGGAAGAATGCTGAGCCTGGGGAGGGATTCTGGGGTATACTCTTTCCAAGCCTCCCTGCTTCTTCAATGGATCATGAATCTTAATCCCCCATCCCAGCAAGGGCTGCTTCCAGAGCTGAGAGAGAAGCTGTGTAGTTGGGATCATTGCAGCTCTCAAGGATGCACTCAAGCCAGTGAAGAGGAGAAAGACCACTTGACCACCCATGGAATCAGGGATCATTCCTGAACCCCTTTCACCGTCTATTTGGATAAAGGACAGAAAGTAAAGGTGGTGATCATCTTTTGATTCTACTCTCATCTTGCCCAAATCCCCACTTGCTAGAGTCTAGGAAGCCAACAACCCCTTCATGGGTATAGATTTTCACCCCACCTACTTCAGTCAGGTATGAGCCCATAAAGCCTAGGCCGGTTCCTGCTTGGTTCCCAGCACCCGTTGACCTCCTGATCTCTGGTAGGGACAAGAGTGTGTTGGGGATGTATTAGTTTTTCTATTGCTGCTGTAATAAATGATCACACATTCAGCAGCTTAAAATGATATCTGCTTCTTAGCTTACAATTTTGCAGGGCAGAAGTCCAATATGGGTCTCCCTGAGTCAAAATTGAGGTGTCTGCAGGCTGCATTCCTTGCTGGAGGCTCAAGGGAGGATCCATGCTTTTGTTCATTCAAGTTGTTGGCAGAATTCAGCTCCGTGCAGTTGCAGGACTGAGGGTTCTTTGTTGGCTGCCATCTAAGGGTCACATTCAGCTTCTAGAGGTTGCCAGCACTCCTTGATTGGTGGTCCCTTTCCTCCATCTTCCAAGCCACCAATGGTGGGTAGAGTCCTCTCACAGTTTACATTTCTCCTGCCTTTTCTTTCGTTGCATCTCTCTGAGTTGAGCAGGGAAAGGCTCCCAGCCACCTGGGTGGCCCCAGTCTAATCGCCTGAGCCCTTAATAGCTGGCAGCCTTTCTCTGCTGAACTTTCACACTTGACTTTGCAGGTGTGATTAAGTTTACCAATCTTTCTGTCTCAAGATCGGTAATCTTAATCACACTTGTAAAGTCATTTTGCCATGTAACATGACATATCATAGGTTCTGGGGATTGGAGTGTAGACATCTTTGGAGGCCAGTATTTGGCCTGCCATAGAGTGTGATCAAGAGCTTCATCTCTGCATCCTCTTTCCCTCCCCCTCACAAATTCTGGTCCTTTAACCTCAGGGTGAGGAAGAAGCCCAGGACACAAGAGAAAAGCCAGGTCTCTTCTCGGCTTATAGGTGAAGGTTTCCCTTATTTGAAGTTGTCTGCACAACTTCTCCAAAGGGAGGCTGGTTTGAGAGCTGGAATCCCACTAGGGGTGTTGAAAGTAGGAAAAAGTGAGGAAGAACTTCTCCATTTACCAGCAACACAGAAACAAACATTGATGTGTGAGTATTCTATAGACTCCTCTGCCCAGTCTGTAGCTTCAAGTAGACTATGAACTCTCCTCCCTTGCTGGGGAGCCCAGGCCAGACAACCAGGCTCTAGGAAAGCATTTATATGTATTAAAGATTTTCATATGTTAAAAAATACAGTTTGGGGGGGTGTTTGGAAATATGAAATATTTTCACCAGGGGCTAGCTGAGAGCCAGGGGACCCTGCAGGAACTCGTTCATGGGCTGCTTCTGTGTACCCTCCCCTGTATGCCTGCTCAGCATCTGGGCCCCTTGACCTCCTGCTCTCTGGAAGGGTCTATCAGTCTCGCAGGTAGCAAGCCTGTAGGATGCAAAGCAGTCAATCTGTGGACACTGTTATGGACCAAATCCCTAGCCATAGACACCATCTGCCCCCAGAAGGATTGGTGTTTGTCCTATAAGACCGACCTCTACTTCTACCCCAGCTATATGGGGAGCCAGGGCAACTCTGGCTTCTGGGTTGGCCTCCACTTCTGGCTCTTGGGCTCCCACTGCTTGGGGTGTGTCATCACCTCTCAGATCCTCAGTGGTGTGATTACACTTTGTGAGCAAGAAGGAGAAATGTCAAGGTGGTGCCTTATTGGGTACAGGGCTAGGGAATAAGACCTCAAATTATCCCAGAAACCTAAACATCTTCAGTACCACCAGGGGAGGTCGAGTGATAAGAAAGACTAATCAGTACTTTCTGGGTTGCTTATTTCAGGAGCCTAACCTTCACCTCTCTACTCAATTCCCTTTTCTATTCTCAAACTTCCTGATATCCATTGCTATCCCCACCTTGCTTGTCCTAGTTCTGATCCTCTTTCTAGCTCCACTATAAATAATACCATTAACACGCTACACACACACACACAGAACTAGATATAATAAAAAAATCACTATATTAGGGATCCTTAAACTTTGGTTTGCTTAGGGGTTGCTTAATAGCAATCTGGTAGTGGCCTGAGCCCCACCCCTGGACATTTTGATCTGGGTCTGGGGTGGAGTCTGAACTACTCTATTTTTAACAAGCTATATTTTTAACAACTACCCAGGTAACTGTTGACTGATGCAGCTCACTGTCTGTGAC
The DNA here is from genome assembly GCF_028885625.2 of Pongo pygmaeus. Lineage (NCBI taxonomy): Eukaryota > Metazoa > Chordata > Mammalia > Primates > Hominidae > Pongo > Pongo pygmaeus. The sequence continues at coordinate 78,441,751 of NC_072389.2, forward strand.
CTGGATGATCAGTCTGCAGCCTGACCTCCTTTTGGGGGTGGGTATTTTTAAGCTGTTTTATAAGCACTTTGTTCTAGTCTCTTTCCTTTATAGGTTAGAAATACCTTCGATTTGAACCAAGGCCAGTTCAGTATTTGGTATAGATCTTAATACACTGGTAATTTTAAATAAATGCTTACACTGGTAATTTTTCATAAATACTTTTTAAATGTCAGAAGTCATTTTTGCTTGAAACTAGCCTTTCAACTCTGAATCTGAATAGTCACTAGTGGATGCAAATTCATTTGGAAAGGATAAACATTTTTTATTTGTTTTCACATACAGTACTCTGGTGTCTCTTAATAGACAATCATCAATTTACATTCATTTATTCAACACTGATTAAGCAGGGACATTGTATTAGTCCATTCTCACATTGCTATAAAGAACTACCTGAGACTGGGTAGTTTATAAAGAAAAGAGATTTAATTGGCTCACCGTTCTACAGGCTGTATAGAAAGCATGGCAGGGGAGGCCTCAGGAAACTTGCAATCATGGAGGAAGGCAAAGGGGAAGCAAGCACGTCTTCACATGGCCAATAAGAGAGTGAGCGAAGGGGGAAGTGCTATATGTTTTTAAACAACCAGATCTTGTGAGAACTCTCTCACAAGACAGCACTAGGGGGATGGTGCTAAACCATTAGAAACCATCCCCATGATCCAATCACCTCCCACCAGGCCCTACCTCCAATACTTGGGATCACCATTCAACATGAGATTTGGGTGAGGACACAGAGCCAAACCATATCAGACATAAAGATGAATAATGACTAGATGCCTTTACGAGACCTTCAGGCCCTGTGTGCTCTGATCCTGACCTGCACCCCCATTGTCATTTTGCCATGACAGGAACTCCCAGCCCTGCACCAGCCACACTTAGCTTCTTACAGGTCCTTGAACTTGCTAAACTTCCTCTCACCACTGAGTCTTTGCCCATGCTAGTCCCTCTGCCTAGAATGTTCTTCCCTCCTTTTTCTAATTCATTTCTACTTATTCTTCAGCCTTCAGCTCAAAGGACACCTCTGGGAAGGTTTCTCTGGTCTCCCAGACCTGGGTTAGGTTGGGCTCCCACATCATAAGATCTCTTAGTTTTTATGCCTTCTTTTTTTTTTTTTTTTTTTTTTTGAGACAGAGTCTCGCTTTGTAGCTAGGCTGAGTGCAGTAGCATGATCTTGGTTCACTGCAACCTCCGCCTCCTGGGTTCAAGTGATTCTCCTGCCTCAGCCTCCCGAGTAGCTGGGACTACAGGTGCATGCCACCACACCAAGCTAATTTTTATTTTTTTAGTAGAGATGGGGTTTCATCATGTTGGCCAGGATGATCTCGATCTCTTGACCTCGTGATCCACCCACCTCGGCCTCCTAAAGTGCTGGGATTACAGGCGTAAGCCACCGTGCCTGGCCTATGCCTTCTTTTAAGAATAGTTTTAGCCATTCTTACGTGCCTAATGCACAGTGGGCTCTCTGTAAGTATTTGCTGAATGAATAGATGCATGTGAACACGCGGATTTCTGAATCCTCAGGCTGTCACATCCTAGTGGGAGAAACAGACGTGTGAAGTAACCATAGTAATAGGTGCTACAACAGAGGAACAGACAAGATTTGATTTGTTGGGGCAATCAAAACACAAAGATTGTTTGATCAGTACCACTTGTGGGGTTGGGCCAGGGAAGACCTTATACAGAAGGTGATGCTTCAGATGAATTTTGAAGGGCAACCAGTTTTCCAGGCAGAGGAGAGGGTATTTTTGGCTAGAAAGGACCATGTGGTGATGCTGCAGGGTGGCCTCAAGTAGTTCACTGCACCTGGAGGGATGGGGTTTAAACTCAGTGGCAGGACTCCACCCAATGCCATTTGGGAGCCAGATCTCTCCCTGGAGGGGCTGGATTGTGCCCCCCACAACCAAAATGTCCAAGTCCTAACTCACAGTACCTGTGAATGTCACTTTATTTGAAAAGAAGGGTCTTTGCAGAGGTAATTGAGTTAAGGGTTCTTTGAAATGAGATCATCCTGGATTAACTGGATGGGCCCAAATCCAATAACAAGTGTCCTTATAAGAAGAGGAGAAGACAAAGACAACGGAAGAAGGCCCGAGGAAGACCATGTGAAGGAGGAGGCAGAGGTTGGGATGATGCAGCCACAAGTCACGGATCACTGAGGATTGCCAACAGCCACTAGAGGCTAGAAGAGAAGCAGGGAATGGTTTCTCCCTCAGAGTCTCCCGACGGCGCTGTGCAGAGCCTTGGCAGCTCTGCTGACATCTTGATTTTTAGTCATCTGGCTTCCAGAACTGTGAAAAAATAAATTTCTGTTGTTTTAAGCCACTCAGCTCGTGAAAAATTGTTATGGCAGCCACAGGTAACTAAAACACATCCTCAGTGCTCAGCCCAGATCCAGCATGGCTCTGTGACCAGCAACCCGCAAGACTAGAATCCAAAGAGGGGCTCTCCCGAGCATGGGATGCCAGGCCTTCCCCTTTGGCTGCTTAACACAGAGGAAACCATGGCTACAATAAACAGAGAGGGGTCTTTGTAAACAGGCAACCGGTTGACTACCCAAAGTGGACAACCTTTTCAGGATTGAGAAATGGCAGTCTTCTTGACATTTTAGAAAATCTTTTCCTGGGGGATTTGGCTTCACTTCCTGCTTGGATTTGAAGCCTGCAAATATGTTTACAAAGTCAAGCATTTCCCTGGTGGCTCCCAGGCTCTTTTCAGCAGAGACAGGGTAGTGGGGTGTCATTGGTGATGTTTTCTGCCAAGAACGAAAGCAAAATTTCTCCTGTTCACCAACCTCCTTGCCCAAAGCAAATCTGAGGAAGGCTCTCATGACGCACCTTTCAAAAGAAAAAAAAACTTTTTAGAAACGTAAGATTTGTTTAATGCTTTTAATTAACCAGACATATAGTTCTCTTGGCAGGTTTGTGGTCGGGAGAATAATGGCTCCCCAAAGACATCTCTGTCCTAATACCTGTCCTAATATGTTAGGTCATATGGTAGAGGAGAATTAATGTTGCAGATGGAATTTAATTTGCCAATCAGCTGCCCTTAAAATAAGATTATCGTGGATTATCCAGGTGGGCTAGATGAAATCACATGGGTTTTTGTAAGACAGAGAGGGAGGTGATATGAGAAAGATGCTTCAACCAGACATGGTTGCCTTTGAAGATGGGAGGGGGCATGAGCCAAGGATGCAGGCAGTCTCTAGAGGCTGGAAAAGGCAAGAAAATGAGTTTATACTCAAAGCCTGCAGAAAGAAAAGCAGCCAAGCCAATGCTTTGATTTTAGCCCAGGGAAGCCCATTTCAGACTTCTGACCTCAGAACTGTAAGATAATACATTCATGTTGTTTTAAGCCTCTAAGTTTGTGGTAATTGGATAGGAAACTAATATAGGGGAGAAGGAGGAGATTGGAGAGGGAATTGGTGGTAGGAATTCCTTTTGGTGTTTCCAGTGAGGCTCCCCTAATGGGAACTGTTGATGAAATACTGGCCTGAGCTACCATCAGTTGCAGAAGGAGATTGGTGATAGCAATCTTTCGAACACAATTCTACTGCCAAGAAAACTGGCAGGACCCCCTCCCTTCCTTCCCTGAAGTGGAACCAGCTCAGACTTTCTGACTGTAGCAAAGCCCCATGGGGTTCTAGTCTGGGAATGGCCACATCCTGACTTGTGGCCGTGGAGTACAAGGACGCATGGGAGTCTCCTCTCACTGCCCAGGACAGCTGGCTCTGCAGGAGGGCACTCCTGTGCCAGCCACGCTGACCTAATGAAGCCTTCAGCCCCTACATGGTGTCTGGTTCCTCCTGCAAAGGATCTTTGAGGCTTCCCTGTGTCTGCTTCTTTCTCTTCTGGTTCTGGCAAGCTGTCCCAGGCCTCATGAGACATGCTGGAGCACCTGTCACTGCTGGGCCACGTGCCTGCTCTGGGATGATTTGGAGAAGTAGTTGAACCTGCAGATATTTCAGGCATGCCCTCCTGCGTCACTTTTCCCGACAGCTTTTGTCTTCATCTTCTCAAATGTCTCTCGGAGCACTGGCTCCCAACCTCCTGGCTTGGAATTCATGAGAATGATGCTGCCGAAATCTGAGCTTGTCAGCGATGGCTCTGCCTGCATGGCCCAGCGGCAGAAACAGGAGGAGAAGAGCTTGTGGAGGCCGCGCAGGGCCCAGCAGAGTCAAGAGGGCTGGGGGTCACTGCAACTGAACTTATGCCAGCATCTCTCCAGTGCTATAGAAAACCCAGGGCTCCCTGCAGTCTGTTCCAGAAACTCCCCAGTGATCTGGTTATCTGTGTGGGATCCAAATCCCTGTTCCACCTCTCACCAGCTCTGTGACCCTGTTCCAGTTGCTTAGCTTCTCTGGGCTTCATGTTCCTTCCCTTGTGTGAAATGATAATAGTAGGCAGACAATAATCATTAGCTATAATAACAATTATTATTTCTATTATTACCTATTGGATCCTTCACCTTCCAGAGTCATGAATCTCAACGTTCTCTCAGTGATATTCTCCAAACATCTTAGACCCTCCTTTCCTAGTGTTCCGTGTCTATTTCTAACAGTTTTATTGAGATATAGACATCCAATGAACTGCATCTTAACATGCATGGTGTGATATGTTTTGATGTATGTGTACACTCTGGACACCATTACTACAATCAAGATAATGAAAATATCCATTATGTCCCCAAATTCTCTTTTGTAATCTTTCCTTCCCACTCCTCCCTCTGCCTACACTTCCTGCCCCCAGTCCTCAAACAACTACTGATTTATTTTCTGTCAGTATAGTTTGTATTTTATAGAATTTCATGTAAATGGAATCATAGAGTATGTACTCTGTTACTGGCCTTTTTATTTTTCTCTTTTCCTTTGAAACAAGTTCTTGGTCTGTCACACAGGCTGGAGGGCAGTGATGCAATCACAGCTCACTATAGCCTCGGCCTCCTGGGCTCAAGCAATCCTCCCACCTCAGCCTCCTGAGTAACTGGGACTACAGGCATACACCAGCATGCTTGGCTAATTTCTAAATTTTTTGTAGAGATGAGCTGTCCCTTTATTGCCCAAGCTGGTCTTGAACTCCTGGGTTCAAGCAATCCTCTTGCCTCAGCCTCCCAAAGTGTTGAGATTACAGGTATGAGCCATCGTGCCTGGCCTATTGTCTGTCTTTTATTTCATTGAACATAATTATGTTGAGATTCATCTACATTGTTGCATGTATCAATGGTTCACTCATTTTTATTTCTGAGAACTAGTCTACTGCATGGATATATCATAATTTATGTATGTATTCACCTGTTGATGGACATTTGGGTTGTTTCCAGTTTTTGGCTAGTTTGAATAAAGCTGCTATGGACATTCATGTACAAGTCTTTTTATGAACATATGCTTTCATTTTCTTGGATAAACATATAGGAGTGGAACAGACAGGTTATATGGTAGGTGTAAGTTTAATGTTTTAAGAAACTGCCAGACTGTTTTCCAAAGTGGTTGCATGATTTACATTTCCACCAGCAGTGTATGAGGCTTACAATGATGGCTTCACTTCGTTGCTGATGCTTGGTATGATCAATCTGTTTGATTTTAAACATTCAAATGGGATGTAATGGTTATAATTCGCATTTCTCTGATGATTAATGATGTTGAGAATGTTTTCTTGTGCCGTCCATATATATCTTCTTTGGTGAAGTGTCTCTTTAAAACCTTTTACCTATTTTAAAAAGTGGGTTGTATGTCTTATTACTGAGTCTTGAGAGTTCTTTATATATTGTGTTTATAAGTCCTAACAGATATGCTTCTTTGAAAATATTATCTCGAAGTCTGTGGCTTGTTTTTGACTCTCCTAATAATGTCGATCTAGGAATAGAAGTTCTTAATTTTGCTGATGTCCAATTTATCAATTCTATCTTTTTATAGATCATAATTTTTGTTGCATTTAAGAAATCTTTGCCTAAATCAACTTTACAAAGATTTTTCTCCTGGATTTTATTCAAGAAGTTTTATAGTTTTAAGTTTACATTTAGCTTTATGATCCATTTTGAGTTTGTTCTTGTAGGTAGTGTGAGGTGAGAATTGGAGGGGATTTTTTTTGGCCTATGAATATTTAATAGGCAAAAGTTGGGCATCATTTGTTTAAAAGGTTATCAATATTCAAATTTGAGCATCATTTGTTTAAAAGGTTATCATTTCCACATGTAATTGCCTTTGCGTCTTTCTTTAAAATCTATCAGCCTATCTGTTTTGGGTCTACTTCAGGACTCTATTTTGTTCCATTAATTTATTTGTCTGTCTTTATACCAATACCATGCCTTCTTGAATACCATAACTTTAGAAGTCTTGAAATCAGTAGTGAGGCAAGAGAATAGGGTCTGGAGTCAGGGAACCTATGGCCAATTCATGCTGCCTTCCTAGAACTGAATCAAAAGAAAAACCCCCACCTCTCCATATCCATGTAACAAAAGGATCAGAGGCTATTCCCTTTGCAACCCCTTCACTTTTCTGCATTGCAGATGAAAAATGAAAGTACCTCTGATTGGTCCCCTCCTGCAACCAATCAGATTGGTCTCAGGCCAAGTCTTCATGTGTAACTTTTTTTTCAGTCTCTGATTAGTCATCTTCCACAACCAATCAGACTGGTTGCAGGCCACTACTTCATTTACATAGGGTACAAACCAAGTAATCAATGGGAAACCTCTAGAATGTATTTAAACCCCAGAAAATTCTGTAACCAGAGCTCTTAATCTGCTTGCTCAAGCATGCTCCTACTCCGTGGAGTGTACTTTTGTTTCAATAAATCTGTGCTTTTCTTTCCTTGCTTTGTTTGTGCATTTTGTCCAATTTGCCAAGAACCTGGACAGCCTCCACCAGTAACAGTAGTGTATATCCTCCTACTTTGTTCTTCCTTTTAAAAGTTGTTTTTAGCTACTCTAGGTCCTTTTTTTGACTTACATGAATTTTTGTTTTTAGCTACTCTAGGTCCTTTTTTTGACTTACATGAATTTTAAAATAAGCACGCCAATTGCTACAAACTGTCCTGGGCTTCTGATTGAGATTGTATTGAATCTACGGATCCATTTAAGGAGAATTGATATCAATATTAAATTATCCAAACCATGAACATGGCATGTGTCTTCATTTAGGTTATCTTTAATTTCTTTCACAGGTGTTTTATAATTTTCAGTGTACAGTCCTTGCATACCTTTTTTTAAGTCAGATTTACTCCTAAGCATTTTATTAATATTTGTTGATGCTATTGAGAATGGTGTAGGTTTTTAAGTTTAAATTTTGGATTCATCATTTCTGGTATAAACAGATTGACTTTTCTTTACTTATTTTGTCCTACAACATTGTTAAGTTTGTTTATTCTGGTAACTTTTGAAGATTGCATAAGATTTTTTATAAGGTAATAATGTTGTCCATAAACAGAGACAATTTTATCTTTTCCTTTTTAATCTGTATGTCTTTTTTATTTTTCATTGCCTTATTTCACTGGCTAGAATCTCCACTACAATGTTGAACAGAAGTTATGAGAGTGGATATCCTAGGTTTTTCTGATTTTAGGAGGAAAGCATCCAGTCTTTCACCACTAAACATGATGTGCTTAGGTTTTTGTAGACTTTTGTTGATCTCCTTTATTAGGTTGTGAAACTTCTATTCCTAGTTTTCTGGAAGAGTTCTTTTCCTTAAAAAAAAGTCAGAAATGGATGTAAGATTCTGCCAAATGTTTTTTTCTGCATCTATAGAGATGACCATATTTTAGTCAATGTATTTTTTTTGAGACAGGGTCTCACTTAGTCACCCAGGCTGAAGTGAGGGGTGCAATCAGGGCTCACTGCAGCCTCGACCTCCTGGATCCTCCCACCTCAGCCTCCTGAGTTGCTGAGACCACAGGCACATGCCACCATGCCCAGGTAACTTTTTTTTTTTTTTGAGATAGGGTCTTCCTGTATTGCCCAGACTGGTCTCAAACTCCTGGGCTCAAGTGATACCACTTCAGCCTCTCAAAGTGCTGGGATTACAGATGCAAGCCACTGCACCCAACTTATTCAATAATTTTTAACGTTCAACCAATATTACATTACTGGAATAAACCCACCTTATTGTGATATATTATTGTTTTAGGCTGTTTGGGCTGCTATAACAAAATACTATGGACTAGGTGGCTAATAAACAACAGAAGTTTATCTCTCACAGGTCTAGAGGCTGAGAAGTTCAAGATCAAGGTGCCAGCAGTTTCGGTATCTTGTGAGGGTCCACTTCCTGGTTCATACAGGGTCTTCTTGCTGTATCCTCACATGGAAGAAGGGTGCAGGGCTCTATCCTCATGACCTAATCACCTCCCAAAGACCCCACCTCTTAATGCTATCATTTCATTAGTTAGGACTTTAACATATGAATTTCAGATACAAACATTAAGAACATAGCCATTTTCCTTTCAATATATTGCTGGATTCAATTTTCTATAATTTTGTTTTTGTTTTTCTTTTAATTGACATTTTGTTTTTAATTGACATTTTGCTTTTAATTGACATTTATTAGAGACGTAGATTGGTAATTATCTGTTCTCACCTCTGTTTTTCTAATGTCTGTCTGACTGGTATCAGCGTAATAATGCCTTCATCACTGAATAAATTGGGAAGTATTCCCTCATCTTCAATATCCTAGAAAAGTTTGTGTAGGATTGGAATTACTTCTTTTTTAAGATTTGATACAATTAATTAGTAAAGCCATCTAGACTTGGAATTTGTTTTGTGCATGTGGGAATGTTTTTAACTACAAATTAAATTTCTTAAATATATATAGGGTTATCTAGATTAATATTCTCTTATCCTTTTCTAGAATCTCTTATTTATCTCTTTCATCCCTAATATTGGCAATTTGTGTCTTCTGTTTTTTTTTTGTGGCTATAGATTTATCAATTTTATTGATCTTTTCAATAAATACCGACCTTTTGGTTTTATTAATTTTTCTCTATTGTTTCTCTGATATCAATTTGATTTCTGTTTACCTTGGGCTTAACTTGCTATTTTTTTCTTAGTTCCTTAAAGTGGAGGCTTAGTTCAATGACTTGAGATCTTTCTTTTCTAACATAGACAGTTAATGTTATAAATTTCCCTCTAAGTATTGCTTTAATTGTATCCCACAAATTCTGATACACTGTGTTTTTATTTTTATTCGGTTCAAAATACTTTCTAATTCCCTTTGATTTTTTTCTTTGGCTTGTGGGCTATTTAGAAGTGTATCATTTAGTTTCCAAATATTTGGGGGTTTTCTAGGGATATTTGTTATTGATTTCTAATCTTATTTCACTGTGGTGTGAGAATATATTTTGTATGAATTGACTCTTTTTTTCTCTCTCTCTTTTTGAGACGGAGTCTTACTCTGTTGCCGAGGCTGGGGTGCAGTGGCGCCATCTCGGCTCACTGCAACCTCTGCCTCCCAGGTTCAAGCTATTCTCCTGCCTCAGCCTCTCTAGTAGCTGAGACTACAGGCATGCATCACCACGCCTGGCAATTTTTGTATTTTGAGTAGAGATGGGGTTTCACCATGTTGGCCAGGACTCCTGACCTCAAGTGATCCACTCGCCTTGGCCTCCCAAAGTGCTAGGATTACAGGTGTGAGCCACTGCACTCAGCCAAATTGACTCCTTTTAAAGTTACTGAGAGTTATTTTATAGCACAGAATATAGTCTATCTTTGTAAATATTCTCTGTGCACTTGAGAAGAAGGTACATGCTGCTGTTATGTGGAATGTTCTATAAATGTCAATTAAGTTGTCAGTTGATAGTGCTTTTCATGTTTTCTATGTTCTACACATTATCTTTCTACTCATTCTATCAATTTAGACAGAGTGTTGAAATCTCCAACTATAATTGTGAATTTGTCTGTCCTTCCAATTCTATCAATTTTTGCTTCATGTACTTTGAAGTTGTTATTAAGTGCATAAATGTTTAGAATTTTGATATTTCTTGATTAATTGACCCTTTTACCAATATAAAATGGCATTAGTTATCCCTGGAAATATTTGTTGTTCTGAAATCTACTTCATCTGGTATTAATGTAGTCACCCCAGGTTTCTTTTGTTTAGTGTTAGCAGGTTTAGTGGGTTGAAAAATGTCCCTCCAAAATTCACGTTTATCTGGAATCTCAGAATGTAACCTTTGTTTGGAAATAGGTCTTTGCTGGTGTAATTAAGGTAAGGATGGAGATGTGATCATACTGAATTTAGTGGGCCCTAAATCCAATAAGAGTGTCCAATAAGAATGAGGGGGATATTGAAGTTGTGCTGCCTCTAGCCAAGGAATGCCAGGAGCCACCAGAAGCTGGAAGAGGCAAGGAAGAATTCTTCTCAGAGCCTTTAGAGGAACTATGGCTCTGTCAACACCTTGATTTCAGGCTTGTGGCCTCCAGAACTGTGAGAGAAACAATTTATGTTCTTTTCAGGCACTAAGTTTGTGGTAATTTGTTACGTCAGCCCTAGGGGTCTAATGGGTCATGGTGTATCTCTTACCATTGGTATTACCATTCTGTCTCCAGAGAGGCAGAACCAAGAGAGAGAGAGAGACAGGGGCAGGGAGGTGCAGGAGAGAGAGAGAGAAAGAGGGGAGGGGAGGGGAGGGGAAGGGAGGAAAGGAGAGGAGAGGAGAGGGAGAGAAGAGGGAGAGAAGAGAGGAAGAGAAGAGAAGAGGGCAGGGGAGAGGAGAGGGGAGGGGAGAGGGGAGGGGAGAGGAGAGGGGAGGGAGAGGAGAGGAGAGAGAGAGAAGAGAGGAAGAGAAGAGGGGAGGGGAGGCAAGGAGAGGAGAGGAAAGGGAGAGAAGAGAGGAAGAAGAGAGGAAGAAAAGTGGGGAGGGGAGGGGAAGGGAGAGGAGAGGAGAGGAGAGGAGATTTATTAGGGAAATTTGCTCACATGGTTATGGAGGCGGAGAAGTCTTACAGAAGACTGCAAGCTGAAGAACCAGGGATGCTGTTAGCTCAGCCTAAGTCCAAAGGCCTGAGGACCAGAGGAACCAACAGTGTAATTGAGTCCAAGGCTGAATGCCCAAGAACCCAGGGGGCTGCTAGTGCAAGTCCTGGGGCCCAATGGCTGGAGAGTTTGGAGTTCTGATACCCAAGAGCCAGTGAAGAAGGGTGTCAGGCCCAGAAGACAGAGGGAGAAAGTGAACTCACTTTTGCCTTTCCTCTGCTTTTTAATTCTATCTTGGCCTCAGCCGATGGAATAGTGTGGGCCCACATTGAGTGAGGATGGGTCTTCCTAACCCACTCCATGGATTCTAACGGCAGTCTCTTCTGGAAACACCCTCACAGACACACCCAGAAATAATGCTTTACCAGCCATCTGTACATCCCTTAATCCAATCAAATTGGTACCTGAAATTAACCATCACATCCTCCCTTTCCTTTTAACCTATTTGTGTCTTTATAATTAAAATGAGTTTCTTGTTGGCAGCCTATAGTTGTAGCTTGCTTTATTTATCCAATTTGATCATTTTTGCCTTTTTATGGGACTCTTAGACCATATACATTTAATGTGATTTTTTTCATATGGTTAGATTTGATAGAACTTTTAAACTCTAATAACTCGCTGTTTTCTGTATTCTTTTTCAGTCTTCTTTTGAATTAATTGTGTATTTTTAATTATTTCTTTTTATGTCCTTAGTAGAGTTATCAGTTATGCTTTTCTTAGGGCTACTTCAAGGTGTATAGTATACATTTTTAATAATCACATTCCACCTTCAAATGATATTATACCATTTCATGTAAGTATAAGAAACTTACAACAATATACTTCCATTTTTCCCTCCCAAATACCTTGCTATCATTTTTGCTATAAAGAGTCAGCCGGCTGGGCATGGTGGCTCATGCCTGTAATCCCAGCACTTTGGGAGGCCGAGGCGGGTGGATCATCTGAGGTCAGGAGTTCGAAACCAGCCTGGCTAACATGGCGAAACCCTGTCTCTGCTAAAAATACAAAAATTAGGCGCCTGTAATCTCAGCTACTCGGGAGGCTGAGGTGGGAGAATCGCTTGAACCTGGGAGACAGACGTTGCAGTGAGCCAAGATCACACCACAGCACTCCAGCCTGGGGGACAAGAGTGAAAATCCATCTCAAAAAACAAAAACAAAAACAAAAAAAGAGTCAGCCGTGTTTTAAAGAGATTAAACAAGAAAAATAGTCTATTTAGATGCATAGTTATAACCGCTCCAGTGCTCTTCATTCCTTTGGGTAGGGCCACTTTTGTATCTGGTATCATTTTCCTTCTGCCTGAAGCACTTGCTTTAAAATTCCTGTAGCCTGCTTGTGATAAATTCGTTTGGCATTTGTATGATTTTAAAAGTCTTCATTTCATCTTCACTTTTGAAATATATTTTTGCTGGGTATAAAAGTCTAGGTTAACTTTTTTTTTTCTGTATTTTTAAAATGTAGTTTCACTCTTATGGCTCACATTGTTTCTGATTAGTCTCCTGCCATGCTTATCTTTGTTCCTCTGTACATAGGGGTATTTTACTTCAGATACATTAAAGATTTCCTCTTTTTCACAGGTTTTAAGTAACTGGTTATAATAGGTGGTGTAGTTTTCTTCATGTTTCTTGTGCTTGAGTTTGTTGAGCTTCCTGAATATGTGATTATATAGTTTTCATCAAGTTTGGAAAATTTCCAGCCATTTTTTTTCTACTTTTTTTTTTTGTCTTCTCCTCCTTTGGGAGCTTCAACTGCCTGTGTATTGGGTTTCTTGAAGTTGTCCCACAGCTCACTAATGCTCTGTTTGTTTTTCAGTCTTTTTTTCTCCCAGTATTTTATTTTAGATAGTTTCTATTGCTATATCTTCAAATTCAGTATTCTTTTCTCTGTGGTATTTAATTCTATCCAGTTTATATTTCGTCTCATACATTGTAGTTTTTCATCTCTAGACATTGCTTTTTTTTTTTTCCTATCTGCCACGTCTCTACTAAACATGCTCAATCTTTCTTTTCATTTGGCTTCTTGAAGACATGGAATGCAGTTATAATAACTTTTAATTCTCCCATCTATTAATTCTATCATCTGTGTCATTTCTGCATCAGTTTCAATTTATTGATTTTCTCCTTATTATGCATCTTATTGTCCAACTTGTTTTCATACCTAATTTTTTATTAGACATCAGACATTGTGAATCTGACTTGTTGGGTACTGAATAGATATATTTTTTATTCTTATAAGATCCTCGAGATTTATTCTGGGATTCAGTTAAGTTACCTGGAAACAGTTTGATCTTTTTAGATCTTGCTTTTAAGCTTTGTTTGAACCAGAAAAGAATTTATTCTAGGACTAATTTTGCCCCCACAAATTAGGTAAAATCCTTTTGGGTCTCTTACCCAATGCCTCATAAATCTTGAGGTTTCCCATTCTGGCTGTTGAAAGCAAGAACCATTTGCAGCCTTGTGTGAGCTCCAGGAATTTCCCCCCAATCTTTATTCTTTCCCTGGTCTTGGGTTGTTTCCTCACTTATGTGAACTGATGAGAAGTAGCTGAAGACTCAAAGAGGACTCTCTATAGATCGCTGGAGCTTTCTGCCTGTGTAGCCTTTTATTTTTCATTCTCTGGTGTGTGAATTCTAGTTGTCTTGGCATCCCACCTCCATCTCCCCATCTCAAGGGGACTTCTGGGTTCTGCCTGGGTTCCCCCTTCTTGCAACATGGCCTGGCAGATAGGTAGGGCAGTCGTGGGACTCTTATAATTTGTTTCCCATCTCCTAAGGATCACTGTTCTTCCAGTACCCAGTATCTTGAAAACTGCTGTTTAATATATTTTGTCTGGAATTTCCTTAGTTGTTTCAGGTCAGAAGGTAGCTGGCAACAGAAATTGTACCCTTGCCTCCCTCTGTATCCATTCTCCCACATCCTCCTATGCCCCTCAAACCCTGCTACTGCCAAGAAATGTCATTTATTTAGAACCTTTCTATATTTCAGCAGCAGGTAATATGGGCAGCGACTGGTTATGTGTCCCTGGAGTCATACATACTGGGGTTCAGATCTCAGCTCTGCCAGTTCCTGTGTAGCCTTGGCCAAATTACTTCATCAACTTGAGCCTCAGTTTCCTTATTTGAAAAAGAGAAAATGATACCTAGCTGTAGGGCTGTTGTGAGGGTTAAATGAGCTAATGCATAGAAAGTAAGTAGCACTACACAATGGCATCCATAATATAATTCAATGAGTACAAGCAGGATGTGTTTTTTAAACTGCCTCAAATTTCTCCATTGTCTGCTCCTGCCTCTGTTCCAGGGGACAATCCCACCATTCCTCTTAAGCTCCTGGAAAGGGGCATATGACCGGCCCTAAATTTCTTGCACCAACAGAGGGGAGCAGTCATGTGGAGAACTTCCAATAACACATGCAGCACATCATGGACATTTGGCCGCACGAAGCATTATAATGATCTTTTCTTTGCGGCAGATTGACTTTACTAATTAGGTTGGGTTTGAGCCAAGGTTAAATACAGTTTGCATGTACAGAACGCAAACCAACTGGCAGCAACAGGGAACTCAGAGACATTTCAGGTAACAGGACAAGCCAGCTATGATTAAAACTTTGCTTCAGATAATCCTTTCTCTCTCCCTTGGCCTCCATTTTTATGAGTTCAGTAAATATTGAAGATATTAACCCTTTATCATATTTGCTGCAAATACACTTTCCCCAAGTGTTGTTCAATTCTGTTTTGAAATTCAAATCTGTCTCAAACAGAATTTTAAAATTTGTATGTAGTTGGACTATGGATCTTCCCTTTTCTAATTTCTTCTACTGCTTTCAGGCCTAGGAAAACCCCTTCCAATGACTGAATAAACATCCACCTTTATTTTCTGTTTTCAACATTTTATTTCTTATTCTAACTATAACTTATTTTCTTTTTTTTCTTTCTTTTTTTTATTATTATTATACTTTAAGTTTTAGGGTACATGTGCACAATGTGCAGGTTAGTTACATATGTATACATGTGCCATGCTGGTGTGCTGCACCCATTAACTCGTCATTTAGCATTAGGTATATCTCCTAATGCTATCCCTCCCCCCTCCCCCCACCCCACAACAGTCCCCAGAGTGTGATGTTCCCCTTCCTGTGTCCACGTGTTCTCATTCTTCAATTCCCATCTATGAGTGAGAACATGCGGTGTTTGGTTTTTTCTCCTTGCGATAGTTTACTGAGAATGATGATTTCCAATTTCATCCATGTCCCTACAAAGGACATGAACTCATCATTTTTTATGGCTGCATAGTGTTCCATGTGTATATATGCCACATTTTCTTAATCCAGTCTATCATTGTTGGACATTTGGGTTGGTTCCAAGTCTTTGCTATTGTGAATAGTGCCACAATAAACATACGTGTGCATGTGTCTTTATAGCAGCATGATTTATAGTCCTTTGGGTATATACCCAGTAATAGGATGGCTGGGTCAAATGGTATTTCTAGTTCTAGATCCCTGAGGAATTGCCACACTGACTTCCACAATGATTGAACTAGTTTACAGTCCCACCAACAGTGTAAAAGTGTTCCTATTTCTCCACATCCTCTCCAGCACCTGTTTTTTCCTGACTTTTTAATGATCACCATTCTAACTGGTGTGAGATGGTATCTCATTGTGGTTTTGATTTGCATTTCTCTGATGGCCAGTGATGATGAGCATTTTTTCATGTGTCTTTTGGCTGCATAAATGTCTTCTTTTGAGAAGTGTCTGTTCATATCCTTTGCCCACTTTTTGATGGGGTTGTTTGTTTTTTTCTTGTAAATTTGTTGGAGTTCATTGTAGATTCTGGATATTAGCCGTTTGTCAGATGAGTAGGTTGCGAAAATTTTCTCCCATTTTGTAGGTTGCCTGTTCACTCTGATGGTAGTTTCTTTTGCTGTGCAGAAGCTCTTTAGTTTAATTAGATCCCATTTGTCAATTTTGGCTTTTGTTGCCATTGCTTTTGGTGTTTTAGACATGAAGTCCTTGCCCATGCCTATGTCCTGAATGGTAACACCTACGTTTTCTTCTAGGGTTTTTATGGTTTTAAATCTAACATTTAAGTCTTGAATCCATCTTGAATTAATTTTTATATAAGGTGTAATGAAGGGATCCAGTTAAGATATAGATCAATGGAACAGAACAGAGCCCTCAGAAATAATGCCACATATAATTTATTTTCATTTTAATATGTGGTATAAGTCTCAAAGGTGTTGGTATTTGAGATAATTAATGCCAGCTGCTACAATGGCCAAACCCTGAAATCTAATGCCTTAACACAACAAAGCCTTAGGTTTCACTCACATTAAGCCCAGTGATGTTTGGATCACATTCCTTGTTTGGTGCTCTTCCAGGCAGTGACTCAGGGACCCAGGCTGCTTCTACTGGCAACTCTACCATCTCAAAGTCTTCTGTTTCCAGCTGGGGGGATCCCACAGAATATTTGATAAGCACTATCTGTCTCTGCCTCAAGACTTAACTGGATTTTTCAAAATAACTAATCAACAATTACATGACCTGGAGGCATTTACTGATCATATATTAAGTTGTTATATGTGTACTATGGTCTGACTGCTTATCTTGTTCCATCAGGCACTGTACCATTTTTTTTCTTTCAAACTAGCTTTATATATGTCTTCACATCCTGTGGGGTGAGCTCTTCTCTCATTATTTTTCTTTATCAAAATTTTCTTGGCTATTACATAATAGATCATATTACATATTACACGTGATCTCTTAGCATATGAGACTGCACTTACCACCCAGAAGCTCAGCTAACATCTCAGTTAGAGGATGTCAAAATCCATGTATCCATCTTCTACCCCTTTTCCAAACTCCAGGCCCACGTTTCCAGGCACCTGATATGTAGTTGGAAATACCTGGAAATTTGGCCAGGTCTGGTGGGAGCTAGAGTACACAGCAGCCAATGGCTGATTTTTTTTTTTTAAGTCAGAAGTAGACATAAATCAGAAGGAAAAGAGCTGATGCTTTAAAATATTTCCCCATCTCCATTGAAAAGCTCAAGAAATAACAAGGCGTGATAATTCTGGGATCCTGTTACTCAGGAGGGCCTACCGCATTTGAGAAACCTTGAGCAAGTCATTTCAGTCCTTCCTGAGTCTACACTCTCCTCACTGTGGCTGAGTTGAGGGGACAGGAAGAGAAAAAGCACAGTAAGTGGCTGGTGGTAGTAGCTCAGAGCAACAGTTCAGAGGTTGGCCCCAGATGCCAGCAGAGGTCTTTAAGATTTGGGTACCCTTGCACAATCTGCAGTGAAGGACAGATGTCACTAAAACAAGAACAATAGTAACTACTCCCAGTTTTTGAGCACCTACTATGGGCTGGTCATCTTTCAACATTAACTCATTAGACCCTCACGAGTACCCTGCAAGCTAAGCAATGTTACCTCTAGTATACAGATGAGGAAGCTTAGGTTCAGAAATGTCAAGTCTCTTACCCAAAGCCACAGAGCTAATGAGGAGGAAAACCAGGATTTAAACCTGGGTCAGTTGACTCCAAAGCCTGTGACCCATCTACTCAGCTACGCTGTATCTGCCAACTTTCAAAATAGTAGGGAGATCTGGAATGTTCGATAGCTCATGAAAATAATTAAAACTGGGAGGAGCCAAGATGGCCGAATAGGAACAGCTCCGGTCTACAGCTCCCAGCGTGAGCGACGCAGAAGACGGGTGATTTCTGCATTTCCATCTGAGGTACCGGGTTTATCTCACTAGGGAGTGCCAGACAGTGGGCGCAGGTCAGTGGGTGCGCGCACCGTGCGCGAGCCAAAGAAGGGCGAGGCATTGCCTCACTCGGGAAGCGCAAGGGGTCAGGGAGTTCCCTTTCCTGGTCAAAGAAAGGGGTGACAGAAGGCACCTGGAAAATCAGGTCACTCCCACCTGAATACTGCGCTTTTCCGACGGGCTTAAAAAATGGCGCACCAGGAGATTATATCCCGCACCTGGCTCAGAGGGTCCTATGCCCATGGAGTCTCGCTGATTGCTAGCACAGCAGTCTGAGATCAAACTGCAAGGTGGCAGCGAGGCTGGGGGAGGGGCGCCCGCCATTGCCCAGGCTCGCTTAGGTAAACAAAGCAGCCAGGAAGCTCGAACTGGGTGGAGCCCACCACAGCTCAAGGAGGCCTGCCTGCTTCTGTAGGCTCCACCTCTGGGGGCAGGGCACAGACAAACAAAAAGACAGCAGTAACCTCTGCAGACTTAAATGTCCCTGTCTGACAGCTTTGAAGAGAGCAGTGGTTCTTCTAGCACGCAGCTGAAGATCTGAGAACGGGCAGACTGCCTTCTCAAGTGGGTCCCTGACCCCTGACCCCCGAGCAGCCTAACTGGGAGGCACCCCCCAGCGGGGGCAGACTCACACCTCACACAGCCGGGTACTCCAACAGACCTGCAGCTGAGGGTCCTGTCTGTTAGAAGGAAAACTAACAAACAGAAAGGACATCCACACCAAAAACCCATCTGTACATCACCATCATCAAAGACCAAAAGTAGATAAAACCACAAAGATGGGGAAAAAACAGAGCAGAAAAACTGGAAACTCTAAAAAGCAGAGCACCTCTCCTCCTCCAAAGGAACGCAGTTCCTCACCAGCAATGGAAAAAAGCTGGACAGAGAATGACTTTGACGAGTTGAGAGAAGAAGGCTTCATACGATCAAATTACTCTGAGCTACGGGAGGATATTCAAACCAAAGGCAAAGAAGTTGAAAACTTTGAAAAAAACTTAGAAGAATGTATAATTAGAATAACCAATACAGAGAAGTGCTTAAAGGAGCTGATGGAGCTGAAAACCAAGGCTCGAGAACTACGTGAAGAATGCAGAAGCCTCAGAAGCCGATGCGATCAAATGGAAGAAAGCGTATCAGCGATGGAAGATGAAATGAATGAAATGAAGCGAGAAGGGAAGTTTAGAGAAAAAAGAACAACAAGAAACGAGCAAAGCCTCCAAGAAATATGGGACTATGTGAAAAGACCAAATCTACGTCTGATTGGTGTACCTGAAAGTGACAGGGAGAATGGAACCAAGTTGGAAAACACTCTGCAGGATATTATCCAGGAGAACTTCCCCAATCTAGCAAGGCAGGCCAACATTCAGATTCAGGAAATACAGAGAACGCCACAAAGATACTCCTCGAGAAGAGCAACTCCAAGACACATAATTGTCAGATTCACCAAAGTTGAAATGAAGGAAAAAATGTTAAGGGCAGCCAGAGAGAAAGGTTGGGTTACCCTCAAAGGGAAGCCCATCAGACTAACAGCAGATCTCTCGGCAGAAACTCTACAAGCCAGAAGAGAGTGGGGGCCAATATTCAACATTCTTAAAGAAAAGAATTTTCAATCCAGAATTGCATATCCAGCCAAACTAAGCTTCATAAGTGAAGGAGAAATAAAATACTTTACCGACAAGCAAATGCTGAGAGATTTTGTTACCACCAGGCCTGCCCTAAAAGAGCTCCTGAAGGAAGCACTAAACATGGAAAGGCACAACCGGTACCAGCCACTGCAAAATCATGCCAAAATGTAAAGACCATCAAAACTAGGAAGAGACTGCATAAACTAATGAGCAAAATAACCAGCTAACATCATAATGACAGGATCAAATTCACACATAACAGTATTAACTTTAAATGTAAATGGACTAAATGCTCCAATTAAAAGACACAGACTGGCAAATTGGATAGAGTCATGACCCATCAGTGTGCTGTATTCAGGAAACCCATCTCACGTGCAGAGACACACATAGGCTCAAAATAAAAGGATGGAGGAAGATCTACCAAGCAAATGGAAAGCAAAAAAAGGCAGGGGTTGCAATCCTAGTCTCTGATAAAATAGACTGTAAACCAACAAAGATCAAAAGAGACAAAGAAGGCCATTACATAATGGTAAAGGGATCAATTCAACAAGAAGAGCTAACTATCCTAAATATATATGCACCCAATACAGGAGCACCCAGATTCATAAAGCAAGTCCTGAGTGACCTACACAGAGACTTAGACTCCCACACATTAATAATGGGAGACTTTAACACCCCACTGTCAACATTAGACAGATCAACGAGACAGAAAGTCAACAAGGATATCCAGGAATTGAACTCAGCTCTGCACCAAGCAGACCTAATAGACATCTACAGAACTCTCCACCCCAAATCAACAGAATATACATTTTTTCCAGCACCACACCACACCTATTCCAAAATTGACCACATAGTTGGAAGTAAAGCTCTCCTCAGCAAATGTAAAAGAACAGAAATTATAACAAACTATCTCTCAGATCACAGTGCAATCAAGCTAGAACTCAAGATTAAGAAACTCACTCAAAACCGCTCAACTACATGGAAACTGAACAACCTGCTCCTGAATGACTACTGGGTACATAACGAAATGAAGGCAGAAATAAAGATGTTCTTTGAAACCAATGAGAACAAAGAAACAACATACCAGAATCTCTGGGATGCATTCAAAGCAGTGTGTAGAGGGAAATTTATAGCACTAAATGCCCACAAGAGAAAGCAGGAAATATCCAAAATTGACACCCTAACATCACAATTAAAAGAACTAGAAAAGCAAGAGCAAACACATTCAAAAGCTAGCAGAAGGCAAGAAATAACTAAAATCAGAGCAGAACTGAAGGAAATAGAGACACAAAAAATTAATGAAGCCAGGAGCTGGTTTTTTGAAAGGATCAACAAAATTGAAAGACTGCTAGCAAGACTAATAAAGAAAAAAAAGAGAGAAGAATCAAATAGATGCAATAAAAAATGATAAAGGGGATATCACCACTGATCCCACAGAAATACAAACTACCATCAGAGAATATTACAAACACCTCTATGCAAATAAACTAGAAAATCTAGAAGAAATGGATAAATTCCTCGACACATACACTCTCCCAAGACTAAACCAGGAAGAAGTTGGATCTGTGAATAGACCAATAACAGGAGCTGAAATTGTGGCAATAATCAATAGCTTACCAACCAAAAAGAGTCCAGGACCAGATGGATTCACAGCCGAATTCTACCAGAGGTACAAGGAGGAACTGGTACCATTCCTTCTGAAACTATTCCAATCAATAGAAAAAGAGGGAATCCTCCCTAACTCATTTTATGAGGCCAGCATCATCCTGATACCAAAGCCGGGCAGAGACACAACAAAAAAAGAGAATTTTAGACCAATATCCTTGATGAACATTGATGCAAAAATCCTCAATAAAATACTGGCAAACCGAATCCAGCAGCACATCAAAAAGCTTATCCACCATGATCAAGTGGGCTTCATCCCTGGGATGCAAGGCTGGTTCAATATATGCAAATCAATAAATGTAATCCAGCATATAAACAGAACCAAAGACAAAAACCACATGATTATCTCAATAGATACAGAAAAGGCCTTTGACAAAATTCAACAACCCTTTATGCTAAAAACTCTTAATAAATTAGGTATTGATGGGACATATCTCAAAATAATAAGAGCTATCTATGACAAACCCACAGCCAATATCATACTGAATGGGCAAAAACTGGAAGCTTTCCCTTTGAAAACTGGCACAAGACAGGGATGCCCTCTCTCATCACTCCTATTCAACATAGTGTTGGAAGTTCTGGCCAGGGCAATTAGGCAGGAGAAGGAAATAATGGGTATTCAATTAGGAAAAGAAGAAATCAAATTGTCCCTGTTTGCAGACGACATGATGGTATATCTAGAAAACCCCATTGTCTCAGCCCAAAATCTCCTTAAGCTGATAAGCAACTTCAGCAAAGTCTCAGGATACAAAATCAATGTACAAAAATCACAAGCATTCTTATACACCAACAGACAAACAGAGAGCCAAATCATGAGTGAACTCCCATTCACAACTGCTTCAAAGAGAATAAAATACCTAGGAATCCAACTTACAAGGGACGTGAAGGACCTCTTCAAGGAGAACTACAAACCACTGCTCAATGAAATAAAAGAGGATACAAACAAATGGAAGAACATTCCATGCTCATGTTAGGAAGAATCAATATCATGAAAATGGCCATACTGCCCAAGGTAATTTATGGATTCAATGCCATCCCCATCAAGCTACCAATGACTTTCTTCACAGAATTGGAAAAAATTACTTTAAAGTTCATATGGCACCAAAAAAGAACCCGCATCACCAAGTCAATCCTAAGCCAAAAGAACAAAGCTGGAGGCATCACACTACCTGACTTCAAACTATACTACAAGGCTGCAGTAACCAAAACAGCATGGTACTGGTACCAAAACAGAGATATAGATCAATGGAACAGAACAGAGCCGTCAGAAATAACACCGCATATCTACAACTATCTGATCTTTGACAAACCTGAGAAAAACAAGCAATGGGGAAAGGATTCCCTATTTAATAAATGGTGCTGGGAAAACTGGCTAGCCATATGTAGAAAGCTGAAACTGGATCCCTTCCTTACACCTTATACAAAAATCAATTCAAGGTGGATTAAAGACTTAAACGTTAGACCTAAAACCATAAAAACCCTAGAAGAAAACGTAGGTGTTACCATTCAGGACATAGGCATGGGCAAGGACTTCATGTCTAAAACACCAAAAGCAATGGCAACAAAAGCCAACATTGACAAATGGGATCTAATTAAACTCAAGAGCTTCTGCACAGCAAAAGAAACTACCATCAGAGTGAACAGGCAACCTACAAAATGGGAGAAAGTTTTCACAACCTACTCATCTGACAAAGGGCTAATATCCAGAATCTACAATGAACTCCAACAAATTTACAAGAAAAAAACAACCCATCAAAAAGCGGGCGAAGTATATGAACAGACACTTCTCAAAAGAAGACATTTATGTAGCCAAAAACACATGAAAAAATGCTCACCATCACTGGCCATCAGAGAAATGCAAATCAAAACCACAATGAGATACCATCTCACACCAGTTAGAATGGCAATCATTAAAAAATCAGGAAATAACAGGTGCTGGAGAGGATGTGGAGAAATAGGAACACTTTTACACTCTTGGTGGGACTGTAAACTAGTTCAATCATTGTGGAAGTCAGTGTGACGATTCCTCAGGGATCTAGAACTAGAAATACCATTTGACCCAGCCATCCCATTACTGGGTATATACCCAAAGGACTGTAAATCGTGCTGCTATAAAGACACATGCACATGTATGTTTATTGTGGCATTATTCACAATAGCAAAGACTTGGAACCAACCCAAATGTCCAACAATGATAGACTGGATTAAGAAAATGTGGCACATATACACCATGGAATACTATGCAGCCATAAAAAAGGATGAGTTCATGTCCTTTGTAGGGACATGGATGAAACTGGAAATCATCATTCTCAGTAAACTATCGCAAGAACAAAAAACCAAACACCACATATTCTCACTCATAGGTGGGAATTGAAGAATGAGAACACATGGACACAGGAAGGGGAACATCACACTCTGGGGACTGTTGTGGGGTGGGGGGAGGGGGGAGGGATAGTATTGGGAGATATACCTAAAGTATAATAATAATAAATAAAAATAAATAAAAAAATTAAAAAAAATTTAAAAAAAAATAAATAAATAAAAGGAAAATAATTAAAACTGGCCTTGAACACTTTTTGCAGTTGTGTGGGAGGGGTGATGGTCCGTGTTAACTGTGCAATGGAGGGAGAATTTACAATACTCTCTCTGGATCATGCTGAAGAGGAGTAATGTGGGTGGTGAACTGGGAACCAATTGTCCAGAACAACCAAACTGAGTTTCTGGACACTAGACAGTTGCTTATTTTGCTCTTTGCCTCAACAGATAGTCCAGCTATTAAGGAAGAAAGCCATCATCTATAACATACAACACAATGGAACTGTTTAAGAAATTGGGATGGGCGCATTGACTCATGCCTGTAATCTCACTTTGGGAGGCCAATGCGGGTGGATCGCTTGAGCCCAGAAGTTTGAGACCAGCCTGGGCAACATGGTGAAACTTTATCTCTACAAAAAATAAAAAAAATTAGTCAGGTTTGGTAGTGGCATGGGCTGAGGTGGGAGGACTGCTTGAGCCTGGGAGGTTGAGGCTGCAGTGAGCCATGACCACACCATTGCACTCCAGCCTGGGTGACAGAGTGAAACCCTATATCCCCCCTGCCCCTCGCAAAAAAAGGAAGAAATCTTAATGAAACTTGAACCGAACTTGGTCTAGAAGAAACCCGAAGTGTGAAGCAGGACTAAGACAAATTGGTCTTAGTCTCCTAAAGGCCAAATAAGAAGCAAAAAGCTTTTATATGTATCAAAAGAAATTATCTGTGTTCTGAGGAGACCCTTCTTTCATGGCATTCAAACTTCAGAGTATTAGGCCTTTAAATGCAGAAAAGCAGTAGTCCTAATTAGGCATCACATGATTCTGACCAACTTGAATTAGGAAGCAGAAAGAAGCTCGATTGATAGAGGATATTATTGCAAGAGAAATGCTTGGGAGACAGTGTGGAGTGAATCTAGGCCTGGCCATGCCCCCTCTGCTGCCCTTTGGCATCAACCTATGTCACTCACATAGTTAAGGAGAGTCTCAGACAAAGGAAATACTCTACCATGATTGGGATTTGCTGAGCACAAGACTATTTCCACAGTGTTTCAGGCACAAGAAACAATTATGCATTTTGCTAGAGTGCCTGTTGCCTTAATGATTACATCCATGTGTATTTTAGGAGAACGTCTGTCTTCTGCTTCTTATTCATTTACACTTTACACTTCAAAAGATTGTTTTGTAAGAGCTACTCAATGCACAAGAAGTCTCATGAGTTTTTCTTCTAAATGAGCCAGCAACTTTCCAAGAATCAGGAAGCTGAAAGTTGCCAAGAATAAATAAATGAACTCCAGAAGGTTCAAGTTTGGTTTAAAAACTCTGTAAGGTTTAAAGTAGGTTCTATATCTGGCTTAACTCCATGTCCTCATCTAAGACATAAACCACAGGAGGGAATACTATTCCTGGCATGTAACTTTTTCCCAAGCATTCCATCTAATAGTCATTTCCAATAATGATTGATTGGAAAATCTTAGCAAAATAGTCCTAATGCAATGCTATAAGCAGAAATAGAGGTATGGTGGAATAGCTCTTGCCTGATAGTTAAGCAGCCTCTGCTTCAGTTCTGCCACAAAATTTGCGGACAAGGTAAAGCGTGTCTCTCTGTGCCTCGGTTTCTTCATCTACGAAATGGAGAAACAACACTAGATGGTGTCTAAAATTCGGTGGTAACAATTCCAAATGAACCCTTGTCTAGTCCATGGAAGCAAGGAGTCTGGGACTTCAGTATTATTGATCAAGATTGGAATTAGTTGGTTGTGTTCATGTCCAACTATGAAGATTTAAAAAAAAATGAGTAAGCTGGTGACAGACATGCCAAAAGAAAATATGTGTGGTTGAGAAAAAGTAAGGGGGTACAATAGATTTTGTTGGTGTCTCACCTAGACACCCTTTACCAAGCCAGTGCCCCCATCTCTGAGCTTCTGTGGGTGTTGGCTGCTAATTGCACACACCTGTACACTTCCCTGGAGGCTGGAGGTGTGGGAGGTTACAAGTCCCCTCTTACCCTACTCTGGAGGCATTGTGGCCAATAGCTGATAAGTGGGGGGGAGGTCTACCAGCCCAGCCCTGTTGCCTCTGGGCAGGATGACCTTGATGGTGCACTTTGTGCTCCAGGGCTCCCCAGGGGATCAAGCTGTGGCTGGATTTCCCCTGACATTCTCACTGAGCTCCTTCCCCTACCTTCTCCTGCTCCTCTCACTCCCCTGTGGGTTTCTCCTGAGAGCACTACCTCAAAACATCACTTGCCTAAGAATTTCCATCTCTGACTCTGCTTCTAGGGACCTGACCCATAATGAGGGGAGGAAGAAAGTGAGCCAAGCCGGTAACCCATTTGTGTTATGAGAAACCTCCTGGGCTTGTGTGTCCTAAGCCTGGCACAGAGCAGGTAATGATGGAGACTGCAGGGTTGCAGGACATGAGACAGGCATGCACACAGAGTTCTGTGGTCTGGGTAGGAATTTCATGTCTCCATCCACTCAGCAGCCATTCACTGAGAATGAGTACCGCGATGGGTCTGGGTCTGCAAGCAGCTTGGCTCAGTCAATTCGGTTGATGCTGTAACTTGACCAAGCTGGGCCTTGCAGCTGCTGAGGCCTCAGAAGCAGGCCAAGAAAGGGAGGGGACAGGCATTGTAGCAGGGCATGGATGGCATACATTCTTCCCAGGGGATGTCTGAATACAGGACTACGGAATTTGAGAAGGAGGAATGATGACATTCATCTGGAAGAGCACAGAAGACTTCCCGAAGGAGACAGCATTTCTTCCGGGTCTGACGGATGTGCCTGACTTAAAAATGTGGAAAAATGCCAGGGAGAGCATTCTAGGTGCAAAAAGAGTCTGAGCTAAATGGACATGCTCTTCTCTCCAACCTTCTCCTGTCTTCCTTTCACCTGCTTCAAGGCAGGACTGTGATCTTCCTCCACCTTTCTGATGGTGGGCCTTAGAGCCTTAGGACCTTGTCCAGGGAGGGTCCCACCCTATACACTGGGGGAACGGACACTGACATTATAAAGCTTCCATAAAATCTCAAGAGGACTGGGGTCAGAGAGCTTCCAGATAGCTGCACACGTGGAGGCTCCTAGAGGGTGGCGCCCAGGGAGGGCATGGAAGCTCCGTGCCCCCTCCCCCATACCTCACCCTACACATCTCCTCCTTTGTAATATCCTTTATAACAAATCAGCAAATGTGAGTGTTGCCCTGAGTTCCATGAGCCACTCCAGCAAATTAATTGAACCTAAAGAGGGGATCATGAAGACCCCAACTTGAAGCCAGGTAATCAGAAGTTCCAGAAGCCTAGACTGGTGACTGGTATCTGTGGATATTGGGGGCAGTCTTGGGCACTGAGCCCCCAGCTTGTGGGATCTGACACACTCTCCAGGTGGATAGCATCAGAATTGAATTGGAGGACACCCAGCTGGCGTCCACTGGTTGGTGTGTGTGTGGGAAACTTTTGGTCACAGAAGCCTTCTGTGTAGGTGACTGTTGCCATGGTGGTGTGAGAGCAGAGAAAGACGCGGTGTGAAGAGAGTGTTCCCTAGACAGATACCAAAGTAAAATTTCAACTTTGGATATGATTCACAGGTTTGAGACTCCATATGGGAATTGAAACTAAGATCCCCTGGGACTTGGAGCCCCAGGATCTGTTTTCCTCCTGGCGGAAGCTATAAGTCCCCTGTGAGCTCTCTCAAGCACTTCCCAAGATGCACGCCCTCTGCTATCACCCCGTGTGATGGCATAGATGACAGTAGGGGACTCATCAGGGAGGGCTCCAGATCTCAGGCCTCACGGGGAAACCAGGGTGATGCTAAGTGACGGGGAGAGATTATGAAAGCTTCCAGAAGATAAGGCCCCCTCCTGAGCAAGGGCAGGAGAGAATACCATGGGCCTGAAAGTCAGGGAGTTCTCAGGGGAGACAGAGAGCTGAGATGGCAGCTGGTGGGAGGCATGAGCAGATGGTGTGCCTCGCTGCCGGAGACAGCACTGCGATCGAGACAAAGACGCGTCCTGGAGAGAGGAAGATGCCGCACTGGCCCTTCTGCAGGAGTCCTTGGCCAAGCTGGGAAGACAGCCTTCTGGCAGGAAGTGGGATAAAAAAAAGGGATACTGGCTTTCTCTAGTTTTCATCCTTAGTAGAGTCAGGAAGCAAAGAGAGGGATGGAGAGTGTCAAGAATTGTAATTGCTTCGTGCCAAGGTCAAGAAGGGTGCCTGTTGCACCAGAACCCCTCAGGTTGTCTTGCAGGAGAGGTGGGAGTGAAGGGAATGAACGACCAGGGCCAACCTGAGCCGGGAAGGCGAGGGGACTGGACGAAGATTAAGGCCAGTGGGCTGAATGGTTAGGAGGCTTATGTCAGCATATCTTCCAATGTGTGGAGTTACACCCTCAGGACTTAAGATGCTTTTCTGAAGACAATATTACACAATTTTTACATAGCAAATCTTTTTCTTTGTGATTTCTCTTAATATTCCTAAATTTTGAAAACCACTCCCTTCAAGAGGTTTGATTCGTATTTAATTTTATGTTCTCCTAGTTCGCTAAAATTTGTAAAAGTAATTCTCTAAAATCACTGGAATTAATTTTGGTGCATAGAGTGAGGTGAAGACCTCACTTTAAAAATAATCTGTAACTCTCTTATTGATAAAAAAGAAAATGATTTATCATAATAGCAGTAATTAGGAAAATATGGAAACACTGAAAGAAGAAAAAAACATCATGTTCTCACCACCCAGAAATAATCATTTTTATACATTATCTTTTCTTTTTTGTCTGTAGTTTTACATGATTGTGATCATATAATACATGTAAAATTATAAGGCTGATTTAAAAAATTGCATCCATATTGATAAATGCAATATATGCTTATTAGAGCAAGTTTGGAAAATACATAAATTTATGAAGCAGAAAATGAAATTCAGTTGTATATATTTTCTTAAATACAATATAATTTTTGTAGCTATACTTGAGTGTTTTTCAAATCACTGAGACCATACAGTATATGCTGAACTTTAAGCATTGTGAGTACATATTAACAGATTCTAGATGGAAAAAACATGAAGCAGGACATGGAAATCTATGTATCTATCTATCTATCTACCTAATCTATAATTGATCTCTATGTTTATGACGTCTGTGGTTTATTAGCCTTTCCCAAATAACATATTCAATACTCAGGTTGCTCAATGTGATTTTTTTTCAAATCCTTCTGTAATATTTTATTTCTTAAGGTTTATAAGGTTCTTAATAATACAAGAAACACAGTGTTTCTTGGATTATTACTCTTTTTTTAGTATTATTACTTTTGTAATTAAACTTTTGGAGTTATTAAAATGTGTGTAGTTTCTTTCAAACTTTTAATCTGACAATAATTTCAAACTTATAAAAAATAAAAATAGAATAAGGAACACTCATATATCTTAATTTATTTATTGATAACATTTTAAACTCATTTGCTTGATTGTGTTTCTCTCTCTCTCTCTCCCTCCTCTCTCTCTCTCTCAGAATATTTTTTTGGGAAACATTTGAAGGTAAGTTATAGATCATGGTCATTTACCCCTAAATACTTTGGTATTTCCAAAGAATGGAGATATTTTCTCACATAACCATGGTACAGTTATCAATTTCATACATTTATGACTTGCATTGATACAATAATTTTATCTAATCTACTGTCCATATTCCAGTTTTGTCAGTTGTTCTGATAATGTCTGTAATGGCATCTCTCTCCTTCAGCACAGAATCTAGTCTAGGGTCAAGTATTGTGATTAGTTGTCATAATCTGGAACATTTTCACAGCTTTTTTTGACTTTTATGACAATGACTTTTCTTTCGAGAATGCAGTCCCTCCCACCTACCTTTTTAACTAGGATGTTACTCATTTATATAAATGTTTCATTTTGATTAAATTATGGCTATGTCTTCATGGCCAGAATACTGTATTGGAGATACTGTGTCCTTTTCAGGGTGTCACATTTGGAAGCACATAATGTTCACTGATCCCTCATAGCTGTGCTTAATTTTGATCATCCTGTCAAGGTGTCATCCTATTTCTCCCACTATAGAATTAGTTTCCTTTTTTTCTTCATTGCAACTGATGAGTGGCCTGTGGATAGACACTTTAAGACCATAGAAATATTCTGTTTCTCATCAAAATTTCCTCTAGAATTAGTATCTACTGATGATCCTTGCCTGATCCAATCTTTAGCATGATGATTACAAAATGATGGTTTTCTAACTCCAGCACTCCTTCCACATTCACCAGTGGACTTCTGGCCTTCTTCAGGAGACCTCCCTTCTCTCCCATTTATGTGTTTATTATTTGTTATTTAGCATTTTCAGTGTAGGCGAATTATTATTTTTTTCACAACAACCTGTTTATAACACATTATTGTAGTTAAGTATTTTGGTGTTCAAGGTGTCCCAGATATGGCCAGAGGGAGCCCCTTCAAGCTGGCTCATGTCCTTGTGACCTGCTTCCAGCATTCTTCGAGCACTTTGTTACTTTCTGGCACAACGATCTGCTCTAGGCTTATCTTGTACCCATCCTGTCCTAGCCCTGGAATCAGCCATTTCTCCAAGGAGCTAGATATCACATGCTGGGTTTTAAGAGGTCTGCAAGACTTGTTACAAAAATTACAGTAATTACCCTTTCCCTTAATTTCTTGCTTCTCAGGAGCAACCCCATTCCACTCTTTAGCTGATTCCATTTTCCTCTAAATTATTAAATAACATGCTTCTACTGCTACTTCAAGATTTTTCACAAGCACGCATATTTTCCATCTCCTTATGCTCTCAATTCATTTACTTCATAAATTTGGTTACATTAATATTCAATATTTATAATATTTTGATGATGTAAGCATTATTCATAGCTGAACTATGAATGTCCTATAATTAAGGCTACTTGTCCTTTCCTGAATAAGGTTTTATTTTCCCTGGAATGACCTGTCTTAATTTTTCTATTTGCTTAGCTTTTTTGTGCATTATTATCACCAACTGAAGCCCAAATTCTCAGTTGCTTCACCAAATCTGCTCATGATATCTCCAGATGCATCAGCAACTTATTCAAGTTCATTTTCTTGAAGTACCTGCCCCTGTAGCCCTCTGACCTGCTCTAGTTTCAGCTGGCTGTGATAGAGATGTTATCTCGGGTTCCTCCTCACCATCATCTGGGGAGTTCCCTCATTTCCTTCCTAGATACTCCAGTCTCTGAGTCCCACTTTTTTTTTTTTTTTTTTTGAGGCAGGGTCTCCCTCTGTCACCCAGGCTAGAGTGCAGTGGCACAATCTCGGCTCACTGAAACCTCCACCTCCTGGGCTCAAGTGATCCTCCCGCCTCAGCCTCCTGAGTAGATGGAACTACAGGCACACGCCACCAAGGCCAGCTAATTTTTGAATTTTTTTGTAGTGATGGGGTTTCCCCATGTTGCCCAGGCTGAACTCCTGGGCTCAAGGAATCCACCCACCTCAGCCTCCCAAAGTGCTGGGATTATAGGTGTGAGCCACTGCACCCGGCTCCCATCTCTTTCTACATTTAATCTTTTGTTTTGATGAGTCACAATCTCTAGTAGTTTCCTAACTACTAATATTCTAAAAAGAATATATAAGAAGTGCATTTCTGAGACCCTCCATGTCTGAAAATTCATTATACCCTCACAATAATTGACTATTTGGCTAGATTTAAAATTCTATGCCAGTTAGAACTCTCCCTCAGAATTTTTGAAAGAGTCCCTGTCTTCTAGCTTCTAATGCTGTAACCAAGAAGCCTAAAGAAATTCTGGTTCTTGACTATTCCCCCTTTCTGGAAGCCTTTCCTCTTTATCTTTAGTTTCTGAAATTTTGTCATGATGTGATTTAATCTGTTTTCATCCACTAGATATTCAATGGGCTCCTTCAATCTGGAAACACTTAGCCTCCAGTTCTGGAAAACTTTCTTGAATTATTTCTTTGATGATGTTTTTTCCTCTCTGTTTTCTTTCTTTTCTCTTTATGGAACTCCTATAATTCACATCTTGGACCTAAATTGGGCCCTAATTTTATTTTCTATTTTCATCCCTTTAGTTTTCTCCTTCTACTTTCTGGAAGATTTTCTTATAATTTTCCAATTTTCCTTTTTCAGTTTAAAAAGTTTTTACAATTGTATTTTTAATTTACAAAAGTTCTTTTTTGTTCTCTGAATACTCTTTTCCTATAGCAACCTTTCTTGTTTTGTAGATGTATCATTTTTGAAGAAGATATCTCTGAAGATTAATGGTGAGATTTTATTTTTTAATGTTTTCTTGTCCATAAAAGGTCTGTTTTCTTCATCTTGCTTCTTCTATGTGTTTTCCCTAGGCCTCTGCCTTCCATATTACATGCTTTCCTTAAATGTTCAGTGATCCTTGGCTGTCTCATGAATTATTTTTCAGTCAACCTCACTGAGATATAATTTGTATTTTCATTCCGTTAGTATAATTTACATACAACAAATGTTCCAATTTTAATGTAAAGTTCAATACATTTTGACATGTATTGGCAGGTATGTGACATACATTGGCAGGGATGTGAAAAATAAAATGTGACCGCCACCACAATCAAAACATGAAACACTTCCATTACCCTTGGCACCCCTTTACAGTCCCCCTCCCACTGCCCCCACCTCCAGCCCCAGGGACTACTGATTTGCTTTATGCCATTATATATTAGTTTAGCTTACTCTAGAATTTCTTAGGAATGTAGTATACCTAATGTTTTTGAAATTCAATCATGTGTGAATCTGTGGTTTACTTTCCTTTTTATTCTATTCTATTAATTAATTCTATTATATTAATATACCACAATTTGTTTATTCATTTATTTGTGGACATTTGGCTTGGTTTCAGTTTGGAGCATAAAGCTGTTATGAACATTCATGTACAACTCTTTACATGGAAAAACATTTCTATTTCTCTTGGCTAAATAACAAGTTGTGAAATTACTGTTTTCTGGCAAGGGTATTCATAACTTTATAAGAAAGTGTCAAACTATTTTCCAAAGTGGTTGTACCACTTTTACACTCTCATCAGCAATGTGAGCGTTCTTTTTTTTTTTCTCTTTCATTTGGCAACATTTTATTCAGAGGTATGTAAGGTAGAAATCAAAGCTTGATGGCAAGGCACTGTTGGGAGCTCCTCTCCCATGGAAGTAGTTCTTGGAGCAGCCATGCAGCAGCCACACTGCTTCCCAGGCTTCTCAAATGATGTTTCAGGTGTGAAGCAACAAGATCCACATCAGGCAGGTGTAAGAATCACCCTGGCCTAGAAGATCCGTGCATCACAGTAGCCAATATCTTATAATAACTTCATAGACACAGCTTTCAGACTCCCTATGGAGGCATATGGAGTTACAGGAGTCACCACACTCAGGGGAACCGAAAGCTATGATGTCCCAATCAGATACGATGTCCCAAATGATTGTCCCAATCATTTATGGTTATCCTGAGTCCAGATGCAATTTATCCAATAGGAGTTATTTCTACCAAAAGTAATGTTGTCTAGAGACGTAGTTGACATTTTACCTTTATCAAGTTATTAGAGGAACAGAGAAAGGAAGATAAGTGAAGGTCTGTAAATGACGAGTTAATGGGTGCAGCACACCAATGTGGTGCATGTATACATATGTAACAAACCTGCACATTGTCCACATGTACCCTAGAACTTAAAAGTATAATAAAAAATTTAAAAAAGCAATGTGAGCATTCTAATTGCTCTGCATTTTCATCAACACTTGGTATTGTCAGTTTTTTAATTTTAGACATTCTAGAGGGTGAGTATTGTTACCTCATTATGGTTCTGATATGCATTTCCTTGATAATTAATGATGTTGTTTTTTCATGTACTGTCTACTTAAAGGGGTAGGGCACTGAAAAGCTGGTTAGACATTCAGGCCAGTGGAAAAGGCTTGTCAACTGAGGGTTTCATGATATAGTGGTCCTCCTGGGTCATTTTGCAAAGAATTCTGTTACTAATTTCTTAGTTTTGATTTTTCTCTTAGAGACTAGTTAGAGTCCCATAGAAGTTTCTCCCAGTTTCCTTCTGGAAGTGTATATGGTTTCTAGAATTCTGAAATCCAGGTGTGAGAAGAAAGCTAGATGCATCAGCTTCCATTATCTCATCCTTGCCTTCAATTGTGTCTGGTATTTTTTAGCCTAGAGAACTTGTTTTGTACTCTCCAGAGAATAACCCTACAGTTTTCTACAGAGTGAGGGAGAGACTGCTCCCTAGCTGAGCTGAGTGGATGAGGGTATCTGGGGGATATGTGCTTCTTTAACAGACTTTCACCCACTTTCCTCTTTTCAGATCAACTTTTACTCCTACTTCCGAAGGTATCTGGTGCTGTCTGTATCTGAGCCTTTGGGCATTGGATAATGTAAATTGACTAGTTTCTCAGCTATTCAGCTTCCTTGATTGTGAAAATGGTTGCTATGTCACTATGTGCAGCTCCACTGTTGTAAAGGGAAAGATAAAAGTGTTTAGTGATTCTCCCAGCATAGAATACCAACAACATAAAGGATGTGACCTCTGTTAGTAAGAACTGGACCAGAAGAGAACTGTGATTGTTCAAGAGCCATCAAATAGGGCAAGAAAAATGGCAAACAGAGTTCTGACATGGCAGGGCTTGAAGAAAACAGCAGAAAACCAAGGGAAGGACTTTGGCATCTAGCTTTGCCCTCAGGCTACTGAAGACCACTGAATACATGCAGTTCAACTGAATTTGGGATCTAATTTAAGAAGACTTGCCAATCCATTGATATCATTACTTCCACTTAAATCAATATTTTTTTTGGAGTAGTTTTAGGTTTACAAAAAAAAAAAAATGAGAGGAAAGTAAAGAGAGATCTCCTCACTCATATATATCCCTTTATCCCCACCCCAGTTTCTTGTATTATGAACATCTTGCATTAGTGTGATACATTTGTTACAGCTGATGAGCCAATAGTGATGCATTATTATTAACTAAAGTCCATAGTTTACTTTAGGGTTCCTTCTTGATGTTGCACATTCTACGGACTTTGACAAATGCGTAACAACCATGTATCCATCATTGCATATCACACAGAGTAGCTTCACTGCCTTAACTATTCCCTGTGTAGCACCTATTCATCCTTCTCTCCCTCCCTCTTCCTAATCTCCTGGCAACCACTGTCTCCATAGTTTCACCTTTTCCAGAATGTCATATAGTTGGAATCAGTCAGAATGTAGCCTTTTTAGATTGGTTTCTTTCACTTAGTAATATGCATTTAACATTCCTGTGGGTCTTTTCATGGCTTGATAGCTCATTTCATTTTAGTACTGAATAATACTCTATTGTCTGGATGTCCCAGTTTATTTATCCATGCACCTACTGAAGGACATCTTGGTTGCTTCCCAGTTTTGAGTAAAGGCACTATAAACATTTGTATGTTTTGTGGGGACATAAGCTTTCAACTCACTCAGGTAAAGAACAAAAAATGCAATTGCTGGTTTATGTATAGTTTTGTAAGAAGCTGCCAAACTATCTTCTTCCCCCATTTGTTTTTGAGTTCTTGGTTTGGTTTATCTTGAAGTCTGCAGGAGCACATCTACAGGTAATTTTTAAAAGAAGGATATATAAGAAGGCACTGTTGATGGTATATTTTCTAAAAATATCTTTCCATGGCCTTTATCCATAGAAGTCAACGTGGCCGCACTTAACCATGTTGTGTCACAAAGCTTTCCTCTCAAGTATTTGTAGATATTACTGTCATGTTCTCTGGCATTTAATGTTGTTGAGTCTGAGGTCAATCTAATTTTGTCCCTGTAGATAACCGATTTTGTGTGCCTATATCCTTAAAGGAATCTTCTCTGTTAGTAGAATTCAAGAGTGTTAGCAGGATGTGCCTAGATGCTGATTCTCTGTGTTACCTTTTGAATGTAGGAAAATTTTCCAATATGCAGGTTTAGGACATTTTACCACTTAGGGAAATCTCTTTAGTGGGTCTTCAATTATTGCTTATTTCAAATGTTCTGATTGTTGCCCTGAAAACATCTAATTTACTTAAGGCAGATTCCTAATATATATACATGAAATATTTATAAATAATGTATATTATAAATATATGTTTCTAATATATATTTGTAAATATATATTCCTAATCTATATACATATATATTATATATATTTGAGAGTCTCACTATATATATAATATATATGTATATAGATTAGGAATATATATTTACAAATATATGTCTCAGTATATATATATATGTATATAGTGGACTACATGCACCCGCCACCATACCCGGTAATTTTTTTTTTTTTTTTTTTTGTATTTTTAGTACAGATGGGTTTTCACCATGTTGTCCAGGCTGGTCTCAAACTCCTGACCTCAAATGACCCACCTGCCTTAGCATCCCAAAGTGCTGGGATTACAGGTGTGAGCCAGTGCGCTCAGCCAGATTCCTAATTTTTAAAATCCTCCCTGTGTATCTTTATCATTTTCATGACTTTCTTCTTCTCTTTTAAAAAGTTTTTCAGATTTTCTTTGTCCTTCATGTCACTATTTGGGCTTCTCAGGGTCAATTCTGTTTTTTACTTCTCCAATTTGAATTTGCACACAGGTCATTGCATTTCTTAAAAATTTTAGTGCTTCCTTTGCATATGACTTTCTGCTCAAGCTTTAGAGAGCAGAAATGGGATGTCTTCTTGCATCCCTTAATTAAGGATGCCAAGTGATTTTCTATTTTTTTCTGATTTTTTAATTAAAATACTGACTTTTATTTCACATGTATATTTTTTTCTCCCCACCATTTCCATGTCTGACCACTGCTACTACTATGTCCTATCATAACATTCCATACATACTTAAAACCAAGCAAAGGGTGGATTTTCATCTTGAAAAGCTAAACAGGCATTTTGGACAACACATTCTTGGCAATGGAACCTGGACAACATTTATCAAACATGGTAGGGAAAGTTCTCACTCTGCATTATAAAAAGT
Organism: Pongo pygmaeus; assembly: GCF_028885625.2. NCBI lineage: Eukaryota > Metazoa > Chordata > Mammalia > Primates > Hominidae > Pongo > Pongo pygmaeus. The sequence continues at coordinate 78,478,294 of NC_072389.2, forward strand.
ACAGCCAGATAGCAACTGTTAGAGAAATGAAGTAAGATGGAAAATTTTTAACAAATTGTTCAAACTATTTTCTTACAGAGACTTCCTCCACTGCCAGAGATCTTGAATAGCCTCCTGGTCATTCATCCAGAAACAATTCTTTACATAATTGACGAACTTGGCTTCCACTTTGGGAAACAAACCAGCTTTTTCTATACTTGCTTGCATTTTTGCTTTAATGTCTTCTACAGAACTAGGCCCTTTTGGTGTTTTAGGAGTTTTTTTTTCCTGTTTTTTGAAGGTTTCTTGTCCTTTTGATCTTGGTGTTGATGGTTTTGAGTCTTTTCCATTCTGATTTGACTTCTGTGCATTTTCGGCTGGAACATCTTTATAGATTTCTTCACCGGTGCTTTTTCTTCAATTTCCTCATCATCAAAATCTTCTTCTTCTTCCTTCTTCTCCTTCTCCTTCTTATTCTTCTTCATCAGCAGCAAGTTTTACTTGTTTCTGTGTAACCTTGCTACCACCTCCAGGGGCATCACTTTCCAGATATACTTAAGAGTTTCACATCCTCCTCCTCTTCATCTTCTGATTCTGCATCTTCCTCCACAGCTACTAAGTGCTGTCCACTAATATGCACTGGCCCTGAACCAAGCTTCAACCATAAGACCACTGGTGGTGTTATTTCAAAGTCCCCAAGGGAAACCGTTGGCTGTACAGACATTTTCAAAGTTGCCAGTCTTACTTTAATTGGACTGTCTTCATAATTCATTGTTTCTGCTTCAACAATGTGCAATTCATCCTTTGCATCAGCCCCTAAACTGACTGTTCCTAAAGATAACTGGTGCTCATTTTCATTATCATCCACCTTAAAGTGATCATCTTTGTTGGCCTTTAGTTCGCAACCAAAAAGATAGCTCTGGGGCCTCAGGGGGCTCATGTCCATGTCCATCGAATCTTCCTTGGGATGGTGGCACACCCGTAGGTGGGAGAGAAGGTGGAGAGAGATAAATGACTACTGCTCCAGAGAACAGCCATGCAGGATAGAATCACACCAGGGATTCTTTTCTGATTTCTATGGTGAATAATATTCTGCTAATCTTATGTTTTTGTAAGTTCTACAAAGGCCCTACTCTACAACCCATTTGGTTTCAGTTGACAGCAGGTGAACTTGCACAGCTCAGCCCACGGCTAGCTGAATCTCGTAAGGTACAGTCCCTGGGTCTTCTATGACGGAGCACACTGAAAATTTCAATCCCCAACATGCATCGTTACCAGGACCCCTCCTATCTCAGACTCTGCCTGCAGTGTTCTGTGGGAGCAGTGTGTTGCAAGAGGAAAGCACCTTCACCAGCATATTTCCTCCCCTCCATCCTGTTCTAGTGTTTTCTAGAAATTGGAATGGCATGTGAAATGGTAATCACCAGTGCCTGCCTCTCATGCCCACTGACCACACTTCTCCCATTGATAAGTCTCCTAGACTAGAATACAAGATGATATTTTTAAAATGTCTTTAATGATACATTTTATTTCTTTAAAATATATTTGTTGAGCACTTCCTTTATGTAGGGTCCTGTTGTAGGCAATAAAAATAGAGCAGTGAGCAAGAAAGGCATGGCCCTGCCCTCAGGGAGCTTCCATCCTGGGTTTGGGTGGGGATGAATAGGAAACAACTGACAACATAATTAATGACTGTAGTTACAGTTGTGATTAGGGGTTCAGAGAAAACATCCAGACCAAGGAGCAGTGGTGTTGGTGGGGGTTCCCGCATATCTTTCCCTGAATAATTGGTGTTTGAGTTGAGCTCTAAAAGATCAGAATGAATAAACAAGAAGAGAAGGAGAGTTAGGATGTTTCAGGCATAGATCATATATCAAGGGCCTGAGGCAGGAGGACATGGTGGGTTTGAGGGCGTTGTAGAAAGTCGATGTGTCTGGAGCTTGGAGGGGAGAAACAAGAAGAGGTAAAGTCGCGTTCATTGTTGCAACCCCAGTGCTTGGGGCTCTATAAATGTTTGTGTCTGATGAATGGAAGATGGTAGTTGTAGCTAATCTGTAAGCAAGTTCCTGATGGTGGGTGTTGGGCTGCCCTCAGCTCTTTCTTGTCCTCACATTTCTACCAGTAATTAGAATGACAATGCAGAAGCCATGCCCAGTCGGCCAGGAGATGAGGACATGGGTCAGAGTCAGAGAAGGGCTAAAAGAAGGACAAGCAGCATGTGGCTGAGGCCAAAAGGGAAAGGAAACCACATGGATTTGAAGCAGCTTGGAAAGGTTTGAGATGGGATAGCTTTAGAGGCAGGTCTTGAGGAGTGGAGTAGGAGGAATCTTAACAAGTAGCAAGGAAAGAGACAAGGAGTAGGAGAATAGAACAAGGTGAACATAAGCCCCAAGAAGAGACACTGGGGGTGTGGTGGTCCCTCTGGGCTGCAGGACCAGATGTGTGCATTGTGGGGAGGTTGGATGCTGAGATGGACGAGGCAGCATCTCAGCCGCACTCGGTCAGGAAGAATGTGTCCCCAGAATAGATGTGCCCCCTTCTTAGAGCCCATCAGGATAAAGCCTGGGTCAGCCTTACTCTGTGCACCTGCTTTTCACATTCAAGCATTGAGTGAAAAGTACCTGCATGTGTCTTTGGGTGGTGAAGAAAAATGGCCAAAGCTGGGAAGCCCCAAATCTTCAAATGCAGACTTTGCCTCCCACTGCTTCTCAGTGAACTTGAGAATTTGCCCCATCTCATCACTCAGATCTCATCAGCTCTGAGACCTAGTAAAAACTCTTCTCCCCAAGTCCTAGAGAACCAGAACAAAGGAAAAGAGGACAGACCCCAGCCCTGACTGCAAACCATTAGTTTTGATAAACATCTGTGTTGGTGGTGCCAGGGCTATTCATTCAACCAACATTTCCTGTGTGCCTTCTCCATGCCATGCACACAGGCTGGCATCAGGCGGTGCAGCTATCTCTTTTGCGCTGAGAACTGTCATAAACAACACCATTTAGGACAAGAGACATCCAAGGGAGCAGTCTCTGAGGAAGTGGCTTGGCTTCTCTGAGCACCCTGAAGTCTTGGGCATTCATTCACTCTTAGAGGGAGGGAATGGCCGGGAATTGGGGAAGTGAGGCTTCCTCAGAGACTAAGCAGCCACGAGGCTGCAGCTCCCCTGGAACAGGCAGACTTGCACAAACTCCAATGAATTAGAAGTGTAAATTGAGCAGTTCGACTTGGCTTGCACAGTACAATAAAGATCTGCAAACACTCAGCTCCGTATTGAACCTGAGGCAGGGTGATTAATTCATTATTCACTTCCCAGCCTGGAAGCAAAAGCTTGTATACCCAGGGGCCAGCATGGATGAGCAGAGTCATAAATCACGCCACTTACAAATCTAGCAATGAGAAAATCCACTGGCTGGAGGGGGGATGCTCTGCAGGCAGCAACAGCGGCCTGAGGACCGGCCAGTCAAGGCGGGCCAGTCTGCTCTCTGGAGACAGACCAGTTGGCCAGGCATTTCGCCTTCCAGCCAAGACGGCCAGCCTCTCGGCCACCCGGCTTGGTGTTTCCTGGCCAGACCACAAGGAAACAAACTCCACTCCACCCAGGAGGAATGCTCCTGTGACCTGAAATGGCCTCTCTCAAATGTAGACAAAGTACTAGGAATAGCATTAGTATCTCTCCAAAAGGCTGCTATTGTCCAATTGGGATAAACCACTATCCGCCCCCCTCCTTGGGCCGTTCTGGGTTCCAAGTCCTTCTGCCCCAGCCAGAGGGCCAGCCTGGTGTCTGTTCAGCATCCTCCAATCCAGGTCCCTGGATATCACCGGCTGCCAACCCTGAGCCAGGGCCTTTGCCCTCCAATCTCTGCTAGCTTCAGGACAGGACGCTTTGGGGATCTGAATTTCATTGAGAGTTGAAAGGTAACAGCCAGCAAAGGGCTTTTTAGCCCCTATTCGAATACAAGGTAGCTCTTCAAATATTTGATAATTCTTTCCCTTCCAAGTAAAACACCCTAGGTTTCCTCAATTATTCCTCATATTTCAAGATTTCTAAAGCCCCTTCAATGGCCAGGAAGTCCTTCCATTTTGATATTGACTATTTCCCACTTTACATTTCCTCTTAATTCTCCAAAATCTCAGAAAGGGACCCAGTACTTCCTGTGTGTTCTTATTCTTTATTATCATGAGAGAACAATAACATTAAGACTTATTATGTGCCAGGCACTTTATACTTATTATCTCATTTAAACTTTCATGATGAGCTGGTGAAGTAGTTTTTAACTCCAGTTTACAGAGGAGGAAACTGAGGCTTAAAGAGGTAAAACGGCTTGCCAGGATTGAACCTTTAGTCAGCCTGACTCCAGAGATTGTGCTTCTAAAGAACCTTATGATATGCTGTCTCCTTCACCCAGAGCCTGACACCCTGACATCTGATTCAGGACCTGCCACACCTGGTAACCACTTTCCCTGGAGCCAGGCTGAGCTTTGAGAGACTGGCCAAAGCTCTTTTCTTTCTTTTTTAAAAAAATTTTTATTTGGCCAAGTGCAGTGGCTCACGACTGTAATCCTAGCACTTTGGGAGGCCAAGGCGGGAGGATCACCTGAGGTCAGAAGTTCAAGACCAGCCTGGCCAACATAGTGAAACCCTGTCTCTACTAAAATACAAAAATTAGCCAGGTGTGGTAGCATGCGCCTGTAGTCCTAGCTACTTGGGAGGCAGAGGCAGGAGAATTGCTTGAGCCTGGGAGGTGGAGGTTGCAGTGAGCTGAGATTGCATCACTGCACTCCAGCCTGGGTGACAGAGCAAGTCTCTGTCTCTCCTCACCCAAAAGAAAATTATTTTGAGACAGGGACTCGCTGTGTCACCCAGGCTAGAGTGCAGTGGCGTGATCTCGGCTTACTGCTCACTGCAGCCTCAACCTGCTGAGCTCAAGTGATCCTCCCATCTCAGTCTCCCAAGAAGCTGGGACCACAGGCACATGCCACTATGTCTGGCTAATTTATTGTTATATTTTGTAGAGATGGGGTCTCCCTCTCTTGTCTAGGCTAAGCCATTTAATTGCTATCCAATTCAGCATCAAAAAAATAATAAACTACAGTAAAAAAATCAATAACAGCATTGTTCATACTGTTTTCCACCCACTGCCTGATCTCAGCATCCCTTCAAATAAAGACAGAAGTTCTTATTTCTCTCATTCTTCTTGCCAGAACAGTCATATGGCCCATGACGCGGTCTCTTTACAACTTCTTTTTGCCTTATTTGATACACAGAGGAGCAGCGTTCTCCCTAATCTATTTATGGAGCAAAAGAACAAGAAAAGAGGATTCTGGCCGGCATGGTGGCTCACACCTGTAATCCCAGCATTTGGGAGGCTGAGGCAGGCAGATCACTTGAGGTCAGGAGTTCGAGACCAGCCTGGCCAACATGGTGAAACCCTGTCTCTACTAAATATACAAAATTAGCTGGGCATGGTGGCGTGCACCTGTAGTCCCAGCTACTTGGGAGGCTGAGGCAGGAGAATCACTTGAACTGGGAGGCAGAGGTTGCAATGAGCTGAGATCATGCCATTGCACTCCAGCCTGGGCAAAAAGAGTGAAACTGTCTCAGAAAAAAAAAAAAAAAAGAAAGAAAGAAAGAAAGAAAGAAAAGAGGATTCCTTAACAAGAGGGTCTCTAACCAAGGGATTACTGAATTATGCTCATTCTGCTCAGTGTCACCAGACAGATTCATTACAAAAAAGAGCACTACAACTCAGCCTACCTTGCTCAAGAACAATAATTATATCTATTAACATCTTCCCGTCTTCCAAGAAGGAAGAAATTATTACATGGCTAGAACTGTGGGACCGGGTTCCTGTTGGGGATTTTACCAGGCCCACAACAACACTATGCATGTATTAATAAAACCTCAAGTGAATATTCACAGAGAAATATTCGGATTTTACTTACATGTGCGTCGCATCTGGCATGCTGGTTAAGGCAGGAGGACTTAGGGGAATGGGCTGTTCCTTATACAAGTTTCCATCATCCTGGGAGAAGGTGGGTAATCTGAATGGACAGCCAGGTGGGCCCTGTAGAGCCTGCTTCCTGGCCACACCAAGCCAACCTGAGAGATGATGCAAAATTTCAACCTCTACAATACTCTGGCAACCTCAGGAAATTTATGGTTACTCAAAGCATGCCCAGTAGGTTGGGATTGATCCAAATGAATGAGACTGTGGAAGCAGGATGCTAGCTGGTGCCTGCCAACCATCCATCAGGATCAACACTGGCTGTGGCGGGGGGTGAGAGCCCTTGGAGGCCATGGAGACTGAGGAAAGTCTAGAAAAAGTTGCATGTGGCTGAAGCCCAGCTGCAAATATCCACAATTACCTGAACTTAGGACGCTGTGTTCTGAAGTCGTGTGTGTTTTAGTTTCATTGCCCAGTGTAAATTTGCCAATTAGATGTTATGAAACTTAAACTGTAATGGAGCTGAATGTGCTCTGAGAGATTTATCTCACTTCTGCTGTTCAAATGATATCTGCTCACTAAATAAGTCTCAACCTGAACATGTGGCTAATTTTCTCTAAAAATCTGCATTTTCCAAAAAAGTTTTTAAAAACTGAATTAAACAGCAAACTAGAGGTAAAAATACTAAAACTTCATGTGTTTTTTAATGAAAACATATGAAATATAAAAATTTAGAAACAGTAATTTAGCATTACTTTACATACAGTAAAATACACAAATCTTAAGAGTAGAGCTCCGTGACTTTTTGTGTTATGTATGACTTTTTGCATATGTGGCCACTTACCAGATGAACAGATAGAACATTTCCATATTCCAGAAAACTCCTTCATACTCTTTCCCAGTGCCTCTCTACCACCAGATGAGAACTGTACCAGTTCTTTCACCACACTTTAATTTGTGCCTGTCATTGAACTTCATATAAATGGAATTGTACTTATCAATTTCCTGGCAGGTTTTGCTCAATGTAATGTTTTGGAGATTAATCCATGTTGCTGAAGATATCAGTAGTTAACTTCTTTCTATTGCTGAGTAGTAATCCATTGTATGAATATAGCTGAATTTGTTTATCCACTTACCTGCTGATGGACATTTGTTTTCTTTCCAGTGTTTGATTATTAAGAATAAAACTGAAGCTGGGCACAGTGGCTCATGCCTGTAATTCCAACACTTTGGGAGGCAGAGGCAAGAGGATCACTTGAGGCCAGGAGTTTGACACCAGCCTGGGCAACATAGCAAGACTTCATCTCTACAAAATATTTTAAAAATTAGCCAGGTGCAGTGATGTGCACCTATAATCCTGCCTACTTGGGAGGCTGAGGCAGGAGGATCACATGAGCCCAGGAGTTCAAGGTTACAGTAAACCATGATCATATCACTGCACTCCAGCCTGGCTGACAGAGCAAGGCTCTGTCTCTAAAAAAAATTTTTTTAAGCCAGGCACAGTGGCTCATGCCTGTAATCCCAGCACTTTGGGAGGCCGAGACAGGTGGATCACAAGGTCAGGAGTTTGAGACCAGGTTGGCTGCCACAGTGAAACCCCGTCTCTACTAAAAATACAAAAAATTAGCTGGGCATGGTGGCGGGCACCTGTAATCCCAGCTACTCAGGAGGCTGAGGCAGGAGAATCACTCGAACCTGGAAGGCCGAGGTTGCAGTGAGCCGAGATCGCGCCACTGCACTCCAGCCTGTGCGACAGAGCAAGACTCCATTTCAAAAACAAAACAAAACAAAGACCAGCTTGGCCAATGTGGCAAAACCCTGCTTCTACCAAAAATACAAAAAATTAGCTGGGCGTGGTGGTGTGTGCCTGTAGTCTCAGCTACTCAGGAGGCTGAGGTGGGAGGATGGCCTGAACCTGGGAGGTGGAGGTTGCAGTGAGCCAAGATCATGCCACTGCACTCCAGCCTGCATGATAGAGCCAGACTTTGTCTCAAAAAAAACTTTAAAAAATAAAAATAAAAACTGGATATGAGTTTTTTTGTTCATACTTGTTACAGAAGCCTTTTTGTTTTAAAATGCACTGGTACATACCTAGAAGTAGAACTTTATTAGAAACAGCCAAGTGACATACAGTAAGTTTAGAAATAACTATAGACATGTGAAATAAAATGACTTTAAAAAATTTTGCTTAAATATTGATAAAATATTTTTTAAAAATTGGTAAAATAGGAAGAATCATCTAACATTCAAAATGCTTTATAAAGTAATTTTATCTTATGTAAAATGCTACAAATGTTCTCTGAGGATATACATTTTCAATGGTTGGGACTTTAAGCAAGTTGACTTTAGGCAAATAGGTCTTAGGCAAATTGGCCCAAAACCTCGATATAGATTCTTGTCAAGACAGGTCTCCCCCATTCTGTACTGGTGTAATTGAATTTTTAAACAATGCAGATTGACATTCATCCCTGTAGATTTCATACCAGTAGGAAGTACATGTATATTATGCACAGGATATACGGGATTAGGATGTTGGAACAAGTAGACACTTGGTGGAAGGAGGGAAAGGTATCCCCGGCCCTGCTCACAGAGCTCTGGGGAGACTGATAATGGGCCATGAGCTGGCAGGATGCCCAGGGAGTTAAAACCTTGCTGAGCCAGGGCAGGGGCCTAAGCAGGGGAAGGTCCTGAAGGGGCTCATTTGGCTCAGTGGGGCCTGCCTGGCAATGTTGGGATCAGTTTGTGGAGAGGAGCTGGGGGTGTCATTACAATTAACGAGGAGAATAAGGCAGAGGTTGCCTCTGGGGATAGTGGCATAGAGAACTACGTAACTGAGAGGGCCCACAGTGTCAGCGGGCTGTGCAAGTTAGCATTTGTCTGAGAGGAAAGAAAACTGTTCTGGAATCAACCCTAAACAGTTCTTGTCCTGGTTGCAGATATTTCAAACTTTCATTTTAAAAATATGTCAGCACATGTGACTGCAAATTTTATTCTTCTTATTCTTATTATTAAGATGGAGTCTTGCTCTGTTGCCTAGGCTGGAGTGCAGTGGTGCAATCTCAGCTCACTACAACCTCCGCCTCCTGGGTTCAAGCGAATTCTCCTGTCTCAGCCTCTCGAGTAGCTGGGATTACAGGCATGCACCACCATGCTCGACCAATTTTTGTATTTTTAGTAGAGACGAGGTTTCACCATGTTGGCCAGGCTGCTCTCGAACTCCTGACCTCAGGTGATCCACCCACCTCGGCCTCCCAAAGTGCTGGGATTACAGGCATGAGCCGCTGCGCCCAGCTGAGATTGCAAATTTTAAAAAATTTATAGTCATCCAAATGTGTTCACTATCTTTTCTTCATGTCTTCCACACTTTTGATAAAATTGGCTTCTATGTCATCTCCTGAGTTATTAATAAAAAATATTAAACTGGACAAAGCCAGAATAAAGCCCACTGGAATGCCACCAGAGACTCGCCTCCAGGGTGCTGGCAATTCATTAATCAACACTCTCTAAGAATGAGTATTCAGCCAACTATAAATTCACCTCATAGTCTCCATTGACGTGTTTCCACCTTTGCACAAGAGAATCATGAGAGATTTAGGAGAAGCCATCACAGAAATCAAGGCGCAGAGTCTATGAAATACCCCAATCCACTAATTTAATCACAAAGAAAGAAAGAAAAAGAAATGAGGTTAGACTTGTTCTTAGTGAGTCCACGCTAGTTCCTGGCAAACATTACTTTCTTTTTCAAGTACTCAGAAAACCATCTGTTTAATAATCCCTTCTAGATTTTTGTTGGCACTGGGGGTGCTCGTCAATCAAATTGTAAATTTCACTTATCGCCCCATTTAAAAATCAGGACACCATTTTCCATTTTCACTGTTTTGGCTACTCTCTCTGATTTTCCAGGTTCTATCAAAGATGTTACAGGTAACCCTTGCCATCATCTGGGAGGTCATCTGTCTGCACCAGCTGGCTTAAACTCACTGAAGCAAGCTAGCTAGTATCATGGGATAAATGTGATCCTGGGATATAAGCAGAAAGCAACTTTATTTTTTCTCCCATTGTCCCTTAAAATTTATTCAGTAAGGCATATCCTTTCCCTGTGTATGGATGAAAATTTATCAGTCCTGTGACTTATCTGATCATATCACTCATGATAAATAAAAGAACTATGATCACCTTAAGTCACTAAATATAGTCTTAATTTAGATATTAGAAATCTACTTTTATACAACAAACAAAACTATACACTTTGTTTAAAGTGAAATCTTCCTCTTCAGTTTGAGTCTGCTGCAGGCAGGAAGCTTACAGCTGGTAACGGTGTGCATTTGGTTTCTTCTTTTTTTTTTAACCTCTTCTCCTACATCAGCTTATAAACCTGGAATTCTGATTCCTCTAGGGTGGGGTGGTGCTGAGAGGCTGAGGAGTAGGAAAGCTCTTCTTTGGTACTTTTGTAAAATGGCTCTTCACTCTCTGAGCCTAGTAAGTGTTTCAAGCATTCTTAATCTTTCGATTTTTTCAGGCAAGAATCAGACACCAATTTACTGCATCCCGCCCTCTCCCCATTCCCCATACCTGCTCTCCTTTGAAACCTCTCTCCCTCTTAGCTTGAGATGAAGGGGAAATACCCTGCACCACGCAAACTATTCTCTCCAAATAACTCTTCCTCTCAAATCCTATCCCTTCTACACCCCCGACCCTTAACCCCCTTGTGGTTTTAAGGGGTTCAAGAGAAATTCAACCCATTCAAAGACACTTATGAAATATTTGAACAGTGGCCTCTTCATATTTTCTCTTCATATTACAGCCAAAAGGGAGACAGTCTGATTTGTATATTCTGTTAAAGTATTTTTCCACTATCTGCTCTCTTATCTTGGCCTTCCATTTCCTTCGTTCTTATTTGATGGCATTTCTTCTTGATAGGGAGACAGATGAAAATAGTTCAGAATGTTTGTATTCTCTCTAAAACCTCCTTTCATTACATACCATCTTCCTCAAGTGCAGCGGTTTTCCTCATTTTTGAAACATTCTTTTAAAAACCACAACTGTCAGGCCATTTTATTAATTTATAATGAATAATATGAATAATAAAACGTATATTCATGTATTATTTCCTAATGGTAAACTTAAAATAGGAGTGGGCAAAGGAAATGCAGTACCTGATACAGGGACTATTACTCAGCCTTTAGAAAAAGAAAATTCTATAATATGCAACAATGTGGTAAAATGGCAAATATATTCAATTATCCTTATAAAAACCAGAATGGACAACTTTACACCAAACAAACAAGTAAGTCTCCTCTCTGATGGGAAATAAAAAGAAGAAAATAAAAATTATCAGCCATAAATACCTAAATTATTAATGTTTCTTTTTAATATTTTACTTAGGATTCTCCATGTAATAATTTTACCAAATTGAAATATTATTTACCCAATTCTGAATCCTAATTCTTAAACTTGCTATACTGTGAATATTTCCTATTACCAGTAAAATTCTTGTAAAACCATTTTTAATGGCTTCATACTAGGCCAATGCATGGGGACACCATGATTTATTAACCTCTTTCCCTTGTTACTGAACATTAAAGTTGTTTCCTTTTTTTTTTTTTACCATTTTGAATAACACCACAAAGTAAACTATTGTGCATACATGTGTGCTTGAATTTCTGACAATTATTAGAAGGGGAGTTACTGGATCAAAGGTATGGACTTTTTAAAGCTCTTAATACAAGCTGCCACTTTGCTTTCTAGAAAGAATTGTAACAGATTGGCTTATCTTAATGGACATTGTCATCAAACTCAATCAGTCCAAGGCTCCATCTCCACACCAGAGCCAGCCAAGAGAACCAGAACAATGTCAGAGATACAGGACAAAAGTGGTTTTTGGCTATAGTAACGATATTCTCCAATCTGGGTATCTGTTTCGAGGGAGTGAAAGGAGAAAGTCCATTTGTCTATTTGCACATGTGTAGTCAGGGTTCTCCTGGAAGGTGGTAGCCTCCTCCGATCCAGCCTGTATCTGGTTCATTGCCCTATAACACAGCCCTACCTTAATCATAAAGCCAAAGAGCAGGGCAGCTTTGTTTTCTCTCAGCCACACCCCAGTCACTTAAATCTAGGGGGCTCCTCCAAGACTCTGTAGCCACAAGTTGATAAACACATTTTCAGATGGGTTTGTTTTGCATCTATTACAGGTTGAAGTGTTCTAGTTTTGCTCTCAACTGATGACATTTATCCAGAGCATGTTCCAAATCTGCCCATTTCCCACCCCATCTGGGTTCTGCCTTATGACATTTTTAAGACAGAAACACAACGTACAGCAATACTAAAGCCATATCCTAATGACAATAGTTAAATAACTTTTTATCTGATTTCAAAAGTGGTACATGTTTAAAGTGGAAAACACCTTAGGAAACCAGGAAAGGAAGGCTGCAGAGTGACCAGCACGTATGGCAGCCTGCCTGGCAGATGGAGAGTGCACGTCTCGGTGGACATCTGTGTGGGGTCAGCAGGGATCATGTTCAGCTCAGCAGATGTCAGGAGACATACAGCAAAGTCTGAGGGCTGGTAAGAACTCTCTCGCTTGACACTACATAAGCCCTGAGAACTTGGTTCCAACTCCAGGGAAAAGGGTGGGGGGAACCCATAAAACTGAAATAAAAATCATAACACAGTAGAATGGCACTTGATATAGAAATCAGTTTCATTGGTAGGAAAACAAAGAACACTGGAGTCTAGTTTGTATTCTCTTTCCAGCTTCTTTGGCCTCTGATTCCCAACTTCAGGTGCACCCCACCACCAGCCTTTTCCAGTGGCTCAGTTGGGTTCAGTCCTGGTACCTGAGAGGGTTTGAGGGATGGACTACATTCTTTGGGCACCCCATGGGAGCTAGCCCTACAAATCACCATGGAAACTGAAGATACAGTGATTGTCCATGCTGGTCTTAGAGGCAGGTGGTTCCCAGGTGAAGGCTGGGAAAAGTCACTCTTACAATGATGTAATTAATAACTCTACCAATGGCCCTCAGTTTCTGAAGATTTGCTTCCCTTAATTCTCCTCACTGGAATTGGGGGATTAAATCTCTGAAAGCAGCAGATGCTATAAAAACAAACAAACAAACAAACAAACAAATAGCCCAATAGGGCCATGAGTCTTGGTAGGGATGTACCAGTAAGAAAGGGTTCTGATTTCCCTAAGCCATGATGCCAGTCCTGGCTCTTTGTTTCAAAAGGATCTTCAGAGCCACCTGGCACAGATGGCTTTCTCTTGGAGTCATTCCTTTTGCACCTCTGCATCCTTGGCAACATTTCAGGGGAGCTCCCGGGTAGGGCAACATCTTAACTGTCAAGACAGTGCAGCATCAGAGAGTCACAGAGGCAGGCTCTGGAATCCCTAGAGACCAAGGCCAAGACCAAGAACAGGACACGTGTACTAGGATTGGCATTGCAGTGATGGCTATAGTCACAAACAATTTGAAACATCCAAACTGTTGAGCCATAGGGGACCACTTAAACAGATGCTGGTATATTCATACCAAGGAACACTATGCACTCATTAGAAAAAAATAGATTTCTGTAAATTAAAAGGGAATATGAATATGTTCATAATATATTTTAAGTAAAAAAGGCTTTAAACAGCATGTAGTGCATGATCTTATTTTAAATAAATATATATTTATTTGTACATATTATATATAGGAAATCGCTAATGGGATAACAACAGTCTTCATTTTTTTGTATTTCTCTACATGTTTCAAATGATTTTGACATGTTTCTCTACATCATGTTTCAAATGATCTTTGACACAATAACTTGTTGCATTGTGTATTAGTCAGGGTTCTCTAGAGGGACAGAACTAATAGGAGATATAAATATATATATAAATGTATATATCAATAAATATATATATGTAAAGGGGAGTTTATTAAGTATTAACTTACACAATTACAAGGTCCCACAATAGGCCGTCAGCAAGCTGAGGAGCAAGGAGAGCCAATCCGAGTCCCAAAACTGAAGAACTTAGGTCCGATGTTCGAGGACAGGAAGGATCCAGCACAGGAGAAAGATGCAGGCTGGGAGGCTAGACAAGTCTCTCTTTTTCACGTTTTTCTGCCTACTTTATATTCACTGGCAGCTGATTAGATGGCGCCCACAAAGACTAAGGGTGGATCTGCTTTCCCCAGCCCACTGACTCAAATGTTAATCTCTTTTGGCAACACCCTCACAGATACACCCGGGATGAATAGTTTTTATCCTTCAATCTAATCAAGTTGACATTCAGTATTAACCATCACACTTGGATTTTTAAAAAGTATAATCTTTGTTGGCCAAGTGTGGTGGCTCATGCCTGTAATTCCCGCACTTTGGGAGGCCAAGGCAAGTGGATCACCTGAGGTCAGGAGTTCGAGACCAGCCTGGCCAACATGGTGAAACCCCGTCTCTACTAAAAATACAAAAAATTGGCCAGGCCTGGTGGTGCATGCCTGTAATCCCAGCTACTAGGGAGGCTGAGGCAGGAGAATCGCTTGAACCTGGGAGGCAGAGGCTGCAGCGAGTCGAGATCAGGCCACTGTACTCCAGCTTGGGCAACAGAGCAAGACTCCGTCTCAAAAAAAAAAATTATAATCTTTGTCAATGGAAATGTGGCTAAAACCTGTTGTGGCAGTCATGGAGGCATGCCACTTGGATCTCCCCTTCAAGAAGGAACTTGACATCAGCTATGGGAGTTGGGTTAGCTGACAGCCTCTAGCTGCAGTGCCTTGGGGACCCACTGTAAGCTCAAGCCTCTTCCTGGGCAGCCCCAGCCAATAGCTGAGCATGGAGAGGCACTACTTCCCATCTTCTGCCCCACTTGGAGGTCTTCTTGGGCACTTTTTGTCCTGGAGCTCCCCATTGGACTGCCAGAGACTTTCTCAAAGCTGCCCCGTGGTCTGAAGCTCTTCCCATCCAACCCTTCCTTCTCCCTTCTCCTTCCACAGAGGCCAGACGAGCATGGCAATCTGAGGTCTTCCCTGCCTGTTATTGTTCCCTCTCACCCTTTATTCTTTATAGGTAATACTCCGTTAAATCTTTTGTACTGCCATGTGCCACATAACGATGTTTCAGTCAAGGATCAACCATGTTTCCGACATGGTCCCATAAGATTACAATGAAGCTGAAAAACTCCTATCACCTAGTGACATCATAGCCATGGTAACATTGTATGCAACTACTTAATGTTTAAATAAATTTAATGTAGCCTAAGAGTAGTTTTTAGAGAGTCTATAGTGCTGTACAGTAATGCCCTAGGCCTTAACATTCACTCATCACTCACTCACTGACTCACTCAGAGCAACTTCTAGTCCTGCGAGCTGCATTCATTGTAAGTACCCTAGACAGGTGTGCCATATATATATACATACACATATATATATACACACATATATACAAAAATTAGCCGGGCATGGTGGCGCATGCCTGTAGTCCCACCTACCCGTCGGGAGACTGAGGCAGGAGAATCACTTGAACCCGGGAGGCAGAGTTGCAGTGAGCTGAGATTGCGCCACTGCACTCCAGTCTGGGTAACAGGGCAAGACTCTGCCTCAAAAAAAAAAAAAAAAAAAAATATATATATATATATATATATACATACACACACACACATACACACATATATAAACACACACATATATACACACACACATATATATACACATACATATATATATATACACATACATATGTCACCCACGCTGGAGTGCAGTGGCGCAATCTCAGCTCACTGCAACTCTGCCTCCCGGGTTCAAGCGATTCTCCTGCCTCAGTCTCCCTAGTAGGTGGGACTACGGCCATGCGCCACCATGCCCGGCTAATTTTTGTATTTTTGGTAGGAACGGGGTTTCTCCATATTGGCTAGGCTGGTCTCAAACTCCTGACCTCAGGTGATCCACCCCGCTCCGCCTCCCAAAGTGCTGGGATTACAGGCGTGAGCCATCGCGCCCAGCCTCATTTTTATATTTTATACTATATTTTTACTGTACCTTTTCTATGTTTAGACACACAAATGCTTAACATTGTGTTACGGTTGCCTATCACATTCAGTACAGTAACATGCTGTACAGGTTTGTAGCCTGGGAGCAATTGGCTGTACATATAGCCTAGGTGTGTAGTAGGTTAGACCATCGTTCGTGTAAGTGCACTCTATGGTGGGTCCGAGAAGAAATTGAGCCTACAGAAGCATTTCTCAAAACATATCTCTTTTGTTAAGTGGCAGCACAGGACAGCACTACTAACTCTGTCTTGATGTTTGCCTTCTGGAGGACCTAACGAGATTCCTCTGTGTTCCTGAACATACTGTGAGAAGCCTGGAGTTACTCCTTACACATTCTTTCCATAGAAATACCCCTCCCCAGGAATTATTATTCCAGATGACCTCCAAGTGGTCTAACAAACAAAATGAAATGTCTTCTCCTGCCAAGATTTTCCTCTTCTAATTGTGGCTGCCTGAAATTTCCTTCATTAAGTCTGCCTGTCAACACCTCCCAATCCCTTCTCATCTCTGCCCTGCTACTCACACTCCTGCACAGGTTCTGAAAAGGCCATCAGTGGCCTTCTTGGCTGCTTCTCCAACCCATACAGAGAATTTGTGAATTACTCAGTATTTTTAAGGCACTGCTT
The DNA here is from genome assembly GCF_028885625.2 of Pongo pygmaeus. Taxonomy (NCBI): domain Eukaryota; kingdom Metazoa; phylum Chordata; class Mammalia; order Primates; family Hominidae; genus Pongo; species Pongo pygmaeus. Next base: position 78,494,867 of record NC_072389.2, read on the forward strand.
TTCTGTTTAAACCAGCCAGAGTTGGTTTCTGCTGCTTCCTAAGAATGCTGGCTGATATGTATATCTAATGCATAGTATTTTTGCATATGATACATTGGCATGGAGAAAATCATATCATATTCACAATTCAGTTTAACAACGAAGTTGTTAAGACAGGTTACCTGGGAGGGTGGTGAGGTGAAGATGGGGAGGAGAGGAAGAGAAAGGAGGCAAGCAAAAATAGAAAAGGGAGGAAAATAAGACTGTATTAAGGAGAAGGGAGCATGCATTATGATATGATCTCATGTTTGCATTCACATAGTCAGTATATTCATATACCAGCCATACCTCAGAGCCACTGAAAAATAAATTTCCCAGGGTCGCACCCAGGCCTGAGTATTTTTCAGAGCTTCTCAGGAGACACTGATGAGAAAACAGGGTTGACATTTACCGAAGTGATCCTGGACCATCTGCATCAGCATCGGCTGGACCTCTGTTTAAAAATTCATGTTCCTGGATGCCACTGCAGACCTCCTGGGTAAGAATCTGGAGTAGGATATTCTCTGCCCTGAGAGAGGGAGCTCAGCACCCTGTGGCCATAGGACCAAATTCCTGGGGCCTAGAGCAACCACAGAACTCTTTGGCAGTAGGCCAGTTCTGGTGCAGTGGGCCTCATCTTTTAAAATATCTGCTTTTAAAATTGTTAATGACTGTTTTACCCAGCAGTTCCACTTCTTGGAACACATCCTAAGGAAATAACCACATGATGTGAAAAGATGTATAAGGAAGAATGCTCATCACAACCCTTGTTTATATTAATGAACGTTTGGAAACAACCCAAATAGCAATCAATAGAGGAGTCGTTCAAATAATTAAGACACATCCACACAATGGAAGGGTATATAGACATTATAATTATGAGGTAGAGCTGTATGTACACAAATAAAAATACATTCACAGTATATTAAGTGGGGAATGAACAGGGATCTCGAATGCAACAGATGGCATTCAGATGCATAGCATGGCTACGTCACGCACCATCTTGGGGACACTTTCTTTTTTATACAAGAAAACAGATCTGAAGGCTATTATGGAGAACTTTGAATCCACTCTATTTTATTTTTTATATATATATATAATAAATATATATATACACACATATATAAATATATATATACACATACATACATATTTATCTTTTACTATGGAAAATTTCAAACATAAACAAAAGTAGAGTGAATAGTGTAAGGATCCCAGTGTATGACTTCAACAATTTTCAATAGAAGGCCAATTGGTACCCCAAGTACTATTCTTTACCTGAATTGTTTGCAAGCTGATATTTTCCTAAATTTTTTTTTAGTTTATTTGAATATGGATTCAAATAAGATTCATACAAAATGATGAATTGATATGTCTCCTAAGTTTCTTTAATCTGCATGTTCTCACTACATATTTTTGTTTTTCTTTTATAGTTTTTTGGTTGAAGAAAGCAAGTTTATCCTGTAACGGTACACTATCCAATACAATGGCCACTAACCACATTTGACTAGTGAGCATTTGAAAAGTGGCTAGTGTGACTGAAGGACTACATTTTAAATTGTATTTAATTTTAATTAATATACATCTAAATTTAAAAGTGATACTTGATCCAGTTATTGGAAAACTGAAGTTTGAAACAACTTGGGTATGTGAATCTGCTTTTTCAACCATAAATTTTATGAAATCTAAATACAGTTTAAGTATTTCTGATGAGAATTTAGCATTCAAACTGAGATGTGCTTTAAGTGTGAAATACACACTGATTTTGAGGATTTAGTATGGAAAAAGAACGTAAAATATCTCATTAATAATTTTTATATTGATTACATGTTGAAGTGAGAATATTTTGGATGTGATGGGTCAAATAAAAGTTATTATTAAAAATAATTTTGTCTGTTTCTTCTTATTTTTTTAAAGGCGATTACCAGAAAATTACAAATTGGTTACATACAAAATCAAGAAGGGCTGGAGAGTTAACACCTATCTGCTGATAGGCCTCAATAAGCGACTGTCAGGAGTCAGTGTGTAACTACCCCACTTCCTCACCTCTTGAGTGGGATAACTCTGAAGAATGTACCTTACACTATTTCCCAGAATTCCCCCACAGGATTAAGCTCCAGTCACCACTGTGGTACCTAGCTTGATAATACACCTTTTATAGGCTGCCTTCTCTTCTCTCTCTCTTCCCTATTCCCCTACCAGTGGTTCTTCCATTTCCCAGATAAACTCTTTACATTCAAATACTTGTCTTGGGGTCAGTTTCTGGAGAAACACAATGCTAAAATGGTCCCATATTGGCCAGTGTGAGCCTTCAAGCCAGCTCAGGAGTCTTTTTGATATGGTCATAATAGTCTATGATTGCTTCCTTGCTTCTGTTAGTTTCAAAAGGTATTTCAGGCTCACTCTGTACATTATCTGTTCCAGACTTGGAGCCTTAAAGAAACCCTGACTCTTTTTAATGGGAAATGGTATTTACAGACATAATCTGGGACAAGAAGTGGTTATTGCTATGGGGTTTATCATTGTTTCAAGGTGCTTTATGTTTTCAGAATATATAAAAAATACATTATGAATTTATGATGGTAATTCCAATTCAAAGTCAAAACTATAGCTTCCTTACTTAACTCCAACAAAATGTTACATCTGTATCTCTTTTGATCTTGTTGAAAATCTCAGTTCTCATTGATACCAACTTAACTATCCATTTGACTTACCCCTTAATACACAAGGCACAGTCTGTGTTTGACAGAATGAAAACATCACTACTAACAACAATATCATTACTAGAAACAGTTTAGGTATTTTTTTTCTATTCTTTTTGTCGTTAGGATATATCCCATTAAGGATGTATAAGGATACATAGATTGCTGTATTAGAACGTCAATTACTGGTTTTTAAAATCACTTGGAAAAATTCCTTTCTGTCAGGTTAGCCACAAACTGGATATCCTGTGGGAGTTCCTTGTTTCATTTAGTTTTCAGTTTTAGTAACAGCATTAACCCAATTAATTTGTTTTATAATTATATAAATTATTTATTGGTTCCAAAGTATAATCTATAAAACAAGATATATTTCAAGAAGTCTAACTCCTATCCTGTTTTCTCTGCCCTATTCCTTTTCTTCCCGCATAAGAATTCTAAAGATTTTTAAATCATTCTATTGTTTTCAATACATATAAATGCATATGCATATAATATATACAAATATATTTAATATATATGTAGCTCTCTTTTCTTAGATAAATGGTAGAATATTTTACATCTTTTTAACTGTATTTTCTTTTCTCAGTAAACACAATATTCTCAAGATCACCAAACAATGGTATGTGAAGAAATTTCTCATTCCTTGTTTCTTTTTCAATTAGATGGAACCTCATTGTATGATTGTATCATAGTGTATTCAACTAGTCCCTTATTGGTGAACTTTTGGATTGTTTCTGGTCTTTTACTATTACAAATAGTGCTATAATTAATAGCATTGTGCTTGCATCTTTTCATATTTTTGCCAGTGTATCTTTAAGGTTTATTCCTACAAGTTTGATTTCTGGGTCAAATGATAACTACATATGTAATTTTGTTAGACATTACCAAATTCCCTTTCATAGTGGTTATAAAAATTTGCATTCCTACCAGCAATGAATGAGAACATGTTTTTCCACATATTTATCTGTGATGGTTAATTTTACCTGTCAATTTGACTGGGTCATAGGAGTGCCCAGATATTTGCTTAAACTTTTTTCTGGGTATGTCTTTGAGGGTGTTTCTGGATGAGATTAACATTTGAGAGCACTGAATCCTAACCACTAGACCATGAGGGAGAGATTAATATTTGAGTCAGTAATTTGAGTAAAGAATTCACTGAAGTAATTGAGTTCACTGAAGTCCTGAATAGAACAAAAAGGCTCAATAAGATAATTCTCTCCCTCTACCTTTCTTCAAGATGGGATATTGGTCTTCTCCTGCCTTCAGTCTCAGACTCAAACTCAGGCTGGACCTTATACCACTGATTTTTCAGATTCTCAGGCCCTTGGACTTGGACTAGAAGTATACCATTGACTCTCCTGGGTCTCCAGCTTGCCGCCTGAAGGTCTTGGGGGCTTTTTAGCCTCCATGATTATGTAAACCAATTCCTTATAAGTCTATTTTCTCTTTCTCTACATATATGTTCAATTGGTTCTGTTTCTCTGGAGTACCCTGACAAAATCCAACATGAATTTTTGCCAATCCCATGTGTGAAATGCTATCTCAGAGTATTTTAATTTGCATTTCTCTTATGAGAGAGGTTGAACATCTTTTCACATGGTTAAGAGCTATTTGCATTTATTTTTCTGATGGATTGTCCTTATCTCTAGCCTATTTTTCTGTAAGTTTTTTCTCTTGTCTATTTTTAGAAATTCTTTACATATTTGTAATATTAGTCCTTTTGTAATAAAAGACGCACATTTTTTTCTGGTTGTCTTTTTACTTTGCTTGTGGCATATTTTTTGGTCATAAAAAATTTGATGTAATAAAATTTATCTTTTTCCTTATGATTTCTAGATTTTGAATCATAATTAGGACATATTTTCCAACTCCTGGGCTATAAAGACTAATTTGTATTAGTTCATTTAAAAATATTTAAATCTCTGACCCGTTTGGAAAATATTCTGGTATATGATATAACAAATGAAACTAATGTTATCTTTTCATGTAGCTATCTAGATATCCCAATGTAAATTAGAAATGCCATCTTTTTGCCACTAATTTGAGATGCTGCCTTTTTCATATTCTAAATTTCCATTTGCAATTGAACCAACTTCTGTATTTCTATTCTGTTCCATTGTTTATTTTATTATACATGTGTAGAAAAATACAAACTCAAAGTGCTTTTCCTTGTCTCTCACTCAACAACAATCAATACAGAGACCCCTATGACCAGCTGTTTGTAGGGTATTTCCTTGCTCGCCAAGCAAGCAATCAATTCTGCAGCAAACATCAGCTGGATGTCCTCTAATTCAGTTCAATTTCGACATTATGTACCTGGAGATAGTATCAGATCCCACAGGTTGAGGGTTCAGTCTCCAAAATTGGCCCCCACCTTCAGATGCCAAAAACAACAAGCTCCACGTTGTTTTTACCTGTGCTTCTTGTTGACTGGCTACAAATTGGGTCCCATACCATAACTCCCTCGTTGAGTTCAATTAATGTGCTAGAGCAGCTCACAGAACTCAGGGAAAAACTTAACATCTGCCAGTGTATTATAAAGGATGTCATGAAGGATACAGATGAAGAGATGCATAGGGCAAGGCATGTGAGAAGGGGCATGGAGCTTCCATGCTCTCCCTGGGTGCACCACCCTCCAGGAACCTCCACGTGTTCACCTATGGAAGCACTCTAAAACCATCCTTTTCCGTTTTTATGGAGGCTTCATTACAGACGCATGGTTGATTAAACCATTGGCCATTGGTGATCAACTTAACCTTCAGCCCCTCTCCCCTCCCAGGAGGTTGTAGGATGGGGCAACAAGTCCCAACTCTCTAATCCTGCCTTGGTCTTTCTGGCGATCAGCAACTTAGGGGCTGCCAGCCACCAGTCAATCATTATTAGCATACAAAAAGGCATCACTTGGGAGATTTCAAGGATTTTAGGAGTTGTGTGCCTGGAAACGGGTCAAAAACCAAATACATATCTCACATTATCACATATGTTAACATCATGCTGTTTTAATTAAATATATTTTAACATTTGCTAGGGCCAGTAACCCTCATTATGTCTTCTGTTTAAGAGTTTTCTTAGCTCAAGAAGTTTTCTTCTTCACAGTGAAACTTACTATCAATTTATGTAGCTCCAGAAGAAAGCCTGGTGGTATTTTAGAAGTAATACATTAAATGTATAAATTACCTTGGGAAAAATTGCCATCTTTATTATATTCTTCTTATCCAAGGACATGATCTGTTTTACCTTTTTTTTTTTTTAGGTCCACATGGAGTCTTTCAGGAATATTGTTTTTCTCATGTAGATTTTGAATATTTATTAAGTTTATGCCTAGGTATTTTATTTTCTTTGTGGTATCATAGATGGAACAGTCTCTTCCATTAGCTTTTTAAACTGGTTTGGTTTGTGTATATGAATGCTATAGATTTTTATATGTTGATTTTATAATTTGCTGCCTTACAAAATTTTCTTCTCATCTGTAGCACCTTTCCCATTTGGGTTTTGGAGATCTGTGATATTGTCTGCAAATAGAAATAATTTATAGTTTTTGCAGTGAAATCCATAAATGACATTAGTATATGGTTTTTTGGTTTAATCTCAGTGAGGTTTTGAGATTAATGTTATACCTGGTTCACAAATTGAAATTGGAATTTGTCATTTTATATTATATTGGATTGCCTAACTTTAAACAATGGATTATCTAATTTAAAAATATTTGATAGAATTCCCAAGTGAAATCATTTGGACCTGATGGTTTTTATGGTGTTTTTATGTAATCTTTTTACTTTAAATTTTCCAAACACTGGTTTATTAGAATTGTCTGTATAGGGATCAATCTTGATAACCTTTTCTAGAAATATGTCATTTCATCTAGGTTTTCAAAGTTATTTTCATAGAATTAGGGCAAAGTAACTTCTCACGATTTTTAAATTTTCATTTTGTAACTGAGTACCCTATTTTTAAAGTTTTTTTCTTTGTGTTCACTTTATCACTAGGCAACCCCTCACATTGCTAGTGCATCTAATTCTATGTTTTTTTACGCAAAAGTGTTTTTTCTTGTCTCTCACTCAACATCCCACTTTTACACAAAAGTTCCAGAGACTAAATCTTGAAACAATTCAGGCACCTGTGGAAATCTCCCTGACCAGGAGATTGCTTCAAGGATACAGTTAATTTACAACCCAACCAAGCCTGAGATAATGCCACCCCATTCGCCAGAGGGGTCAATAACTCAAGACGAGTCATCAGAACAAGTCACGTAGGCCTGCACTGCCTCGCCCCCTGTGTGTCCTCCATGCCAAGGCTTCCCCTTCTTTAGCCCTTGCATTGTGCTTGGAAATTTGAAGTGGTTCCATTAAGGCAACAGCCTGGACTGTTTTCCCCACTGCTAGCTTTGGTTTATAATAAAGTCACTCACCTTCTACCATATCTCAATCTTGCTAATTGGTTTTGCAACCGGCTGAATCTGCATTCGGTAACACACTGTTTTATAGGTATTTTTGTACATTTATGCTTTCTTTTTTTACTTAATTAAGTTAGAAAATTGCTATATGTTGTTGATTTTTTTAAGAAGTTGACTTGGATTAAAAAACTTATTGGAACTGCCTTTCTGTTTTCTAACTCATTAACATTTAAAAATGTTTATTAATTTATCTCTTACATTTCTTCCCTGTGTTTTCTTTTTATTATTTTTTATCTTTTTGAGTTAGGTATTTTTATTTTTTTTAATTATAATTTTTATTGCAATTCTCTTCTTCTAGCTATTTAATGCTATACATTTTCTACCAATAACTGCATTAGCTATATCTCATAAATTCTGATATGTTTTCATTATAATAGTTATTAAGACATTTTGAAATTTCATTTTATACTTCCTCTTTGACTGAAGAGTTATTTTATAAAATATAAAAATTTCCAGAAAGAAGGGCTTTTTTGCTTTTCCTGGTATTACTTTCTAGTTTTATTGCATTATGGATAAATAATTTGCTTTATATTTGCTATGTCCTTTGAAATGTATTGGTCAATGTTCATGAATGCTCTATGTTGGCATTTAAAAAGGTGTAGGCTGGATGTGAGATGGCTTATGCCTATAATGTCAGCACTTTGGGAGGCTAAGGCAGGAGGGTTGCTTGAGGCCTGGAGTTGAGACCAGCATAGGCAACATAGTGAGACTGTGTCCGAACAAAAAGTAAAAAATTAGCCAGGTGTCTTTGTGTGCGCTTATAGTCCCAGCTACTTGGGAGGCTGAGGCAGGAGGATCACTTGAGAACAGAAGGTTGAGGCTGTAGTAACCCATGATGGCACCATTGTACTCCAGCCTGGGTGACAGAATGAAACACTGTTCTTAAAAAATAAATAAATAAAAAGAAAAAGAAGGTGTATTCTCTAGCATCAGGGTCGAGTTGGATTTATATCTAAGTTTTGCTGCTTAATCTTGGATTGAGTGAAATGTGTTAAGTTCTTCTGTTCTTAGTATGTATATGTCTAGTTCTCCTTGCATGTCCTCTAAATTTTAGATGAGTTGATGCTGTGTCTTGGGTGCATAAATATTAATAACTAATATTTCTTCATTGTGAATTGTATCCTTTAGCACTTGTGTCCTTCTTTGTCTCTTCTAATGATTTTGGTCTGAATTTTATCTTGTCCTTTATTTAGATTATGACCTCTTTTTAAAAAAAATTTGCATTTGCTGGATATATATTTGTCTAAATGTTTATTTTAACATTTGTAAATCTGTTATTTCTTCTGTACGGTATGGTAATGAATTTTGCTTGGCTAGCTGAAAATCATTTTGTTTTAAGACCATTTGAGTACACTGATATTATTGATAGGTTGACCTCAAAAGTTTTGTCATCTTGTTTTATATTGGAAGTATATCTTATAGAAATAATATTTGCCTTTATGGCTTATTTTATTTCGTCCCTTTTTTTAATCAGGGAGGGTATATCTTTTGAATGTAGGCAAATTTATATTTTGATTCTGATTGTTATCTTTATACCAGTTCTAAAACTTTTACTCCTAATCTCCTGTTTTTCATGCTCTTGTCTACTGATCCCCCTTTCCCTATGAGTGACATTGAAGTTACCTAGTAACTTCCTCTTTCTCCATGTCTTCTCCAAATCTAATTTGCAATAATATCCTTATACTCCCCGTTAAAACCTACAAGGAAGATTTTCTTTTTTAAAATTGATATATGTAATTATATATATTTTGGGGATATATGTGATACTTTGATACATGTATGCAATGTGTAATGATCAAATCAGGACAATTAGGGTATTCATCACCTCAAACATGTCTTTTCTTTTTGTGTTGAGGACATTACGATTCTTTTCTTCTGGCTGTTTTCAAATATATGATAAATTGTTATTAACTATAATTTCCCTGCTGTACTCTACAAGGCAGTTTTCAAGCTTATTGAACTTCTTATGTACTTTCTCCATTCTTATTCCATTTTTGATAATTGTGCTCTATTTATATTGTCAGGACATAAAGCCGTTCGTACTATTCTTTCTTGCTAAGAACCATCATTTAGACTTAATTCTACAGGAAACCATGTCTGTCATGCTTATCAGCAGTCTTTGTGCTGATACTTCTCCAGTCATTTTGGTCTTTTGAAGTACATTCTCTAGTGGATTCCTCAGGAAGGATTCATGAGAACAACATTCCCTGAGTTTTTTGCATTTTCATAATAGTGTGTCTGCCTTTATATTTGAAGATCAGTTTGTTTGCTATAAAATCCTTGCTTCATAGTTTATTTCCTTGAATATTTTAAAGATGTTGCTTCATGGTCCTCTAGCAAAAAGTGTTGCGTCCAAAATCTAATGGCAATCTAATTTTCTTTCTCTTATAAATGACTTGGTCTTTTTGCCAATGCCTTTTAAGATTTTTTTTTCTTTTACTTTGAAGTCAGTAGTTTCACTAGAATATTGGCTGTTTTAGGTGATTTTCCTAGATATAAAATATACCTTTCACTATAAAGTTTCAAGTCTGTTTTATTTCAGGAAAGTTTTCTTACTTTAAATATGTTTGTATTTGTTTTATTCTATTGGTTTGATTTTCATCTTCAGGATTTTTATTCCACACATATTGGGTCTTCTTCATTTGTCTTTGATTTTAAAACTTTTCTTCTTACAGCTGGTGTTCATTCATATTTGGGTTCTATGGTCATCTGAAATATGGCTAGAAAGAGGCATGAGGAAACATTTTAAGGTGGCAAAATTGTTCTATATCTTGACTGCTAGTAGTTACAAATTTGTATATAACTACCAAAAGTGATCAAACTACACAATTATAATGGATTTGTTTTATTGTATGCAAATTATACTTTAATAAAACTGAGAAAAATAGACAAAAATTCTTTGACACTCCTCCACCAAGAAGTGGAGTCTATGTTTCCTCCCTTTAAATCTGGATGGGCCTGTGACTGCTTTGACTAATAGACTACAGTGCAAATGATGCTATGAGACTTCCAAGGCTAGGTCATGAAGGACTAAGTTGGTCTGTCTTGGTCTTTGGAACACTTACTCTTAGAAACTTGGGTCACCATGTATAAAGCCCAACTACCTCAAGAACATCATGCTGGAGGGGCCACCTGTCGGCACTCCAATGGCCAGTCCTAGTTGAACCTTTGCTCCAGCCATCCTAGCTCAAGTGTCAGGTAATTTAAGAAGCCATCTTGGAAGTAGATCTAAATCTAATCCCAGCTGTCTTAGCCCCTGGCCATTCAAGTCGTCCCAATTAAGCCTAGAATCCATGAGCATGATACAATTGTTGTTGGTCCATTCCACTAAATTCTGGGGTAATAAATTATGTAGCAGTAGAAAATTAGAACATGTCCCTTCCATTTTAGTCTTCATTTATGAAACTGTTTTTTATTTATTTTTCTTTCCTGAGTTGTCGTTTCTCTTTTCAAATCTTCCTTTTCTCAAATTACTTCCTTTCTAAATTTTTCTAATCTGATTACACTATTATTTCATACACTTATCATTTTTCTTAATTTCTTTTAGTTCATTTAATATATTAGATTACAAGTTTTACCTGTTTTATAAGCACGTCTTTCTAACATGACTTCATTATCTGTCATGACATTCTATCCCTTATTTTCCTTTCTCTTATAGTGACTTTGTATGGAATTTGCTCATGATCATTTTCTGTTGCTCATCTCTTTCATTTGTAGGTATTTTGTTTCTGTTTCATTTTTAAAATTTGTATATGTTTAGGGCGTACAAGTGCGGATTTCTTACCTGCATCTTTTGTACAGTGGTGAAGTCCGGGCTTTTAGTGTACCCATCACTCAAATAGTGAACACTGTATCCAATAGGTAACTTTTCAACATTCACACCCCTCCCACCCTCCCACCTTTTGTAGTCTCCAGTGTCTGTTACTTTACTCTGTATGCCCATGTGTATCCATTGTTTAGCTTTCACTTTATAAGTGAGAACATGTGGTATTTGACTTTCTGTTTCTGAGTTATTTCTTTAATTAATTAATTTATTTATTTGAAGTTCCAGAGTACATGTGCAGGATGTACAGGTTTGTTACATAGGTAAATGTGTGCCATGGTGATTTGCTGCACCTGTCAACCCATCACCTAGGTATTAAGCCCAGCATCTGAGTTATTTCATTTAGGATAATGGCCTCCAGTTCCACTCATGTTGCTACAAAAGACATAATTTTATTTTTTTTTATGGCTGAGTAGTATTCCATGGAATGAATACACACACACACACACACGCACACACACACACAAACCACACTTTCTTTATCCAGTTTATCCAGTCTTCTGTTGATGGACACTTAGGTTGATTATCTCTGCTATTGTGAATAGTGCTGCAATAAACATATGAGTGCAGGTATCTTTTTTCATATAATGATTTATTTTCCTTTGGGTAGATACCCAGTAGTGGGATTGCCAGAGCAAATGGTAGTTTTATTTTAGTTCTTTCAGAAATCTGCATAGTTTTCCATAAAGTTTTTTACTAATTTACATTCCCACCAACAGTGTATAAGTGTTCCCTTTCTCTGCATCCTCACCAACATCTGTTGTATTTTAACTTTTTAATAATAGCCATTCTGACTGGTATAAGATGGTATCTCATTGTGGTTTTGATTTTTACCTCTATGATGATTAGTGATGTTCAGCATTTTTTCATATGTTTCCTGGCTGCTTGGATGTCTTCTTTTGAAAAATGTTCATGCCCTTTGCCCACTTTTTAATGGGATTGTTTTTTCTTGTTGAATTGTTTGAGTTTGTTGTAGATTCTGGATTAGCCCTTTGTTGCATGCATAGTTTGCAAATGTTTTTTCCCATTCTGTAGGTTGTCTTGTTTACTGTATTGATTGTTTCTTTTGCAGTGCAAAAGCTTTTTAGTTTAATTAAGTCCCATTTGTCTATTTCTGTTATTGTTGCCTTTGCTTTTGAGGGCTTGGTCCTAAATTCTTTGCCTAGGCCAATGTCCACAAGGGTTTTTTCTGGGTTTTCTTCTAGGATTCCTATAGTTTCTGGTCTTACATTTAAGCCTTTAGTACATCTTGAGTTAATTATTGTATATGGTGAGAGGTATGGGTCTAGTTTCATTCTTCTGCATATGGGATATCTAGTTTTCCCAGCACCATTTATTGAACAGGGTGTCATTTCCACAGTATACATTGACTTGTTGAGGATCAGTTGGTTGTAGGTATGTGGCTTTATTTCTAGGTTATATTCTGTTCCATTGATCCATGTCTCTATTTTTATACCAGTACCATGCTGTTTTAGTCACGATAGACTTGTAGTAAAACTTGAAGTCAGGTAATGTGATGCTTCCAGCTTTGTTCTTTTTTCTTAGAATTGCTTCAGCCATTCAGGTTCCTTTTTGGTTCCATGTGAATTCTAGGACTATCTTTTCTAATTCTGTAAAAATTGACATTGGTAATTTGATAGGGATTATGTTGATTCTGTAGATTGCTTTAAGTAGTATGATTATTTTAACAAAATTGATTCTTCTAATTCACTACCGTGGGATGTATTTCCACTTGTTTATGTCATCTATGATTTCTTTCATAAGTCTTTTATAGTTCTCTTTATAGAGATCTTTCACTTTTTTTGTTAAATATATTCCTAGGTATTTACTTTTTTTGTAGCTATTGTAAATGGGATTGCCTTCTTTTTTCAGTAATCAGCTAGATAGTTATTGGTGTATACAAATGCTATTGATTTCTATATGTTAATTTTGCATTCTTAAACTCCTGAATTAATTAATCAAATGTAAGAATTTTTTGGTGGAGTCTTTAGGGTGTTCCAGATATAAGATCATATCATAAGCAAATAGGAATAGTTTGACTTCCTGTTTTCAAATTTGGATGCCTTTTATTTCTTTCTCTTGCTTGATTGCTCTGGGGAGGACTTCTAGTATTATGTTGAATAAGAACAGTGAAAGTGGGCATCCTTGTCTATTTCCAGGTGTTAGAAGGAATGCTTTTAACTTTTCCCTGTTAAGTATGATATTGGCTGTGGGTTTGTCATGTATGGCCTTATGTTTAAGCATACTTATTCCTAAGCATATTATTCCTTCTAAGGAATAGAACATATTCCTTCTATGCCTAGTTTGTTGAGGACTTTTAGCGTGATGGGATGCTGAAGTTTATCAAAGCCTTTTCTGTGTCTGTTGAGATGATCACATGGTTTTGTCCTTAACTCTGTTTATGTGATGTAACACATTTATTGATTTGCATATGTCGAAACATCCTTGCATCCCTGGGATGAATCTCACCTGATCATGGTGTATTATCTTTTTGATGTGCTATTGGATTCAATTTGCTCGTATTTTGTTGAGGATTTTTGTGTCTATGTTCATCAGGGATATCAGTCTGTAGTTTTCTTTTTTTGTTGTGTCCTTTTCTGATTTTGGTATCAGGGTGATATTGGCCTTGTAGAATGAATTAGGGAGAATTCCCTCCTCCTCGATTTTATGGAATAGTTTCAGAAGGATTTGTGTTAGTTCTTCTTTGTATGTTTGGTAGGAATCAGCTGTGAATCCATCTAATTACGGGCTTTTTTGGGAGGGGGAGTTTTTTTTTATTACTAATCCAATCTCACCACTCATTATTGGTCTGTTAAGTTCTATTTCTTCCTGGTTCAATCTCAGGAGGTTATATGTTTCCAGGAATTTATCCATATCCTCCAGATTTTCCTCTTTGTGAGTGTATAGTTGTTTATAACAGTCTCAGATGATTTTTTTTTTTATTCTGTGGTATCAGTTGTAATGTCTCCTTTTTCATTTCTGTAGTGTTTACTTGGATCTTCTTTCTTCTGTTCTTGGTTAGTCTAGCTAGTGGTTTATCAATTGTGTTCATCTTTCCAAGGAACCAATTTTTAATTTTGTTTATCCTCCGTATTTTGCTATTTTATTTAGTTCTGCTCTAATCTTTGTTGTTTCATTTCTTCTGCTACCTTTCTTTGTTCTTCTTTTTCTAGTTCCTTAAGATATGATATTAGGTTATTAATTTGTGACCTTTTAGTTCTTCGATGTAGGCATTTAATGCCGTAAACCTCCCTCCTAGCACTGCTTTTGCTGTATCCCATAGGTTTTGATATGTTGTGTTTTCACTTTCATTTGTTTCTAGATTTTTAAAAATATTTGTCTCAATGTCCTCATTTTTAATGAGAGAATTTTTTGGTACTTTCAGGAGAAAAAGGTAAGCTGGTATAACCTTCGTAGATTTACTATCCTGGACGTTCACTTTCACAAAGTAATTTTCTTTTTTTTTTTGAGATGGAGTCTCACTCTGTCACCCAGGCTGGAGTGCAGTGGCGCCATCTCAGGTCACTGCAACATTCGCCTCCCAGGTTCAAGCAATTCTCCTGCCTCAGCCTCCTTTGTAGCTGGGACTACAGGAGCACACCACCACACCCAGCTAATTTTTGTATTTTTAGTGGAGATGGGGTTTCACTATATTGGTCAGGCTGGCCTCAAACTCCTGACCTCAGGTGATCCACCTGCCTCGGCCTCCCAAAGTGCTGGGATTACAGGTGTGAGCCACCGCACCTGGCCCACAAATTGATTTTTTAAAAAATATGGCCAAATATTTTCTAAGCTGAGTCCCCATTGCTCTTGTCTCTCACTTTTATCTCTCCCCTCTTTCTCCTCCCTCAACCCCGTGATGCTTCATTTAAATTCTGTTCCCAGTGAGTACTTTTCAGTGCAGTTTATCCTGGAACAAAATTTGATGTGTTAGTTTAAAAAACTCAGAGAGCCCAGAGTGTTCCAACACTTTCCGCCTTCCAGAGATCCCTTGGCGCTCACATGCAAATTGGATCCTATGAAACTTCCTCCAACTTTTGGTTGATGTTCTCAGATTGAGCCACCGAGATTTCCAAAGCAATTTGTGGGTTGGCTTTCAGGAATACTAGAGTCCTTTTCTCCCCCTTTCCTCCCACACAATTTCCAAAATCACATGGTTCTTGCAGTTGTCAGTAGCTTATACCCATCTACTAATATTTTGGAGTTGTTACCATACCTTGTCACCTACTTATGTTGTAGATAAGTGGTTCTCAGACTTTATAATCAGCATCACAAGAATTGCCCACATGAAAGCTTGCACACAAATGTTTATAGAGGCATTATTCATAATAGCCAAAAAGTGGCAACAACCCAAATGTCCACGAATGGATGAATGGATAAACAAAATGTAGCATATACATACAATGGGATATTATGCAGCCTTAAAAAGGAATGAAATTCTGACCCATGCTATAATATGGATGAACCTTGAAAACATTATGCTAAGTGTAATAAGCTAAACACAAAAGAACAACTATTATATGACCCATTTATATGAAAAGTCCAGAATAGACAAATCTATAGAGACAGAAAGTAGATTAGTGATTACCTAGGGCTGAGGGTGTGGTTGTGGGGTGTAGAATGGGGAGTCATTGCTGTTGCGCCTGGGGTTTCTTTATAGGGTTGATGAAAATGACCTAAATTGGTTGTGGTGATGGTTGCACAACTCTGTGGATATACTAAATACCATTCCATTGTATAGTATGTGAATTATACACCTCAATAGAGCTGATTTTTTAAAAGCAGCTATATTGTCACAACTGCCATCTTCCTAGAATCTCCTTATTCTAAAAAATATTAATTATTCACAAATGTTGGTACTCCATTCATTGTAACAAGTCTTGTGTAAAATGTCTTGCAAACAGTCACACATGGCAGTCTATCAAGGGCACCGTGATTGAAAGCTGGTGGCTGAGTGCACCCTGAGGAAGGCTTTGTGGCTCCCGACTGTTGCTCCCAGTACATGCTGTGGTGACAGAGTAGGATTTGCCATGATAAAGCCATGCTTTTGGCCTCAGGATAAAGCCTCTCAGCCCTGGGAATCCCGGCCCCTCCCGGGCCCTCAGTGCAGCCCACAACCAGTTGCCTCTGCCATGAAAAGAAGTGGACACCTTCCTCCCTGGCTATTCTTTTCCCACTGGCAGACTCCCTCTCAGCCCTGGTTCCAAGGGCTGTCAGGGTCACCCTCCCTCTCCTCAAATCCCCCAGCCCCTGCCCCATCAGGACTCATTCTGCTTTCCATCTTGTCAGACAACAAAGACACTGGAGGAATTTATTTATACCTCCAGCCAGCTAATAAGACAATTCAATGAAAAGCAGCCCCTGCTTGCTGGAGCCTCCTTGGGCCTTTGATTGCCTCTTCTGTGTCCCAATTCCCAGCATTTATTCTACATATAAATTTTCCACGGTGAATAGACACCATTCTTCTCAGAATACCATTTGTTCCCTTGGCTATTTTATTTCCATCTCTTGTTTTGCTTTTTATTATTACTGTTAAACTGTAATTAATTCTTCTCCTATCAGCTTCTCTTTAGTGAACTAAGCCTAATGCAGCATGAAGTGTCTTCACTCACCCCCAGCTATACACCTATTCTTGAAAATAACGAAGCCTCTGACATTTCAAAGGCCCACAAGCTGCTAAATCTTTCCTTCTATGGAATAGGAGTGGGGAGGGATGGAGGGAGGGAGGGAGGAAAGTCTGGGCAGGCAAAATGATTTCATAACCAGGTGACTGTGGGTTTCAATTTAGCTGAGATAGTTCTAATTTTATTTAGCAGACAGACACTTGAAAGGTTAAGAAAGTCACGGAGGAAGTGTGGGAGAAAAGCTCAAATGCACTTTAAAATGTGGCCCCTGTCCTGCTGCTCAAATTTGGAACCATTGTCTTTCTTCCCATCTAAAAGGATATTTGCTGCATTATGTTCCTTCTAAGTTTTCACAGCATCCCCCGAGGTCAGCCTCTTTGAAAGGTATACCAGCACCACGGACAATTCTGTGATGGCACCTGTAGTGGCTTGAATGGGGGTCCCTAGGTATGTCCACGTCCTGATCCCTGGAACCTGCGAATGTTACCCTCTTTAGAAAAAGGGTCTTTGCAGATATGATTAAGTTTAGCATCTTGAGATGAGAAGGTTCTGCATTATCCAGGTGAGAACTAAGTCCAATGACAAGTATCCTTATAACAGACATAGAGGAGAGTGACAGAAGAGTAGCAGGGAATGAGAAGACAGAGATTGGAGTGATGGGGCTACAAGCCAAGGAACACCAAAGATTGCTCAGAAACCACCAGAAGCTACAAGAGGCCAGGAATGGACTCTCTCCTGGAGCCTCCAGAGGGAGCGTGGCCCTGATGACACCTTGATTTCAGATTTTGGGCCTCCAGAACTATGAGAGAATACATTTTTTTAAGCCACCAAGTTTGTGATCATTTGTTATAAGCAGCCACAGGAAGCTAATACTGCATCCCTAGTTTGCCAGCTCATCATGAGCAGAAAACACAAAAGAGAAAAGACTGGATAACACCAAGTCACAAAACTTTAACATGCCAAGCTGTTGCCTTCAGATGGTAGAAGTCTGGGTTGTCAGATCACATGAGGCTGCCCACATAGCTCAAGCCGAAAGCATGCATTGGATGCAGGAAATGAATTCCTACAACCCAGACCTTGCCAGAACTGGCTGGCCACAGCTTTGCTTTCTGAAATATGGCTTTTCTTAAAGAGGATGTGGCATACAGTTGGCTCAGCTGTGACTTTTATTTTACATTTACAATTCCTTTATCCAAAAGATTTCTAAGCTCAGGTATCTATATTTCTTTTTTCCTCCCAAATTTTCTCTATTTCTTTTTCTTTTAATAGCTAGAAGAACACGTTTATGGGTAGTTATAGAAATGTCCCGGAGTCATGGGTCTGCATGGGATCTGAGACATCATGTGATTTGTCTCAGAAAGTGGCATGTCCCAGCAGGCCAAGTCACTGGAGGGGTTTTCCATTCAAATGTTTTTAATATTTTACTCCTTCTCATCAGTTGATAATTCCTTATTGGCTCCCATTTTTCTTTCTCCATTTGTCCCGGAAACTTCTGCTCATTCTCCCTGTAAATGTCTCCTTATTTCATTTTTCTTCTATTGCCAACCTCTTATATAATATACAATATAGTTCCTTGTCATGTCCCTAGGATTTCACATGCGCTAGCATGGATCCAAGCTTTTCACCTCTCAGTAGAAATAATGCCTAATAGTGCACACAGTGGAGCCTCATAAACAATGTGTTGTCTACAAGGCTGAGTTTCCAGATGTTCTAGCCATATAGAGTACTACTCTGTTATACTTTGATTTTATCCTGTGGGAAAATATTTGAAAACTTACACTTAAATTGATTCTATCTCTATTATTTTTAAATAACATTCTCTTGCAGCTTACAGGGTACGTTTCTATCCTAAATGACATGTTTCTGTTTGACTTGCGTGCTATAGTGCTGTGTGTGTTTACATCTGTTTGTGCGAGCATGTGCAAGTTCGTGTGTGTTTGCACGCAAAATCCCTCTGGTAACAGAAAGTTTATTTTCCCTCTTCCCATAACTGAAAGTCCACTGAATGAATTTAACTTAAATTACCTCTCTTGACCTAAATAAATAAATACAATATCAGCAAGATAAATTATGACCTAAAATGTTATTTCTTATTTTTAAAAAGTGAAAAGGTGAGGCTAATTGAGTTTGCTGTTCGAATCACAGCTCTGACTCTTGGCAACACCCTAAAATATCATGTTCCACCTCAGTTCTGTAACCCAAACACAGCAGCAGTGAGGCCCTGCTTCTGCACTGATGAAAGGTTTTCATTTCTGGCAGGGCATACCGTAAACCGAGGCCCACAGCCACGAAACAAGAGGTGGTGTGGAATTTACAAAGCTCTGAGGGGCAATCTCCATCCATTTGTGGTGATTAATATCTCCTTCCTTGGCTTGAATGCCAGCCTTCAATTAGAAACAGAAACAGAACCTTCCTTTTTACAGAGCAGACCCCCAAGACAGCCCCTGGAAGGGGATTTCCCCTGGAAAGGAAGGCCCGGTAAAATCCAAGGAGGAGAAGAGCTGAAATTCCCCTCCATTAGCAGAGGGTGTCTGCATTCCTGGGGTACTTCCTGTGTCTTCCAGGCTGCCCTGCCGGGCACCTTATACCATGGCAGGGAGTGATGTCAAAAAGGTTATGTTCTCGTGGGAACTTGAGGAAGGAAAAAGGCTTAGTGGATTTCTTTAGTTATTTTGGTGACCGTTTCTATTTTTCAAGAATGTCTAAGAATCTGAGGAAAAATCTCAAGGTTTCCCTCCACCCCCAATCTCTTCCTTCCATTGAATTTGGGAACTGACCTACTAGGCCAACCCCATTTGGGGTTCTTCTGCTTCCAGTCGGGGCTGAGACTGATATCACCAACGCCACTGCCAGTCAGGTGGAGAATGGGATTATTGTGAATACCAGATTTCAAAATTTGATACAATTTTTATGGGTATGTGAAGAATAATGCAAATTCTGACTCATCATAATGACCTATTCTTCTCTTCCCAGCTCTTTCCTCCCTTTGGTTGTGCGTACTGGGAGCTCTGGCAGATGAGATTGCTCTTTAAAAAGACCCTTGTGGGTGGTCCTGGTCAGGATACTCCCAGAACTCTCTGGTGAAGGTTGATTTCCACATTCAGGTATGGAGTGGGCATTAATTGCTTGCCCCCTCTACTCCACATTCATTCCCCACCACCTTCTCACCCACAGAGTACACATTAGGCACTGGGGTTGCAAGAGGGAATAAGACAACCCTTCGCCCTCATGGGGATTGTCTCCCGGTTAGGAAGACACACTGACCACATCAATCAATCACTTTAGATGGTTCTAAATAACATGAAAAAAAAAGTTAATGTAATATAGGATAGATAGAAGATGGGTAACTATTTTTTAGGGTGATTAGGAAAGATCTGAGAAAGTGATGTTTGGGCTGGGATCTCCATGATGACATGTATATAACCTCAAGGTAACGTACAGCCAGTCTTGAGAGGTCATCAGTCAGGCATAAAGCGAGGGAGTGGTTAGGAGTCTGGGTCTGCTGCCAGGAAGCCAAGTAGAAGGGGAAGACCAAGCAGCATGGTTTTCACCCTTCATCCCTGCTACCTCCAGGTGCCTCAGCTGTAGTCTGATGCCACTGACACGTTGCAGGTTACCCAGCGCCATGCTCTAGAATGAGGTCTGAGCTGGGCATCAGGGCCCTCAACCCTGACATCCAGGGGGTTCCATCAGCTGTGTATGCTTCTCTGGGCCCCATCCCCTGCAGCCCTCACAGAAAGAGCAGCACTGCTGACCATGCAGGGCTGTGGCTCTGAGCCACGCTTCCCTACCCTCTTATTACGGTCCAGCAAGGGAGGAAGGCAAGACCTGGCCAACTGACAGTCATAATGCAGTGTGATGAGCTCAGGGACAGATGAAACAAGGGCCCAGCAGAAACCCAAGCCCAGAAGGGACGGGCGGCAAGGTTGTGCAGGAGGATGCCAGGGGACCTGGCTCACTCTTGCTCACTGCCAGCCTATCTCAGACTTGACCCTTTGTAGCACTTTGCAGCAATCATCTTGGCTCTACTTGACAATTACTCAGGTTCAGCAATAGGTTAGGCCACCGTGTGTGAGAACACCTGCAAATTTGGCCTGTTCTGGTTGTCTCCACCCTCCTGGAGCTGCACTCTCTGCAGTAATCTTGCTGGGTGTTTCCTAAGCACAATGGAGACAGCTGGGTAGGCCTCCCTGTGTCTAGAACAAACCCAGGCCTCTCAGCCAAGTCCAGTCACCCCCTGGGCTCCTGCTCCTCTTCCTTACCCACTGTCCTGCCAGCTTCCACACCAGCAGTAAACCTAGCCCACAGCATTGGAGCTCAGTGGACTCTGAGAAAACATTCCCAAAGTAGCCATTCCACGGCTGGGCTGAAGGACCTAGGATGGCTTAGTCCTGTAGGCTACAGGAACACAAACTGTCCACTTGAATATTTGTGCTGACCACAGGGCCTGATCACAAACAGAAACTTCATGGCCAGGGTGGACAGACCCTTCTCAGGAGCTGCCATCTCAGAGGAAGTTTAGAGCTGCAGACCAGGGACTGTTAGCATTTGTCCATACTGGGAACCGGGGTCTGCAGAGCAAGCAACGATGAAATCCTTAAATCCAAAGGGCTCATGGGTTTGTTTTGAGGATCAGTGAAGAAGGAGGAAGTGGAGCATTCTGTACTTCATTCCAGAGCTAGGCCAGAGTGGGTGGTGGGAGGAGTGGAGGAGGCAAGGCAGAAGTCCTGGAACCTGTGGAAGAGGAAGGATGCTGGGGCCAAGCATAGAAAGCCAGGGTGGGGAAAGTGGGTCCTGACACCTGCTCTTACTTGCCTCATTTTAGTCCTAGCCACTGACTAAGTGGTGAAATCTATCTGCGCAATGGTTCAAGACTTTTTTTTTTTTTTTTTTTTTTGAGACGGAGTCTCGCTCTGTCGCCCAGGCTGGAGTGCAGTGGTGTAATCTCGGCTCACTGCAAGCTCCGCCTCCTGGGTTCGTGCCATTCTCCTGCCTCAGCCTCCCGAGTAGCTGGGACTACAGGCGCCTGCCACCACGCCCAGCTAATTTTTGCATTTTTAGTAGAGACGGGGTTTCACCTTGTTAGCCAGGATGGTCTTGATCTCCTGACCTCGTGATCCGCCCGCCTCGGCCTCCCAAAGTGCTTCACAGGCGTGATTACAGGCGTGAGCCACCGCGCCCGGCGGTTCAAGGCATTTAAGGAGCACCATTTAACCACTGCCTATCAGTGGGCATGTCAGCGGCGCCCTAACTGAGTGTTGCTGTTTCCACACAATGTGGCATGAATGCATCTAAAGGGCAGGTTATCAATGAAAAAGCAGACCACCACCTGGGATTTACTGGTATAAAATAAATGTTTCATGTAAATCAAAACGATATGCATTTCCAAATGTATGTAAATGCATAAAAAAGGTATTGGAAGGCCACAGCATGGACTGATGACAGGGGTCCTCTCTCGGGGAGGACTAGGGTTGTAAGAAGTATGGAAAAGCATTGGAGGAAAGTGTAGTTTGTCTGTGTGGTTTCAATTTTTTTCAGCAAGTATGTTTTCAGGTACGTCTTAGGTACATTTTAAAAACTTCCATACATCTCCCTGTTCTTCATGTTGCTGGAGGTGCAGCCCAGGATGGCTGAGTGAGGTGGATGGCTCTGTTGGTTAGGACATTTCATAACAGGCTCTT
Source organism: Pongo pygmaeus (assembly GCF_028885625.2). Lineage (NCBI taxonomy): Eukaryota > Metazoa > Chordata > Mammalia > Primates > Hominidae > Pongo > Pongo pygmaeus. The sequence goes on from NC_072389.2 coordinate 78,517,168, forward strand.
TGGTTATGAGATAGTCTGAACGAAAGAGGCTTGAAACCAGAGGGCTAGCTTACTCTGAAAAGGCCACCAGTTTTGTGCTGGCAACCAGGCAGAGAGAGTCTCCAAGACCCTGGAATGGGGAAAGAGTCTAGACAAGAGGGAGAACACGCCCAAAGAATGGCAGACGCTGGGGCCCCAAGGGAAACGACGGCCTCTGAGACTTTCCTATGGTGTGTGGCTCAAGCCTATAATATCCAGAATTGCAGAAATTCTACAGTGGGTTGTTTCCTGCTCAGAATTGCCCTATAGTCCCCTTAGTAATCCCTAAACTCTTAGAAAAAGTCTGCTGCATGGAAAACCTTATTTGAGTGGAGCTTTAGGAAACAAAGGAGAATGTGAAATGATTAAGGGCAGGTGACAAAAGAAAATCAAGAACTCAAAGGGAGCAGAAATTCGAGGTGATGTAACCAAGGGTTTATGAAACCCCTGGGGGTCCCTCGGAAATCCTGGGATGGGCAGTAGCTTTTCCATGGTACATGGGATGGAGGCTTCAGCATGTTTAATTGGCCACTTGAAGAGAGGGACTCCAAAAGACTGAAGATCCTGAGGCTATGTGAGTTAATATAAGTAAAAACATGCCAATTGATTTAAAAAAAATCAGAAACCTATAAAGAAGTAAAAAGTGCTAGCATAGCGTTTCCATCCATTTGGTGTAATACATTCACTCATTAAATAGTAAACTCACGCACTGCCCCCTCCAACTTTCCCCTCTGCAATTGCATCTTATGGTCGAGCTTTTAAAGTAATGCAGTACATGGAGTCAGAAGACCGGAGATCCATAAACCATCCAGACATCTAATAGTGCTTTAAAAGAGGCCGTGCACACTGGAGGGTAAGTGGCCAGTAATGGCTGAGCTGGGTACAGACAGGGTGGGGAGAGGGCTTGGGGCTTAAGGGAAAAGTGAAGTAGCGAGCATAAGGAGAATTTTTACAGTGGCTATAAAAAGAAGTCCCATGCTCACACATTTAGATTCTGAGTTGGCCAAATAAGCCCAGGCCTCTCGCAGTTCACACTGTCAGCCTTGGCACTGGTTCTGGCAGCTACTGTCTTAGAGACCCAGTAAAAATGCTTTGAGAGAGAGAAAGACATCACCATCTCATTGAGGAGCCAGTGCAAGGATAGCTCCCAGAAGGGCCTCCCTGTTACCAGGAGTTACAGGCAGCAGGCAGTCCTCCTGTCAATAGGCTCCTGGCAGGTGATGATTATTATTCAGCACCAGCCTCTGGTTCCTTGGAACATAACAATGATGTGGGCTTCTGAGCGAGGGCCATGCTTTGCAGACTTGGAAGGGAATGTCTGTGTTTGCAAAATGCTATGACTTAGAGTTGCTAACCCTGTAGCCCATTCCCATAGGAACTCCAAATGGAAATGCTCACCCATCAGCACTCTCTAAACTACCTGCTCCCAACCAGTTGCTGGTGACAAATGGAAATGTCCTGCCCCAGCACTGCTCTGGAGAAGTCAAGACACACTTACCAGCTTCACTGCAACTCTCAGTTTAGATGCACCGGGGAAGGAAGGCCACTCCCTGGCTGATAAATGTTTCACTAGCTCTCTAGGGAATAAAAGCCCTGGTTTGCAGCATTCCCTGATTGCCAAGGAGTAAATACTCCCACAGGCTACCAAGCCATGTTGCTGGGCATGGAGTTGGGAAGTAGGGTTCACCATGCGGTAATCAATGGAAATAACCTCAAGAACACAGCTAACAGTAAAATGTAGTCAGAGAATTAGGATGTGATGTATCTGTGTATTTATTACCTCTGTCTTCAATAAGATTTTAAGTGTATATAATTTAATTTTTAATCATTGTTCTGTTTAATAACTGGCTTCCATTCCTGAAAATTTAGGAACTGACACTCATGAGCTAGTACATGAGCTGGCTCCAGCAACCACTGGCTGGGCCCTGGGGCCTTCTTGCTTTGGGTTCTGGATCTAATTTCTTTTTGTAAATTTTCTTCCTGCTTCTTCCTCTCTTCTCTCTTCCCTCTCTCTGGGTTTTTTGCCCCACCTCCCCACTTTGCCCAATTTATTGAGCACTTAAGCCCCATACTGAGTACCTTATGTGTAATTGGAGGGGCCCTTGTTGGGGAGACTTCCAGTGCATGCCCATACCCAGTTGTGCTCTTCTTTTGGCATGAAAAGGACAATGCTTCTTTCTCTGTCTTCCAGCAGTTAGGCAGAGCCATATGAACAGCTCTGGTCATTGGGTTGTGAATGGAAGTAGCATGTGTCCATACTAGACTGAAGCATTTAATTGATAGTGTGAGACTTCCCAATGCTCTCCTTCCCTATTGCAACAATCTTGGAGAAGACCTTGTGTACAGATGGCATGGACAAAAGATTGAGGAGCTCAAGTCACTGGGTTACCACATGTGGAGGATGGTTGCCATCAAGAGTCAACTGGATCCGTGGTGGGTTTTGCACGAGTAAGAACTAAGTATTTACATGTTAAGCCACAGAATTTTGTTGTTGTTTAATACAGCGTGATCTACTCTATCCTAACTAATAACTTGCCTTGCCGTGAATGGCCAAACATATGCTGTTGTTATCAGGAAATTCTGTATTCCTCCCATAAGCCTCTTCTCCCCCATCAAAAGCTTTATTTGCCTAGGAATCACCATGTGCTACAAGTCTTTTTGGTTAGTTTTGCTTAGGGAGTTGGACATTCCAGTCAGCTTGAACGGTATAGTAGTTAGGCTATAAACAAACAAACCAAAATATATGGTGATTGTAAAATGAAAATTTCAGACACTTATTTCTCTTGAACATAAAAGTTTAAGTGTTAACAATAGTTGGCAAGGTACATCCTCAATGTGTGGCTTGGACCACATCCAAGGCATAGGACCCATTTGTTACTCTTTCCTAACCAGAAACGAAAATAAAAGGGGCTGGGAAAAGGGACCCAATTCGTTTTAGCTAAGACCCCAAAGTGGAACACATCCTACAACTTCTGCTCACATCTCACTGGACAAAAACATAGTCACGTGAACATATCTACCTATGAGAAAGGCTGGGAGATGTAGTCTCTAGCTGGGCTAATGTGCCCTGCTAACAGCTGGTGGCGCATTTCTGTTACAGAAAGTAAGAAAGAGGGAAGGGATACAGGGAGAAAAGACTTAGTCTCTGCCATGATCTATTGTGTTGTCCTGGCATGGGAGGGGCTCTAGCTGCCTGGTGTGGAGAAGCTGCCCGGTGTGGACAAGCTGCTTGGTGCAGAGGAGCTCTTCCCAAGCAGAGTAACTCATCCTCTCTGATTTCTTCCATGGAATGGCTGCCTGAGTGGCAGGCCCTTTGAAGTTGTCTTAGGCCATTTTGTACTGCTATAACAGAATATTACAGACTGGGAAATTTATAAATAGTAGAAGTTTATTTGTCTCACAGTTTTGGAGGTTGGAGAGGCCAAGATCAAGGGGCTGCGTCTGGTAAGGGCTTTCTTGCTGCATCATCCCATGGCAGAAAGTTGAAAGACAAGAGAGCGCATTTAAGTGAGAGAGCAGAAGAGCAAGAGATCTATAATAAAGGGATTAAGGCCCCAAGTTCTAAGGCATTAACCCATTCATGAAGCTGGAGCCCTCATGACCTAAATACTTTCCATTAGGTCCTACCTGTCAACACTGTTGCATTGGGGATTAGGTTTCCAACACATACTTTTGGGGGACACATTCAAACCGTAACAGGGGTGTAGGTGATTCCACTTCTCTAGTATTATGGCTCCAACCTGAGGCCCCCAAAGTCCTAGTGCTGCTTGTTTCTTTCCCCAGCTTTGGTTTGGGTGAGAATCTGTTCCCAGGAGGATTCCTGCTATGGAGGGGCACAGGCAAGGGGCAGGAAGCACTTGTCAGACTGTCTGCAGGGTGATGGCCAAGGAGTGGTAGGGTGTATGAGCTCTGGAGTCAGAGTTCCTTGGGCTAGGTGCTTAATCTTTTTACCCCAGCTGTAGAAAAGAGTAAGCACCTTCTGTTATTCATGATAATAATGATACCAAGCTCATAGGATTGCTGAGATTATTAAAGGAGATATTGATGTAAATGTGCTTAGCATAGTGCTTTAATAACCATTAGCTATTGCTGTTACTACTACTACTGCTACTGCTGCTGCTGCTACTACTGCAGTTATCTGGTTGCTACTAGGGGATAGAGTAACCAGTTCTTTCGCATATAGTTGCTTGTGCAAGGTGGAGCTCTTCACTACAAAGAGTGATTATAGCAGGCTCCAGGATGCCTTGTGTCCTAAACCCAGAACTATTCTCTCCCATTTCTCCCTTACTACTCTGTACTCAGCAGCCTGCTGTTCTGTTTCTGCTCTCCAGATACCTTTGTTTCAAGACTGTTCTCACCCTTCTGTGACACTGGGCCTTCACAGGTACCAGCCCCAGGTCTGAGAGAGGAGTTGGGCTCTCAGTCCATTCTTCCCAGGAGGGTGTCTGGGTGCTTTCTGCAAATTGATTCTCCCACTGTCTAAAGTTCTGGATGCCTAAGGGATTATCTGTCTTTGCCATATTAAATACAAGTCCTATTATACCTTTCCTTTTTCCCAGAAGTGGGTAGTCTGTTGGCCTGACAATTTATATAACAAGGATAGCATGAGGTGGTCCCTGCCCCAACCCAGACAGAGTTGCTATTGTCAGCTATTCTAAAACTAATGAACCAACCAATAAAATGTAACAATGACAGACAAAATTTTTGTACAAAAGCCTGTTGGACCACCCATTACAAGATTTATCTCATGTGATCCTCACAGCAAACCTCTGAGATTGGTATCATAGAGCCAGGTCTATTTAAATCTAAAATATTGCCTTGCTCTGGTCATTAAATTGCTCACACCAACCTACGTAGGCAGAACTAACACAAGGGAAGGAAGAAAACTTTACATACCTAACAGCCTATCTGTAAGGTTTTGAGAAATATTCTTATCATAGATAGGACTCTTATAGATGCAAACGACAAACTCAAAGTCAAATGGATTAAACAAAACCTGCAATTTTTTGGCTCAATAACAGTGAAATCCAGGAGTACCTTGTTTCATGTATGCCAGGACCCAGGTGCTCAGGTGATGTCTTCATAGTTCTGCCTTTTCTTCTTTCTGCTCTCCCTATGGTGGCTTCATTTTCAAGCTCACCCTCTCTCCATGGTGGTCCCCAAAACTCCAGTGCCACAGGCTACCAGTTCCAATTCAGAAGAGGGCTTCTCTTTCCCCATAGCTTCAGAGAAAATCCAAGGGTTGCGACTCCAACAAAGATTCTCTCCTTGAACAAACTCTATGCAGACTCCCCTGAACTCTCTTCTCAACTGAGCTCTGACATTTGGGCATCAGTGTTTACCTCTGCAGTGTCCAGTTTTGGTAAGAATCCTGCTAAGTCAGTTCCCCTAATCTAATCATATCTACAGAGGTTCTTCATATTCTATCATCCTCCCGGTGATGTATGATCACCATGGTTGCCTTCAGCATGAATTCTGTTTGGTCAGTTTAGCCAGGGTTCTCTTTACCTGTGATGTTTCTGCTAAGTAATTTTCTATCCACTGATCCCCACCTTGCTCCTTGGCTATACATTCCCACTCTTCCTTGTATTCAGAGTTGAGCCCAATCTCTCTCCATTGCAAAATCTTATTGCAGTGGTCCTTACACCTATCATAATGGTCCTGACTAAAGTCTGCCTTACCATCTTTAACAAGTGTCAAAAACAATTTCTTTTCAGAACTCATTGGCTCATTGAGCCTTGCTGAATCCATATGGGCCATGTCCTTACCTCAGAATCTACGGGGAATTGGGAGAGAGTGAATAGAAATGGGAAGGATGCCCCTAACAAAAGGAACCAGAAAGTAAATCAAAATCAGCAGATGAAGCTGGATGCACCTATACAAAATGAAATGATGACAGGACATATTTTGATTCCCTGCAATATAAAATGAGTTTATCTCAATTTCTCTAATTCAGGGATTCTTGCTTTTGGCTGCATATCAGTCTTTAAAATCCCAAGGCTTAGGCCACATCCCAGACTCAAGAAACCAGAATCTCTGGGAGGAGGGTCTAGGCATCGAAATTAAAAAAAAAAATTTTAGGTGAGGAGGAGCTTCAAGATGGCTGATTAAGAGGCACTGAACACCCCTTCTTCTCCACAAAGAACCAACAAAATAATGACTAGATAATAACACTTTGAACAGAACATCTGAGAACTCTGGAATTCAGCATCGAAGTGGCAGGAAACAGCTGAGGTGCCTAAGGAAAAGGAAGTAAGGCAGACAGCCTGGCTGGGATCGGCCAGGAGCCTGGAGAAACTCTCCAGTGTGGAAGAAGGGTACATGAGAGATCTCCAGTGGTCCACCTTCCTACTGTGGACTCCTGCAGTCCTAGCCATAGGAGAGTCCTTCAACCTGTGGGTCCTGAGACTGGTATAGGGAGCTCCCTGGAGTCCACATGACAACACTGCTGCAGATAGAAGTACACACTGGGTCCCACACGCCTGTATTCGTCCATTTTCACACTACTGTAAAAATACTGCCTGAGACTGGGTAATTGATAAAGAAAAGAGGTTTAATTGACTCATAGTTCCACGTGGGTGGGGAAACCTCAGGAAACTTACGGTCATGGCGGAAGGAGAAGCAGGCACTTTCTTCACAAGGTGGCAGGAGAGAGTGTTTGTGTGTGAGTACAGGAAAAACTACCATTTATAAAACTATCAGATCTTGTGAGAATTTACTATCATAAGAATAGCATGGGGGTAACCACCCCCATAATCCAATCACCCCTTTCCTTGACACTTAGGGATTAAAATTCAAGTTGAGCTTTAGGTGGGGACACAGAGCCAAACCATATCACCCCCAAGACCCAAGCAGCTGCAGAATGGTACCATTTTGAGAGCTCAGCCCCTACCAGACTGTATCCCCTTCCCCAGGGCCCAACAGCCTCTGCCTGTCCATATCCCTGGAGCCCCACTGACATCCCCCTGCATCCACCCAGAGGGCTGCAGTGGTGTGATGCAGGTGGACCCAGTGGAACAGCAGGGTTCCCAGCACTCTACCCTACTCTGTCCTGTATGTTGGGGAGAGGGCAGAGCAGTGCACTGAGGAGGCTGTCCCCTAGACAAAGGTTGCTGAAGTGTGCATGCCCCAGAGCTTGAAACCTGTCTGCCTGGGGCCACTGTCACTGACAGCAACCTTACCACAACAGCACACTTGCATGTGCTCTGAGGATAGCTTCTCTCAGCCAGCCACCACAGGCAGGGACCTGAACATACACACTCCCCAGAGCCTGAGAGCCACCTGTCTGGGGTAGCTACCACAGACAGCAACTCTGTCTCCCCTCCCTAGCAGCAGGGGCCCCAAGGACTTGCATGTGTCCTGAGGACAGGATTTCCCTGCCCACTGCCGCTGCTGCCACTACCACCTGAGCACACTGCCCAGGGCCTGGGGATCACCCTGTCCTGCCCACCAAAGCCTTTGCCCATGTACACCATTGAGAGGACCTGGGAACAGGTCTGCCCTGCCTGGCACTGCTCCTCCAGCCCCTGAGCATGCTGCCCAGGAGCCAGAGTATTGCCCCACCCTGTCAGTTGTTCTCAGAGCACATGCATACCACCAGTGGGCCCAACAACAGGCCCAGAAAACCTGCCACCAGCACCCAAGCATGCCATTTGGTCCACCATTGCTGGCATCTGGACACTCCTTCTGGGGGCCTTGAGGATGGGCCCACCCAGCCTGCTCTACCACCACTGCTGATACCCACCCACACATGCCACCTAGGGGCCTGGGGACTGGCCCTCCCAGCCACCATTAACACCAGTGAATGACATCTTGGAGCCCAAAGGCTGTTCCACCACCACTACTATCATTGCCCACACCAAGCATGTGGCCCAGGGGCTCAAGGACTCTCCCACCTACCCAGTCCACCACTGACACTACCAGCACCCAAGCAAACCTCCTGGAGGCCCAAGAGTGAGCCTGCCTGGACCTGCTAACACCAATGCTCATGTATGCCACCTGGAAGCCCAAAGACAGACCTTCTGAGGCCACTGCTGCCACCATTAGAGCCTGAGGACTGGCCCATCTGGTGTTCTGTCCCCAGCAAAACTTCGCCACAGCCACCACTAGCAGCCATAGCCTAAGCCACTAAGAAAATCACAGATACCACTGATGTTTGCAACCAAAGACATCATACACAGACTACACTACTGCACACGCCCAGAATCAAAGCCAAAGTGCATTACTCAACTAACACTGTAGGGGAGGACTTTTTCCTGTTAAAAAGTCTTCCCCTAAGAAAACCAATCCAAGGCTAGGTGTGGTGGTTTATGCCTGTAAACCAGCACTTTGGGAGACAGAGGTGAGTGGATCACCTGAAGTCAGGAGTTTGAGACCAGTCTGGCCAACATGGTGAAATCCAGTCTCTACCAAAAATACAAAAATCAGCCAGACACAGTGGCACGCACTTGTAGTCCCGGCTACTTGGGAGGTTAAGGCTGGAGAATCGCTTGAACCCAGGAGGCAGAGGTTGCAGTGAGCTGAGATTGTGCCACTGCTTTCCAGCCTGGGCAACAGAGTGAGACTCCATCTCAGAAAAAAAAAAAAGGAAAAAAAAGAAAAGAAAAGAAAAAGAAAAAAGAAAACCAATCCAAGAAATTGGAAGAAGTCACTGTTATACCACATATGGAGATATCAATGAAAGGACACAAACAAGAAAAAGGGAATATGACACTTCCAAAGGAGCACAGTAATTCTCCAGCAACAGGTTCCAGTGAAAAGAAATTTATGAAATGCCTGGAAAATAATTCAAGGTAATGATATTAAAGAAGCTCAGTGAAATATAAGAAAGCACAGATATATAATATAAAAAAATAAGAAAAACAATTCAGGGTATGAATGAGAAATTCACTGAAAAGAAAGATGCAAAAAAGAACCAAGAGAAATCCTGGAACTGGAAGATTCAATGAATGAAATAAAAAATACAATCAAGAACTTCAACAATAGACTAGAATCAAGCAGAAGAAAGAATTTCATAACTTGAAGACATGCCTTTTGAAATACCTTAGCTAGACAAGAAAAAAATAAAGAATAAAAAAATTAAGAACACCTACATGACACATGGGACATCATAAAATGACAAAATATTCTAATTTTGGGTGTTCCAAAAGGTGAAGAGAAGTTTAATAGCATAGAAAATCTATTTAACAAAATAATAGCTGAAAACATCCCAAATGTAGTAAGAGATTTAGACATCCAGACACAAGAAGCTCAGCTATCCCCAAATAGATATAACCCAAAAAGGTCTTCCAGGCACATTATAGTCTGTCAAAAGTAAAAAGCCAGGTGTAGTGGCTCATGCCTGTAATTGTAGCACTTTGGGAAGTCAAGGTGGGCAGACTGCTTGAGCCCAGGAGTTTGAGACCAGCCTGGGAAACATGACAAAACCCCATCTCTACAAAATATATGAAAAATTAACCAGGCATGATGGCACATGCCTGTAGTCCCAGCTACTCAGGAAGCTGAGGTGGGAGGATCACTTGAGCCCAGGGAGGTCAAGGTTGCAGTGAGTGGTGATCATGCCATTGCACTCCAGCCTGGATGACAGAGTGAGATCTTATCTTAAAAAAAAAAAAAGGCAAAGACAAAGAGAATTCTAAAAGCAGCAAGAGAAAAGCTTCTAGTGACATATAAGAGAATCCTCATCAAACCAACAGTGGATTTCTCAGCAGAAACCTTACAGGCCATGAGAGAATGGGATGATATATTCAAAGTACTAAAAAAAGAGAAAAAACTATCAGCCAAAAATACTATACCCAACAGTTATCCTTCATAAATAAAGGAGAAATTGAGACTTACCCAGCAAGCAAAAACTGATGAAATTCATCACCACAACAATCAGTCCTACAAGAAATGCTTAAGGGAATCCTACACCTGAAAGTAAAACCATAATATCTACTATCATAAAATCATACAAAAGTATAAAACTCACTAGTAGAGAAAACACAAGTGAGAAAGAGAAAGGACTCAAATGTTACCACTATAGAAAACCACCAAACCAATGATAAGTAATAAAAGAAGAAAAATAAAGAAAAGGATATATAAAACAAGGAAACAATTAACATAATGACAAGAATAAGCCCTCACATATCAATAATAACCTTGAATGTAAATGGACTAATTTTCTACTTAAGAGGTTTAGACTAGCTGAATGGATTAAAAAACATAATCCTACTATATCCTGCCTACAAGAAACTCACTTTGCCTGTAAAGATACATATAGACTGAAAGTAAATGGATGGGGGAAAAAATTCCATGCAAACAGAAGCCAAAAGCAAGAAGGAATAGCTATACTTACATCAGATAAAACAGGCTTTAAGTCAAAAACAGTTCTTAAAAAAAAGACAAAGAATGTCATTATATAATGATAAAGGGATCAATTCAGCCATAGGATATAACAATTCTAAATGTATATGTGTCCAGTGCAGAGCACTCAGCTATATAAAACAAATATTATTAGTTCTGCAGGGAAAGCTAGACTCCAATACAATCATAGTTGGGGATGTCAACATCCCACTCTTAGCAGTAGATAGATCATCTAGAAAGAAAAGCAACAAAGCAACATTGGATTTAAACTTCACTTTAAACAAAATAGGCCTAACACACCTTTGCAGAACATTTCATTCAACAGCTACAGAATACACATTCTTATCAGTACCACACAGAACATTCTCCAGGATAGACCATATATTAGGCCACAAAACAAGTGTCAAAATATTTTTTTAAATTGAAATCATATCAAGTATCCTCTCAGTCCATACTGGAATAAAACTAGAAATCAATAACAAGAGGAACTTGGGAAACTGTACAAATAAATGGAAATTAAACCACATGCTCCTGAATGACCACAGGGTCAATGAAGAAATTAAGAAGGAAATATAAAAATGTCTAGAAACAAATGAACATTGAAACACAACACACCAAAACCAATGAGATACAACAAAAGCAGTGCTATAAGGGAAGTTTATAGCAACAAACACCTATATCCAAAAATGAGAAAGATTTCACATAACCAAAAGGTGCACCTCAAGGAACTAGAAAAGCAAGACTAAATCAAGCTCAAAATTAGTAGAAGGAAGGAAATGACAAAGATCAGAGCAGAATTAAAGAAAGACTAAAAAAAATACAAAGGGTCAAAAAAATTGTTTTTTAAAAAAGATAAAATTGATAAACTGCTAGCTAAACTAACCAAGAAAAAAATGAAGACCCAAATAAAATAAAAAATGAAACGGGAGACATCACAACTACACCACAGAAATATGAAAGATCATCAGAGACAACTACGAACAACTGTATGTTAACAAATGAAAAACCTGGAGGAAATGGATAAATTCCTGGATACATACAATGTACCAAGATTTAATAAGGAAGAAATAGAAAATCTGAACAGACCAATAATGAGAAACAACATTGAATCAGTAATAAAAAGTCTCTCAACAAAGAAAAGCCCAGGACGTAATGGTTTCACTGCCAAATTCCACCAAACTCAAAGAATTAACATCAATCTCCTTGAAGTATTCCCCAAAAATGAGGAGGAAATTCTAACTCATTTATTGAGGCCTGCATTACCCTGATACCAGAACCAGATAATGACACATTGAAAAAAGAAAACTAGAGGCCAATATTCCTGATGAACATAGATGCAAAAATTCTCAAAAAAAAAAAAATAATACTGGCAAAACAAATCCAACAGCACAGGAAAAGGTAATACACCATGATCAAGTGGGATTTATCCCAGGGATAAAATAATGGTCCAGCATACACAAATCAATAAATGTGATACATCACATCAGCAGAATAACAGACAAAAACCATATGGCCTTCTCAGTGGATGCAGAAAAAATATTTGATGAAATTCAACATCTGTTCATGATAAAAACTCTCAACAAACTAGGCATAGAAGGAACATACCTTAATACAATAAAGGCCATATATGACAAACCTACAGCTAACATTATGCTGAATAGGAAAAAGCCAAAAGCCCTTCCTCTAAGAATTTGGATCCTCAATCAAATACTATTTGGCCATAAAAAAGAATGAAGCCGGCCGGGTGCGGTGGCTCATACCTGTAATCCCAGCACTTTGGGAGGCTGAGGTGGGTGGATCACCTGAGGTCAGGAGTTCAAGACCAGCCTGGCCAATGTGGTGAAACCCCATCTCTACCAAAAATACAAAAATTAGCCAGGTGTGGTGGCGGGCCCCTGTAATCCCAGCTATTCCAGAAGTTGAGGTAGGAGAATCGCTTGAACCCAGGAGGCAGAAGTTGCAGGGAGCTGAGATGGCGGCATTGCACTCCAGCCTGGGCAACAGAGTGAGACTCCATCTCAAAAAAAAAAAAAAAGAATGAAGCCATGTCACTTGTGGCAACATGGATGGATCTGGAGATCTTTATGTTAAGTGATATTTGTCACACAGTAAGACAAATATCACACGTAATCACTCATATGTGAGAGCTAAAAAAAAAATAGGTTGATCTTATGGCAGTAGAGAGTAGAATGATAGTTACTAGAGGCTGGGAAGGATGTGGGTGTGGGAGATGAAGAGAGGTTTGTTAATAGATACAAATATACAGTTAGATAGAAGGAATAAGTTCTTAGACTGTGAATTTCTTAAGAGAAAAAAAAGAAGGAATAAGCTCTAATGTTTGATAGTAGAATAGGGTGACTGTAGTTAACAACAATGTATTACATATTTCAAAATAGCTGAAAGAGAAGACTTGAAATGTTCCCAACACACAGAAATGATAAATGTTTGAAGTGATGGATATCCTTAATACTCTGACTTGATCATTACACATTCTACGCATGTAACAAAATATCACATGTATCCCATAAATATGTAAAAATATTATGTATTAATAAAAATAAATACAAATTTTTAAAAATTTAGGTAATTTATAACATGCAGCCAGGGTTGAAAGACAGTGCTCCAATTTCCTGGTCTTTATTATTAAAACCCATGGTTTATGAATACATTACGTTAAGGTCCAGCACAGCAGCTCTGGGTGTTGTTGTGAGCCATGGTATCCAAGGGGTGTCTCTGAGCCCCAGCTCTCCAGTGATCAGCAAGGACAGGCCGCCTGTGCCTCCAGGGGCAGTCTCTGTAGAGTCACAGATCCCCTCAGCGCTGAGAACCTGTCTTGGTTCCTCAAGGGGAACCAAGGGAAGATATTCCAGAGGGCTCATAGGTCAGGGACCTGGTCACTACCCTTTCAGCACAGCTGTAGCCCTCTGTGGGCCCAGGGAAGCCTGATGCCAGCTGCCCCAGGGTAGAGCCCTGGCAGATGCCAAGTGGGAGGAGGAGGTGGTGTTCCCTGGGGGAGAGGAGAAATGCTACCCAGAGCAACATGAGATTCATCTGCAGAAGAGAGGTCAATTGCTTACCCTACTGGGACCAACAAGTCTCTTGGCAAAGGGAGTTCTGAGCTGATAAACGCAGGTTCAGTCTTCCAGAATCCACACTGCAGGTGAAGAACTGGAAAGACAGTAGGGAGACTTATTGCTTTCTGGGTGTTTTGCCCAGAATCTCCCTTCTGGTAAAGCACTAGGGTGGGTAGTAGGACTCACTCTTTGATCTTTGGCAAGTCCATCCTACTCTCTGGGCCTCGTTTTCCTTTCTATATAATGAAGGAGTTGAATCAGCTCACCCTTAGGGTCTCTTCTGGATGCTGTTGCAGGGTCTACATGACTCCTGATGAATGATTTTCCCTGGAGAAGCTGCACATCTGTGCTCTGCCCCAGTATTTGTCTGGAAGGTGGAATTTCAAGCTGCCTACTGGACCTGTCCTTTCCTTTCAGATTCCAAGGCCACTGCCCTGTCTGATGGTCATCCAGTCCTGATTCACTTCCCTCATCTGAGTCCCTGGTGATCCATCCTCCAGGAAGCTCAGCCTCACCTCAGGTCCTGCAGAATTTAAATGGCCTCATCACTTACACTCCAGGGAGGTGTGGTGTGGAATCTTCCTCAAGGACCCTGGGTTTTGAGCAGCATAGGTGTCACCCTCTGTTGCCAGCCTAAGGCTGTCCCCAAGGTCCAGGATCTCAGGGCAGCTCTGCTGAGCTACAGATTTCTCTGGACCCACAGGACTGTTATAAGTTTGAGGATGCAGATCGGGGTCTGCTTGTCTCCTCCCAAAGGCTGATCCTCCCAGGCTCAGGCCTCCTGAATAAGCAGCCCTATCAGTCCTTCACTGAATTTCCTACCCCTTTCCCTACCCAGAAAACTGTTCTCATTTGGAACCCTAGACATAACACAGGCCTTTCTTGTCCCCCTCATATCTGATTCACTTCAACAGCCTCCTAACCTGTTTCCTTATGGCTCTCTTTCTTCTACCCCCTACACCATACTACAGATTCATCTCCCTAAAACAGTCCTGCCTTGGGCTAGCTGGCACTTTGCTCAAAAACCTTCAATGGGACATGAAGACCTCTGCGCTGAGTTCAAATTCTCTGCCAACCATTTGGGGCCCAGAGGCCTAGAGCCTCCTGGTTTAGGGAGACCCTTCTGTGCATCCAGGTGACCCCCACCCAGCGGTGTGGCAGTCTTGTCTATCTGCTTCATTGTCTTAGCCTGTGTATGATTCCCCAGCTTGGAATGTCCTCCACTCTCTCCCTTCATTTTAAAAATTTCATCATCCAGCCAGGCACGGTGGCTCACGCCTGTAATCCTAGCACTTTGGGAGGCCGAGGCGGGAGGATTACCTGAGGTCAGGAGTTCGAGACAAGCCTGGCCAGCATGGCAAAACCCTGTCTCTACTAAAAATACAAAAATTAGCTGGGCATGGTGGCACACACCTGTAGTCCCAGCTACTCAGGTGGCTGAGGCAGGAGAATCTCTTGAACCTAGGAGATGGAGGTTGCAGTGAGCTGAGATTGTGCCATTGCACTCCAGCCTGGGCAACAAGAGCGAAACTATCTCAAAAAAACCAAACCAAACCAAAACCAAAACAAAAACAAAACCATTAAATTAAAAATAAATAAATAAATAAACAAAAATTCCATCATCCATTCAAGGTTCCTGCTCTGTCCCTACCTCTGCCAAAAGTCTGTTCAGACTATTCCAGCACATACTGGTCTCTTCATCCTTGTTTCTTTTCTGACTTCATCAGTACCATTATTTCAGTTGTACTTGAAGATACTGAGCTCCTTGAGGGTGGAAACTGTAACTTATACTTGTTTTGTGTCCCATGACGATGCCTAGCACCAGGGCTTTGTGCCCAGTGGGGTAGGAGACACTCATGGCTGCCCACCCAACAGCAAGGCTTTCTTGCTGACCAATCAGCCTCTACTACAGGAGGGTGTTGAGGAGGGAACCTGAAAGCTGCATTTGCCAGCCTCCCATGTACAAGGACAGGGATGCATGATCCACTCCTTGCACTGGAGCCTGAAGGGAGTTCTGACGGGAGGTGTCTGGGAGAGATTCCTTCCTATGTGAGGCAGGAAACTCCCCTACATCTCAATCCATGCAAATCAGTAGGGAACCAATAACAGTTCCTACCTCCTCCCAGCGTTGAGCTAGGACCAGTGAACTACAGCATCCCCTAAGGCTCACTGTTATGCCGGTGAGACCTCAGAAACGAGCCCTAGAAGCTCATAAATACACAGGGCTTGGTTTTGTTTCATTTCTGATAGTTTCATCGAGTCAATGACCAACAATTAATGCTTTAGAAGAAGATAACAGTCTCTGACAATGGACCTACCCACTCATATAATTCTGGAAAATATGCCTTCCTGACCCCTCCAGGCAATCAGCTCACACCATGAAATATGAAATCCACGCATGCATAACTGTGAATGTTATTAACGATCATAAAACCATCCAACTCCTTTGGAAATTCAAGCCTTATTTCCGATACAAATTACCCCCTGCCACAGACTGGGTTATTCAGGATAGAAAGAAGTATTTCCTCTCCTTTGTTAAAATTTACCAGTCATTAATTCTACTGAATGAGAGGCTTCTCATATTATGTTCAAGTTGAAGCTTTTTCCTGAGGGGAGAGCTGCATATGGAAAGTTCCCTGTTTGGGTCTAGAGATGTCCAGCAACAGTCTTTGATAACCTAGAAGAGTTCGCTGTCGGTTCCATTAATACCCATCCGTAAGTACAAGTTGGTACCTTGGCTGAGTAGGAGCTGGGACCTGTATGCTCATGGGTAGCGGGGTGAGGCAACACATCAACTCTCACCCCCAACCCAGTATCTACTTGCAAGCACTGATCAAAACGATCGGGAAATAGTTTGGTAAACTCTGGGATAGCACATAGGTTGCCTGACCATACTCCACTGATTCCCAGTGTTCTGGGAGCTCCCTCTCCTTTAACCCCTCATACTGCCACTGTTTACATTTCAATAGGAGCAGACAAGTTCCTACTGTATGACTCTGGTCATCTTCCCCACTGCTGAATGGATCAGCACCTGATCAAAACCGGGTCAGTCAATTAAGACATCTTCCCAAATATTTGAAACTAGAACTAAAAGAGATCAGCTTCTCCCTGGGCTTCCCGGACAAGTAAACTCAGGAGTGGTCAATGGCCATGTTTTCTGCAAAAGACCATATACCAAAACAGAGAAGGAAACAAGGAAACAGATGCAAGTTGGAGGGAAGGGGTGCTGTTGGCTTCCTACCCCCTATTCTAGTCTCTATTCATAATCTAGATCTGAGGTCTGGCTGTGTCTCTTCCTTTAGTTTCCAGGAAACAACCCTGATCCCATAACAAATTTCCTTCATTTAAAAAAAAAAATTTACACTCACTTGAGTGGATTTTTGTGATTTTCTACCAAAACACCCCAATACACATAACGTTGGGCATTATATAACTGTTAAAAGTTTGCATATAGGCCTAGGTATGGTGGCTCATGCCTATAATCCAGCACTTTGGGAGGCTGAGATTAAAGAATCGCCTGAGCCCAGGAGTTCAAATCGGCCTAGGCAACATAGTGAGACCATGTCTCTACAAAAACATTTTAAATTAGCCAAGTGTGGTGGCACATACCTGTAGTCCCAGCTACTCAGGAAGCTGAGGTGGGAGGATCACTTGAGTCAGGGAGGTTGAGGCTGCAGTGAGCTGTGATACCATTGCACTCCAGCCTGGGTGATGGAACGAGACCCTATCTAAATAAAACAAAAATTTGCTTATAAATACTTTTTAGTATCAAGGGAGATGGCTTCTGACATCATGATAGGTCATTAAAAATCAAGCTATAAAATTATATTAAGTGTAATCTTAACAATATAAAACAATGGAGGAGTTAAAAACCATCAAAACATTATTTGTGATTATTTATTTCTTTTTTGAGACAGGGTCTTGCTCTTTGCCCAGGCTGGAGTGCAGTGGTGCAATCTCGGCTGACTGACACCTCCACCTCCCAGGCTCAAACAATTCTCCTTCCTCAGCCTCCAGAGTAGCTGGGATTACAGGTGCATGCCACCACACCTGGCTTATTTTTGTATTTTTAGTAAAGATGGGGCTTTGCCATGTTGGCCAGGCTAGTGTTGAACACCTGGCCTCAAGTGATCTGCCTGCCTTGACCTCCCAAAGTGCTGAGATTATAGGCGTGAGCCACCATGCCCCGCCTATTTGTGATTCTTTCTAAGTAGTGGGATTGCAGGTGAGTTTTGTTTTCTTCACTGGGTCTTTTTTCTCTATGTACTTTACACATTTTTTATAAAAAGTATGTATTAATTTTATAATCATAAAATCAGATTTGTTTAAAAGTCAACATATTTAAGAATCTTTCCCTGCTTCCTTCTCCTTTCCCAAAAAGTCTGCAGTGGAAGACCCAGTTTGAGTTCAAGTGTGTTCACCAACAAAATGTAACCATGTCTAGAGAACTCGGAGGGATCTGTTGGCATGAGGGGTAGGAGCCTGCTAGTAGAAAACTCACTCACACAAGAGTCCAGATACCAAGCTGTCCCACTGATGGAACCTTGGTTTTCAAGTGAGGTGTAATTCCATATATAGCTGAGTGTCCATCCCTCAGACCTGCTCCAGCCAGTCTCCTGTGGCTCAGGGCACAGCAAGAGAGTGTGAATTAGAACGGAAAGTGCTCTTTCACTGAAAATTCAGGGACACTAAGGGGTATACACAGCTTTCATTTGGGGTTCTTCCAATAGAACATAACATTTCAAGGAGTACAGATACTGTACCTCTTGCTCATTTTGCTATAGACCACTATACCGCCTTGACACTATGGGGCCTGGGGTATTGGTACTGGTGTGGATGATGGTGACAACAAGGCATGGCAGAGGTGGCAGCATCCAGGAGTAGCAGCAGTCATGCATGTGAGCTACAGCAGATGCCGTGACAGCTTCTAATTAATGCAGAGGAGTGGAAGAGTCCCACAGATCTGCAGTGATGTCCAGCCAAGGCCAATGTTCAGTGGGAAGGCAGGTTCAGCGTTAGAAGGATAGGAGTAGAGAAGATAGAATAGGAGGGAAGGAACAAAGTGTTAGTAGCTGACTGGATGGGTGAATGTAAAGCTGCAAGCTAAAGCTATCCCAGAAACCCTTAGTAGATAGATGGCTAATGCCTTGTTAAGAATTTTACCACCTGGCCATTCCTGCTAAAGAGAAGGTTAGAAAAGCAGGTTTTCAACTTTTCCTTTTTTTTTTTTTTTTTTTATATATGGAGTCTTGCTCTGTTGCCCAGGCTGGAGTGCAATGGCACGGTCTCTGCTCAATGCAACCTCCGCCTCCTGGGTTCAAACAATTCTCCTGCCTCAGCCTCCTAAGTAGCTGGGATTACAGGCGCCTGCCACCAAGCCCAGCTAATTTTTGTATTTTTAGTAGAGGCGGTGTTTCACCATATTGGCCAGGCTGGTCTCGAACTCCTGACCTTGTGATCTGCCTGCCTCAGCCTCCCAAAGTGCTGGGATTACAGGCATGAGCCACTGCGCCCGGCCAACTTTTCCATTCTTAATCTAGAAGTAAGCAAGGAGGAGGGAGTATTCAGAATGAGTATTGACTTGATAAAGGTGATTAAAAAGTCAGTATCAGATTAGGGCTGGGTGCCGTGTCTTACGCCTATAATCCCAGCAATTTGGGAGGCCAAGGTAGAAGGACCCTTGACCCCAGAAGTTTAAGGCTGCAGTGAGATATGATTGCACCACAGCATGCCAACCTGGGTGACAGAGTAAGGCCTCATCTCTAAAAAAAATTTTTAGTTAAAAATAATCAGTATCAGATTAAATATAAGCAGGTATTATGGGGAAAATCTAGAAGGGTTCTTCATTCGGATTAGGTTTATGAAACATAAAAAAAAAATCTTATCCCTATATCAACAGATAGTGAATGGACATTCATTTATATATTTTAAGTTAAAATATTTAACACACGCTTATGTTATTCTTTATAATACCCCACAGTAACTGGCAATTTCCAACTTGTCAACTGTAGATCCTGTCACAACTGGTAGACTGAGCAGACTTCTATTACATCCTTCTTATTTTGAAAATAGCTTTATTCTTTTAAAGATTTAGGCTTATTATAAATATTGTGATCATACAGAAATGTACAAAGAACAAAGTAAAATTCAGCTGTTAGGGTGAACATCCTGCCAGACATCCCTCCACGTGCACCTATTAAAATATTATACAAATGGGATCATGCTGTTCTGTTATCCCTTTTTTGCACTCAATTATATGTGTCATAGGCAAATTTTCATGTCATCAAATCTACATCATCATTTATATATTGTCTATAGGGAAGTGCCTTAATTTCTTTATATTTTTTAAACCAATGATTTAACCTTATTGATAACCATCCACTTTTCACTGTTATAAACAAGGCTGAGATGGAAAGACTTGTCTTTAGATCTCCATTTGTTTTGGCAATGATTGTCCAGGGGTAAATTACAAGAAGTGAGATCACTGGGTCAAAGGTACACTCATTTAAAATGTTCATTCCTGCCAGCCCAGTGGACTGCAGAAAGGCTGGGCCAATTTATGTCACCACCAGCAGAGCATAAAAGGGCCGGGCTCCAGCCCCTCACCAGTCCAAGATTTTGTCATTCTTCTGTTTCCTAGAGTAAAACTTCAGAAGGATTCTGTTCATCCGTCTTTTGTCTACTATGTTCTTTTTTGTAGATGCTTTTTTGCATAGGTTTCATGCTGAGTTTTTTTCTGCCTATCTTTAATGGAGAGCAGTTCTCTTAGGGTTTACCATTTGCTCGAAAATGGTATGCATGAAATCTCCTTGACTCCTTTTCCTGTTGGTTTGGTTACTATTTGAATCTTAGCATTTAAGTTGGAAGGCTAGAATCTAATCATGATTTTCCCCTGTTTATTTGCCAGAAAGCCTTGGTGAAGGCATAGAACCTTGATTTATCTCCTAAATTGTTGCCATTTCTGCCACCTGGACAACTTGGTCAAGTTGGAGAAGTCTGGGTTTTGCCTTGTCTCCCCTCTTCTGGGTAGGCTAATGAGAGGTGCGTGAGCAATGCCAGGTGGTTTGTAAAGTGAATCTGCTTCTCTTTTAAAAAGAGAGTGAGCCAATTGAGACAAACACAGGCAAAAACTCAGCTGCACCAACATCTTCCTGGCTAATTGGATCCTACCTGAGAAGGGTCATCTTCTAGATAGCTAGTTCCCAAGCAGTGTCCCCAGCTGGCCCCTCAGGAAGTGTTAGGCCTGTCCTTGGCTAATCCCACAGTTTAGTGTTGACATAATTCTATCTGACCCAGTCTCCAGACTCAAAGACTTCTCAGCTAATAGCTCTGTCCTAACATCTAGAACCACACCCTCAAAGATGAGATGGTATCCCTGATTTCCACAATCCTCTCCTTTGGGACACAGAGCATGCCATCCCTGACTGCACCAGGTATAGTTATTCCCTGCTCATGGGCTACTCTTTCTTCTCAGAAGGCCTCAGGGCAACTATGGGGTCTCCTGAGAAAGCCATCTGTAGGTAATGGGACCAGGACTGTCAGAGGATATCATCCATGACCACAGTAGGTGGGCAAGAAGCAGAGTTAGTTCCCTGTTCAGAATCAGAGCCCCAAGAGACTAGCAGGACATTCCTGTGAGAATCACAATTTGTTTTAGGAATCTCACCAGCCACTTAAGAAAATACAGATGGCCAAGAGCACCCCAGGACCAAGGTCATTGACTGATTCAGTAATACCTCTTGGCCTTCTACCTCTGTATGAATTTGTTATTGCTGCCAGGACGAATTACCACAAATGTGAGAGCTTAAAAAAAACACCCATTTATTATTTCACAGTTTGCAGGTCTGGAGTTTGACATGACCACTACAAGGTGTCAGCGGGCTGTTTTCCTTATTGGAGGAGGACCATTTACAGGTTCATGAAGGTTGCTGGCAGGGTCCAGTTGTATGCGGTTGTAGCACTGGGGTCCTTATTTCCTTGGTGGCTATTGGCCCCGGGTCATTCTCAGCTTTTAGAAGCCATCCACATTCCTTCACCTTCTCCTTATCTTTGAAGCCAGCAATAGAGGGTCAAGTCCTTCTTGTGCTTTACTTTTCCTGTCTTCTCTTCTGCTGTATCTCTCTCTTCAACTAGGAAAGATTCTTCTACTTTTTTTTTTTTTTTTTTCAGACGGAGTCTCGCTCTGTCGTTCAGGCTGGAGTACAGTGGCGCGATCTCAATCTCGGCTTACTACAACCTCCACCTCCCAGGTTCAAGCAATTCTCCTTGCCTCCACCTCCCAAGTAGCTGGGATTACAGGTGCCCACAACCACCACCCCCTGCTAATTTTTGTATTTTTAGTAGAGATGGGGTTTCACCATATTGGCCAGGCTGGTCTTGAACTCCTGGCCTCAAGTAATCTGCCTGCGTTGACCTCCCAAAGTGCTGGGATTACAGGTGTGAGCCACCGTGCCTGGCCAATTCTTCCACTTTTAAGGGTTCATGTGATTACACTGAGCCTACCTGGCTAATCCAGGATAATCTTCCCATCTTTTTTTTTTTTTTTTTTTTTTGAGACAGAGCTGTCACCCAGGCTGGAGTGCAACAGCAGGATCTCAGCTCACTGCAACTTCCACCTCCCGGGTTCAAGCAATTCTCATGCCTCAGCCTCCCGAGTACCTGGGATTACGGGCACCCACAACCACGCCCCACTAATTTTTGTAATTTCAGTAGAAGTGGGGTTTCGCCATATTGGCCAGGCTGGTCTTGAACTCCTGGCCTCAGGTAATCCACCAGCCTTGGCCTCCCAAAGTGCTGGGATTATAGGCGTGAACCACCGCGCCTGGCCCATCTTAAGATCTATAACCTTAAATGCATCTGTAAAGTCTCCTTGCCATGCAAATTTAATATATTCACAGGTTCCAGGGATAAGGCAAGGACATCTTTGGTGGCCATTATTCAGCCTATCATGGCCCTTTTGGCCAAGATTCATCCAGGCATAAGAGCCCCACAGAGATAATTCCAAGGAAGACCCACATGATTTCCTCTCCTCCATCCCCCTCCCACAACACACTCATCCCTGGGAACCAGTTGGCCAGATCTTCCAGCTGAATACTTCACCAGACTCATGCCACAATGCATCACCATCAAGGCGAGGCTGAGCACCTGGCAGCCAACTCCCTCTGGAGAGCTGGGGAAAGGCTAGTACTTTCACTCCAAGCCCTGAGTGGCCTGTCTGCTCACTGCTGTTTCCTGAAGTTCAGCCAATATGCCTAGGAGGATCCCAAGGATTTTGGGCTTCAGTTCAATATGCCTATAAGCAGAAGGCTCTGCTTTCCCTTTGCAGGAGACGGTTAGAGGCTTGGGTTAGGGTTTCAGTGGAATTATAAATAGTATGATGGCATTACCGCTAGGGACCCAGGAAGGCTAAAACTTTGTCCTGCCAATCATTCAGCACCCCTTGGCATCTCATATAAGGAGGAATAACAGGATATAAATTAAAAATGTCTTTTTTTTTTTTTTTTTTTTTGCTAGCCTTATTGGTAGCTGAAATGTCAATGCAAAAGCTGGAGAAAGAACGACTGTATCGGGTGGCTGGTTCCCCACTTTCCCTCCTCTTGAAGCTAAATCTGGTGGCAGCACTCATAAGTATACGTGCTATGGAGAGGGCAGACCCCAACTGAACTTACTTACTGACTACGTATCCAAGAACAGAGAGGCATGGCCAGGCCCGCACTGAGGTGGCAGCACAACCTGGGTCTGCTCACCACATACAGGAAGGAAGCAAAAGCACAGGAAGCCCCAAAGACCAAGACCTTCCTAGGACCAAAGCGGGATAGAGGAGAAAAGGTGTTGCCTTTAATGTACAGTGACCTGGTGGTTTACCAGTAAAATGTGGCCCAGTGAATATTCTGGACTCTGAACTGTCAGATTAGCACCTATTCTTCCTTTGGGCAGGGAGGGGAGCTGGGAAGGAGTTAGAAAGAGGCTGTGCTGGTGTGTGCAGAATAGACAGTGGGGGGTTTCACTAGTGCCTGCCTTTGTCTGCTTCTGGTCTCAACCCAGTGGCTGCCCCTAGGTTTCTGGGGATGGATGATGAGAGTACTGTTGACCCATGCGCTTGTGAGCCAGGCACCTTGGTAATCAGATGCCCAGTGGCTGTGAGTTGTAGCTGATCATGCCCACCAGAGGAAGGATATATCATCCAGGGAAGGCCATTTAACCAGAGACATGCAATGGTGTAGCTACTCTGAGACCTTCTGATCTACGATGCTGGGGTGAGCTGCTACCCGAAATGCCCAGATATCCTAAACTCCTGAGATTCAAAAGACCATGCCGACTCTTTTGCACCAAATTTCTGTGCGGAGATCTTTCTGGCTTGGATTTGGGGAATTCAGACAGTTTCCCATGTTCAAAGAATTATTAAGATTCTCTCCAGGAAGATTTCACTGATGCCCAGGTCAGAGTTTGATGTCCTACCTGGTGCTTTCCTGCCTGCCCCATACTGCACTGAAATCACCTTCTGTTGGTCTGTCTTGCCGAGACCAGCTCAGTTGTGGAGACCCTAACCCAGCAGCACTAGAGGAATTAAAGACACACACAGAAATATAGAGGTGTGGAGTGGGAATTCAGGGGTCTCACAGCCTTCAGAGCTGAGAGCCTTGAACAGAGATTTACCCACATATTTACTGACAGCAAGCCAGTGATAAGCATTGTTTCTGTAGATTATAGATTAACTAAAAGTATTCCTTACAGGAAATAAAGGGATGGGCTGAAATAAAGGGATGGGTTTGGCTAGTTTTCTGCAGCAGGAGCATGTCCTTAAGGCACAGATTGCTCATGCTATTGTTTGTGGTTTAAGAACGCCTTTAAGCGGTTTTCTGCCCTGAGTGGGCCAGGTGTTTCTTGCCCTCATTCTGGTAAACCCACAGCCTTCCAGCGTGGACGTCATGGCCATCACGAACATGTCACAGTGCTGCAGAGATTTTGTTTATGGCCAGTTTTTGGGCCAGTTTGTGGCCAGATTCGGGGGGCCTGTTCCCAACACTGTCTCCTCTAATAAACTGAATTCCTTGAAGCCAGGGATTGCTTTTTTCTCCATTTTTTTCCCTAGCCTAGTGTAGGATGTCACACAGTAGGGACTTAGCTAGTGGCTGCTGGTGGATGCTAAATGATTGAAATAGCTATCCTACCCCACCCAGTCCCAGGCTGGGTTCCTGGCACAGGCTGGCATTTGTACATGAACACCATGGCTGCTTGTTTCACTGTGGCCTCAGCTCCCACAGCAAGTTTCTCCTACAGCTGAACCCGGCTGGCAATGCAGGCATAAGAGCCCCTGGAGGGAGCCAGTAGTCATCACAGCCAAAGGTCTTTGGGAAGCCTTCATTACCATCTGGGTATGCCTTGCCAACCTCGAGCTCCCCAGGCTTGGCACTTTTTAGGACAGCCTTTGTCATGGTCTGACAGAGGGTCTTTTGCAAGCTCTCCCTGTCTCACACTATCTGATCCAGTCATATTGAGCTTTCATATTAGAACTCTCTAGGACCTACTCACCCTAGACAGGCAGATCTCTTTTATTTCATCACGTTGTTGAAGATGCCAGAACTTTGGGACTAATGATTGATCTTAGAGGTTGGAATGCTCAGCCAGCCTGCCAGTCAGATCTCCTCCTGGTACTTTGCTGCCCTTCCTCTTGTCTCGACCTCTGTCTGCTCCACTGATGCCTATCACTTGGTCCTTTCATCCAAGAAAGAATAAGAATGAAATCAGGTGCTTTGTAGAGTCCACTTTATAAAAGAAGGGGAAGAGCTTTTAAAAATTCCCTGCCAAGCTTGACCCACTAGGCAATAACTCTTACTCAATCTCATTGCTTCATGAAATTTCATTGACTCCCTGCACCCTCCATCTCCCTGCTCCACCCTATGCTACTTCCTTGGCACTGATCTTATTCCAACGACTGGGCCAGGCCCATGGGTACACATAGCTAACCATTCCCCAGTCCCTGGCTTTCAGCCACCATCCAAGGCTGGTTCCCTGCTCTCCCCAGCACTTCTCCAGTTCTACTCTGATTTGGGCCATATAGATGGAAAAGGGATCAGCTGGGTGACTAGGCAGGTAATGAATCACAGGACTGTAGGACGCTTGTTGACACAACACTGGGGTAGTGGAGACTCACAGAAAATACAGAAAGCCTTCCACTTTTTCATCTACCTTCCCTGTTCTCCACCTGAGTATAATTTCATCATCTGCTCTGATTGGAAGTCATATGGCCTCCTTGTTTATTTTTCTCATCTTACTTTACCCATAGTTTTGGTAAGAAATTGGTGAGGAGGGTTGGCTCTTGGAGGTTTTTGGGCTAAAGATGACATGATCAGAGTTGCTCTGTGGTAAAACTATGTGAGGATGGAGGAAGCTGAAGACCAGTTTGAGGTTACTCATGTAGGTCAAGTGAGGGATCTAAACTTGAATAGAAGTAGGGTATGACAACATGGGGACGTTGATGGTACAACAGGTGCAAAATATTGTGGAACAAGGACTGCTAGAGGTAAGAGGGATTGGATGTGAAATTTGTGGAGGGAAGAATCTGTGAAAACACTAAGATTAACAGCTTGGATAATTAGGACTGTGGTGGTGACATTAACAAAACACTGAACACAAGTAATACATGTTTCTAGGGTTTTTTTTTTTGTTTTTTTGTTTTGTTTTTTTTGAGATTGAGTTTCACTCTTGTTGCCCAGACTGGAGGGCAATGGCACGACCTTGGCTCACTGCAAACTCCGCCTCCCAGGTTCAAGCGATTCTCCTGCCTCAGCCTCCCAAGTAGATGGGATTACAGGCATCTGCCACCATGCCCGGCTAATTTTTTGTACTTTTAGTAGAGACTGGGTTTCACCATGTTGGCCAGGCTGGTCTCGAACTCCTGACCTCAGGTGATCCACCCACCTAGGCCTCCTAAAATGCTGAGATTACAGGTGTGAGCCACCATGCCCAGCCTAGGGGATCATTTTGAGCTCATTTTGTGATCTACTGAGTTTGAGTAGGATCTCCAGACATAGCGTTCTAGGAAGCAAAGAGGAATACTGGGCATCAATTTGAGAGAGGGGAAGATCACAGTTATAGCTACAGACATCATCTACATAGAGAGAACACTTAAACATAAAACAGAATGAAAGCTGCAAAGGAAAAATTCTCAGGCTGTCCCCTCTGCCTGGAATGCCCTTTCTTCTCATACCTGCTGCTCCAGGTATGCATTGTTGGATGACAACCCTAAAACTTAGTGGCTTTAAACAACAATTATTTTATAGTAAACTTTCATAGTTTTGAGGGTTGACTGGCCTTAGTAGGGTGCTTCTTGCTCAGAATGTCTCAAGTAACTATCACCAGTCAAGTTCTTATGGCTGAAATAATCTCCATCTCTCTTCCTCTCTTCTGTTTCTCCAGCATGGTGGCTCAGGAAGTCAGGGTAGCCAGACTTCTCACATGGAGGCTCCAAACACATGTCACAAGTGAGCTACGGCAAGGAGGAAGCTAAATCTCTTTTTATGACCTAGCCTCAGAAGTCAGGCAGCATTACTTCTACCACATTCTACTCTTCAGAGAGGCAGTCATAAAAGCTCACTTAGGGTCAAGGGGTGGGGATATAGGCTCTACCTTTGGATGGGTGAGTGGAAAGTTTCTATAAGGGCATGTGGGACTGGAAATTTTTTTTATTCATTCTGGGAACATCTGTCTTCTCTTTCAAAACTCAATACAAGAAACCACCCCAAATCCTCATGCTCGGTATAACTCCCACCCTTCAGTAGCCTTCCAGCATTTTACACACTATGACAATGTTTAGCACTACCGGCATCTTCATCTGGTTATACATGCAGCCATCTGACTCAATTGTAAGCTTCTATAAGTCAAGACCCAGGTCTTGCTCTGTTTTGGTGGAGCGCAAAGTAGCAGGTAGATCTAGATTGTTGATTTAAATTTAATTCCAAAAATAGGAGCAGAAGACTGTATGCAGAATGTTAGTGAAAGCTGTATTTGAGACACAGGAAATGAAATAGGCCATGGAGACTTCAAGGGGAGTTTTTTCAAAACCAAACCATAATAGTCTTGGCTAAAATATTGTGGGCATTTTCCCTACCTATGAAAACTGTTGCTGAATAAAATTAACCATATCTATGATAATTAGCAACAACCAAAAACTCTCCACAATTAACGCTTTGTAAGCAAGAGCTACTGAACAAGTTTCTTATTTTCATAACAGGGAACTTCTGAACAGTCAAACCTTAGAAGAAATCCTAACCATAAAACAGAACCAAATTTGCAAGGATTGTTTTTCCCATCCAAAACTTATGGTATAATAAGGCATATCATAATCAAATTTATCAATGATTAAATAATCTTAAAATAAGACTAAGATACCATTTTTTGCCTATCAAATTGGGGGAGCTTTTAAAAATATTTGTAAAATGGCCCAATGCCACCAAATGAACGTTCAGACATTTCTGACAGACGGGAGACTTCGCCAAGCCTTCTGGAAGATAAAGAACTGTTAAGAGTTTGCTCCCTTTCATTCAGGAATTCCACCACTAGAAATTTATTCTAAGAAAATAATCCTGGGTAGGGCAAAAATTCATATCGAGGATGCTCAACAAAGTATATGTTACGGTAGCAAAATGCTGGGAAAAACTATTCAAATAGAGCTTGTTTAAATAGATTATGGTTAATTCACTTGCTGAAACATTATGCAGCTATTAAAAAAATAACATTTTTGAAAACTCTTTTCTAGTACAAGAGCATGCTTACAAATTGATGTTCTCTGTAAATAAAACAGAATACAAACTGCACAAATTATAGGAAGCAGTATGATCCCAATTTTGTTTAAAAATTATGTATCGAGAAAAGACTAAAAGCACATTCCACAAAATGTTAACAGTAGTTATGTCAGAGTGATAGAATTATATGATGTTTAAATTTTTTTCCGTATGCTTTTCTGACTTTTTTTTAACAATAAACATGTAATACTTTTGTAACCAAGGAGAAAAATGTATTTTTTGAAAAAACCCCAGGAATTGCTTCTGTGACTAGCTAGGTAATTAACAAAATGGGGGAAATGTTTTTCTGGAAAAAAATTAAGTAATTTATGATGAAGTTCTTGGTATAGAATAACTCACACTTTCAAAAAAACCTAACATGCAAGAAAGCAGCCTGGACACAGACAGAAGCGCTGTCTGTGAGGTGTGAAATTTCACACGTGCCAAAGCCTGCGCAGGTCCCACAGTGTATTTCCTTTAATGACACATGGGAACTTGTAAGTTCTCTGGCTGTAACTAAGACAGATCCTAATGGGAGGCAGGAGTGCTAAGCTGAGCCTTTCTGGTTCTACCCCACGCTTCTCTGGTAACAAGGAACAAGTTGATTAACCTCTTTGAGCTCCTCAAGTCCCTCTCTGATATGGAAATCCACTAACATCAATAGGGCACCTAAGGGCAAAAGTGGAAGAAAATAAACACTACAAATAAGGTGGCTTTAGATAGAAGCCCACGCCAATGCAACAGGGACATTACACAGCTGTCTCCAATTGAACTGCCAACACCCTTGGCTGAGAGTCTGCCCAGGGTCTCGTTTCATACTCCTCTCATTGTAACACTGCTGTAGGCACCCAGGGAACAGCTGAGCTTTCTGCAGGCAAATAGAGCTGCCTGGGGCCCACCACTGCTCCTCCGATAAGACAGGCCTCTATTGTAGGAACTAATTACCACAATGCCATAAAGCTATCTGCCCTGGGCCATGCATCAGAAGTGGTGACAGGCTCATAAAACCTGACTTCCCTGTGGATACCAAATGCCCGCCCTAAGGGAATATATGGTCAGTATTCAGGCCTTTCTAAGTTTGCAAATAAGCCAGATCCTAAAATCTTGTTTGTAAAGCATCATGAGGAACCTGAAGTACCAGAGAAACCATGTTCTAAATGTAGTACAGACGTAGCATATAGTAGATGCTCAATAAATATTTGATGACCAGTGATGGCCAAGTGGAGGCCAAGGTCCAGTTCTAGCCCTTAGAAGCATTTGAACAAAATGTAGCTGCAAGCTGCATATTTTTCAATATAGGAAACAATTTTGTTTAATACCAGCAACTAAAAGACGACTATCCACAGGATTAAATAACTGAATAATTAGTCTTAACTATATTTATCTAAATGTGTTTATGGAGAAGAAAGCAGATTTAACTAGAGGAAGATGAGAACGTAGACTGTAGGAAAGACTAAAGCAGAATCTAGGCAGTTTCAAGGAGTTTAAAGATGAGTGACACTACGTTATTATTTTACTTTTCATGTCCTTTATATAAACAGCACTTCCTTTTGGCTGGCAGCCAAGTTGGGCGTCATTTTACAATGATTACAAGGGAAAAGAGGAAAAATGAGAACGAAGCCGTGTTAATCCATGCTGAAACAGTATAGAGTCACACGGTCCTCCTGTCAACACACCCGGGGAAGAGTCCAGCCAGGACCACCACACAAATCTAAGATTTAAGACCTGGTTGGGCCACTCACCAGCTCTGTGACTTGGGACCAGAAACATTCTCCCTGGAGCTTTAATCACTAAAGCATAAGAGTACTCATTCCATTAAGCCATTGGGAGGGTTAAATAAGATCATGCATTTAAGCACTCTTACACTGGCACATAATACATGGTAGTTATGGTTATCATTATTAGAAATGTGTTCTAACCTTTTCCTCTAAGTTTCAGGAGGGTGGGACCCACGTGTTCATCTCATTTACTACTGTATACCCAACAGTAGTAAACCTGGCATGTGGCAGGGATTTAACAAATATTTGTAGGGGACAATCTGCTTGTTCTCATTTTTTTCCTCTGGTCAGTGACAAAGTGTTTTTCTGCATCAATCTCTGTCATTTTTTGCTCAAGTGGTTTATAATTATAGACATCATGACCCTTCATCCTTAAATATTTCACTGTGTCTCTAAAAAATAAGGACATTTTCTTTATAACAATATCATATCCAAAATTAATAATTTGTAAATATATAACACCTACACTGTACTCAGAGTTCTTCAATAATTCCCCAAAATATCCTATTACAGCTCATTTCCTTATACCAGCTTTATTCCTTGACCGAATAAAGGATCAAAACTACATTCAGTGATTAGTTCTTTTAAGTCTCTTTTGATCTAAAAATAGCACCTCCACTCCTTTTTGCTTTCTATGACATTGACTTATTGAAGATATAGCTGTCCCTCAGTATCCATGGGTGATTGGTTCCAGGATGCCTGAGGATACCAAAATCCGAGGATGCTCAAGTCCCTTATATCAAATGGTGTAGTATTTGCATGTACCCTACACATATCCTCCCATATATGTACTTCAAATCATTTCCAGGTTACTTATAGTACTTAATACAATGTAAATGCTGTATAAATAGTTATTGTATTACTTTTTAATTTGCGTTATTGTTTTTATTTTTAGTATTTCTAATGCAGAGTTGGTGGAATCCACAGATACAGAAAACCGACCGTACTGTAGAATGTCTCACTTTTTCAATTTGCCTGATTGATTTACCACTGAGGTGATGCCTAACAAATTCCTGTCTCCCCTGTATTTCCCATGAGATGGAAATTAATTCTACAGTCTTGATGTGATTCAGGTAAAACCTTGTTATCCAGAAAACCTCACAGATGATGCTATGTACTTAGCACTGTATCACACAAGGAGGGATGTCATGTCAAGTTGGCCTATTATCAGTGACAATGAGCTTGATCACTGGGTTAAAATGGTGATGGCTTTCCTGATCCCTTTATTGCAAAGTTAAGGGTTTTCTCCTTTTGGAACTAGCAGATAAACTGGGGCGGTAGTTGACGCCCTGTAAATATGTAGCTCACCATTAACCTCTCACCAGCTGATTTTACAACCACTGATGGTCTTTGCCTGAATCAATCATCCCATAGGGGTTGCAGAATGGTGATTTTCCAAACCCATCATTCCTTCTTCACTTATTAGCGTGCACTCTTCTGTAAAAGAGCTTTCCTTCATCAACTGGGCTATTTAGTTACCCTGAAATATATAGCTCCTAGTGAAAAGACAGGTTATGTACTCATAACTCTTTCCCCTGCATAACCCATTTTCAAAATAAGTTATTGGTAAATAGCATATTTTAAATCCTGGGGTAAAAGGGTTTTTCTCTCTCCTCTGGCTCCAATAATTGTTTTAGCATGAGCCTGGGAAAGGGTTTGGGGGCAGGAGTGTGAGATTACTTCCCATTCTGCTTAGTGGGAAGAAATCACACCTCCTATTTTACCCGCTCTATGACTCAGATTCCTTCTCAAGTTAGCTGATCCTAAGTCCAAGATTAAAAGGTACGGTTTCTCAGCAGATCCTGCTTATATGATTTATAAATTTGGTGCTAATCTTTCCTCTGTCACCGGAGGTATCTCATAACACTATTTTTCCAATGCTTCCCTAGGAAGAGTATTTATTCCACAAACTGATGGAATTCTGTGTCATGTATGTCTCTGACTGCAAATTTTATTTTAAGCATTCCAATGAGAACTCTTAATTCTGAAACCTCAAATCAGAGTAAATAACTCCCCTCCTTCTCACTGACTACACCGTTTACACGTGGCTGGGCCCACTGCTAGCATAAAACCTCAACTCTCCACCCAGCTGAGCAGCATACACTGCTCTGAGCTCTTTAATATGTCCTCATAAATCCAGCTCCTCTCACTGGCCTCGGATTCCCTGTATCTCTACATTTCCTCCCCAATAACTGAGCTCAGCGCGGCTGCAATGTGGTGCTCCCTTCCTGAAATCAGATGCAGAGTATTCTGCCCTGTCTTTGACCCCTTTGCCTCCATGCTGCAACATAAGCTCCCATCTAATTGCTGCTCTGCCTCTCTCGGCAGAACCTGACCTCTTTCTGGGTCCCTCTCTTAAAGCAACTGTCTATGTTTTTCATTATGTTTGCCAAGACATATTATCTTGAACTTTTCCCAGATGAAGCTCTTTTTTTTTTACTTTTTCTTCAGACCCCTGAGGTGGCAGGTTCAAGAATGCAGTCTTCAGAGGGAAGTTTTTGGTCTAGGAGGCTTCAGCCAGGACAGTTCAGTTAATCATACTCTCCCTCCGGGTACTGCCCCTTTAAGAAGTGGACAGACTGGTTCCAACTCCAAACCTCAGTTAGAAGTTCAAGCCACAAGACGAACACACATGTCCTGCCCAGAAAGCTGCCCAGCCTTGCTGTTGACTTTCTCCTACCAGCTTGTCATCCACATACCCATCCCACGCAAATGCAAACATATCCTTTTAGACATCGAAGTCTCAAAGCCTCCTCCCTGAAAAGGAAGTTGAAAGTCAAGTTCCGGGCACTCTCGGCTTCTGTAGTCTGACCAGTAACCTGGTAAGAAGCGGCACCTCCTTTGACAACCCGGGTGTGCCCAACAATGCCAGCGAGAATTCTTTCATGATCACTCAGAAGATGTCATCTCTGTGTCTCAGCAAATCCTTCCCTTAAAAAGAAAAGCACTCATGAGACTAGAAGAAGAGGGGGAAAACTCAGAGTGATAAGAATGCTAATCAGAACGAAGGGAGTTTTCCAGCTTTTAGCTCTGCTAGCCAAAAAAAAAAAAAAAAAAAAAGAGTCATCTATAAAAAAGTGTTGGAAGGCTTTTCTTGCAGCCTGGGGCCTTTGCCAGGGAACAGATTTCTCTCCCTCAACTCAGTTTCTTCCAGACCTTTTTCCTGTGCATTCTTTTTTCTTTCTTCTTCTCTTCTCTCTTAGCTGAGCCTTCTCCGGCTGAGAAGTAATCTGTGGGGAGCCAGAGGGGTCTGTACTGTGCAGGCCCCGGAAAGAGATGAAGCTAACTGCCTGCTGATAGGGGCACTGCACCATTTGGGATTGCAGTAGGGAGACCCCACTCCTCAACTGGCAGGATTCATAGAGGTCACACCCAGGGCTTCCTTGCTGCTTTTTCTATCACCTCCCATGCTGTTTTCTTCCCTTCGGTGTAAGCCAGCCCTCTCTTTTTGTGGTAAGATGACTATGGGAGTCCCAGGCTGGAGGCTGACTCTTTGTACCCCCTTCCCACACTTGTTTCTGACAAGTCTGATCTTTGTAGCTCAGCACATCCAAGGACAGCCTTCCCCTTGGCTTCATTGTCCAGATGCATGACCCCAGTGGCTTTGTAAATAAAATGGTATAATCTCAAGAGGCTAGCCTGCTGTAGAGAGAGGAATAAATAAATCAATATGTAAATAAATCCACAAGAGCAGAGGGGATGTACCGGGACTTTGCAAAACTATGATGAAGCATTTTAGAAGATGGATATTGCTATATTTCTGGTGAGCTCTGATTGAAAGACTATGATTCCAGCCATGGGCTGTAGGAGAGAGAAAGTGAGCCATGACGGAAATTCCCTCATGGATTGATTTGACTTAAATATATTCCAGGAGCTGATCTAATTGCTGGTTCAGTCTCAGGCTTTGATTTTCCTTCTCACAGTTCCCTGCATTTCAAATAGTTTTTATTAAGGGGCCTGAGCTGCCCTCAGTCCTACTGAGAATCTTTCTGGATATATGACTAATTTTTTTTTTTTTTTGAGACAGAGGCTCGCTCTGTCATCCAGGCTGGAGTGTAGTAGTGTGATCTCAGCTCACTGCAACCCCCACCTCCTGGGTTCAAGTGATTCTCCTGCCTCAGCCTCCCAAGTAGTTGGGATTACAGGCACGCACCACCACACCTGGCTAACTTTTGTATTTTCAGTAGAGACGGGGTTTTGCCACGTTGGCCAGGCTGGTCTCGAACTCCCGACTTCAGGTGATCCACCTGCCTCAGCCTCCCAAAGTACTGGGATTACAGGCGTGAGACACCATGTCTGGCCTGTGACTGATTCTTCTGAGAACACAGTACTAGAAATTCTGCCCTTGGTCAAAGGAAGAACCAGACATTCCACACCTGAGAAGGAGAAGCATGCTGGTAATTTCCAGGGGGACAGGTAGTTAGTTACTCTTATTTTGAATCAGAAGTGCTGGTGGCAGCCTCTTACTGTTCAGACTCTGAGACGTATTGGTTTGGGGGTACAGTCCAGGAGAAGGTGGGAGGAGAACTTCCAATCAGGTGAGTCTTATGCATGGAAGGCCCCAGACACTGACCCCTGGAGTCTGACCCCTTGATCTTCTCATCAGTTCACAGCCCTCTACTCCACCCCTGCTGCCAGTCTCCTCTGCCTGACCGCCTGCCTTACAATCTGATTTATATTCTCTTTCTCTCTCTCTCTCTCTCTCTCTCCACACACTTCCTCCTCCTCTTCTTCTGGAAAATTTCAAGCATACACAGAAGTAGAGAGAATAATAACATGATGCCCCCTTTACCCATCACCCAACTCCAACAATGTTCAACTCACGGCCACACTTTTTTTGAGATGAAGTCTCGCTCTGTCACACAGGCTGGAGTGCAGTGGTGTGATCTCAGCTCACTGCAACCTCCACCTCCCAGATTCAAACGATTCTCCTGCCTCAGCCTCCTGAGTAGCTGGGATTACAGGCGCATACCACCACGCCTGGCTAATTTTTGTATTTTAGTAGAGATGGGGTTTCACCACGTTGGCCAAGCTGGTCTCGAACTCCTGACCTCAGGTGATCCACCTGTCTCAGCCTCCCAAATAGACTTACTTCAATTACATGCCCAGCTTGCTTTTACCTTCACTTCTCACCTCTCGCTCTACCTGGATGATCTTGAAGCAAATTTCAGATATCATGTAATCTGTAATTAGGTTAGCATGTAGCTCCAAAAGATAAGGACTCTTTTGGATATAACAATTCCATTATTATACCTAACAATAAGAATAATTCCTAATGTCTCCAAATATCTGGCCAGTGTTAAAATGTCCTCAGTGTCTCCATTTATTTTTACATTAGTTCAGGTCAGGATCCAAATAATGTCCATACATTATAATCAGTTTATGTGGCTTTAAGTCTTTTCTTCATATAGGTTTTCTTTTGCTTTCAAAATTTATTAAATAAACTAAGTTATTGAACTATAGTTTCCCATAGCCTGAATTTTGCAGATCACCAGTCCCTGTGGTATTTTTTTAAACATATTCCTCTGTCTCTGTTTTTTAATTGGTAGTTAGATGAAGAGATTTGTTTAATTCAGGTTTGATTGTTTTTTACAATAATGCTTTATAGGTAGTGGTGTTTTCTTTGATCAGAGAGCATATAATGTCAATTTTGTGTGTGTGATATTACCAGCCTTTGAGTGTCATTGTCTAAATCTATTTCATGTGTATCATTAAGTGTTATAAAATAGTGACATTCTATCATTCTCTTCATTTATTAGCTAGACTGCTTCTATAAAGAGAAATTTCCTCCATTGATCAACTGGTCACCTTTACATCACTTATCCCTGGGAAATCTTAGGGCACACAGCCAGAATGTGAAAGTGCTTTGTGGCCAGTGTCCCTCAGACCTCAAGGTAGATTCTACAGGTGGAAATGGAGTTACCCCTCAACCTTCCCTGGGCCGTCTGTGTTCATTTCTTCAAGGATATTTTAAAATCCATTTGCCAGCCAAGATATTGGCCCTGCTTCAATGCAATATAGGTTTTGCATTTACCAGTGGGAAAATCTAGATTAATTTGAGTAACTCAGAAAACATTTCCATTCAGTTGATTTAGAAGCCACCCATGCAGAGTCCAGAGCTGCACCTCACACCGGTGTAGTGTGGCCTATCTACATGATGCTCAAGCCGTGTAGGTAGGAACCCACACTTCCAGGGCTGTCCTACTGGTTGCATGATAAGGAAGATCTATCCTCAGTTTTGAAGGTACTCAGTCTTGATCCTGAGGAGGAAGAAAGCAGAGAATCCTCCATGCAGAGAGGTCTTCCCCAGCTAAGGACAGTGGTGAGGCCAGAGCCCAGCTGCTCACCTTGTGAGCCCACTGATCGTGATGGCTCTAGTTGCAGCACTGCTGCTGCTCACACCTGCCCTGGAACAACAGTCCTGCTACCCAGGATTCCTTGCAACAGTGGAGAATTGTAGGCTGCAGCTGGGTGGTTTCACAACTTGCTTGCCCACGCCTGATGGGGGAGCACAGAGGTGGGTCTTCTCACACAAGCTGTCAGTAGTCTACTCAAGAGTTGTCAGGAATGAGGGAGACCCACTCAAGGAGATAATATCAAGCACCGAGGGCTCTGGGACAGGGACAGACCAGCCACTTGCATCGAAAGGATCTGACAAGTGAGCCACAATAAACTGACCAGTACTGCAGCCACACACTCAAAAGCATCGCTGGCTATTGGCTGCATCTGCTACCCAGCCCAAGCTGGGACTAGGGTTGCCTCACCAGGTGTATGAGGAGAAGCAGTGGCAGGAGTATAGCAGCTTCTTTATTTTTCCACCCAAGCAGGCAACTGCAGAGAGAATGAAAGGAGGGGTATAGAGATGGGCACAACCCACCTTTGAATGCCATCGTGAAACATGGCACTTGGGGACCCAGTCAGGTGGGCCTTGTGTCCACCTATAAGAAACATAGGGAAAGGAATTAACCAGCTGTACTAGAGCCTTTTACCTACCACTTCAATTTCCTCTCTGAACCAGAGAGTGTTTCTGGCTTCTCACCAAAATGCAAGGAGATTTTGGTTAAAATCCATCCCATTCCAAATTTGTGAGACAGACTCTGGTTCAATAGGCCCAATAAACCACCTGCTTCAAACTGGTCATAGTCCAGGTGGTTGTATCTGCCAAGCACCCACAACAGCAGCAGGGTAATGAGGACTGCTGGTGGAACCTTTCACCTATAGGATGCTTGGAGTCTTACCTGTGGAGTTTGAGGCCGGTGGCAAGGGTTGGAGGGGAGGCACACATGAGAGCTTGGTATTGTTGCTCACCTTATGTTCATGTTTTTATTTCCTGCTGATAATTAGATGTAGCTTGCATGAGTCCCATAGCTCTGCCAGCTTTACTTCAGTGTCTTGGTATCCACGGACCATGCAAATACCCTCATAACCCACCTGGATAGGAACCAAGCAAATTTGCAACCTTTGAGCTGTACTGGAACAGAACTTGCCAAGTATAAGACTGATTTCCAGAGGCTCATACCCAGGTTTGCAGGAGCTCAAAGGCATATCAGATCCTTGCCATTTCCCGGGGACTTTCTTTATAGTGAGCAGCTCAGGATAAACCAGGCCTGTCAGGAGCCAACATAGTGATGATGCAGGGCTGCCATTTGCTTCTACCTGACACCAGCACTTGGATCAGCTCAGATCATTCCTAGGACACACAAAAGTGACCCTGGTGGGCACACAGCCTCCATTCATATCAGGAATTAGTAGAAAACAGTAAGTGCAGTGATTATTAGTGCTATTCACTAAATATTCTTGGTTCTCCAGGCTCATGGTAAAAGTGCCTTTCCTGATCCCATTGGGTTTGGGTGGAGCCATCTGCTAGCTTTGCCAACGAATTGTGAGTAGAAGTGACAGAAGTTATTTCTAAGCCCAAGTATTTAATTGCTGGGCAAGACACTCCTCTGCTGACCACGATCTCTCTCTGTCCCTTTGACATGACAACTGGTAATGTTTGAAATGGCTGCTACTCTGTCAACCTGGGTCTCAGAGTAAGGAGCACAGAGCTGAGCCCTTTGACCCACAATGGATGAGTAGCATTACCAAATAAACCTAGTTTGTTATAAGCGGCCAAGATTTGAGGATCATTTTTATCATAATATAACCTAGCCTATACTGACTGGTTCAACAGATCAGACATGCTTGGGACAAAGCAGCTGTTTAGGATGACCTTGAAACTATACAGCCTTCTTGAAGTTCCAGGGTCTGATATAAGCTCCTGTATGATCTCTTGGATCTGGAGCAATTATCCACTTTAATGACACATCCACAGACTCCCTGGCCTGGCTTCCTCCAGATATTTCTGAGGCCTTGCACCCCTCATGATGCCCTTCATACTCTTAGAGCATGAGCCAAGGTCAATGATAGGTCTAGGAAGCCCAAGGTATGGTAGACAAAATAATGTCCTCCTTCCCACCAAAGATGTCCATGTCCTAATCCCCAGGATCTGTGAATGTGTTACCATATGTGGCAAAAGGTCTTTACAGATATGATTAAGACTCTTAAGATGGGGCGATTATCCTGGATTTGGGTGAAAGAGGGAAGCAGGAATGCCAGAGTCAGAGAAAAGAGTTGAAAAATGCTATGCTGCTGGCTTTGAA
Organism: Pongo pygmaeus; assembly: GCF_028885625.2. NCBI lineage: Eukaryota > Metazoa > Chordata > Mammalia > Primates > Hominidae > Pongo > Pongo pygmaeus. The sequence continues at coordinate 78,555,807 of NC_072389.2, forward strand.
GATGGAGAAAATGTACTATGTGCCAAGGAATACAGGTGGCTTCTAGAAACTGGAAAAGCCAAGGAAACAGATTCTCCCTTAGAGCCCTCAAAAGGAACGCAGCCCTGCCAATGCCTTGGTTTTAGCCCGGTGAGACTCATTTCAGACGTCTCACCTCCAGAATTGTAAGATAATAGATGTGTTTTTTTAAGCCATTAAATTTGTAGTAAATTGTTACAGCAATAGAAACAATAGGAAACTGATACACAAGAGAAAACCTGCTCCTGTTACTGAACACTTTCAGGAGACCATTGTGACCATCAACCAAACTTACCAGAGCACAACATGCTCTTATTGGAGCCCCGGGGAAACCCTCAACAACTGCACCCTGACAATGGGGCCTATCAATAGACCCCAATTCCTGCAGTGAGTATGGTAGAGATTCTTCTTTATCCTCCATGTTTGAATCTTCTGTCCATCGCCCATCACTCTCAAATCGTTAGAGTTTTTGAACCAACTCACTGTGTGTCTTCCTTATTAACTATTCCATTTCAAGCATGTAGTAGACACCAGTAAATATTAGGTAAATATGAATGAGTGAATAAATGACATGAGGAATTATCTGATAATGTATGTAGCTCTGGATGATCTGTCGAAAATCTCCAGCAAGAAACACACCAATCTGAGTTATACACAGCAAAAAATTAAAACAAAATAGCAAGCGGATACAAAAAAAGGATTTAGTGCTTTGCCCACTTGCGGTTTTGTCAGGTGCAAACACAATCTGTATGATTCCCATTAGTTGGCTGATCCTTTTGATTCCGTCTGCTGTGCATGTTTTCTTTGTGTGTGTGCTTGCAGTGGGGGTTTTCTGACAGTGCAACAGATCTGTCCTCCCCTGGGCACCTGCTTCCTCCAGCTTATTCAAATCTCACTCATTTGTTAGAAAAGTAGCATGATTTTGTAAGCAAGGATGTTGAGTGGGACAAGAATGAAGCATACAAGCTCATATCTTTGTGATTCAAATATAGTTTGATTCATTCATATTTATTCCAACTCTGCCACTGAATAATACTTATGAAAAGAGTTACAGTTTGTGCTGCCGTTAAACAGTATTTTGGGGCCAGGCATGGTGGCTTACACTTGTAGACCCAGCACTTTGGGAGGTCGAGGCGGGCAGATCATTTCAGTTCAGGAGTTCGAGACCAGCCTGGGCAACATGGCAAAACCCCATCTCTATAAAAAATACAAAAATTAGCCAGGCATAGTGGAACATGCCTGTAGTCCCAGCTACCTGGGAGGCTGAGGTAGCAGGATCACCCGAGCATGGGAGGTCAAGGCTGCAGTGAGCTAAGATCGTGCCACTGCACTCCAGCCTGGGCGACAGAGTGAGACTGTCTGGAAAAAAAAAGATTGATAAGAGGTAAAATCCCATTTTAACAAAAATAAGCATATCTCACTTAACGTCAATAATCTGTTCCTGAAAAACAGAAGTTCTACTCCTAAACACTGATCATTATTTTAAGGGGGAATAATGCATTTTATGATGACCCAAAACTCTAAGATAATTTCCCAAAACATAATTGAAACATGGCAAAACGCCTATATATGTAACAACTATCAGCTTCACATGTGAAATGCTTAAAGCACTCTCTAATCAAAGTTTAAATAAAAATGGATTTCACATGTAAATGAAAAACTTAAACTTATAAAAGTTCTGGAAGAAAACACAGAAAAAAATATTTGTGACTTTGGCTTAAGGAACAATTTCTTAGCCATGATACCCAAAATATTCAACCTATAAAAGAAAAAAATTGCTAAATTGGATTTCATCAAAATTTGAAACTTCAACTCTTTCAAAGATACTGTTAAGAGAATGAAAAATGATAAACTGGGAGAAAATATTTGCAAATTACATATCTGATAAAGGACATGAATCAGCAATATACAGAGAACTTTCAAAATTCGATATTAGAAAATAATCCAATGAAAATAGGCGAAAGAGTTAAACAGACTTGATCAAAGAATACATATGCATAAAAAACAAGCACATAAAAAGACAGTCATCACATCGTTAGTCACTGGGGAGATGCTCTTTACATGTATTAGAATAACTAACGTTTTTTTTTTAAGTTTCGCTCTTGTCGCCCAGGCTGGGGTGCAGTGGTGTGATCTCAGCTCACTGCAACCTCCGCCTCCCAGGTTTGAGCGATTCTCCTGCCTCAGCCTCCCGAGTAGCTGGGATTACAGGCGCCCACTAACTTTTTTTAAAGCTGACAATACCAAGTACTGATGGGGATAGGGAGCAACACGAATTCTTGTTCATTGCCTGTGGGAATGTAAAATGGCACAGCCACTTTGGAAGGCAGTTTGGCAGTCTCATAAACAGACAATAATCACGTGATCCAGCAATTCTCTCCTAGTTATCCAAAAGAAGTGAAAATTTATGTTCACACAAAAACCTGTATATAAACATTTATAGTGACTTTATTCATAAGAATCAAAGTCTGGAATAAACTCAAATGTTCTTCAGCTGGGGAATGGATAAACGGACTGTGGCCTATCTGTACATTAGAATGTTATTGGCAATAAAAGGGGACAAACTATGGCAGACAAATAAATATGAATGATTCCCAAATGTGTTGTGCTAAGTGAAAGATCCCAGGTCTGAAAGGCTTCCTACTATCTGATTCCATGGGTGTATCATCCTGAAAAAGTAAAACTATGGGAACAGAAAACAGATCAAAACACAGAACAGAAAACTGCCAGGGGGTGAGGGTGTGGAGAGGAGATGACTACAGAGGGACATGGGAATTTTTGGAGTGACAGAAATAGTCTACATCTTGACCATGGTGGCGATTACATGGCTGTCAAAACTTGCAGAACTTTGTACTTTTTTAAAGGGCAAATTTTACTGAATGTAAATTACATGTTAATAAGCAACTGCCACAAAACAAACAAAACCCAGTCGCTTTGGTGTCGGAGCATGTGCAGCTCCATGACCCTTGAGGAGGCTCAGCACGCTTTTCAAAACATCCACATGTGATTCTGACATTCTAGCATTTGTATTTAGAAAGGAAGTGAAGACTTTTCTGCATGTTGTTTTGTTAAAATGTTGAACTGAGGTTTGAGTATGTAAATATTATTTTTTCCTGTGTAAACACATCAGCCAAAAATATATTGACAAATACATATGTTCAATAAAGCTCGGTTATTAAAACCCAGAGGGATTCTACTGGGAAAAAACAAACCAAAGAGACATTCAGCAGGGTATGCGAGTATCATGATACTGCTGAACTCTTTTTATATCCTGGCTGACAGCCTATACCATCACTGTTAAACTGACATGTATACAACAAGTCCTATTGAATAAAAATTCATCTGTATTTAGCATATCTTTTTTCAGTCACCATCAGTTAAATAAGCAAAAATAGAGAAATCCAAAGGAGCCAAATAATTTAAAAAATAAAGATGATTTATTAATATTAATATATTGATTTTTATATCCAGTACCTAGAGAGTGTATTCTTTTCATGTCCATGGACTATTTATAAAAATGATATTTTAGTCTATGAGATATTCTAAAATGTACAAATAGAGTAAACTACATTCTCTGATTATAATTCAATGCTACTATAAATAGATAATGGGAGGATAACCAAAAACTTTTAACCGCTTGGAATTAAAAACTGCAATTACAGAATGTTCAGTGAATTTTAATATTGTGAATACTACACGTTGAGAATTATAAGATGTAGCCAAAGCTGTACTTGGAAGGAAGTGTATAGACTTAAACGCCTCAATTATCAAATAAGAAAAGATGAAAATGAGCTATGAATTGAATACTCAATTGAATATGTCTGATGTGTATTAAGCAATCAATAAATGTTTAGTGAGTAAAGCAATTAGAGAAAAACAATAAAACAAATTTAAGGAAAATAAGATAAAGAAAAATATTTTAAAATGTTGCTAAGTTTGAAAACAGAAAAATTAAGACAGCTGAATAGGGGCAATAAAATAGATTATCTACTAAGTAGTCAATTCAAGAAGAAAGAGCATAACTATATAAAATTTAGAAAAGAAAGGAGATGCAGCTACACACACAAATGTTAAAGAATTACAAATTAATACTTTATATTATGCTATATACATTGGATAATCTAAATGAAATGAGGGCTTTTCTAATTCTTACCTGTAAAATGTAATCTAAATGAAATGAGGGCTTTTCTAATTCTTACCTGTAAAATGGCACACACACAGAAAAAAACTACCTCATAGGAATATTGTGGGGATTTAAATAGATTATATGTCAACAACATATCTGATGCACTAGTGTGAATATTAAAATCTTTAAAGACCATGGAAGCAATAAGGCATGTGATCAAAGAGCGATCCCTCATCATGGGAACATGGGAAGCAAATAATTTTGCTGCTTTCATTGCTGTTTAAGCTTCTTTAGAACCTAGAAAAAGAAAAAAGGCATCTCATTTCTTTTTGGAAAACTAGCACATTCCTGACAGCAAAACTGCACAAAGATAGTACAAGAAAGAAAAGTACAGACTAACCCTCTTAGAAATACAGACATAAACTTTCCAAATAAAATATTAGCACTCAACCCTATTGGTATTCACATATGTATCAAATTAATGTTGCTTTATTATGTTTCTGATTCTGTAGTACAATTGTTTCCTATTTCTGCTGTAACAAACTGCCACGAACACGGTGGCTTAAAAACACACAAATTTATTATCTTACAATTTGGGAGGCCAGAAATCTGAAATTAGTTATACCGGGAAAAAAAATCAAGATGTCAGTAGGGATGCACTTCTGAAACCTCTAAGGGAGAGTACATTTCCCTGCCTTTTCCAATTTCTAGAACTGCATTCCTTGTCTTTTTTAGCTGCTACTTTCCATCTGTATTCCTTGGCTCATGGCCCCTTTTCTTCATCTTCAAAGCCAAAGCCATCTTCAAATAACTCTCTTTACTGAGGTCATCACATTGCCTTTTCTCTCTGTGTTAAATCTCACTCCCTCTGCTTCCTTTGCATAAGAACACATGTGAGTGCATTTAGGGTCCAGCTGAATAATCTGAGATAATCTACCCATCTCAAGATCATTAATTCAATCACATTTACAAATATGTTTTGCCATATAAAGTAACAGTACTTATTAGGATATGAATATCTTTTGTGTGACACATTTTCCAGCCTACCATAGTCTTCCCTTTAATCCCCAATTATTCATGTCCATCCCACATGAAAAATACATTCATTCCATCCCAACATCTCCAAAGTTTCAACTCCTTACAACAACAATTCAAGTCCAAAATCTCTTCAGGTCAAAAATCCAGAGTCTCATCCTCTAAATCAGATGTGAGTGGGACTCTGGGTATAATCCATATTGGGGTAAAATTCCTCTCTATCCATGCACTTATGAAACTGGAAAACAAGTCATCTGTTCCCAAAATACAATGGTGAAACAGGCATAGTACAATAGTTATAGATAATCCCATTCCAAATGGGAGAAAAATGGAAGGAATAAAGGGGTCACTGGTTTTAAGAAATTTTAAAATCTAACAGTGCAAATTCCATTAGATTTCAAGCCCCTTTGTGGCTCAAGATTCTGCTCTCTTGGCCTTCAGTTCCGCCTTCTGCCTCTGCTTCCACAGCTCTATCCCTTAGGCTCAAGGCTCTGCCCTCTTAGTATCTTTCCTTTTTTCTGAAAGGCAACGCATGTTTGCAGCTGAGTTGTTTTATTAGCCTCCTCCCTGCCTGTAGAATTTTGGAAGCCTGACCACTTTCCTTTATTTTACCCTCTCTCTATCCCTTTCAGTACAAGTTGGCAGTGTTGCTGTTGGACTAACATCCTCAAAACCCTTGTTGCTCTTCCACATATTTCACAGAGATAAAAAGCCATTAGACAAAAGTCTCCTCCAAGATAGTCCTGGATAATACCACTTGGATTCCTACCTTCTGTTGAGATGATTGAGTGGGTCCGTGAGTCATACCTTTAATCTCTTCAGTTCTAGCAAAATGTTGTCCAACCACACCCTTGACACTCTCTCCAGGGCACAATTTCCTAATAGTGAATCTCTTAATATTAGTATTTTTTTTGCAATGTGCATAACTGAGAATTTCCCAAATCAAGTTCTAGTTCCTTTTTGCTTAACAGTTCTTTCCTTAATTTGTGTCTTTCCTCTAAAATTTTATATAAGCAGTGAAAAACCAGGCAGTGCCTTCAACACTTTGCTTGGAAATCTCCTCAGTTAACTAGCCAAGTTCATTGCTTACGAGTTCTGCTTTCTACCAAGTGTAGAAATAATTCAGCTAGGCTTTCTGCCACTATATAACAAGGATCTCCTTTCCTCCAGTTTCCAACAACATGTTCCTCATTTCCCTCTGAGCCTTTGCCAGTAGCACCTTTAACATATTTCTACCAATATTCTATTTATGATATGTGTATACTACAAGATGATGCAGGCATGCTCTACACCATGCTTCTTACTTCCTCTTGAGCCCTCACTAACAGTATTTAACATCCATATTTCAACTCACAGCCTGTTCAAGGCAATCTCAGTTTTTTCCTATCATGTGCCTCAAATTCTACCAGACTCTAACGATTATCCAATTCCAATGCCACTTTCACATTTTAAAATATTTGTTACAGCAGCACCCCACCTCTGGGTACCAAATTCTGGATCAGTCAGGGATGCACCAGAGAAACAACCAGTAAAACACATGCACGTGCACACACACACACATTTAGTGCAAGGAAGTGTCTTACGTAATTGTGGGAACTGACTAGGCGAGTCTGAAATCCGTAGGGAAGGCCATCAGGAGGGGCAGTCTGGAATTCTTGGGCACAAGCTGAAGCTTTAGTCCACAGGTAGAATTTCTTTTTTCTTTAGGGAAACCTGTTTTCCCCTTAAGGCCTTTTAACTGATTGAATCAGGCCCACCCAGACTATCAAGTATAATCTCTTTTACTTAAAAAGACAAATGATTATAGATATCAATCACATATACAAAACACCTTCACAGCAACACCTAGATTAGTGGTTAATTGGATAACTGGGGACTATAGCCTAGCCAAGTTGGCAGATAAAACTGACCATCGCACAGAGCAAATAGATGGTTAAAAGTCAGACAATCCAGAAATATAAAATAATGTAATAAAAACTATCAGGAGACCTACCATCCAGAGATACTACTGCTAACCTCTGTGAATATCCTTTTGGACTTTATTCTATTCAAATACAAATACACACTTGTATTAGTCTATTTTCATACTGCTATAAAGAACTGCCTGAGACTGGGTAATTTATAAAGAAAGAGGTTTAATTGACCCACCATTCAGCATGGCTGGGAAGACATCAGGAAGCTTACCGTCAGGGTGGAAGGTGAAGGGGAAGCAAGGTACCTCCTTAACAAGGCAGCAGGAAGAAGTGCCAAGCAAGGGAGGAGGAGCCCCTTATAAAACCATCAGATCTCGTGAGAACTCACTATCACAAGAACAGCATGGAGGAAATGGCCCTCCATGATTCAATTACCTCCACCTGGTCTCTGCCTTGACGCATGGGGATTATGGGGATTACAATTCAAGATGAGATTTGAATGGTGGCACAAAGCCTAACCATATCATTCTGCCCCTGGCCCCTCCCAAATCTCATGTCCCTTTCACATTTCAAAACCAATCATGCCATCCCAACAGTCCCCTGAAGTCTTAATTCATTCCAGCATTAACCCAAAAGTCCAAGTCAAAGTCTCATCTGAGACAAGGCAAGTCCCTTCCTCCTAGTAGCCTGTAAAATCAAAAGCAAGTTAGTTACTTCCTAGATACAATGGGGGTACAGGCATTGGGTAAATACACTTGTTCCAAATGGGAGAAACCAGTCAAAACGAAGGGGCTACAGGCCCCAATGCAGGTCCAAAATCCAGCACAGCAGTCAAATCTTAAAGCTCTGAAATGATCTCCTTTGACTTCATGTCTCACATCCAGGTCACACTGATGCAACACTCACTCATGCACAAACTCCTACACACACACTCTCATACACACACTTGAACAAACTCAAACTCACATTTAAAAATGATATTATAGTAGATACTTTGTAAATAATCTTTGTAAAAGAAAATATCTGTACATTTTTTATTTAAAAATACATGTTCAACTTTCAAACTCATTTTATGAGGCCAGCCATTTTCCTAATACCAAAGTTAGACAAGGACACCACAAGAAACGAAAATTACAGGCCAGTGTCTCTGATGAACATAGATGCCAAAATCCTCAACAAAATACTAGCAAACCAAATTAAATAACACATTAGGATTACACACCATGATCATTATCCCTGGATGCAAGGATGGTTCAGCATATGCAGATAAATAAATGCGTTAGACTACATTGACAGAATGAAGGATAAAAATGATATGATCATCTCAATAAATGCAGAAAAAGCATGTGACAAAATTCAACATGCTTTCATGGTAAAAACTCTTAACAAATTAGAAATAAAAGGAATTTGGCTCAACATAATAAAGGCCATATGAGGCAAGCCCACAGCTGCCATCACACTCAAGGAAAAACAGTTAAAAGCTTTTCCTCTAAGATCAAGAACAAGGATGCCCACTCTCCCCACTTTATTCAATATAGTACTGAAGGTCCTAATCAGAGAAATTAGGCAAGAAAAAAAATACATCCAAATTGAAAAGGAAGAAGTAAATTTGTCTGTGTTTGCAGATGACCTGATCTTATGTACAGAAACCCTAAAGTTTCTACCAAAAAAACTGTTAGAACAAATGAATTCAATAAAGCTGTAGGATACAAAAATCAATATACAAAAGTCAGTAGCATTTCTACACACCAACCAAAAATCTGAAAAACAAATCTAGAAAAGAATCCCATTTACTATAGTATTTAAAAAATAGGAATAAATTTAACCAACAAAGTGAAAGATCTGCACACTGGAAACAAACTAAGGAAAAATTGAAGACAATTCAAATAAATAGAAAGATATCCCATTTCATGGATCGGATGAATTAATATTGTTAAAAATGTTTATACTACCCAAAGTGAGCTATAGATTAATGTAATTTCTAGCAAAATTCCCATATCATTTTTCATAGAAATAGAAAAATATCCTAAAATTCATATAAAACCATAAGAGACCTGAATAGCTAATGCATATTTGACCAAAAACAAAGCTAGAGGCATTACACCACCTGATTTCAAGATATACTACAAAGCTGTTGTAATCAAAGAGCATAGTATAGGCATAAAAAAGACACGTAGAGCAATGGAACAGAATAGAGATCCCCAAAATCCACACATTCGCAAAGGTGCCAAGAATACACAATAGAGAAAGGACAGTTTATTTAACATGTGGTGTTGGGTAAACTAGATGGCCACCTGCAGAATAAAATTGGACCCTGATCTCACACCATATACAGAAATCAACTCAAAATGGATTAAAGACTTAAGCATAAGAACTAAAACTGTAAAACTACTAGAAGAATACATAGCGGAAAAGCTTCTTGATAATGGTCTAAGCAATAATCTTTTGGATATGACTCTAACAGCACAGGCAACAAAAGCAAAAATACACAAATGGAATTGCAACAAACTGAAAATCTTCTGCACAGCAAAAAGGAAACAATAAAGTGAAGAGACAACCAATGGAATGGGGGAAATATTGGCAAGCCCTACATCTGATAAGGGGTTGATATCCAAAATATATAAGGAACTCAAATAACTCAATAACAATAAAACAAATAATCTGATTAAATGAGCAAAGGACCTGAATAGACATTCTCAAAAGAAGATGGCAATGGCCAATAGGTATGTGGAAAAATGCTCAATATCACTAACCATCAGGGAAATGTAAATATAAGCCACAAAGAGATATCTCACACCTGTTAGGATGACTGTTATCAAAAAGAGAAAGGATAATAAGCATTGGTGAGGATGTGGAGAAAAGGGAATGTTGTATACGGATGACGGGAGGTAAATTGAGATAGCCATTATGGAAAACAGTATGAAGGTGCCTCAAAAAATTAAAAACAGAACTACTAATTCAACAATCCCTCTTCTGGGTATAAATCCAAAGGAAATAAAATCATTGTGTTGAAGATATATTTGCATTCCCATGTTCATCGCAGCATTATTCACAATAGCCAAGATGTGGAATACACCTAATTGTCCATTGACAGATGAATGGATAAAGAAAATGTGGTATATATACACATAGAGTAGAATACTACTTAGCCTTTAAAAAGGAGGATATCCTGTCATTTGGGACAACCTGGATAGATCTGGAGAATATTATAAGTGAAATAAGCCAGACACAAAAAGACAAGCCTTGCATGATCTGATATAGAATCTAAAGAAGTTGAACTCATAGAAGCAGAGTGAAGAACAATGGTTGCCAGGGGATGGGGTGAGGGGTGGCAGAGAAATAAGGAGATATTAGTGAACGTACAAAGTTTCAGTCAGACAGGATGAGTTCTGGATATCTATTGTACAGCATGATGGCTATAGTTAATACAATGTATTTTATACTTGAATATTGCTAAGAGAGTAGCTCTTAAGTGTTCTCAGCACAAAATATGTGAGGTAATGAACATGTTAATTAGCTTGATTTAATCACTCCACAAAGTACACATATATCAAAACATCACATTGTATACCTTAAATTTACTCCATTTTTATTTGTCAATTATACCTTAAAAACTACGGGGAAGGAGGGAGGCTGTGGAGAAGAAACAACCCTGCCAACATCTTGACCTCTGACTTCTAGCCTCTAGGTTCCAGAATTGTGAGAAAATAAATTTCTGTTGTTTAAACCACCCAGCCTGTGGTCTTTCATTATGGCAGCCCTGGCAAGTGAATGCAGGCAGGTGCAATCCTAAATCATTTCTTTTTTTTGTTTGTTTTTGTTTTGGAGACAGAGTCTTAGGAGTCTCACTCCGTTGCCCCAGGCTGGAGTGCAGTGGCACAATCTCAGCTCATGCAACCTCCATGCCCCAGGTTCAAGTGATTCTCCTGCCTCAGCCTCCCAAGTAGCTGGGATTACAGGCACTTGCCACCATGTCCGGGTGATTTTTGTATTTTTAGTAGAGACAGAGTTTCACCATGTTGGCCAGGCTGGTCTTGAACTCCTGACCTCAGGTGATCTGCCTGCCTCAGCCTCCCAAAGTACTGGGATTACAGGCATGAGCCACCACACCCAGCCCAGCATCATTTCTTCAAAATTTTTTTCATTCTCTTATTTTGCAGAGAAATATATAAGATTTTTTTTTAGACTAAACTGAAAGTAAATTTATTAGAAAATACATGTTTAACAGACAGAATGTAAATTTTGTAGAAATTAGACTATTTAGTCTAAAAGACACTTGTCTTTATATTCAAAAAGACTTATCAGAAAGGCAAAAAAATTATTTCAGGAAGGTTGTGTGGCCTTTTATTAAGGTGGCCTTATTTATTTATTTATTTATTTATTTATTATTATTATACTTTAAGTTTTAGGGTACATGTGCACAATGTGCAGGTTAGTTACATATGTATACATGTGCCATGCTGGTGTGCTGTACCCATCAACTCATCATTTAGCACTAGGTATATCTCCTAATGCTATCCCTCCCCCCTCCCCGCACCCCACCACAGTTCCCAGAGTGTGATATTCCCCTTCCTCTGTCCATGTGTTCTCATTGTTCAATTCCCACCTATGAGTGAGAATATGTGGTGTTTGGTTTTTTGTTCTTGCGATAGTTTACTGAGAATGATGATTTCCAATTTCATCCATGTCCCTACAAAGGACATGAACTCATCATTTTTTATGGCTGCATAGTATTCCACGGTGTATATGTGCCACATTTTCTTAATCCAGTCTGTCATTGTTGGACATTTGGGTTGGTTCCAAGTCTTTGCTATTGTGAATAGTGCTGCAATAAACATATGTGTGCATGTGTCTTTATAGCAGCATGATTTATAGTCCTTTGGGTATATACCCAGTAATGGAATGGCTGGGTCAAATGGTATTTCTAGTTCTAGATCCCTGAGGAATCGCCACACTGACTTCCACAATGGTTGATCTACTTTACAGTCCCACCAACAGTGTAAAAGTGTTCCAATTTCTCCACATCCTCTCCAGCACCTGTTGTTTCCTGACTTTTTAATGATCACCATTCTAACTGGTGTGAGATGGTATCTCATTGTGGTTTTGATTTGCATTTCTCTGATGGCGAGTGATGGTGAGCATTTTTTCATGTGTTTTTTGGCTGGCTGGTTCAATATACGCAAATCAATAAATGTAATCCAGCATATAAACAGAACCAAAGACAAAAACCACATGATTATCTCAATAGATGCAGAAAAGGCCTTTGACAAAATTCAACAACTCTTCATGCTAAAAGCTCTCAATAAATTAGGTATTGATGGGATGTATCTCAAAATAATAAGAGCTATCTATGACAAACCCACAGCCAATATCATACTGAATGAGCAAAAACTGGAAGCATTCCCTTTGAAAACTGGCACAAGACAGGGATGCCCTCTCTCACCACTCCTATTTAACATAGTGTTGGAAGTTCTGGCCAGGGCAATTAGGCAGGAGAAGGAAATAAAGGGTATTCAATTAGGAAAAGAGGAAGTCAAATTGTCCCTGTTTGCAGATGACATGATTGTATATCTAGAAAACCCCATTGTCTCAGCCCAAAATCTCCTTAAGATTTGGTTTTTTAATTTAAACACATCGAAACCATGATTGGGGATACATGTCTTCTCTAGCATGCTGCAGTAGCATGGGGTGCGGGGAGGGGAATTTAATGCTCTGTCTAAAGATACAGCTCACCATTATTTACTTCTGAAAAAATGAAGTTGAATCTAATCCTGTCAACAATCAACCTTACACAACCCATGCACTCAGTTGGATCAGACATGTTCTGGGGTTTGTGTTTTGCAACTATACTGTCTTGATGAGCCCCAGCAACAGAGTTCTTAACATTATTAGATCCAGGACAGCGGCCTTTATGGAAGGAGCAGTCAGCCAGCAGCAGCTCCCTAACAATCCCACAAGCTTAGATCGTCTCTACCCAGGCAGCATGGTAGAGAATTCTGGTAGGCCCAAACATTTGCTAATAAGAGAGCTTGGAAAGATTGAGAGTTCTTTTAGATAAAAAATATAAAATAAGACAAAAAGAAACAAAGAATACATGTTCACTATGCAGCACTCAGAGAGGCAGAAGAAAGTAAATGTTATTGGAAGCCCCATCACTCAGAGAGAAATCACCATTAACATTTTGGTGTATCTTGGAAGTTTGAGATATATAGATAGGAATAAATATAACTGCAGTAGTACCCCTTCATCTACGTTTTCACTTTCCACAATTTCAGTTGCCCATGATCACAGTCTGAAAATAGGTAAATACAATGCAATATTTTTAGAGAGACCACATTCACTTTTTGAGAGAGACCACATGTAACTTTCATTACAGTATAATTGTTCTATTTTATTATTAGTCTCTTACTGTAGCTAATTTATAAATTAAACTTTCTCATAGGTATGTATGTACAAGAATAAGCATAGTGTATATATATATATGTATATACACACACACACACATACATATATATGGTTTGGTACAATCCATGGTTTCAGGTATTCACTGGGGGTCTTGGAATGTATCCCTTGAGGATAACGGGGACTACTGTACATAGATATATACATTTAGTTGTAATACTGTATAAATTTTATTATAAGGGTGTACCTTGGATTTATTTATTTAGATGTACCATAATTTAACCAATCCTTTTCTGATGATCCTTGCATTAGTCAGAACTCTTTCTTTTGCAAATGACAAAAACTCACCTTAAAACCAACTTAAAAGAAACAAAGAAATATATTGGCTTTAATAACTGGGAGGCTCAGGCACAGCTGAAACAGGGAATCAAAGGATGTCAGACTTCTGTCTCTCCAGCCATGGTAGGCTCTCCCCATATGCTCTGTGAAATGGCTACCAGCTGCTCTAGACTCATTTTCTGTAGGTTTAATAATCTGTGGCAGAGATTGCTATTAGCCTACCCAGTATCCTACTAGAACCCCATTTTTATTTAGGGAATCAGTGTGCCCAGGTAAAAACTACATTTCTGAGACTCCCTTGCAGGTAGGATATCCACATACAAGACAATAAAGTTAAAGTCCTACCTCCCACCAGATACACAAACATTAAGTCTAAGTGAAAAATAGGCCTAAATGAAAGAGCTAAAACTATACAACTCTTTGAAGAAAACATAAATCTTTGTGACCATGGGTTAGACAAAGCCTTCTTAGTTATGATACTAAAAGCACAAATGACAAAAGGAAAACTAGATAAATTAGACTTCCAGGTTAAAACTTTGATGTTCCAAATGACATTATTAAGGAGGTTTAAAGACAACTACAGAATGGGAGAAAATATTTGCAAATCATATATCTGAGAAGGGCCTAGTATTCAGAATACATACACAAGAACTTTTACAACTTAAAAAGACAACCCAATTAAAAAATGGGCAGAGGACTTAAACATTTCTCCAAAGAAGATATGCGTGGCCAATAAGCACATGGAAAGACGCTGAACATCATTAGTCATCAAGGAAATACAAATCAAAACATGAGCTATCACTTCAAACCCACTAAGATGGTTAAAATAAAAAGACAGTCAATAGCGAGTGTTGGTGAGGATGCGGAGAAATTGAAACACTCATAGATTGTTGTTGGGATTGTAAAATGATGCAGCTACTTTGAAAAACAGTTTTGCAGTTTCTCAAAATGCTAGACATAGAGTTACCATATGACCCAGCAATTCCACAACTAGGTATACGCCCAAGAGAAATAAAAACATATAAAAGAAAAATTTTTAAAGAACTAAAAAAAGTGAAAACATATGCCCACGCACAAACTTGTATCCAAATGTTTCTAGCAGCGTTATTCATAACAGACAAAAAAGTGAAAACAACTGAAATGTCCATCAAATAATGAACGGATAAACAAAATGTGGTATAACTGTAAAATGGAATGAATGTTATTCAGCCATAAACAGAAACAAAGCACTGATACATGGTACAGCATGGATGAAGTTTGAAAACATTACACTAAATGAAAGCCAGTCACAAAAGACCAATATGGTATGGTTCCATTAAAGGTCCAGAACAGGCAAATATAGAGAGATAGAAAGATTAGTGGTTGTCTAGGGCAGGGGGTGGAATGGGAGATGGAGAATAGGAAATGACTTCTAATGAGTCATGGGGGTCGGGCGCAGTGGCTCATACCTGTAATCCCAGCACTCTGGGAGGCCGAGGCGGTGGTGGGGGGAAATCATTTGAGGTCAGGAATTCAAGACCAGCCTGGCCAAGATGGCGAAACCCCCTCTCTACTAAAAATACAAAAATTGGCCAGGCGTGGTGGCAGGCGCCTATAATCCCAGCTACTTGGGAGGCTGAGGCAGGAGAATCACTTGAACCTGGGAGGTGGAGCTTGCAGTGAGCCGAGATCTTGCCACTGCACTCCAGCCTCGGTGACAGAGCGAGACTCCATTTCAAAAAAAAAAAAAAAAAAAAAGAAAGAAAAAGAAAAAAAGAGTAGTAGGGGGTTTCTTTTTGGAATGATGAAAGTGTTCTATAATTAGATCTCAGGAAGAGTTGTGCAACTCTGAATATACTAAAACCAAGGAATTGTACACTGTTAAGTGTGTGAATTACATGATATGAGTTATATCTTAACAAAGCTGCTCAAAAAATAAACCTAGCCTCTTATTTTATTTACCTTTTGATCTGAAGACAATCTTCTATTATCTGATAACTTCACCTGTACCTGCTCATGTATCTACCTCTAGAACTTCTGTTGCATATGGTAAACATATTTCCAAGACCTCTCCTCCATTCAAGGCCAACCTGGAAGTCACCATTCACATGTGATAAAAGGTGTTCCAGCAACCCACCCCCAACCCCACTCCTGGCCCCGGTGGAGTTTTGCATCACCATGGCTCTTTCTGGGCCCTTCATTGTTTGCCGTTTCTCACAATTTCTCTGTCTCTTTCTTAGGGGCTTGGGAGAATCCCTTAGGCCTGTCTTCTAATTGAGTGGTTCCAAAATCTGGGTAACCCATCAAAATACTTCCAGGCTTTTGTTAACGCTGTGGGTCCTTAGCCACCACCTGAGGATTCTGATTCTACAAGCCAAGGGTAGGGCCCAGAGACTCTTTTTAATACAGTGCTCTGGATGATTGGTGACTTTCAGCTAGTTTGGCATTTGGAAACAGCTTTTATAACTCACTAATTCCTCGTTCTGTGATATCCATCCTGCTATTTCCTGCTCTATTGAGAATTTTATTTGAACAGTGTGTTTCATCTCTAAGAACTTTACGTTGTTCTCAGACTGCTCTTTTTCATAACAGTTTTTTTTCTGCTTTATCACTGCAATGTCCTCTCAAATCTCACTGAGAATACTAATCAGAGGATTTTTTAAAAGTTTTTTTGTCTGTATTATTTTCGGTGTGTGCACGGAGTACTCACATTCTGAGACTTTTCTTCCTTGGCCTGTGCTGTCAGCGTGGCAGAGCCTCCATACACAGGGAGGCCACTTGGCAGGATGAAGACTAGCGCTAAAGTGAAGCTACCGCCTCAGCATGGCTGGGAATTTCCATCAACAGGCACCCAACAATTATTATCCGACATCTCCTAAGGCAGCGGTTTTCTACCTTGGCTGTATATTAAAATTATCTGGGAAGCTCTTAAAACTTCCAAAACCTGGGCAAGCAACGAAACCAGGTCTCAGGCATCGGTAACTGCCAAAAGCTTCCCAGGTGATTTCAATATGTATTCAAAGTGGCAAACTGCTAATCTAAATCAACCCTTCTCAGAAGTTCATGTGATGTGAATCACTTGGAGATCTTAGTAAAAAGTAGATCCTGATTCATAACATGTGACATGGAGCTTCAGAGTCTGCATCTCTAACAAGCTTCCACGTGATGCCAATCCTGCCACCCTCGGTTCCGTTCTTTGACTATTAAGGGTCTATAACAGTGGGTCTCAAAATGTGTTGTCTGGACCAGCAGCAGCAATGTCACCTGGATCCTTCTTAGAAATTCAGTTCTCCGGACCGATCCCAGACCTTCTGAATCAGAAACTCAGGGAGTGGGGCCCAGCATCTGTGTTTTAACTTCCCAGTGATGTGAATGCTTGCTCAAGTTTGTAGAGCATACTTCTCTAAGCATGAGCCTCTGAGCCCCTGAGCCCCTTCAACAAAAACCATGTGGCTTTATAGTGTGCACATTTACGGACCCCTTCCTAGGCCACCCCATCAGACTCTCAGAAGGTGAAGTGGCAGATTGTGCATTTTTAACAAGTTTCCCAGGTGATGCTGATGTATAGCCTAACATTTAAGAACGGCTGTCTCTGGCACCTCGGCCCTGTGAGGCCTCTGAGAATGTTTCAGTGTCCCAACATTGAAGCAGTTTTGGTTATTTCGATGCCCCAGGCTATTTCTACCTGGTTAATTACCTGTGTAGAAGCTTAACACGATTAACTCAGGTGGATACCATCTTGGATGTCCCATAGAACCCTATAATTATGTGTGAAATACACATTTAATTTAAGCACAAGGGGAAAGATTACCCTGATGACTCTGAGGCCGTAGGGTATACAGAGCAGATTCTGAGCAGAGCTTGGAGCTGTTTCCTCCTAGACCTATGCCATAGCCATCTAAGGCCAGTAGAATGTTCAAGATTTGGGCTTTCCTGATCCCCAAGTTAGTCTTGATAGTATCCACTGAAGCATTAATGCCACTAGTTTGCCTAAACTCAGAAAAAAATATACTTGAGTGTTTAGTTTAATAACCAGCAGAGATCAAGGTGTAATTATTTGGGTAATTTGACCACAAAATATGCAAATAAAATATAATTTTTCCCCAAAATATGTGTTTAAGTTCTGAGTTGTCAAAATCTCATTGGTCTCTTCCTTTGACTTGTGCAGAAACTGCGTCTGTAAGTGTTTGTTTTTGCAGAGAATACATTTTAATGTGCTATGCTATGACGTATTAAATGAGTGGAGAGACTTTGGTTCAGAAATTCTTTTTTTCCTCTGTACTAGCCAAGCATTTCAAATGATTTGGCTTTGGCTTCAGTGTTCCTTTGGAGAGCTGATTTTTTTGTTGTTTTTTTTGTTTTGGGGGGTGGGAGTTAGCCTCAGCCATTACCAAAGGAAAAAAATCAACTCCAAAGTGCAAAAAGAACAGCCAAAGGAGCTCCAGAACTGCCCACCCCACCCCTGGGCAGAAAAAGTAAAATCACAACACAAAACAGCGCAACAGGCCGTTCTTTGGGGAGTGTTTCCTGCCCAGGGCCTGCTTTCCCTGCTGGTTCCTGGGCTGCCGCTGGAAAGGGGCCAGGCTTCGGCACCTCCTTGCCTTTGATTGCTGTTTATCCCCTGAAACATGATTAGGTATAATTATGTATAATCTCTCCCTTGTTTACCCTTCTCCACCGAAGCTTGAACGTGGTTCAATTGTGTCTTTCTCTTTGCTCTGCCTGAGCACAGCAAAGAAACATTTCCCGTATTTTCAACTTTATTTTTTTTTTAAGAAATAGAGGCATTAGGTATCCATTTGTCCCTTCATTCTCCCAAGCCTGACATTCTGGCAATTTCTGAATTGTTTCATTCAACAACAACAGTTGAGTGCCAAGCATGGTGCTAAGTACCTTGGAGGAGTTAGAAGTGAAACCTAAATAGACCCTTCTCCCAAGGATTTCCTATAGTAAGTGTCTCTTCATATGGGAAAAGAGTGTAATTGGAACATAATGGGAAGAAATAAAGCTACTCATCTTTTCTTAACCAACAACATACCAATTGTCAATATTTTCTCTCTTGTAGTTATTTGCTAGTTTAATTCTTGACCCTGAATTAATCATTGATAGCTGAGTTTATTAGAGGCAGGGATCTACGAGTATCCTATTTGGTTTCTTCCACTATAG
The DNA here is from genome assembly GCF_028885625.2 of Pongo pygmaeus. NCBI lineage: Eukaryota > Metazoa > Chordata > Mammalia > Primates > Hominidae > Pongo > Pongo pygmaeus. The sequence goes on from NC_072389.2 coordinate 78,574,785, forward strand.
GCCATCTCTACTGCTCTGTTTTCAAGGAAGTTGAGTATTTTACATGCAAAGAAGATCCCTAAACCAGAATTGGCACATGAATACACGTATGTAAGGGTATGAATCGTGCACGTAGGCTCTGGGCACAGTTGCACAGGATCCCATGCTCAGAAGGACCCTGTGCTTGGTTTAATGTCCTCCTGTCACCACCTTGACATTCTTAATAGTTGAACAAGGGATTCTGCATTTTCATTTTGTACTGGGCCCCACAAGTTATGCAGCGTTTTCTGCATGTACCCCAGAACCTATTTTTTCTGTGACATTCTCATCCAACTTTGAGCGTAAATGAATGGAAGTTCATCCAGAATCTGATGGCATAGAGCGAAAGGGGAAAGAGCAGAGTTTGTGTGTGTGTTCATGTGCTAATGACTTTTGTGGCACTCCTCCAGCCTATGTTTAGATTTCTTTAACATGCCTATTAATCTTGTCAAGTTTCAGCCCAGCTCTTCTGAAATAGAACTGACCCCCAAAATCTCCTGGCAATGGGCTGTTCAGGCCTGTCCCCTTTCTCAGAGTATCCAGCTCACTGAGGGGGCTGCTAAAGGAATATCTGTCTCCCTTAGAGGGAAACTGCTAATTCCCAGGGATTGAGTTTAGAAGACAGACCAAGAGTGTGCAAAAGAGTGAAAAATGACTTCCCCCACACCCTTCTAGGTTCCTTGGCTGGGCTATGATTTAAATTGACGTGAGACAGATTAACAGGAGGAAAGCCACATTTAATTGTGTACACATGGGAGTCCCACAAAATATGAGACTCAAAGAAGGGTGAGATGACTGAAGCCTGTATGGCAGCCTGAGCTACAGAAGGAAATAGGGGCTTGGGGCTTCTGGGGGTGGTGGCGACACAAGTTATGGGAGGGTGAGAGAGGAATTATACAGTGAATAAATGTTGTCTTGTTAGGCAGATAAAAAGTCTCTCCCTTAGTAAAAAGTTGTCTGGGCTGGGCATGGTGGCTCACACCTGTAATCCCAGCACTTTGGAAAGCAAAGGTGGGTGGATCACTTGAGGCCAGGAGTTTGAGAGCAGCCTGGCCGACATGGTGAAACTCCACCTTTACTAAAAATACAAAACTTAGTTGGGCATGGTGGTGCACACCTGTAATCCTAGCTACTGGGGAGGCTGAGGCACGAGGATCTCTTGAACCCAGGAGGCGGATGTTGCAGTGAGCCAAGATTATGCAACTGCACTCCAGCCTGGGCAACAGAGTAAGACTGTCTCAGACAAAATAAACAAACAAAAAGTTGTCTGGAGCAGTTCTCAGGAGAAGAGATGACTGTCTGTCTTGGCGTGGTGTCCAGTCTCCTCTCCTGTGATTGGAGTTAATCTTCCCATGTTGATAAGATTCCCAGAGAGCAGATTCACAATAATTGAGTTTTTTTTGGAGGATCCATCTTTAGGCAGATAAGGGGTCTCAGGGAAAACCTCTGCCTGAATTCGCTGTTCCCCAAGTGCCCTCTGTTCAAAGTAATCAGCACAGCAAAGTGGCATATTTTGGGGTAGCATTTCTGGAACTCCTTCCTTCAAGTGTAACCAACACTTGCAGGGGGAATATTTGATAAGCCATTTCCCAAGGGAGGGGAGATGGAACCTGTTTGCCAAAACAACAGGCAATTACATAAGGGGAAGCCAGTGTTCACTCTCTAAAACCTTAATTTTTAGATTCTGGAAGGAGAGAGGGGAAGGTTACTTCCTGAGCTGTGAAGAGGTTCAGACCCTTCTCTAAAAAGGGTTCTGGGAGAGAGAGTCTCCCAGGCCTGTCTGCACAGCCCAGTGGTGATGAAGAAAAATGTATTTTCCTTTGACACCCTCCTTTGAGTGGTCTTATAAGGTTTGCTTTGTTTTTGGTAAGGCAAATATTGGCAAAGAAATCGATTTGGTTTTTGTTTTGTTTTTAAGAAGAAAAGCAAAATCTTAAAAACCAGAGCTTTAAAAAGCCTGGAAGAAAATATGCCAAAATATTTTAACACTTGATTTTGGATGGTAGGCGGATGAGTGGGGTTTTTCCCTCTTCTTTTTACTTCAGGCTTTTCAAAAATTTTACGGCCATATCTGATCATTTTTATAATATAAGATGTAAGTTTATCTAACATTTAAAATTAAAGGTTTAGAATTTTAAAATAAAGATATGAGCATATATTTAAACATGCTTGGGTCACCTACCTCAGCTGAGAGCTTTCTCCTGTCAGTTTCCGACACTAAACCTTAATGAAGAAGGTAGGAAATCAGTTGACTTACTCTTCTCACTTTGACATTTTTAAATCTTAGGGGATACGTGTATGCAAACGGGAATGTGAGCTATGGTTGGCAGAATTTATTTCTACCTGCGGAACATTCCCACCTGAATCTCCAGTATTCCTCTGCAATTTTCAGAGCAGAGAGAATCAAAGCCATTAAAAAGCTGACTGTGACATCAGGCTGAAGAGAGGCACAGATGTCCTCCCCAGAAACACTACTTGCTCTTACCCAGGCAACAGAGGCTTGAGGACTAACCTTGTAAATTACCTGGCATGTGTAAGTAACAATGTTTGCAAGAAAGTCTTTCAACCTTTTTTTTTCCCCAAGACACTACTGGTGGCTCTTTCAAGTTCCAATTATAAATTTCCAAACCCCAGACATTTGGGTGCCAGGCTGAAACAGGGACTGTTCCTGCTAAGACTTGTAGTAAATTGCAACAGTGTGGAAAGTGGGCGGTTTGTTTCCCAGAGTTCAAGCAGGGACTGTAACTGCCAGTGCCATCTCTTTGAGATGCTTCGTGCCTGGGGCTCCTAGCTCGTCCAGGTTGGGAAATAGCTCTCGTACCCGGAAGACGCTGGCCAGAGGAGTGACCAGCAGGAGACAGAACTCAGGCCTGAGGGCTCTAGGTTCATCAACAAAAAAAGTAACTGCTTAATGCGGCTTCCAGCTATGAGAAGAATATAAATGAACACCGTGTTCTTCCAAAGGCCTCTAATCTGAGACACCCAGGGATGATACATATGTATGTGTTAAATTTATCTATAAAGAGTCAGGACTTGTGGATGTCCCTTTATGGCTTACAAGCCGAAATGTGTGCAGCAATGGAAGTTAACTTCACAGGTATGGCCTTGTTTCAGACAAAAGGTCACTGGGCTGTCACTGAGAGACTCAGTGAGGAAAAAAAAATGGTGCAAAACGCCTCAGGATGGCAGCATCTTGACTTGGGTAAACACCAGTGTACCGCATGTCTTCTGCATGCATATACACGTATGTCTATACCTCAGTCAGATGAAGAGCACCACAAAACTGGTATTTAAGTGATTAAGAGTATTTGAAATTTTATTGATTCTAGAAGACGCAGCATATGAAAAGAGACTGGGCAAGCAGAAAGGAGTCTGTAAGCTGCAAATGAGAGAAGGATGTGCTGTCTCTGTGGGTGACTGGGAAGTGCTGGGCGTGGAGAGAAATACTCGAATTAGCCACCACCCAAATACGCTAAGCCAGATGAAATACGGCTGCTGGCTCGCCTGAATGTGGCAATTCCAAAGGTATGGAGGCAAATCTGACTGTACAACCTGCCCCCTCACAGGTTGGCAGCAAGCCCCATAATTCAGAAAAAAGGAGATGATGTCAGAAAGACCCTCTCCTCCAAAATACAGCCTCTCAGGTCAGAAGGAAGGCACAGCCTTCTTCCTAACACATCAGAGGGTTTCCTGAAGCAGTCAGCGAGAGACACGTCAGCACTCGGGAAAATGCAGATGCCTGGACTTCTAATACCTGGGATTCCAGGCAGGAAAGGACAGCTTGGATTTTGATATAGATGGTACCACTTGAACTGGGAATGAACCAGTCCTAGAGCAGGTTTCTTAGGAGAAAAAGCTCTAAAAACAAACAAAAACCCTGAGAGAAGATGGTCATCCTTTCAAGAGGCATCTATAAGAGTTGTAACACTAACTAGATGTGAGGCCTGGGCCAGGACAGAGAGAGATCATGACTAGCAGGAAAAATGCAAGATAATGTGGGACACAGGAAACTCTGGAGGTCCAAGGGCAGTTCTGGGAATGCTTCAAGTCTTCCCCTGTTGGTGGAAGCTGGGGCTGGGGACAGCAGGAGAACCAAGAGCTATTTGGAAAAGGGTGACGACTTCTAGAAGCACCTGTTGCTAAATCTGAACTTGAAAGTTACAGTACAGAAAGCATGGACTGTGACATCAGAGAGATCTGACTTCATTGCTTCCTACCTTCCCATGCTTGGCTTAGTTAACCCATTTGAGCCTCAGTTTGTGAATAATAAAACCTACTTCACAGGGCTATTGGGAGGATTTAACAACAAAATACTGACAAATGGGCACTCAAAACATGTTAGCTCCTTTCTCCTTCATTTTATCCCCTAGATAACCTTTTGATTCATGTCTTTTACTCTTTTTGTCCAGTTATGCTTTTCTTCAGTTTCAGCTCCCTCTATTGTCTTTCAAACAATGGTGGAGGCTGAAGGTATATTTCAACCCCCCTTATCCTTGGCCATGCCTCCAAGAACTCAGAGCTCTGAGACCTACTTCCTCCTCATTGTCAGACAGGTTAGACACACAGAGGGCTCCTAAACACCACAGAGCTGACAGTGAAGCCCCATGTTGGCTTTGATCTGAATCTCCCTTCTAGAATAGTCTTGAGGACTTCATTTCTTTTGGGGCAGGCCACTCATAACTTGAAATTGGATTATTGTCATTCTTGTGCCCAATAATGCTCAATTGTAAGGTTCTTCCAAAATCTTTAAGAAATCGTCATGCTCAGCCTCCGATGCTGACACTCTTGGACCAAATACAGCTGACCTTGTTCTAATTTGCGCAGCTGATAACTCTGGGATCTGTTCACTGTTTTGAAGATAAACCAAAACTAGGTCAGGCTCTTATCCAAGGCTAAAATCAGCACACGATGTTGAGGAAAGCAGTCAACAAACATAAAGACAATTAAGTTCTTTGTGTTACTTGTATTAGATAATATGTTCTCATGGTTAAAAATATTTTAAAAATATATAAAAAGTGATAGTGAAAGTTTTCTCTCACATCCCCCATCCATCTTGTTCTCTATTTCTTTCCCCCAAGACACAATCCCCATTTTACTATTTCACATTTCCCTCCACTTTTCTTTATGCCCATGTAAATATATATTTTTATTTTCTCCCCTTCTCGCCCAAAAGGTAACAACCATATACCTTGTTCTGCATCTTCGCTTTTTCTACTTGGCGATACACCTATATATTTTAACAAATAAAATATACATAAAATATATAGAGAGATCCTTATGTAATTTTCCTTGCATTTTACAAATGCATGATATTCCATAGTGTGTATTTACTGGTTCAATCAGATCCCAAATGATAGACACTTGGGCTGTTTTCAATCTTTGCCAAGATAAACAATGCAGCAATAGCTTAACTTAGGCATCTGTCATTTTGTACCTGTGTGGGTAGATCTGTAGGATGAATTATCAGAAATAGGCTATTGGGGTAGAAGGTCAATGCCTTGTATTTTAATAGATATTATCAAATTGCTCTCCACAGAGCTGCGGCATTGTGGACTTCCCCCAGCATATAAGTATAGGGGAATGCCTGTTTTCCCGTAGCCTCACCAACAGAGGATGTTGTCAAATGTTTGAATTTTTGCCAATCAGATATGTAAAAATTGATACCTTAACATCATTTCAAATGGCATCTTATTACATTACTCTTATTATGAGTTAGGATGAGATCTTTTCATATATTTAAGGATCACTTGCATTTTTTCTCTGAATAGCCAATGTCCTTTGCCAATTTTCTATCAAGTCATTGGTCTTTATTTTATCAATTTTTAGGCCTCTCTATATAAAGAAAGAGTAATCCTTTTTCTGATGAGTTCTTTTTTTCTATATTTGTCATTTGTCTTTTGACTTTTTATATAAATTTATTTATCATAGTTTTTATTTGTGAACTTTTGGGGTTTGAGTCATTAGAAAGGTTTTTCCTACTCCAATGTTATAGCAGTTGCTCCATTGTTATATTTGTCCATGTTTTCGTCTAGCATTTGTATGATTTTATGTTTATATTAAAACATATACTTGATCCATATGGAGTTTGTTCTAGTATACAGTGGTATACAGTATAAGGTAGGGATCCAAATTTACCTTTTTCCAGAGGGCTGTACACTTTTTCAAATACATTTACTTATAAATCCATCTTTACCTGCACTGATTTAAGATATACCCTTTATATGATACATATTACACTCATGTATTTCAGTCTATTTCTGGATTGCCTCTTCTGCTTCATACAACCCTGGAGGTATATCAATGAGTGATTAAGAACATAAGGCTTGGAATCAAGTTACCCAGATTATTTTATTCCAGGTAGTTTGACTCCAAACATGCCAGCATGGTAGCATGCACCTGCAGTGCCGGCTACTTAGGAGGCTAAGGCAGGACCAGGCTACTTGAGACCAGGAGTTTGAGGCTATTGTGCACTATGATGACACCTGTCAATAATCACTGCACTCCAGCCTGGGCAAGATAGTGAGACCTCATCTCTAAAATAATTTTTTTTTGAGATGGCGTCTCACTCTGTCGCCCAGGCTGAAGTGTAGTAGTGACATCTCAGCTCACTGCAACCTCCACCTCCCGGGTTCAAGTGATTCTCCTGCCTCAGCCTCCTGAGTAGCTGGGATTACAGTCGTGTGCCACCACACCTGGCTAATTTTTGTATTTTAGTAGAGATAGGGTTTCACCGTGTTGGCCAGGCTGGTCTTGAACTCCTGACCTCAAGTGATCCCCCCGCCTTGGCCTACCAAAGTGCTGGGATTATAGGTGTGAGCCACCGCACCCGGCCTAAAACAAAATTTTTACAAAATCAAAGCCTGTGTGACCTGGAATAATTTATCAGCTTTTTCAACCTGTAAAATGGGATTAAATGTGCCTTGAGTGTGCCTGGCACAGGGGCACACTCAAACAATGTCAACAATGAGGATCATAATGTTGGTATGTTTTCCAACTGCTGGAGGGAGCGCCTCATCCTTGTCCCTTTATGTAGGACCTCTGTAAGGATGCTGCTGTTTGTACCACAAGTCCTCTCCTTGTGTTCCTGAAGTGGCTGAAGCATGACTGTACCAGCAGAGTTCCCTACCATATGGGAGATGCCCGGCAATCTCTGCACATTCCAAGCCCCTGTGGAAATGGTTCTATCCTCCAGTGCCTCTCTGCAGACCTCAGGCCCAAGTCCTTGGGGGAGGGGCTGTGGAAAAAGTTCCCAGACTGACATCAGGCCCTCCCTTCATAGGCTCCAACAAATGCCTTCCCTTCTCTTTCATACTAAACCTTCATATAAATCAACTCCTCATTGTGGATCTGTCCTTCTATTCATCAGACATTCCTAGACAGGTTTGAATCTCATCGGAGACATAGGACAGGTCTGTCTCAATCTCTCTCTCTCTTACACACACACACACACACACACACACAACTCTTACACACACAGATAAACACATGCATATCATCAGAGACCTGTGGATCTAAGAATGTGAAGGAATGAGTCCTGAGGGATTGAAGAGAGAGGCCATTTGCAATTCCAAAAAGCCCTGCAATCTCAGAATGGAAATGTGAGTTAGAAACCCAGTGTCACTCAATGTTCAGGCTTTCAACTGTCTATCCGTGTTCAAGATCTCTCATTGTGCAGACCACAAGTAGGTTTTGTGCAGGACAGCAAAAGAAAGTGATACCCCAGTTTTTTTGTTTTGTTTTGTTTTGTTTTTTTTTTTATTTTCCTTTTTTGAGACAGAGTTTCACTCTTGTCATCCAGGCTGGAGTGCAATCGCTGGATCTTGGCTCACTGCAACCTCCACCCCCCAGGTTCAAGCGATTCTCCTGCCTCAGCCTCCCAAGTAGCTGGGATTACAGGCATGCGCCACCACACCCGGATAACTTTCGTATTTTTAGTAGAGAGGGAGTTTCACCACGTTGGCCAGGCTGGTCTCAAACTCCTAATCTCAGGTAATCTGCCCGCCTCAGCCTCCCAAAGTGCTGGGATTACAAGTGCGCACCACCACACCCGGCCATGATACCCCAGTTTTTACCTCAAAGGGTTTGCAATTTAACATGTACAAAAACTACGCAGATATACATCAAGCAAAAGAGAAGCTAGACCATGATATCCTCAACACGTTGGGCCACATTTCCTTCAGTAATGGCTACATGATTGGAAATCCATATGTGAGCCGAGCACATTGCTTTTCAGTTGATGATAATGATAAAGTATACACTAAACATACAAAAATACCAAAGTGGTTTAAAGAAACCCCAGTTACATCAACTTTATATATAGAAGTGCATAGTTAAGGTCTCATGTGAATCACTGATCAATTTGGACCAAGTCAATGAAAACAGAGCTATTTAACAGACCGAGCATATAAAATGCAGGTAAACATTTACTTTGTTTCTTAATCCCTCTGGCTCTTCTCATGGACTCTCCACAGTTTTAACCACTCAGCAACTTCAAGGACACAACAGAGTCACTGAAAATTCAGAGTCCCAATAATCCACATTAAGCATTTGAGGGCAGGATAAGAGCTAAATGACTTTCCTCTTTTCAGGAGTCTCTCGTGGTGGTTTGTTATTCAATTTGGGTGGAAATAGCCACCATAACGACAGCATCTAGTACTATTTAAGTCCTTGCTATGGGCCAAACACGGTGCCATGTGTTTGACTTGAGTTTTTATTTAATAACTAACAGCAGCTGTCTGAAGAAAGTACTATTATTTTTTCCATTTTGGAATGAGGAGATTGAAACCTTGATAAATTTAGGTGGCTTTCCCTAGGTCCCAGAGTTACCAAGTGGCAGAGCTTGAACTCAGGTCTGTCAAAGTCCATACTCATAACCTAGAGCTAATCGCACTTGGCCTTCAATTACAAGGACTAATTGGATCAAGCCTGGGATCAGGCCTGGAGGCACCAGACACAGCAGTAACAGGGGCAGGTGGTTCGATCCCACTCTGTTCCAATTCATGTGGGTGAGCCCATTGCTGAACAGTCTCTTTGCCTAAAAATATCAGGCAGCCCACACCCTGGAGCCCTGAAGCTGCTTATGCAATGCCCTAGAACTAGGAAGTGTTTCATAAAACCTTCATAAAGACTTTTGACCACTGTGATGATGATGGTAGGGGGAGGAAAGGAGGGAAAATGAAAGCTAGAAAGGCTAAGAAAGACAACCATAGAAGTGGTGTAAACAAGTCGTGGTCCCACGATGTCTGGTCCCCTAACTGAAGTGCCCTGCCAAGTTCCAGGGTCCCTCTTAGAGAGGCTCATCCAGGTCAGCTTGGCAAACCACCTTTACCTGTGTCTTACCTCACAGACCCTTCCTGGAACAAATGTGAGTTCCGAGGAGTAGCTAAGGGTAGCTGAGTCACTGTCATAGTTGTTCAATCCATTCAACAAATATCTATTTATCGCCTACCATATGCTAGGCACTGTTTTAGAATGTGAGAATAAAGCAAAAAACAAATCCCAGGTGGAACTCAAGAAAATTACATTCTACGAGGGAAGGAGGAGCTTCAGGGATTTCAGACAAGCAGTGATAAAAAGTAATATAGCAGGTCAGATGGAGATAAGGGCTATGTGGAAAAATAGAGCAGGTTAAGGGGATAGGGAGGGAGCAGGAAAGGAGAATCAGAGAACTGCTGTTTTAACGAAGGTGACCAGGGAAGGCCTTCCTTGAGGAAGTGTCTCCTGTGCAGAAACCTGAAGGAAGTGAGGGAGTGAGCCATGCTTCTTTCTGGGCAAGCATGTTCCTGCCAGTGGGAACAGCTAGGGCGGAGGCCCAAAGGCAAGGGCATGCCTAACTTCTTTTCTGGGCAGCGTGGGGATCAGTGTGTCTGGAATAAAGTGAGATGGGGAAAGTGGAGGAGATAAAGTGAGTGAAGTGAGGGAGGGCCAGATTATAGAGAGCCTTGTGGGCCCCAGGAAGGACTTGGCTTCTGTTCTGAGTAAATGGAAGGCTATTGAAGGACTTTGGCAGAGGAGTGATACAATCTGAAGAGATCACCCTGGCTGTTCTAGGGAGGCCAGGAGAGACCAATTATAAAGGTATTGCAATAATCCAGATGAAAGATGATGGTGACATTGCCCAGAGTGGGAGCTGGAGAGGTGACACAAAGTGATCAGATTCGGTCTGTGTTTTGAAGGTAGAGCTTTCAGAATTTGATGAAGGAGTGGGCATGATGTGCGAAAGAATGAAAAGAGTCAAAAAATACTCCAAGGTTTTTGGCTTGAACAATCAGAAAAAAATGGAGTTGCCATTTACTGAGATTGGGGGAGGCTCCCTGAGGAACAGATTTGGGGACAAACTAGGAACTGGGTTTTGAAAATTTAAGGTTGAGATGCTTATTAGGTATCCAGTGAAGATGTTCAGTAGGTAGCTTAACATTCGGTGGAGAAGTCTGGGTCTTTTGAGAGGCACCCATATCTTCTATCCCTGGTTTAGGCAAGAGGTGTTGAGAGTCCGAGCTGGGGCAAACATGAGATACATTGCGTTGGTAAAATAAAAAGAATCAGAGAAGGTGGATGAGAAAGAAAAAGGTGTTTAGGACGAGCGGAACATCTTTAGTTTGCAGAAATTCTATCGTAATGCATACTATGAAAGCGTTATTTCCAGGGGCTTTGATTGTGTGTCGTGAATGTATCAGGCTATGCTGACGCAAAGAAGAGAGTTGTGTTCAATAGCAAAAATGCAAATCAACAAACCAGCAACTCATTTTGAAATTAATTGCCATGAAAATGCAATGTGAAAAAAATTTTAAATTATTTTTATGTCTTTTTCAGTCTATAATTGATTCTCTTATTGAGTGTTTTATGTTAAGTGCTTTATGACATGGAGTTTTAAGGATATTGCATAAAAATAAAATGGACTATACTAGGCCTCACGTAATCCAAACCAACTCCACATCTCATTGCTTCAAATTAGCTTCAGCTATTACAAATTTTTTTTCTGTCTTTTGCAGCTCTTCATTGATTTTTTCTTTCATCTCCTCTCAGTGACCTTTATTACAGTCTTTTCTGATGCTAGTCCCTCCTACTCCATTTAATCTTTTAAATTTCTCCCTGATGAGATACCTTATCTTGCTGGTCCTATTTCAGATGGAGACTGAATTGTATATATTCCCTAGAGAGCCTGCATCGAACCAAGGAAGTGACTGATATTTCTACAATAATATATCTTAGTTTGTAAAAATGTTCTTCCATCCTCTTACTGAAAATTGCTATTAATTAACTTAGCAAATAATTATTTGGCACATTCTTTGTCCTAGGCACCACCCTAGGCCCTGGACATACAAGTGTCTGTCCATAAGGTCAATGTCACAGTTTTTATGCTATTGACATTTGTAATGAAATAAAAAAAATTATTCATACTCCAACTCAGATGTGTAAAGATAATGCTCCTTCTTTAGGTTGTCCACAACAGACACTCCCCGCCCCCCACCTAAAAGGATGCCAGAAAATAACTCCTAAATTTTAGTCTAGTCTTAAAACCTGATGTGGTGCAACCATTTAAACACTCTCCTTAAGAAAATGCTCAATCCCTTTAAGTAAAAATGCTTGCCTCTCTGATATCCTCTGCAAGATGGTGGCTAGGTGTGTGAGGACGGGGTGTGGCTCAGTGACCTTGGCTGGAAGAAAGAAGGCCTTGTCTGTGCTCCTATGTGGCTCTCTGAGTCCTCGGTGGCCTCTGTGGCAATGGCGTCTTTTGTGTGACTCATCTCCATTTGCTCTGTGAGCCTCCTCTGCCATTGTCTGTGGTCTGGTCTCTCAGCCTGATGAAGCCACAGTGGTGCCCCTCAACTCCTGTTGCATCACAGACCCCTCTGAGCTCTGCCTGTCTTCCATTCACTCCCTGGACCAGTCTAACTCTTTGCCCCTCACCATCACAGGCCCATTACATGCCCATCAGCTCTCAACTCAGCTACTTCCTAAACACCCACCCACTCAGGGGCATGTGGGGTCTTCTGGGCCCTACCCATGCCGCATCAATACCAACAGCTACTCAGAAGAACCAATTCTAGTTCTCCTTTGGCAAATTGTGCTGCCCCACCAAGCTACTCTCATGTGGCCCCACAGGCAAGGGCAGCACAGCCTTTGAGACGAGCTCCTTCCAGAGTCCCAAATGTGAAGCGAACATCCGCCTCCCACTAGTATTCCCCATAACCTGTCTAACATTCCTCCCTATCCCTGAGCTGAGGCCTCAAGGAAGAGTTCTGGGAACACTATCATATTCTCCTGCTTTCCTCTCCGTATTAGTCAGGGTTCTCCAGAGAGACAGAACCAATAGGATAGGTAGATCGATATGGATATATGAGACGAGATTTATTAGAGGACTTGGCACACACAATTATGGAGGCTGAGAAGTCCCACAATAGGCTGTCTGCAAGCTGGAGAACCATAAGGATGTCTTAGTCCAAGTTGGAAGGCCCAAGAGCCAAGGAGGCCAATTGATATAACTTTCAATCTGAGACCAAAGGCCTGAGAGCCCTGGGAGGCCAGGTGCAAGTCCCAGAGTCCAAAGTTCTAAAGAACCTGGAAATCTGATGCCTAAGGGCAGGAGAAGAAGGGCATCCTACTCCAGAATTAAGAGGGGGTGGGGAAGGAGGAGAGGAGGAGAAGGGGAGAGGGTGAGGAGTAGTGGGGATGAAATAGGGGAGAGACAACTATTCGCCCTTCTTCTGCCTTTTGTTCTATCTGGGCCCCCAGCAGATTGATTAGTGCCTGCCCACGTTGAGGGTGGATCTTCCCTGCTCAGTGCACCAACTTGCACTCCAATTTCCTTCAGCAACACCTTCACAGACCTGACACCCAGAAATAATGCTTCAGTAGCCATCGAGGCATCCCTCCATCCAGTCAAGTCGGCACATAAAATTAATCATTGTACTCTCCCTTCTTTTTGCCAATAGTTGCCTAGTCTAGAAGATAGAGTGTTTCTTTTGCATCCCTTTCCTTCTGCCCAGGAGTTACTGTAAGTAACCTGGGCTGGAAGAGGTGGGCGTTGAGCTGTCCTTTTCCTCTGTCCACTTCCTCGCTCCTTGTTTACTCAGCCTCACGGCTAAGCCTGAAAAGCACATGTGGAGGGCCAGAGAAGGACAGAGAGGGTTAACAATAAATTAACCTCAGTTGAGAGGTATTTTGAAAATACTGTTATATATTGAAGGAGAACTATGGTTTGTTTTTTTTTTTTAGCTATCAAAAGATAGGGAAAAATAAAAAACCTTAGCTCTGAAATTCTGGAGCAAAGAGTAAGCCTTTTGAGGAGATACCTTGTGATTCTGACGACTCCGTGATACATGTTTCTACTGTAGCATGGTCTGATTGGATGTAAAAGTAGTACAGAGATTTTAATATTATAGTATTTCAGTTATAAATCCCATACACGAATAGGAAACTGGAAGAGAAATCTTAGAAGGAACATTAGGGGGTCCTCTAATTATTTGTTCCCTCCAAATAGGAACCCTGATTTGTATCTCTCTATCCCTCTGACTTCCTACATAAACTAAGTACTATACTCAGGAAATACAATGACTCAGCAGGCATCCTCTCATAGCTGTACAGCCTCCGTTGTGAGAAAATCCCTCCTTACATTGAGTCAAATCCTCCCCCTCCCGCTTCCAGACGTTGTTTCTGGTCCTGCCCCCTGGAGCTATAGAGGCAAACTGTAATTTCTTTCTCTGATTTAGTATCTTATAATATTCTGCCTCTTCCTCAATCTCTTCTTCTCCAATTCATGGTGTATGTGTGTTTCTTTCTTTTTAATTTCTGCCACCTGGATACTCCTTCCCAGGCACATTCCATTCTCTCTCGTAGTGTTTCTCTTAAAATGAGGTGCCTGTAGGTGTGGTAGCCTGAGCCTGTAGCCCCAGCTACTCGGGAGGGTAAGCCGAGGGGGATGGGGGAGGCTGCAGTGAGCTGTGATTGTGCCACTACACTCTAGCCGGGGCGACAGAGCAAGACCCTGTCTCAAAAAGAAAAATAAAAGAGGTGTCTGGATATGAGCACCATGTCCCCTAGCACTGAGTCTAGCAGGATCTAGATCACAGATTTCTTATGCCAGAGTCTATTAACAGAGATTAATAAATGTTTGCTCCACACTCTATTCCCAAGACCGCGTGGTTCCCTGAAACTTCCAGCTTGAGCGCTTAGCTACACCTGCCAAGAAAATATTGGATATGGATGCTGTCATGCAATCCACTTCCTTTCTCCCTACATATCCCTGCCTCAGCTGATGGAACTCAGACGCGGGACTTGCCCAGGCTCGTACGGTTAGTAGAGGCAGAGTTATAAAAACAAGTGCTAAAATAACAAAGCATAGAGCTACTGCACTCCACAGTAAAGAAACAATAGTTCAAAAAGAAAAAAAGCCCAGGAAAAAAACAAGATTTTGTTTAGTCCTTTTGTTTTCTCTTTGTTGTCTCAATATCTTACCCGATCCCCCTAACCCCACCCCAGCTTTTAAACATCCTTCACATGTGTAGGCAACTATGCAAGAGTCCTTTAAAAAGTAGTTAGCAATGTTCTACTAGAAGAAGCATGCAATTACAATACTATACTTTCTCAAAATGAGACACCATTATGGTTAGCATGAATCATTTTGAAATGGATGGATTTGTTCCCTCCCCCAACTGGTAAACTAATAGGTTACTCACCCTTCGTATGCACATCTGTAAATACTTAATTCAACCCTAATGAAATATTAACCTATGACTATTGCATTAATACATGTAAAATAGGAAGTATCTTAGATTACTACTTTGCCTCTTAAGTAAAATACCTTAAGTGAATGCAAAGATGGTGATATAATATTCCCCTAAGAACTGCAAATTTTGCATTTCCTGACTTGGGGGAGGTTTTAAGTTACATCATATACTTTGAAAAAAATATAGAGATATGGCTTCTGGGTTAGCATGGCAGCAGAAGGCTGTTCTTGATACAGTTCCTCCTGCCTTCCCATTAAAATGCCATGAGGATAAACCAAAATACAAAACTGATGACAGCACTGGAAACTGTAAATAAGACAGTGCTGTCGGCCTGCAGTGGGGCAGACCAAGAAGGAATAGGAAGCATGCTGTCTGATTTGCCTCCTGCTTGCTCTACCTTTTGAAGGAGAACCTGGCAGATGGCCCTAGAGAAGGAAGGCATTACTTAGATTCTTCCTTCAGCATCTATACATAATTCAGGTGCAGACCCGACAATCTAGAAAAACAAATTGCAGTTTCCTAACTGTGCAGGAGTCATGTTCTGCATGGGCTGGGCTCAGCCCTCTATCACTGCATCAGCAACGCGCCACATTTATCTGGAGATTGTTAACTCCCAGCATGCCATGGAACAGGAAGCAGCAGGAAAGAGAAGCCCCAGCATCCTGCATAAGGAGTCCCCTCTCCCTTGAGAGCAGGGTGGAAAGAAGTGTGCTGGAGGTGTGTGGCCTTCACGTCAGACACTGTTTAAAGGAAACTGCCCACTGCATCCGACTTTCTTGGTTAGAAAATGTACAGGCTGGAATGGGTTGCAGGTTGAGTGGAATGCATCTCTGGGACTTGTAGAGATACAACAAATGTCTGCCAGGGGCTCCTTTATCAACCCAATCTTTGGGAGTTGAAAGGGCCAAGAAAACGCCACATACCTTGTCTGTTGGCAAACCCTGAGTCTGGATCTATTTACTTCATTCATAGATGACTAAACATGTTTTAAAAGTGAGGTTTATGAAAGGTTTATGTTCTTACCATTAATAAACAGTGGATCACCTGAGGTCAGGAGTTCAAGACCAGCCTGGCCAACATGGCGAAAACCCGTCTCTACTAAAAATACAAAAATTAGCCAGTCGTGGTGGCAGGCGCCTATAATCCCAGCTACTCAGGAGGCTGAGGCAGGGAGAATTACTTGAACCCAGGAGGTGGAGGTTGCAGTGAGCCGAGATCATGCCACTATACTCCAGCCTGGGCTACAGAGTGAGACTCTGTCTCAAAAAGAAAAGAAATAAAGTTTAAGGATAATTTTCTAAGCTTAAAGACACTAGTAGAGTAACTGAAAATAGAATTTCTGAATTCCAAATTACTGCAGAAAATTCAAGCAAATAAAACATTATTTTAACACAACACAGAATATAGAGTGAAATATAGAAAACAAGGGAAACAGACAATACAAAAAGAAGAAAACATAAAATAAGTCAATAAAGACAACCTCTTTCATAAAAGACATAAATAATTTTTTTTTTTGAGGCGTAGTCACTGTGTCACCCAAGCTGGAGTGCAATGGCGTGATCTCAGCTCACTGCAGCTTCTGCCTCTGGGGTTCAAGTGATTCTCCTGCCTTAGCCTCCAGGGTAGCTGGGATTACAGGCGTGCACCACCACACCTGGCTAATTTTTGTATTTTTAGTAGAGATGGATTTTACCATGTTGGCCAGGCTGCTCTTGAACTCCTGCCCTCAAGTGATCCACCCACCTCGGCCTCCCAAAAAGCTGGGATTACAGGCCTGAGCCACCACGCCTGGCTGACAAATAAATTTATACACTTAATTTCTGTGGAGAAAACAAAAAATTTACTTAGGATGTGTGAGAAAACACTTGCCTAATGGAGAACCATACTATCTTGGTGATGAGAGAAACTTATTATTATTATTTATTTATTTGGAGATGGAGTCTTGCTAAGAGATATTAAAACATTTTATAAAGCTATAGAAATTAAAACAGAGGCCAGACATGGTGGCTCACACCTGTAATCCCAGCACTTTGAGAGGCCGAGGCAGAAATCACTTGAGCTCAGAAGTTCAAGACCAGCCTGGGCAACATAGCAAAACTCCATCTCTACAAAAAATACAAACATTACCTGGGTGTGGTGGGTAAACAGCATTGTACTAGCATAAAGAAAGACAGATCAGTGGAATAGAATTCAAATTAATGGACATCAGATGATAGTCAATAAATGATGTTGAGAAAACTTGCTGGCTCCCTCTCCCCTTCCCTCCCTCCCTCACCTCCCTTCTCCTCTCCTCTCCGAGACAGTCTCCCTCTGTCGCCCAGCCTGGAGTGCAGTGTAGTGGCACTGCAACCTCTGCCTCCCAGGTTCAAGTGATTCTTCTGCCTCAGCCTCCAGAGAGCTGGGATTACAGGTGCCCGCCATCATGCCTGGCTTGATGGCTATTTTCAGGGGGAAAAAAGGCTAGACCCATATTGTACTTGTCGATGTTAAATTCCTGAGAGATTACAAATCAAGAATGCAAAAACTTGAAGAAAAGATGAGGAAGTTCTTTTTGAAGCTTGCCACCAAAGACAAAAACCATAAATAAAAGACTGCTAGGGTAGATTACTAAAATTAAAAATTTTTGAAAAGAGAAAGCACTCCATAATCAAAATTAAAAGGCAAATATGTGTTTATAACACATATGACAAGGAACTAATATCCTTAATATATAAAGAGTTCTATGAATTGATAAGGAAAGATTAGCACCCAAATATGAATATTGGCAAAGGACATTAACAGACAATTCACAAGAGAATATAAATGACCGATAGTTATACAAAAATATGTTTAGCCTTACTAGTAATCAGATATACAAAATGAATAATCAGGCTGGGTACCGTGGCTCATGCCTGTAATCCCAGTACTTTGGGAGGCCGAGGCACAAGGATCGCTTCAGGCCAGGAGTACGAGACCAGCCTGGGCAACATAGCAAGACCTGGTTTCTACAAAAATAAACTCTCAAAGCTGAGGCAGGAGGATCTTTTGAGTCCAGGAGTTTGAGGTTACAGTGAGCTATGATCACGCCACTGAACTTCAAGCATGGGAGACAGAGCAAGACCCTGTCTCTAAAAAAGTAAAAATAAAAAATAAATTAAAAAAATCAAATAATCAGTGAAGATTATTTATTATGTTGGCAAAGCCTAGAAAGCCTTCTCAGTAGTGTCAAAGATGAGTGGAAATCAAATATAGCTCTGTTGCCATCTCTGCTGGACAAGGCACCATACCACCTCCAGCACTAGACAGCTCTTCTGACACTAATGTTCCTGGGAGCTGAATGCTCTTTCAACGGAAGGAGCTTATAGGCAAGGAAAAAGCAGGAAGGTCACAGGAGTAGCTGCAATGTAGCCCCAATATTGTTGAAGGGCAGATTTCATGGGAGTCAATAATGAGCAAGCTGGAAAAATAAGAGGCTGTTGTTGGATAGCAGGATGTTGAAATTAGTAGCATGGACAATGGCATCTTTTCTGAAAAACAACAGAAAAGATGGCTGTTTTTTCTGTTGGGAGAAGATGGCTGGGGTGGTTTGTGAGGTAAGGCCTTTGATAATGAGGAAGTCAGTGACCAAGAGTCTGAGATTTTTGGACAGCTGTTAAGGTGGACTGTGAAGTCCCCCAGGATGATGGCATGCATTTGATAGTGATGGAGGCTGTGAGTCAGGTGCAAATGTCACCAGTGAATGCAATGAAGATACTAGGAGGGCTGTAAAAGGGAGCATCGAGGTGAGGAGAGAGTGATGGAGCTTAAAAAGGGGCTTTTTTTTTTGAGATGGAGTCTTGCTCTGTCGCCCAGGCTGCAGTGCAGTGGCATGATCTCGGCTCACTGCAAGCTCTGCCTCCTGGGTTCAAGCCATTCTTCTGCCTCAACCTCCCGAGTAGCTGGGACTACAGGCTCCTGCCACCACACCCGGCTAATTTTTTTTGTATTGTTAGTAGAGACGGGGTTTCGCCGTGTTAGCCAGGATGGTCTCGATCTCCTGACCTCGTGATCCGCCCGCCTCGGCCTCCCAAAGTGCTGGGATTACAGGCGTGAACCACCGCCCCCAGCCAAAAAGGGGCTTTTTAGTTTCACAACAGAGTAAGGAGATAATGGTCTAGAAGTGGTATTTCGGAGCACGGAGGACAAGATGCCAATTTCTGAGCCTGAAATACATGAAGCATACAAAAATGAGCAGCCTCTGTTAAGGGGGTCAGCAGAGGAAGTGATGTCCTTGGTACCAGTTAAGACTGACGATAGGGGAAGTGTTCCATGAAAATGTGGAAGATAGAGAGGTATTTAGTAATTACGGAATGAGAACTCTGAAGTAAAAGAGAAGAGGGTTGAGAGGAAGAGGAGAAAAGTACAGTTCAAGTAAGGGAGAGGATGTACTGAGCTGTACAGTGATGAAGGTCAGGCAGATATCCAAGGAAGGAATCACAAGGCATCTTACCCCAAGACCAAAGCTTTCATCAATGGAGATGGTGAGTGAGGGTGCAGTGTGGTGTCTATCACCTGGATTTATCTCCCATCTCCACGCACCATGGACTCAGCTTTGAAGAGGAATGGGTATCAACACTGAAGGAGGAGTGTCACAGTGTTGTGAGTATACTTTGCTTTACAAGTAGCAGCACTCCAAATTAAATTAGCTTGAGCAAACTTGACTCATTTCTACAAACCATAGGCAGGGCAGGGTAAACTGGGCCTGAAATTAGGTCTGTACTTCTCTCTGCAAGCTGGCTTCCTTGTCTCAAACCAGTTCTAGAAATTTAGTTCCCAGCAACTCCCAAGTTTACATCTACTAGATTTACCACTCTAGAGATTAGAGCTCCTTGAGTTCAAACATTCCAGGGAAGAGCCCTGACTGGCTCAGTTTAGGTCAATTACCCATTTCTAGCCAGTAAGGAAGACTAAAACATGGCAACAGTGTAAGCTGCAAAGATAGTTATTCCCCCCACTTTGCAATAGAACAAGGGGACTCTTTTTTTTGAGATGGAGTCTTGCTCTTGTTGCCCAGGCTGGAGTGCGGTGGCACAATCTTGGCTCACTGCAACCTCTGTCTCCCAGGTTCAAGCGATTCTCCTTCCTCAACCTCCTGAGTAGCTGGGATTACAGGTATGCACCACCACGCCTGGCTTATTTTGTATTTTTACTAGAGACGTGGTTTCACCATGTTGGTCAGGCTGGCTAGTCTCGAACTCCTGATCTTGGGTGATCCACCCGCCTTGGCCTCCCAAAGTGCTGGGATTACAGGCGTGAGCCACCGCACCTGACCTGAACAGGGAGACTCAGCAGCAGCGTCTAACTAAGCTGCAGTGCCTAGTGGACATGAGTCCTCCCGATGGAAGGAGATCTGACAAAGGGAAAGAAAAAATATCCTCATGCAGTGGACCTAACTTACTCAGAATGCATGAGACACACTCCAGGTAATCCCAGAAATGCTCGCTAATTGGAGGGGAACTTTGCTGTTGGGTGCTGTGATTGCAGTCGGGGGAGATTAGTGAAATCCAAGGTCCCATCATCAAAGTGACCTCATATATAATTACAAGCTGTAGTGACATTAGGGAATCTAGGCTACAGAGAAAGAAATGAATTAACAAGGGAATGACTAACATGCTTCTTACAATGAAAAACCCAATGTGAAGGTAAATAAGGAATACTTTCGCTTTCATAAAACTCTCGCTTGGCCTTTCTTAAACAATGTTTTTCGGATCCAGGCCTTACCTTTCATAGATCTAAAGGAATGCCTGAAAGCTGCCAATTTATTTAAGACAAAGGCCTACCAGAGATATGAGCTGTGCATTCTGAATCCTTCAAAAGATTGTCCTTTTACCTAAATAAGAAACACCCCTCATATTTCACTGAATCTAAAACGCCATCACTTGTAAGACACATCATGTTATATTGTTAGGATATAATAAAGGCTGACAATTAAACTCTAATATCATGCTGCTTTATCACTTAGAGTTTGTATAGTTATTTAAAGAACACTTTAAGATTATTTAGAGGCAGATTTTTATCATGAATTACTCTTATGTGTACCTAAAAAAAAGAAAATATAAGCAAAATAAATTGGTTGCAGTATTCTTAAACTTCTTCATGTTCAAATTTGGCTCTTCTAAATTAGTTTTTGAATTAGCATTATTGAAAACTGCTCCTTTCCCTCCTTACACACACACACACACACACAACCGTCTTTGAGGATGTGACATTTTTTTAAATGAGTTCTTCATTAATATCTCCTGGATTTTTTTCCCAGCCACTGATCACTCTTCTGCAAGTTTTGTTGCACATGTGCAAACAGTGACAGCCCCATCACCAACTGCAACCTAGCCGACAGTTTAAGGCACATCCCGATTTCAGATGTTAAAATGTGACCAGAAATAAAGAGTGTTTTAGAGCTAGCAAGCACAGCATTCATGAGTTATAACAGGAAGTGCCACGTGAATGCCAAGGGCAGAATTCCTACTGACACTTAAGATTCAAGACAATGCAGTGGTAACACCATTTTAGTAGGAACAATCTTCTCCAACATACTGTTGCCAAGTCTGTGACTTCTTAATAGGTAGGCGTTTTCTGATGAGACCAACCCTAGTGGTAATGCTGGGATGGTTACCTTTGAAAGAGGCTTACGTGGCTTAAATCAGAAAGGCAAATCATGCTTTACATACCTTGCTATTTTTTGCTTAATGATATGTTTTCCAGACCTTTCCATGTAAGCACTTGTAATGAATTCATTCTTTGTAATATCTACATAACATCCCATTGTATGGATGAGCCATGATTAACCTTACTAGTTCATTACTGATGAACTTTGTTCATACACTTTGAACATACACTTTGAACATACACTTTGCTGGCTTCCAGCCTTTTTGTTATTGCAAATAAGGCTGTAGTAGGCATCTTTGCCTCTGGAAATATGAGGAACCATTAATACAGGTTGCCTTTCAAGAGTGGGCCCAGAGACTTGGGATAAGAAGACTTCCTTTTCATTGTGTACTCTATTGACTGTATTGATTTGTGCTATATGCTTTTATTATTTTACAGTTTGGAAAACTGATCTTTTTCAAAGTGTTTCCTTGTTTTGTTTTGTTTGGTTGTTGTTTTTGCCTTGGTTTTAGGATGAATGCTAGGCTTAGGCCTCTTTACTGACACTGCTCTAACCTGCGAGCCTCTGGTTCCTTGTTGCTTGGTTTTTTTGCTTTGTTAGACTTTAGCAAAAGACAATTGGCCTCTACAAACCCAGTCAAGTTCTCTCTTCCCACCCCGAGCTAGAAAGAAACACTTAAGAAACCCTCTAGGCCAACTTTGTCTGACCCACGGCCCACAAGCCACATGCAGCCCTGAACAGCTTTCAATGTGGCCCAACACAAATTCCTAAACTTTCTTAAAATATTATGAGATTTTCCTGTAATTCTTTTTTTAGCATATTAGCTGTTGTTAGTGTTCGTGTGTTTTATGCGTGGCCCAGTACAATTCTTCGTCTTCCAATGTGGCCTAGGGAAGCCAAAAGACTGGATACCCCTGCTCTAGGCCATCTGCATTATCAAATGCTACATTTTTTCTGCATTTCCAGACGGAGTAGGGGTATCTCTAGCCTGCAATACCTTGTAGGAATTCTGCATTCTGTTTCATAAAGGAGTCTATATCCTCCCTTCCCTTTTTCTTTTAGTCCTGAAAACTGGCATTCACATTTCACAATGCCCTGAAAGTTCCCTCTCTATGGCCTTAATTCAGAAGGAATCTCTAGTTCTTAATAAGGCTTGTTGTAATGGACATCTTGTAATTCGATATCCTTTCTAATAATGAAGCTGTATTACACAGTGGTTAAATAAATTGTTCTTCTGTAGGTAAGTGTTCTTTAAAGCGTTTTTTTTTTTAATAAAAGGATCTCATCAATTTCAAAATTCCATGATTTTGAAAAGTTTTATTTAGATTAGCATTCTACTCTTTGATTCTCTTGTTGGTACCCTTGTTTGACAGTACTTGACTTTGTTTCGTCCCAGGAATATTGAACTTCCAGAGTTTGTGTTGTGATTTTTTAAAAAAATTCACATTTCATAAATAAATAGGGAGAAGAGACAAATCTTCTCAAATAATATGTGTAGATATCTTCGTCTTTCACCTCCAGCCACCCAGCATGAGCTGTAGCTACTGACTCACTTCCAAAAATAAAGTATGAAAAGGGAAACATGGTAACTACAGTGGAGAAATCTGGCAAACACCCCTCTTAACCAAATGATCAAAGCTAACATCATCAGTGGTGCCATGTGGCTGTCAGTTACCCCCGGATGTGATATCAGAAGGGAACATGACTTCAATGTATTCTTCTACCCCAAAAAAATCCCTAACCCCTCCCAAGAGAGAGGGAGTGTGTTCCCAGAAGACCACCGTATCTGGTCTTCCTATAATGAGAAAATACATCAGACAAACCCAAATGGATAGACAGTCTACAAAATACCTGACCAGTGTTCTTCAAAAATGTTCAGGGAATGAAAGTCAGAGAAAGACTAACAAACTGCCACAGATTAGAATAGACAAAAGAGACATAGCGACTAAATGCCATGTGGGACCCAAAATTGGATCCTGGAGCAGAAACAGGACATTAGTTGAGAAACTGGTGAGATCTGAATAGCATTAGTCATGTACTCATGTTGGTTTTATAATTTGACAAAGGTGCCTTGGTAATGTGAGACAACACGGGACACAACACTGGATGAAGGGGTATACAGAATTATCTGTACCATCTTGGCGGCTCTTCTGTAAATCTAAAAGGATTCCAAAATAAAACAAGTTTATTTTAAAAATTTACATTTGCATTTTCTCTTTTCAAGATTGTGAACCAATGAGGTTAGGACTTTGTTTAGCCTGATTTTCTTTATCCAGAGCTTTACATATGATGAAAAACCTGCTGTCACTGCTGCAAAACAGAGTTCTCCCTTCTCCCCTCAGTCTGACAACCAGAAAACAAAAAGGCAAGAGGCCAGCACCAACAGTCAGAGCAAGAGGGAGGGAGTGTGTTCCCAGAAGACCAGTGTATCTGCGCTCCCTGGCTACTAGGGTGCCACCATAGTCACAGCTGCTGTTTTTGAAGGTAGTGATGAAAGGGGTCACTCCAAGACCTCCAGCTGCTGCCATCTCTCTCAATAGCACTGACTGCTGGTAACTGCAGCATGATGAGCAAGATTCATACCAATGGGCTGGGGGAAATCCCCAAATGCTGGTGGGTCCTCGACCCCAGCCAGGGTCTAGGCTCTTCACACTGTCATGAGAATTAATTTAAAGATGAGTCGGAAAATAGTGAAAGCACAGAGATTTATTGCAAAGAGAAAAGTACATACTCAAGAAAAGGGAGTGCAGGTATACTCAAGAGAGAGTTGAGCACAAGGGGGTTTGGGCCTGCTACATTTATGGGTTTCTTTAAACAAGGGGTGGAATATTCATGAAAATTCCTGGAAAAAAGTGGAGATTTCTCAGAACTGTTGCCACCCATTTTGACAGCAAATATGGTGTTCTTGGAACTGTCATGGTGCTGGTGGGTGTGTGATTTGTATGTTGATAAGCATATAATGAGGTCCTAAGTGAAACCCAGGTCAAATCCAGTGCCATGTTGTATTCAGTTAGTCTAGCCAGCTTGGTCCACACCCTGTTTTTCAGGGCCTTACCAGCCCATACCTTCTGCAGTTATTTCACCAGTTTCCTTTTGCTGGTCATGTGAAATTGCTGCCTGGAATTTTTTATTCTCCTGCAACTGCCCTGTCTCAAGATGGCAGAAGCATCTTCCACAACTGCATTTTTAGATCCTGTTGTATTTAGCAGAATTTCTTGGAACAATCATATGAGTTGTCTGAATATTATTAAAATGATAAAGATGCTGTAAACCATGGAGAATCAATAACTTCTTCCAAAGGATTCCAATCCACAAGGAGAGAGGAAACAAAAAGATTTTTATCACTGAGCCAAATTTTCTGACCCACAGTTCAAAGACGTGCCTCCATCTCCAGCTAAGGGACACTCTGCAGAATTTTTGAGTCGGTGAAAAGATTTTGCTTCTCTTCCCTCCATCCTTCAGGACCATAATCATACGTTAAAGCCCTAACCCTCCATGTGACTATATTAAAGATGGAGACTTTGCAGAGGTGGTGCAGAGGTGGTTAAAGTTAAGCCCTCTCTCCACCATGTAAAGACACAGAGAAAAGGCAACTGTCTACAGGGCAGGAAGAGAGGCCGCACCAGAAACAGACCCGGCTGGACCTTGATCTGGGACTTTTAGACTCCGCAACTGTGAGAAATACATTTCCATTGTTTAAGCCAGTCTATGGTCATTTGTTATGGTGACCCAAGCAGACTGAGACAGCTTTTCTCCCTTCTGCTTTTCCTTTTATCACAAGAAGGGAAGAATATTACAGGCAAAATTCTGAACAAAGCTGTCATCAACAAAGAGCCTCCATCAATTTTAATCCCAAAGTGGCTGCTGTGTAAGCAACAAGGAGAGTGATAGGGCAGGAGAGAGAAAGAGATATATCACCTTTCCTAGGTGCCACTCAACTCCCTGTCACAAAGGCAAAGCTCAGCTGGTCAGAACTTAAAATTACCAATGACGATGAGGATGGAAAAATTTGGTGTTTAGAATTTCTTTCCCCTTTTTAAGACAGTACTAATGGAACGACCTGGAGTTTCTTCTTGAGTCCTTTAAATGCATCTGAAAGTGAACTCACAAAATTTCCCCATGCTTTTCCCCACTGTAGAGGTCTCTCAAGACTCTTGTTGGGAATCGTATGAGGTAATGGATGCAAAAGTGTTTTGTAAAATACAAAGCATTCCATGCATGCCAGCTATTATTGGAAGGAAGCAGAAGGATGAATTTAAATCCCAAGATCCCCTGAAAAATGTGTGAAAGGTGCCCCCATTTGGATTGTCATCTTTACCGTGCATTTACAGACCATTTAGCAATTTCTCCAAGTGCTTACTCCCGTTCCCTCGGTGACATCCTTGCCCTGTGCTGGGGAGGGCAGAGAAAGGCTGACTCTCCCAAGCCTGGCCCAGTGGACAGCAGCAGGGCCTGCGGAGGAAGGGGCTTGGTTGCTAGGAGACCAGCAAAAGTGGGCAGCCAGTTCCCAAGCAGGTTAGAATCCGGCGAGGAAGGATTTTAAAAGCCTATTTCCGTCTGCTTCTGCTAGAATTGAAATTCTCTTCAGGGTCCAGCCACCAGTGATACAATCTGCTTACATTACTGGTATTGAGAGGCCCTTGAAAGGGATCTATCTGGCCATTTCTTGCGTCTCCCTCCCACAGTGCCTAGAGAAGGCAGGCACTTAAAACAAAATGAAACAAAACAAAAAAAAAAAAGGAAGAGTTGATGGAGTCTGTAGCAGAAGCAGAGAAGTGACAGCAAGAATTAAGCCAAGCACATCTGATCATGACCCTTAGACCCCCAAAGAGGAAATAATTGTGCTCAATCTATGTTAAATTACAGTGCACCTTCCATAGCTTCTGAGTACATCAAGGCAGGTGGCTGGATAGAACTGAAAGTGTTTTTTCAAGCCCACAAGAGGTGTGTCAAGCGGGTCTTTTCCTCTGGAGTTTATCTTCACAGACACAGCCTGACATGTGCTTCTGGGCTAATTGGATGAGGTTGACACTGCATTTAAGTTTTCCCTTTGAGGATTATGAAAATGCGATTTTCAAATAAGAATTATTTGTTTGGTTTTGTTTTCCCAAAGCATGCAGTACACCCAAGAAATCAAATGCTTTTTCGAACCCCCTGAGCCCTCAGCAAGATATACTGACACTTACAACTGCCTAGAACACAGTATTGAACTCAGGAGGAATCAGTTGGAAAAATAGTGGAATAATAGGTGCATTTAGAGTCATTTATGGGCTGAGGCTTGACAGTCTTCATGCCTTGTTACTGCTGCAGCATTGAGAGCAAAGCGGCAGTGCTGATTCATCAGGAAGAAAGAAGCTCGCAGGTCATAGGAAAATAAACTATCTCGGAAGAGGCTCCAGTGCCCTCAGCAGACATGCTTTATTTGGTTAAAGCATAATGTCTAATGGCAAAATGGAAGAACAATTTCAGTATTTACAGGGAAACCCTGGCTTCTAGCCTGCTTTTATAGGCAGTTGGAGGTGGGGGTGGGGGGACTCCAAAGGGACACAGTAATTGGTTGAGAAAAGAACAATTCAGGAAAATAGAGGACACACATAGGCTAGTGCCTGTCTCATGAAGATGAAAATGAAGGCAGACCTGAAAACAGAGAAAAATGTGTCTTGAGAAAAACTAAAACCCCTTCATTGGCAAATGGTAGGGCATGTGAGGACCACAATGGTGAGCTGATGCGGGGAATTGCAGCAAGGTGGGGAGATGAAATACCATGATCCTGTGCATGTAAACGAGAAATAACTGAATCTCACATATGCCTCTGCATCTAATTCACTGAGTGAAATTGGCAAGCTCTAAAGCTGTTTCCCCCTAATAAGTGCTTTGGACATGGTCACTACTTTGGTGAGTGGAACGATCGTGAACTTTGGGGTCACACAGACCTGGATTCAAATCCTGACTCTGCCAGGGACCTTGGGCAGTGTCAGAGAAGACATTTAATTTTCTGAGTCTCCGTTTTCTCATCTGTAACACAAGGTGGCAATAATGCCTGTGATGCCTTCCTCCAGTGCAACAGTTCTGTGAGACAGCCCAGCCCCACCTGCCTTCTTACCTTCTGTGTTCCCACTCTAGATTCAGATACCTGGAAGTGAGGGTGGTCTGACTGGGGACTGTGATTGAAGGGGTAGGGCCCCATTATTCATAACTTTTCCTGGAATCACAGATTGTGAGGAAGTGGCATTTCTCCAAAAGGAGAGATGCCTGGCAGACAAAAACATGATCCAAACAAAACAGCTTGAAAGGAATTTTTGAACCTTAAATTGAACACGAGGCAAAACTACTTCTTCAGAAGTTTGTGATAAAGTGGTGGTAGCTTTGCAATTTCAAAGAAGCATCACTTTGGGATTTGGATTACCCTGGCAGTATTGTCCACATCTCCTAAGAGGAGAACCAGGGACTTATCATCAAATGGTTTCTCATAGCCAGGGCCACCTACATATTTAAATATCCCCACTCCCCCTGGGTTCCAAAGGGCAAACTTAATGCCATTTGCCAGGCATTGGAACCCATAGGGTCAAGATTCTCTGAAAGACCCCTTCTCCTCCTTCCTGTATGAATGAATGTGATTCTGTAGGCCTGGTCCCTCACCTCAAAGATTCAGCTTTGGAAACACCAGACAGATAAGTAAAAGCAGGTACCAGCTCTCAACAAATGCTGCATTCAGGCCTGGTTAGCAGGTGGGGCCTCCATTCATTTGTTTTTTTATTTTGGATAAATTTTGGGGGGTTCTTTTTCCCTTTCAAACAACACCAGGACCCCAGCAGGAGCAGTTAAGTTTAGGCAGGAAGGCACCAGGGGCTAGGGCTGTGGTAAGACTCTCAATGAGAACCAAAGAAGGGGCAGCTCCCTGGCTTTCTGCTCTCCAGTGGGGCGGTCTGTGTGATTGCTGGTCATCTGAGCACCAGGAGAGGAGCAGCCCAAGAGGTCCCCCAGGAGGGAAGGCAGCTGCTGGCCCAGGTGCAGGTTATTATGGCAGCAGTCCAAGTCTTTCTGCCTCAAGCCTCTCAAGCTAGGCATAACCTGGCCATCTGACCAGCAGCCAGTGGTGCTTCTGGGAAGAGTCTCATTTGTTGGTCCCTCTCCCCCTTCCCAGCATGGATCTTACTAACACCCAACAGGTGAACAGGTGCCAGGCCTGGAAAGGGCCTAGTTGATGTTGGGTGGGGAAGATGCAGTCCTGCTTTCACATCGCAGAGGCTGAGACCTGGGCAGGTGGGGAGAAAAGGAGCACCAGCTCTGCTTCCAGCAACTGGCAGCCACGTGGATTCTCTGCTTGTACTGCAGGAATCCAGGAACACCCGCCACACCTGAAGCTCCCTTTTAAGGAAAGTGGCCCAAACCAGTTCTTTCTTGCGTCAGTTGCTATTGCTTATGCTATGTTTTGAGCGAAACCAACTTGATGCCCTCACCATAACTGGCTTCACCAGACATGGATGCCAAGCCAAAGGCAGCCACCTAGGAACCGGACATGACAACTGCGTCTAAGGCAGTGTAGGATAAAATCTGCCCCATAAGGGCCCTTCATATCAGAAGGTAGCAAACCCACCTATTATGGAGTGAATCGTGACCCCTCTGTATTTATATGTGAAGCCTCCAGTATCTCAAAATATGACTATATTTGGAGATGGGGCCTTTAAAGGGGTGATTACACTAAAAATGAAGCCATTACTGGGCACGTTGGCTCACACCCGTAATCCCAGCACTTTGGGAGGCCGAGGCAGGCAGATCACCTGAGGTCAGGAGTTTGAGACCAGCCTGACCAATATGATGAAACCCCATCTCTACTAAAAATACAAAAATTAGCCAGGAGTGGTGGCAGGTGCCTGTAATCCCAGCTACTCAGGAGGCTGAGACAAGAGAATTGCTTGAACCCAGGAGGCAGAGGTTGCAGTGAGCCAAGGTTGCACCATTGCACTCCAGCCTAGGCAACAAGAGTGAAACTCTGTCTCGAAAAAAAAAAAAAAAATGAGGCCATTAGATTGGACCCTAATCCAATCTGACTAGTGTCCTTATAAAAGAGAACGTTTGGATGCACACAGGAGACACCAGCGGTGTGTGCACACATAGGAAATGCTATATGAGGAAATGCCATTGAAGAAGGTAAGCCAAGGAGGGAGGCTTCAGAAGAAACCACACCTGCAGACACCTTGATCTTGGACTTCTTGCCTCCAGAACTGTAAGAAAATAAATTTCTGTTGTTTAAACCACCTAGTCTGTGGTATTTTGTTATGATAACCCTAGCAGACTAATACACATCCAATTCATTTCTCTTTTTAGGGGAGTTAAGGATGAGGTTAGGATCACTCATTGTCTCCTTGGAAGGACTGGAATCTAGGCAGAGTCCAACTGAGGAGATAATGTCCCATATGACCCTGCACTCTTAACTATCCTGGAAATCCATCCTCATCCCAACACAGCCTCATCATCTTTTGCTCAAAACCTTATGGAGCCAGGTTAATACACAGGAAGCTCCTGAGGAGCAAGACCAAGAATGCAGGCCTTGGGTGTGCCCCTGGGCTGTGCTGGGACACGCAGAAGCCAAGAGAACTAAATGGTTTTGTCACCCAGAGTCTGGGTGACAAAATCTCAGGCACTGGTGGGGAAGATGAGGCACCTTAGGAGAGAAACAAGAGAAAGTAAAAGAATAAAAACGTGTATTTGTGTTTATGAGAAACATCAAATATTAATGGGGCTCTAACTAGACTTACAGACTAGGAACAAGCAATCATGTCAAGTGGTGGGGTCCACAGAGAGTGGATGCCATCTTGGGGGTGGGGGAGGCTGGGGCCCTAGAAGTATCCCTCGGGTGTAATTCCTGTATTGGTGTGAGGTGAATAGTTCCTGGTGAGGACAAGGCTTGCCCCAGTGATGTTGTAGATTCTAATTCTTTTTTGTTGTTGTTGTTTTGTTTTTTTGTTTTTGTTTTTGTTTTGAGAAAGGGGCTTGCTCTGTTGCCCAGGCTGGAGTGCAGTGCTGCGTTCTGCTGACTGCAACCTCTGCCCCCTGGGCTGAAGTGATCCTCCCACCTCAGCCTCCAGAGTAGCTAGGACTACAGGCATGCACCACCACGCCCGGCTAATTTTTGTATTTTTAGTAGAGACGGGGTTTTGCCATGTTGCTCAGG
Source organism: Pongo pygmaeus (assembly GCF_028885625.2). NCBI lineage: Eukaryota > Metazoa > Chordata > Mammalia > Primates > Hominidae > Pongo > Pongo pygmaeus. The sequence continues at coordinate 78,605,332 of NC_072389.2, forward strand.
CTGGTCATGAATTCCTGGGCTCAAATGATCCTCCCACCTCGGCCTCCCAAAGTGCTGGGATTACAGGCATGAGCGACCGTGCCCACCCCAGATTCCAATTCTTAAAGCTGAATATTACCTAATGACTTCCTTTTTGTTCTTCTCGAAAAAAGTAAAAATTAGATTTCTTTTTCCATAATTGGCTCGCAAAATGATTAAGCCAGGTATTTAGGCAGACTGTTATTCCCTCTTTCCTGCAATGTTGTTGATAAGCATATTTTAAAAGTGTTTGAGGAAAATATTGATATTTTGTTTCTCCACAAAGGTTATGTTACTGTCACTCTGGATTTTTCTGGAGAGATGGGAATCCAGGGAAAAGAGATAAACTCAAGGCACCCTTTCAAATAAGTCCTGGCAACTGTGTAAAGAAGTTAAAAGCGTGGCAGGTGGTCAGGCAGGGCACAGAAGAGGCTCCTTGTGTTCTCACGCTCCAACACGTGGTCTGCAGTATTGCTTTCTTCTCTTTGATTTGATTTGATGTGACTTGATTTGATGGTCTTGCCTTGCTCAGCTGAGAAGAGGCCAGCATGAGGAAGAGGGGTGTGTGGGAGAGGCACACTGTCCTGAAAGCAGTGGGATCCAGGGGACCGGCTCTGTTGCTCAGTGGGGAGTTTGTCCTTTCCCTTCTTGCATTGCTTGAGGGCTTGGCCAAGGCTTTGAGGAGGAGGGGGATAAAGGGTAAGAGTGAAGCTGGTTTGCAATGGGCTGTGAGAGTCCTAGCTCTAGTAGCAGCCCAGCAGAAGCATAGAAACCTTGCCAACAGCCAGTTTTATCTATTTACTTATTTATTTTTTGAGATGGGGTCTCTCTCTGTCACCCAGGCTGGAGTGCAGTAGTGCTATCACAGCTCACTGCAGCCTCAACCTCCCTGGCTAAAACAATCCTCCCACCTCAGCCTCCCTAGTAGCTGGGACTACAGGTGTGTGCCACCACACCTAGAGAATTTTTGTATTTTTTTGTAGAGATGGGGTTTTGCCATGTTGCCCAGGCTGGTCTCAAACTCCTGAGCTCAAGCAAGCCTCTTGCCTTGGCCTCCCAAAGTACTGGGATAGCAGGTGTGAGCCACTGTGCCCAGCCCCCTAGATTTATTTTTGTTCTGCCCTCCCAGAAAACTAGGATGCTTAGAACTCGCCAGTGGTCCTGCAGACAAGAGGTATTAGTATGGGCTCAGCCTTGCACCAACAGGGCTGGTTGGGCGAGCACCTGAACACCCACTAGGGCAAGGAGAGGGGCAGCCTGCAACAGATAGAATAGGGATGTGACACAGGGTTTCTTGACAAGCTTTCTAAGATCGTATCCCTAGAGCCTTCCTCAGGAAAGAAAACAAATATGATCCCACTTATTTGTGAGACTTCCCAAGAGATTGTCGTGTGGTGGTAAGAAAACAATTTCAGATATGTAAATAGGCTTCATAGGAGAATAGAAATTTTCAATAAGAGAACATTAACTCTCAATTCTGATTAGTTTAGACATATCCTCTGCTTAGAGAGAAATAGGTAGGTTGACAAGATGATCTCTTGAGAATTTTCTCAGATCTGTGATACTATATTTTCTCTGGGCTGGGTAATATTCCAATTGTACTACTTGAATTTATGATAAAGGAAATGAGTGACAAGTATCTTTTTATTATGTGTTCTGCACAAATACGTGTGCATGCTGTATTATAAGTCTGCTTGCCTCCACATGTATTTTTCACTCCAGTTTGACATTATGACCATGCATTTTGAATGACCTAAGTAAAGATAGTTTTAGAAGAATTGCATGTATTTCTGTATAGCCTTGGAAGAATGATCTCTTTAACAACACCAATTCCTTCAGCAGTGATTCATTTGAGCTCCCAATGGGCTGCACCAGTTCTGTGTGTTACAAGGGTATGTGAAAGGCTGAATGTAGGGCTGTTTAAATCAGAGTTTGTTAGAGGAGTGTTGGCGAAGCTGCAGGGCCAGGGGAGCAGTCATCAAAATCCAGAAGGCAGCCGCAGCACGTCACACCCGGGCACCAGAAGCCAGGGAACTCAGAGCCCATCTGCCTGGATGCCACCACAGCTGCTCGGTCTTTCATATGAGAACCAGATTTTGCATTTGAGGGACATGGATGAAAGCATCTTGTTCATTTGTCTTAAACTTCCAACGAGCATATAAAACACACAGGAAACTAGCAAGAGGCAATATGCACAGAAACTAGCAGGAGGACAGCACCACGAGAAGAATAAACAGCAAAGCAGAAGGCCTAGAGTAGAGAAAGGGAGTGAAGAGTTTGCACTACAGTGAAGTTAGCTAAAAAGGGTAAGGTGTGTACAAATCAAAAGAGTAAAGAAGGAAAAGAAAGTTATTCCAGCCAGGATGGTGTAGTACAAAGAGCCCTAGAGTCGCAGTAAAAAGGCTTGGCCTCAGTTCACCAATCACTGGCAGTTTTATCTGGGAAGCATTGCTTTACCTCTTCTCTAGTTTTCAGCTGTAAAAAGAAAAGGAAAGAGAAAAGCAACCAACCCTGAGCACCTTCCCTGTGCACACACATTACATATGTAACCTCTCTTAATCCTTAGTTCAACCACACATGGGAAGTATTATTGACCTCCAGTTTACTGATGAGAACTTGGAGGTGTAAAGAAAAAGGCAACCTACCTAAGGAAGTTTAAAGAGAGTAAATGGTCTGCCCAAGTTCACATGGCTGGTATATTGCAAAGTGGAAATTTGAACCCAGATCAATCTGGTCTAGCTCCCAGCTTTTCCCACCATAAAATGCACTCGCCCCTCTTTATCACAGAAACAAGAGTTTAAAGGGCATAGGATATATGAACGAAAGCATTTTGACAATTGTGAAAAGCAACATAGATGTAAATAATTCTTATTATTTAAAGTCAAATCTCTCTAGACAAGCCCACGATGAGATAGTGGAAAACTGTGGTTCAGAGAAACGTGCTCACTTGCCAAGTCAGTGACACTACTTCCCAGATCACCAACGGTAATAAAGTGAGTTAATGACTGAATAAAGCTTTTAATGGTGGGTTGGGCTACATGACCTCTAAGGTCCTGCCAAGTCTGTATTTCTGAGAATCAGGAATTTTATCAAAGCAGTAAGAATGTAGCTCTGCGCTGGATCCGACCTCAGAGAAAACTGTAATGTCAGCAAGTTGCTTCCTTTTTGTCTCTCATTTCATGTCTCTGTTCTTTCCCCCACTTTCAACCCCCTTGCCAGGCAGTCATCACTCTCGAGGCTATCTTTAGGTTTTGTGTGCCACAGAGGTAAGGAATTCGATAAACATATTCAGACTAAGGGAGAAAAAGGCTACATTTGACTATTGGCTGCAGCCCTGGAAGGGTGTGTGATCTGGGGGCTTATCATTGAGCCTCTCTGAATCCTGGATTGCTCATCTATAACATGAGAAAACCTACTCATAGAGATTGTTGTAGGAATTAATCAGTGTGACATGTAAAACACCTACCACACAATTCGAAGTATTTCGTGTTAGTTCCCTTCAATCTTCCAGATGCAGTGACTGTTAGCAGAGTCTGATATCCCTCTAAGAGGTGTCAACATATATGAACAATGATACCTGGAGAAGGCAATTCTGTACAGAGTAATAACCAGTCCTATGGTGGATTTGTTTCTTGCAGTGAGGCATCTGAGTGGAAGAGACAAATTCAGGGGAAAGGAGAGGGGAGTCTGGATAGATAGGACTTCCTGGGCTTCTCCCAGTTTTCTCCCTAATCTAGCCATTCCATAGCATTGTACTTACATGACCAACCTAGGTACAACAAGGCCAGAATATTTCCTTACTTAACTTGATACAATTTCAATTACTTAAAATGACTTTTTCTTATATCAGAGAAGCTTGAAGAACGGTTGTTGCATGTGGACAGTCAGGTAAACCTGACAAAGTGCCGTATATAAGAAAATAATTCCAGGGACCCAGAAATGTTTGTCCAGAAATGCCCCATCTACAGTTACAATAAAATATTGAAGAGTTTAACAAACACTGATCTGGGCAGAGGAGGAGTTTGGAGAGGATGCCTCTCAGCCCTTCCTTCCAAAAGGGTACTGGTCAGAAAGTTTACAGTCTGACTGCGAAAGCATGGATTTCTTTGGAGTCAAGTAATCATTTATGTACTGTATTTACTTCTAATAAGCTGGAGCTGCTAAAGAAACTGAGACTTTCTTTTCACAGCTGTAGAGTACAGGGATTTTTGTCTCTTTTGTTTACTGCATATTTCCGGTGTCTATAATAGAGCCAGGCAATAGACATATGTAAAACAAATGAATTCTGAAGGTGATACTTCCAAGAAGTAGCTCTTCAGAACCACTCGAGATACACTTTAGCAGGCAGTTGCTAACAAATTCTTAGAAATACAGTAAATATGGTATGATTTCTATTTTTTTTTAGGTTTAGGGATACTTAAATGTTACTGCCAAGTATTCATATGTGTGACACAGAGCCTTCTCTTATAGCCTTTGCCTTTTGTTAATAAACAAAAAATAATTCCTTGGAAGCATTTGCCCTTTATGGGTAATTGGAGAAATGTTTACTTTGGTGATGGGATGAGAAAGATGTGACCTTTTAACTGTTATTCAACTAGTAGGTGAGGGAAAAATTATAAACCAGAGAAGACAATATTCTGGAAAGCTTTCAAAAAAATGAAAGACCAATGCAGTTTAATGCAGTACCAAAGTTTTCTCGTTTCCAGCTCTTTCTGGCAAAAATTCTTCTCAGTCAAAAAAGAGGAAATTATTAAAAGAATTCATGAGGTATTCTTAGATATCAAGTAGTGCTTTTAAAGTATATTGTTAGGTTGAAAGGAATGAAAATCATAATTAAATGTCCTTTGAAACCCATACGTATTTTTAAGATTAGGTGACAAGGCTGGGCACAGTGGTGCATGCCTGTAATCCCAGCACTTTGGGAAGCTGAAGTAGGAATGTTGCTTGAACCCAGGAGTTTGAGACCAGCCTGGCCAACATGGCAAAAACCCATCTCTACAAAAAAATACAAAAATTACCTGGACGTGGTGACGGGCGCCTCTAGTCCCAGCTACTCTGGAGGCTGAGGTGAGAGGATCACTTGAACCTGGAGACTGAGCCTGCAGTGAGCTGAGATCACGGTACTGTGCTCCAGCCCCGGTGACAAAGTAAGACCCTGTCTCAAAAAGAAAAAAAAAAAAGATTAGGAGACAAATTCCAGCAAGACCACATTTTGTATTCTGTTGAAAAACAAAATTTTGAAAATAGTTTTAAATGGTTGAATACACAGTTCTGCTCTCTCTGTATCTCCTCAACTTACAAATTTTGTCTTGGAAATGATAGATCTACTTACTGTCCGTTTTTTAATTAAAAAGGAAGGAGGTTCAGCATTCAACAATAGTAATTTAGGTACCAGACCTGCATGGGGGTTGGATATATAAAACCTGATTTAAATACTTTATCTGCTTATTTTAAATGTTTCATATTTATCATTTGTGTGTACATGTATAATATTTTAGAAATAGTTATTTTACCTTATGGTAACTATTCAAAAATATGTGCCCTCTTAAAAATTTGTTTCAAGCTATACAGGAAGTTAAAAGAGCAGATTGTCTGGCTCAATACCAGGTACCTGGCACACCTATTATGACGCTATAAGTTCATGTTGCTCTTTCCCTTGAAACCTTGAGTGTGTTTTGTGCCACCTAGGTGACTGGGTGAGGTAGGAGACACCCACAACCAGTTCTCAGGCAGGACCCTCCCCACAGCTGTGGCAAGGCAAGGCCCCCAAAGTCAAAAGAGAGGAGCCCTGGAGTAGCAGCAAACCCAACAGCCAGGTTTAGAGTCTGGGCCCTAGTTCTGAAGGACAGCATCCCAAAGGCAGAGCTGGACCCAAATGGACAACCATCAAACCAGTAAGACCGTCAGAAGCAGTAAATGCAACAGGGGAAAGGCAAGGCCCAGACCATGAGGAATTCCAGAGCTGGCCTGTGATGTGCAGTCTTACAATTACTGTCAGTCTCTGAGGCCGCTAGTGGCCTGTCTCTAAGAGTTAAAGGTGTTGATGAAGGATGAACATGTTTGTAAATTCCTTAAGTGTTATGTTAGGATCTCATTTAAGGACAGAGATTTGGTGTTACCTGACCCAACACTCTGAGAGAATGGTCCAGGCAGGATGGAGAAGGAGGATTTCTCCCCTTAAAGAAGCAGGAGTGTCTGGGTCCTTGTCCGAGAGGGATGGCTGAACCTGGTGGAAGAAGGGCATCCCAAGCAGGCTGCCAGAGCAAGGAAGGGCCAGGTGTAGGGGCAGGGGAGGTTGCAAGACAAGGGAGAAGCAGTATAAATAAGCAAAGTAAGAATTAGCCTCAGTGAATTCTGGAGACTAAGCCAGAACTGGTACAGGGAGGTAAAGAAGATTGTATTAACAAGATTGTCTATTGGGGAGAATGTTAGATATTGTTCAATGTCCCTTGGGGTGAAGGTGAGACTCGAAGAGGACGGCCATACATAATAACAAAGAGTCTACTGATTTACCTTCTAAGGAGGGTGACAGGTTCAATAACCAAAAAGCTGGCCGGGCACGGTGGCTCATGCCTGTAATCCCAGCACTTTGGGAGGCTGAGGTGGGCTGATCACGAGGTCAGAAAATCGAGACCATCCTAACACGGTGAAACCCCGTCTCTAATAAAAATATTTTTTAAAAAAATTAGCCAGGCGTGGTGGTGGGCCCCTGTAGTCCCAGCCACTCGGGAGGCTGAGGCAGGAGAATGGCGTGAACCCGGGAGGCAGAGCTGCAGTGAGCGGAGATGGCGCCACTGCACTCCAGCCTGGGCAACAGAGCCAGACTCCGTCTCAAAAAAGTAATAATAGGCCGGGCGCGGTGGCTCATGCCTGTAATCCCAGCACTTTGGGAGGCCGAGACGGGCGGATCACGAGGTCAGGAGATCGAGAACATCCTGGCTATCACGGTGAAACCCCGTCTCTACTAAAAATACAAAAAAATTAGCCGGGTTTGGCGGCGGGCGCCTGAAGTCGCATCTACTGGGGAGGCTGAGGCAGGAGAATGGTGTGAAACCGGGAGGCGAAGCTTGCAGTGAGCCGAGATCGCGCCACTGCACTCCAGCCTGGGCAACAGAGAGAGACTCCGTCTTAAAATAATAATAATAATAATAATAATAATAATAATAATAATAACCACAAAGCTTTTACTGAGGGGACTCTAGAAATCTGGGGGCCAAGCTGGTTAGAGCAGTGTGGATGAAACAGTGGAGAACTGCTAAAGAGAGAGACACAATACTCATCTAGTTGATGATGTCTGAGGGTGTTTCCCTGTGGTACGGATGTTAACTCCTCCATTCCTCCCCTCTCCCCAAAGAAATCTTCAGCAAATTCCATCTTAATTACTGATGCTTTTGTGCCAGTGGATGAAAAGGTGGGACATAAAAAGGTGCTGTAGGCCAGGTGTGGTGGCTCACGCCTATAATCCCAGCACTTTGGAAGGTCGAGGTGGGAGGATTACTTGAGGTCAGGAGTTTGAGACCAGCCTGCTCGACATGGCAAAACCCCGTATTAACCAGGTGTGGTATTGGGCACACGTAATCCCAGTTACTTGGAAGGCTGAGGCATGAGAACAGCTTGAACCCAGGAGGCAGAGGTTGCAGTGAGCCGAGATAGCACCACTGCACTCCAGTCTGGGTGACAGAGCAAGACTCCGTCTCAAAAAAAAAAAAAAAAAAACTAAAAAGGTGCTGTAGCTGCATGAAGGTGTAGTGTGGTAGAAACTGAGCACACACCACCTTCAGCTGACTGCTGACAGATCAGATAGCCCCCTCTTAGCCCTGGGTGCCTCCTTCCCTGGATAAGATTGAACAAAGGTCTGTCTCCACCTGCTTACATGGTAGAAGTTCCGCATACTTCCTAGCATAAGGTGGAAGGTGAAATCTTGCGACTGCTTTTCCAGCCCATATTTCCCCTAGCATTATAGATAGAGAGCTAGCTGGGTGATCACTGGGAAATTTAGCAACTTTTCCATGAGAACAGTTAGGCTCTTATCTTGGTTCCCCAGGAACATCTTTGGGGTATGGAGTTGGGTGTAGGTGAGCTGAATGTAGAGCTAAAAATGTGGTGAACCTGCCTGCACAGGGGCAAATGGCTTTTAAAAAAGAGTGTGTGTCGGGTGACTTAAGGGCCCACTATAGACTCCTTCAATTATCAGCTTGGGCAAACAGTTTAAATACGTTGTTTTGTGCTGTAATGAGAATATAGTTCCTTCTGGACAAAGAGAAAAATATGGTGATATTAACTTCTAGCCTGAAGTAGAATAAGTGAAGCTCCAGTCTTTATTAATAAGTAGATGATCCAATGTTAGTGAAGTGGCTTTTTTGTGCCAATAAGTTGTGTTTAGCAGTCAGGAATAGAACACATTTATCCCTTCCCCCACAGCCTTCTCCTCAGTCCATGCAAAACAAATTGGAGTGAAACAACACCATCTGCTCATTTCACACTCAGTGAAGAAGCACGTCAACTCTTTCTCAAGGTTAGAAAGTCCAAACTCAAAAAGACACTCCTCTAGTTATGCAGGAAAAAAAAAAAAAAAAAAAAAGCAAGAACCCCATAGGCTTAGAAGAGTCCCATATTTCCCAAAACATGACATTGCAAGGGCTGAGTTGATGAGGGCTAAAAAGCTGAGGGCTTCCTTATGAGGGTGTCACATGGCTTTGTTTCACTAGCTAATTGTATTTCTATGATTTTGTGCCTCTGATTTAGATGGAAAGAACGGCAGTAGAAAAAGACTATCAATAATTACCATAGTTCTTGTATCCCAGTGTTGGGAGGAAAAGAATAAAGAAGAAAGAGAAGCTGGCTCAGTTTGAGAAGGCTGTTTTGTTCTGATAATTTTCTTCTGTGTAACAACCAGTTTTCTTTTGGCAATCATTTTTAAAAATCTAAATACTTAAATTAAACTCCATTATTTTATCCAGAGATGAGGCTTTGAATTAGGGAGGAAACTGAGCCATTTGAGTGTCCCTCTATTTACTGCGCTCAGCCAAACTCTGTATTCAGAAGTAAAGATAAGAGAAAGTTCTTACTAATTCATATGAATACCTCAGAAATTAGAGGAGGGCAGTCCTTTGGCCTTGCTAACAATTCTTAATCTCCACACAGTTATAACCAGCCACCTATTTTTAAAATGCTGTTCCCAAAAGGAACCCTGGTGCGATAGGTGGCTGGACTTGTTTTAGAGACCAGATATTTGCAATACAAAGTCTGAGAAGAATCAAGTCTTGCACCAACTATAGCATACCTCACTGGTATGTGTACTGATAATTTATGATATTCTTGGAGAAACAGGAGATTAACATAAAAGGATAAATTGTGGCGTGCCAAGTACCAAACAAGTGTGCATTATGTAAAATCGTACATCTTTTTATTCACAAAGCTCTTGTGCCAGAGTTTTGAGATTTGGTGAACAAGACCACATTAACTTGAATTCATCCATCCATTCAACCATCTGTCAGTGTGTCCATCTGCCCAGCAAACGTTATACCACTGTCTACGGTGCCAGCCCTCAGAGTTACTGAGTAAAATAAGGCATGGTCCCCGTCCTGGTGGGGGAGTCAGACTTGCAAATCATAATACCTCAATAAGTGAAATCATAGAAGTATGTTCAACATGGACAGGTAATCAAAAAGGAGGGAGCAGTTGAAATATGAAAGAAAGATTGCAATTTACCAGGCATGTGCATTCTAATCAGAAGGCACAGCTTGAGCAAAGCATGGAGGCATGAAAAAGCACAGGGTATCCAAGGAGCTAGAAGCCATGTGATATTGCTGTGGGGGTTTGAGTGGCAGTGATAGGAGATGAGCCCAGAGAAATAGGTGCAAGCTAGAGAAACACAAAACTCATAGGCCATGTTTAGACATTTTTCTGTAGACAATAGGCATCACTGGTGGGATTTCAGGAGGGCATGTGTTTAGAATCATTTCTGTGATGGCAATGAGGAAAACTATGATGCATAGAGGAGGAAAGTGAGAAAAGTACAGAAAACCCAATAGGGGCAAGTTGTCACTGTGTTCACCAGGCTTTTTAAAGCTTTGATCCTATTTCAGCCTTTGTATTTCCAGACTGGGAAATGCCAATGTGAGACAACTTAGTGTTTGCAATATCACAGATCTCATAGAAACTAATATTATTTTTAATAGTATATTAGGGATCAAGCATAGTATGGAGTCTGCTTGTGGCCAAGAGGCCTGGGGACTCCAGCTATCCCAGGCCCCACTCAACCATTGCAAGGCTTGAGGGAATCAGTAGCTCTGCTCTACCTGTAACCCAATGGAGCTGCCCCTTGTGCCTCAATGGTACTCAGAGTCTATCTACATTGGAAACGAATGAAGTAGTAATAAGTAAGCTCAACCAGGGTAGACCTGGAATCCAAACTCCAATTACAAGGTTTTTCCCTCCTAATCTAACCATGCTGCCTCTTGAAGCTGTGCTTCAGGAGAATTACTCTCTTGGGGCATAGGAAAATTCATAGTTTATAAAAGCTAAACAAGGAAGCTGGGGATATTCAGAGCTGACCTCCTACAAGATAATCATATTCTCTTATTCTGTCAAAGTCAGAAGAAGAAAAATGAATCGTGTGGTTCACAGGTTATTTTCCATGTTGATTAGCTCCATATCATTATTCATAGTTGATAAAGTATCTCTGTAATCCGATGTATATAGACATAGGAGCTTTTGGATAAACTATGAAGGAAACTAGTGAGTGAGTGATAAAGCTAGGAACAAAAAAGAAGAGTCCAGTTCTGAGTTACAGCTGACTGTACTAACCATGGTTACTTTTTCTTTCAGAGTTTTTGGCCAATAATGTTATTTTTAATTTGCTATTTGGCCTATGAATAATTCATTTAAAAGAAAATCTCAGTATCTTTTGAGCTTATTTTAGGGTCCTTATTTTAGGGCATTGATTAAAATATCAGTCTGTTTAGCATATCAGCATGCTGCCTGTCAGTCTTCAGGAAAATTCCTTCTCTCTCTGGGCAGTTACACAGTTCTGGTGTATTTGTTGTATTGGATCACATTGCATTATGTTAAAGTATTTTCTTCTTGCCATTAACTTTAAAATCTGGCTGGGTGTGGTGGCTCAGGCCTGTAATCCTAGCACTTTGGGAGGCTGGGGCAGGAGGATCGCTGGAGCCCAGGAGCTTGAGACCAGCCTGGGCAACATGGAGAGACCTCATCTCTACAAAAAGTAAAAAATTAGTGGGGCATGGTGGCACGCACCTGTAGTCCTAGATACTTAAGAGGCTGAGGTGGGAAGATCACTTGACCCTGGGAGGTAGAGGCTGCAATGAATTGTGATTACGCCACTGCACTCCAGCCTGGCCAACAGAGTGAGATCCTGTCTCAAAACAGACAACAAACAAACAAAAAACACTGAAAACATCAAGACAAAAAGTTACAATCTACTTATTAAAGGCATATTCTAATTGTTTCCTTAGTATTTGTTTCATTGTGATTAAAATAGCTAAACTGACAGTTTTGAAGTTATCTGTCAAGTTGGCAGAAACAGTAAAAGTTATTTTTCCTCAACCTCATTTCTGTCTTCAAAGCACCACATCTAGGACTAAGAAAGAAATGTGTGCTGTTGGTAACATTATATTTCTTAGTTGTCCTGCTGATACTGCCAACACAGTAGCCAAACAACTGTAATAATTTCTGGAAGGCATCTGTGACATTGACACTTGGCCCATTATGAATGGCACCAAACCCCTCCAACCATTTCCTAGAGGTCTGAAAGCTGCTGTCAGGCAATAAAAGCTTTCAATTGTTACTGACTTGGGTTAGACTCACATTCTACTTACAAATTTCCATTCGGTGTTTCTGTTGGTGTTTGAATCAGGGAAAAGGTTTATTTGAAATCTTAAAATTCATTCCGTATTTCTTTTAATCAAAATAAATCAAAAGCAGTCTCAGAAAATTGTCAATAAGTCTGGCCAAGTCAGAAGTAAACGTCAAGTCTTCTGAAGGTTGCATTTTCTCAAGGAAGCACTATTCAAGCTTATTTGTTAGCTCAATTAGTCTTGATTTAGTAGCTCCATCAGTGAGCTAAGGCCTCTGGCACTAGCAGAGTAATTTGATTTCTAAGGTGTCAGTAAGAGACTAAAAACTATCCAAAATGGTAAATCCATGTCCTGAAAGCAGACGTACAGATCTTGACATTCTTGGCGGCATAGCAGTCAGGGAAACTTGATGATCTTTGACACTGTCTTCATCTGGGATCAGTGCCCCTCAATGTCACATGCCTGGGAACTCTGATTTTGACCATCAGTTCCCAGAGAGTGCTGGGAGGTGACAGGATGGATGTTCCTTTTGGCAAGTCAGTTCCGTGAAGTGATCCTTTTACTTCTTTCACTGTCTTTAGTGGCAAAAGGTACAGGCTGACAGCCCTGAAGACAGCACTGCAGGGCATGTTTTAGAAAAGGAGAATGTTATTGTCAAAGCCTATCAATCTAGTCTCTTTTCCCCCTCACTTCATCCAGAGGCCACGAAACTAACTTTCTGCTGCTCATACACATACTTTGAGAAAGTGTAGTCACATTGTAACTGGGGCTACTTAGGACCTCAATCCAGCGGGAGAAGCGTGGCTTGCATCATCTAGGTGAGAGGTGAAGAGAACGGGACCAAGATAACCTAAACCACTGTATTATATCCTTCCCTATCTTAACTTCCTGCTGAACTGATCTGACCAGTGTAACATACAAAATAATTATTTATCACCTCCAGGAATTAGAAATCAATCTGCCCGGCATTCCCGTCTCAAGGGTAAATCTAAGCTGGTTACAAAAAAGGGGAGGGTTCATTGGACCAAAACTGAGGAATTTCACAAAATTGAAAGTGTAGTTGAATGGACTATAGGTGCAGAGATGCAGCTGGCCGTCAGGAACACCAGAAACTGGGATGTTAATGACATTCAAATGTTGTCTCATTCATCATGGCTAAGATTCTGTATGTAGCTTCATTACCTTTTGTTGGACACTCGTTTTCTCCACATGTTGAAAAACATGGCCTCAGACAGTTCCTGGTTTTTAAATTTTAGACCTTAAACTACTGGTCTCACTCTCTCAGTACTTCAAGTCAAAGCATTATGGGTTTGATTTAGGTCGTTACCCATAAATGAACCAGTCAACTACAGTTGGATCAGGGTAGTGTGATTAGCCAAGCTTGGGTCAGATGTCTGCACCAAGCTCAATTAACTGTGGCCAAGAGATGGAGGTCGCACTGTAATAATATGGTAGCTCTAGTGGTAACCACATACCTGGAGGAGGAATGAATGACAGGCACACCCTCAGGTGTCCACTATACATAGCTAAAACAAAAAGCAAAACAATTCTTAAATAACAGAAAAGCAAAGATATATTTAGGCACAAATAAACATAAAGTCAAATCCAAGGCCAAAGGCATTTATTAAAGAGAGTAATTTTATTTTGATAAGTATATTTCAAAATAAGAAGATGTTAATAAGTTCTACAAAATCAAGTAACATATTATCAAAAACATAGTAAAACCTATGAGCGATATAAGAGGAAATGAATTGTGTATCTATAAAACCAAAGAGATTCCATTAAAAAGCTATTTGAATTGATAAAAACCGAGTTCAATAAAATGGTGGGATGAGATAAATACACAAAAATCAATAGCTAGCCTGTATAACAGCAATAATGTATTAAAAATGTGGTGAAAAGGAAATCCTATTCCTAACAGCATCTAAAATATAATAATGGTAGGGAGTAGACTGGAATGAATATTTGATTAAATTAGTATAAAATTTATTTAGAAGAATAAAACATAAAGAATAACACAGGCTGGGCGCGGTGGCTCACACCTGTAATCCCAGCACTTTGGGGGGCCAAGGCAAGTGGATTGCTGGAGGCCAGGAGTTCAAGACCAGCCTGGCCAACATGGAGAAACCCCGTCTATACTAAAATTACAAATATTAGCCAGGTGTGGTGGTGCATGCCTGTAATTCCAGCTACTTGGGAGGCTGAGGCACAAGAATCACTTTAACCCAGGAGGCGGAGGTTGCAGTGAGCCAAGATCACACCACTGAAGTCTGGCCTGGGTGACAGAGTGAGACGCCGTCTCTCAAAAATAATAATAATAATAACATACATGCACACACACGGACATATATGTTAAAGGCAAGAATAATGAAGGGTAGTTAGCCTTGCCAGATATTAGAATTAAAGCAGTATAGTATTGATGCAAAAATAAACAAATAAATGAACAAAATAAATAATCTTGAAATTGATCCTGATATACTTCAAATATGAATATGTGATAAAAGACTGCACAAACCAAAGTATGAGAAACTATTATTCAGCACAGAGTATTGGGACAACCAGTGGTTATGTAAAAAGAGAGCGGCACATTACTACAGTTAAGAATCAACCAGGAATCTGGTCAAGTTATTTGTGGCAAATATGATAAAAGTTCATTTTTTGACTCATTAAAAGCTCATTCGAATCAATGAGAAATTCCAATAAGCAGTGTTTATAAAACCATATAAAGACTCAACAATCTTACCTCAAAGGTGGTAATAAAATTGGTACAACACTTTGTAATTTAATAAGCAATACATTTCAAGAACATAAAAAATATTCACATTCCAAATTAGCCGGGCATGGTGGCGGGTGCCTGTAGTCCCAGCTACTTGGGAGGCTGAGGCAGGAGAATGGTGTGAACCCGGGAGGTGGAGCTTGCAGTGAGCCGAGATCACACCACTGCACTCCAGCCTGGGTAACAGAGCAAGACTCCATCTCAAAAAAAAAAAATATATATATATATATATATATATTCACATTTCTTGATTCAATAATTTTTTCCTTGGTAAACCATCTTGACAAGATTATTTGAAAAACTGAAACATATTATGGACCAATCTACTCATCACTACATATATACTCATTGCCACATTACTATATAAAATAGTAACCCTGTTGTTCTCTAACCCTGTTTTCCTGTTTTACTTTTCATGGCATTTATTATCACCTGACATTTGTTTATTACCAGTCCCTCCCCAACCACTAAAATGTAAACCCCATGAGAATTTGACTACTTTGTTCACTACTATATTTCCAAGCCCCAGAACCCTGCCTAAAATACCCTAGGAAGTTGATAAATAGTTGTGGAATGAAGAAACAATTTCAAACATCCCACAATAAAGAAATGGTTTGGACAATTATGATTTATCTATTCAATATAATATCATGAAGCAATTAGATTTACTTATAGGAATAATAACATAACATGGGGAAGTATTTATAATGAAATGTTTAAGAAGAATATAGTTTTACACGTATATTGTGACAAACACAGAAAAATAAACTTTGTGGAGAGAAATAGAAATGGAAGGAGATATCACCAAACATTAAGAGTGGTGTGGGAAAAGAGAATACAGGTACTTTTCCTCTTCTATCTAGTTTTGGGCATTTCCTAGGTGTTCAACAACATGCATTTCTTTAATATTGGACAACTTTATAAATGCAATATATAACAAGAGAAGATTTTTTTTTGTTGTTTGTTTGTTTGTTTGAGACAGAGTTTTCCTCTTGTTGCCCAGGCTGGAGTGCAATGGTGTGGTCTTGGCTCACCTCCGCCTCCCAGGTTCAAGCAATTCTCCTGCCTCAGCCTCCCGAGTAGCTGGGATTACAGGCATGCGTCACCATGCCCGGCTAATTTTGTATTTTTAGTAGAGACAGGGTTCCTCCATGTTGGTCAGGCTGGTCTCAAACTCCTGACCTCAGCTGATCTGCCTGCCTCAGCCTCCCAAAGTGCTGGGATTACAGGCGTGAGCCACTGCACCTGGCAAACAAGGGAAGATTTTTTAAAAATCACCCATGATAAGAGGATATGATTTCAAATTAAAATAATAACAAGTAGGGAAAAGGTTGGGAACAGCGAAAGCACTAAAAGTAGGAAATTATAAGTTAATGTTTTGGTTTATTTTAGTATAATTAGATAAGTTTGGGTTTAAGAATATGAAAATACATAAAGCTGATTATCCTTTGAGTCACTAGACAAAAACATAGTCTCTTTTGCTTACTCCTGTCATTCAACCACATTACCACCCTTAAGTTCCTCCTATGTAGAAATTCTGAAACTAACAGGTGACTCTCAAAAATGCAGATTCCTGGTGTTCATTGCCAGGAATTTCTAATTCAAGAGGACTAGGTGAGGCCTAGGAATCTGTGTGTGTTTTAAAAGTAGTCCCTGGATGAGTCTGTGTTTGGGAATGCCTGGGATAAGTGGCAGGGAGGCTTTCCCTCCTGGGAGATAAACCCTGAACTCCTGAGTGGAAGAAGCTCTCCCATATCTGCCCTTGGGTCACTACTCCTGCAGTGTTGCCCCAGCCGCTGCAGTTCTTGGGTGTCCACCTGAGGGTGTGTAGGGGAGAGAATCTAGAGCCCTAGTTCAAGGAACCAATAGACTGGCCTTCCTCTGCCCCTTGGGCCTCCGCCTACTGACCCAGACACCAGAGGCTGTGTTAAGCTGGGCTGGGCTCTTCACAGTCTAAACTACTTAACGCAACACTTTGGCTTAGTGTCACCATGGAGTCAGAACCCCTCATCCTGGTGGCCACTGTCCTGTGGGCTTGTTTTATAATGTTCTGCACTTCCTCCTCAGCGTTACAAGCTCTCAGTGCTGAGCCTCTGTCCCAACCATTTCCTTTGTTCCCCCAGGAAGTCCCATTGGATTGTAAACAGACGCCTCCAAGTCCACGGTCCTCACACAGGCACTCTTTCTATCTCCTGCTTTATTTGAAATCTGGCGCTCTCCTGAGGCCACTTCTGCAGACCTCATTTGTTCAGATATCAAGTGACCAGTAGGTGTTGTTAATAATCACCTGACTGTCCCCTCCCTGCCATTTCGCCATCATTTCACTTACATTCTTGGTCAAAAACAAACAAACAAACAAAACCAAGCAAAACAAACTCAAACAAAACAAGAATTCTGTCGGATTCTGATAATCGTGTTGTCTTAGTCCATTTGGGCTTCTATAAAAAAAAAAATACCATAAACTGAGTGGCTTACAAATAACAGAAATCTACTTCTCACAGCTCTGGAGCCTGGGAAGTCCAAGATCAAGGCGACAACAGATTCAGTGTCTTGCCAAGGCCCACTTTCTCATAGATGGCGGCCTTTCCTTGTGTCCTCACATGGTGAAAGGGGCAAGGCAGCTCTCTGTGGCCTCTTTTATAAGCACACAAATCCCATGATCCAATCACCTCAGAAAGACCCCACCTCCTAATACCATCACCTTGGTGATTAGGTTTCATCATATGAATTTTGGAGGAACACAAATATTCAGACCATATCACATGACGTCCAACTCAGTGTCTTTTTTGCCCCCATTTCATGGCAGACTTCTGACCCAGTCCTCAAGAATCTTAAGTGTACAATGGCTTACACTCTTTCTCTCCACCACTTCATGTCTTGCCATCCTAGATGATTTCATTGGCCTGTGGACGATACATCTTTTAGCCACACTGTCCCTGCTCTCTGCCTTCTCTCTCTCCCCACCACCTTCAACACCTAGAAGGAGATTGCATGGCAACACAGAGGGCAGGAAAAGGCCAATACTGAACAACATTCTCATTGGCTCCTTCTCTAGGAGAACCTGGAGAGAGACAACTCTCTTTTTTGTTTCCCAATCAGTGGTAAAGTTGAGGGTGTCTTCTGCTTGGGAGTTTCTCAGTGAGTATGGCCCAGCAGAGATAAAAGAACGGGACCAAAACACAGGTAGCCCTTATAAAGGACATAAGCAAAATGCTTAAATGAGATTCTTGAGGTTTTTGTGTTGTCTAGTTCAGCACTCTAGTGTTGGAGAGCAGATTGTGGGGAGATGGGGAGGAGTCATAGCTTAGAATAAGGAGTCTGGTTGTCCTCTGGTAATCTCTTTTCTTGGCTGCCTCAAATCCTTTGTGGAAAGCAGCTTGCCATATGCATGCCTCTGTGTGTGTGTGTGTGTGTGTGTGTGTGTGTGTGTGTGTGTGTGTGTGTGTGTGTGTGTGTGTGATATACAAGCTCAGTGACAGGCAACCAGATAGAGCTGAGTCCAGAGCAGTTAAAAGGAAATCCTGAACATTTCCAAAACATACAAGTAACACACCAAAAAGCAAATGATGCACCAAATACTGTTACCTAAAAGTTTCTTGGCTTCCTTGACACTCCTTCAATATTCTAGTCTGAAATACATAATCTTCTATCTTTATGTTCTTACTTCTTACTTATACATAGAAAATCTACTCTGATCTTCTTAAGTGCTCCAATTCCCAGACAGCCTCATTTTCCCCTAGTCATTCTGCCCATTCTGGATTTATTTCCTTCCCTACATAGCCTAAACCATGTCACTTGTCACTACAATTCACTTTTCGACATCCTAGAGTCCTTCCATTCTTGTTTTTTCATTTCTTTGCCCATGGCTAGAAATCCCCAACTCTAGGCCAATCCAACTATCCACCTTCTCTTCTCTTCTCTTACCATTTATTGCCTCATGAGTACCACATAGAGAAGACTCACAAATGTATTATTACTAATTTCAGCCAGGCCCCTAAATTGTTCCCTCTCTTAATCCCCTGTGTGACTCTTCCAGGATTTTACCACTCTCCTTAAACACTCTACCATCTAGCAGCAGATGACTTTGCTGCCTACTTCATGGAGGAAGGATATCAAGACCCTCAAGAATGAACTTTGTATCCTCTCACATATCTATCTCTGCCTCCTTCCTTCCTGGCTCCTCCCATCCAAGCAAATCCCTTGACCTGATATCTAAATTCCTTTCCTTCCACAATTTAAATAATCTTTATATCAACACTAAATGTTTATTCTTTTCTTCTTCTTCTTTTTTTTTTTTTTGAGATAGAGTCTTGCTCTGTCACCAGGCTGGAGTGCAGTGGTGCGATCTTGGCTGACTGCAACCTCTGCCTCCGGGGTTCAAGTGATTCTCCTGCCTCAGCCTCCCGAGTAGCTGGGACTATAGGCGTGCCCCACCACATCCAGCTAATTTTTGTATTTTTAGTAGAGACAGAGTTTTACCATGTTGGCCAGGATGGTCTCGATCTGATGGTCTTGATCTCCTGAACTCGTGATATGCCCACCTTGGCCTCCCAAAGTACTGGGATTACAGGCATGAGCCACGGTGCCTGGCCTAAATATTTATTCTTTAGACAAATATGTATTAAGCACCAGGTACCAGGCTGGGCTATTGGGATAAAGTGACAAATAGAACCCAGTTGCAAAAGATGCCTGTTGAATTGCTTGACTGGCACTCCTTTTCTGTGAATTGCACACTCTGCTTTTATTTACTGGTTGGTTGCTCTGTGAGCTTCCATATTACAACTCTCACCCACTGGCCTCCCTGAGTAGTTTGAAGTGGGCACCTAAACCAAGACTGACAATAATCCGTTCACTGGGAAATTTGTAATTGGAACTGGCAGTCAGAACCAGAACATGGTAATTTGGAAGTTGGTAGTAGCCATTTACTGCCATGTGGACTAAGACACAGAGAGAGCCATTCTGCAGTGAGAATAGAGCTGAGACAGATTCAGAGAATGGTGAAGAGACAAGAGGTTCTCCAAAAGAGGATTTTCTGGGGTTTTTAAGGTGCTCCAGTCTCCAGCTCCATTCCCAAGGCCCAGATGCACTCCTGTCATAAAATGCCAGGGTCCTTCTAATAAACTTTATTTCTGCTTAAGATAGTATTTTGTGGCCAGGCGTGGTGGCTAACGCCTGTAATCCCAGCACTTTGGGAGGCTGAGGCGGGCGGATAGTGAGGTCAGGAGATCGAGACCATCCTGGCTAACGTGGTGAAACCCCATCTCTACTAAAAATACAAAAAAAAAAAAAAATTAGCCGGGCGTGGTGGCAGGCACCTGTAGTCCCAGCTACTCGGGAGGCTGAGGCAGGAGAATGGCGTGAACCCGGGAGGCGGAGCTTGCAGTGAGCTGAGATCACACCACTGCACTCCAGCTTGGGCGACAGAGAGAGACTCCGTCTCAAAAAAAAAAAAAAAAGGATACTATTTTGTATTGGGTTTCTGTCACTTGTAACCAAAAAGCAAGATCCTATCATTTTTGCTGGAAAGCTGGCCTGCCTTGTTTTACAACTACTGTCTGTTGGGACCCAGCCATGTGTCTTTTGAGGATAGAATTCTAGGGGACTAGGTAGCAAATGTCAGGATGTTGCCTCTTATTTTCAGTATTCATTAAGATACTACAAGAACTAAACATGTCCAAATATAGCTGAAGCCTGCCTGGGAACCACAGGGCCAGGGTGTGCCCCTGTTCTGTGAAGTTCTTTTGCCTTCTGCCAGTTGCCTGAGACTACTGAGGTCAGATAATCACGGGCTTTGTGGAATAACGGCTGCCAAATTATCTACTGCACCGTTTCTAAAGCTATCAATTATCCCCCTTCTCTCTTAAATTTTCAACACTTCCCTCTCTGTTGGCTCCTTACATCAGCATTTTAATCTACTCCCCTCTTAAAATCTATTCTAGAGTTACCAATTTTTCCTTCCTATTACAGGTAAACTTCTTGAAGTAGTTCATACTCAGTGACAAGCCATAGCAAGTAGGTGGCCTTACTCTCTGCTGCAACTCACTTACTAAGGTTGTACTTGCCTACCTACCTTATCACTAAATACAATGAATGGTTTCCAGGTCTTATCTTATTTGATCTTTCAGGAGTATATGACACTATTGACCACTTCTGCATTCCTGAAACACTTTTTCTTGGCTTCTGTGATACCACATGCTCCTGGTTTTCTTGTTACATGCCTGCTTGTTTCTTTGTAAGTTTCTTTTTTTGCTCTATGCCTTCAATGTGTTGGTGTTCTTCCAGTTTGGTCCCAGTCCTCAATCCTCAGTCCTGGTTCCATCCTAAACTCTCCTGGGGCAATCTCAATCACTCTGTTGGCGTTACTGTACATACCCAAATATAAGACAGAGCCCTCTTTCCCCCACCAAAATCAGAAAACAGGGAGTCACTTTATACTCTGACCCTTAAAAGTCCTTCATGTCCAGTCGTGGTGGCTCACACCTATAATCCCAACACTTTGGGAGGCCAAGGCAGGAGGATTGCTTGAGCCCAGGAGTTCGAGACCAGCTTAGGCAACATAGTGAGCCCTTGTCTATGCAAAAAACCAAAACAGTTAGCCTATACGGGTGTGGTGGCATGCACCTGTAGTCCCAGCTACTCGGGAGGCTGAGGTGGGAGGATTGCTTGAGCCTGGAAAGTTGAGGCTGCATGAGCTGTGATTGTGCCACTGCACTCTAGCCTGGGCAGCAGAGACCCTGTCTCAAAAAAAAAAAAAGTCCTTCATGTTACTGGATGCTGTCAATTATTTTGAACAACAAAATGCTTTTTGGTGGAATATACATTAGCATGAAATGATCTCATTCAATGCTGATACAAAGCCACCTGACAGAATTGGTAAGAAAGGAAACAAATTGAACAGACTTTAAAATTACTTCTAGGGAAATATCTTCACACTTAGAAGTGTTGGATGTCCTTGTAAACAAGTCTTTAAAAGTCACTATAAAAAGCAATATGGTACATGAATATAATTACAGGATGAGTGATGTAGTGTGATTAGATACTTGTGGCTTGGAATAAAATTCCCAGTGACAGCATTATATATAGAGTTAAAAACTTGGGTAGAAGTGAAGATGGTATGTCCTGGAAAATATGTTAGAGACTCAAAATGCGACACTTGTGATGATAAAGACACTATGAAGAATTTCAATAAAATTATTTTAAAGATTATATTTATATAATATGTAATTTAAAGTAAGCATAATTAAATTAATATATTCAATATTATAAATAGAACCCTGATTATTTCTTTTTTCCCAACTTTTTCTTTCTTATTTAATTTTTTTAACTTTTATTTTAGGTTTGAGGGTACAAGTGAAGGTTTGTTACACAGGTACTCACGTCACAGAGTTTGCTGTACAGATTATTTCATCACCCTGGAATTAAACCCAGTACCCAAAAGTTATTTTTTCTGCTCCAGTCTCTCCTCCACCCTCTACCCTAAAGTAGACCCGTATCTGCTGTTTCCTTCGTGTTCATAAGTTCTTGTCATTTAGCTCCCACTTACAAGCGAGAACATGCAATATTTGGTTTTCTGTTCCTGTGCTGGTTTGCTGAGGATAATGGCCTCTAGCTCCATCCATGTTCCCGCAAAAGGCATGATCTCATTCTTTTTTATAGCTGCAGAGCCCTGATTATTTCCTCTATATCTCTAAAAGTTTATATGTTCAAGTTGGCCACAAAGTTTTATGGGGGGGATTGTTTTTGTTTTTATTTTTTGAGGCATGGTCTTGCTCTGTTACTCAGGCTGGAGTGCAGTGGCAAAATAATGTATCACTGCAGCCTTGACCTCCCAGGCTCAAGTGATCCTCCCTCCTGAGTAGCTGGGACTACAGGCACACGCCACCACACCTAGCTTTTTCTTTTTCTTTTTTTTTTTTTTTTAATGTAGAGACCGGGTTTTGCCCTGTTGCCTACTCTGGTCTTGATATCTGCCTGCCTCGGCCTCCCAAAGCGCCGGGATTAAGGTGTGAGCCACCGAGGGGCCTGGGGGAGTGGGGTGGATTCTAATTGGATAAATGGAGGCTCACCTTATGTTCAGAGGCACCTTATACTCAGGCATATGTAGTGTATGCTGATGACTCACTTCTCCAGTCCTATCTCCCTGCTAAACTCCAGATCTAAGTAATGAATGGCTTACTGATACTTCTACTCAGATGTTTTTAAAGTACCTATGTATGCATAGGTACTTTAAATTTGCTTGCCCAAAGTTAAACTAACATTGTCTCCCATCTGCTCATCTTTCTCATTCCCCCCTCAGTGAATGCTACCACCTTCATTCAGCTGCCGAAATTGAAATCTGAGTTACCCACATCTCCTATCTCTCCCACACACCCCTGCTGTTTCTATCTATCTCCTAAATCTCTCTCTTATCTGTTCACTTTTCTTAATCCCCTCTGCTTTACTCCAGGCTACCATCATCTCCTCCCTAGACTATTGTAACAAAATCTGTTTTTTTTTTTTTTTTTTTTTGTCTCGACTTCTTCCAAACTACACTCCAAGAAGCAGCCTGAGTGTTCCTTCTAAAATGCAAATCTGAGGTCAAATCCCACTGTAGGCGTGGCTGACTCCTATCTACCTTCAGGTCTCTGTTTAGAGGCCAAAGCTTCTCTAATTCTCCTTCTCCCACCCCCACACACAATTTAGTCAAGTTAGATGCTCTTACTAAGTTTTCCCACACTCCTTATCTTTCCTTACCATAACAGTCTTTACACTTCTTTGTTATAACTGTTTACCCTTTCTGCTAGACTGGGAACTTTGTTTATCTGGCTCATCACTGTCTTCCCTTAACATAAGCCAGGACCAGAGACACAGGATGTACTTTATAAATATTAAATGAATGACCCAATAATTTTGTTATCCCAGCATCCAGCACAATACTTGGTGAAAACAGGTCCTCAATAATTTTTGCTGAATTAATAGATTGTTGTTGAACTAAAGATATGTGATTAACCAAGCAACATGTGACAAGCAAAATTAATATTGAGCATGCTTGTACTTAAAAAGGAGCACACATCCTTTTTAATTATGCTTAATCAGAGATGGCTCCCTAGAACAGGTGGCTTCTGAAGGAGAACGGGAGAAAATAAAAATTCTTACCTAGTGGAATGTAAAGGGCAAATATAAAAATAGCAATCTCTGTGCAGAAGAAAATCACTTTCTTAAGACTGGGGCAACTTCTAGTTGAAGTCTGCTGTGACTAGGAAGTGTTCTATCCTGAGATCTGCTAGTCAGGGGACTAGGTTTCTTCTTCTCTACCTCGGACACTGGGATTTAGCCAGGCAATCAGCTGCAGAATCTCATTACTGCCAGCAGTTAAACACTGAATTGTATGTCCTTTCTAATGTTGAAAAAAAGTCCTTTTACTATAGAGAATAAGATTCCTACCAAGCTTTATATTCATAGGCTTTAATATTTCATGTAATTTTTATATCAAAATACATTAGCATAAATTTCACAAGATATCAGTCTAGTTATTTTTGGCCTGCATTTCGATAACTTTTACAGACTTACAATGGCCACTCTGTTTTCTTTGCTCTAAAGTTTCTTTGTGCACTTATTCCTTGAACATGGGCCTCATGTTCTAACTTTACTTAGATGAAAAAACTGTTAATTTCACCAGTGGTTTAATATCTCTTCGTAGATTGATAGTTTAGACAACATGAAAGTGTTGATTAGCAGTATAGGTGCAGGCTGAAGTATTTGTTGAAAATCTTGTTGGGAGAGTAAGAATGATAAGAGATGCCTAAGAAAATCTTTTCTCAGATATGCTTTACTAAACAAAGAACAGGTTAATTACTCAATGATGATTTTTAAAGGGCATGTCGACAGTGTCAGTGACTTTGAAACAAAGTAAAGGAGCTGAATTCAAGTGTGTGCCTGAGTTACTTAAATCTTGAACTGATTTAGGACCTGTAGCTTTAATCTGGGGCTCCATCTATTAGTGGTTTAATAGAGTGGGTTTTATTAAAATTGTGATTTAATCACAAGCCAGAAATATACAACTGTTTTAAACTTTTTGATATAAACCTGATATACACAGTGGGCTGATAAATTAGTGAGACAGTTCATATAAGTCATATATGAAAATCAGTCTGTTATTAGCCACAACTCATGTATTTTTCAAAACTTGGAGATAAATGTAAACTTCATCTCAGAAGTCATATTACACCTTATAGGTTTAATATAATGAAATTTTTCCAGACTTAGAAAAGATATCAGGAAATTAACATTTGCAAGGCAATTTACAGTTTTCAAAGAGCTTTTCTCATTAATTATCTCAGAAAACTGAATAATGATCTGATTATTAAAGGTTAATTAAGCAAATACTTGCGAAGTAATTGGGAGGTAATCTATTTTTAATTTAACAGGTCAATCACGGGTATTTAGGAAATATTTTTGCTGGTTAACAAGTCTAACCAAAACAAAAAGGTATTTAAATGGTTTCCCTAGTGAAAAACCATAAGCGTGTGTTTCCTCTATTAAGTCAATTGTTTCAAAGAACTGGGATGAGAATTCCTAATTTCACCGTTTTGATGATTTAAGAGGTTTTATGAAGATTCTGAGCTCTTCCCTCCCGATGTTAATCCATGTCTTACATTGTTCATTTTGGCGCTTTAGAATAAAATATCTTTGGAAAGTAACTATGAGAAAGCACACAGGGATATGTTAGTGAAATAGCCATTTTCTTGTGGGAAGCAAGACATTTCGGTTATCGACTATACAGAAGAGTGAATAAAACCCAACGCCTATTAACCACCAAACATGACTCTGCTTGCGTAATCATACAAATAAATTTTCTTTAAAAATTTTTCATGGGTGCAGTACATAAAATGATCAATAGTCTCATCAGCAGTGGAACTACAAACTGCTTTCTCCTAACTTCGGGTAGCCTGGGTGCTGCCTCACGATTACTAAGTGGTTTAAAATCATATCCCACTTGCTCCTTGGTTTATCAGCCGAAAGACGTGATTCCCAGGTAGGAAAACGCGAAGTGTCCCGCAAAGGTACAGGTAAAACGTAGCAGTTACTGCGAGAGGACTGGCCCCGGGGAGTCCAAGGGCTCGGACGGGGCCCCCGCACGAGCTGAGGAAGTGGACAGCGGGCACCTTTGTCTGTGCCTAGTTCCCTGGACCCGGGCCGAGCGATGCGGGTGGGGGCGCGGTTCGGGCGGGTCCCGGCGCTGCCCGGGGGAAGCGCGCGACGAGGGCGGCCCGGCCTGGAAGCCCGAGGTCAGCGGCTGCGCGGCCGGCCCCCTCCCACGGGAGCCGCGCCAGGGCCCAGCAAGAGTCGGGCGGGATCGCTATTGTTTTTGGCGAGCACATAAATCCCCGGGCCGACCCACTGCGCACCCAGGTTTCCTCCCGGAGGCCATTCGGTTTCCTCTGAGGTCCTATATGAGAGGCTCCAGGCCCGGACTGTGCAGAGGTGCGCGCCCACGCCGGCCTCCCGGACCAGCCTGAGCTCGGAGCGCCTCTCGCCCTCAGGTCTCTGCAGCCAGAGGCATCTGGGGAGGTAAGGGGGGAATCTGTCCCCGGGGCGCGGAGGAGGAGGCGGGGGCACGCGGAGCCGAGGGGCTGCGGCGAGCGGGCGGGAGAAGCAGGAGGATCCGTTTCTCCGGGGTTTCCCTGACGCCAGCAGCAGCGCCCGGCGCGCGCGCCCCGCACCCGTCAGCGGCTCCGGGGAGAAGGGGGAGGGGAGCGGGCCTGCCGCGGCCCGCGAGGCGGCAGCCGGGATTGGAGCGGGGGCGGGCCGCGCGCGGAGCCCAGGCGGTGCGGGCGAGGGAGGCGCGCGCGTGCGCGTGCGCGTGTGCGCGCCCGGGACTCCCGCCCCCCCTCCCCCGCCGTCCGCGGTCTCCGCCCCCCTCGCGCTGGTGTGTGGAGCCGGAGTCGGCGGCGGGTGGCGGCGCCTGGAACCTGGAGACCGACCCACCCCCCCCCGCCCCGGAATGTACTGACTCCCCCTCTCCGCTCTCCTCCCCTCCCCGCCCCCCTGCAGGAGGGAGGCGCCCCCGAGTCTCCCCTCCCGCGAGAGGGGCTGCGCGGGCCGGGCCGGGCCGGGCTGGAGCAGCGGCGGCCGCGGGAGCCGAGCCTGCAGCGAGGGACCGGCTGAGGCGCGCGGGAGGGAAGGAGGCAAGGGCTCCGCGGCGCTGTCGCCGCCGCTGCCGCTTACTCTCGGGGAAGAGATGGCGGCGGAGCGGGGAGTCTGGCGACTCCTCAGCACCTCCTCCTTCTGGCTCTACTGCCTGCTGCTGCTCGGGCGCCGGGCGCCGGGCGCCGCGGCCGCCAGGAGCGGCTCCTCGCCGCAGTCCCCAGGTAAGCGGCGGGCGCGGGCCCGGGGGTTCGCGGGGGCGCGGCACCGGCTCAGGCGGCGGCGGCTGCGGTGTTTTTGTTTAGGATACAGGAGGAAACGTGCAGGAACTTCTCTGCCTCGGCTCTGATTGCCGAAGAGAAAGGGGATCGCGCGTGGTGGGGAGGAGAAGGGCGAGAGGGGGCGCCGCCGGGGGAGGGGCGGCTGCCGGGGGGCAGGTCGGGGGCGCAGGGGTCTAGTTCCCAGGTTTGTACCTGGAGGCAGGTTCACCCCTCGCCTCTCTCCCCTCCCCCAGGCTCATCCCACTTGTAAGAGTGGGACATTCTTGTGCTCACACTAGCACCAGTAGAGGCCACTACACACCTCATTAAATAAACAATCGGACGGCCAATTCATTAATTTTCAGGAAAGGAAAGGGGAGGGGGCTTGAACTCCTAGTTCCCTAGCCAGGGATTTCCCAGCTTCCGAAGTCTCGGGGAAGCGCTGGCTAGTCTCGAGGGACTCCTCGCACGGGGATTGGAGCCCGAGTCTGCAGAAGAGCGGGGGTGTCAGAGGGGCACAGTTGCCCGCTCACAACCGCTGGTGTTGATTTAACGATGAGGACGCCTTAGAGAGCGGCTCGGAGTGATCGTATCTGTTAATGTTTCCGTTATGAAATGCCTCTTCTTTCCTGGGGATTACAACTATATTTACAGCCTGTTAACCACTCTTAACCAGGGGAATTGTCTAAGCATCAGATTTTAGGTACTTGTACAGTGTTTTCAGATGGCATTGTATAAACATATTGAACCTCAAAAGCCATTTTCAGTTCTTTTTTGGAATATTATAGATTACTGAAACCACCTGCATTCCTATTTACTTAAGGGGACCAACGAACAAAAATGCCAAGCCTTCCGGGAAGGACCTTACGGTATTGTTGAGCAGGATACACTCAGCAGTTGAAAGGCAAATTAGCATGTAATCTGTTAAAATTGTTTGACCAAGGTGGTGTACCATTAAAACTTGACAAAACTTTCACTCGTGTGAGATATGATATTTTTACATTTGAAAGCAGTCTTACCGCTGAACCAGTACTTGTTTTTTCCTGATTTATATGAAATAATATTTAAAATCACACTGCAAGGTAACTTGACTGATAAACTTTTCATTTCCTTGCAGAGTGTGTATGTAGCTCATGGCTTTTGCCAATGTTAAAGAACAGCTTTAAACCTGAAGTACCAGTGGGTATTCTCTAAACAGCTACGTAAACAATAGTGTTTTAATGTCAAATTAAACATCACTTATGTCATGATGTACCTTTATACATTCAGTCCGTATATGGTTTAGAACACATTTTGGTGCTGAAATGTAGGTTACTGATCGAACTGTCTCTTAGATGGGCAAGAGAAATATAACTATTTTGGAAAACAAGTTCCTGTTACTCATGATCTATTTTATATGGAAATTCATATGTAGTTCACCAAATTTCAAGTAATAGATGGAGTTTTTGTTTAAAGTTTTGTCGATAATTTTGTAAGTAACTAAAATGCTAGTGATTTTATTACTTAGGATAATAAAAATAATGTAAGCACTCTCTTAGGAAGTGGTCTTAACATCTGTTTCAACATTAACTCAATTGACATGTTTTTATTTTGCACAGATGAGGTGCAAGGCATATGCTCTCTGCCTTCACGGAGTTTACAGTCTGGTGTGTGGGTAGGAAAGATAGCCATCCAGCTAACTGATTATATAATTAAGTAATTGTGATAAGCACTACAAAGGAGAATAGGTTTTCACAAAGTGGGTACCGGAGTGACATAACCTAGTCTGGGTGTTAGGGTGTCTCACAAGAACTGAGATCTGAGAAGTGAGTAGGAGTGGAGGTGGGGAGGCTCACAGGTAATTAGTCATGTAATTGAGTCTAGAACATAGATCTTCTGATTGTTGGTCCAGAGTCCTTCCTGTAAACCGCTCTGCTTCATTACAAAAGCGAAAGGAATAACTGCAATAAGGAGGGGTTGGTCAGTTCTGCCATAAAACTGCGGAAGAGATCAAGAGACTGGAGAACTGAGTAAGCAGCAACTGGAACAAGCTGTCCGCAAATCAGATGTCCTTTGTCAGTAGTTTTATTTTTTTTTATTTTTGTGGAGTGATAGACTCAGAAATCTTTTTGTAGGGGATTATAGTGAATAGATGGTAGGGAAGTGGACATGTTCACTAGTAAAAGGTGGAGAAAAATAGAGATGTGGGACAATAGGATAAATGGAAAGTTTTTTCGTCTGAGGTTATAGACATACGCAGGTGGAGGAAAAAGTAAGAAGTAAAGGACTGGTGATAGAAAATGGTCAGCAAGGGAGGTGGGTTGGAATTGAGTAGGAACATAATCTTGTATTGTGAAAAAAGGCAGATTACTGAAAAGCTATGTAGAGACCTTGGGGAAGATGACATGACAGCAGCCTGTGCAATACAGGTCTTCTCTATTTAGAGTGAACATTCTTCACCGAGGACTCTATAGCTTCTGCCTGAACCATTTATTTCATGATTTGATTCATTGAGTTACAGGGTAGTCCATTTCTGTGTTGAATAACTTCTATTAGAAAATTTTGCTTTATACAGTACATTTCACTGTAGTTTTCACCCTCCCCACCCTTCTTACATTTTTTCCTTTTTGCTTACCTTTTTCAGCATTACTCTATCTTCAGGTTAATCTCTTCTCTGATTAATTCTTCATTTGTCTTTCTGGCTTTTCTTGAACTCACTCATTAAATATTAGTATCTAAAGCTTATCTCATTATACATTCTCTGTTTGCCCTCAGTTGCCACCAGTGAGCTAAGGACTCTCTTAGTCCACACTTTCTCACGTGCCACTCGGTACCTTGACTAAATAGGATCTTAGGTTACTGAAGTTCGAAGTTAAACTCTGTGTTATTTTCCCTCATGCTTCCTTCATCCCCATTCTCTAAATATGAACAAACCAGTTCCTGGCCCCTGTGTCTCATGTTGTTGGAAGGATTGCATGGATTTGTCTTCTTGTGTTGCCTGTCTTGGTCATCACTGTTCATCCACTTGCCCAAGCTGAGATCAAGAAGACCTCCTCTTCCCATTGCCATAGCCGATAGTTCTTTTTGCTTTTTACCTCTCAGCTATTTCTTGACTCTGAATCGGTATCTTTTCATCTTCATCCCCACCTGGACTAACAGTAGTGGCTCCATAATTAATCTCTTTGTCTGTACTGTTACCATCTAGAAGTCTGTCCTGCTAGGATGAGCTTTCTGAAATATTTTCCTGAGCATGCCACTCTCCTACTTAAAATCTGTTACTAGTGTTCTGTAACTTGGGTGTTAGAACTCTTTGGCATGGAGGTTGTGAGGCCCTTTGTATTCTTTACCTCTGTTCTCCCAAACCCAATAAAGCCTCATCTCTTGTCACCCCTAACATGCACCTTGCATTCCACCACTCCAGATTAACGACACAGCTTCAGATCTCCGTGCCTTTGCACATGCTGTTCTTTCTGTTAAGTCACTTGTCACCTTGTCCACTTCTGAAACTCCTTATCTAGTCAATGAATTTTTCTCCACCAGCTTTCTCTTCCAAAGAGAGTTATGGTCACTATTCTGTGTTCCCGTAGCTTCCTGAGTACTTTTCATCTTGTGTTACTTATTTTCTTCTCTCTTCTGCTAGTCTCAACCTCTGAAGGGTTGGCCGGGTTGTCTTATTCACCTTTGTTTCCCTAGTGTAGCACTAGCATGTAGCATAGAGAAGATAACCAGTAAATGTTTGTTGACTGAATGTTGAATTGCCTTTGTTTTTAACCCCTAGGGCCATACAGCACAAATCTGATTCCTTTATATGATGGCCCTTCACGTGTCTAATCACATTTCATGTGTGCATGTGTGTGTGGGCCCCCCCTGCCCTTCCCCTCAAACCTTATCCTTTTTAAGTTAATCATCCTTAATTCCTTCAGCCACTCTTCACATTACTTAGTTTTCAGATCTTTTGTGATCTTGGTCATCCTCCTGGATATGCTGTAGTTTTAGCGTTTTTTTAGTTTTGTCATCTTTGGAAAGATCTTTGATCTTACTGAGTCATCTAAAAGAAAAGACTGATGGCGTTGCTCTGCCTGTCTGTTAGAATGAGGCACAAAAGAGATCATAGAATTCTGGGATGAATGCTCAAAGAAGATAAGAAATGTGACTGATTTTCATAAACTGTATGAAAATTAATACATGATGTGGGATAGTGAAAAGACATACATGAAGGCAGAGGTTATGGGGTATGACTTGTGGTTCTGCAACTTCACATACATCTGTAAGTTGGGGGATATAGGCAGGCAAGAATAATACTTTACCTACCTAACTGGATTGTCAGAAAAATAAAATGTAAAATTGTTCATAAACTATAAAGTACTGTACCTATGTAGAATGGCTCCACTGTTTCTTTGTGAACTCTAAAAATATACTATAATCTATTAAATTATATGAAAGTGTAGACTTTTTTTTCTTTTGGCTTAATTGATCATTGCTGGTTTCTTCCTTATGAGTTTTTCTCTACCTCAATTAAAATATTGGGGTAACCTTAATAAATCTCATTATATGGAGGCTCTATTTAGTAGTCTTTTTTCCAAACACTTTATTTTATTAGTGACTTCCATGTGATTGGGAGCTATTTACCATATCATTGGTAAGTGTTTAGGCTTCTGGGTAAAATTGCATCAATAATTGGAGAACAGTCAGAGGAAATGACTGTAGGTAAGATCATATTGACCAGAGAGCTAAGTGAAGTGAGGCAAAGTTTTGTGTTTAAGATTTTGAAAAATTAACTTTGTCATGGACACAGCTGGTGAAAGATGATTTTAAAATAGAGCTCAAATTTTGGATTCATTTAGAATGAAGAGAGTTTTTTTGATTCAGAAATTTTGTAAATAGTGACAAAAAAAGGCATTCAGGCCCACTGGTATGATTTTGGTATATTTCTTTCTACTTACTGCCTATATGGCACATTATCTTTTTACATTGTAATCATGGTATATGTATAACTTGAAATGTTTTCCCTTGACATTATACCATTTTTCTTTGTTGTCACGTTATCTTTAAATCATTTTATTTTAAAAACTTATTTAAAAATAGATAAATATGTTTGTTTGCAGTCAAACAATATAAAAATACATAGAATAAAAGATTTTATCACTTCTACCCACAAATTCCATTTTTTAAACCCATAAGTAACCCCTTTTAATATCTTCCCTTGCATGTGCATATGTGTGTATGGTTTTGTTTTTTTTACAGGTAAGCAGGATCATACCACCTGTTGTTTTTTCAACTTGCTTTTTCACTTAGCATGTTGGAGATCCTTCCATGCCAGTACATACAGATTTTCCTATAACCATTATTTAAAATGTGTGTGTAATATTCCAGGGAGCAAATATAATAATAGTGGCTAATTAAAGTAGTAGTTACAGAACACTCCCTGAGTTCCAGGCATTGTGCCATGCTCTTTCACATGTGTTTAATCTTTTATACAGTCCTGTGAGGAAGATGACAATTTCTTCACATTCCACAGATGAGGAAACTGAGTCTCAGATATTAAGTGCCTTGCCGAAGGTCTCACAACCTTTCATGTGCAAAAGTTGGCATTGGAATCCAGGTTTTTGCAACTTCAAAGCCTATGTTCTTTATTCCTCTGCATTCTCCTGCTAATTGTGTATTCTCCTGTTATGGATATTGAAGTTGTTTTTACTATTTTGCTGTGATAAAGAATGCTGTGATGAACATATTCTTTCTTATGGTCTTTCTATATTTTGGATTCCCACATATAGGATTGCTGGTGAAAAGTTAACTTGTGTGTGTATGTGGGGGTCAGGGTTCCATTTATTGCAGAAAAGTAATGATGTCATTAAGAATAATACCATTGACTAATACTTTTATAACTTTTTCAAGGTTTTACCACTTTTAATTGTGAACTTTGGGTACTTAAGTCCATATTTTAAAATGCAAGTTCATCTGTTAACTGAAAGGTTGAGCTAATTAATAAGTAATTTCAAAGGTCTCTTCTGCCTTCCAAGTTTCTCTTACTCTGAAGTCCATAAAATGGAACAGTGGGTTTATTTCAGCTTAATAACTTCTATTCAGTTATTGTGTTCCAACACTGGTCATTTCTGGTTTTCAGATGCAAAAGTCACCTTTTTTTCATTTGCTAAAGCTCAAGTTATTATATATCTTTTTTTTTGTAGTGCAAAGTAGGATATGATTGGAAAATCTATGTTACTTGCAAATGATTGTATGATTTTATTTTATATGTGTAAAAATAGCTTTAGGCCTGAGTTATATAGCTTCAGTGTTAAGTAATTGTGAGGTATTTTAAGATACAGTATTACCAGAAATATTAGATGCTTACTCTTAGGCTTGGAAGGGATGTAGAGTAAATTGACCAGGTTACAGAGCTGGCTTATGTAAACAGGTTTTGATTCCCTGTTTGACCCCTTTACATAAAGAAAAGGCAGAGAGGTATGGTGGTAATATATGTTTTATTTTACTGAATGAAATCAGTTCTTCAGTTCTGAGGAGTTAGCAGGTTGGTGGTCTGAAGTTCAGATTACGTGTTTCTGCTTTTCCTTTTTTAAAGAACTATTAGAAATAACCTTTAAAATTATTTCATAGCGAGAATCCTTACATTTAACTTTTTATTAAATCAGTTCTATAGGCAAAGCTAAGAGTTGCAGTAATTTTGGCTGGTTGCAAACATTTATCTTTGAGGACTAATTATGCACAAAACTACACTGTGGAAATAAAGATGAATTGGACATGCTTTCTGTCCTCAGGAAGCATTTGGTCTAATGGTGGAGGTAAGGTAGATATTAGGTAACTTGATTTGGTGAGAGAAAGTGCCATTACTGCTGTAGGTAGAAAAATACATTCTGGAATCATTGTGTTACTGTTGATCAAGGAGTAGTGCTGCTTTCCCTCATAATTTTGGTTCTGTGTCTTTAGAGTAGTCCTAACTTAGTTTTGTAAAGCCAGTAGACTAGAATTCTCAAGAAGGAGTTATATATATCATTTCCTCTAAGTGATTACTGCAGTGTTTGAATGTATGAGAATGCTCATAATTGAGCTGTCTGGGGGTGCAGCTACTCCCATGTTTTTTGGAAATCTGGAGATTGATCATACTGATTTTCAGAATTGATTATTGGTCAGTAAGAGTATAACTTACTAAGGAGTCCTGAGCAGAGTGAATTTTTGTAATGATACTATGTGGAAATTGAAAACAGAGTGTTTCTGTTTTTCTGCTGTAGTGGTAAAAAAAAAAAAAAATCACCAAAATGTGTCTTTATTTATGAGGTCTAGTTAAGATAATAGCATTATAATTTACAAATTTAGGGATAGAATAACAAATTATAAGTTTCATTTATAATTTTTTAATTCACAGCATAGCTTTAAATGTAACCAGTAAAATTTGAAAATCTTTTTGGTTAATTGTTGAAAGCCTTTGAAGTTGGAGGTAGGATAACTAGTTTTTTTGTTTTTGTTTTTGTTTTTGTTTTTCCTGAGACTGAGTCTCACTCTGTTGCCCAGGCTGGAGTGTAATGGTGCGATCTTGGCTCACTGCAACCTCTGCCTCCCGGGTTCAAGCCGTTCTGCTGCCTCAGCCTTCCAAGTAGCTGGGACTACAGGCATGCACCACCACACCCTGCTAATTTTTTAAATATTTTTAGTAGAAACAGGGTTTCATCATAATGGCCAGGCTGGTCTCAAACTCCTGACCTCAAATGATCTGCCCGCGTCAGCCTCCCAGAGTGTTGGGATTACAGACGTGAGCCACCGCTGCACCCGGGCAACTAGTTGTTTTAAATTTATAGAGTGTTGTATATTCAAGGGATTGTGTGCAGAAATTCTTGTGGTGATAACCCTTTTATTTATTTATTTATTTTGAGATGGGCTCTCACTCTGTCACCCAGGCTGGAGTGCAGTGGCATGATCACAGCTTACTGCAGCCTCAACCTTCCAGGCTCAGGTAATCCCTAGCCTCAGCCTCCCAAGTAGCTCGACTGCAGTCGTGCCTCACCATGCCCAGCTAATTTTTTGGGTATTTTTGTAGAGACAGGGTTTCACCATATTGCCAAGGCTGGTCTCAAACTCCTAGACTCAAGCAATCCACCCACCTCAGCCTCCCAAAGTGCTGGGATTACAAATGTGACACTGCACTGGCCTAACCTGTTTATTAATGGTACCTCACCTACGTAGAACTCAACCATTATGCAACCTACCTCCGGAATATAACTGAAGACTAGGGAATAAGAGAAATAATTTTCAAAGTAAATACATTTCTCCAAGTCCCAAAGGACTTTGTTCAGAGCCTGTCTTTAATTCATAGGCAGTTCTAACAAACAGTGTAATCTAATTTCTGAGCCCATAGCTGATCAGAAGTGGGTAGAAGGACTATCTTGGGAAATGCCCCCTGCAGCAGAAGGTTGTGACAGTTGCAAGGAAAGATACTTAAAATAAGCCTAAGAACACAGAGATCTTCCCATAAACGGAAGTTACTGTCTCAGCCAAGTTGAAGAAAATTTCTTTCCCTTTCCATTACTGCTAATGGATATTGCCTACCCCTGGCCTTTTCTTTTATCCCCTCCTAGTAGATACAGTTGCTGTCTGGGAGATAGATCTTCCCTCAGAAATCTCTTGAGTCTTAATCTCCCCTCAAATTAGTAAGGGTTCAGGTTGATGCCTGAGGTAGAAGAAAGGAAGTGTGACCAGGAGGGGAGGTGAGGTGGCAGGGTATGGTTCCTACCCATCTGGCCATGACATTTATCTTTATTAACAGCGTTACTAAACCTGATTGCTAAAATATGTATGTGGATTTTTAATTTGGGGGTAAAGTTAATTGTTGAATTTTTATTGTTAAAAATGTAACAGTTCATACTATGTAAAATAAAATGTGAAATCATACACTGTAACCCTTCTTCCCAGAGTAATCACTTTTAATAGCTATGGTCTATTTTATATATACAATTATATACTTAAAATATACGGTACATATATAACAACAATAACAAGTTGGATTTTGCTGTGCACACTGACTTTTAACTTGTTTTAGGACATCTTTCCATGTGAATGTGTATAAATTTATGAGTTGTTTTGATAGCCATATGAAATTGTATTTTCTGGATATATCATAATTTAACCAATTTCTTTTTGATGCTCCCAAATTTTTGATTGCAAACAAATGATGCAGTGAACCCACGTTTATAAATGTCCCCATTTGTGCACATGTGCAAGTAAACCATAGAATAAGTTTGTAGGGCAAGAGGGCATGTGTATTCACATTATTTCCAAATTGTTTACTAAACAGCTGATTTACACTCCTTTGAGCAGCAAATGAGAGTGTCTGTTTCCACACATCCTTGCCAACCTATTGGTTATTTTCAGACTTCTTAATCTTTTTGCCAATTTGATAGAAGAAAAAAAACCTCTGTAAATTTCATATTTTAAAATTATTAATGGAGTTGAGCATCTTTTCAGATTTTTATTGATGGTTTATATTGTTTCTGAGAATTCCCTATTCATGTGTTTTATTCATATATCTATATCTTTTATTGAATCATTGGTTATTTATAAATATAGATAATACGTAATTAAGAATAGGAATCATTTAAAACTTTATAATTTGTCAACACTTCCACGGCTGCTTGTGGTTCTTAACTTAGTGTTAAGCAAACTGAGTAATTGGGTTAGTTATCTGACTCCTGCTAACCACTGCTCATGCTAACCTGATGTGGATTCATAAGCTTTAAAACTGTTCTGTTTTGAGGAAAGAAAGTTAAATATTTTATTCATTGATTTGAGAAACAAATAGGGATTGAAACCTGCTATTACCTCTTTTAAGACAGAAAGAACAATTTTGGTTTGGAGTGATTAAGTTCATTTAGTCAAATACTTGAGCCAGTTTGGCCCAAGGTACTGTGGTGATTTAAAGTGGAAAGTGGATTAAAAATGTGGCAGAAGAAACAAGTTTGGGAACAATGGATATTGGTTCCATTTTGGACACCTTAAGTCTGAGATGTCAGCAGAACATCCCTGTAAAAGGATTGCAGAATTAGGGCCCAGTTGAAAAGTCTAGGCTAGAAACGTAGGCTCACAGGTTATCTGATAGAGATGATAGTTCAAGTCATAGGTGTAGTTCATGACACTTAGGAAGGAAAAAGAAAGCCTGGGGCAAAGACTTAGGCATACATCTATATAGATGGGTTTCCAAAGGGAGGAAACGTTCCTCTGTTTACTGAAGAAGATACCACTATTAAAGCTAGGTAAGGACCTATAATAAGAATTATATAAAATGATAAAGTTCATTTCGCCTATAGAGGCTTATTGAGAAACACCTATGTGAATAAATGAGCTAGTGCTAAAGTAATGTCACTTCTTTCCCTTACCTCTGCAGGCATGTCATGGCCCTGGATTAGAACAGTCGGCAGGGAGAGCGAAGGCATATAGAGCCAATTTTGAACAATTCTTTAAGTGACATATATCATAACCACCCACTCTACTGGGCTGAAATGAACAATGAATGATTTAATATGTGTCCCTGCTTAG
Organism: Pongo pygmaeus; assembly: GCF_028885625.2. NCBI lineage: Eukaryota > Metazoa > Chordata > Mammalia > Primates > Hominidae > Pongo > Pongo pygmaeus. The sequence continues at coordinate 78,642,855 of NC_072389.2, forward strand.
AACAAAGCCTGGCTTATTCATGGAATGTAAACTGTTATTATTGTTGTTTTTATTATTGTATACTAGATGGAGAGGCTAGCTAAAAATACATGAAAATTAGATAACATGATTTGGTTTTTGTTTTTATTTGATGGCTGTGTGTAAATAGATTGTTAAATGAATGAGCTTATGTTGAAGAGGATAAGGATTTGTTTAGTTTGGATATTCAGCTAAGTTTCTTAGGACTTGAGCTGATTTTGAAGCCATAAGTAGGGTTTTTAGATGGGCAGGCTTTTTTGTTTGTTTGTTTGTTTTTTGGCCAGGAGGGTAAAATACAGAGCATTATGAGGCAAAGTAAAGGATAAAGCAACAGAAATGTTCTGTAAACTATTTCTTGTAAGGTTCATTTTTATTCTGGAGTTAATAATTTGTCATGTAGCAGAGGGGTGATGATGATGATGAAATCATAGCCAGATAATCTGTCATGGTAGGAAGGAGGGTGGAGATAGTGCATGTTCCAATTTTTAATGAAAATTAACTTTATTATTATGTATTTGCTTTTTAAGACTTCATTTATTTCCTGTTAGATGTTGTGGGCATCTTTTATGAATCAGTGATTTCTCTGGAGTTTGTTCAAAGCCAGAGAAGTAAGCTTCAGGACTGTGTGTATTAGGAAGTTCTAAGGAGTTAGTGTTTGCCACTTTCTGAAGAATACTTTAAAAAAATTCTGTAAGCTTTGTGGAAGAGCGAATTTATTTCTTCTTCAGAGTAGTTACAGTTAAGTAGAGGCATTTCTGTTTCAGAGTCAGCCTTGTTAGTAGTTGAAATTTTGGGGTAAGAAATGTAGACAACATTGTGATACTTGGCAGTTCCACTTTGTTCACACCTAAACTCCAGGATTGCAGTGTGATGAGATGCTCATACTAAGGCATTCTGGAGCTGAGCTCAGCTGGTAGAAGTTCATATCTCATGTTTTGTGCTCATATGAATGGCAGGTAGAATGGCTTGTTTTATTTAAATTAGTTCATATTCTCTCTTTGTCTCTCTCACTCTCATAGTTGAATTATTTTAACTTAAATGTGTGTGTGATATGACTTCTCTGTACTTTATGTACTTTTATTAAAAATTAATTAATTTAGAGACAGAGTCTCACTCTGTTGCCCAGGCTGGAGTGCAGTGGTGTGGTCTCAGCTCACTGTAACCTCTGCCTCTTGGGCTCAAGTGATCCTCCTGCCTCAGCCTCCCAAGTAGCTGGGACTACAGGTGCGCACCACCATGCCTAGCTAGTTTCTTAATTTTTTTTTTTAGAGACAAGATCTTACTATATTGCCCAGGCTTGTTTTGAACTCCTGGGCTCAAATAATTCTCCTGCCTTGGCCCCGCAAAGTGCTGGGATTACAGATGTGAGCCACTACACTTGGCCCTGTAGTCATATATTTATGTTATGTTTGTAGCATGTGGTTAGGTTTTGTTTTCTTTTGCCTGAGAGTTTTTGTCTTCTTACTAAATCATGTCTATTTAATGTAATAGTTCATATATTTGGTTTTAAACCTCCCATTTTATTATTTACTTCTGCTTGCACTGCTTATTCTATATTCCCCTTTCTCTCTTTTCCTGCCTTCTTTGGATTATTTTAAGTTACTCTGTATTTCCCTCTCTTTTAGCTTGCCAGTTATAATTTCTTTTACTGTTCATTTAGTGTTTCCTAAATGCATCTTTAACTTGTTATTTGTATGACTTCATGGACAGTGCAAGGCCTCTATAACACCTTAATTCCATTTGTCCTTCTCTTTTGTTTTTATGTTATTATGTTATTGTTGTGTATTTTAGTTCTCTGTATGTTTAAGATCCATCAGATATTATTTCATACTCACTATTCATTTAGTTTTAGTTATTTAAATCATTAAGTTATTCATTTAGATTTACCCACATACTTCCTTTGTGAGTTGCTCTTCATTTTTTTTTTTTCTGCATCTCTGATCTTTCATCTGGGATCATTTCTTTCTGCCTGGAGAATATAATTTAGCATTTAGTTAGATTTGTTGGAGATGAATTTTCTCAGCTTTTATCTGTCTGAAAACATTCGTATTTCACCTTCATTTTTAGATTTTTGAGGAGAGGGTACTCAATGTAGAATTGTAGGTAAACAGTGTATTCTTTCAGCACTTTACATATGTTATTCCATTGTCCACTGAACTCTATCTTTTCTAGTAAGAAGTCAGCTGTCTTATTTTTCTTCTTTTGTGAGTAATGTGCTTACCTCCCGCCTTTGGCCACTTTTAAGATTTATTCTTTAGTTATGGTTGTCAGAAATGTCACTGTGATGTGCCTAGTTATGGTTTTCTTTGTATTTATCCTGCTTATCGAGCTTGTTGTATGTGTGGGCTGATCACTTTCATCACTTTTGGAGAGTTCTTGGCTTGGCTGTTATCCCTTCAAATTATTTTTTTCTGAATTAAATTCCATTGGAATTTAGTTCACTTAGGCTCCCTTACATCCTTATCTCTCTGATGGGTTCAGAAAAACTATAGATTTGTAGCTTGTCTGCCCTGTTTTGGTTGTTAGGAAAACAGTAATAGTCTCTGATAACTTTACATTCTGATTAGAGGCAGCACTCTCTATATTGAATTCTTAATTTCATTTTATTGACTTTTTCAGTTCTGTAATTTCTTTTTTCTTTTTATTTCTTTCTGTCTTTTCTTTTTTTTTTTTTTTTTTTGAGACGGAGTCTTGCTCTGTCACCCAGGCTGGAGTGCAGTGGCACGATCTTGGCTCACTGCAAGCTCTGCCTCCCGGGTTCACGCCGTTCTCCTGTCTCAGCCTCCCAAGTAGCTGGGACTACAGGCGCCCACCACCATGCCCAGCTAATTTTTTTTTTTTTTTTTTTTTGTATTTTTGGTAGTGATGGGGTCTCATCGTGTTAGCCAGGATGGTCTCGATCTCCTGACCTCGTGATCCACCCACCTTGGCCTCCCAAAGTGCTGGGATTACAAGCTTGAGCCACCGCGCCTGGCCTCTTTTTTTTTTTTAAATAGTTTGCAGGTCTCTGCTGCAGTTCTCCATCTTGTATTTTTATTCCTTTAACCCACTCCATCATGTGTGTTCCCATAGGAGTTTTGCTTTTATGTCTGTTATATCACCTGATTTGGGAGGGTTTCTTTTGATGTTCTTATTTGTGATTGAATGACAGGTGTTGTTTATGAAAAATTATCGAGATTATCTGGATGATACTGTCTTCTCTCAGAAAGGATTTACCTTTGCTTCTGGTAGGTGGTTATGCTGGAGGTACTAACAGTCTCATACCACATTACGTAGGGATTGAGGTGATTTAAAATTAGGCTTTAGACTCTATGAGTTGAAATAGTTTAGGTATACCTTTAGTTCTTGGATGTAGCCCTTTGAGGCTCTGATCCACAGTTTAAGGGGTTTGCCCTCCCTCTTGGCAGCCCCTCACTCTAGTTTTTGTCCCCTTAGGGCTTGGGTCTGTCAAAAGCTATGCTCATGTCAGCCTCTTCAGCAGTAGCCTTTAGAATCTGCCGATAGCTCTAGGCCAAAAGGAGCCCCACATACCAGATTTGTCCCTTTGGCTTTTCTTTCTTTTTGGATCTTGGTTCCTCAATTCCTCATTGCCTTGATTGCCTTTACACAGATATTTTGTGTTTTGTCTAGTTTCTTTAGTTATTCTCAGCGGGAGAATTGGTCTAAACATCTACTCTATCATTCCTGAAAGCTGAATTCTCTCAATGCCTCTTTCATCATTTCTGTTATTTGTGTTTTATGATAAATTTCCAAGTTTGTCTGGTTTTTCATCATGTGTAATCTGCTGTTTGTTGTCCCAGTTGTATTTCTTGGGAAAATTATTGAGTAGCCAAAAGCAATCCTCCTGATTTCAGATTGTTTTGTTTTCATATACACAGTATTCTTTTAAGTTTCTTTAGGATTTCTGTAATTGGGATTTCTGCAGTTGGGAATTCTAATGATATTCTAAAATTTGTTTTTCTCTCTCTGTAAATTTTCCAGGGGAAATTTTTGCTCCAGTTGATAGAACAATCATTCTTTTAGCTTCTAGGTCTTTTCAAGTGTCTGTTTGTGGTGACCATGATGATATGATGGTGTCTATATATATTCAGTATTGCTGGTTGACATGGATGCTTTTCTTTCTTTCTTTTTTTTTGAGACACAGTCTCGCTCTGTTGCCCAGGCTGGAGTGCGGTGGCGATATCTTGGCTCACTGCAAACTCCGCCTCCTGGATTCATGCCATTCTCCTGCCTCAGCCTCCCGAGTAGCTGGGACTGCCGGCGCCCTCCACCACGCCTGGCTATTTTTTTTTTTTTTTTTTTTTTTTTTTTTTTTTTGAGACAGAGTCTTGCTCTGTCCCCCAGGCTGGAGTGCAGTGGGGCTATCTCAGCTCACTGCAAGCTCCTCCTCCTGGGTTCAAGCCATTCTCCTGCCTCAGCCTCTGAAGTAGCTGGGACTACAGGCACCTGCCACCATGCCCGGCTAATTTTTTGTATTTTTAGTAGAGACGGGATTTCACTGTGTTGGCTAGGATGGTCTCGATCTCCTGACCTCGTGATCCACCTGTTTCAGCCTCCCAAAGTGCTGGGATTACAGGTGTGAGCCACCACGCCTGGCCGTGAAATAGATGATTTTCAAGCTTGTGTGGGTTCCTGTTCTAATATTTCAGGTATAGATGAAAGAAGAGAAAGTTTTAGATTTGCAACCATTTAACAGTTTGATTGACATTACTAGATTATTGGTTTAACAGAATGATGTACATTCCTATATCATTGGTTTGGTGGTTTGCAGGGAGTAGGGGCAAGATATAGCCAGATAGCTATGAGACAGGGAGGTTTACTGCTAACGCATTGTTTGCAATGCTGAAATTCAAAAATTGAAAATTCAGGGCTGGTAATCAGTTGTGGAGCTAGCTGTGGCAGCCTCCTGTATTTGTTTTTGTCCGCCTACCCCCCAGTTTTTTTTTGAGACAGTGTCTCGCTGCACCCAGGCTGGAGTGCATTCTCGGCTCACTGCAACCTCTGCCTCTTGGGTTCAAGTGATTCTGGTGCCACAGCCTCCCAAATAGCTGGGATTACAGGTGCGCACCACCACACCTGGCTAATTTTTGTATTTTTAGTAGAGATGGGGTTTTGCCATGTTGGCCAGGTTGGTCTTGAACTCCTGACCTCAAGTGATCCACCTGCCTTGGCCTCGCAAAGTACTGGGATTATAGGTGTGAGCCACTGCACCTGGTGTGTTTCTGTCCCTCATCTCTAATCCTCAACATGAGTGCTGAACCAGATGCTTTGCCAGCCTTTTTTCTTGGAGGTATCATGGGTCCGTCCACATGTGCTTGTCACTATTCTGTGATTTCCAGTGGAGGTACAGATTTTCACCCTTGGTGTTTTTATTTATTAATTTTTTAAAAATTTGTTTAGTTATTTTAGTGGATATTAAGATAAGGTGTTGGTGGGCATTGGTTAAATGCATGAGCTTAGTTTTGCCATCTTGAACTGAGAATCTACACTGGGTATTTTTTGTTGTTGTTGTTCTCATTTGGTTTAGTTTGATGTCTGATCCAATTAAAAAGAATAGTGTTTTTTTTTTTTTAACTTTAATGTACATTTAGATTAAAATTCTGCACTCACTGAAGGACTGTGCTAGGCTAGTTAGCTCCTGACTGATGTAAAACCTTTGATAGAGTGGGGCTTTTTTTTTTTGGAGACAGGGTCTCCCTCTCACCTAGGCTGGAGTGCAATGGAGCAATCACAGCTTACTGCAGCCTCGACCTCTTGGGTTCAAATGATCCTCCCCCCTCAGCCTCCCAAGTAGCTGGGACTACAGTCATACGTCACCATGGGCTAATTTTTGTATTTTTTTTTTGTAGAGACAGGGTTTTGCTATGTTGCCCAGCTGGTCTTAAACTCCTGGGCTTAAGCAATCCACCCTTCTCGGCCTCCCAAAGTGCTGGGATTATAGGCATGAGCCACTGCGCACAGCCGAGTAGGGGCATTTTTTATTCAACAGACATTTTCATGATTGCCAACTGTGTTTTGGGGCAGTACCAGATTTTGGGAGTACAGATGTCAGCGAGTTCTTTGATCTTATATACCTATTTTTGAGGCAGAGATACCTTTCTCTGAGGTCAAGAGACTTTTTTTTTTTTTTTTTTAAAGAGAGAGAAACAGTGTTTGATCGAAGTTTTTTTTTTTAACCCATTAGTTAGATTGTTGAATATCAATTAATATATAAACATTGATAATAGTTTTTATGTCTATAGAAAATATTCCAGTTAAAATCTTATCTATAATTTCAGTGGAATTACTCATTTTTATAGTAAATTTCTGTTTATTCTCTGACTAGATGATTATATCAATTAAGGGTTTATGGTTTATATATTTTTATATATATACGCATACGTATATATATACACACACACACATATATATATAATTTACCGATGTTACACATATTTAGAAAGTAGGATAGTATGGATTTTATGGCCTTTTTATTTTTTAATTTATTAAATAAGGAATTTAGAGTTTAGTAAAGTAGGTAGGACATGAGACAGAAAAGTAGAGGCATTACATATTCATTTTTACTTAAAGGAAGAAGAGTTAGCAGTCTGCTTCCACCTTAAAGCTAGAGTTTGCTAGTCGGGAAATAATGCTTTGGAAGTGGTTTGACAGATTGAATATAGTATAAGGAATTGGGAAAAAGCAGGCAACTGGGGCCAAAAAGTAGATTGGAAAGGAAAATGGCTAGCTTCAATATGTTGTCATGGGGAAAACAAGGTTATATCTGTTAGAGGCATAAAATACTCTGTACAGAGAGTTGGTTGTCTTCATTTTATATCCAACAAGAATAGTACAATTTAGGGAAAGTTATTAAATTGAACCTTTCAGACTAATGCTTTTCCATGATGTAGGTTAATTTCCCTATATTTGTTCATCCTAGGTCAAATATGTATTTTATTTGTAATATTATAAAGTTGATATAAAAAATACACTTGATGCCAGATTTTCAGTTTTTAATACAGTGGCTTTCACACTTGTTCAGGTGTTAGAACATCTGAAAGTAGTGGTATACTTTGAGAGATATTGTGAACTATATTTTAGTTACATGAAACAAATGAAGTATAATTTTACCAGCTGTAGATATAACTCGTGAATGTAACTCAACTCAGTAGAAAGATTTAAGGAGCATTTGTTATGTATCATAAATGCATAATTTCATGATGAAAGTGAATCATGGAAGAGGTAGAAGAAAATAGAAAAGAGGTTTTTAAAAAGCCTTATCAATGGTGTATACAGTAGTCCCCCTTATCCATGGGGGATACACTCCAAGATCCTAGTATATGCCTGAAACCATGGATAGTATCAAATCTATCTATACCAGTTTTTTTCCCTGTACATACATATGACAAAGTTTAATTTATAAATTAGGTACAGTAAGATATTAATAATAATAAACTAGAACAGTTATGACATATTGTCATAAAAGTTATGTGAATGTTCTGTCTCTCTGTCTTACAGATTATCTAAATATTTTCATATTGTGGTTGACTATGGGTAACTGAAACTGTAGAAAGTGAAACCATGGAAAGCAAAACTATGGATAAGGAGGGACTGCTGTAATATCTTTTAAGATTATATCTTCAGTAGGGGCTGGTTGCCTTAGCCATTGGCAGCATGCTTAAGTGATTCTTTTTTAAAAAAATTTTTAAAAATATTTTTAGAGTCAGGCACCCAGGCTGGAGTGCAGTGGCATGAACATAGCTAATGGTAGCCTTGAACTCCTGGGCTCAAGGAATCTTCCCACTTCAGCCTCCTGAGTAGCTTGGACTACAGGTGGGTGCTACCACACCTGGCTAATTTTAAAAATTTTTGTAGAGACTGAGTCTCGCTATGTTGCCCAGGCTGGTCTGGAACTCCTGGCCTCAAGAGATCTTCCTGCCTTGGCCTCCCAAAGTGCTGAGATTAAAGGCATGAACCATCGTGCCTGACCCTAAGCGATTCTTTATGTGTAGTTACTACTTTCAGGGCATCATTACACATCCACTGAGAGAAAATTTGTGGTTCTGGGGCCTGGAAATCTGAATTTTGAGAAGCATCTGATGGATTTTGTATTCACGAAGTTTGAGAAACGTTTTCTAAATGCTGATTGAAAAGAACAGGATATATTGCTTCAGAATTTAAAAGAAACAGTGTTTGAGAATGAACTCCTCCTCCAAGGAAAAGTGTAATTTATGTATGATGGGGTAGTTGCTATTTATTCACTTCGGTGTTTTTGTTTGTTTGTTTGTTTGAGGCAGTCTCACTCCATCACCCAGGCTGGAGTGCAGTGCTGCCATCACAGCTCACTGCAGCCTTGACCTTGTGGGCTGAGGTGATTGTCCCACCTCAGCCTCTCAATGGCTGGGACTACCATGCTTGGCTAATTTTTTGTATTTATTTGTAGAGACAGGGTTTTGCCATGTTGCCCAGGCTGGGCTCAAACTTCTAGGCTCAAACGATTGGCCCACTGTGGCTTCCCAGTGTGCTGGGATTACAGGTGTAAGCCACCACACCTGGCCCACTTTTGTTTTAAGAAATGTCTTTATAACTGAATATTGAAAACAATTGCCATTCTCTGAAAGTCTTTTAGTTGTTTTTCCATAGAAATGATCATATTTGATGGCTTTTAATTTAATTTTTTTTGTTTGTTTGTTTGTTTTTTGAGACGGAGTTTCACTCTTGTCGCCCAGGCTGAAGTGCAATGGGCCAATCTTGGCCCACTGCAACCTCCGCCTCCCGGGTTCAAGCGATTCTCCTGCCTCAGCCTCTGAGTAGTTGGGATTACAGGCATGTGCCACTACACTCAGCTAATTTTTGTATTTTTAGTAGAGACAGGGTTTCACCATGTTGAACAGGCTGGTCTCGAACTCCTGACCTCAGGTGATCTGCCTGCCTCGGCTTCCCAAAGTGCTGGGATTACAGGCGTGAGCCACCGTGCCCAGCCAGCTTTTAATTTTTTTTTTTTAACTGTGAAATGTCATTAGAATTTGGATTGTATTTCATTAATGTAATATCTGGAAGATTCAAAGTTATAATTTTTAGAAGTTTTAATTTTGCTTTATTAACTGACTCAACTGTTGGCAGCAGGAACATAAATGAAAAGGTCATCTGAAAGTCTCATCTATATAAGCTTTTTCTAACTCTCCAAAACGAGGTGAATTTCAGACAAATTCAGTAAACCATTATTGAGTACGTGTTGCACGCCAAGCTCTATGTTGGGACCATGAGGATGATTAAAACTTACATCCTGTCCTGGTAAAGTTCACACTTGTGGAAATGAGATAGGGAAGGAATACATGTAAACAAGCGATTTGTGCTTTGCCTAACTTTAATGAATTTAAAAGGTTATTAAATAAACTGATCATCATAATACATGAAGAAAAAGTGTGTGTGTGCGTGCGTGCGTGGAGGTGGGATCATGGTGGTGATGGTGATGTTTCACACTTAGGCCCGTTGTAGTAGCCTAGGTAGTTTACAGAGTTAAATTGGATTAGCATGATGGCAGTGTAGGGAAGTACATGGAATAGAAAGATATTTAGATGATAAAGTAGGATTTGGTGGTGGATTGGATATGGTGGTGAGGGAGAGGGACATGTCAAAGATGATTCCTAAGGTTCTTTAGGATTTGCATAGCAGGATGATGGGTGGTGATATCTTTTACGGGGAAAGAACTAAGTTTGGGGGACAAGAAGAGCATGTGTTTAATTGTGGACATTATGAATTTGATACGCCTTTGTGATATCCAGGGGCAGCATTACAGTCTGGAGTGTGATGGAAGACATGGGCTGTAGATTTGTGAGTCATTTGCTTAGAATGTGGTTGAATTGAGAAAGATGGGCTATTATAAGACAGAGAAGTGAGCAGAGAAGTAGGAGGAAAACTAGGAGAAGGTTGTATCACAGGAACCAAGGAGGAGAGTATCTGATTCTGCTGGCAGAATTAAGTATGGTGATGATTGGAGAGTCTTTTGCATTTACCTGTCAGTCACCGTTGACCTTACTGACAGCTGTAGATGGAATTTGGAAGCAGGTTGACGGACAAGTGGGAAGGGAGGAAATGAAGACTGAAAAGTTCCAGAAATTTAGCCATGATGGGGATGACTGAATGTAGTGGTTGAGGTCTCATGAGTTGGGTGTGTGTGTGTCTCTGTTTAATGGATGAGATTCTGGAGCATATTTAAAAATGGAAGGCTCTATTTGAGAGGGATAGTTTAAGTATGCAAGGAAAATGGGATAACTGACAGTGTAAGTTTCCTGGGAAGGTTGGGAGAACATGGGGTTTTGAGCACAAGTAGAAAGATTTGCATTCGACCCATTGTAGGAGAGAGAACTCCCTTTAACAAGAGGGAAGGAACATAAGAACAAGTGAATATTATTGTTAATGAGGCAGTGAGGCCTTTTGCTGTGCATGATAAGCAGGAAATGGTTTTCAGGAGTGTTGAGGAATTGGTTGACCAGAGAAGTAGGATTACTATTACCAGAACTAATATGAGAATGTACCATACTAGGAGATTTAACAGGATTGTAAATTATATGGGAATAGTATTGTTTTCAGTGCCTTTTCCCCCTCATCTGCCAGGCCTCAGTGAGCCCATTGGAGATTGTAGGTTCCCAGTAAGTATTTACCCTACTCTAGAATCTTAAATGAAAAATGCATAAACAGCAGCTACTCTTGTCTGACTTGAATTTTGTGGACTAATGATAGAATTAATAAGTGAAGGAGGTCTCTTACTATAACAGTGTTTAATTCACCATTTCAACAAATCTCTCCCTGCAGCCTACTAAGCTTTTTCTTTAATTAAGTACCTGATTTACACAGCAGATTTTACTCATTTGAGGACTCAAGTCATGTCTAAACAGATAAAGGTATCAGCTCAAGCATAGTTCAGATACATTGTAAATGCAATCAGAATTGTTCTGCAGGGTAATTCAGTTTTAGACATCCATTTCTAAAAACGTGTTCTGTCTGAAAATGGAGGCCTTAATAACCAATTTCTCATTATTCAGAGGCCAGTTATCTACTTTATCAAGATGAGGCAGTCACCTTGTTTTTCACTCCTTTCTAATCTCTCTGACCGTTTTGTTACTTTAAACTCAGGAGTAAGATAAGGAGAAGAAAAACAGAGAATGTACATAAATTAATGGCGAAAATGAAGTGTTCCTTTGCATGTTTCTTTTTCTTATGCTTTATTTCTGTAACTCATACGGAGCTGTTAGAAGTGGCTTCATATAATATTATACAGTGTAATAAAATGGATTTTCGATGTGTGAGGATACCCTCATGTTATTTAGATTATGGACACAATTAACAATTACAGACAGAATTATTTTCTTGTGTTTGAAGTAGTATAGGCACATGGCCCTTTATGGGAGGGGGGCAGCTCTTCTCTGTGTGCCCACTTTTCACATCCCTCTCCATCATGACTCTCCCCTTTCTGTCAGTCTTACCCCAGGAGTCCCTGACCTACTTCCTCTCCTTGACACTGTTTGCTTTGCAAGCATATGAAATACTGGCACCCTATGACCAGGGTAGACTACAACCAGGGTTGGGGTGCAGGAGCCAGATGGAGAAATTCAAATTATGATCATGAGAACATGTTCCTCTAGGTAGTGGCCATACTTTTATCTCTGTATCCTTAGGACGTAACACAGTGCCTGGCATATGTCTCCAGAAATATTTTGTTTTTGAATTAAAGACTATTTCAAAATTACAGAGTCATAGGAGGAATCATTTAATTTATTTTTCTGCTTTTATAGGTGAAAAAAGTGAGGCTTAGATTCATAGCAACTATTTAAGTTCCTCTGACATGACCAATTATGCTTTAGACCATACAAAGAAGTAAGTGAATATGATATACAATTCCAGCCTTCTAGGAGTCCAAAGTTAAATAGAAAGTCCAGCAGCCTTTTATCTAGCAGGGATTTTTGTGGGGGCGGGAAAGGGACAGAGGGAAGGATGTGATGGTGGTGCTTTGTTTTGGTTATGGTGCCTGTGTTTGCTTGATACTGTGTTATGGCAGGTACAGAGTTGCATAATACATAGCTTTTGTCCTTAAGGAACTTGTCTAATGTAACCTGAGACAACATAATAAGAATCAGTATGTCTCAAAGCAGTATATGATTAAATGCCAGATGAGTGGTGCACTTTTATATATGCCAACTTTATAAAATGAAAAAATGCTAATGATCCATCATGAGGCAGACATGCACTTTCAGTTGCTATTCTGAAAGTGGGAACAGATTGGACTTGGGGGAACTCTGCGTCTGGAACTACAAGTTGATGATTATTGTCCATTTGATAGAGACACTGGAAGGGTGTCAGTGTAAACACTGGCCATGTGAAGATTGAGCCTGTTGATGGTTTCTTTTGTATCATAGGATGCCACGTCACCAACTAGGGAATTCTGCCCAATCAGTTGAGCCAAATAGTGCTGTCCTATTGTAAAATTGTTTAATCTGTGTACTTGTGTGTGTGCTTGTCAGAATTTGTGAATCATAGAATTGTTTTAACTGGAAGAAGACCCCCAAGATTATCTGCTTCAACCCCTTCCTTCCTCTCTTTTCCAGAGAGGTTGCACTTTACTTGAGCTGTGACTAGGAATATGCCACATTCTTTTGTAAGTTGTAACCTATTTTTGTCTATTTTGAATTTCCTTTTTTTGCCAAGCTTTAGCACTAAGTTCACCAGGTATTGAATGAATGTCTCATATTTGCAATAATTTAGGGAACTGTTGAGCATGGAAGGAGAGAATAGAAATATGGGGAGGGAGATGGTGAAATTATGTTTCCAATGGAATTAGTAGAAGTACAAAGGACCAAGAATTGAGGTGTGGCTCAGATCTCCCTTTTGTCTGCTTTTGGTTTGTGATGGTATAACATTGCCTGCAAACAGCCACGATGAATATTTTCATTTTTATTAATAGCAATATGGGGGCATGAATAGATTCTGTGATATTTTTAGATACACAGAGGCTGTGAAGAAAATGACATTTAGTATATAATTTTTACCCTGCTCTTAAGGTGTTTGTAATCTAGTTGAGAGGTCCTACCTTCAAAAGGTTTACGATCTGATTGGAGATTGAAGGACCTAAAGAAGTTAAGTAACAATGTTATATCTCTGTCCTTTCTGCTAAATGAATGCTACTTACTATTTTTCCAGTGTCTAGAAGAGTGCCAGGCCCATAGCTGATTTTCAGTAAGTATTGGTTGTATAGATAAATAGAAGGTACTGACAGTAAGCATGGGAGGACCTCTGAGTGGTGTGGCATTTGGAGAAGGCCTGGGATCTTGTACAGTGCAAAGCTTAAGTAACTTCATTCTAAGTTTGTATTTCCAACTCCTCCGACCTCAGCATGTTCTCCCCACCCACCTCCTAACACCCCAAAGCAGTCCCTGTCTTTTGTTAACTGATTTTTTTCTTTGGAAGCAAGCCTGATCTTTCTCACGTTTATTTTGCTACTGCTCAGGCTACCTTCTTTTCTTATCTCTACCTTTCCTCTTTCTCACAACATTGCTGTTCCTCTTCAAGGATTTAGAAGGATCATGTTTTGGTTTATAAGACAACTATGTTTTCTTAGGTCCTTCTTCTCTCCAGGGATTATTGTAGGAGGTAAGGCACTTTCTGTGGGAGAACTGAGTTATCAGAAAAAGTTCAGAAACATATTCTATGATTATTAAGAGGAAAACTGTAGGATAAGTGATATCTTATAATAACATAGCAATTTTTTAAAATTAATTAATTAGTTTATTTATTTTGAGACAGAGTCTCTCTCGCACAGGCTGGAGTGTAGTGACATGATCTCAGCTCACTGCAACCTCTGCCTCTCGGGTTCTAGTGATTCTCCTGCCTCAGCCTCCCGAGTAGCTGGGATTACAGGTGCCTGCCACCACGCCTGGCTAATTTTTGTATTTCTAGTAGAGATGGGGTTTTGCCATGTTGGCCAGGCTGGTCTTGAACTCCTGATCTCAGGTGATCCACTCACCTCGGCCTCCCAAAGTGCTGGGATAACAGGCGTGAGCCACCGTTTTCAGGTTGTCATAACTACATTCTAATTGGCTGCATATTTTTAAACACAAATTAAACTAGTTATGTTCTCCACCCTCCTCAATTTTGGCAGTATAAAGGCCTGTTTCACAGAGAAGAACACATAAACAAGTAAGTACAAGGAAGCTTGTGTGAATGAAGTTCTGCTGTACAGCTCAGTGACTTTCTCTGATTTAAGATGTAGCTCTTGGCAATTTCAAATAGTTTGTGTTCTCTGAAGGAGAAGTCCAGTCTATTTAACTGTGTTTAGCAAAAACTAATTATGATTCTATGATGGGAAATAGATTCTCAGACTCATTTATTCATTCAACAAGCATTTATTGAGCAGCTATGTATGAGGCACTGTGCTAGGTAATGGGAGAAATAAGTTACCAGTCTAACAAATGGCATATCATATGTAAAAATAATACTGCTGAGGAGAAGGTGATATATGCTGTAAAAAGGGTGCAGAGTGCTTTGGGTTTTCTAAAAATGAGAAGGTTACTTCCATGAAGCAACTCAGTGTAAGCTTTATGGGATGATAGAATTTGATAGATCTTGAAGGCTGGGTACATAGTTCCTCTGTGCAACTCAGTGTAAGCTTTATGGGATGATAGAATTTGATAGATCTTGAAGGCTGGGTACATAGTTCCTCTGTCCATTGCGCAGAATGTTGGCCCTGGCTTAGCAGTGGATACAGACCTATGGTGATGGGAAGCGGGAGAGGAAGTATAATGAGCAAACATCTAGAAGTAGGAAAACATTGGTGATATGAGCAACACAAAGTAATTTACTTGGAGGTTTAGGGTGGTGATGTGAAGTGGCACAAGAAAGGGATAGAAAAGAAGCGTCCTTGATCTGACAATGGTGTATACTGTGAATTGGAAGAGTGGGTTCAGTCTAGGCTGTTTACCCAAGTTGGTGTTTCATGGACCATTGTTCTTCTAATCTAGTAGTTTAATAGTTTTATATTGGGGGAGGGGAAAGTGTTCCCTGTTCAAATAAGCTAGAGAATCCCTGCAGGAGAAGCAGGGAGAAGGATATCGACATTGTAGAATGCTTTCTGTTATATACTGTATTCATTTGTGTTGCTATATTAAACACAGTGGATGTTTGAGTGTTCTGTAGATTTTTATCACCTGAAATTTGTTGCAGTTTTCATGCTGATGTCTTCAAGGATGATTCAGGAGGAGCAGTATAGGTGGCTGGTCTAGTTTCATTTCCCAGCCCCAGTCCACAAAGGGCTCTGTTTATCTAAAACAATGGCAGTGTTTCCTACCGTCCTGCTAAATAAGAGGTCTAACACACAGTAAAGTGTTCTTAAAAGGTTTTAGGGACACTGAGGTGTAGGGTGCGGCACGGGCAGCCGTTGGTTGCACAGATGTAGTAGATGCTCTATGTTTCTATTGAGTTAAGATACAGTTAGCTGTATTTTCCTTGTGTCTTTCTGCAGATCTCTTTTTCATGCCTTCTCTAGAAACACTAGCAGCGCTGGGTGTTTCTAAGGTCTTGGGGACCTTAGGCAAGCTGGTTAACCTCTCTGTGCTTTAGTTTTCTCATGTGTAAAGCACTATGTGCTAGAGATTTTTAAAAAGTGTGTTTATATAGTAAGTCATTTAATCTGTGGTTATATACCTAGTAAATGACAAGCAGGAATTTGAACTCAGGCCAGGCTCTTAACCAGCTTGCTGCATTACGAAATACTAAACAGTGTGGTTTTCCCTCTTGGAATTCCCTTTCTTTCTAAAGTGCATTATCTCTTATACCCTTTGTTTAGTCAGACTACTTCCTCTATTTCAAAGAGAAAGGAAAGAAGCTCTTTTTTAATTGTTCAGAGTTGTGTATGGCAAAGAGAATGCCCAAATAGATTTTGTTTTGGAATCTTATTGTTACTGGTTGTTTACTGCCCCACATCCTTAGCTCCAAAGAGCAGAGAGGATTTACTGTGAAGTTTGGCATGTATTGTAGGCTATTATGCCATGCAATAGGCCCAAAATTGTGGCCCTAGGAATACAAATTATGTTAAGACATTTAAGGTAATTTCTAGAAATCTTTTTCCCTTGAAAAGAGTACCAATAATTTTTCTTGCTAATGGCCAAAATTACTCAATCTTACGTTTGGACTTTTAAAATATATTTTTACTGAGTTATATATAGTTGAAATGTAGGTATGGTTGAAACGTAAATCTAGATCTTAAGTGTACTATTCAATCAATTTTGCTATTTGTACTATTCAACCAAATATGCCAGTGGGTTTTCTTTGTATTTAATCAATTAGTATGGGAAAATATTTTTATTTTAAATAAATGTCTCCCTTTATTTTTTGTGTATTTCTAAATTCATATGTATTTTCAACTCATTTTTTCACTCGGATACATAGTTTAACAACAGCCTATTGGAAGTACTCTTTTATATGAGTTTCTGCTATACTTGAATAGTTTCCCTTCAGAAATGAACTGTTTGTGTTGGAGCTACATAGAGTGAATAAATTTCCTGGGCGGAAATGATAATAAAATATTCAGGAAGTTATTAGGAAATGAGAACTTGTGTTCTTGTTCAGTCAGATAAGCTTCTGAGACCTTTGCATATATCAAAGCAGATTGTATTAGAGGAAGGAATGAGAGATTTGGCAACTTTGTTCTAATAGTGATAGGGACCTTGGTCAATAGAATGGTGGAATATATGATGCATAAATGAAAGAAAAATTCTCAAAGCAAAGTTGTTTGAGAATTTTTTTTCTCTCTCTTTTTGTTTGTCAGGGAAGAAAAGTGAGAGCTTTCTGAAGTTAGGTTATGTAAATAACCCAGTAGGAAAAACTGTTCCTGGAGGAGACCTACAAATAATTGATGGCAGTAAGCTTCAGGAATATGAAAGAAGTAGAGGAGTATGCCTTTCCCCCATTGATTCCACTCACATTTTTTCTTCTCTGTGCTTTGCTCTCTTGTTGCCATTAGACAGTTTCTATCTGTCCTTAATTTTAGCCACTTTGTTTTAAAGTAACTGTGAACACTGTAACTCTCTAGCCAGTGCCTTTCTTTTATTGAATGGAATTGGTGTACTAGTTGTTTTATTTAACAAACAGAGTTTATAGGTTTGTTTTTTCCTCAACATGTCTTCATGGCAGAGACAATTTACCCTTAAGTTGGTGAGCCTTGGATCCCTTCACTTGCGTAGACCTCTTCTAGGATCTAGGAGAGACTCTAGCAGTGTAGTGTGTTTGTTAGTTACATGTTTTTGTAACATTTGCAAAATTGAAAAAATTTTTTCCTATTTTTTTTCTTCAAAAAGGGCCTCAAATTATATATGCTTCAAATTTCACAAAACTCAGGTCAGCGTTGGTTCATGGTAGAGGTTGGGTGTTGATTTTTAATTGTGGCCGAGGTAGATTTGGTTAGTGGATTAAAGGACATGAGGAAGGAAGCATTAGTGAGGAAGCTGAACCATTGACTGGTGTGTATAGTGGCCAGGGATCTCTTTCTGAGTGTCAGGGGTCATGACTTCTTCCTGCAAACATGGGCCAGAAAGAGGCGGGAGAAGTTGGGTAGGACTGGAAGAAGGATGGTGGAGGGAAAGGTGTGCTGCAGCCAAGGTGGTAAACAAATTAAGGTGTTCTCCTTAGATTTCAAGGATGCATTTGCAAATAGCATTTCAATAGCATTTTAAAATAACTGAAGAGTCATTTCAAGGTAATATATTTCATCTTGATAATAATACATTTTAAGAATTTTAGAATTATTGAAAAATTTGAAAAGTCAATTTCATAATTAACTGATTGACTTGAGATTAAAGTCTTTATCTTATTAATTAGAATATATTGCTGAACACATAAAACACAGACATGTTCATTTTTGGAGGGCGTTGCTGTAACTTGGGTTTTGCTAGTTTCTTGGTTTGGTAGATGTTTCTTCTCTCTCCCCTTTTTCTCATTGTCTCACCTATATTTTTTTCTACCTTTTCTTTTCATGTTCCCTTTACTTTGGGATTCAAACTCCTCTTAGACTTCCGAGGATTTTGAATGACTGGACTATGGATAAACACATTTTTAAATTGCATTTTAATATTCTGTTCTCTTTAAAGAAAATTAGGTGCTCTGCATGGCCTAGGGACAAATTTACAGTGTTCTGAGGGCCAATTGTAACTACCTTGTGGTTAACTAGCTCAGGTTCAAATACAGTTAAAATTATTTTACTTTTCCTAAAATTCCTTCTAATTGGACTAACTTATCAGGGTTGATAAAAGCATTTCCAGAAAGTAGTATGGATCTGCCACCTGGTGGTGAAATATTACAGCAAGTACTAAGTGTTGTTTTTTTTTTTCTGAGACAAGGACTCACTGTCACCCAGACTGGAGTACAGTAGCACCATCACAGCTCACCGTAGCTTCGACCTCCTGGACTCAAGCGATCTTCCCATCTTAGCCCCCAGAGTAGCTGGGACCATAGGTGCATGCCACCACACCTGGCTAATTTTTAAAGCTTTTGTAGAGATAGGGTCTCACTATGTTGCCCTGGCTGGTCTCGAACTCCTGTCTCAGCCTCCCAAAGTGCTGGGATTACAGGTATGAGCCACCACACCCAGCCAAATACTAGTATTTTTTTTTTTTTTTGAGATGGAGTCTTGCTCTGTCACCCAGGCTTGAGTGCAGTGGCCCAATTTTGGCTCACTGCAACCTCTGCACTGCCTGCTCCGGGCTCAAGTGCTTCTCCTGCCTCAGCCTCCTGAGTAGCTGGGACTACAGGCATGCGCCACTGCATCCAGCTAATTATTGTATTTTTAGTAGAGATGGGGTTTTGCTACGTTGAGCGGGCTGGTCTCGAGCTCCTGACCTCAGGTGATCTGCCCAACTCGGCCTCCCAAAGTGCTGAGATTACAGGCATGAGCCGCCACGCCCAGCCTAAATACTTGATAAGAATTTAATAATGGATTCTTGCCTTTGTGGCCATAATATTTATATTCGAATCTACTTAAGCTCTTTAGATATGTAACATTTTCCTCCCCTAAGTTTTTTTCACTGAGAAAATGTTACTTAAATGCGATAGAGTAGGGAAATTTTGACTGATGTGTTTCTGTCTACCGCATCGTAATATAAGATGACATTTGTAGAATTACTGAGCTGAAATAAATTCTGCACACTTTGAGAATGTACTCTCCTTAAATTTGAAGATGAGCTTTTGAGAAGAGAAGATTGTTGTTAATTTTTCTAAAATTTCAATGTGGATAGTCATTGATTCACAGAAAAAACAGTAACATGAAGTTCAGAGAACAAAGGATTTTTTTTTTTTTTTGGAAAGAGAAAGCATTTTGTTTATTCACTTAAAAATACTAACAGGCATATTAAAACTATTTTTTAGCAAATAGACTAACAGAGTTTTATCACCCTCAAATGAATTATTAATACATATCAGTATTTTATATATGGGCACTGTGTTAGGTATACATGATAAAATAGTGAAAACAAAAATGTCGCTTGTTCTCCTGGAGTTTATAATCTAGCTAGAATCTGTAATGTAACATAATGTTAAGGGCCATAAAGGACAAGTGCATAATAGGGAGAGTTCACCCTAGCTAGTGTATCAGGGAAAGCTTCCCTAAGGAAGTGATGTTTCAGCTGAGATCTGACAGATACAGACCCTGGCTAAAATGTGTGTCTGTATCCCTTTAAAGTGGGAAGGAGAGTGGCAAGTATGAGGAATTGAAAATAACAGAGTGCCTGGAATGTAGTGAGAGAAGGGATTGTGGTGTGAATGAAAACAGGAAAGACAGGATAGGAGCAAATAATTCAGGGCCTTGTTGGATGTGTATCAAGGACTTTGGACTTCATCATGAGAGTAATGGAAAGCTGTTGAATTGTGTAGTTAAGCAGTGTCAGATCAGATTAATGAGAAATGAATTGGAGCAGGGCAAAACTGAAAAGAGGTCAGGCAGTTGGTTAGAAAGCAATTGTGGTAGTTCTGGCTTGGACTAGAGTGTAAATGGGCGTGATGAGAGGCTGCCATATTTCAAATATATTTGAGGTAGAATAGACAAGACTTGGTGATAGAATGTGATGGAAGGGGGAGAGGTAGAGGGAGACGCCAAGGATAGGTCCAAGTTTCTGGCATTCATACATTCAATTAATATATAAATATAAAACATATATATATAAAAAACACAGTTTGGTCCTTAAAGATAGAAAGTCGAGTAGCCCCAGCATTCAGTTCATAGTACATTATCATTGGACAGTGCAAGATATCTCTTATTTTGTGTTTTTTACTCTGCCTTCATCTGCCACACTCATTCCCATTTCCCTTGTCTCCTTAGGCTTCTACTCTAATATGCTTTATATGTGTTTTTGAATATGCATTAAAATACATAAAATATGAAATGTTGTTTTGTGTGTTTTTAACTTGTGATACTGTGCTGTACATGTTATTTTCTTCGTTATTCTGCCTTATGTTCCTTATTACTAGCTGTATGGCCATAGGCAAGTTATATAATGATTTTTCCGTTTCCTGATCTGTAAAGTGAGGATAACAATAGTATTAACAGTACTTAGATTATAGATAAATTTTTTTAATCCTCCCAACAAGTATTCAGGTGTCTGCCTCAAGGGATCCTGCTGCCTTAGCTTCCCAAAACACTGGGATTACAGGCATGAGCCACTATGCCTGGCCTGTTTTTCATTTATTTTTTATTTTATTTATTTTCATTGATAAATAAAAATTGAATATATTTATTGTGGACAACATAATAATGTTTTAAAATATATAGGGATTGTGGAATGGCTAAATTGAGCTAATTAACATATGTATTACCTCATATACTTACATTTTTCTGTAGTGAGAATGGTTAAAATCTACCCTAGAACTTAAAGTATAATTTAAAAAAAATCTCCCAGCGATTTTCAAGAATATAATACATTGTTATAATATTAACTACAGTAACCTTATTGTACAATAGACCTCCTGAACTTATTCCTCCTATCTAACTGAAATTTTTTGTCCTTTTGCTAACATCACCCAAATCCCCACCCTTCAACCTCTGGTAACCACCATTCTGCTGTCTGCATTTATGAATTCTGTGTTTTTACATTACACATTTAAGTGAGATCATGCAGTATTTGTCTTTCTATACCTGGCTTATTGTACTTAAAATGTCCTCCAGGTTCATCTTTATTGTCACAAATGGGAAGATTTCCTCCTTTTTAAAGGCTGAATAGTATTCCATTGTGTATATATACCATTTTTTCCTTTATCCATTCATCTGTTGATGGACACTGGGTAAATTCCATGTCTTGGCTATTGTGAATAATGCTGTAGTGAGTATGGGGGTGAAGATATCTCTTTGATATACTTATTTCATTTCCTTTGGATATATACCCAGTGGTGGGATTGCTGGATCATATGGAAGTTTTATTTTTCATTTTTTGAGGAACTTCCATATTGTTTTCCACAATGGCTATATTGTCCATTTATGTTTTAATTTTACCTTTTTCTTTGTGTGTGTGTATGTGTGTGTGTTTAATGTGTGTGTGTGTGTTCAGTGGCCCCAGGTCTTCTACAATTTCTTCTTTAATAGTTTTAGGATTCATCTTTAGGTAATAAATATTTATTCAACAGCTGCCTTGTTCTAGGCATTGGATGTAAAACCGTGAACCAGGTATACAGGGGCCTTAGCTGACCCCATGGGGAAACAAAGCAACTGGATGGATAGTGGTAGTGATTTAGGAAATATGGATGATGAGGAAGTTTGGGGCAGAAGTGGGGGTTGGATAGAGTAAAGATCATTAGTTCAGTTAAAAAAGTTTTTTTTTTTAAACTGCAGAGGGCCCTTATGCCAGCTTTTTGTAGTCAAACCCTCCCTCCACTCCTAACTCTTGGTATTCACTAATCTATTCACCATCCCTTTCCCTTTTCCGGGCATAAAATATATAATCTTTCGGGGCTGGCTTCTTTCACCAAGCATAATGCCTTTATCACAGAACAACATAGATGAATCTCAAGTTGTTTGAAAGTTTGTTCCTTTTCATCGCTGAGTAGTATTCCATTGTATGAATGTACCACAGCTTATCCATTCACCTGGTGAATGACAACTGGGTTGCCAGCAGTGCGTAGGGATTATGAATAAGGCAGCTATAAACATTTGGGTTTATAACGTTAGGTTTTTGCGTCAACATGTTTTCATTTCTCTAGGGCATATATCTCAGAGTAAGATTGCTGGGTCATATGGTAAGTGTTTAACTTTATGAGAAACTGCTGAACTGTTCCTCAGAATGGCTATAACTTTAAAATTCCCACCAACAGTGTGTGGGAGTTATAGTTGATTGGCATCCTCACCAGTATTAGGTATTCTCAGTTTTGTTTTGTTTTAGCCATTCTATTAGGTATGTAGTGATGTCTCATAGTTTTAAATTGCATTTCCCTAATGACTGATGATGTTGAGCATCTTTTTCTGTGCTACTTGCCCTTTTTGGTGAAATGTCTATGCAAATCTTTTGCCCATTAAGAAAATTGGGGTTGTTTTCTTGTTGTTGAGTTTTGAGTTCTTTATATATTTTTTATACAATTTATTTTGTTAATAATTTGCAAATATTTTCTCCCAGTCTGTCTTTTTATACTTTCAGTGTCTTTCACAGCAAAAGTTTGAAATTTAATGAGGTTCGACTTGCCAGTTTTTTTCTTTTATGAATTATGTTTTTAGTGTTATGTCTAAGAACTCTGTGTCTAAGCCAGGTTTACAAAGACTTTTCTCCTTTATTTCTTCTAGGAATTTTATAGTTTTACATTTGACATTTAGATTTATGATCCATATTGAGTTAATTTTTACATAAAGTCAAGATTTTCTTTTGCATATGGATATCCAGTTGTTCCAACCCTTTTTGTTGAAAAGACTATCCTTTTTCCAGTGGATTGCATTAGCACTTATGTCAGAAATCAGTTGACCATAGTTGTGTGGGTCTACTTCTGTGTTCTCTGTTTGGTTCCATTGATCTATATATCTGTCCCCTTTTGCCTATCCCACATTGTCTTGATTGCTGTAGCTTTATAGTAAGTTTTCAAGTTGGGTAGTTTGAATTCTTCAACTTTGTTTTTCTTTTCTGAAATTGTTGAGCTATTCTACTTTATTTCTTTTTAACCTGTAAGTTTGTCCATTTATCTTTATGAAAATTTTGGTTGAGATTATGATTGGAATTGTATTAAGTTCATAGACTAATTTAGGAAGAATGGGCATCTTAGCTATGATGAGTCTTTCAATCCATGAATATAGTATGTCTTTTTTTTTTTTTTTTTTTGAGATGGAGTCTCACTCTGTCGCCCAGGCTGGAGTGCAGTGGCACGATCTTGGCTAACTGCAAGCTCCTCCTCCTGGGTTCACGCCATTTTCTTGCCTCAGCCTCCTGAGTAGCTGGGACTACAGGCACGTGCTACCACGCCTGGCTAATTTTTTGTATTTTTAGTAGAGACGGGGTTTCACCATGTTAGTCAGGATGGTCTCGATTTCCTGACCTTGTGATCCACCCGCCTCAGCCTCCCAAAGTGCTGGGCTTACAGGCGTGAGCCACCAGGCCTGGCCTGGCTTTTTATATTTATGTTGCCTTTGATTTCTTTTATCAGTATGTTATATTAATAGTTTTCAGATACCCAAGTATTTTATGTTTATGGAGCTACTGTAGATGGTTTTGTTTTTAAATCTTGATTTCCAGTTGTTGCTTGCCAGTATAGAGATGATTGATTTTTTTATGTTGACTTTGTACCCTACAACCTTGCTTAACTCACTTATTCGTTGTAGAAGTTGTTTTGTAGATTCCTGTGATTTTCAAAGTAGGCAATCATGTTATCTGGAAATAGAAACAAGTTTTTTGTTTGTTTGTTTTTTGAGACAGAGTCTTGCTCTGTCGCCCATGCTGGAATGCAGTGGCACGATCTTGGCTCACTGCAACCTCCACCTCCCGGGTTCAAGCAACTCTCCTGTCTCAGCCTCCCGAGTAGCTGGGACTACAGGCATGTGCCACCATGCCCAACTGATTTTTGTATTTTTAATAGAGATGTGGTTTTGGCCAGGCTGATCTCGAACTCCTGACCTCGTGATCCACCTGTCTTGGACTCCCAAAGTGCTGGGATTACAGGTGTGAGCCACCACACCTGGCCAGGTTTTTTTTTTGTTTTTTTTTTTTTTTTTGAGACTGAGTCTCGCTCTGTCCCCCAGGCTGGAGTGCAGCAGTGGCACAATCTCTGCTCACTGCAGCCTCTGCATCCTGAGTTCTAACTGCCTGTTTCTAGATTTCTTTTTTTTTTTTTTTTTTGAGTTGGAATCTGTGTTGCCCAGGCTGGAGTGCAATGGTGTGATCTTGGTTCACACGATTCTCCTGCCTCAGCCTCATGGGTAGCTAGGATTACAGGCACACGCCACCATGCCCGGCTAATTTTTGTATTTTTAGTAGAGATGGGGTTTCACCATGTTGGCCAGGCTGGTCTCGAACTCCTGATCTCATGTGATTCACCTACCTCGACCTCCCAAAATGCTGGGATTACATGCGTGAGCCACCGCGCCCAGCCAGAAACAATTTTATTTGTTCCTTTTCATATATATGTCTTCTGTTAATTTTCTTTGCCTTATTACACTGGATAGGGTTTTCAGTACAGCGAAAAATAGTGGTGAGTGTGGGCATCTTTGCCTTGTTTCTGATTTTAGGGAGAAAGCCCTCTGTCTTTTACCATTAAGTATGATGTTAGCTTTAGTTTTTTTGTAGATTCTCTTTATTGAGTTAAACTCCCATTCTATTCCTAGTTTCTGAGAGTTTTTTAAAATCATGAATGGTAGTTGAATTTTGTGAAATACATTTCTGCATCTGTTGATAAGATCATGTGGTTTTCCTTTATAGTCTATGATTATGGTGGCTTACAGTGAGTGGTTTCTGAATGTTGAGCAATCTTATATTAGGATAAACCTCGACTTGGTAGTGCCTTAATATTCCTTTTATTTAATATATGTAACTGGATTTGATTTGCTAATGCTGCATTGAAGATCATGCCATCTTTGTTCATGAGGAATATTGGTCTGTAGTTTTCTTGTACTGTCTTTGTCTGGTTTTAGTGTCAGAGTAATGCTAGCTGCATAAAATGAGTTGTGACATGTTCCTTCCTTTTTTATTTTCTGGAAAAGATCATGTAGAATGTTATTTCTTCTTTAACTGTTTAGTAGAATTTAATACTGAGATGAAATGGGTCTTCTACAAGATAAATTTACTTTCATAATCAGAATAATGTAATTGTAGAAACTTATACAAACTATAGAAATGAATGATGAGAATATCATGTCTCACAATTCAGATGTTATTAATATTTTGGAATTTTTTCTAGTTTTTTCCTCTGCATACATAATTGTATATTTTTGAATTGCATATAAATGTGGGTATGTATTTAAAACAAAATTTGTGATTATACTACAAATACCATTTTATTTCTGGACCCAGTATGGTTTCTAATTTTGTTGTATGGATATGCCATAATTTTACATAAACATTCTTCTAATGTTGAACATTTAAGTGTGATAAATGTCTTCTATGTGTTTTTTTTCTGATAATTTACTTATTTCTAGAAAAGAATTTGACATATGTAAGGCTGCTCACACACATTGCTAAATTGCTTTCTAGAAAGTATATATATGTTTTTACTCTAAAATAGGTACTTTAAAAAGTGTATTTATATCTTCAGATATGTAAAGACATAAAATATATAGTAATATATATCTGACTATGCATATTCATATTTTTTTAAAGGAAGGAGTGGAAATGAAGAGAATATATATCAAGGGGTTAGCAAGATTAAGGGAAAGACTAAAGAAACTTTTAGTCTTTAGGACTAAGGGAAAGACAGAAATTTTTCTATGAGACATTTTGTAGATCAGGGCAAAGATTCAGTGGAAAGGAAGATATTGAACCAGGAGCAAGAGTGCATTTCAAACATTGAAATGATGAAATATGGTCTGGATGAAAATGTAGGGAAAAATGATATCAAGGAGAGAAATGCAGGAAACAAAGGAATTGTGCTTCTTTTAGGTTGAGACGTGAAATAGCTGATATTTGGCTAGTTTTTACCTAAAAACATGTAGTTTCAAACACTTTTACCTGATACTTGTGATGGAAAGTAAAGAGGAAAGATGCAAAATAAATTTTGAAGTGCAAAGAAGAGAAATTCAATTTATAGAAAAGGGATTGCATTTTCTCAAATAGGAGGCAAGTCTATCTTAATAGAATGGGTCAGGGTAAAAAGGGTGAAAAAGTTTTGTATAAATAATGTGGGGAATGTACAGTTATAGTCACGGACAAAGATGAGTTAAGGGGCAGTAGTCTCAACACAAAATGAAGGCTAGGATTAAAGGAGAGGGAAAGGACTGAAGAGGATGGGGACATTCAAAAGAGAGCATTTTAGTTAATTTTGGTAAATTAATTGGGCCTGAAATAGAGTAGATGAAGTAAGAGAGAGTAAAGTCTTGAGGCTAGAAAAACTCCTAAGAAGAAGGAAAATGCTTCCTAAGAAGATTCAGAAAGAGTAAGGAGGGAAAAGTGTTAGATTTTAATTTGTTGAGCTTGAGTTGACTGGAAGGAAGAGATTCAGATTTGTGCATCGTCATTATGGTTGATAGTTGCAGTTCTGAGAATGAATAAGCACTTTGAGGAAACAAATACAGACAAAAGGTCATTTTATTTTTATTGGTTAGTAATTCAACAACGTCAGGTATTTTCAAACCACTTATCTTTCTGTCTCCTGATTATAATGATGAGTGAACATTAGATTTTTATGTTTGATTAAAAGCAATTTATTTTTGTCTCCCTACCCCCTTTTCAGAAGTGGGAAATTTCACTTCTTTTTAAGACCGGACATAAGTATATGTAGTAAAGAATAAGAATGGGAGGATAGATTAGAATTAATTAATTCAGTGATTTGTATGTACCTGATAAAGTATTCTAATAATTGTTTTTGGTATCTTAGAGAAAAAATAATCTCCTAGGCAATATTTTTTTTTCTGCATATAAATGAAAATGTTTTGACATATAATATAGGACTAGTGAACCAATAACTTCTCCTGGGCATCTACATCATCATGTAGAAAATGGAATGAAGACTTTGGCAAGCAGTCAAATAAAAATATGCAATGCATGGAAAATAACAAATGCGTTAAAAAGATAATATTGCCCATATTGAGGGAAGTACAAGTTAAAACAACTTATACCATTTTTTTTTTTTTTTTTGCTCCTTAACTTGGTCAACATTTAAAGTCTTCCCAGTGTTGACAAAGGGAAAATGTCTTTCTCATATACTATTGAAGGGAATATAGATTGATACAACCTTTTTGTAGGTGGTGGTATTTATCAAAATTTAAAATATGCATTATTTTTTACTTAGTAATTCTGCTTCTAGAAATCTGTCCTACAGATACCTCTCAAGTGTGCAAAAAGTTATGGGCACAGAGATGTTCCTTGAAGCCTTGTTTATAATAGCAACAAATTGGAAATGACTTAAAACACTGACCGTTGGGTATAGCCCTCCTGCATAGGATGACCATATGTCTAAATTTGCTTGAGACGGACCCAGTTTACAGCAGCATAATTATTTAGAGCATTTTATTTTACTCTCAAATGTGTCCTGGTTTGGAAGATGATTTACCTGTTTGGTTTATGTTCACACTAATAGCGTGGAGAACTATGTAGCTGTTCAAAATAATGAGATAGAACTATAGGAATTGATAGAGAAATATATTCAAGATACATTGTCATGTGAGAGAAACAAGTTGCATAACAATATATATTATTCCATTTATTTTATTTTATTTTTATTTATTTAAGATGGAGTCTTGCTCTGTTGCTCAGGTTGGAGTGCAGTAGCGCAATCTCAGCTCACTGCGGCCTCTGCTTCCTGGGTTCATGCGATTCTCCTGCCTCAGCCTCCTGAGTAGCTGGGACTACAGGCACATGCCGCCACGCCTGACTATTACTCCATTCATTTAAAAAAGTAAAATCTCTAAGCTCTCTGCATGTGAGTGAGAGAGAATGAGAGACAGGAGTTAAAAATGTCTGGAAGGATTCATACTAATTTGTTAATACGATAATCTCTGCTTAAAGATGGCAGCCCAATGAATAGGCATATATTGAATTTTTTAAAATAAAAAAGCAGCAATAACAAAAAGGTGGGAACTGTTGATTGCCAGCAGATGCTATAATTTTTAACCAGAGAGCATTAATAAACAACTATTACAATTCTTAGCATAAAATTATAAGTATTATACTCTGTCCTGTATAAATAACTATTGTATTAAAAAGAATACTAATGGAAAATTTAAAAATTATCACTATCATTCCACTATTACCAATCATTTTACATGTTACCTCCTGTTCCTCGTATCTTTATGTACATAATTCTTACATCGTTATAATCAGAGCATATAGTATCATATTTTAAATTACACTCTATAGCATATTTTTTGTTACAATATAGTATCTAGCATTTTTTAATGTTTTATATGTGCTAAGTACTGTGTTAAATGGTTTGCATGTGTAATAGACTTAATCCTCCCAGTTGCGTTACTGAGGCAGTTACTATTATCTCAATCTTATAGATGAGTAAACTGAGAATAAGCAATTTGCCCAAGGCCACACAGATACAGCAAATGGCAGAACTGGGATTTGAACTCAGGCAGCCTGACTCTTGAACCCATGCTCTTATCCACTACTATTACTACCTCCCTTTACAATTTTTTAGTGACTGTGTAATAACAGCGTACCATAATTTACTTAGCCATTTTCCTGGTTGTATACTGAGTTTGTAGGCTTTAAAATCTGAACCTCAAAAGTTTTTATTAAACAAGCTGATGCCTACTGTGTGCAGGAACCTATTTGAGGTACTATGGACATTGGTATACATATGCAGTTATGGTCTAGTATTGTTTTATCTTGCATTATGTATTACATTCCTGAAAAGCTATATACATTTGAGGTGAAAATTCGTTTATACAAACTTTTTTTTTCCAGTCAAGTTTCATTATTTTAAAAATACATTATTCCAGAAAAACAAATACTTAAAAATTAGAAAGTAATAAAAATTAGCAGTGAGCTCAGCACTGTTTGGTGCCTTTAAGGTTCTGCTTTTGTGCATAGTGAACTGTATTTGTTTTGTTGTTGTTATTGTTTGTTTGTTTTTCTGAGACAGGGTCTCACTCTGTGTCCCAGCGTGGAGTGTGGTGGCATGATCACTACTTGCTGCAGCCTTGACCTCCCTGGGCTCAGGTGATCTTCCCATCACAGCCTCCTGTGGAGCTGGAACTGCAGGCATACACCACCACACCTGGCTAATTTTACACTTTTTTTTTTTTTTTTGCAGAGACTAAATGGATTTTGTAGGATACTGTGGGAAAGACTGGGAATCTTTCCCAGTTGAGGTCTCGCCATGTTGCCTAGGCTGGTCTCAAATTCCTGGACTCAAGTGATCCTCCCACCTCAGCCTCCCAAAGTGCTGGGGTTAAGGCATAAGCCATTGTGCCTGGCCTGTGAGCTGTATTCTTTCATGTGACAGT
Source organism: Pongo pygmaeus (assembly GCF_028885625.2). Classification (NCBI taxonomy): domain Eukaryota; kingdom Metazoa; phylum Chordata; class Mammalia; order Primates; family Hominidae; genus Pongo; species Pongo pygmaeus. Next base: position 78,672,460 of record NC_072389.2, read on the forward strand.
TGCAAGAAAAATTACTTAAATAAATGCATGCCAGGATTTGTGATTACCAAATAAAAGTACATAAAATTGAACTCTCTGTTCAAATGGGGAAACTACGTGGGTAATCTCCAAATCTTTTGTTTACCTTTAGAATATTTATTTATGTTTATATTGAAATAAGGTAAAATTACAACTTCGGGGTTCATACAGAGAAGTCACATTTGTAACTCAGGAGGATTTATTAGATAGCGTTTTAACTACTTCTGTTCCCTGGATTAGTCACCACTCTTTTGTCTTTGTGAGATAGAGATATCAATTTAATAGAGGAACCTAAGTACTACACAAGTGTCAGCTGCTGTAGTTGATTAAGGGGGATAATTAAGAGCTTTATTTTAAAGCTCACCTGCTGAATATCTAGATACCTGTTACATAAGAGCAAAACACATGGTTATCTAACAACTTAGAATCCACTTTACTTAATTATGGCATTAGTTTTTGATTTGCTGATCCTTCGATTAAAATTTTGTATTAAATACAGCATTTAGTTGATGAGTTTCATTGAAAATGTTCATTTTTAAATTGATATTGAATGTAGTTGGTGTTTGGTTACTCAGTGTAACTTCCGTACCTGGTCTTTTTCAGTGTTCTTATGTTTATATTTCAAGTCAGTCATAAAGATTTTCACACATAAATAAGATTACTATTTTGAAACTGAAATGATAAAATACCATAAAGTACCCAGCTTTAGAATTTTAAATTATTTTATGTCGTAATTATTGCTTTTTAATAAGCTTTATTTTTTAGATCAGTTTTAGATTTACAGAAAATTACAGTTAGTGCAGAATTCCCATATACTCCACACCCAGTATCTCCCATTGTGAACATCTTATATTAAAATGGTACATTTGTTACCATTAGTAAACCTATATTGATATATTAACTGAAGTCTATACTTTATTCAGATTTTCTTAGTTTTCAACCTAATGTCCTTTTTTCTGTTCCAGAATCCCATCCAGCATACCATATTACATTTAATTGTTATGTCTTCTTGGGCTGTCTTGGCTGTGATAGTTTCTCAGACTTTCCTTATTTTTGATGACCTTGATAGTTTTGAGGAGTACTGGTCAGGTATTTTATAGAATGTTTCTCTGCTAGGATTTGTCTGATGTTTTTCTCAGGATTAGACTGGGGCTTATGGTTTTGGAAGGATGACCACAGAAGTAAAGTGCCATCACACCATTTCAAGGGTATATAATATCAACATGATGTATCACTATTAACATTGACCTTGATCACCTGGCTGAGATTGTGTTTGTCAAGTTCTCCCTGGTAAAGTTACTTACCTTTTTCCGTACTGTACTCTTTTGAGAGGAAAGTCACTATGGGCAGCCTGCACTTCAGGAGTGGAGAATTATGTTCTCCCTCGTAGAGGGTGGTGTTTCTGTGTGAATTATTTGGAATTCTTCTGCATGGGGTATTTGTCTTTTTTCTGCATTTAAAAATCTTTCAACTGTATATTATGAACTCATGGATATTTATTTTGTACTTTGGGTTATAATCCAGTAATCCTTTATTTTGTTGCTTAAATTGTTTCAGCTTTGACCATTGGAAGTTCCTTTTTTTTTTTTTCTTTTTGGATACAAGGTCGTGCTCTGTCACCCAGGCTGGAGTGCAGTGACATGCTCACGGCTCACTGCAACCTCTTCCTCCCAGGCTCAGGTGATCTCCCACCTCAACCTCCCAAGTAGCTGGGACCACAGGCGTGTACCACCAACCACGCCTGGCTAATTTTTTGTATTTTTTCTAAAGATGGGGTTTTGCCATGCTTCCCTGGCTGGTCTTGAACTCCTAAGCTCAAGCAATCCACCTGCCTTGGCCTCCCAGAGTGCTGGGATTATAGGCACGAGCCATTGTGCTTGGCCAGAGCTCCTTAATTTGGCACTGGTGTCTCATTGGCATACCTCCATCATTGTGCTTTTTGTTTTGTTTTGTTTTTAGCACTTCCTTACCTTTGGGCACTACAAGATGCTCCAGACTCATCATTTGTATTTCTTGCCTAATTTTAGAATTAACCATTCCTTCAAGGAGCTCTGGTTCCTTCCATAACTATTTTTTTAATTGCGATATAACTCACATACTATATAATCCACCTATTTAAAATGTACAACTCTGTAGCTTTTGATATATTCACAGATGTGCAGCCATTGCCGCTACCAATTTTAGAACATTTTCATCACCCCAAAAGAAATCTTATACCCCATAAGCAGTCTACTGTCCATTTCTCATGTTCCCCGGTCCTACATAACACTCTTTTGATTTACCTATTCGGGATATTTCATGTAAATGAAGTCATATCATATGTGATCTTTTGTGCCTGGCAGCTTTTACTTAGCATAATGTTTTCAAGGTTCGTCCATGTTGTAGCTTGTATTAGTATTTCATTCCTTTTTATGGCCGATTAGTAACTTCATTGTCTGGATATAATACATGTTATATAATCATTAGTTGAAGGACATTGGTTTATTTGCATGTTTATAACTTTTGGCTATTATGAATAATGCTGCAATGTATATTCTATACAATAGCCTTTCTAAAGGTTTTGTTGTTGTTTGAATTTGAATTAGTATCTACACAATTGATTGGTATACGTTTTAAGTTTCTTTTAAGTGATAATTATCCCCTCTTCACCTCCCTGTTTTCTTCTTTGTCATTTGTCCAGTAGAATTTCCACACGGTTGGGATATTGCTGGTTGCTTCCCCATGGTGTTTCTTACCATCTTCCTCTGTCTTTTTTATTTTTATTTTTGTTTCTTAATTGTTAGTTGGATCTAGAGATTTGATCATTTCAGGGTTTTGTTGGACTGTCACATAGGTGATGGTAATTTACTCTTTCATCAAAAGGTGTGTAATGTCTGTTTGGGTCTGTTTCTCTGTTGCTATTAGCTACCAGGGTTTAGAAAACCATAGCTAGGCTGGGCACGGTGGCTCACACCTATAAGCCCAGCACTTTGGGAGGCCAAGTCGGGCGGATCACAAGGTCAAGAGATCGAGACCATCCTGGCCAACATGGTGAAACCCCGTCTCTACTGAAAATACAGAAATTAGCCAGGCATGGTGGTGTGCGCCTGAAGTTCCAGCTACTCAGGAGGCTAAGGCAGGAGAATTGCTTGAACCCAGGAGGCAGAGGTTACAGTGAGCTGAGATTGCGCCACTGCACTCCAGCCTGGCGACAGAGTGAGACTCTGTCTTAAAAAAAAAAAAAGAAAAAGAAAACTTAACAGCTAATGGTCAGTTGTCTCTGGCTTGTTTTTGTATAACCTGTAAGCTAATGTTGATTTTTACATTTTGAAAGTGTTTTTAAAAAAGAATTTAAAAAATAAGCAAAGGAGAATTTGCGACAGCAACTGTGTGTAGCCTGAAAAGCCTAACATATTTTCTGTCTGGCCCTTTACAGAAAATGTTTGCTGACTTTTGTACCATTGACTTTTTATTGCCTAGAGCTGTTAATTCATTAGGAGTTGCAAAATAGTGATAATCTATCATTTTTTCATTTATTTGGTAGAGCACTTCTATAAACAGAAACTTTCACCAACAATTTTGTTGCCACCAGGAACAGTTTGATGGGGAAAGATGTTTAATTTTTTTCCTCTTCCTTTTGAAAAGTTTTCAAGATGATTTGGTTCTATAGCATTCACGGAAGATGACCAATTAGTTTTTATTTGTTTTTTTTTTTTTTGAGATTATTATAAAGTAATGGAATTCAACAGATTTGACCATTTCAGTTGTTTTATTATCATTATTGAAGCCTAAATGTCCCATGGGTCTTCAGAAAGTTCATGGAAAATGCGTATATGAAAAAACTATGCATGGATTTCAAAATTTCTTTGCATCAAAATAAACTTGTGTTAACTTGTTATAAGATGCCCGAATAGGATCTGGTTTGAGGTGCTACCAGGGATAAAACATCATTTTGAGAAAAGCCCCTATCAGAGCAGTATGAATTCTGCTAAAATTGAAGCAAGAACAAACGTCAAATTTATGGTAAAGCTTGGGTGGAAGAGTGCTAAAATATTGATGCTTACGAAAAGTTTATGGGGACAGTGCCCCCAAATAAATCAGCAGTTTACAAATAGATAACTCATTTTAAGAAGGGACAAAACAGCGTTGAAGATGAAACCCACAGCAGCAGATCATCTACATCCATTTGCAAGGAAAAAATTCATCTTTTTCGTGTCCTAATTAACAGCACAAACAATAGCAAACACAATAGATATCTCAGTTGGTTTGGCTTACATAATTATGACTGAAAAAGTTGAGCAAACTTTTCACTCGATAGTGCCCAGATCAGCTGCAGACAAAAGCAGAACTTTGCGTGGAAATTTTAGACAAGTGGGCTCAACATCCTGAAGCATTCGAAGAATTGCAACAAGAGATGAAACATGGCTTTACCAGTACAATGTTGAAGACAAAGCACAATCAAAGCATTGGCTACCAAGAGGTGGAAGTGGTGCAGTCAAAGCAAGTGCAGACCAGTCAAGAGCAAAGATCGTGGCAACAGTTTTTTGGGATGGCCAAAGTATATTGCTTATTGACTTTTTGGAGGGCCAAAGAATGGTAACATCTGTTTATATGAGAATGTTTTGAGAAAGCCAAAGTTCTAGCAGAAAAATGCACAGGAAATCTTCACCACAGAGTCCTTCTCCCCCAGGGCAATACTCCTGGTCATTCTTTTCATCAAACAAGGGCGACTTTGTGAGAGTTTTGATGGGAAATCATTAGGCATCCAACTTGAAGTCCTGATTTGGCTTCTTCTGACCTCTTTTTGTTTCCTAATCTTAAAAAATCATCAAAGGGCACTCATTTTTCTTTACTTAATAATGTAAGGCTGGGTGCAGTGGTTACACCTGTAATTCCAGCACTTTGGGAGGCTGAGGTTGGAGGATTGCTTGAGCCCAGGAGTTCATGACTAACCTGGGCAACATGGTGAGACCCTGTCTCTTAAAAAAAAAAAAAAAAAAAAAAAATTAGCTGGGTGTGGTAGCATGTGCCTGTGGTCCCAGCTACTCAGGAGATTGAGGCGGAAGGATCACTTGAGCCCAGGAGGTCAAGGCTGCAGTGAGTTGTGATCATGCCACTTGCACTCTAGCCTGGGCTACAGAGCGAGACCCTGTCTCAAAAAAACAATTAATAATAATATAAAAAAGACCGCACTGAGATGGCTAAATTCTTAGGACTGAGTTCTTTAGGGATGGACTAAATGGTTAGTATCATTGCTTACAAAAGTGTTTTGACCTTGATGGGGAGCTTGTGTTGAGAAATAAAGATGATATTTTAAATTTTTATCTTTTAATTTCATTTTTCCACGAGCTTTTTGAAGTCCGCTCGTATTTGGTCAGTCAGAGCCTCTTTTTTTTTTTTTTTTTTTTTGAGACTGAGTCTTACTCCTATCACCCAGGCTGGAGTGCAGTGGTGCAGTCTTGGCTCACTGCAACCTCTGCCTCCCAGGTTCAAGCAATTCTGCTGGCTCAGCCTCCCAAGTAGCTGGGATTACAGGTACGTGCCAGCATGCCTGGCTAATTTTTGTATATTTAGTAGAGACAGGGTTTTGCCATGTTGGCCAGGCTGGTCCGGAACTCCTGACCTCAGGTGATCTGCCCACCTCAGCGTCCCAAAGTGCTGGGATTATAGGCGTGAGCCACTATGCTCAGCCCAGACCCTCTTTTGAGTGTTTGAGATGACCTTAGTGGCCATTGATAGTTTTATTTTCTGTTATGATGAGATGTTTCATATTCATCTCATTTTCTAATCCCAGACCTGGAACTAGCCTTTTTTTTTTTTTTTTTTTGTAAGTTCTTTTGAGTGGAAAATGATGCATAGAGACCAAAACCTGAGTATGGAAAGTGCTCATTGCCACTGGGTTGGTCATCATTACTAGGCCTTTTAAGTGAAGTGAGCTAGGAAATACCTACTTTTTAAAGTAGTAAAATGAATTTATATTGGTACTTAAAATTGAAGGCTAGAAGATTATAATTTAATGTTACTGATTTTTACATCTATAGTGTTTTTCTTCTACACCAAGAATATCATGTTATCCAAATCAGTAAAGTTACTCATTTGCTTTATCCCACAACACACACACACACACACACACACAAACACAAACACACCCTCAGAATAACAATACTAATGCTAACTGCAATAAAATGGTCATTAAAACAGCTTAAATTTTTTTGCAGTTCTTTTGGTCCTTAGCGTATATCCTACTATGTATAGTTTGGTTACTGTGTTCTTAAATTCTCTTGAACTAGTTCTCTGTGTGATTTTAATGACAGCTGGTGAATTAGGTTTGTCTAATTTATACTTTCAATTTTTAGAGATTTTTAAAATCTAATTTTGTTTATTAATTATATAAAATGTTTACATAGCCTCAAAGTCAAATCTATGAACAAGTTCTGTGAAGAGATTTAGCCTCAATCCCTATCTCTTTCACCATATTTCCTCTCCCTGTGTGTATGAAAAGTTATATCTGTGTGTGTATGTGTTAATATCCTACGTTCCTTAGGTAAATACACTCATTTTTCTCCAGACTTACTTGTTTTCACTTAATTTGTTATAGAAATCACTCCATGGTAGAAAATAAACTTATTTTATAGTCCTGTGTACAACTGCATAGTACCTCCTTGTGTCAGTATATCATAGTTTATTCAACATGTCTCTTATTGAGGGACATCAAAGTTGTTTCCAGGTTGTTAATACAAGTAGTGGTACAGTGAATAGCCTTGCTTGTACCTACCTGTTTTTATATTTTGGCCAGTGTATCTTTGGGAGAGATTCATAGACATGGGATTGCTAGGTAAAAGGGTAAATGCATATATAATTGTGCTAGATTTTGCAGATTTTCCTCTATAGTGAATGCAATATTTTGCATTTCCATCAGCCTATTTTCCTATATTTGCCTACAGAGTATGTCATCAAACATTTGGATTTTTGCCAATATGATAGGTGAGCAATTGTATCTCACTGTAGTTTTAATTTGCATTTCTTTTATTATGAAGTTGAGCATCTTTTAAAATGATTAAGGGCCATTTGCATTCCATTTCAGCAACTAATTCTGCATCTGTATGAAAATGATATGCAGCAGTGTGGATAGTCTTATTTTACTCCTGGAGATGCATTTACAACTGCTTTTGGTTTATATATATATGACTTCATTGTGGGTATTTTGGGGTTGGTGTCCTATTCTTCTGATGCTGTTAACATCTTTCTTAGATTTTAGAGGTTTTCCCTCTTTTCTTCAAGATTATTTTGTATCACAAGTGTGTTATCAAACTTTTAAGGGCTCAGTGAATGAATGAAATTTGTCTATGACAATGTGACAGCTTACCAATGCAGGACTGAGTTAAGAAGCTTTTGAATTTAGTTTATCTTAATCAGTAAATGCACAGTTAAATAGAAGAATTCTAGAACCTGGTTTACAGACCTTGTGAGACTATGACAGGATTTTTCTAACACATCTGTTTATTTTGCATTGAAAGCTTGTGCATGCATATAATTCTTTGCAGAAACTAGCTTTGATAATATAAGATTCATTATTAAGGATTTTTAATCTTATGTTCTTTTCCTTTGCATATGTTTAAATTGTTAGATTGTCCTATGGGATTCATAAATATTACTTCTGTTAGTAAAGCTGGTGACAGCAGAAGCTTTCAATAAATTATTCATGTGCTATTTGTTTTCTGTGTTCATGAATTAATTCAACTTAGAATTTTTTTAACTGAACGTGGTAACAATTTGTAGACATATGGGTACTTGAATAAAATCTGTAATACTTGTTTTCCATATGAGGAAAGTACTCTTAGCAATATTTAGAGCAACATCAGCTCTCTAGAACATAGCTGATTACTGAGGAATAATGGCAAAATCGCTTTAAAAATGTGAAATAATTACTCTTACAAAACTGCTGCTTTTTCAAGATGTGAGCCGCTGAATTATATCATTTTCTACTTCTCTTGTTCACTATCATTTGTATACTTACTGTTCACTTTCATTTATTGAAAACTTCAGATGTTATTTTACAGTCTTCCTCTCCATTCCAAATCTACCATTGTTCTCGATAATTTTTATCTACTTGACTTGCATTCTCAATAGCATTTTCAGTTCTTTAACCTCGTCATCTCCAGTCACTTCTCTTCCATGCCATTTCAAACACCAGCGTCTATAAATGTGCCCTATCTCTTTGTCATCACTCAGCAGCACTAAAATATTAAAATAATACCCCAGTCTTACATAGTCTCCAGTCGTTCCAGGTTCCTCACATTATAGGCGTGCTATTTTTATCCATCTCAGTTCAGTCCTATTTATTTCCTTCCCTGCCTTAGATTCCATATACAACCATTTTGGTATCTTTTTTTTTTTGAGATGGAATCTCACTCCATTGCCCAGGCTGGAGTGCAATGGTGTAATCTCTGCTCACTGCACCCTCTGCCTCCCAGGTTCAAACGATTCTCCTGCCTCAGCCTGTCAAGTAGCTGGGATTACAGGTGTGTGCCACCATGCCCAGCTGATTTTTGTATTTTTTGTAGAGATGGGGTTTCGGCTTGTTGGCCAGGCTGGTCTCGAACTCGTGACCTCAGATGATCCACCCACCTCCGCCTCCCAAAGTGCTGGGATTGCAAATGTGAGCCACTGCACCCAGCCACTTTGATATCTTGAACCCTCTTCATTGTCACTTTCAACTCATCTACCTACAAAAGTTTAATTTCAAATGTCTACTTTCCTTCCTTTTCTACTTTATAAAATCACATTCTCCTATTTGAACTTCTTTAAATACAGTTGCCAACTTCAACTGGGCTCTCAGTGTAGCCCGGTAATCTTGTTTTCCCTCTTTAGTGCTCTCTTCCATTCTTGCCACAGCTATTTCAGATGTTTTCCACTATCTGCAAATTCTGGTCCTTCCCAACACCACTAGCCTTCTCTCATCATCAGCAGATGAAGTCATCTCATATTTTAGAGGCTATTCAAGCCGTTAATGATTCCTGTAACTAACTACCACCAGGCCTACTCGTATGTTCATTTTTCTTTCTTGTTACAACAAGAGAGGCAGCCTTCCTTCAATCCAAAATTAATCCTTCTACACATCTTTTCTCATGTAAGCATTTTAATGCTTTAAATTTCCCTCTAAGCGTTACTTTAGTTGCATTGTCCACATTAGACATGCTGTATTTTCATTTTCATTAAATTCAAAATATTTTGTAATTTCTCATGTGATTTCTTCTTTGATCTGTGGGTTAGTTTATAAGTGTGTTGCTTAATTTCCAAATATCTTAGGATTTTCCAGGCTTCTATTATTGATTTGTAGTTTAATTCCATTGTGGTTAGAAAACATACTTTGTACAATTTCAGTCCCCTTATGTGCACATTAGTAGTCAAGGGGATTTTTCTGCCAAATTCTGGAGTATGCGCTCTCTCGCGCACGCATGTTCTCTTTCCCACTCTCTCTCTGCAGCTCTTTTTTGTTTGTACTCTGATCTGCAAATTGCAGCCAACTTGGCCTCCCCAGTCCTGATCTCTGCCTCTTCAACTCTGTGAGACTGCAAAGCTCTCTTTGGTTTCCCCCACCATGTGCTGAGGCCTGGAAATGGTCTACAGGCTGTAAGATGGTGTCATTTTAGGGCTTACTTTGTTTACCTCTCTCTCAAGGGTCATAGTCCTGTGCTGTCTATTGTCCAGTGTCTGAAAAGCATTGTCTCATTGATTTTGTCCAGTTTTTAATTGTCCAAGGCAAGGAGGGTAAGTCCCATCCTTGATACTCCATTGTGGCCAGAAGCCTGCATCATCTTACCGTGTAATTGCCCGTATCTATTTCAGTCTTTCTACTGGTTCTTTCCATCAACTTTTCAACATGCTCAAGTCTCTCCTCTATTGCAAAGAATATAAAAGAAAACCAAACTCATGTTGTCTTTGTTTACCAACCCATCTCTCCTCTACCTTTTACAGCCAAACTTTTTGAAAGTTATCTCTATCCTTGCTACTCAAAAATATTGTTTGTGTACTGATAGCATCTTTGTCATCTAATAACTCATTAGAAATGTAACGTCTCAGGCCCCATCCTAGAACTACTGAATCAGAATCTGAATGTTAGGCCAGGCGCGGTGATTCATGCCTGTAATCCCAGCACTTTAGAGGCCGAGGCAGGCGGATCATGAGGTCGGGAGTTCAAGACTAGCCTGGCCAGTATGTGAAACCCCATCTCTACTAAAAATATGAAAATTAGCTGGGCGTGGTGGCACATGCCTGTAGTCACAGCTATTTGGGAGGCTGAGGCAGAAGAATCGCTTGAACCCAGGAGGCGGAGGTTGCAGTGAGCCGAGATCATGCCACTGCGCTCCAGCCTGGGCTATAGAGCAAGATTCCATCTCAAAAAAAAAAAAAATTTAATAAGGTTTAACAAGGTAATTAGAATGTACACTATAATTCAAGAACACTGTCTACATTTTGCTTCTTCACTCACCATCTTGTTCCTTAGTGTGTTGTAGTCTGTCATCTGTTTATAGTATTACATTAGAGCTGTTCTTGCCTGGATCATCAGTGACTTTCTCAATGTATATCTAATGAATGGGGGTCTGTCTATCTAATGAATGGCTGCGTTTTACTCTCAGCAGTTCATCTTCCTTTCTGATATATTCCTTTGGCTTTTGGGATGCCCTGTTCTCTTGTCCTCTGACCTCTGTGGCCTTTTCAGGCTTTTCTTCTCTGCCTGTCTCTTAAATGTTGGTGTTCTACAGAATTTGGTCCCCAGCTTTCTTCAGATTTTACATTTCTCTGCCTGTCTCATCTTTTCCTGTAACTCCAGTTTCAACATGTATTCTTCATTCTGAATCTCTCCTGAGTTCCAGGATTATATGTCCTCCACATAAGCACCTTAAACTCTCCATGTTACCATGAACACATGATCTCCTTCATCATGTCCTCCTCCTCAGTGACTGGCACCACCATTTAGCCATCGTCCAAGCTAAAAACTTGTCATTCATCTTCAACTACCCCATCACCCTTTCCCCTCCTTTACTCACCTTACTTTCGCATTTATTCAGTCTTAAGACTTACTGATTCCACTCTAAAAATTCATCATGTCTGCCATTTTTTTTTCTGTCACTGTTGCTGCTTTCCTAAACAGGACTTCAGTAGGTTTCAACTGAGATTACCACAGTGGCTTCCCAACTGGTTTCCCTATCTCCAGTCTTGTTCCCTTTAAACTAATCTCCATTTCGCAGTAAGAATGATCCTTTTAATATTAAGTAAATGTGATCTTTACTTACCATCTTAAAGCCCTTCAAGACCCTTGCCAACTCTTCTTTACTTCCAAACTTATTAGCTTAGTGTATGAAATCATCACTATCTGGTCACTGCCTTCCCAGTTGTGAATTTCTTTGAGTATTTTGCCACTTCCACTGCCAGCTTATTTCCAGGCCTTTGCACCTACTGTTCCTTTGACAGAGTGTCTTCTGCTCTTCACTGGCTGGCTCCTGAGGTTTCATGTCATTTTGCAGGAATGTCCTCCTTGACTGTCTAGGCCGGTTAGATTCTCTTCGTGTACATATGTACTTCGTACATATCCCGTCATGGCTCCTATCACACTGTTCTGTGGTTGTGTTTGTGGCTGTGATCATATCATTGTGTATGTCCTCCACTATAAGCACTCTAAGGGCAGATAGTGTCTTGTTCCCTTAACCTAGGTGCTTGGCATGTGGCACCCACTCTATACCAGGCAGGGTTCCTGCCCTCATTGAGCTAATAGTGTATCATGGGGATGGAGGTGGGTTAGGGTGCAAGAAACAAAAGCAACAAAAGAAAAATAATTTTATTCTTATACATAGTAGATCCTTAGTAATATTTTTGAAAGAATGTATAAATTATTATTATTGTTTTGAGATGGGGTCTCACTCTGTAGTCCAGGCTGGAACGCAGTGGCATGATCATGGCTCACTATGTCCTTGATCTCCTGGGTCAAGCAGTCCTCCCACCACAGCCTCCCAAGTAGCTGGGACTACAGGCACATGCCACTGTGCCAGGCTAATTTTTTTAAATGTACTTTTTGTAGAGATGGAGGTCTCACTGTCTTGCTCAGGCTGGTCTCAAACTCCTAGGCTCAAGCGATCATCTTGCCTTGGCTTCCCAAAGTACTGGGATTACAGGTGTGAGCCACTGTGACTGGCCAAATTATTATTTTAAAGAGCCCTTCAAGTGCAGAAATCTTGGATGTTACTGACATTACTGACTTAAGTTCTTGAAACTCAGCTATCTAAAAATGTAATATACCTTTCTGGACCTAGTGTTCTGTGGTAATTAGGTTATTGTTCAAACCCTTCAAATCTAATTCTTAGTTTTTTTGTTTTCTTATGTAGTTTCCCTGAACAGAACTGTGGTAATCAAGGACTAGTGGAGGTATACTTTAGAAATAGCAGTGAGAAGTAATGGTTAGCTTTGAAAATAGAAAAGTAAAATAATAGGTGTTCTATGGTATAATTGTTTTTATTAAGAAAGGATATGTTTTATTCATCGTACTTTATAAAGTTCAAGCCATAGATGCTAAAATTAGAAAAAGTTTCTCATCAAATAGCTATAATATTGATGTGATTGTCAACAGATGAAGTTACTTGAAATAAGCTATGTTAGTCTATTCTCACACTGCTAGTCTATTCTCACACTGCTATAAGGAACTACCTGAGACTGGGTAATTTCTGAAGAAAAGAGGTGTAATTGATTCACAGTCCTGCAGGCTATACAGGAAGCATGGCTGGGGAGGCCTCACAAAACTTACAATAATGGTGGAAGGTGAAGGTGGAGCAGGGCACATCTTCACATGGAGAAGCAGGAGAGACAGTGGAGGGGAAGGTGCCACACACTTTAAACAGCCAGGTCTCGTGAGAGCTCACTCAGTATCACCAGAACAGCAAGGGGAAATGCGCCCCCATGATCCAATCACCTGCCACCAGGCCTCACCTCCAACACTGGAGATTTAATTCAACATGAGATTTGGGCGGGGACACAGACCCAAACCATATCATAGGCAGAATATTTAGAGCACCTCTTGAAAAATGCGGTCACTTTATTAATTTTGAACTCTAATTATATGAAAATATTTTATTAAATTTCTTGAAAAATCTTACCTACCTAGAGTATCAGTGAAGTGTTTTCATTATAAGCATCAGAAACATTAACTAACTTAAGTACAAACGGCATTTGTTAGGATGATATGGGGTTGCTTAAAGGATGAACAGAAAAGATAAAGAACCAAACAAATGTCCACTGTTTCAGTTGGGCCAGAGGAGTTACTTTTCTGCGAATGATTACTTTTCTGGGCAGGGCATTGGATTTCTTGAGTCTATACGCATAAGAGTGCCTGCTGCGTGTTGCGTAGTTTCTGGTGTATTGTAATTGCTTAGACAACAACCCAATGCAGTATTTTCTCTTGATGTCTTAATATTATAAAAGTATCTAGGAATAAGGACATTTTCCTAAATAACAATATCATTAATCACATCTAAGAAAATTAAAATTAACTCAGTAATGCTGTCTAATATACTCAACATTTAAGGTCATCTGGATATTCTCCAAATGTTTTTTGTTGCCCAGGATCCAATAAGGTTTCACTCATTGCATTTGCTTGTTTCTCATTAGTCTCATTAGTTCATGTAGGACAGTCTTCTTATTGCCTTTGTTTTTTATGATATTCACTTTATTTTACTTGAAGAGTCCAGGGTAGTTGTCTTGTAGAATATCTCACATTTTGGATTTGTGTAATTATTTTTTCATGCTTAGATTTAGGTTAGACACTTTTGGCAAGAATACTACATGCTGCTTATTGCATCTCATCAGGATGTTTATGAAGCCAGGTTGTCCCACTACTGTTAATAATGAATTTGATCACTTAGTTAAGATGGTATCTGCCAAATCTGTCCATTGTGAAGGTACATTTTCCCCTTTGTAATTAATGATTTGTGGATGAAACTCAAATTGTGTGACTTCTTTTATCCAGTGGTTTGAGCATTCATCGGTAATGAATCAGTTATTACTGAGGTTTTAATGAAAAGTTTCTAAAAACTTTCCTTTCTAAATAGACATTTCTGATTAGGCACTAAAGAGAGGGTACTGGTAGTCACTTAAAAATCCTTTCATTTTTACTGTTTAAATGTCAGACCAGTTATATTAGACAGCTGGGAAAGAGCTTTGCTTTGATTCCTCACAATTATTGTCATGATTCATATTAATCTTTTACCTTTTCCAGAAATAATACAATTTTTTTTATTAGAGAACTTGGTTATTTTAAAACACATTAATGAAGGGTAACATAGGCCAGTGCAGTGCTGTACAATAGAAATATAGTACAAGCCAAATACATAATTTGAAATCTTCTAGATAGCACATTAGAAAGGTAAAAAACAGGTGGAACTAATTTTAATATATTTTATTTACATGAATATATCCAAAATATTTTAACATGTAATTAGTATAAAAATTATTGATGAATATTCTACATTCTGTGTGTGTGCACTAAGTCTTCTAAATGTGGCGTGTATTTTGTACTACTTAAAATCTTAATTTAGATGAGCTATATTAAGTTATCAATAACCACATGTCACACATCACTGTCCCTATTGGATAGTGCAGATCTGGTGGTTACAATCTTGGGCACGAAGGAACCAGACTAACTTGGTTCAGATCTTGCCTTCTTCACCAGCTAGCATCATGACTTTGGGCAAATTCTTTATTCTCTTTGTGGTGTAGTTTTCCCATTGTAAAATGGAGATAATAATAGTTCTTACTAACTAGGGATGGGGAATTGAAATAATTAACGTAGGAAAAGCACTGAATCCGTCTCTGGCACATAGTAATTGCTTAGTAAATGTTAACTCTTATCATTATGTCTTTAGACTTCGTCCAGTAATTCCCATTCTGTCTTAGAAGTGTCCTTGTATTTTGTTAGGGAAGCTAGGACTAGATATTGGATCCCTTGACTTCTGTTTTATATCTTGCTGGTTTTACCCTCAGTCCCTTGCTTTACACTCTTCTGTAGTGACTTTCTAAACCAATAAGATGAAATAGATTTTTTAGGAGAGTTTTAATTTCAAGCATTCTCTCCCCTTGTTACCATAATTTATTGAAATGAATGGGAAAACCCAGCACCTCCGCAAATGGCAATGAGTTAATGAGAGATTTATCATTATGATTTTTTAAACCCACAAAAGACTGAGAGCTACAATATATTGGGTTGCTTTTTCTTTGTAAAACAAATACCTCTCCCACAGAAGCCTATATGTAATTGTAGCAGTAAGATAAAACAGATTCACATACAAAATTAAGGTGATCTCGAAGATTAATGAAGTGTAGTTGTATCTAGTTCAGAGTTATTTAGGATGGCTTCCAGATTTGTTGATTATCCAGTCTTATATTAGGTCATAATAACTGCAGAAGATAGAGAAGGGAGTATTTAATGAAGTTTTACAAAGGAGATGTCCTGTTTAAAAATAATTTGACAGTTTACTGTGATATAACGTTTGGTACCTAGAATACTAGTAAAGTATCATTGCCCATCGTAGAAAAATAAAACATCATTAAACAAAGAAGTACCCGTTAGTTGAAGCCTTTGTAAGCATTCACCGAATCAGCATTCCTAAAGATGGTGATGTTGCTAAAATGAAATGGTGGTAGTTGAATATTACAGTGTAAAGCAGTACCATCATTCAGGGGATTGAATTGTACCTCCAAGTTAATTTTTACATTATATTATCATTGCAGCCATATTTTCGTCAGTATAACAAAAGTGGAACTGAAAAATACTCATTTCAGAAATTTGAAAGACTTTGCAACAGTATTGGGTGAATGTGCATCAGTATTGGGTCTTACTCTTAGAATCTTCTGGCCACCAGTATTAAAAAGTGGCTTGTAAGATATTTCCAGGCTGAGTGCAGTGGCTCATGCCTGCATTCCCAGCACTTTGGGAGGCTAAGGCAGGAGGATGACTTGAAGCCAGGAGTTTGAGACCAGCCTGGGCAACATAGTGAGGCCCTGTCTGTACCAAAAAGACAGACAACAACAACAAAACCCAAAAGCTTTCATGAACGTTCTGTAATTAATGTGAAAATTCTTATATTTTTCTCATCTAGCAGAATGAAAAATGACCAATTGAGATTTCCCCCAGTTTTGAGCTAAAGTATAGCTAAATATGAACTAAATATTGCTAAGATTGTTTATTATTAATGGACTTTTCCTGAGAATTGTTTTGGAGAATTTCCAAGTAACTGGTTAGAACATTAATGGTACTGTTGCACCTTATCATATTGCCCCTTGTCTTCTTGCACATCATGAAGAAATTATATAAAATATTAAGTTTAGTTATTTATGGTACTTTAAGAAGTTACATAAAACATTTTTACAAAGGACAGACTTCAAGTCATCTTGAGATCAAATTTTGGAGACTAAGGCTGATGTTAGAAAAAGCAATGGAGATTTGATGTTATCCACAGTCATTAAGTGTCACTAATACTTAATTCCATCTTGGCCCGGGCACCTTTCCTACCTATGGGATCCTGAAAAAGGATAAAACAAAATAACAAACAAAAACCAAGGTGCAAATAGCCATGGTAAGACAGGGGTCATTTTAATACTCTCTGATGGTCTAGCCTGCTCATGGAAGATAGACCTTAGAAAAGAGGAAAAAGCAAACAGGTAATTGCTGTGAAGATTACACATAGCGTAGAAGGATAGAGGACTAGGATCTCTTCAGAAATAGTTGTTAGAAAAGGCCTCTGTAGAAGGGACAGTTAAACCATGAAGGAAGAAGCTAGCCATGCGACAGAGAGGGGGTGCAGGGCAAGTGTTCCAGGCAGAGGGGATGGCACATGCGGAGGCCCCAGTGTGAGAAAGGACATGGCTTGTTCAAGAGACTGAGTAATGTGGCTTATTCACAGCCCATTGAGAGAAGTGAGAGGAAGTGTGATAGGAGATTAGGTTGGAGAGAGGCAGGAACCAGATCCTGTAGGCAGGCCATGGTAATGAATTTGGATTTTATTTTAGCTGTACTGGGGAGTTCTTGAAAGATTAGGGAAGAAAAATGATCAAACTTGGTTTTAAGATCACTTAATATTATTTTACACATAACAGTTGTCAAAATATGAGTAAAAGTACAGTCCATATTATTTTATACATAACAACTTCTAAAGTGTGATTGTGAAAACTAAAGTGTGATTGTTAGCGATTTGGGGGGAGATATAGGTTTTTGAACTGTGAATAGTTACTGTTTATTGAGGACCTGTTATCTGCCAAGCAGTGAGGAGTTTTATACAAATTCTCTCTCATCTTCACAGAAATTTCCTTGAAAGGAGACATAATTTTTCCTGTTTGATGGGGGAGGATATTTTAGATACAGAGAGAAATTAAGCAACTAGCACAGAAGGGCTAGGATTCAAAAATATGTCTGCCTGACTTTACTGTCCCATAGTTTTTTTTTTAGTGTCTTTTTGCAGGGAGGGAGATGGAGGGGGGAGAAGAACAAGGCTGAAAATTGAAGAAAAGGAAGGCAGTCTTATTATCATAAATGTTTGTGGAATAAAGGAATTTAGATTTTTTTTTATTTGGGGGAGTGGTTGGGAAGGTAGTTGCTGTAAATTAGAACAATGTATCAAAGTACATTACCCTATAGAAATTGAATCACCCTAGAATTTCCCTATAGGACATTATAATCCTGAACAAGAATTTCAGATCTAGCTTTCATTAGACATTGACATTCACTGTTTTTATGGTATACTTACTTGTATGCCATGAAGTTTTAAAAGCATATATGTTTATCAGACAATTAAAATGATCTGTATAATATTAACAATTAATTGCATGTTTTCCCCAGGAGAGGAGTTCTGTAAAGTTGAAATATAGGGAAGATGATGTGTCTGAGGTAGATCAGTCTTTGGAGAAATTAGCTGTGCAGGGCAGAGAGAGACTGAGCTCTGGAACCAGGAGCACTAACTGTTACGTAGCAAAACAGGGTGGAAAATGTTTGTTAACTCTTAAGTGTTGCCTATTCTTAGTTGATAACATGAATGTTGTTGAGATCTTTGAATGTTAAGTTATTTTAATTTTCTAATTTTCTAAGGTAGTTGAGAACTTGAAGCAAGATAGTCTGAACTGCATAGTGTTAGTGGACACTAAAGAATCAGGATGGATGACATGTAGGATTTGGAGACTGACGAGAAGGGATGGGATGGTTGAAAGAAACATTAACAAGTAGTAAAAAAAAAAAGGAATTCCTTTGACAGTAGTGTCTTAGCTTATTATAATAAAGTGATACTTTTCTTACAATGAACATTATACAGAATGCTTGCATTTGTAGGTATATAAAAATGCAGCTTATCCTTCTGCCCTGAGTTTCTGCTACTACTAAACTTTGAACCTCTTTTGGCAATAAGACAGATTTCATTTTCTTTCTGCAAGTATTCAAATACCATATGTTAATGTTTTACTCTGGGTACAATAAAGTTTAGAATTATTACTGGTCACACAATTAAGACATGCACCGAGAGATATGATTTGTTGATATTGTTGGGAGTTACAACAGAAAGAAGTTCCCTGTGGATATTTTCTTTCTGTAAGATGGAATTCTATCAAGAAGTGTGAAGTATTCTATCAGAATGTGAGGAATAGTCTATCCGGAAGTGAGAGCTATTCCATTAAGACGTGAGAAATTTGAAGAGACTTGGGAATGTAGAAGATATTAGATAGGATCATTAAACCTATTTCAAAATGGAATCCAGTGACTCTGGCCATACTAAACCAAAATTAAGCAAATATAAATGGCTGGGAGTCAGGTTCCTGGGGAGAAGTATAAGCCAGTTTTTATACAAAGTCAGCTAAGGAGTGAGTGTTTGATAACCCTTTTATTGTAACAAACAGTGGGTAAAGAAAATGGTGATAGATCTTTTAGAAAATAATCTCCTGTTCCCAGCAAAGGGTTGTTCACCACCACCACCAACAAAATTTTTGTTACTGAAAAAAAAGACAAGAAGAATGTGTATGCAATTGTTCATATATGTATATAAAAGTAGCAGTACAGAAATACATGGAGTAAAAAGTGTTCTCCCTGTATGCTCTCCGCTCTCCGTTGGCAGCTCAAACCCACTACTCTCCCCAGGGAGAAAACAATGTTAACTGTTCAGTGTTTGTTATTCTAGTCTTTTCCCTTTGTATTTGCATTTAAATATGGGCACACAAGCGTCTGTACATGTGTACATATTTTAATATCAGAAGAGTCATACTCTACATATTTTGAACATACATTTTTTATTATTTATGTATCTTGACACTCTTTTAATCTCAGCATACAAATGTACCCCAGACTTTTCATAATGTTCCTCTCCTGTGCAGACTATATGTGTGTATGAATTTATGAATGAAGATAGCTATATTTCTGCTTAAGTAATACTATTTTTATGTAAAATATTTAGGCAATACCAAAGGTGAAAGAAAAAATTAAAAATCAACTGAAATTCTTGAGATAATCCCTATTTTGGTGACCATTTAAAAAATGTTTAGGTATTTACATGAGTGTGAACATACATCACACCTGCCACATATAAAGGTATAATATTTATTTATTTATTTATTTATTTAGAGACAAGGTTTCCTTCAGTCACCCAGACTAGGTCTCCCTCAGTCATCCAGACTGGAGTGTAGTGGTGTAATCTTGGCTCACTGCATCCTCTGCTTCCCGTGCTCCAGTGATCCTCCCACCTCAGCCTCCCAAGTAGCTGGGACTACTGGTACAGGTCACCACTCCTGGCTAATTTTTGTTTTGTTGTGTTTTGCTTTTTGGTAGAGATGGGGTTTAGACATGTTGCCCAGACTGGTCTTGAACTCCTGGGCTCAAGCAATCCACCTGCCTTGGCCCCCCAAAGTGCTGGGATTACAGGGGTGAGCCACAGCACCCAGCCAGTGTAGTATTTATAAGTGGATTATACATACAAGAAGATTTTTATCATGGAACTATTTTATCTGCTTGGGGATTTTTATCCTTCCTCCACTCCCTTTCTCCTATCTTTCCCCTCCCGGTAACCAGTAGTAACAACCTGGTGTACGTGTTTCCTACCTTTCTCAATGCCCATATAATCATATACATATGAAATTATATAATTTACACTCATCTGCATTATTCATTTTTCACAGAACTGATTCTACATCAACTGAAATGTAGCCCACTCATTTTTTTTGCTGGATAATATTCTAAGGCAAGGATCAGCAAACTGCAATAAATGGATCAAATCCATCCAGCCACCTATTTGTATAAATAAAGTTTTATTGGAACATAGCTTCACCCAGTTTTGTATTGAGCAGTTTAACCTTTTAAATTCTTTACCTGTTATATGTGACACAATTTTTCCCCCAATCCATTGTCTTTTGCTTTGTTATGGTATTTTGCCATAAAAAGTTTTTTTATTTTTTTAATGCAATAAAGTAAAACATGCATCTTCTTTTCTAGCTTTTAGTTTCCTATTTTGATTTAAAAGGTTGCCTAACTCCAGGATTATCCTTGTATTTTCCTAAAATTTCTTCTAAGGTTTTTATCACTTGCATTTTTTATAGGCCTTGAATACATTTTTATGTCTGTATTGAGTGGCATTGTAGTATAATGTAGTATAAGATCACGGATAATGAACAAATAGCTAACAATAATGTAGTATAAGATCACAGACCCTGGTTCTGTGATTTACTACCTGTTCGAACTTTGACAAGGTCCTTAACATTTATGTGTTTTTTGTTTTCCTCTCTAAAATGGGGCTGATTCTTGTACCTGTTTTGTAAGATAATAGTGAAGCTTAAATGAGTGGTTATTATGTAGAAAATATTTAGAACATTATCTGGTACATAGAAACACATAAGTGCTTTTACTGTTATTACATGGTGTGAGTAAGCATCTCATTTTTTTCCCATATGGATAACCAGTTGTCCTAGTAACATTTATTGAGTAGTTAGTTCATCCTTTTCCTTAATCGATTTAAAATGTCATCTCTACTACATATTAAGTTTCCAAATATATATAGCTCTGTTTGGGGGCTTTATAGCCTGTTATGTGTCTTTATCCCCTGCTCCAGAGCCACAGTGGCTTAGTTACTATAGCTTTATACATACTGGTAACTAACGAGTGGAGTCCCTTTACTTTGTTTTGCAGAATTACTTTGGCTCTTACTGGCTTTTTTTTTTTTTTTTTTTTTTTTTTTTTTGCTCTTCCATATAGTTTTGTAAACACTCATCAGAATTTACAAAAACTGTTTGTTATTAAGTCTTAGCATGGAAGGGAGTGATACTAAGTGGCCATTATTAGAGTGGAACCTGCAGTCTCTCATTAATACTTTAACCATTGGAAGTTTTTAGAAGTTATCTGGTTATGTAATCTAAAGATTGGTACCATCCACCATGCTAGGTGGGTACTGGGAATATAGCAAATGAAAACTGTAGAAAGATAGATCATAAGCCTGCAGTTCCCAAACTATACCCTGAGATACCCAAAGGCACCTCAGAGAACTCCCAGGGTCATTTCAAACTTCTAGGGAAACATGGCGACATCTTTTGGACACTGCGAACTTCTAGCTCAAGGTAGTTCACAGTTTCAACATCTGATTGTGCCATCTTCGTTTTGTACCTGTGATATCTTTGTGAAGTTGAGCTTTTGGTGGTTACTGTTTTAAAAAGCAAGTACTATGCAAAAATCAGTGTGGAACAGGAAATGTGGGTGGCAGTGTTTAGTTGCATAGCATCTAAGTTTTAGAAGTTGTGCAGGGCCCTATAGGTGCAAACATCCCATAGTAACTAATTGTGGTTATTTTAAAATGAATATATATATTTTTTTTCAGTTTGCATGTATTATTTTTTCAAAAAGGTGTTAATTTGTTGGGACATAGATACTCATTTTGTTTGAACCTAACTGGTAAAAAAAAATACAATGGTTAGCTATCTCTTTTGACCTATGGAATTCTTGAAAGAAATTATAGAGAAAATAAGGGTACCAGGAGCCAAGCAAGTTTGGGAACCTCTCTACTTTAACTTAAAGTTATTACAAATATTCAAAGATTAAGAACATTTGGAGTGCTCTGTAGGTAGCGCATACACCATGCTTGCTTAGAACAGGCAAAACTAACATTGCCTGGGCACCTGGGACAGACAGCGTTTCTGAGCAAAGGATATTTAAGCTGAGCTTGAGAGAAGACTGAGAACTGACTGAAAAGGAGTGGTGGTGGGAATAGCTTGTGTGAAGAGGCAGGAGCTGTGGGGAACTGACTGGGAGAGCAATGCAAGTGGAGCTGGAAATAGGCAGAAGCTAGATCAGGTGGTGACTGATGTGGCAGTCGACTAAAGGAGTTTCTTCAGGTTTCTTTGTAAAAGGCAACGGCAAGCCTTTGAGGGGTTTTAAGTGAAGAGAGGATATCTTAGGTCACTGCCCTCCTACTGAGAGAACAAAATACAGAATTATATACAGAAATATTTAAGTAACTTTTTGTAAAAATTTTGAAGTGCCTTGATTTTGAAAGGCATTTGTAAGCTTTCCTTTGAGTGTAATTCGCTCTTAATTTTTCAGACACATATACTTTTTTGTTGTTGTTCAACCTGGCTCAATTTTAAAAATGAAATAAAAAGCAAGACAGTGTTAAACTGCCAAACATTTAAATTGTAATTTTGGGGGTATTTTTTCAAATGGCAAAAATTGTGTTGTCATTTTGAAATAAAATGTATTTTATTATCAGTAATACAATATTTCAGATTTTTGATTTGTGTATTTTAGCCACCAATCTAACACATTTATTTTTTAAGTTTCTGAGTTAAGTTTGGGGGGTATAATAGAGATTTAATAGTTACATAGTAAAGATATAAAGGTAATTTCTCTTAGTTTAGCTATCTTTTTATACTTTTTGTTTATGTGTTTATTCTACTATGATTCCAGTAAACTAATGCAACATAAACATTTTGATAGTATTAAGAAACTAATTGCAGGTTACTTTTTAAAAATTTCTAAGCTTATTTTCAGGAATTTTAAGACTTGAAAAATGAAATAAATTTCATGGTCATTAAATGGGCATAGAGACCTGAAACACTCTTTTTTTTTTTTTTTTTTTTTGAGACGGAGTCTCGCTGTTGCCAGGCTGCAGTGCAATGGTGTAATCTTGGCTCACTGCAACCTCCACCTCCCAGGTTCAAGTGATTTTCCTGCCTCAGCCTCCTGACTAGCTGGGACTACAGGCATGTGCCACCATGCCCGGCTGATTTTTGTATTTTTAGTAGAGATGGGGTTTCACCATGTTGGCCAGGCTGGTCTTGAACTGCTGACCTCATGATCCACCCACCTTGGCCTCCCAAAGTGCTGGGATTACAGGCATGAGCCACCGTGCCCAACCACCTCTTTTCTAATACCTGCTTGTGGTGTTTGGGAAAGTGTAATTAGTCTGATTAGAATTAGAATTTGTTTATCATTGAAGTATTGGAAAACTTTTAAAACAATTGAATGTTATTTCCTTCCCTCTGCCAGTGTGTTTTATATTTCTTTAGAGCTATTTGTTCATTATATAATATCGAATTTATGTCATCCTTAAATTCATAATGCAAATAAATTATAAAGAGGTGTGTAGATATATTCGAAAAACAGTCTTAGTTTCATTTGCTGGATTGGGTTTCTCTGATTTTTCACATGAAAGCTGATGACAACTTGAGTTGTTTACAAGGGAATTGGTCAGAAGTTTTCTTGAAGAAAAGTGATAAAGCTTTAAGTTGGAAAGCTTTCCAACAGGCTGAGAGTATAAGGTTTATAACAAATATTTTTCTTTAAATTTTGTTCTTCCCATGTTCAAAGAACTGACAGGGACTTAGAGAAAGTAAGCTAATTCCTTCTGTGCTCTTTACACTGAAATGAATTCTAGATGAAGGTTAAATGTAGAAAATCACAAGAGTAATAGAACAAAGCAAGGCTGAAATTTTTTATAATCTTGGGATAAAAAAGACCTAAGTATAGCGTTTAGTTTTATGTAGCTTAAAATTTATTCTTATAACAAATATTATAAAGTCAAATGGAAAAAAGAATATTTGTAAAATATGATAGCAGATTGCTTTTTAAGTCAGTCAGATGAATAAATTCTCTAGAAAAATGGACAAAGTGTGTGTATAGTAAATTTATGAAAAAAATACAAATAACTAATAAACGTAAAAAGATACCTCTTAAGAATCATTTTCATTTTCTGCCTCTTTTATGTTCAACAGAGAATTTCACTTTGAATGCAGTAACTTAAAGTATTTATGAATCTAATTCTAGGGTTTGAAATAAAACTTTTATTAGATACTCATGTCATTTAACCAGGCTTGTTTATCTCAGATAGAAGGTTTTTTTTTCCCCCTAATGTTCTTCTAAATGGGTCAAAGTTTGGTTTCCTACTTAAAAGTAAATCTTATTTATTAGACATTTATAGTGAGATGACTATATTTATGTGTCACATCCAAAGAGCAACAGTTAATAATTTTTGGAGTTGTTAGTAATATATTTTCTGACAGAAATAGTAGAAGAAAGATTTGCTTAACTTTGTTCTTTTTCTTTATTTTTGTAGGAGCCAGCATTCGAACGTTCACTCCATTTTATTTTCTGGTGGAGCCGGTGGATACACTCTCAGTTAGAGGCTCTTCTGTTATATTAAACTGTTCAGCATATTCTGAGCCTTCTCCAAAAATTGAATGGAAAAAAGATGGAACTTTTTTAAACTTAGTATCAGATGATCGACGCCAGCTTCTCCCAGATGGATCTTTATTTATCAGCAATGTGGTGCATTCCAAACACAATAAACCTGATGAAGGTTATTATCAGTGTGTGGCCACTGTTGAGAGTCTTGGAACTATTGTCAGTAGAACAGCGAAGCTCACAGTAGCAAGTAAGTTTTAAGTGATTTTTTTTTTTGCATTTTCAAATATTTATAACACATACATCTTGATAAAAGCACTGTTCTCTCGGAGTTTTCATTTAATTAGTAGCAACAAATATACTCATTTAACAGATATCAATTGTGCATATACTTTGTGTATGGGACCTTGCTATAGGGCTTGCTCAGTGCCGTAGAGAATAAACTGTAGCGTGTTTCCACTTGTCTGATGGCTTAATATTGCTATCAGAAGTACTGAGCAATTCTTTTCTCCTTTTA
Source organism: Pongo pygmaeus (assembly GCF_028885625.2). Taxonomy (NCBI): domain Eukaryota; kingdom Metazoa; phylum Chordata; class Mammalia; order Primates; family Hominidae; genus Pongo; species Pongo pygmaeus. The sequence goes on from NC_072389.2 coordinate 78,697,653, forward strand.
AACTTGGAAGTGGCAGAGGAAGTGGTATAGGAAAATTAAATCACTTTGACGGCCAACTTCTATCTTACCCAGCATAACCATTTAGTATGGATTTGTAAAACTTGCAGTAAAGTCAGAATCCTGGTTCCTTGATGCCTTAACCAAGGAGATGACATTCAATTGGATTAATTGTTTTAAAATCTAGAGAGTGTATATTAAGGTAGAGAGCAGAAAGTTATAAAGAGAGGAACTTTCCCTCCTTTTCAGGGTATCCTTATTTGAAGAATGGTGGAAAGTGTAAGAAAAATTAGGGATCTTGAAGAGTAAGATGTGGTTTCTGTGTAAGTCATGTCTGTTTTGTAGTAGATACTAGCATTCCTGAGATAGTGTTTCTTTACTTGAGTACCAGATGAAATAGTTTTTGTGAAGGGTCATGTTATACAAAAATATTATCTTTAAGTCCTGTATTTACTCTCTCCTTGGTGAAACGCCCACGTGAGAGACAGAACCTCAGAGACAGTAGTCTCCCATCTCATTCCTACTCCAGGATTGTGGTTTCCCATCTCATGCTCACTCCAGAGTATATTTGCTCATACATTCAGAGCATAATGGCTGGGTTTTTTCCTCTTTGGGGACAAATACTCAAAGTTGAATTTGGGTGTGACAAAAAGTTTCTGTAATTATTCCATAGTCATAGATTGAGGATGGAAAAATAAAAGAAGAAAAAAAACAGGTCCTTTTGCCAATTTCCCTTTTCTTTCCTTCCTTCTCTCCCTCCTTCTCTTCTACCCTCCCTTCCTTCCTTTCTTCCTTCTTTCCTCTTTCTATTTTTCTTCCTTTTCTTTTCTTTCTTCTCTCTCCCTTAAAAAATAATCTATTTGCCAGGCTTTCTCCAACATGTTTCATAAATAAATTAGTATAATGACTGCCTCTACAATGTCACTTAGGTCAGTGTCTGTTTATAATTTAAGTTCTTAACTATTTCTTATCTGGGCTTTATTCATGGGCTCCTTCCTCTCAGCTGTCCCCCCACATACTATCATCAAATCCAGTGAATTCTGCTTACTAATTTCTCTGTACTTAATCTACTTTCTCCTTCCCGAGGCTAATCCCGGTCTTCCCTCACCACAGCCTTATAAGCATCTGCCTGCTACCTTATTCTTCCCCTCCTCCAGTCCAGTCTCCACCCTGGCTGGAGTACTCTTTCTCACCCTTCAGTGATCCTCCAGTAAACACCATCAAGGTAACATCTAACTTTCAAATAACAGGCCTGTTGATTCCTTTTATGAGCTGTCCTCCACTTCTCCAACCTTATTTCTTAACATTTCACCCTGCCTCTGTTCCCACCCCTGTCCCCTACATCCACCATCACCCTCACCACAGTTTTAAGCACTGGCAGTACTGAGTGTTTTGTTTCCTTTCATTTATTCTCTGCCTTCCAGCCTTTGCTCGTGGCATCCCCACTGCCTGTTAATTTTATCCTCCACCTTTTCCTCACTTTCTTCTCCTCTGCTAAGTTTGTCCATTCTTCCTCTTAGCTTTGATACCTTCAGGAAGCATTTTTTTGACCCAGTATCTAAGCAAGCAGCACCATAGAAGGTGATACATTCTGTGGTGACTGCATACAGGGTTCTGTAGGAAAGTTATTTAACCCACTCTTGGCCCTAGGTATCAGGAGTAAATAATGCCTAAGCCAAGGGATTAAATAAAAGTTCTTTTAAATAGTTGCATAGTTTACATTGTCTAGATATACATACTGTGATTTATTTGAAGATTTCTTTATTGATGAAAAATGGATTAAAATTGTTGGATGTTTTAGGCAATACTATAGTGAACTGCCTTCTCTAAATCTTTATTTCTATAAAACAGATTACTGGAATTGGGATTGCTGGATCATAGGATACACTGTGTGTGTGTGTGTGTGTGTGTGTGTGCAAGGTACTAGTTTGTCAGTTCCTCAAAATGTTACCATATGACCCAGCAGTTCCACTCCTAGGTGTCGTGGGGTAGGTATGGGTTATGCGGAGTGACTGCAAGTGAGTACAAGATTTCTTCCCGGGATGATGAAAAGGTTCTGAAATTAGATTATGGTGACGATTACACAACTTTGTTCATATACTAAAAAATATTAAATTATGTACTTTAGATAGTGAACTTTATGGTATATAAATTATATCTCAATAAAACCTAAAAAAACTTTGCCAAATTGCCACTCTAAAAGACTCTTAAGAGTTTTTTGGTTGCAAGCAGTAGAAACTGATTGTAGCCAAGTCAAGCAAGAAGGGAAGTTTTTGAAAGAACATTAAATAGGTAGCTCATAGAATTAAGTATGAGAGGTCTTTTTCTCTGAGCTGTCTCATTTCTCCACAACCAAAATTTCTGTGTTTCTGCCTGGGCAGTATGCTGGCTGTGAGTATTTTGTGCCCAGAGATGGGTTAATAGGGTGTTCTAAATACAGACATTGTTAATATCTTCTCGTTAACTCCGGGTCTTACTCCCACTCTCCTTTTTCTCCTGCAGTTCTCCAGAGGCAGCAGGACAACTGGCTTCCTTCTTGGGAGCGCAGGAAGCCGCAGTGTTATGTCAGTTACTAGTCCTCCATCTGCTTTCCCTACTCAGAAATTTTTTGAAATCTCTTGTCTGCCAATTCTCCATATGTTTTTATGAGCTTACATTTTAAAAATTATTAATTTTCATGAGACCTCAGGAGGAAGAATTTTTTACTCTTTAAAAATACAACTGAGCTGGGCACAGTGGCTCATGCCTGTAATCCCAGCACTATAGGAGGCCGAGACGGGCGGATCACCTGAGGTCAGGAGTTTGAGACCAGCCTGACCAACATGGTGAAACCCCATCTCTACTAAAAATACAAAAATTAGCCAGTATGGTGGTTCCCGCCTGTAATCCCAGCTACTTGGGAGGCTGAGGCAGGAGAATTGTTTGAGCCGTGGAGGCAGAGGTTGCAGTGAGCCAAGATTGTGCCACTGCACTCCAGCATGGGTGACAGAGTGAGACTCTGTCTCAAAAAAAAAAAAAAAAAATTAATTAAATTAAATTAAAATAGAACCATATTTTGGTTTTACTGATTAAGATTTCCTCCTTTCCCCAACTTTATTAAATTCTGTGTTTATCTTTGTTAATTCTTTTCTTCTGATATTCTGGTTTCTTAAGTAGATTTTTGGTCAAATCTTGGGAGCTCAAGGAAAAAAAGCAGATTTTTTGGATAATTTTATCTTTATTTTTTTTCCTTCAAAAATCCCCTTGAAATAAAAAAAATAATAAGAAGAAAAAGAAAAAGTTTATTGCAGGGCTATAAAACCTGTGTGATTTATGTTTGGACTAATTTACCATCATAAAACTAGAAAACCTGTAATCATTTCTCGTGATTTGTTTGCTCTTCCTTAAAGAAACATTTTGTTTCATTCTGAGCATAGCAGTCACTTTTTAGATATTATAATTGCTAGTTAAGTGTTTATGCAATATACTATATATAAATTACTTATTTTAAGTACTTTTTTTTTTTAACAATCCTGTGAGGCCTGTTATTCTCATTTTACTCGTGAAGAAACTGAGTCTTAGGGAGTGGTTAAATAACTTGCCAACTTCATACACCCATGAAGTGGTGGTGTTGGGATTCAGATTCAGATATGTGACTTGAAAACTGATGCTCTTAGCTACTACATCCTGTGGCATCTATATTTATGATGACATTTTTGGTTCACATTTTATTTTGAGATCATTTTAAACTTAGGGAGTAGGTGCAAGAATAGAACCAAGAAATCTCATATACCTTCACCTAGATTACGTGATTGTTAACATCTTATCATATCTGCCTTATCCCCCCAAATATGCATACATCCAAATACATATTTTTTCTCAGCCATTAAGAGTAAATTGCAGACAGGTTTTCCTGTAACTGCCACCTAAATACCTATGTGTATATTTCTTTGAAACAAGGACATTCTCCTAGATAACCACAGATGTCCATCAAAATTAGGAAATTAACCTTAATACAATACTACTGTTTAATTTAGATTTCACTGATTATCTCAATAATGTTCTTTATAGTAAAAACCAAAAGCAGAGTACCCCCCTGTCCTCCTCCCACACATACTCTTCTTCTGGCCCAAGATTACATATTTCACTTGGTAGCTGTGTCTTTTTAAACTCTTTAGATATAACTTGGTTTTTCCTTGCCTCATTTCGGGTTTGTTTGATTTCTCCCTGAATAGATTCAGATTTTGCATTTTTGGGAGAAATACCACAGAAGTAATGCTGTGTTCTCAGTGCATCATGCCAAGAAGCATGTGATATTTTGTTCTGTTGCTGGTGATGTTAACTTTTACTACTTAAGATGGTCTGTGCAGTGTTTCTTCATTGTAAAGCTTGGTACTTTTGTTAGTTAATAATGAGTATTTTGGAAAGAGATACTTTGATACTCTGTAAATATACTGTTCCTCATAACATTTTTGTTTACAAGTTTTGGTATCCATTGAGGATTCATACCTGAGTCAGTTATTACTGTCAAACGGTGATTTTTCTAGTTCCATCATTTCTGTAAGGTAGAGCTTTTCCTTTTCTTCCACTTATTTGTTTACATTTGCATGAACCAACAGATTCTTGTTTTATTCAGTGGATTATAATGCATGTTAATACCATTATCCCAGATTTAATCAGAGGAAGCTCCCTTCAGTCTGACTTCTATGCCCTTTTGATATGTCCACATTGTTCTTTGGACAGTTTTCTTTATGTCGTAAGATGTACCAGGTTCATCTTGTGCTTTCTCTCCTTCTGCATTCTTAGAATTGGCCATTTCTCCAAGAAATTATTCAGAAAAAGTAGAGACACCATATGTAACATTGCTACTGAAGTGATATCGATGCTGGACCTTCTCTGTGGACAGGGCTAGGAAATATATAGGTGTATATTATATATATATATGTAAATGAATATGTAATGACTAGACAAAATGTATACGTTTCACACATACTTTTATATTTATATAGATATCCATATATATTTTTATATCTATGATTATATAAAACCGTGATGTTTACACTGATTCCTCCATTCTACACCAGTACCATAGGACTTATTGTACCCATCTCCTTTTCAGTGTTTGTACCTTGCTTCTCTAACTGAGGAATCTGATTCCAGTTATCCTTAATGCATTTACTTATTTGCCCAGTATCCCTGTATTTAGCTAATTTCCATGGATTTTCTTCTCAACCCTGGTTCTGCCATATGTTGTAGCCATGTGAGCTGACTTGCTCCTGGCCCCCAAGACAAAATTTTAAAGTAATATTTAATTAAATTTTATTTCTTCTTTTCCTTTATTGTCCAGGTCTTCCAAGATTTACCAGCCAACCAGAACCTTCCTCAGTTTATGCTGGGAACAACGCAATTCTGAATTGTGAAGTTAATGCAGATTTGGTCCCGTTTGTGAGATGGGAACAGAACAGACAACCCCTTCTTCTGGATGATAGAGTTATCAAACTTCCAAGTGGAATGCTGGTTATCAGCAATGCAACTGAAGGAGATGGCGGGCTTTATCGCTGCATAGTGGAAAGTGGTGGGCCACCAAAGTATAGTGATGAAGTTGAATTGAAGGTTCTTCCAGGTATTAACTCATTATCAGGACTGATGGTTTTATGTTTATGAATCGGTAAACATTGTTCTGTTAGAATTTTTAAAAATAATGAATGTTGGCTGGGCGCAGTGTCTCACACCTGTAATCCCAGCACTTTGGGAGGTTGAAGTTGGTGGATCACCTGAGTTCCAGCCTGGCCAACATGGCGAAACCCCATCTCTACTAAAAATACAAAAATTAGCCAGGCGTGATGGCGGGCACTTGTAACTCCAGCTACTCTGGAGGCTGAGGAAGGAGAATTACTTGAACCCGGGAGGTGGAGGGTGCAGTGAGCTGAGATTGTGCCACTGCACTCCAGCCTGGGTGATAGAGCAAGACTCCATCTCAAAAAAAAAAAGAAGAATGTTAATATGTGGTATGACATTTTACTGTCAGCATAAGGAGTCTCAGTTTCTTACAGGAGTGAAAAGAAAATGTGCCAGAAGATCTACTCTTTAGGGAATGCATTATTAAAAATTTATCAAGCGATAAAGTATGTTCACTGTCTAATGGTATTCTTCTTGGTCAAAAAAATATTAGCTCTGTGTCTTTTGTCAAGCCTTCTCCCCAACAATAGGGTACTTTTATTGTTAGGTCTTTTCACTTGTACAAATCAGAGACCCATCCAGGCTGGTTCGTATAAGGGATGGGTTGGGTGGTAAGTGTTAACGTGGTGGCTCTAGAGAAAATGGCAGGCAAGAGTCCTTGGATCTTTATACTGCCCATTTTAGTGTAAATTCAGCTCATATTTCTGTCTTTCTTCTTTTTGTGTGTCTTCTCAGTTCCTGCCACTTCTGGTGTTCCTCATAATCAATTTTGTGTATCTTTTCTCACTGTATAACTTCTGCTTACTCATAACTTCCTCCCACTTGTAGCTCATCATAGCCCCTCTAGCCTTTTGGTGTTTCTTGACTGTTTACCTTCTGTTCTCACTGCTAGGTGCCCCCTCCATATTTCTCATCTCAAATTTGAGTTTCTGAATATAATTGAACTATCCCCTACATTATTTGGGAAGAGTTACATGTTATTAAATAGGCTCATTTTTAATCTATGGACTGGTTTGCAAAGCATGACTGTGAGCTACAACTCTTGAGGGTGTTCCTAATAGCCCTTCAACTCATAAATGTAGGTTCTTTTTTTGTCATTATCCCTCGTCATTCCTGTCTCAGTATATTCTCAGCAAGGACAGTATCTTTTAAAGTGGGCGTGTGTGCATGTGTGTGTGTTTGCCTGTGCACACATGTGCATATGTGTATGTGTCGAGACAGGGTCTTGCTCTGTAACCCGGGCTAGAGTGCAGTGGTGCGATCTTGGTTCACTGCAGCCTTGATCTCCTGGGCTCAAGTGTTCCTCCTACCTCAGCCTGCGAGTAGCTGGGACAAACGGTACACACCGCCACATCCAGCTAATTTTTTTGTATTTTTTGTAGAGATGGGATATTGCCATATTGCCCAAGTTGGCCTTGAACTCCTGGGCTCAAGCGATTCTCCTACCTTGGCCTCCCAAAGTGCCGAGCTTATAGGTATGGGCCACAGTGGCAAGCGTAAGATGTATATTATTAGATCTTGTCACACCTTTGCTCAAAACTCCCTAATGGTTTTCCATGTCATTCAGAGTTAAAGTTCTGGTCTGTAAAGATTTATAATCTTAGTACCACTTCCTTCCTTTCTCTCCCCTATCCCATCTCCTACTCTTTTCTCCCTCACTTGAAGATTGTGATCACTTTATGTTTCTAGAACAATCCAGATATGCTCTTGGCCATTTTCTCTGTCTGGAATCCTCTTTCCTCAGATACCTGCCTGGGTCACTCTCTTACCTCTCTGCTCAAATATCGCTATATCAGTGAAGCCTTCCTTGAACACTCTGTTTAAAACAACAATCTTTGATTTCCACCCCCAGTGTTTTCTCCTTCTACCTTCATTTTACTTAATAACATATCACCATCTGACATATTCTATCTTACTTGTCTCTCTCCCTCATTAGTATGTAAGCTCAGCCAGAGCAGGGAATTTTTGTCTGCTGCCAAAAACACTTTCTGGCACATAGAAGCCAGTAATATTTGCTATGAATTTGTTTAATTGATTCTATCAAAATTCAGTTAAATATACCTAAGTAATTCAAGGTGAATTTAAAAAAGAACTATTGCCGTATACCAATATTGTTCAGCCTGCTTGCTCACTTGCCTTTACATGACAGAGGTGATACTTCTCAACACCTAGGGTAGCATTTAAGCAAATCCTCAAAATCTGAATCCAAGAAAACAAGATTTGTAGTGTCAAAAGATGAGATCACTACTTGACATCTGAAACAAAAACATAATGTGGAATGTTTTGCTTACTTAAGCAAGGGAGAGTTGTGCTTGTCAAACATAGTTATCTTGAGCAAAGCTAAGTCCTTGTCTCCTATAGAGTTTTTCAGAAGACATTGTTTTGGGTTGTACTGGTTAAGAGACAAGAGGTGGATTAATGTCAGTCATAGAAATATGTTTTGTGGTTGATTACAGAGGTGGGAGCAAGTTAATGTCAGCCTTAAAAGTAAATGACTCCACCATTAGTTGGCTGACTGTTTGACTTTCAAAGCCACATTCACCCTTGTGAGTTGTCACTAATCAATTAGGCAATGTTTCCTTATTACCATGGCTACAGGACTGTCATTAATTGGTTAGACAAGTTTAAAGCTAGTCCTGGAGGTTGTTATCATGGCTGTAGAACATCTTTTCCAAAGCATATGGGCACAAGAGTCACATCTCTTCTGCCTGAGACCTTTTTTGTCAAAACTCAATATTAAGTTAATATTACCTTATTGAGGAGAGAACTCTGTCTTCTGCCCACAAGAGTGTGGCCTTTTCATGTATCCACAAGAGGACAACTCTATAAAGTGAACACACATTAATTCTAATGTCTGAATAAGAAATACACAAATATAGTGGTAGCTAGATTGTTGCTCAGTTACAAAATCAAGGGATTGACAGACTAAGTGAGCAAGTTAAAGAGATGAAACTCAGAAAGCTTTTCAGAAATAACACACAGATACAGGGAAGGAAAGGAACCCTGTTATCCCTGTGAGTAAGGAGAATGCCATGGGTCCTGAGCTTGCTCAGTCTCCACTGTTTGTTCCACTCACATGGCTTTTATCTTATCTTTCAACGTGAATGGGATTCATGTCAAGTATCTCTGGATTGATTGACAAGTACGTACCCTGAAGGCAGGAGCAATAAGTTATACATCCTTAAGACCACTAAAGAGCCTAGCACAATGCTTTGCACATAGAATTTATTTGAGAAGTGTTTGCTAATTTGAATGGAAATTTTTGTATCACTTTTGCTTAAAATATTTTGTCATATAAAGCCACACAGACTGAATAAGAACCAGTCATTCCTCAAGATTAAAGCAGTAAAGTGCTTTGTCGTGTGTGTGTGTGGTAATGATGGGGTCTTGCTATATTGCCTATGCTAGTCTCAAACTCCTGGGCTCAAACAGTCCTCCCTCCTTGGCCTCCCAAAGTGTTGGGATTACAGGTGTGAGCCACCATGCCTGGCCTGTTTTGTCCTTTATTTAATTATTATCTTTGTTAATATTTTTTTTTAGATCCTGAGGTGACATCAGACTTGGTGTTTTTGAAACAGCCTTCTCCCTTAGTCAGAGTCATTGGTCAGGATGTAGTGTTGCCATGTGTTGCTTCAGGACTTCCTACTCCAACCATTAAATGGATGAAAAATGAGGAGGTGCTTGACACAGAAAGGTAAGTGTTGTCTGCCTAAAAGCCTTCTTCAGCCTTAGCTTGAGACTTTGTCATATCCCATTTGGGACTATTGACTAATTTAAAAAGATTATCAACTTTATTTAAACACATCATAATGCTCATATGTCATCTTTCAACTATGTTTATATGATATATATGATTAGGATATTTAAAGAAAAAGATACTTTCAAAATATTAAGAGAATTATTCCCTTTGTTCCTGTTGAAGCCGCAGTGTACTCAGCTTAAGGCTTCAGGATTTTCTTCCCTAAATTGTCGCAAGAGCTTGAGTAGCCAGAGTCTTCTCACTCATTCTCATATGCATTTTTTGATATGCATTTTTTGATAGTAGTTTTTCCATTGCACAATCAGTATGAGAAACTGGGCTGGCCACAGTGGCTCACGCCTGTAATCCCAGCACTTTGGGAGGCTGAGGAGGGCAGATCACAAGGTCAGGAGATCGAGACCATCCTGGCTAACACGGTGAAACCCCGTCTCTACTAAAAATACAAAAAATTAGCTGGGCGTTGTGGCATGTGCCTGTAATCCCAGCTACTCGGGAGGCTGAGGCAGAAGAATCACTTGAACCCAGGAGGCGGAGGTTGCAGTGACCTGAGATCACATCACTGCACTCTAGCCTGGGCGACAGAGCTAGATGCTGTCTCAAAAAAAAAAAAAAGAAATTGTATTCTTCATCCTGTTGTTTTTGCCTTTTGAAATCCTATCAGAAATCACAAATTCTTCATCTTTCACAAAATACCAACCACCTTACTGTCCTTCCTATCTCCTCTCATTACTTCCTTATGCAGTGGGTGCTTTTCTCAGGTGTATTCTCATAAGAGATGTGGGGTGGTGGTAGGTAGGTATGTTTTTGCTTCCAAAATAATGCTGTCTTGTGCACTGTAGGATGTTTACTGGCATCCCTGCCTTCTACCCGTAGGTGGCAGTAGCACTTCCGCATTGTGACAACCAAAAATATCCCTGGATACCGTGAGATGGTCCTTGGGAAGCAAAATTGCCCCCAGTTGAGGACCATTGTTCTACGGCAGTGCTGTTCAATTGAAATATAATGCAAGCCACACATGTAATTTAAAAATGTCTTACAGCCACGTGTTTAAAAAGTAAGAAGTACATATACAGTAATAAATATAATAGTAATATTTTATGTGATGTACCAGTTAATGTGAAATGTAGTTCTACCAAAAGAATAAAGTTTGTGTTTAGTGGGAAACATTTTAACACAGCTTTAGCTTGTACATTTATTTTAAAATTTCAGAAATTCAGTTCTGCAGTCATACAGGCCACATTTCAGGTAGCCACATGTGACTAGTGGCTATTGATTTGGACAGGGCAGATCTAGAGTTTCCCAGTTGCAAAATCAAAAGTGAACAGACAATTTTAATTTCTATAGTTCAGTATCCAAGACGTAGAAACAGGTATCTATCTAGTTATCTGGGTGATCAGCCTTCAGTGATCACTGGGGATGATGGAATACAATCAGATTGTTCCCCACATGCTCCATTAGCAAAACATGGCATCCTCCCCAATATCACCTGATTTCTTTCTCATCATCCATCCACTCACCAACTTCCTGTCTCCACATTTTGCTTCCTCCCTGTCTTTCCACTCCTCTTTCCAGCTAAATATTACGTAAGCAAAGAATTTATAAGACTTCATTTTTTTTTTTTTTTTGGCCAACTGAAACATAGGGAACCTTAAAATAGTGATAAAAATGTGAAGTTCTTACAGTAGAAATTTTAATTGGCTACATGTTAGAACAAAATCTTTATCAGGAGTAGGAAGGCTGAAATATATTATTTTAAAACATATTTTGTCATGAAGGGACATTCTGAAGATATGAAACTTATATATAATGATTTTTTTATGTCAGAAATAAATGTGAGGCTTTCTGTGATTCTCATTTGTTCAATAATTACTCAACAAATATTTACCAAATGCTGGCTATGTCATGCATGTTCTAGGTGCTGGGAATAGAGTAGTGAACCAAATGGAGTTCTTGATCTTACGGAGCTCATATTCTAGTGGGAAAGAGTCAGATAATAAGTAAAAATAAAAAATGTCAGTTTATGGTAAGTGCTATGAAGAAAATGAAGACAAATTATATCAGGAGTGTCAAGAGAAATAGAGGTAGGATTGCTATTTTATATAATGTGTTAGAGAATTGTTCTTTTAGTAGAATGATCTTCAGACTGGGGTCTGAGTGGGCCAGGGTATGCGCATCATGATAGAAAAGTTTCATATCTTCCTGAAACATCCAGTTTTATTCAAAGATATCCTTGCGAGCAGATGATTTTTAACTAAATCAAATGTGAATATATCATGGTTAATAACGTTGCTCTGAATTTTAAGGATAAAGCAGTAGACTTTAAGATTGAGTTGACTTATTTCTGCCTGTAGTTCTCTAGGCTCCTGAATACTCAGATTAGGTGGCTGAAAAGTCTGAGAAGCACTGCCTTGGTATGTCACTGTCTCAAGAAGCTTCAGAAGAAAATAAGAGCAGGATGGTGTTGGTGGTGTTCACATTGGCCTTTCCAGACTCTAGCACAGTGCTTGGCCCATAAGTGGGGAGAGGAAGTGGTGGCCAGTATATTTAGCTTGAATAACGCAAAGTAATGTTGGAAAATATAAGTGAATGGAACACAGGAGTGCTTTTGGTTGGATGTATGTAATTACTCAAAATATCTTTGTTTTTGCTAGAACCTTAATGAGATGTGTAGATAGGCCTTAGCTAATAAATTATTTAGACCCAAAATTAGAAAGAGGCTTAGAAGTTGAAAGGAAAAAGTGGCTAGAAATTCAGATAGTGTTAGGCTGGATCTAGTAAAAAAAAAAGATCTTAAATAACTAAACATCCTTATTTATCACTCATCTTAAGACTTCTTTGAAAGTGAACTTAAAAACATTTCCATGGCTTTTATAAATGTCCAAAAATTGATCTATATATTTAACGTTTGATCAAATTTGTTCAGATTTACAATAATCATAGCTAATGAAAGAGGGGGGTGGAAATGGATCCCATTCACTAAGTAGTTTTATTTTAAAGGGAGAGAATCTGGAAAATATAAATGCTAATGTTGAAGGTGATGGACAGAAAAATGTAATTTAGTAGTCAAATAATGTTATCTTTTAATGGAATGATAGATCTGAACCCCACTGCAAAGGAACGGGTTAAAATGCTTGATATTATTACAATTGACAGTAGTAGAAAAATAAGATTATTTAAAAAACAAATGAAAGACTTCCACTTCTGGGAAAATTGAGTAGATATATTTTTCCCTATTCCTTTTGCTAAATACACCTAAAAACCCTGGATGTTACATGTGAAACAAACATAAGAAGACTCTGAAAGGTAGAGAGAGAAAGATTGAGATTGAGTGGCTAGGGAGCTTGAGACCCAAGGAACAGCATAATTGTTAGTTCTTTTTTTTTCTTTCTTGAGACAGAGTCTCGCTCTGTTGCCCAGGCTGGAGTGCGGTGGCGTGATCTCGGCTCACTGCAGCCTTCGCCTCCCAGGATCAAATGAGTAGCTGGGATTATAGGCATGTGTCACCACTGCCAGCTAATTTTTGTGTTTTTCATAGAGACGGGGTTTCACCATGTTGGCCAGGCTGGTCTCGAACTCCTGGCCTCAAGTGATCCACCAATCTTGACCTCCCAAAATGCTGTGTGTTACTGCGCCCAGCCAACTTGGTGGTTAGTTCTATGGGCTTAGTTTTTTTCCCCCCAATAAGACCCTGTCAGGAACCTGGGCTCTGTTTTGCCTCATATATCCCAGACTTGGAGCTAAAGAAGCTAGCAAGCTGGAAACCCTACTAGGCACAAACAAAAAAAAGCCTCAACAGAAGGTGCTGTCTAGCCAAAGGGGCAGGAAAAGAACATCTCAGCAAGACAAAAGCTGTTAGACTGTACTTTCTCCTACTGCAGTCAAACACCACAGAAGAAACTGTGGCCCCACCCTACCATGCCAGTCAAAGACCATGCCAGGAGCCTAGACTTCTACCCTTCCCAGGTTGTAGTGAGGCATCTCAGCCTCCTTGCTAAGTGGTGTCAAAGTTGGAGTAGGGAGCCAAGACTTTTATCCTAGCCAGGCAGTAATGAGGCCTCTCCCATGTAAGTAGAGAACAAATGGAGAGCCTCGACTTTCACCCCATCCAGCCATAAGAGGCAACCCTTCCTTTCACACTGGGGTGGTATCAAAGGAGGCCCAGTAGAGAGTCAAGGCTTTACCATCATGTAGTGGCAAGGCTCCCTTCATGGTGTCAACACCATGTGACCATGTGGGGGAACAGTAATGAGACAATCCTACCCCTTCTACCCAGGGAGGCATCAGTGGAGTCCTAGTGGGGAGCTGGAACTCCCAACCCTGCTAAGAAGCAATGAGGAAACCCCTCCCCACTTACATGTTAATGGAGGCTGAGTGGGAAACCCGAACTACCCCCACCTGACAGTAACGAGACAGCACCCCCCCGCCACCCACTTTCTCTGCTAGAGTGGTCTTAGAAGAAGAGAGCTAAAACAGAAGGATTAAATAAGATCCAGAATGTCATGACATCATACCTAAAATATCCAGGTTTCAGTTGAATGTAATGCATCATGCCAAGAACCAGGAAAATCTCAACTGAAAGGAGAAAAGACAGTGACAGAGATTTTAGAATTATCTGACAAAGATTGTAAAGCAGTCATCATAGCATCGCTTCAGTGAACAATTATAAACACATTTGAAACGAATGAAAAAATAGAAATCTCAATGAAGAAAGAGGTCTCCTCAATGCAGATTTGAAAAAATTTACCTCTCTTGCATGGTACTGGTACCAAAACAGAGATATAGATCAATGGAACAGAACAGAGCCGTCAGAAATAATGCCACATATCTACAAGTATCTGATCTCTGACAAAGCTGACAAAAACAAGAAATGGGGAAAGGATTCCCTATTTAATAAATGGTGCTGGGAAAACTGGCTAGCCATATGTAGAAAGCTGAAACTGGATCCCTTCCTTACACCTTATACAAAAATCAATTCAAGATGGATTAAAGACTTAAATGTTAGACCTAAAACCATAAAAACCCTAGAAGAAAACCTAGGCATTACCATTCAGGACATAGGCATGGGCAAGGACTTCATGTCTAAAACACCAAAAGCAATGGCAACAAAAGCCAAAATTGACAAATGGGATCTAATTAAACTAAAGAGCTTCTGCACAGCAAAGGAAACTACCATCAGAATGAACAGGCAACCTACAAAATGGGAGAACATTTTCGCAACCTACTCATCTGACAAAGGGCTAATATCCACAATCTACAATGAACTCCAACAAATTTACAAGAAAAAAACAAACAACCCCATCAAAAAGTGGGCAAAGGACATGAACAGACACTTCTCAAAAGAAGACATTTATGCAGCCAAAAAACACATGAAAAAATGCTCACCATCACTGGCCATCAGAGAAATGCAAATCAAAACCACAATGAGATACCATCTCACACCAGTTAGAATGGCAATCATTAAAAAGTCAGGAAACAACAGGTGCTGGAGAGGATGTGGAGAAATAGGAACACTTTTACACTGTTGGTGGGACTGTAAACTAGTTCAACCCTTGTGGAAGTCAGTGTGGCGATTCCTCAGGGATCTAGAACTAGAAATTCCATTCGACCCAGCCATCCCATTACTGGGTATATACCCAAAGGACTATAAATCATGCTGCTATAAAGACACATGCACACGTATGTTTATTGCCGCATTATTCACAATAGCAAAGACTTGGAACCAACCCAAATGTCCGACAATGATAGACTGGATTAAGAAAATGTGGCACATATACACCATGGAATACTATGCAGCCATAAAAAATGATGAGTTCACGTCCTTTGTAGGGACATGGATGAAACTGGAAATCATCATTCTCAGTAAACTATCGCAAGAACAAAAAACCAAACACCGCATATTCTCACTCATAGGTGGGAATTGAAGAATGAGAACACATGGACACAGGAAGGGGAACATCACACTTCGGGGACTGTTGTGGGGTGGGGGGAGGGGGGAGGGATAGCATTGGGAGATATACCTAATGCTAGATGACAAGTTGGTGGGTGCAGCGCACCAGCATGGCACATGTATACATATGTAACTTACCTGCACATTGCGCACATGTACCATAAAACCTAAAGTATAATAATGATAATAATAATAATAATAAAAGAAAAAAAAAAAAAGAAAAAATTTACCTCTCTTTCAAATAACAACAAATAAAAAACTAAACAGTTTTCTTTTTTGCTTTTCTCTTCATTCTTACCACCCTAAAGAAGTTGTCTTTAACATCTGTTTGCTTCTCCGTTTCTTTATCTGATGTATCTGCAAGATTTTACCTCCTACATGTCTTTGGAATCCATCCATGAAGGCACCATGTGCCTTATTCTAAGTTACAGTCAGTGCAGTGGCCTCCTAATTGTTCTTCCCACTTGTACTCTGGCCTCATTCCAAATACACCTTCACACTCCTGCCAGAGCAGTCTTTTCAAAGCTCTTATTTTACCACAGCACTCTCAACCCCCTACCCACTTTTAAAAATGTTTAATGGATTTCCGTTGTTCTTAGGTTAAGGACCCAGATTCTTAAAATGGTTTTCAAAGCCTTATGCAATCTGGCTCCATCCTCATCCTCCTCTGTTTTCTTACACTTTGCCACACTGATTTAGATCCCCAAACCACTGTGATCCTTTCTGCCACAATTAATTTGCATGTGCTAGTCTATCTTTCTGAAATATTTTTCCCACCTCATTATTTAGTTAGCTTCTACTCATTCTTCAAATCGCAGCTTAAGGGTTACTTTGTCAGGAAAATCTCTCCTCATCCCTAATTTCCTGGCAGGTTCTTTTGCTATACCATTTTGTAGAGTTATCTTCTATGTCTGTGTTTCCCACTTGAGATGCGTGACAGCACTGATTGTGTTTTTGCTCAGTGCTATATCCCCAGCTGCTACCTGACACATATAGACACACCAATAGATATTTGTTAAATGAATGAGTAAATCTCTCTCCTTACCTTCTTTGTCCAACTTTTTAAGAGTAGTCAATACTTTTTTGCTTTCTTTTTGTCCCCATTGTTACTGCCATAATCTTTTGCTCTTTAATTCTGGACCATTGTAATTATATAATCAAACTTCTGCTTTAGTGTTTTCCCACCCTTTTTTTGTTTCTTCACAAAGTCTGAGCGTGTCATTACTCTGCTCAAAAGCCTTTCCCTGAGACCTGAAACCATAAAAATTCTAGAAGATAACATTGAAAAAACCCTTCTAGACATCGGCTTAGGCAAAGACTTCATGACCCTGAATGCAAAAGCAAACACAAGAAAAACAAAGATAAATAGATGGGACTTAATTAAAAAAGCTTCCGCACAGCAAAAGGAATAATCAGTAGAGTAAACAGACAACCCAGAGAGTGGGAGAAAAGCTTCACAATCTATACATCCAACAAAGGACTAATATCCAGAAGCTACAAGGAACTCAAACAAATCAGTGAGAAAAACAAGCAATCCCATCAAAAAGTGGGCTAAGGACATGAATAGACAATTCTCCAAAGAAGATATACAAATGGCCAACAAACATGAAAAAATGCTCAACATCATTAATTATGAGGGAAATGCAAATAAAAACCGCAGTGCGAAACCACCTTCCTCCTGCAAGAATGGCCATAATCAAAAAATCAAAAGTAATGTTGATGTGGATGTGGTGAAAAGGGAACACTTTTACACTGCTGGTGGGAATGTAAGCTAGTACAACCACTATGGAAAACAGTGTGGAGATTCCATAAAGAACTAAAAGTAGATCTATCATTTAATCCAGCAGTCCCATTCCTGTATCTATGAGGAATAGAAGTCATTATACAAAAAAGATAACTTGCGCATGCGTGTTTATAGCAGCACAATTTGCAATTGCAAAAATATGGAACCAGCCCAAATGCCCATCAACTGATGAGTGAATAAAGAAATTGTGGTATATATATATATATATACTGCTCAGCAATAAAAAGGAATGAAATAACACCATTCACAGCAACCTGGATTGAATGGGAGACCATTATTCTAAGTGAAATAACTCAGGAATGGAAAACCAAACATCCTATGTTCTCACTTGTAAGTGGGAGCTAAGCTATGAAGATGCAAAGGCATGAGAATGATACAGTGGACTTGGGGACTCGGAGGAAAGGGTGGGA
This sequence comes from Pongo pygmaeus, assembly GCF_028885625.2. Lineage (NCBI taxonomy): Eukaryota > Metazoa > Chordata > Mammalia > Primates > Hominidae > Pongo > Pongo pygmaeus. The sequence continues at coordinate 78,715,229 of NC_072389.2, forward strand.
GGGGGGTGAGGGATAAAAGGCTACACGTTGGGTGCAGTGTACACTGTTTGGGTGATGGATGCACCAAAATCTCAGAAATCACCACTAAATAACTTTTTCATGTAACCACACACAACCTGTTCCCTAAAAACCTATTGAAATAATTTTTTTAAAGCCTTTCCGCTTGGTCAAAAAAGAAAAGTTCTCCTTAGCACACCAAGCTTTTCCAGACTGACCACTAGGCTACTCAGGGATACCTTATGCCCAGCAACACTGAATTTACTTGAGTCCATTGGCTGTATATATTTTTTCACATTGGTTTTTTTCTTTGCCTGCGTCTTTGAATTTTGGAGTTCTAAGGACTCGATGGTCTTTTTACTGTGAGCCATGAACTAATTGAATGAATTAATTCTGCCAAGCAAATGGACATTATTTCTCCCAGGCTTTTTTTAAAGGGAGTAAAATCAATCCCTTTAAGAAAGACTGACTGCTATGCTACTGGTACTCACATATGCCAAATATCAGACATACCAAGTATCAACAATATTTTTTAGTATAATTATTAGATATAAATTACTGTATCTCACTTTCAAAATTAACAACTAGTGTTTCAAATTATGTTCATCTCAGCTGGGTATCACATGTATACATTGCTGATTTCTCACTTGATGAACATTAAGTTTTTTGTTTCTGAAACTTAGTAGTAAATTTTATCCAGGTATAAAATGTAGGATTTTAATTTTTATAAATTTTTCTTATTTTGTGAGGCACCAAAGACCTGTCTTATCTCTCCGTTTATTTTATCCCAGTCATTCCTGCTCTATTCCATTATATAATATGTTACTTCTCTGTTTCATCAGGTAAACCTGGGATTTAAGGGTGTAATTAAGACATTTCTGATAGGAAGGTTGCTTGATAAAGGTTAGTCATGACCTTGCAGGGTCGTATTTCTTGGAGAAGTCACCAAATCTGATTCTGGCTTTCAGCTTTCTATGTCCAGAAACTTAATCATGTTTATCAGATTCAGGAAGACTAATTACCTAGAGTTTACAATGTAATGAAATTTAAGCCAGACTAGCACTTTATTTATTTAGAATGAGAATTATAAATGTGGCCAAGACTGTATAGTCATTTCCTCTGATTTTTTTTTTTTAACCCTATAAGGAATTCTTTTTTTTTTTTTTTTTTTTTGAGATGGAGTCTTGCTCTGTCACCCACGCTGGAGTGCAATGGCGTGATCTTGGCGTACTGCAACCTCTGCTTCCCGGGTTCAAGCGATTCTCCTGCCTCAGCTTCCGTGTAGCTGGGATTACAGGCATGCGCCACCACGCCTGGCTAATTTTTGTATTTTTAGTAGAGATGGGGTTTCTCCTGTAATCCCAGCACTTTGGGAAGCTGAGGCGGGTGGATCACCTGGGGTCAGGAGTTTGAGGCCAGCCTATAAGGAATTCTATACGAAAAGCCAAATTATAATCAGAACGTTTTTTAATTGATCCATGGACACAGACTAGAAATGTAACAGTATTAAGATTTGGAAGAAAAGTCTAGCCTGTGAAAACCAGTTTAGATGTGGAACTTCAAAATAAAAATATATGATTATATTTATTATTGTGTTTGGTACTATATTTTGAATTTATGTCATCGCTGAAAGTGACTTTTAAAGTGGCAGCTTTAATTAGGTACTTGTCCCTAGAATTAACTGCATCTCTTGCCCTATGTCAGTTACCTTTATATGTCTGATTTGGTTAGTAACTCTCCAAATTAACTAAACTTGTTCACTTTATACAAATTTGATCAGAATATTGATTGTTCTTCAATGTTATAGGATTATTTTAGTTTCTCTTTAAATCAGCTTAAATAACTCTGTAGAGTTGGCCAGTATTCATCAACATCCTGGTTGATAATGGCATGATGGTGACTGATTTGTGCCCAGCTACCACACCCAGGGAGCTGCTCTCTGGCAACCATTCTCTCTTTCTTCCCTTCCTCTTTTCCTCTCTCTCCTAGATAAGCTACCATAGGGAAACTTTCAGTAGGCACTGTGACCCCATGACATACTGTTTTGGATCTAACATTTTGCCCTCTTTATGTTTTCTTTCTGTTATTAATCTCAGTGTGGCATAGCCATGGTGGTATAACTAACTCTCAGATTGATTCCAGACTTCAAAATTACATAATTTGGAAAAAAACTGGCCGGAATAGGGAGACAGGGATGGGCTGAAGGAAGTGAAATTGGTTCCAAGAGTGATACCCCTTTAGGAATAACTAGAAGTATCAGGAATAATTCATTGTAACATTTGATTTGCATTTGTGATATTTATGCATGTAAAATACGAGCAAAGCAAATTGGACTAAATTAAATTCTGGTAATTTTATGTTAGTCTTGGTTCATCTATAGCTATATAAATAATAATACTGTTTAAGTGTTTTCTCTATTTTATGTGGAGAGTTTCTCAGGTATTATTTTCCTAGTACTGAAATGTATCTTTTTTTTTTTTTTTTTTTTTTTAACACAGCTCTGAAAGATTGGTATTGCTGGCAGGTGGTAGCCTGGAGATCAGTGATGTTACTGAGGATGATGCTGGGACTTATTTTTGTATAGCTGATAATGGAAATGAGACAATTGAAGCTCAAGCAGAGTTTACAGTACAAGGTATGTAAATATTTACTGTATAATTTAAAAATCCTGTGTACTTTCTGGGTCTGCTAATTTTTAAGAAATATTAACATGGGCGAGGCAATACAGCAAAACAATTGAAAGCATAACTCCTAGACCAGACTGCTTGGGTTTAAATTCTAAATCTTATATTTCCTAGATATATGACTATAGGAAACTTATTTAATTTCTCTAACCTCATTTTCCTCGGCTGTAAAATGGAAATAATAAGAGTATTTTTACCTTATTGGGATTGTTTGAGAGTTAAAAGAGCTAATACTTATAAAACCCCTGGAATAGTGACTAGAATATTGTAAAAGCTCAATGTTAGTTATTGTTGTTATTATTTGTAGTGGTGGTGTTGGTGGTGATGACAGGAAGGGTATGATCTGGGGCATCTGGAAGATTCACTTTTCTTCTCTCAGGATGTTTTCTGATGAAGACGTCTCTGTTCTGTGACCCCGAATTATGTCTCTCCTCTGTGTTGGTGTCCTTTTCTTTTGGGTGAACAGATCATCCAGGAAGGAGTACACTGTGCCTCTCAATATAACTTGGTTTGATGATTTAGTGTTTATTTTCCTCTCTTCATACTTCTGATAATCACTGCAAGGGTAGTTGTTCTTCTTACTCTTCCCTTTTCCCCTTATAGGTTCTTTGATTCAGACGTCAGAAAATAAAGATGGCATGTATACATAGTCTTGTTTTTATCCCCATTTCCTGTGCCATTCCTCCATATGGAAATGTACCCTCAAGTGCTGGCTAGAGGTGACTAAAGTGACCAAAGGTCACTTTTCTACCTCTTCTTCCCACCCCCTCGAAACTCCCAGATTGGTAGCCTTCAACCTAGGAAGACTGCTCCCAGTGCTGTTTCTCCCTAAGAGTTAGGAGTGCTGTTTCACTCCTAGGAATGAAACTCTGACCGGGACTGTTGCCTGAGGAATGCCCCGCAAATTGGAGTAAATCATAGTGGTTCTGAGGTCCCTGGGGTTCTTTGCTCGGGGCCTCAGCCTCCTCTTTTCTTAAGTTCACCATTTAGATACAATTAAGACCTGGCCTTTAGTGCTTTCACAAACATATATATTACCAGAGTGGTTGGTACCCCTGATGCATGTTAGTTTATAGCCAAGCTGAACACCTGAATAATACAATTACTCTGAGATTGGCAACCAAGTGAATAATGTATGCTGTCTCATAGATAATTACTGGAAAAGACTGACCTAGAATTAAAAGTAACCATAAATATATTTAAGGAGATAAGGAAGATATTTGCAGTATGATGCAAAAACAAGAAAATATAAACACAGAACCAAATAGAAATATTAAGAATGAAAAATATACTAAAAATAAAGAATAAAGCAATCTGCATGATAGAGAAAGGTATCCCACTTTTAAATTTTGTTTTATTTTGTTTTTTGAGACAGGGTCTCCCTCTGTTGCCCAGCCTGGAGTGCAGTGGCGCAGTCTCTGCTCACTGCAGCCTCTCCCTCTGTCACCTAGGCTGGAGTGCAGTGACACAATCTCTACTCCCTGCAGCCTCGACCTCCTGGGTTCAAGCGATCGTCCTGCCTCAGCCCCACAAGTAGCTGAGACTACAGGCATGTGCCACCATGCCCAGTTAGTTTTTGTATTTTTGGTAGAGATGGGGTTTCACCATGTTGCCCAGGCTGGTCTCGAACTCCTGGGCTCAAGTGATCCACCCACCTCGGCCTCCCAAAGTGCTGGGATTACAGGCATGAGCCACTGTGCCTAGCCAGAGAAAGGTATAACATTGATGAGCAAACTCATGAATTGGAAGATTACATTGAGGAATTCTCTGAGAATGCAGCATTATATGATAAAGAAAGATAACACATGGAGTAAAATCTAAGAGATATGATAGGTATAGGTAGAAGGACTTCTATCTAGATAAATAGGTGTCTTAGAGGAGAGAAAGGAAGAGGGAAGTATTTGAAGAAATAATTAAGATAAATTTTTCAGAATTAGACTTGTAGAACACCTTAGACTAACAGGACTTATAGACTGTTAAATAGGTGAAAGAAGGAAAAACCCACCTTGAGGCCCATTTACAGTAACATACAATAATATATAATTATATATACAGTAACGTATAATATCAAAGACAAAAAAATTCTAAAAGCTTCCAGTGACAAAGAGCAGATCACCTACAAAAGAAAAAGAATTGGATTGTACCTAAGTGTTGATTTGAGAAATCTGGTATCAAGAGGACAATAGTGTAATCTTTTTAAGGTGTTAAAGGATGTTGAATACACACAATTTATATGTATCCAAAATGTGAGGCATAATAAAAATTATCACACGATCTCTGAAGGTTTGCTACACAAAGATACGTTGAAAACACTTTTGGAATAAATACGCAATAAAAGATATATCTGGGAAATACTGCAAGAGCCTTTTAAAACAAAGGGGGAGTTTTAAAACAGCTCCCAGATTCTTTGACTATCCTTCTATACAGTGGTGGGGTTTATGTCCCTTGCTCTTGAGTCTGGGCGGGCTTGGAGCTATTTGGATCAATAGAGTATGGCAGAAGTCATATGTGACTTCTGAGGCTTATAAAAAGCTGTGCATTGGTTGTCATACTTGGAGATAATTTTTTTAAAAAGAAAAAGCAGTGCAGATTTTTCCTGGCTCTCTTGATGCTAAGAATGTACAATGGAGAAAGCATAGTCTCTTCAGTAGATGGTCCTGGAAAAACTGGATAGCCACATGTGGGAGAATGAAATCAGACCCTTATCTCATATATGTAAATCACATATACACCATACACAAAAATCAACTCAAAATGGATTAAACACTTAAACATAAGACCTGAACTGTAAAACTACTAAAAGAAAAGAGGGGAAAAGCTTATTGACGCTGGTCTTGGCAAAGGTTTTCTGGAAATGACCCCAGAAAACACAAGCAACGAAAGCAAAAATAGATAAATTGGATTGCATTGAACTGAGACGCTCCTGCCAGTAATGGAAACAATCAACAGTGAAGAGACAACCTATGGAATGGGGGAAAATATTTGCAAACCAATGAAAACAGAAGAAGAAAATGATGACAAGAGCAAAAATTAATGAAATAAAAAAACAAACTTTCAAAACAGAGAATGTCAGCAAAGCCAAAAGTTGGTTCTTTGCAATGCCTAACAATATTGATAAATCCCTGGGAAGACATACATTACTTGACAGAGATCTTTATCTAGACCCGGGGTTGGCAGAGTACAGCTTGTGGGCTGAATCTTCCTGACTGCTTGTTTTTGTACAGCTTGTAAGCTAAAAATAGTTTATATATTTTTAAATAGTTGAAAAATATCAGAAGAATAATATTTTGTGATACATGAAAATTTTATGAGATTTCAAAATTTATTGTTCATGCAGTCTTACTGGCATACTGCCACAGTCATTCATTTATGTATTGCCTATGGCTGCTTTCATGCCACTACACAGGAGTTGAGTAGTTGTGACAGAGACCATATGGCTCACAAAGCCTAAAATATTTACTGTCTGGCTCTTTACAGAAAAAGTTTGCCAATCCCTGATGTAGGTTTTACAAAGAACTCCTACAGATCAGTAAGATAAACAAAGACAGAGAAACCAATAGAAAATGGGCAAAAGACTTGAACATCGACCTGGAAGAAGATGTCTAGCTAGCTATTAATATTTGAAAAAGTGGTTGTCATCATTAGTCTTCAGAGAAATGCAAATAAAAACCATAGTGGGATATCACTGTATTCCACTATAATGGCTAAAATTGCAAAGCTCAACAAATACCAGACATTGGTTAGGATGAAAACCACTGGGGACTCTAATGTACTGTTGACGTGAGTATACACTGACACAATCACTTTAAAATTCTGTTTGGCAGAATCTATTAAAAACCGTACACTGGCTAGGCGCAGTGGCTCATGCCTGTAATCCCAGCACTTTGAGAGGCTGAGGCAGGAGGATCACTTGAGGCCAGGATTTGAAGACCAGCCTGGGCAGCATAGTGAGACCCTATATGTACAAAAAACGAAAAAATTAGCTAGGCATGGTGGCACGCGCCTGTACTTCCAGCTACTCAGGAGACTGAAGCAGGAGGATTGCTTGAGCTAAGGAATTTGAGGTTACAGTGAACTACGATCGTGCCGCTGCATTCCAGTCTGGGTGACAAAGCAAGACCATCTCTAAAAAATAAAAACTTAAAAAAACTCTACACAGAAATACCCTATGATACAGTAGTTGTATTCCTAGGAGTATACTTACCAGAAATGTATAATTATATGCCCCCAAAACCATGCACAATAATGTTCTTACTGGGAATAATTCAAATGTCCATCAAAATACAAATGTAGAGTAGTCTTCCAGTCATACAATGGCAAATTATCAGCAATGAATATTGACAGATCACTGCTACATTCGACAATGTGGATAAATATCACAAACACCCTTGAAGAAGCCAGACACAAAAGAATACCTACTATATATGTAATTACATTGTTATATATAATTCCATTTGTGTAAAGTTCAAAAACAGACAAAACTAATCTATGGTTTTAGAAGTCAGAATAGTGATTACTTTTGGAGAAAAGCAGAATCATTACTGAATGTTACACAGCCCGGCTTCTGGTGTGTTTTATGTTCTGTTTCTTAATCTGGGTGGTAGTTACAAATCAAGCTGTATTGTTCATGTGTGCCACATGAGATCATCTCTTTTTTTACTGTTTACAGATTAGAACTCATAATGTGCAAAAACGTATTTGGAAAATTTTGTTTTGAGCCCTGTCCCATAACTGAAAGCATTTATTTTTCAGATAGGGAAAGCAGATTTTGAGAAATAGTTGGAGAGATATATATAAATACAGTCATACCTGTCTGACTTCTGTTATTTTTTTAAGAAGTTATAGCTATAGGAAATGCCATAGTGAGTGTTAATGTAGAAAAGGTTGTAAGTTCATTTTTCATCTGTTAAATGTTTCAGATTTATTGTCTTATCATTAACTCCTGGAGTTTCTACACATGCAGTGACGTGAATTAGCCCATCGTGTATTTCCTGTCATCTCAGATTGTTGATAACACTTAAAATGGGTCATGAGGGTTTTTTAAAACAGAAACTTTTCCTTTTTCTCTTAAAACAGTTACAACAGTCTGTGATACACATCTCCTCTCCCGTGCCACCAAAAAGAAATTTTTCCATTTGTATTTTTGTGGAACAAATGGATAAATTCTAAATTGGCTACCCCGTTGACATTGTAAATACCTATAACTAATCTACCACTTAAGTTTTAAACCTCGATGTCTTTCCTTAAGCCACAGCCTATGTCACTCTACTTCTTTGACTCTTTTGCTCTACTCTTATCCCTGGCCACATTAAGACATTGATCTCCCTTTTTCTCTCAGTCTTTATGATTTCACTTCCCTTTACTTCATGATCAGTTACAATATTCTGCTGTCATTCATTAGAACTCTTAGTTCTCTTGGCTTCAGGATAAAAAGCAAATTCCTTATGTCGTACATACAGAGTACATCCAGATCCTTCATAATTGGCGTTTTCAGCGTTAACTGGAGAGGCACCACAGAGGAGTGATTGAAAGCAATCTTGCCCCAGTGCGCCTGGAGTCCAGTCTCAGCTCTGTCACTTAGCTTTGTGAACTTGGCCAAGTTAATTAATTTACCTGTGTCTTTGTTTCTTTTATCAGTTGAATGGGTTGTTTTAAGGATTAAACTCTTTTTTTTTTTTTTTTAGAAGAGCCAGCATAAAGCACTTTTATTCTAATAATAAAATTGGAAACTCATATGTGATGTTGTGGGGAGAGGGGCAACAATTTCTGTCGCCAGTTCACTACACAGGACATCAAAAGAGTGACAAGAGGCTGAAGGAGGGAAAGCCAGGAAACGTTGAGATCAGCAGAGAGAGTCAAGTGGCAGAAAACAGGAGATGTTGAAGCTGCAATGACCAGCATCATTTGCTTAACATTCAAGGATTTGTCATGATAGCTGGGCTTTCATTGGGTGGTTAAGTCTACAAACAACACCTTTAATTTATACTTTCAATTAAAGTTCTTAAAATTAAGGAAGTGGTAGAGCTTGGAAAGTTATGAGATTACAAAATTTCTGAAAGTCCATTAGAAAAGCCACAGGATGGGGTGGAGGAAATAAGCCAGGCCACCAAGAAGGCTTCAGAGGTCCCTGCTGGCCCAGGGACAGATTCCTGTAGCATCCAACATCACAGCGAAAATGATCTGCTTTCAAAAGGCAGAGGATTTCAGGGGAGGGTAGAGTGGAACTGGTGGAGGCAAAGGCTCCCCATCCACACCTCAGTTTTTGGTAGGGCTTTTAATTTAACCCAAGGACATCTTTCAACTTTGAGAATAATTCAGCCCTCAAGAGTGCCTCAGATCTGCTATGGCTTTGCAGCACAGCAGCAAGAATGTTTAGTATACAATAGATTAAAATTTCATCCAAAAAAAATTTAAAATAAAGATTCTTATAACCCCCACCAACACTAAATCCTGTTCTAAAGTTAAACAGTCACTTGTTCTGTTAATACTTGACCATAGACTTACTTAGAAACTACATCGAAAAGACTGAAGCTGGATCATCACCCCAAACTGAAAATGAAATAAACTGAGTACCTTAAGGCTTATGGCATATAGTTTAAGTAAAATGAGAAGAAAGGGGAAGAGGAAATGGATGTGCCAGAAGCAAAGCTGAATGACAGAACACATTCAGTCAGGGTAGATGTTATACAGGTTGTAGTGGATCTACATATGGAAAAGCTCCATATGGATTCATGTGCATGTGTCTGGAGGCACCAGATCCTTCCGTGGCAGATGTAAGAACAGGAAGCCAAGGGAGGAGGCCATTCTTGCCATCCCAGTCTTAAAAGCTCCATGTTGAAGACAAGAGTGGCATGATGCCCTAGTGCCCAGTGGCACTGAGAGCATAGTCTAGAGATATACTCAGTTTGGCTCTGTGACCCACATTCATCTGGGCAACCCCTACCTCCCACTCCCGGGTCACCTCCTGCTTGCCTAGCACAAACTTAAATGGCTCATATCTGTCCTTTGAGGAATCAAATTTCTTTCCATCTTAAAGCATCCCGGCTTCCAGAAGGTATCCAGCTCCTGGGGAGATGATCTCCACCTTCGATCCCAGGGCATCGGCGGATGCCGGTGGGCAGGCAGTGTGGACTGAGAGGGACCTGTCAGTGGTTCCCAGGCTCTGCCTCATCCCTGCTGTCCATCATCTGCACACATGGGCACCCCCACATGCCCCGTCCTGCACTAGGAATAAAATTCTTAGCACTTTCTCCCTAAATCTGGAATGGAGATGGAGTCCTCTTTACCAAATTAGTTTTCTGAACATACTGTGCTGTTTGATAGCAATGTTCCCCTGTGTCCCCTTACTTCCAACTACAATTTCCTGATGGACCTTCAAGATTATTTACTTGACCCCTCTGTGAAGCTTTTCTTAACCACCCCCTCATAATTGGTTTCTTAAAATAGTTCTCTTTTTACCAGTAGTATTTCTTACTGATTTGTTTATATGTCCTCTTCAACTCCTACTAGACTGGAGTTCTTATCAACAGGAACTGGTCTTACTCATTTTTAAAAATCATAGTAGGTTATTAACGAATGGAATGAGTGAATGCAACTTTAAATGGAAATTGTTAAATGTGGCACCAGAATGATTTGATGTTTGTGGTTACTTTACTATTCATGTTTTCCTTTGCACTTTGTTTTTCATAGACTTCTAATGTAAAAGAAATGGGATTAAAAGAAAAATCTTCTGAAAGGTTATTCTGGAGGAAAATGAACCATTACCTATACTTATATGATTGAGGTCATAATTGCCACCTTCACATGCATACATGTTTACAAACAATTCATCAGTTTTATTCATTCCCATTTTTGACCTTTTGGTACCTTCCATAAGCCAACATAATATTAAAAAAAATAACTGAAGCCATTAAAGGTGAACTTTCCTCCACATGGCTGCCATCTCTGCTTTAAAAACTCTTACACATTTATTACTGTCATGATTCAAAGCTAAGTGCATTGACGTCTTTAATCCCAGCTCCATGAGATGCTCCACTACTTTGACTTGATACCAGTGTGTTATGCTGTTTCTCTTTTTATTTCTTTGCCCGTTCCTTTTGTTTTGCCTTCACGGGCATCTTTTCTTCCACTTGTTGATTAAACTATTAGTGTTCCGCCGAGTTCTGTTGTCAGCCTGCTACTCTTCACACTCTACCTGCTTCTGGTTTCAGGTATAATTTACATACAGTAATGCCCAGATTCCCAGACCAGACCCCTTGTCAAGCTTCAGACATTTGCAATTGGATGTCCCACAGGTACCTCAGAAATCACATGTCCAAAATTGAACTTAACATTCTTCTCTCAAAATATTTTTCTTCTTTGATTTTCTGTATCTTGTAGTGTCACTGCCTACCTTTTTACCTGTGCTAGAAACATGCAAATCATTCTTGATTATTTCAATCTTGTTAATTTCTTTCCACATTCAGTTCATTAGATTCTCTTTCTCCTTGCTTTCACTCCTTTGATTCAAGTCCAAGTCATCTCTTACCTATGTTACTGCAGTAGTATCCTAACTGATTTCTCTAGTTCTAACCTGGTCTCTCCTCAAATCCATTCTTCACAGAGTGGCAAAAGTGATTAAAATTCTTTCATTAAAAACTTGGAAAAATGATTGCAATGATATAAATGGTACTTACAAATTAATAAGAACAAGATTAATATCTGTTAAAAAAAGGGGGGGAGGTGGAAAACATAGTTTGCTTACAGAAATGAGATGAAAATGGCCAGTTGACCTGAAAAGAGTTCAACCCCACTAATTGTATAAGAAATACAGATTAAAGTAGCCTATTTTTGCCTACTGATTGAATTTTAAAATAATAACCTACTCTTGGCAAAATTATATGGGGATTCTCATACACTGCTGGTAGTGGTACAAATTGATGTAACCTTGGGGGGCAGTTTAGTAATTTTATCAAAAGCTTTAAAACTCACACATTCATTGACCAGCAGTTCCACATCTGATGATTTGTTTTGATGAAACAAGGATGTGTGCAAAGATTTATGCATGGAAGTATGCATGCAATGATGTATATTTAGTGGCAAAAATTATAAACCACTTAAATCCCAAAAATAGTATTAGAATACAATGCTTCCTACAAAAATCATGTTTTAGAAGTTTATTAAATGGCAAGAGAAAATACTTTGGGTATATTAAATGACAAAAAGTAAGATCCCAAAGCAACATGTGAGAAGTATGATTTGTGCCACAAAGTTACGTTGTAAATTGGATCAGATCTTTTGACTTTCTTATAAAAATTAGCCTCACACCAATTAGGAAGAAGCTTTATATATCTTCCTCTTGAGGCCTTCTCCCTGTAATTTTCAGAATACTGGATGTTTACTTATCTTGAAAGGATCATTTTTCTTCTAAGCTCCAAGCAGAGAGAGAACTGGATTCTGAGTCTAATGAGTGCATGATTGTCATTGCTTCTCAAGGTAACTTAATTTCAAGGGCAACCACTAGCTACTTAAAAACACCATGCAGTTCTTTTGCTTGTACTGTCACTTCTACCTAGAATGTTCCTCCTTCCACTCCCTTGCCTGGCTTTCCTCAGAAACCTCTGAAACTCTGACTCCTACCTATTTCTGTCCCTTGTACCCTTCTTCCATTAGCTGTGCATTAATTGTGCACATATATTTTAATACATTATCTGTCTTGTTTTACGTATCACATTTACATTTTCCTCCCAGTTTTTGTATCCAGTTTCTACCCTACTAGACTGAGTTCCTTGAGGACAGGACTGGATCTTGTCAATCTTTAGATCCTTAGCACCTAATGTAGTAGTGCCTGATACTGTGTATTTGACAACAACTGATTGCTTAAGAACATGTTCTCCGTACTTCTGGATAAGATGTCAGACAGTAAATTACAATCCATTCTTTTATAGTATGCTATCTGTATTCAGAATATTTCAGAATTTCACTTTATAAACTTTATATTTTTAAGGCATTACTATGTTAGAAAAGTCTTTACAATTGCTTTATAATCCTTTATTGGGGCCTGAATCATTTTGGATTGGTTTGCAATTCTTCTTAGATTTTTATTGCGTCAGTGGTCATGTTAGCTTTGAGGTAAATTCCACATTTTACAAGCTTGAAATAATTTCCTAATAGTTATGTAAATTTATTCTGAACCACAATAGCCTCATTTCCATGGTAACTAACCACCTTCAGAAGAGAACTTTCAGATATTCTAGAAAAGACCAGAAATATCCATGTGAAATAAAGTGAACTAATGATGTAAAGTTAGAACTCAGATTTATGTGGAATACAGATGCATGATATCTGACCCTGAAAATGTTGCAGATAGAAGAGCCATTCAAAGGCCTGAAGATTCTGCCTGCTTGCTGTTTGTGCATCAGGCAAAATGTAGCCTAAGAAAAACTCAGCTGTATTGTGATTTTTGTTACTAAAATGACCCCAATGAGGAAGCTTTGTGGGACAAATAAGCAAAATTCATGGTGCAGAAATGGATTTGTGGTGCCACTAAGAGGTTAACATTGTGCTTCACAGAAGGAATGTGGTCTCATGAAAGGATACATGGTTTTTGGAAGCATATCCCTGATTTCAAGCCTCTGGCAATGTGATCTTGGGCAAATTAATTTATTTACTTGAACCTCATTCTTCCTATTTGTAAAGTAGGGATAAGAGTCATTCTTTGTGATGGTGTTGTGAAGAAGATCCTTGATACGGTGCCTGGTACATTATAGGCATTCAGTAAATGTACCTCAGCTAATGTCCCCAGGGCTCAGAGAATCTTTCCTTTCTAAGACTTCTTCACTTGATTCTGTTGTCTTTGATTTCTTTTTTGCCTTCTAAAGGATTCTGTTTCCTTCTTAGATTATTTAAATTGACATCTCAGATAACTTTCTGTTTGCTTTTGTTCCATGCCACCAGCCATCCATCAGATGGCACCATGTTTTGTGGTCTTTGAGCCAAGCCAGTCACACCCCATTCCTCATGCCCAGTCTAGCTTCTTAGGCTTTCTCACCTAAGTCTGTGCTTGCTGGGCTCCTGCCTATCTAGGACAGCATGACAAAATACTAGTAAATATTCTTCATTCTTTATTTAAAGAGCATAACAATTGATAATACGAGGACAAAGTCATGTCCCTTCCAGCCCAGAAGTAAGTGAAAAGATTTGACTATCATTGTTGGCATTGCTCTGCTTCTTAGGTTATCTGTCTTGATCTCAGAATTTCAAGCATTCCTTAATAATTAGCCCACTCTGGGTCTCTTATTTATTAATTTTAACTATCTTTTCTTGAATATATATTCTTTTATTGTATATATTCAGCTTTATTTGTGGAATGTCTTTTTTTTTTTTTTTTTTTTTTTTTTGAGACAAAGTCTCACTGTGTCGCCCAGGCTGGAGTGCAGTTGCGCGATCTCGGCTCACTGCATCCTCCACCTCCTGGGTTCAAGTGATTCTCCTGCCTCAGCCTCCCGAGTAGCTGGGATTACAGGCACCCGCCATCATGCCCAGCTAATTTTTGTATTTTTGCTAGAGACAGATTTAACTATGTTGGCCAGGCTGTTCTCGAATTCCTGACCTCAAGTGATCCACCCACCCCGGCCTCCCAAAGTGCTGGGATTATAGGCATGAGATTATACTGCGCCCGGCAAATGTTTTTCATGTAGTATTTACTGCCTTATTTTTATTGAACCATATTTCGTCTGCCTTAAAGGGATATCATCAAATCTACCAGCTTTGGTTAAGAGAACCATGACAGGAAGAATCTTAGTAATTTTAATTATATTGTCAGTAAGCTTCTTGTATTAAATATATTGAATCTCTTAAACTTCATTTAAGAAATTCCCATTCTCCTCTTCAATTTTAGTTAGCTTTCCCTTCCTTCATTAAAGAGATGATAGAATTAGGAACAGCAGGAAAAGTGGAGCAGTTTTATAATTTTTTTAAATGCCCCCTTTCTTGCTAAAAATGAAACTAAAGAGCTCCAAAGTGGGCAGTGGAAAGATAATGTCCTAGTGAAAAGAATATCTAAAACAGGTTTCTTCATTTTGTATTTCTTCCCCCCTACCTATTTCTACCCCTAACTGTTAAGGGTGTATTGATGGCACTTTCATATAAACCCAGTTTACACACAGGAATGGGGTCTTACCCCATCAGGTCCCAACAGGAGCATTTTATATCAGGGCAGCACAGTTACCCTCAATTTATCTGAAAGTTACGTGCACTGAATGGTGATTTAAATTCTGAGAATAACTGACAAAAAGCTAAATGAATCTAAATTATTCTACTTTTTCCCAGTCCCTATTGTAATGATAACCAAGATTTCTTTGGTCTTTTTTGGCCAGAGAAATCTCTTAGGTTGAAATTATATCATTGGTTTTCAAAGTTTTTTTTTTTTTTTTTGGCCAGGGAACTCAAGCAAAATCATAATTGGAAGTGAGATATTTAAAATAGATAAACATGGAACTACTCAGATGGAAGCAGGGCAGGGTAGGAATAGTTGCCACACCCAGACCCTTCATTCCTTGTTTAGATTTTTTTCTTGTGATGATTTCAAATATAGAGTTTTGTCCAGGGGCCGTAGCTCATGCCTGTAATCTCAGCACTTTTCAAGGCCGAGGCGAGCGGATCACGAGGTCAAGAGATCAAGACCATCCTGGCCAACATAGTGCAACCCCGTCTCTACTAAAAATACAAAAATTAGCTGGGCATGGTGGCAGGTGCCTGTAGTCCCAGCTACTCGAGAGGCTGAGGCAGGAGAATCGCTTGAACCCTGGAGGTGGAGGTTGCAGTGAGCCAAGATTGCGCCATTGCATTCCAGCCTGGCGACAGAGTAAGACTCGGTCTAAAAAAAAAAAAAACAGGGTTTCAGCAACCATGTTAAAAGTAACAGCAAAGATACTTTTCAAACACTATTTATTCTGTAACTACTGCAAATAGGCAGAAGGCAGAATCCAGTATCACTGGAGATACAATGACATATAGGGCACATTCTCATCTTCAAGGATACAGTAGGTGATACAGAGAAGTAGTTAGACATTTCTATCCCAGGATGATAAAAACTATAAGATTGCGTGTCGACTATGTCTCTGAGACTTATTCTTGTCCAGGTGATTTCAGTGATTCTTGTGCAGAAAGTAGAAGGAAAAAAAAGATACAATATTTTTAACAGATAAATTTATTCTTTGAATTCTTAACATCACATTAGGAATTAGAAATGATAGTACATCTAAACATTTTTAAAATATTTAAGAAATTTTTAGATTACTACATAATATTTGTACATATTTATGGGATACATGTGATATTTTGATACATGCATTCAGTATTTAATGATAAAAATCAGGATATTTGGGATTTCTATCATCTCAAACATTGATCATTTCCTTTTGTTGGGAACATTTCAAATCTTCTAGTTATTTTGAAATATATAGTATGTTATTGTTAATTATAGTCACCTTATTGTTGCTATCAAACACAGAAACTTCTTTCTTCTATCAACTGTAGGTTTGTACCCATTTACCAACCTTCTTCATCCCCTCTCACCTTGATCTCTTGCCCAGGACACACACCCTTCATAGCTCCTGGAACCTGTGAAAGATCTAATTCAGTAATGATCACAGACCTAAATAGTTCGTAGTTTCAAAGCAGAATTTACATGGACTGAATTTGACTTGTGAACTTTGAAATCCTGAGAAATAGGTCAGATGGTTGTTCTGTGCCATTTTCAAAACCAAATCATTTCGCAAGATCCTGATGTCTGCCATCCTTTTTAAATCATGTTTTACATAGTATTTTTTTAAAAAAACTATTTTTCAGAAGACAGTGCTTTTCTCCTTTTTAAAAAATCTTAATCATAGTAATTTCCCAATAAGAAAGCAAAGGTGGTAAGGAATACTTTTTCCTAAGGAAAAAATATTTTATAATTGTTTTCAACATTTTTTTGTGTTAGACATTTTTCATAATAAAAAGCTGAAGGAATTTTACAGCAAATACCCACCACCTTCAGTCTTCAGTTGACATTTTACTGTAATGCTGTATCAAATATCTATCATTATATTCATCAATCTAAATTTTTTGTTACATTTCAGAGTAAGTTGCAGACATACCCAGATCCTTAAGCATTCATATCATTAGCTAAGCTTTAATATTTTGTTTGCAGTTTTTTTCTCTTTTGAGGTAAAATTTGTATACAGTGTAATGCACAAATCTTAGATGTGCTGTTTATGTGTTCCAACAAATACGCATTACTATACAACCAAAACCCATATTAAAATATAAAATATTACCACCACTGCAGAAAGTTTTCACATGCCTCTTCTCAGTAAATCCTCTGCTTACTACCCCAGAGGGTCTATTCTTTTGTTTTTTATTCCCCGCTATGAATTAGTTTTGTGTGTCCTAAAGCTTTTTATAAAAGTAATCATGTTGTCTGTGTTTGTTTGTTTAAGGCTTCTTTCACAAAGCATAACATATTTGAGGTCCATCCATGTTGCTGCTTGTATTAGAAACCTGTTCTTCTTTGTTGATGAGTAGTATTTCTGAGTAGTGTATGCCAGGCCTTTTCCCAGAGTGGTCATACCAGTTCACATTCCTACGAACAGTGTATGTGAGTTCTGGTTGCTCCACATTCTGACCCACATTTAGTGGTGTCAGTCATTTTAACTTTAGTCATCCTGGTAGGTGTATAGTAGCATTTCTGTATGGTTTTAATATGCATTTTCCTGATGATTAGTGATGTTGAATAACTTTACAATTGCATATTGGCTGTTCTGGCATCTTCCTTTGTGAGGTATTTTCTAAACAGTGTTGATTTCCTGGGTAGATGGTACATGTTATAGACATATTAAGACTAATTCTTAAAGTGTTCTGTCAGGAAACTGTCTACTTATTGATACCTGAAAATAGTGGACAATAAAAAAAATTGATATAATTTCAAGCCTGTTGTACATGTCTTTAGAAATAGTTGATTTTAGCTATTATTTCTTTGTTAGTTTGTTCTCACACTGCTATGAAGGAATACCCAAGACTCGGTAATTTATAAAGGAGAGAGGTTTAATTGACTCACAGTTCTGCAGGGCTAGGGAGGCCTCGGGAAATTTAGAATCATAGTGGAAGGGGAAGCAAACACGTCCTTCTTCACATGGTGGCAGGAAGGAGAAGTGCCAAGCAAACCCTTATAAAACCGTCAGATCTCGTGAGAACTCACTAGCATGAGAACAGCATGGAAGTGACCACCCCCATGATTCAGTTACCTCCCACAGGGTCTCTCCCACAACAAGTGGGGATTATGGGAACTATAAGTCAAGATGAGATTTGGGTAGGGACACAGCCAAACCATATCGGCTTCTATTTTGATTATTTTGGGATTTGAACATTTTCCCCATGTAACCATTTGAAATTCTCTTGAAGAAGCAAAAGAACAATCTCATGTGCTGTGAAATGTCTGTTATTTACAAATGGATTCTAAATATTTTTGTCTACATAAACTACTGGTTCAGAATATGTGTGCCTATAGTAAATAATTGAATTTGCCTATTGTATTAGTCAGGGTTATCCAAAGAAACAGAGCCAATAGGAAGCGTAAGTTTTCCATATAAATAAATAAATAAATAAATAACTAAATAAATACATGTATGTGTGGTGTTATGAAATATGTATACATATATTGGTTTTCATCCCCAGTTCCTGGCGCATATCTCCCATAGCCTTTGTTACAGTCTTCTCTTATATGTTGGGTATGTTAGGCCTCAGGGGCAGGCCTCAGGAAACAGAATCTCTCTGATCTCCTGCCCTCCTTTCACCTGCCCCAAGGCTCTAATCTTCCCCAGCCTTTCTGATGGTAGGTTTTAGGACCCTTCCCAAAGAGGGGCCCACCTCATATACTGGAGGAAAGAATACTGACATCATGAAGCTTTCATAAAAACTCAGGGGGAGTGGGTTCAGAGAGCTTCTGGATAGCTGAAAACATGGAGGCTCCTAGAGGGTGGTACCCCAGGGAGGACATGGAAGCTCTGCACCCCTTTCCCCCTACCTCACCCTACACATTTCCTCATTGTATCAATGTCCTTTATATTAAACCAGCAAATGTTAAGAAAGTGTTTCTCTGAGTTCTGTGAGCCACTCCAGCAAATTAATTGAACCAGAGAGGGAGTCCTGGGAACCTCCACTTGAAACACATTGGTCAGAGGTTCTGGAGGACTAGGCTTGTAACTGGTTGGGGGTGGGAGGAATTCTGGGGAGTGAGCCCTCATCCTGTGCAATCTAATGCTGTCTGCAGGTAGATAGTGTTGGAATTGAATTGGAGAATACCCAGCTGGTGTCCACTGCTAGGTGTGTGGGGGGAAAACTCCCACATAATTTGGTCACAGAAGCCTTCTTCTGTGTTGATGATTGTGGTGGTGTGAGAGTAGAAAAAAAATGCAGCTTGAGAGGGTGTTTTTGAAACTCTGTGTGTATGTTTAGAGAAAGAGAGAAGAGACTTTTATTATGAAGTATTGGTTCACGTGATTATGGAGGCTGAGAAGTCCCATGTTCTGCTGTTTCTGGAGACCTGAGAAAGCCAGCAATATAGTTTGAAGGCCTGAGAGCTGGAGAATCAGTGGTTTAAATTCTGCTGTGAGTCTGAAGGCCTGAGAACCAGGAGTGCTGAGGGTAGGAGAAGATCATTGTCCCAACTGGAACAGGCAGAAAACAATTTCAACCTTTTTGTTTCTCGTTGGATTGGATGATGCCAACACACATTGAGTGCCATCTGCTCTAACTCAGTCCACCGATCCAAATGCTTTTCTCTTCTGGAAACACCCTCACAGAGAGGCACAGAAATAGTGAGTAACCAGATATCTAGGCATGTCATGGCCCAGTCAAGTTGACACATAAAATTTACCGTCACACATAGTATACTTGTCTTCATCTAATTACAAATAGTTTAAAAATCTAATTACAAAATCTAATCACTGCATTGGCAAAACACCATTTCTCCCCAAAACCCTGGAGAAATCTTCCCATGCTTATGAGGTGTAAATTATTTGTGAAGCATTGGCCCTGCCTGAAGTCTGGGTCAAAGGGAACTACAGATATAGAGCATATCACACTAGTGTGTTAAAGTGAAAAAATAATGTAAGCAAGTTATATTGGCGAAAGTCATTATTGTCAGCCCCTTATTCTGGGATTGTAATGGTTGATTTCCAATGATTATGTAATATAATTATACTTTAAATGTAAATAATGCTTTATATTATTGAGGGTCTAAAGAGATTTAATAGATAAACTGCACATTACAATACCTGACTTACATCTGACACTGAACAAAATTTCGTTCTCTTTTCTCTTGTAAAACCCTATATAGAGGTATTGTTATTAGTCCACTGATTGATAAAGCTTCTGAAAGCCTCCAAGTTATATTTTCCTCTTTAAACCCTGTCAAAAATAGTTGTTGCATTTTAAAATACTACAAGAGTTAGGGTAGTAGAATTATGAGGCATTTTGACTTGCCAGGAAATTTAATTATAGTAGAAATAATATCAAGCAATTTTTATTTTATTTCCAAGATATAATTTATACTATGTCACATTTACATTATATAGATATACCTGACAAAATTTTTAAATATCTTTCATATTAACAAGAAAGTATTTTCACATATATTAGGTCTTATGTCCTTTTAAGGAAAATTGATTTCCCCAAGATCACAAAACACATTTGGAAGCAAAGCCCAGATTAAAAGCTCAGGACTTCTGATTCCTAGTCTAGTATTCTTTAAAAAAAAAAATTTGTAATAGTTGGTGTATATATTTATCGGGTACATGAGATATTTTGATGCTGGCATACAATGCTTAATAATCACATCAGAGTAAATGGGGTATCCATCACCCAAGCATTTATCCTTTGTGTTACAAACAGTCCAGTTATTCTCTCTTATTTAAAAATGTACAATAAATTATTGTTGACCATAGTCACCTTGTTGCACCATCAAATACTAGATCTTATTAATTCTAATTATATTTTTGTGCTCATTAACCATCACCACCCACCCACTACCTTTCCCAGCCTCTGGTAACCATCATTGTACTCTCTATCTCCATGAGTTCAGTTGTTTTCATTTTTAGCTCCCACAAATAAATGAGAACATCTGAAGCTTGTCTTCTGTGCCTGGCTTATTTCACTTAACATAATGACCACCAGTTCCATTATCTGATACGAGCATAGCTAGTCCTGCTCACTTTCAGTTTCTGTTGGTGTGAAATATCTTTTTCTACCCTTTTACTTTTGGTCTATGTCTTTACAGGTGAGTTTATTGCAAGCAGCATATAGTTGAATGATGTTTTTAAAATTCATTCCACCAATCTATATCTTTTAAGTGGAGCTCTTAATCCATTTATGTTCAGCATTAACATTGATATGTGAGGTTTTGATCCTGTTACATTGTGAATTGTTTTCTAGTTGTTTTATAAATTTATTGTTTCTTCTTCTTTGTCTGTCTTTTGGCTTGACGGAATTCTGTTGTGTTGCCATTTGATTCCTTTCTTTTTCTTTTTTTGTGAGTTTGTTTTATAAAATCTTTGACTTTTTTTTTTGTTTTAACTTATGTTGTCACGGTGGTGAATGTCAACCTTTCATTACCACGTTTAGGTCTCCTTTGAGCATTTCTTATAGGGCTGGTTTGGTGGTGATAAATTTTCTCAGGGAAAGACTTTTTCTGGGAAAGAATTTCTCCATTTATGAATCTTAATCTTGTTGGATATAAAATTCTTTGCTGATGTTTGGTGGTGGTGGTGGTGATACTGATGGTGGTGGTGGTGGTGGTGGTGGTTTTCCTTACTGCACTTTGAAAATGCCAGCTCATTCTCTTCTGGTGTATAAGGATTCTACTGAGAAGTCCACTGTTAGTCTGATGGGGTTTTCTTTATAGGTAACTAGATGTTTTTTTTCTTGCTAATTTTAAAATTCTTTCTTTTACTTTGACTTTAGACAGTCTGATTATAATATGCTGTGGTGCATATTCCAAGTCCTTTTTGGAATGTATTTTCCTCAGGATCTCTAGGCCTCCTCTATCTGAATGTCTAAATCTCTTACTAGACTTGGGAAGTTTTCATCAGTTGTTTCCTTAAATAGGTTTTCTAAACTTTTTGATTTTTCTTCCCCCTCAGGAATACCCATAATTCAAAAGTCCAGTCACTTTATGTAGTCACAAACATCTTGAAGTCTTTGTTCTTTTTTATTCTTTTTAAGTTTTTGTCTGACTGGATTATTTCAAAAGACCTGTCTTAAAGTTCTGAGATTCTTTCTTCTGTTCAGGCTTGTCTATTGTTGAAGCTTTCAAATGTATTTTATAATTCCTTCAATGAATTGTTCAGTTCTAGAATTTGTTTGAAGATATCTATCTCAATAAATTTCTCATTGATATCCTAAATAGATGTTCTGACTTCTTTGTACTGGTTTTCAGATTTCTCTTGCAATCTCATTGAGCTTCTTTAAAATCAGTATTTTTAATTCTTTATCTAGAAGTTCAAGGATTTATTTTTGGTTAGGACCTATTGCTGGAGAATTATTGTGTTCCTTTGAGTGTGTCATAATATGTTGCTTTTTCATACTTCCTATATCTTTACATTGGTTTCTGTGCATCTGGAGTAACAGTCACTACTTCTTATTTTTGAATTTGCTTTCATTGAGTAGGGAGACTTTTTATTGAAGATATGTCTATAATGTTGATTGGATAGGGCGTTTTGGCTTTCCTTCTGGGTATGTGCAGTGGCTTTAAGGATTCTGTGTGATTTCCTTGGCTACAGATAGCCTTAGTGTTAAATCTGTGAATTTTTCTGTGTTAGTGTGCAGTTATTGGTGGAGTCTGTGATGAGATTTTGCTGGGGACTGGAATGCCTGATGGGTCCTTCAGTGGTAGTGGTGGTGGGCTAAGTATGTCTATCATTGTGACCTGGTACATGGTATATGCTGGCACCCGTGTTGGTAGTTCCAGGTAGGCCAATTCTTTGGCCCCTGGGTGGCTCTCTCAAATGCCTGTTGTAGTAAAGGTAGACCATGCAGGTGAGCAGGCTCTTGACTTACTGGGAAGCCAGGGTGGTATGGGCAATGGGGATAGCAGTAGTAGTGAGAAGCTCTTCTCATTCACAAGTGTTGTGCCCTTGTTTTATCAGTTGTTGCAATGGGCTGTGCATGTCAGCCTCCAGGCCAGTAGGTGGCACTTGCAGGTAACAGCCAGCTGCCTTGTCAATAGTAGGTTTTATGCCTAACCTCTGTTTCTGAGGACAAGTGCTTGCACAGGTGTCCCAGATGGTGGATTGAGTTGCAGAATTCTCAGGAACCTGGATCCCCCTAACCTCCACTCCCCTCTGCGGAGTGGGGGCCAAGCTGAGTGGAGCTGGAGCAGGCAAGCTTGTACTCAGGCCTCCCAATGGTGGGTGCATCTGCCTTCCTTGATGGGGATGGTAGGGCAGTTCTCAGGCCCCTGGTGAAATTCTTGGGTGAGGGATGACTGTTGCTATGCCAAAGTCTTAACATGGGCATGGAGAGGCAGTCCCAGCTGCTACAGATGTGGCTTGTGTAAGTGGGACTTACTTCCTTCTCATGCCCCAGTCCTGGCAGAGTTCCCTCCCGCTCCTAACTGTGGCAGCAGATCAGCCTGTTCAGTTATGGCAATGTTCTGCAACTCAGTCCAGGGCCTTAGGAGATACAACCCAGCTTAATCCCAAGCCTCCATGGCAGCTCTCCTCCTGCTCAGGTCCCAAGCAGGTAGGGGGATACCCCAGTTTCAGTATCAGCTGCCCATACCAGTTTCTCAGTTGTGGTTGCAGGAGTCCAGACTCCTGCTTGAGTCCCAGTTCTTCAAGCCCCAGCCCGAATTTCTGACACCAAAGCCTGGCACTGCCACTTGTTCCCAGGACCACTCACAGCTTGTTAAGAGCTGGGATTGAGAATGGCCTCTTACTGTAGCTGCCTATATCTGATGGAATGTATGGGGCATCCCTGGAGCAGTTCCTTGTCTGGTCACTCCCCAGGTGAGATCCAGGATTCAGGAAGGTCAAGGTGCTCTCCTACAGCCTGGATTGTACAATTCCCCTGTGGAAAATGGACTGCAGAAACACACTCACTCACCCTCTTCCCTATTGGGGATACATTTCCGATTTTCAGCCAGTCCTGGCCACATGGGTTACCTGTTTTCCTTCTCCTTCTCAGATGCTGAAGTTTCCTTTTGCTTTTCTCTTGAACTCCCATACTCCCTCTTGGATAATATATTTAAAGTGTGATTGTCTACACACTATTTTGGTTCTTCTAAGTGGATGAGATATGCTGGAAATGCTTCTAGTCAGCCATCTTGGAGAGAAACTTGAAATTTCTGAAGTTCTGTAGATGTTATCCTAAACTCTGTTTTATTGAAAACTTTATCAATTCCTACGTTAATACTATACTGTTTCCGTTGTTGATATTTTGTTAGAAGGATCCCTTCTCATTGTTCTTTTCAAAAAAAAAATTGTTTTTGACCAAATGTGGTGGCTCACACCTGTAATTCCAGCATTCTGGGAGGCTGAGACAAGAGGATCGCTTGAGGTCAGGAGTTTGAGACTAGCCTGGCCAATATAGTGAAACCCCATCTCTACTAAAAATACAAAAATTAGCTGGGTTGGTAGTGCATGCCTGTAGTTCCAGCTACTCCTGAGGCTGAGACAGGAGAATTGCTTGGACTCAGGAGGCGGAGGTTGCAGTGAGCCGAGATCGTCCCACTGCACTCCAGCCTGGGAGAAAGAGTGAGACTCTTTTTTTTTTTTTTTTTTTTTTTTTTACAATTTTTTCTTCTAGATGGCCTGCAGATTCAGCTTGTTAAATTTGATAAAATTTCTGTTGGGATATTAAATGGCATTTCGTTGACTTTACAGATTCATTTCAAAAGAATTGTGATTGATATATTTACAGAATTAAGTCTTTGTAGCCAGGTGTGTGTATATCTTCATTATTATTATTATTATTATATTATTATTACCATTTTTTTGAGACAGGATCTCACTCTGTTGCCCAGACTGGAGTGCAGTGTGTGGTCATGGCTCACTGCAGCCTTGACTTCTGGGCTCAAGCAGTCCTCCTGTTTCAGCCTCCTGTGTAACTGGGACCACTACGACACCCAGCTAATTTTTGTATTTTTTTGTAGAGATGGCGATCTCACTTTGTTACCCAGGCTGGTCTTGAAATCCTAGCCTCAAGCATTCCTTCTGCCTTGTCCTTCCAAAATTCTGGGATTACAGTCATGAGCCATCACACCTGTCCTCACTTTTATTTTTAATTAAATATTTTTAATAGATAACATATGAAGATGTTCTAGAAAGGATATATAGTGAAATATTACTGCTATGTCCCAGCCCTCCTCCACAGAAGCAACCATTATCATTATTTTTTTCTTATCCTTCTAGAGATATTCTATGCCTGTTCAAGCAAAGAAGTGTGTAAAAATAGCATAATAGATGTAACAAGCAATCTTAGAGATTGTCATCATCAGGAGCAGATCCAGCTTTTTTGAGGTCTGCAGTGAAAACTACTTTGGAGGCCTTGTTTAAGACAGTGAGTAGTGAGGTGTGGTAATACACACCTGTAATCCTAGCTATTCAGGAAGCTGAGGCAGAAGGGTTGCTTGAGCCCCGGAGTTTGAGTTCTGCCTGGGCAACTATAGCAAGATTCTGTCTCAAAAATTTTTAAAAAAAGACAGTGAATACCAAACTATGTACAAAATGAGTAGTTATTGAGAACAAGAAAAGAAAGCACAATAAACTAGTTTTTCAAAGCTGATAAACACTACAAACGTTACCAAAACCCAGAAAAAAACAACACTTTAAAAATATTACCTTATACACTTATGTGTTGTAATATTTGTTTTTGCTGCATTTTGTTTCATTGTCTCCTCATATGTCAGTGATTTTGTAAGTCATTTTCTATGAAAATAGAAAGCTAATTTGGTCTTTTCCTCCAGTGTTTAAGATATAGTCATTTGAATATGACTCCACACCTTTGTGTCTTGGTGTTGGGTCCTGTTAGTACAGTGGGCAGAAGGAGTATTCCTGGAAGTCTTCCTATACTGAGACAGTTTAGGTTTACACAAAAGTTTTGGCAAAAACCACATAAATATATCCCACTAAACCCACTAATGGTATATGTAGCTCAATTTCCTCTTGACTTCTCTTAAGTACAAAAATGACTTCAGCCACTCCACCATGACCTGGCATAAGGGCAAGTCAGCATGGAAGCAGCAGCAGTCTTGATGGACTGTGGTTAAAATAGCTTACTATTTGGTGGTTCCTAATCTTTTACTGCTTCAGTATTCAGGGAATATCTTTATGTCTTTATGCAAATGTATGAGTGTTTCTGATAGATGAATCTCTTGAGGTGAAATTGCTGTGTCAAAGAGTTTATACAATTTAGATTTTTATGGATATTACTAAATCACCCTATAAAAGATTGTATCAATTTATATCATCACCAATATATATATAAGACTGTCCGTTTCTCATACTCTTGTTATTTGCATATTACTTACATGAGTGAGGTTCAACATCTTTTCTCATGTATTAGGAAATTCTGTGTATTTTCATTTTGTGCACTGTCTATATCTTTTACTCAGTTTTTATTGGTAATTTTTTTCTTATTAATTTGTTGGAACTTGTATATATTAGGGAAATTAGTTCTGTTATCTATTTTCCCCCGTTCATTGTCTTTTTACTTCATGATAGTTTTTAATTATGTATACTTTTTATTTTTTATGTAGTCCTCTTGAATATACAAAAACCCAAAAACACCAAACTGTTGTTTTTCCTATTCTCGACTTTCTACTCAACGCAGAAAACCTCTGTGATCCCAGAATGTGGGGGTTATTTCCCCACACACCAAGCAGTACTTCAGTGGACACCAGCTGTATGTCCTATAATTCAGTTCAGTTCTGACACTACCTACGTTTCTATTTTTCTTTTTTATTTTATTTTATTTTATTATTATTATACTTTAAGTTTTAGGGTACATGTGCACAATGTACAGGTTAGTTACATATGTATACATGTGCCATGCTGGTGTGCTGCACCCATTAACTCGTCATTTAGCATTAGGTATATCTCCTAATGCTATCCCTCCCCCCTCCCCCCACCCCACAACAGTCCCCAGAGTGTGATGTTCCCCTTCCTGTGTCCATGTGTTCTCATTGTTCAATTCCCAAAACTTTAAAAACTTTAAAAACTAATTTAAAGTTCATATGGAACCTACCTTTCTATTTTTCTAATAGAAACAGTACTACTTACTAAATACTGAGTTTATTTCATATGTATATTCTTGCCTCCTCACCATTTCCATGTAGAGATATGGCACTGGAGAGAGTGTCATATCTCACAGGTTGAGAGCTCAGGACCACCAGACTACCATCTCTCTTCAGGTGGTAGTCCCAAGTCTGGGCCTCCAGAACTTCTGACTGACTAGCTACAGATTGGCGTTCCCATGATCCCCTTGTTGGGTTTTATTAATTTGCTAGAGTGGCTCACAGGGCTCAGGGAAATGCTTACTTAAATTTAGCCGTTTATTATAAAGGATATTACAAAGTGTTAAACAGCATAGGGCAAGGTACATGGGAAGGGGCATGGACTTTCCATGTCCTCTCTGGGAACCACCCTTTGGGAACCTGCATGAGTTCAGCTACCTAGAAGCTCTTCCGAACCCTGTCCTTATAAGTTTCTATGGAGGTTTCATTATGTAGGCATGATTGATTACATCATTGGCCACTGGTGATCAATTGAACCTTGAGCTCATCTCTTCTGGAGTTTGGGGAATGGAGCTGAAAATTCCAACCCTCTCATGTTTGGTTCCACTGTTAGTTAGCCCTCATCTGGAAGCTATCAAGTACACCATCAAGACTTGTCTTATTATAGGACAACAGTTGCTCCTATCACCCAGGAAATTCCAAGAGATTTAGGGGCTCTGTGTCAGGAAACGAGGATGAAGTCCAAAGACAGATTTCACAGTATCACAAGCCAATATGTTTAAATTTTCTTTTGTGACTTCTGAGTTTGTGTCATACTTAGTCCTCCCTCCAAGATTATATTTTTTAAAAATCTCATGCCTTCTTCTAGTGCTTTTATGGTAGTGTTTGGTTTTAATCATTAAATTTTTGATACATATGGAATTTACTTTGGTGTAAGAAATGAAATACAAATCCAACATTATTCTTTCCAAGTGATTACAGTTTCTAAGATTTTTTATTGAGTTATGTATCTTTTCCCTGATTTAATGTGTCACTTCAATCGTATGAGAATTTTCGTACGTATTTGCATTTATAGTTGTGCCTCCATTTTTTTTATTTGAATAGAAACAGTGCTACTTATTAAAATACCGAGGTTATTTCATGTGTACATTCTTGTCTCCCCACCATTTCCATGTCTGACCACTGCTACTACTATGTCCTATCATAACATTCCATATATGCTTAAATCCAAGCAAAGGGTGGATTTCCATCTTTAAAAACTAAACAGGCATTTTGGACAACACATTCTTGGCAGTGGAACTTGGACAACATTTATCAAACATATTAGGGAAAGTTCTCACTCTACATTATAAAAAGGACAACTGTATATCAACTGTTACATAAGTGAAATAAGATGGAAACATTTTTAAAACTGCTTAAACTATTTTCTTAAAGAGACTTTCTCCACTGCCAGAGATCTTGAATCACCTCCTGGTCAGTCTTCCAGAAGCAATTCTTTATATAATTGACGAACTTGGCTTCCACTTTGGGAAGAAAACCAGCTTTTTCTGTACTTGCTTGCCGTTTTGCTTTAATGTCTTCTACAGAACTAGGTTCTCTTGGTGTTTTAGGAAGTTTGGTTTTTTTCCTCCTGTTTTTTGAAGGATTCTTGATCTTGGTGTTGATGGTTTTGAATCTTTTCCATTTTGGTTTGATTTTTGTGCATTTTTGGCTGGAGTGTCTCATATAGATTTCTTCACTGGAGCTTATTCTTGTCTCCTCTTCCTCTCCACAACCCGGGTAACCTTGCTACCACCTCCAGGGGCAGATCACTTTCCAAATGTACCTAAGAGTTTCATGTCCTCCTCTTCTTGATCTTCTAAGCCTCTCCACCTTCCGCCCCATCTACTAAGTGCTGTTACCTGATATGCACAGGCCCTGAACCATACTTCAACCAGCTATATATGTGGCTACATGTATACTAATATGCAGTATTATTAAGAGAGAAATACAAGTTGCAGAAAATTAGTTATTGGTAGACTCAGTCTGTATTTTGTTTTATTTTTTAGAGATGGGGGTCTTGATAAGTTGCCCAAATTGGAGTGCAATTTTAGAGATGGGGGTCTTGATTAAGTTGCCCAAATTGGAGTGCAGTGGTCTAATCATAATTCACAGCAGCTTCGAACTCCTGGGCTCAAGCAGTCTCCTGCCTTTGCCTCCTGAGTGACAAACTGAAACTGTAGGCATGTTCCACATGCCTACAGTTTTTTTTTGTTTTTTTTTGTTTTTTTCTGTTTTTGTAGAGATAGGGGTCTCACTATGTTGGCCTAGACTCCAGTCTATATTTTTAAAACAAGAAAAACAAGTGTGTGTGTATATGTGATGTGTTTTAAATACATAGAAAAATGTTTGGACAGTTCACACACCAAAAATATGAATAGTATTTCTCTCTAAGGAGGGTACTGGTGTTGACAGGTAGTTTGAAGCTTGATAAAGAGGAGGCTTTTATGTTTTCTGTGTTCTCTACGCCTTTTATACTGAGTACTTTTCACCTTCTTAAATTTGAAAATGATAAAAAGGAAAGTAGAGAGATGGAGAAAATAAAGCAAACAATAGTGTCAGTTAACAGAAAAATACCAACTGTAGAACAGTAGGGAGAATCAGAGAGCAGGTAAATTCAAACCATCCAGTAGTCAATTTTCTTAAATAGTCAACAAGCATGGTAAAAAATCAAATGGTACAAAAACATACATGGTACTGTTAAAGTCCCGCTAATGCACCACAATGTAGCAGTCTCTTGTGAGGTATCACCTGGAGTTCAGAGTTCTTTGTCTCAGTGATGAAGAGAATTAAGCGGCGTGGACACAAAGGGTGAGGTTGGAGCAAAAGTTGAATAAACGAAAGAAGAAAGCTCTCCACAGCAGAGAGGGGACCCAGAAGGGGGTTGCCGTTTTTACAGTTGAATGCAAAGGCTTTTTAAAAGAAACCAGTGAGGGCTGGACATCGCATTTACATAAGGTGCGAATTTCTGATAGCTCTACCCAGTCCTCCTAATGTGCATGCAGGCCGTTAGCTTGAGTTATTCCATATCGCTTTATTCCCCTTACTGCACATGTGTCAGGAGACGGGATTTTCCATTGTGGGCATGTCTGGGCAAGTCACCTGTGTAGCCTTTCTTATCTGTGTGGCTGTGGACATGTCTTAGGCAAACCTCCCTGTGCAAGTTCCCTTATCTGTGCCTGCAGCTTGATTTTTCAGGTTGTTCTGTTTGAAATAATTCCACTGAGGACCCACCCTAACTGCCTGCCTTACCGGTTTCTTCCTTTCTCCTCTCTCAGTACTGTGATACCACCCCCATACCTGCTATAGTGGCTTCTCTCTAAAAACAGAAAATAGCAAGTGTTGGTAAGGATATGGAGAAATTGGAAGCCTTTTGCACTTTTGGTACAGCGAAAAGTGTAGTCGCTGATAAAAAGTATTGTGGCTCCTTAAAAAATGAAAAACTAGAATTACCATTTGAACTAACAGTTCCTCTTCTGCGCATGTTACCAAGCTGAACTTCAGTCTGCCTACCCAGTGCAGCAAAGCGCTAAACACTGACATTGGGATTGCAGCAAGAGAAATGGAGATGTTTATTGCAGGGCACCAAACAAGGAGAATCGTATAACTCATGCTAAAGACCTGAACTCTCCAATGGCTTGCAAGCAAGGGTTTATAAAGGCAGGGGGAAATTTCAGGAAAGTAGAAGTTATAGGCGAAATCATAAGGCAATACATGGAGGTTATACATTGGTTTGGCCTAAAAAGGTGGGAAATCTTGAAGTGTGGTTTACAGGTTGTAGGTAGATGTTCTGATTTGCAGTTCATTAAGGAAGAGAAGTTTTGTTTTAAAATTTGGGGGTCAGCAGAAAAGAATATTAGCTCTGGCTCATGGGTGTGACTTCTCTCAAGTCCCTCAGGAAGAACTTTAGGACAAAGATATTCAGTCCTCAGTTCCCCCTTACCTGAGGTCTACATGCCAACAGATCCATTTGGTGGGGTCCAGGTTTCTGAAAAACAACCCAGGGACATGTGTCCATCAGTGATAGACTGGATTAAGAAAATGTGGCACATATACACCATGGAATACTATGCAGCCATAAAAAAGGATGAGTTCATGTCCTTTGTAGGCACATGGATGAAGCTAGAAACCATCATTCTCAGCAAACTATCGCAAGGACAAAAAACCAAACACTGCATGTTCTCACTCATAGGTGGGAATTGAACAATGAGAACACTTGGACACAGGAAGGGGAACATCACACACCAGGGCCTGTCATGGGGTGAGGGGAGCAGGGAGGGATAGCATTAGGAGATATACCTAATGTAAATGACGAGTTAATGGGTGCAGCACACCAGCATGGCACATGTATACATATGTAACAAACCTGTACATTGTGCACATGTACCCTAGAACTTAAAGTATAATTAAAAAAAAAAAGATGTTACCTTTAGTTTCTATAGGGAACCAAACAGCCCATGACTCTAACTTCCTTGGCTATTGTTTTAAGGTGCTATTACCCTCTTGCTTATCAAGTTGTTCATTTGCTTCTCAGGGCCAGCTAGGTGCCTGGAACTTCTCTTGAAGGAACTCAAGATTTTCCTTTATTTCCATGCTGGGGGCAGGGGAGGCCCATAGGCCCCTCAAGGGGTTCCTGCTCCATCTGAGGTACATGTTCAAAAGAATTGAAAGTAGGGTCTCAAAAATATATTTCTACACCCACATTCACAGCTGCATTATTCACAATAACTGAAACATGGGAACAACCCAAGTATATGATGATGAATGAATGGATGTTAGATGTTGTGTATACATACAATATTGAGACATCAAGCAAAGATTAAGTGTGTTTAACCTTGTTAAAGAAGTAGAGCCTATATTTAATAAAGGTTTTTGTGAATTTTTCAAAATAAAAATTGATATATAGAATACAGTTTTTCAAAGTTAAGAGCTTTAGACCTTAAGACCCAAAGTTTGAGGAACATTGCATTAGAATTAAATCATGCGATCACAGAGCTAACATGTAAACATGAGCACAAATGTTGGTGCTGAAATTTCATGTTCATGAAAATTTTACATCATCATAAACATTTAAAAGCAAAATTTAAAATTCATGCAGAAAGTCAGACACTCAAGAGTGGACTTGGGAGAAACAATGATACAAAACATTGAATCCTTAAGAAACTTGAGAATCCTTGAAAAAAATTCTACTAATATGCATTGAGCACCTATTTTGGTTTAGGCCACTGGGATTTCGATAGTAAATAGGGCAGTCAAGGGCTAGAAACAGGGAAGAGTGAGGGACTGTGTGTCAGGAAATGCTTCTTTAAGGAAGTTTTTTGTTTTGTTTTGTTTTTTTTGAGATGGAGTCTCCCTCTGGTGCCCAGGCTGAAGTGTAGTGGCACAGTCTCGGCTCACTGCAACCTCTGCCTCCCAGTTGATTCTCCTGCCTCATCCTCCCAAGTAGCTGGAATTACAGGCATGCACCACAGCGTCCAGCTGATTTTTGTATTTTTAGTAGAGATGGGGGTCTCACCATGTTGGCTGGGTTGGTCTCGAACTCCTGACCTCCAGTGATCCACCTGACTTGGCCTCCCAAAGTGCTAGGATTACAGGCATGAGCCACCGCACTGGCCGAGAAATACTTGTAATTAGGATCAGATGGATGAGTACCTGTTAGCTAAATTGAGGGCTAGGGTAAGGAAAAGACAGTGAGACTAGGGGCAGGATTGGAATGAAAGGAGAGAAATATAATTTCATAGTCAAGTGGAAACATTGTTATAATATTACTTCACAGTTATGATGTCACCTATTTCTCCTGGAGAAGCCTATTCACCTTCATTGGAATGGGAAGCTTTCTCAAGAAATGTCAGAGGATTCAAATATATTCTTGCTTTGTTAGTTGAGTCAGTACCAATAGTAGACTTGTGATTAGACTGTCAAACAAAATCCCTGAAGGGATTTCACACTGTTAGATGCTTGGTTTTTATTTGTTTTTATTTGTTGGGGTTTTTTTTTTTTTTAAACGGCATAGATGTAAATTTGTGAATTACAGAAAAGAAGCAGTTTTAACATAAAATGGACAAAATTGATTTCTTTCTCTGCTTACAGAGCTTAATAAGAATTTCAGTCCATAAGCCTTTCAGATGAAACAATAGAAACTCCAACAATTCAGGGCTAATGTAAATGAAAACGGTTATCTTCCAAATCACAGCATAATAAAGAAACCTTGAATCATTGGTGTTGGCCCTATATTGTTTTCTATTTGAATTAAATGGCAATTTTCAGCATTATGTAACAGTGATGGAATTAAGTGATGTTTCTAGTAAAAGAATTTTGCAAGTATATTTTAGTATTAAATTCCACTTGTACATTTAGCAATTAAAATTATTCTTGAAATGATGATGGCATTTGAAGGGATAGGGAGCTGTCAAAGAGAATTTGAAGCTTAATTATCTCTTTGGTAACAAAATGCATAATCTTCCATTACAACACTTATTTTCTTATGGTAATTGACTCATTTGTTCTCTGGTTATCAATTTAACTTCCCAACCACAAACATCTGCTCTTACAATTGTGTTTAATTGGTGTGATACTATCTACAGAGTAGTTAAAATCCAGAGAACATTTTAAGGGCATTATTTTATAATTCATGAAAGGGAAAGTAATGATTAATTGAACATTGCTTATGACGATTTTTTCTAATAGTCTGTGAAAGTCTGTTTACTAAAAATGCATACTGAAATTATCCGCTCCCCCATCCTCTTTTTTTTTTTTTTTTGGAAGAGGCTTTTGCTGTGTTTTCCAGAGTAATTACTTACTCTGCCTTAGGGGGAGCCTCAGTTCTTTCAGTTCTTTCGACTCAAGGAATATGTTAATTCCTTGGAACATGGTACCTTAGTAGTTAAGAGTATAGGCTTTGAAGGTAGAAAAAAATTAGTACGCTATCATTTATAATCTAAATAAGAGGAGTGGGGACAAATTGTGGGTGTGGGTATGTGCTTATAATTTTCATAATGGAATAATAAACCATAAATTTACCAGTAGGGTAAAGGAGGTAATAGGATGAGAGAAACAGGGTTAGAAGGTAGGTAGGTTTGTTTGAATATACCTTGTCTTTATAGATTTAAAAATTTACAAAGTAGTTCCTGAAAATGGAAAGTAAAATGAAACAGGTGACTCCAAAGGTATATCCAGTTGGTAATATAGCCTCACAGAAAGTTACAATTCTAATTAAATTCTAAGTATATGGAATTATAACTCCATGTAAATTTAAAATTGTAATTGGACTATAATGTACCTAGTGGGATTTACTGTAAGGACACAACTGCAAAAAATCTCTGGTTGTTTTTTTTTATCATATTGTTGGTACAAATGTTTATTCTGAGACTATGGGTGTAGGATAAAGTAAATGAGTAATTATGTTAGTGTCATTGAGAACAGATTTTTAGCTTGAGATACAGATGTAAAATTAAGAAGATTCAGCTAAAACCTACAGTCTTAGACTTAATTGAAAATATCAGTAGGAAATCATGATGAAGTTTATATTTAAAAAATACAGAATTGCTGACTTTATCCACAAAAATGGCCTCAGAGCAATGATCATAAACTGAAGTCCAACAGAGTCATGTGAAAAAGGACTCAGGAGCTTTCACTGTGTTCAGGTTTCCTCCATTGGTCAAATATGGGATAGTTTAAGAATCAAAAGAATAATAACCTCAGTGAATTGAAACAAACTAAATATATCTTAAACTAAAGGCTCTTAATACTTAAATGAAAAATCCTCAGCAATTACCTTTGTGAGAGGATGTTAGTAAACCAGCTCACTGTTTTGAAAACGTAAGTGAAGGGAAAAAAATCAAGCATTTATTCTTCCCTTTTCGAAGTACTGTACTTTAGGATAACCAAATAATTGTGGAGTTATCCTAATAATTGAGGGAATATAATAATAAGTAATATAAGGGATGTTTCTCTTTATAGAATGAGTGATAGAATAAGAGTATTACTAATTTGCACCGCCTGATGGGCAGTGATAACCAAAGGCTGTTAACATCAGCAAAAGAGAGATAGACACACATGATGAACCTCCTGATAGATGCACATGGAACTGCCTATGAAGTAGTCTCAGGGGGAAAAAAAAAAACTAGCCTGACTCCAATCAGGGTTCTACGTTTAACCGTGAGCTTTCAGAAAGAACATGTTAAATACCACTATGGCAACATAGTCAGCAAGACAGATTGCAGGGAAACCTTATATTACAAATGACTTGGTTTCTTAAACAAATTTCAAACAAAAGATAAAGAGGAATCTGTAGATGAAAAAAAAAAAAACTTAAACAGATTAACACCAGTGAATGCACCTTGTTTGCCCAATTTGAATAAAGTAGATCATTTTTAAGAACATAGAGGCCAGGCATAGTGGCTCACGCCTGTAAACCTAGCACTTTGGGAGGCTGAGGTAGGAGGATCGCTTGAGCCCAGGAGTTTGAGACTAGCCTGGGCAACATAGTGAGACCTCCTCTGTACAAAAAAATCAAAAAATTAGCTGGGTGTGGTGGTGTGTTCCTGTAGTCTCAGCTACTTGAGCGGCTGAGGCAGGAGGATTACTTGAGTCTGGGAAGTTGAGGCTGCAGTGAGCCATGATCACGCCACTGCACTCAATCTGGGCAACAGAGTGAGAACATTGGCCAGTTAGTGAAATGTGAATACCGACTGGGTAATAGGTGATATTAAGAAATTATTATTATTATTATTATTATTATTATTATTATTACTTGAGACAGAATCTTGTTCTGTCACCCAGGCTGGAGTGCCGTGGCACAATCCTGGCTCACTGCAACCTCCGCCTCCTGGGTTCAAGCGATTCTCCGGCCTAAGCCTCCTGAGTAGCTGGGACTACAGGCATGAGCCACCACGCCTGGCTAATTTTTGTATTTTTAATAGAGACGGGTTTTTGCCAAGTTGGCCAGGCTAGTCTTGAACTCCTGACCTCAGGTGATCACCCGCCTCGGCCCCACTAAGTGCCAGGATTACAGGCGTGAGCCACCATGCCCGGCCAATAAATTATGTTAGATACCGGTCTGATGATGATATCATGGTTATGTTTAGAAATTAGAGTTCTTTTTATGGCTGCATAGTATTCCATGGTGTATATATGCCACATTTTCTTAATCCAGTCTATCATTGTTGGACATTTGGGTTGGTTCCAAGTCTTTGCTATTGTGAATAGTGCCGCAGTAAACATACGTGTGCATGTGTCTTTATAGCAGCATGATTTATAGTCCTTTGGGTATATACCCAGTAATGGGATGGCTGGGTCAAATGGTATTTCTAGTTCTAGATCCCTGAGGAATCGCCACACTGACTTCCACAATGGTTGAACTAGTTTACAGTCCTACCAACCGTGTAAAAGTGTTCCTATTTCTCCACATCCTGTCCAGCACCTGTTGTTTCCTGACTTTTTAATGATCGCCGTTCTAACTGGTGTGAGATGGTATCTCATTGTGGTTTTGATTTGCATTTCTCTGATGGCCAGTAATGATGAGCATTTTTTCATGTGTCTTTTGGCTGCATAAATGTCTTCTTTTGAGAAGTGTCTGCTCATATCCTTTGCCCACTTTTTGATGGGGTTGTTTGTTTTTTTCTTGTAAATTTGTTGGAGTTCATTGCAGCCATAAAAGATGAGTTCATGTCCTTTGTAGGGACATGGATGAAATTGGAAATCATCATTCTCAGTAAACTATCACAAGGACAAAGAAGCAAACACCACATGTTCTCACTCATAGATGGGAATTGAACAATGAGAACACATGGACACAGGAAGGGGAACATCACACTCTGGGGACTGTTGTGGGGTGGGGGGAGGGGGGAGGGTTAGCATTAGGAGATATACCTAATGCTAAATGACGAGTTAATGGGTGCAGCACACCAGCATGGCACATGTATACATATGTAACTAACCTGCACATTGTGCATATGTACCCTAAAACTTTTAAGTATAATAATAATAATAAAAGAAATGAGAGTTCTTGGCTTATAGAGGTACTCAAATATTTATATATGAAATAGTGTAATACATGGAGTTTGCTTTCCAAATAATATGTGTGTAGGGTAGAGGTTGGGAATAGAATGGATTAAGGCATAGATGAATCAGTATTGACCATGACTTGATAATTGTTGAATCAACATAATAGGTACATGGGATTTATTCTCTTCTCTTAAATAAAGTTTTTTTAAAAGAATATAGATTTTGGAGTCAGACTGCCTGGGTTCAAAATCCAGATCTGTCACTGACTAAGCCTTATGCTATGGAGTTACTTAGCTTCTCTGTGTATTAGTGTCCTTGTCTATAAAATGGAAATAATATAATATTAACTGCATAATAGAATTGTTGTAGGAACTAAATGGTTATAAGTGGAAAGCACTTATGAATGTTAGCTTTGATGTGTTAATTATCACACATCAAAGATATATGTTAAAGTTATAAATCATTGGCTAAAGATCTTAGTGTACTTAGGAATAGTCTAGTTGAATTCCTTATTTAGTAACCCAGGGGTTTGAAACTCACATTTAGCAAAATGTCCAGTGGTAGAACCAGAACTCAACTTTATGTCTCTTTACTCCTAGTCTTTACAACTGCTTTACAGTAAATCATTATCAAAGAATATCCAAGAGTCAAAAGACAGAATTTTTACAAATTTAGTTAAATGATATAATGGCTTTTAATAGTAATTCATGAGTCAGGCAGCATCTCATCTAAAGAATAGATAAGCACTACACTGGGCAGGCAGAACAGTTAGTTTTTGCAGGGAAACTTGAGCAGGAACAAAGAAACAAAGTGGACTGGTTAACATTAGTTGCTTCAGATTACTTTCATTGTAAGGGTCAAAGCAGAGGGGACTTTCTTATGTTGGCCAAAACTGTCCCATTTGGGGATTTGACACACACACTCTCCTGATTTCTCAGAAGGTCAGATAGCTCCCCCTCCCCCTCCCCCTCTCCCTCCTCTTTCTTTGGTCTCCCTCTCCTTCTTTCTTCGGTCTCCCTCTGTTGCCGAGGCTGGACTGTACTGCCATGATCTCAGCTCGCTGCAACCTCCCTGCCTCGGGCTCCTGTGATTCTCCTGCCTCGGCCTGCCAAGTGCCTGGGATTGCAGGTGCGCACCGCCACGCCTGACTGGTTTTTGTATTTTTGGTGGAGACAGGGTTTCACCGTGTTGACCGGGCTGGTCTCCAGCTCCTGGCCTGGAGTGATCTGCCCGCCTCGGCCTCCCGAGGTGCTGGGATTGCACACGGAGTCTCGCTCACTCAATGCTCAATGTTGCCCAGGCTGGAGTGCAGTGGCGTGATCTCGGCTCACTACAACCTCCACCTCCCAGCCGCCTGCCTTGGCCTCCCAAAGTACTAAGATTACAGCCTCTGCCCAGCCGCCACCCCGTCTAGGAAGTGAGGAGCGTCTCTGCCTGGCCGCCCATCGTCTGGGATATGAGGAGCCCCTCTGCCCGGCCGCCCCGTCTGGGAACTGAGGAGCGCCTCTGCCTGGCTGCCATCCCGTGTAGGAGGTGAGGAGTGTCTCTGCCTGGCCGCCCATCGTCTGGGATGTGAGGAGCGCCTCTGCCCGGCCGCCCCGTCTGGGATGTGAGGAGCGCCTAGGCCCAGCCACCCCGTCTGGGAAGTGAGGAGCGCCTCTGCCCGGCCGCCCCGTCTGGGAGGTGAGGAGCGCCTCTGCCCGGCCGCCACCCCGTCTGGGAGGAAGTGAGGAGCGCCTCTGCCCGGTCGCCATGTCTGGGAAGTGAGGAGCGCCTCTACCTGGCCGCCCCGTCTGGGAAGTGAGGAGCGCCTCTACCTGGCCTCCCCGTCTGGGAGGAGAAATTCTTCTGCCTTGGGATGCTGTTGATCTATGGCCTTGCCCCCAGCCCCCTGCTCTCTGAAACATGTGCTGTGTCAACTCAGGGTTAAATGGATTAAGGGCAGTGCAAGATGTGCTTTGTTAAACAGATGCTTGAAGGCAGCATGCTCTTTAAGAGTCATCACCACTCCCTAATCTCAAGTACCCAGGGGCACAAATACTGCAGAAGGCCGCAGGGACCTCTGCCTAGGAAAACCAGAGACCTTTGTTCATGTGTTTATCTGCTGACCTTCTCTAGACTATTATCCTATGACCCTGCCACATCCCCCTCTCCGAGAGAAACACCCAAGAATGATCAATAAGTACTTAAAAAAAAAAAGAAGGTGAGATAAATAACTTAGGTTTAGTTTGTTGATATGCAACTTTAGCACGAGTGACTTCATTTTGGTTCAATCTGTTTGGTTTGATCTGTAGAGTAGAAGCTTAGTCCATATTAGTAGTCTCCCATAAATTTTATTTAACACAAGTAAGCTTAAGTAACCTTGTTCTAAATAGAAAGACTCACAGTTGCAAACATGTTCAGTTTTCCTGCATCTAAAATGTATTGCAGTTCAAATGAAAACTCCAAGTTCTTGTTTGTCTGTTTGCTTTGAGAAGGAACAGACAAACTTAACATAAGATGAGTCTAAATTTATCTGGGGGGTGGAACACTAAACAAACATGTTAGAAAAATTTTGAGGAAATAAAGGAAGAATATTTGTTCCACCATATATTATAACATATTGCATAGTTATAATAATTTTATGGTTCTGGCCCAGGAATAGGCAGATGGTTGAAACCAGTTAGTGTCCTGAAATAAACTTCCAAGAGTATATAGATTTTAGTATTAAATCTTTCAAATCGGTCATTCTTTTTGGGATGACTGATCTTGCCAGATACATGTAAAGCTGGATACTTAGTAAGTCTAGTCTGTTTCTTAGAAATATTAGAAGAACATACAAGTGAATGTTGTTATAGTACAGAAGAAGGGAAAGCCTTTGGAGTAAAAATAGTGAAATACAGATGCTAAAATGAAGAGAACTTATAAATTTTACCATATGCAAACATAAAACTTTGTTACAATAGATGCCTTTAGTTAAAGACAGAAGAGGAAACAAATATTGGCAGCGTGAAGACAAGGGGTTCGTAGCTTACTGCATTAGTCAGGGCCCAGTTAGAAGCCAGAAACTATACTAGGCATTTGAACAGAGCAAATTTAATATAAAGAATTATTAATGGCCAGTCGCGGTGGCTCATGCCTGTAATCCCAGCACTTTGGGAGGCCGAGGCAGGTGGATCACCTGAGGTCGGGAGTTCGAGACCAGCCTGGCCAACATGGTGAAACCCTGTTTCTACTAAAAATACAAAAATTAGCTGGGTGTGGTGGTGCACGTCTGTAATCCCAGCTACCTGGGAGGCTGAGGCACAAGAATCACTTGAACCTGTGAGGTAGAGATTGCAGTGAGCCGAGATCACACCATTGCACTCCAGCCTGGGCAGTAGAGTGAGACTCCATCTAAAAAAAAAAAAAAGAATTATTAACTATTAAAATCTACTTACTAAAAAGGGCAAAATACGACATTAAAGAATACAAAAATAGTAAATATAGGCATTAGCTATGACTACCTCTTGAGCTGAGGGAGAGAATCCAAAAATCAGGAAGACTGTTGTTCAGACCTTGTTGGAGAAAGTGTAGCTGCTGCCAAAGGACGTAGCTATGGGCCAAAGCTGAGGCAAAGGAAATCCTCTGCTGGGAGGCCTCAGAGCTGGTGTGCAGAAAACACCTCTGGGGTGCTGTGGGCTGGACAGATTATAAGCAGAAAATTGCCCACTGGGATGACATGAGTTGGAGCTGGTGTACAGGACCCTATCCAATGGGATGCAGTGTGTCGGAGCTGGTGCACAGAAAGCCACATGCTGGAGTAAGCTAGAGAAACTTACAGGAGGGTGATCATTATTGGGTCTTTTACAATCAGCCTCACCATAGGAGCAAAAAGAAGAGCATCCTCCAAGCTGAAAATTAAGCCCATCACTCTGCTTTGCTGTGCAGTGTTTCCCCAGTGCTGTTAACAAAGCACCAGCTGACAAAAGTCCATATTCACTACTGCAAAGAAGGACAGATTTGGAGCTGAGAGCCTTGAAATAATAACTCTCATTATACAAAAAGCTCTTATATATAGATAAGAAAATTATAAACACTCTAATTGGAAAAACGGCAACATATTTATATACATAATTCACAAAAGAATAAATATAAATGGCTTGTCATTGTTTGAAAGGATCAAGTCAAATTTGCTATTAATAGATTTCCCTGATTTCATCTTGTTGTACAGATATATGTTTTCTGGATCTTCCATCACTGTGAATATATGTTGTTTCCTAAGATTATACATGATTTCCCTCCTTGAGGGAGGTTCTGCTTGCCTGGGGTTCTACCTCCTCTCTGTACTGTTGTTCTTCATTTACCTAAGTTATGTAGCTAGTTTAGATTTCTCTCCAGGGCCTGCTCTAGACAGTGCAATAGGCCAAAAAAGTTCTTTTTTAAAAAAGGAAAGGGAGATTGGAAAGGCATAAATAAATCTGTCTCTACTCACATACAAGCATGATTGTCTATGTAGATAATCCCCAAACTGTATTTACAGAAGCTGATACAGCTAATGAGATAATTTAGGATGGCCACAGGATAAAAGGTTAATACACATAAATCAATTTCATTCCTACATACTAGCAGAGAACAACTGGAAATTTTAAAAAATTTAAAGTACCACTTAGAATAGCATCAAAAATATTTGAAATACCTAGGTATTTATCTAACAAAGCATGAATGAGATTTGCTTACTGAAATCTGTAAAACATTTATGAAAGAATCAGACTTTATCTGATAAACCTGTGTTCAGGGAAAAGAAGACAGTATTTTTAAGATGTCAAGTTGCCACAAATTCAACGCAATCCCAATCAAAATCCCAGCAGGCTGGGCAGATGTTAGGTCAACTGTAAATAAAGCTGCTGTCGTTGCCATTGTTGTTGTTATTTCATAGAACTAGCCTGCAATGGAGCTTGCTGCTTTGTGATGTAGGGAGTTCCTGTCATTCGTACTTTGCAAACACGGATCACTAAGATCCTTTGTCAAGGATGTCATATAGGAAATAATATCATTAGGTAGGATGCTGGACTAGATGATCTACTTCAACCCTTCCAATTAAAAATATTATGATCTATTAGTTGAAGTTAGCCATTTACAACTGTGGGCATGTGGAAAGGGAGCTACTGGAATATTCAGACTTTTTCAAATATACTTGTCCTTTCCCCATCACCCTGTAAAACCATTGCATATAATGAGAGATCTTAGTAATAGGAGTGTGTTGCATGAGTGAGCTGTTTAAGGACCCTAATGTGGCATTTGTTTTACTTTTTGTTATTGTTGTTGTTACTTATGAAGTTGACTGAAAAGGAAAGTTTTATCAATCTTTTCAACTCTTTGGATTCTAATTATAGCTCTTAGAAAATTGTATAAATCTTAGGGAAGTAGTCTTTAATATTTATGTTTAGACATTTTTAATTTCTCCAATATAGTCAACTTAGTAAATAGTTCCAAATAAGGAAACTCAGAAATTATCTTTAAAACAGTTGGTTGTAGCAGCAAGTCATTTTTTAAAGATAATTCTATTCCTAACATGTATTTTTATTATATATTTATTTTATGTTTTTGCAAAAATATGTGAAAGCTTCAAATAATGAGTAAAAATCCTGTGGATTTTATGATTTAGAAAATTGGTTGAAATATGAATAGCTGCCTAGTTCTATTTTCATTAATGTCTTAATTTCCTTTTTATTTTAAAGCTCAACCTGAATTCCTGAAGCAACCTACTAATATATATGCTCACGAATCTATGGATATTGTATTTGAATGTGAAGTGACTGGAAAACCGACTCCAACTGTGAAGTGGGTCAAAAATGGGGATATGGTTATCCCAAGTGATTATTTTAAGATTGTAGTAAGTATTTTTCAAAGAAGTGTGTTTATTTCTGTAACCTTTAGATATTTTTAAATGTAGTCACCGGGAGATCAGTTATCTTATATATACTAGTTTGTGTACTGCAAATGAAATAGAAGAATTCACATAGAATGTAATACCTTCATTGGCTGATGAGAAAGCCGAGACCAGAAATATTATGGTAGCTTATGTAAGATCACATAGCAAGTCAGTGGCTTACCTAAGCCTAGAGTCTAGACTCTTACTTGAACACACTGGCACTCTGAAACACAGCCGCCACCATTTTCTGGCAGATGATTAGCACATACATGTGTGCGTGTATGTGTGTCCTCAGTTGTCTTCACAGCTCTCTGTTCAAGAAGCAGAAATCTTTCCACACTTTTTACACTTCTCCTTGAAGTGTGGAAAGATGATCCTTTTGAAAAACATAATATGTAAGAATGCAACTGACTATACAAAACTTAACCTTAAATTGTATACTGATGTCCAGATCCTTCAAAATAAGGATGACCCAGTGTTGGACAATTGTTGTATCAATAGTTACAAAGATTTCTTTTTTAAAAATGCATTTAAAAAGTGTCAAATGTATTTAAGAACACTCAGCCATAATTGCTTTTTACTATATATATAGTAAATGCTTCTTAGATATTACCTACTAATATTATCATCGATATCTAACATTTTAGTAATAGAATTATCCAGCTTTAGTAATAAAAATTAATGACATACCTTGAGATCTATAAACGACATTCATAAAAATGATCAGAACTGTAGTTGTTAAAGACATAAAATCTCATTACAAATTTGTCATATAAGTAATTCATTCTTAGAAATATATTTTCTATTTTTGAAATGCATGATCTCCTGTTACAAGAAGTAAGTAAAGTCACAAGTATTTAACATTAAAAAGCAATCAGTTATAGTTAAAATAGCCTTTTAAAATCAATATTTGGAAACTTTAGAAAATTTTTAAATCATATTTATTATACCAATAACAATAGTTAAAAATTTTTTTTTTTTTTTTTTTTTTGAAGACAGGGTCTCGCTCTGTCACCCTGGCTGGAGTGCAATGGTGTGATCATAGCTCACTGCAGCCTCAAACTATTGTGCTTAAGCAATCCTCCTGCCAACCTGAGTAGCTGGAACTACAGGCACGCACTACCATGACGAGCCAATTTTGTATGTTTTGTAGAGATGGGGTTTCACTGTGTTGCTCGGTCTGGTCTTCAGCTCCTGGGCTCAAGTGATCCTCCTGCCTCGGCCTCCCAAAGTGCTGGGGTTACAAGTGTGAGCCACTGCTCCTGGCCCAATAATAATAGTTGACATTCATATAGTACTTTTTCATTTAAGGAAAGCTCACCTGGCTTCATGTAATTTATTGTAGTCTAATCTGTTAGAACTATTGATATTATAGATAGTCTTAGGAAAAACAATACCTTAAATTCACAAATTGGACTTCAACTATGGTTAGATGGTGTTGCGTGCCAGATCTTTTTCCAAACAAAGGTGTAAGTTTGCAAACAGTGAGAGTATGACTTTCCATGCGTTAAGTTCTTCATTGTGAATGACAGTATGTACTCTTCTATTCAGTTAAATTAGTACCTTGCCAATGCTTTAGTATGAAATTGAGTTAACAAGTACTTAGATGGATAATATTTAATAATTGAATCATAAAAACTTTACTTTTTTTTTTCCTCTCCAAAAAGCATGTTTTTGAGATTTTGATCTGGTATTTATCAATTAAATCATGAAATTTTATTTATACTTTTCTTCTTCAGAAGGAACATAATCTTCAAGTTTTGGGTCTGGTGAAATCGGATGAAGGGTTCTATCAGTGCATTGCTGAAAATGATGTTGGAAATGCACAA
Source organism: Pongo pygmaeus (assembly GCF_028885625.2). Taxonomy (NCBI): domain Eukaryota; kingdom Metazoa; phylum Chordata; class Mammalia; order Primates; family Hominidae; genus Pongo; species Pongo pygmaeus. The sequence continues at coordinate 78,759,929 of NC_072389.2, forward strand.
GCTGGAGCCCAACTGATAATCCTTGAACATGGTAAGAGAGGCTGAAATAGTCAGATGATAGAGGCTGTGTGCTTGATGAACGAGCACCCATCAGTCCAAATAACTCATGATTGATAACCCATTAGTAAATGCCAATATGTGGCATAACTAAGAGAAAAAGAATAGCAGTCTAAATCATTTGTATTACATAAAATTACCTAGAAGCACAATTTTGGATAATGTTGAAAAGAAATTTTTACTAAGAAAAGAAAAACTGAATATTATAGTCTTAATAAATTAATTTTTTAAAGAATTTAGTCATCTTAATCTCACAAATATATTTCTGTCCTATAAAGAAAAACTTCTTTTTTTTCCAATTCTATACACTTTTATTAATACTCTTACAAAAAATAACATTCAAACACTGAGAAAACTAAATAACTTTGGAAGCAGAGCTCATTGTTTTCTGCTTACATATAAGTGACAGTTCTGGGCTGTTGGCACAAAATAGTCAACATTCATAAAACCCTGACTACTGTATATCAAACATAAGTTAAAATCATAGGCACTAGTTTATCAAATCCACATTTCTTAGAAAAACTTAGTATTTATTTTGCATTGAAATTTTTAGTTTTTCCAGAATACAATTAATTTACCTTTTCTAATTACCACCAAAAAACCAAGTTTATTATTTAAAAATTCAGATAACAATGAAAAGTATAAAGAAAAAAATCCATCCTGTATCTCAAATTAGGGAACCCACAGTGTAATTTGAGCAGAGGTTTAATATAAGGAATTAACATTGATATTGGGATTGGAGTAACAAAGTTTTGACTAATAAGAAGTAAAGAGAACTCTAGACAATATAAGAATGGCAACTATCAGGAGCAACTACAACCCCTAGGTCTGAGATAGAGCCCTCAGGAAGAGGCCCCTCTTTTTGCGGTTGAGATCCAGACCCTGTTGGAGAGGGTGTAACCATGGTTTACTAGATGGCAGAGAAGTTGATGTGGTGTTTTGCTCTCTAAACTTGCTCAAAATCTCCTTTCTTGAGGGTTGGGGAAAGCTGCTTACAGAGAGGTATCTCACTGGAGGCATTCTGCTGCAAAACCACCCAGTGGATCAGGTGTAAGGGGAAGCTGCTGGCTATAGGAGGCTGCCGGGGTAGTACACTAGAACCAGGAAGGAAACTCCTTTCTTCTGTACTGTATCTCCATTGCCTTCTATTGATAAAGTTTAATACATATGCCAGCTGGCAAAGGAAAAGCATATAAAGGACGTGGCTCTGTTTTTGCAATATAGGCAATGAAGTCAGAATTTGGAGCTGAGAGGCAATAAATTGATAACTGGTACACCCTCCAAATCCTACCACCTGGGTACACTGTGTATGGTTTTATAATTTCCTGTTTTGTTGCAACAGCATGCTGTGTACATCTTTCTATGTCAACAGTTGATCTGCATCAATATTGTTTCTTATTAAATAATATATATATATACACACTGTTTTATATAGCAGATTTTATATTGGTTAACATTTAGATTGTCACCTGTTTTTTCCTATTATAAATAATGATGTATTGAACTTTTTATGTGATTATTTTCTTATAGTAAATTACTAGAAGTTGAATTATTGGATAACAGTTCTGTGTTAAATTGATAAGAGTACGTGTTGGGTGCATTATTCATTTGTTTTAGCAACTGAAAAATTTTTCATTTTGAGCATTTCTCAAAATTACATGAAAAAGATGCCACTTTAGACATCTGATCTTTTATTCAAGTCAAATACAATCAGGTATTGGTGTGCCTCCAGGAAGAATTTCTCTGATGATTGTAGTTTGGCCAGGGAAGCTAATTGGCAAAGATGGCACCTACTCTGGCTTTTCACTAACATGGCATATATGTAGGATTTTTCTGTGCTGTTTTTTGAAAAATATACTTGAGAGTGCTGTTACAGAAAAGCATAAAATATTAGAACTGCTTTTTTTCTTCTTAGGTTTGTGTATACCCTCCCCTGTTTATTGGAAATGATTTTAGTAGAAGCATGCCATTTTTCCATCTTGGTGAAATGCCTGAGTACAATTACCAAATAAGGCACTAGCAGAATTAGTGAGGTAGATAGGCTTATTTCTTTTTACTTGTGGCAGTGACTTTTCTTAGTAAACCTCATGGCTATTTGGGGTATATTTATTTACATGGAACTAAGCAAATGCACTTCAGTATATTTGTGTTTGAAATTACTGTTACAAATCTAACTCTAACAGTAGAAATGGTTAAGTATGCCAGGAAGTTCCTAAACTAATCCTAATTGGGCTTTCCTCTGAAAATATTTGGATAGTGTAAAAATTGTAGTCATAGTGTATTTGCTTCTCTCTTTTTGAGAATAGTGTTTTATGAGGTGATGAAATTTTTTAGTGACATTATTGGGCATGCATTAAAGATGCATAGATTATAAGAAGACTAAGTGTCATGTTATTAATTGTGTTTTCTATTTTGCTGTTTTAATTTGCAAGATAAATATTTATACAGGAAAGCTAAAAGAAGGAATACAGTAACTTATTAGATCTGAGCTCTGCTTTTTTAGAGTTTACAATATAATAAGGGATGTAAGAGATATATAAAACTTGAATACCAGTCCAGATGCATAAATAAAGCAGCATACAGTTCAGAAGAGAGGAATTCTGTCTGTGTGATCAGGGAATTTTTTCATGTAAGGTGTCCCCTTTGTAATAGGCCTTGAATTATAAGATTTCTAGATGTTAATTCAAAGGAAGACCTGGGTCAGTATGGAAATAAAATAGAAGACCTGTTCCTGTAGTAAGGTAGCCTTTAACAGCAGAATAGGATCAGAGTGCATGATTATAAATAATAAAAACAATTTGCCGTGTATAATGATTATGATGATAAAGTCAGGTTTAGAGGAAGACAGAGTGCAAGCTGGTTGAAGGAAAATTGTTATGAGGCCATTGTGAGATGATAAGTACTTAAACTAGAGAAATCGGTGGAAAAGGATCCTACTAAGGAGATTGTGTTAGTCTGTTCTTGCATTGCTATAAAGAAATACCTGAGGCTAGGTAATTTATAAAGGAAAGAGGTTTAATTGGCTCACAGTTCTGCAGGCTGTACAGGAAGCATGGTGCTGGCGTCTGCTTGGCTCCTGGGGAGGCCTCAGGAAGCTTCCAATCATGGTGGAAGGCAAGGGGGGAGCAGGCATCTCACATGGCAGGACGAAGATCAAGAGAGTGAAGTAGGGGGTGCCACACACTTTTAAACAACCAGATCTTGTGAGAACTCACTATCTCAAGTACAGCACCAAGCCATTAGGGATCTTCCCCCATGACCCAAACACCTCCCACCAGGTTCCACCTCCAACATTGGGGATTACCTTTTCACATAAGATTTGGGCAGGGACAAATATCCAAACTATATCAGAAGTGTTAGTGATTTATCTGATTGAGACTTTATCAACTGATTGAACATTAAACATTGTTATAGAGAAGTCAGAGATACTTCCAAGGTTTATCAGGTTTATCCGAGTTCTGGGTAACTAGGTGTATTAGTCCGTTTTCACGCTGCTGATAAAGACATACCTGAAACAGGGCAATTTACGAAAGAAAGAGATTTAATGGTACTTACAGTTCCACATAGCTGGGGAGGTCTCACAATCATGGCGGAAGGCAAGGAGGAGCGAGTCACATCTTATATGGATGGCAGCAGGCAAAGAGAGAGCTTGTGCAGGGAAACTCCCATTTTCCAAGCCATCAGATCTCATGAGACTCATTCACTATCACGAGAACAGCACAGGAAAGACCCACTCCTATAATTCAATCACCTCCCAGTGGTGATTCCACTGGGAGGTGGAATGGGAATTGTGGGAGTTACAATTCAAGATAAGATTTGGGTGGGGACACATCCAAACCATATCACTAGAAGAATGGTGACACCTTTACAAAAATAGAAAAGGAAGGCAGATGAAAGTGGAAGGAGATTTTCACTTCTGTTTAGGATATAAAGAGGTGCATAAAGAAAATCCCATTCTCACCACAAGAAAGAGCTTAGTAATCTACAATGTCGTAAGTTCTCTTGAGCCCAGCAGAGAGCTGAGCATGCAAAGCAAATATATTAGTCCATTTTCACACTGCTGATAAAGACATACCTGAGACTGGGTAATTTATAAAGAAAAAGAGGTTTAATGGACTCACAGTTCCACATGGCTGGGGAGGCCTCACAATCATGGCAGAAGGCAAAAGGCACATGTTACATGGTGGCAGGCAAGAGAGAATGGGAGTCAAGTGAAAGGGGAAACCACTTATGAAATCACCATATCGTGAGATTTACTCACTACCACAAGAACAGTATGGGGAGAACCGCCCCCATGATTTAATTATCCCCCACTAGGTCCCTTCCACAACGCATGGGAATTATGGGAGCTACAATTCAAGGTGAGGTTTGGGTGGGGACACAGCCAAACCATAACAGCAACCAAATAACCTAAATTCCAAAAAGGACAACCCTCCCCACGCAACCCCCTCAAAGGCATAGATCATATGCATTGTTTCACTTTTGGCAGAACACAAGAGAAAGAGACGGCTACTGTAAAAGTGAGTAAGAGGAAAACTCCTAGAGTTTCAACTAAAAGGCCTTTAACTACAAGGCCAACTATGGCCTAGTTTGGAATGTCTGGGGGCCTCGGACAGAAAGGGAGTTTACACTTTTCTTGCAAACGCTTTTCCTTGGGGCTCCACAGAGTACTCCCAATTAAGAGGAGGCAAAAGCAGGAGACTACAGAAAGCCATCTCTGTGGTGTAGGGATGAAGGAAGTGATGATCTGCAGCTGCAGAGAGAGAGAGTGATGCAGAGAGGCCTTTGTGCCTGGGAGACAGGACAAAGGCCTTCCCATTTACTCAGATCCTTCCCCTTTAAGCCTTAAACCAATGGGGGAGGGTCAGAAAACCTTCTGATTTCATAAGTTTCTGAAGGGAGATTAGAAGTCAAACCCCTGTGCTTCTTAGAGGAGGAACCCTCCTGTGCCCAGGATGCAGGCAGAGACTCATTGATGCTGGGGAAAGGGTAGAAGAGAAAACCCTTTACTTCTGAAAGAGGCGCAGAAATCATTTTGGGCCTCAGGATTCTACACTGATACCAAGGAGAGGTCTTTTACTACTAGGGGAAGAAGAGTAGGAAACTTCCACCTAAGACCAATACAAATACAAGGCAGATTTTGACTGCCACAGGAAGAAGAGCCAGAGGGCCTACCTAAGACTGAGGCTGGACCAGAACAATGGAGAATCCTAGCTGCCCCAGCCATGAGCTTTCTACTATTTGGGAAAGGTCAAGAGCACAGAGGGATATCCTGTGGTGTTGGTATGCTGGAGTGGTTGAAAACTCAGAGGAAAGGAAAAAAAAAAGAGAGAGAAACTCTGGCTCCTAAGCACAGGACAATGGTAGTCTCCCAGTAGAGGAATTTGAAACCCATAGTATACTTAAGGTAACTATAACAATAAAATCCATTCCAAGCTCAATTCCTGACTAGATTAACTAAACTCTTTCACACTAGTGGCATGACAGAAAAATAAGCATACCATTTTTCAGGTGTAAATAATACTTTTACTGCTGTTCAGCATACAATGTTCAGCATTCAAGCAAAAATTAATAGACTTTAATAAGCCCATCTATTGAGAGAGAAACTAATCAATAGAACTAATTTCAGCCTTTGTGACTTCTATGCAATAGAAAGATATTCTTAGAAAATATACCATTCACATTTCATTCTTTATATACCTTTTTTAAAAATTAATTAATTAATTTTTTTTTTTTTGAGACGGAGTTTCACTGGTCGCCCAGGCTGTAGTGCAGTGGCGCGATCTCAGCTCACTGCAACCTCCACCTCCTGGATTCAAGCAATTCTCCTGCCTCAGCCTCCTGAATAGCTGGGATTACAGGTGTGCGCCACCACACCTGGCTAACTTTTGCATTTTTAGTAGAGACAGGGTTTCATATATACCTTTATTTTTAAAATTACTTGAGGTTATACTCCTAACAGACTGCAAGATGAGTCAGACTAAGAACTCAAAAACAACACACACTCTTAACATCTGATCCAGCAGTTGCACTTCTTGGTATTTACCTGAATGAGTTGAAAAGTTATGTCCACACAAAACCATGCAAATGTGTTTGTAGCATCTTTATTCCCAATTACCAAGATGTCCTTCAGTAGATGAAAGAATAAATAAACCGTTATACATCTAGACAGTGGAATATTATTCATTACCAAAAAGAAATGAGCTACCAGGCCAGGTGCTGTGGCTCACGCCTGTAATCCCAGCACTTTGGGAGGTGGAGGTGGGCAGATCATTTGAGGGCAGGAGTTCGAGACCAGCTTGGCCAACATGGCAAAACCCCGTGTCTACTAAAAATACAGAAATTAGCTGGGCGTAGTGGTGCATGCCTGTAATCCCAGCTACTCAGGAGGCTGAAGCATGCGAATCACTTGAACCCGGGAGGCGGAGGTTGCAGTGAGCCAAGATTGCACCACTGTACTCCAGCCTGGGTGACAGAGTGAGACTCTGTCTCAAAAGAAAAAAAGAAAGAAAAGAAAAAGAAAAAAGAAATGAGCTGTCAAACCGTAATGCATTTGAGGAATTACAAATGCAAATTACCAAGTGAAAGAAGCCAATTTGAAAGGGCTGAAAACCGTATGATTCGAACTACATGACATTCTAGAAAAGGCAAAACTATGGAGTTAGTAAAAAGATTAGTGGTTGCCAGGGTTTGGGAGGAGAGGGCGATGAATAAGCAGAACACAGATGTTTATGGCAGTGAAACTACTCTGTATGATACTATAATGGAGGATATGTGTCATAAATTTATCCAAGCCCATAGAATTTGCGATATCAAGAGTGAACACTAATATAAACTATGGACTTTGGGTGATAATGATGTGTCAATACAGGTTATTCAGTTGTAATAAATGTACCACTTTAGTGGGGGATGTTGATAATGGGGGAAACTGTGCATGTGTAGGGCAGAGGAAATTTTGGTACCTTATGCTCAATTTTGCAATGAACCTAAAACTGCTCTACATGCTTATTAGGATAGTTAAAATCCAAAATACTGACAGTACCACCAAACTCTCACAAGGATGTAGAGCAATAGGAACTCTTATTCATTGTTGCTGGGAATGCATAATGGTACAGCCATTTTCGAAGACACTTTGGCAGTTTCTTACAAAATTAAACATTTTTATCATAAGATTTAGCAATTGTGCTCCTTGATGTTTACCCAGATGAGTTGAAAATTTATGTTCCCACAAAACTTACATACAAATGTTTATAAGAAGTTTACTCATTATTGCCAAAACTTGGAAGCAACCAAAATATCCTTCGGTATCTGAGTGGATAAACCAAGTGTGATACATCTATACAATGGAACATCATTCATTGAGCAGAGCATCTAAGATGGGACAATATCAGAGGCTGTAACATAAGTAAATTATAAGTAAATGGGAGTCTCACAAGGAAAACAGAACAAGGACAGGGAGAAACAAATGTTTGAATAGATAATGGCCAAGAATTTTAAAAAATGAATGAGATCAAACCACACAACCAAAAAGAAGCTCAGATGACCCCCAAGCAAACTAAATACCATGATGATGATGATAATAATAATAATAATAAAAAGAAAATATGCCTGTACACATCGTAGTCAAACTTACACATCGTAGTCAAACTTCTGGAAACCAAACATGAAAAAATCTTGAAGGCAATTGGAAATTTAAAAGGAAAAAAGACACATTACGTACAGAGGAACAAAGATAAGAATTGCAGCAGACTTTTTGCCAGAAAAACAAATGTGAGCTAGAAGACACTGAGCAATAGTTTTTAGTTTAGGAAAAATAATTAAGGGGCCATGCTAATCTTCACTGTATTGTTCCAATTTTAGTATTAGTGTATATGCTGCCCAAGTGAACACAGAGCAACTTTTTAAGTCCTTAAAAAAAAAGGCAACCAAAACTATACCCAGCAAAAATATCTTTCAAAAATTAAAGTGAAATAAAGACGTTTTCAGAACAGAAACTGAGAATTTGTTGCTGACACACCCATGCTACAAGAAATGTGAAAGGACTAAAACAAAGTGGGCTAGAGTGTTTTCTTTTTTAAAGTAAATATAAAAATATATTTTTAAAATTATTTAATTGCCTTAAGAGATAATTGACTGTCTAAACAGGCCCACAAAATTTTTTCTTTTTTTTTTTTCACTCTAAATAGTTTATTTCCACCTTCACAAACTCATGTGCCTCTGGCCATTATGCAAGGCACCATGAATTAAATAGTTATATCAGTATATATTTGTCTTACATGATTCAAGATAAAGTGGATTTTAAAAGCAAATGGGTGCCAGTGATGGGGAGGTGAGGGGAATAGGGCAGGCAGCAATTGGGTAACACGCAACAAAATTTTCTGTAAAGGGCCAGATAGTAAATATTTTAGGCTTAATGGGTCAGTCTCTGTCACAGCTACTTAACTCTACCGTTGTAGCGCAAAAGCCACCATATAGATCAAACAACCTTGGCTGCTCCTGTGAAACTTTGTTTACAAAAACAGTTAGCAGGTCCTAATATGCTGACTCTGGTCTAACACAGAAATAGTTGATAACATAAAATTTAAAAGTGTGACAGAATGGTATATGTAGTGTAGTCCGATGTGTAGGGTAGAATTGAAAATAAACTATTGTAAGATTCTTATAGCACACAACAATACTGTGTGTCAAAGATGCTCAGATACTTTCAATACTATTTTTAAACAAGACTCATGAAGATAAGAACTATCACAAAATATTTATTTCCTTTTTCAATAATTCACTCCATTATTTTTCTAGTTAAGCTCAGATAGTGATCACAGAGATATGTTAGTAAACTATCTGTAGTTTGTAGTTCTCCCTTTAACAGTTCCTTTTTGGAGTGACTAGGGCACATTTCCTCCTCATTATTCACACACCAAGTCTGACTTTCTTCTCTTATCCTTATATTCTTCATCCTCCTGCTCCCTGTTTGTCTTTTTTTCCTCCCACTCCCTCCCCCTTTTTTATTTAAAAAATTTTAAGTGAAACAGACATCCACTGATGAGAAATAACTTAGAATCACAAACTATCAGGGCTGAAAGATACGTATCATGTAGTACAGTGGTTGGCAAACTTTCTGTTAAGAGCCAAAGAATAGATACTTCAGGCTTTACCTGACATTTGGTCTCTGTTTACACTGCTCACCTCTGCTATTACAAGTGTGAAAACCACCACAGACAGAATACAATCTGTAACAAATATGTGTGGCTGTGTTCCTGTAAAACTTTATATACAAAAGCAGGAAGTGCACTGGATTTGGCCTGTGGGCACAGTTTGCGAATCTCAATCTAGTCCATCTTCCCTTGAATATCCTTACATCAGTGTTTCCCAAACTGTGCCCTTTAAGATGTATTAATGGGTCTACTAAAAAGCAAATAAAATGAACAAAAAGGATGCTCCACAGTCCAACAGATTTTGGGACTGCTATATATAAACATTATATTCTACATTGGAAATTCGCAATGCTAATGAACACAAATGGAAAGAGGCTCAAGGTGGGCCAGTTTTCATCATTTCTCCTTCAGGCTGCCCAGGCGTCTGCCTTTCTCCTACCAAATCAAGACATATCAGTGAGGTCTGTCAGAATTTGCTATACTTACTTCTTGCAAGACAACCCAGTTCTCCTGTGAAAGGAATTGTTTGTAGACTCTTAACTTCTGTCTGTCATGTTTTTGGCAGAAAGTCGTCAATGTTATATCTGGTGGCTTTTCTAAATTTTACCACTGATTAAAAGGTGACTTTAGTATTAAAAAAAAAAAAAGACTTTACTAATTATATAAAAGTAATACATGATTATTTTAGAACACTGAGAAAAATATCACTGCCCAAAGATAACTAGTGTTAACATTTTGGTATGGAAATGTCTAAATGTGTATATACACTTTTTAAAATTAAATTCAGATTATTTGGTATAGATTGTTTTGTATCTTGTTTTTCTACTTGTTATTATATCCTGAGATCTTCCTGATATCATTACAGGGGTTCAAAGGCATGGTTTTTAATGGCCAAAAAACTTTTCCATCATAAGGTTGTACTATAATTATTTTAACTACTTCCTCTATTTTGGGACATTTAAGTCATTTCCTATTCTTCTGTTCTTTATCCCTGTCTGTTTTTCCTTTTTTAATTATTAATGCTCATATTAGTAGTCTTTGTCCAAATCTCTGATTCTTTCCTTAGGAAAAATTCCTAAAAGAGCAATTAATGGTTCGAGTCAGTAATTTATGTAATTGTCAAAATGGTTTTAGTAAATGATGTAACAATTTACATTTTTACTAAGAGTGAAGAAAAAATACAAACCTAATCACACATTAGCCAACTATTAAAAAGTAATGTTCATTTAAAAATACAAAATTTAGGCTGGGTGTGGTGGCTCACTCCTGTAATCCCAGCATTTTGGGAGCTGAGGCAGGAGGATTACTTGAGCCCAAAAGTTTAAGACTAGCCCGGGCAACATAGTGAGACCCCATCCTCACAAAAAGTTAAAAAAAAAAAATTGGCCAAGTGTGGTGGCACATACCTTTGGTCCCAGGTACTAAAGAGGCTGAGGTGGGAGGATTGCTTGAGCCCGAGAGGTGGAGGCTTCAGTGAGCCGTGATTGCACCACTGCACTCTAGCCTGGGCAACAGAGCAAGACCACCACCCTACCCATGCAAAAATAAACATTATTAGGCAAAAATGACATCTTACCTATTGAATTTTATATCTTTGATTGTGAAGTGGAATATTTGTGATATGTTTAGAAATACAGTTACTCCTTGGTATACATAGGAGATTGGTTCCAGGAACCCCACATATGCTCAGATCTGTGCATATTCAAGTACTGTAGTCACCTCTGTAAGACCTGAGTACATGAAAACTAGGCTGCCTGTATAGTCGGATTTTGCATCCCGCAAATACTGTATTTTCTGTTGCGTTTGTTTGAAAATGAAAATCACCATATAAGTGGAACCATGCAATTCAAAACCGGGTTGTTGAAGGATCCACTGTAGTCTATCTTTGCTCTTCTGTGAGTTGTATTCTTCTGTTATTGAAAAACGAAATCAATCTCTTGTGATGGTGCTTATGTTCAAAACCTTCTTTAAAAATAATGTTGAAAGTATTTGACTGTGTATCTTTGATCGTTTTATTTGTGTAGGGAGAGTTTTCTGATTCCCACCTGAAGTGTGTGGCTATATATACTGGCCATCAGCCAGCTGGCTAGTGCTTGGCTACAAGAAGCTGTGTTGGAGCGTCCATAGTAGGCCTGTGGTATACTTAACATGACTATTAGGTTAATTGTCAGCTTTAAACGTTAAATGAAACTTAATAATTATAGTTAAAATATATAAAACATTTTTGCATATCACTGGAAAACAGAATTTCTGAGCAAATTGCGAAGTAGAGTTTGACTTTTGTTCCCAACATGCTTTCTTAATCAAAACATTTAAAATACAACTTCTAATATTTAACTTTACTTTTATGCATTTTCGGTCACATGAGCTCTTGATTTTAGAAGATCTCGTATCTTTTAAAAATATTTAACTGAACATAAAACAGCATTATTTTTATTTGCTGCCATTTCAGGTTAACATTGCCTGTCATTTTATGCTAAAATCCTTTGTTTTTTGTAATTATCTATTAAATTACATTTTTTAAAAAAGCATTGGCAGGTAAATTGTTATTATGATTTAAATTATTACTGGTCAATTAAGAGTAGTAGGAATTAAGGTAAAATGTCTGTTATCTTTTGTCCATTAACTTTTTATTGGCCTTTCTTCCTGTCAGTTGAATTTAAAAATAGATTGCAAAATTATCATGTGAGACTGGAATGTGAAAACACAGAAATACACTTTCTTTTTCTGTCCTTTCATACCATGTCTGATAATTGGCAAATTTTAGCTCTAGTAAAGGAAGAAGGATTGATGAAAAGGGAGTAACATCAACTTGTTTTTCGTAAAGGAAACTTAGACTTTACCAGCTCCTTAAATGACTGCTGGGATATTATGGCCATAGTAGATAAGAATACACACTGAGCATCCCCCACCCTTTTTTGACAGAAATGTTTGTAAAAAATTCCAAATAGTATCTGAGGTTAGCATTGAATAATAGAAGTTCTGGAATAAGTGACTAATGGCCTGGCATGATTAAAAGTTGGCTAGATAGCAGGAAATTGTTACTCAGTAGTGGAATATTTTAATTTCAGAGCATTAGGATGTACAGTAGTTGGTATTGATGTTAATTAAAGGATAAGTTCTAATCAGTTATTTTGCTTTTTTGTAACGGTAATTATAACTTTAGGGAGAGTTTTATTCAAGGTAACTGGTGTAATTTGACTTCTTAATCATGAATTTCATGTCTAGGAACTTTCTAAAGACTGAATATATGTCTGCTGTCACTGCTTGGGTTCTAGTTCTTGTCTGCTGTTAATGACTGGATTACATATTGTAATTCTGTGATTTTTTATTTTCTATAAAATAAAGGAATTAAATTTAATGATCTCTTAGGTCCCATATCACTCCAAATACTCTGTTAAATGCAGTTGTTTTACAAACATGTGCATTTAATGTAAAATGTGCTTCAGAACACTTTTTCTGTATAGGTATTGAAATAGATATGTTGTTTGCAGACAGATTGAGGCATTTCCAGTTAATGATTTTATGTAACCTGTCATAACTTGTATAATGAAACAAACCTTGTGCTAAAAGTCTGACATATTGGATTAATGTCCCAGTCCCACTGTGGATGAGGTGATTAACCTCTCTGCGCATCAGTTTTCTTACCTATAACTCTAAACAGTCATCTCTGCACAACACACCTTTGAGGGGCAAATGGAATAATATATGTAAAGCATTTTGTAAATTGTAAGTACTCTGTAACTTTAGGGTAATAGTAATTGGAAACAACATACAAAGGCAGAGCACTGATGAGAATTTAGTAGTCAGCATTAAAGGAGATTAAAAGTGAAGATAAAAGCTTAACTTTATGAAGCAAAGTTTGAAGGTTTTTTCAAAATAGACAACAAAAATCCACATAATATTCAGTTAGATCATTTAAATTTGCAAAATTAGAAAATCTTCTTTATATGACCAGATTGTAAGGCGTCTGTAATGATCTGGTTAAAACTAAACTTGCACTAAAGTATTTTAAAGCAAATGTAACACATGTTCATTGTCAAGAATAAGAATACATAATTGACTGAAATAAAAGTAAATTTACTTTTTAACCCTTCCCTTAATCTTACTTTCTAGAGATAACCCTCGTTAACAAACATTCTGTGTATTTGTGCATTCAGTAAATAATTTGTTGAGCAAAATTCTATATGGCATATACAATTCTGTATTCATTGTGCTAAGTGGTAAGGATGAAACAGCTAACAAGCATACATGATTCTCTGCCCTCATAGTGCTTATTGTCTGTTAGTAGAGACAGACAATAAGCAAGTAAACGAATAATTATACCTTTTATTGTCTACTTAAAGTAAATAAAAGTACTACTCTGATAAAGAATTATTGGGGTAGAGTGGGAGTTATTTTAAATAGGTTAGACAGAGAGGGCCTTTCTAAAGTGGTGATATTTAAGTTGAGACCTGAGGGTTAGAAGGAGCCTATGCATGTGTGTTTTACACTTACACATACATATACACATATTCATGTATAAACTTTTTATTTGCAGAAGTGAAATCATATTTTTCTGTGACTTTTGAAAACAGTATCTGATGGACATGATAGTCCTTATATTATAGGTTTATCTTTTTTATTTTTTTTAAACTGATCTATACTTGTCAGACTAGAGTATGAGGAAACATATTTTTGAGTTCTTGGAACATTGTAAATTTTTTTGAGATGCAGTTTAAGAATAATTTAAAATTCACACACCCTTTCATCAAACAATCCTATTTATAATAATTTATCTTACAGATATAGTTACTAAATATTTAAAGATTCATATGTTAGACTAGCATAAATCTCTAAGTAACCTAATTGATCCAAGCAATAAGGGACTAGTTAAATACAGAATAGAGTGGAATACTAGGAAGCTGTTAATAAGAATAAGATGTATGGAAAAATATCCAATTTATATTATTAATAAAAACAAGTTGCAGAAAAGTATGTATACTCTGATTTTATTTGTGGAAAAGAGAAGGAAAGATATAAATGTCTATGTCCTTGTATGTGTAAGAAAGTTTTGCAAGTCTACACAGAAATCTATTAATGATGGTTATAGCCGAGGAATGGGATTGGAAAAACCTGAAGATGAGGAGGAAGGCAAAAATAATACATTTGAAATTTTTGGAAAGCCAAATAAAAACATCAATTAGAAATTAAACTTGGAATATTTAAATCTATACCTAGTGATTTCTACCTTGTTCAAGGTAGTTATAAACTTTTTGAGTTTTTATTTCTTGAAACAAAATGCTATAGGAGAAAAAATAGTTTAAAAGTATTTGGCAACTGTCTGCAAATGTTAGGTAATATAGCATTTTTTCCTAGAAGAAGAATCATGTCATATAAATGCTGAGGTGGTTAAGTATAGTTTATTAAAATTTTAAAAACTAATTTGTTTTGTTAACCAAGTACTTTATTGGGTACACGTGCTGTGTAAATAGAGATTCACAGTTATCTAGCAGAGACCCTATTATATAGGCTATTGGGGAGATAATGTAAAATTATAGAGTCTAGCTAGAATAGACCTTAGAGATCTGAGTATTTAATTTAGCTGAGCTGGAAACTCAGTTAAGTGACTTGCCATAAAATAACTAGTTGGCATCAGAGTCAGGACTGATATCTTGGTTTTCAATTTCAAAATTCACTGTACCACTTTAGCAAGTTTAATGTTTTCAAGACAAAAATTTATGTTCTTTTTTCTGCTCATGTTCTCTTAATTTCAAGTTCAGTCTTTTAAGTCAGTATAAATAAGTGTAATTACTTACTGACAAGGTTGGTCAGATGTATCATTTTGCTAGGATGACCATACATCTAGTGTGCCTAAGACAGTCCCCCAGCATAATTACCAAAAAGTGTCTCTTTTCACTGTTAGTAGTATCTGGTTGTGGACAACATATTCCATGGTCACCCCAATTGTTGCCAATTTATTGAATCTGAAAGATTCTACACGGTGCCAGGGTAAAGATTTTGGATTATGAATCTAAATAATTTTAATGCAAGCTGTGTTGAATGCCAAAGTCCTACTCTAATTCTAAATTGGAAGAAATAATTTCTGCTAGGTTTGACAGGCAAGGGAGGCTGATTGAAGAACGTGGCATGTGAGCCGAGCCTAGAAGGATGGATGGGATTATAGATTAGTCAGGTTACATGAAGATGGGAAGAGGTGTATATGCAAGAAGGCTCAAAGTGCATTTGGAGAATAGCAAGCATCTCGGTTTACCAGTGTTAAGAGAAGTGTGAGTACAGGAATATACATCTGGGAAGGTGTGCATAGACCAGATTATTTAATACCAAGTCAAAGGGTTGAAATTTGTTGAGCAGTTGGAGGACTCCAGCAATTTTCAGTTATGTAGCACTTTAAGAGGATTAATTTATTAGAGATGTGTCGAGTGGCTTTAGAGAGGAAAATATGGAATCTGTCCTACCATTTAGGAGGATTTTGTACCAAATCAGATGTGATGTTTAAGGCCCTGGACTGGTTTATGGCAATGGAGAGAGAGAGGCTTTCTTTTTATTCCCTAATGGCTTTATATTAGTTCATTTGCATTGCTATAAAAGAATACCTAAGGATGGGTAATTTATAAAGAAAAGAGATTTATTTGGCTCCTGGTTCTGCAGGCTGTACAAGAAGCATGGCACCATCATCTGCTTCCAGTGAGGGCTTCAGGAAGATTTTTAATCATGGCAGAAGGCAAAGTGGGAGCAGGCATGTCACATGGTGAGAGAGGAGGAGGTTCCAGGCTCTTTTAAACAACCAGTTCTCAAGGAAACTAATCGAGTAAGAACCTACTCAGTGCAAGAAAGACATCAGGCCATTCATGAGGGTTCTGTCCCCATGATACAAACACTCCCTTCTAGGCTGAACCTCCAAATTGGAGATCAAATTTCAACATGAGATTTGGAGGGGACAGACATCCAGACAATATCAGGCTTATACATGGTACATATTTATTACATGTTGGATAGATGTTTCTACAAAAGAAGATGGCACAAGATTTATGGTTTATTGGATATTTAGGATAAGAGAGAAGAAAACATTATAGAGTTTTACACTAATTAAAAGTAGAGGGATTTTCTGTATAAATCTAAGGATATGATCTTTGTTCTACTTAGCTTAAGGAGGTTTGTCTCCATTAATTTTGAGTTGTGCTATAATGAATGCTATGTTTTTAGATAGCTTTGAAGAGGTAGACATATAATTAAAGTATGAATAATTTGTTTGATGTTGAACATTAATTTCATCTTTGCCAAAGGTCATGGACTTTAAGACCAGAATTTTTGAGGCCCACATAATAATTTAATGCCTCAATGATAATTTTTGGTGTTAAAGTCCTGCAGATGACCTTATTGGACACAAAGTTGAATTTAGAATTATCAAAGAGCAAGCTTGAATTTGAATTTGATGCTATTATTTTGTTACAAAGAAAGAATCTATTATGCAGTGCTAAAACACCAGAAGGAAGATAGTATGTCTGAATATGTTTTAATTGGTAGTTATATTTAAAAGATGCTAAATTATACAATAATGTCATAGTTGGCAAAATATCATTTGAGTCTGAAAGATATCACTGACAATCTGGCTGCTTATAGACTAGCTTTCATATAGTTTCCATGCTGCGTCTGTGTGTTTTTCATTTTAGGTTATAGTGTTGTTGGTAATGAGAATATCTCCCAATTGATGCATGCTTAAGAGACTACCAGAAATAAAAAGTATAATATAATTTGATATGCATTTAGAGAAATGTTTTTCTTTAGTATTAACATTTTAAATGTTACTACTGCCTCATAACTGCTGTAATATTGTTTTAATATTTTAGCTATATGAGTATTTCTCATAAAAACCTTTATTTACCACCAGAATTATTGCCTGAGTTTCCCCTTATATAGCATGTATCTGAGCATTGTAGACCCCAAATGATAAAATAAACGTAAGAGATTTTTTGGCTAGATTCTGGTTTGGTGATGATTTTTTCCTAATTTTAGAGTTCCTCTTCATTTTACACTCTTACAAATTTGAGTAGTTGTAGTTTATTATAGAATAGTTTTGTTAAAAATCTCAATTAGGGACTACTTTTTAAAATAATCTCAGGAAATAAAAACTGCTTGAATTTGGACTTCTGCATCTTAAAAAATGCTAATACTATTTCTCTGTCAACTGCATCCTAGAAAATTGGTTATGATTAGATGTAATGTAAATCTCTAAGCTCATTGAAAGTCAGTTTTTCTTTTTTATTGGACTAAATGGGTAATGAGCAGAAATACCTTTCTGCTTTTTGTCTTCCTCCCTTCCTCTGGGATGTGGGAATCATATTGAGGAGACAGCATTTGGTTTAGGATGAAAGGAGAGAAGGCTATCTTTTTTCTGGGCCTGCTGCTGTGGTAGGTGCGTCATTAACATCTGTCACACCTTTTTTAATGAGTGCTTTTGATGTCAGGAAGAAGTCAGATGACTTCCTTAAAATTAAAACATCTCTCTTGCACGCAAGAATGGGAGGAGTATTTTGTGTTCATTTTATTTTATAACTTCCTCCAATTGTTTATATAAGTCAGTTGTTGAAATCAGCAGTTCACTGCAAGGGCTGCTTATCAGAACATACACATATTTAAAACTCCCCAGTAGTGTGTTCCTATCAGATTAGTACTACTCTGCCTTTGAGACTTGGCTCCTTAGAGGAGAAACTCCAATGTCTGTGAGATTATTCACATGCACTTTATTCCCTTGCGGTGAAATTGTTTGAATACTCAAAACAGGTAGCCTTGGTTGTTTTTGTGAGTTTATGTTCACATTGCATTTTGGCCCTAATGAGTCTCCCAGCTATTAATCAACCATGCTCATGGACATTTCAGGTATTAGAGTAGCTTTGAATAATTTCATTTTGAAGTATGTTATTCTCTCACCACCAGGGAGACTACATACCAAATTCATAAGCGCCAACTTCAGCTAAGCTGAGACTGCTGGCAAATCCTATTAGGTTTCCCTAGTCTACTTCCTCTCCCTTCCCTATATGTCAATATTTGAAACCTTCTTGCCTCTCAAGCCTATAATTCTCTTACTTCGGCAGATGATCCCACATTTCCCATTCATTGGAATTTAAGATCTTTTTACAGTCTCATGCATGGTCAGTTTTTTTGGTGAGAGTTCTATGGGAGTTAAGTTTGCTGCATATTATAGTTTGTAAATATCTATCGGATTAAACTTAATTGTGTTCTTAAAATTCATTAAACCCTTACCTAATTTTTGTCTACCTTATCTGTCAGTTTCTAAGAAAATATGTTTCTAAGAGGCTAGGCAATGGTGGCTCACACCTGTAATCCCAGCACTTTGGGAGGCCAAAGTGGGCGGATTGCTTGAGCTCGGGAGTTTGAGACCAGCCTTGGCAACATGGTGAAACCTCATTTCTATAAAAATACAAAAATTAGCCAGGTGTGGTAGCACGTTCCTGTAGTCCCAGCTGCTGGGGAGGCTGAGGCAGGGGAATCACTTGAACCTGGGAGGTGGAGTTTGCAGTGAGCTGAGATTGTGCCACTGCACTCCAGCCTGGGTGACAGAGTGAGATTCCATCTCAAAAAGAAAAAAATATACTCCTAAGAAAATGTGATTGGAGATTTGTTTAATGTTTTATTTCTATTATTGCTTTATATATTCAGAAGCTATGTTGTTAATGCATTAGGAATTATGACTTAACTTCCTGGTCAGTTACTCCATTTCATCAAATCTAAGATACCATGCATTGTAAGATACAACCTGATTGCAGAGATGTTAAAATATGGAAAAGGATCAAGAAAATATGGTATTTGTTTTTTTAGCAGGAAACATTTGTGTTGTCCTAGTTAATTCTTGTTGCTTTCAACTTTGTTTTGTCTGATATTGACATTATTATACCTACCTTTTTTTTTTTTTTTTTTGAGACAGTCTCATTCTGTCACCCAGGCTGGAGTGCAGTGGCGCAATTTCGGCTCACTGCAGCCTCTCCCTCCTGGGTTCAAGCGATTCTCCTGCTTCAGCCTCCCAGGTAGCTAGGATTACAGGCACCCACCACCATTCCTGGCTAATTTTTGTATTTTTAGTAGACACAGGGTTTTACAATGTTGGTCAGGCTGGTCTCGAACTACTGACCTCAAGTGACCCACCTGCCTCAGCCTCCCTAAGTACTGGGATTACAGGTGGAGCCCCCATGCCTGTCCATGCTTTTATAATAGCATTGACTGAAATATATTTTCTATTCTTTCATTTTCAAACTTTTGATGTCCTTTTGTTTTAGGGTTATCAACTGTAGACCACTTTATACTTACTGTCCTTATGAGTTCTGCCATCTTGATTTTTTCTTTCTATTTATCAAATGGCTGCCTTTAAAAATTCAACGTATTTAGCCATTTTTTTTTCTAGCAGCACTCAGGATTCATCATGATCCCTTTTCCCTCACCAAACAATTAAAAAGTCCCTCATCCTTTCACTGCCCTGTTTCTCATATACTGTACATTGTCCTAAACTATATTCTCTGAGCTATAATTTCTACTTTCTTGGATTCATCGTTCTTTATTTCACTTGATTATATTTTATGATAAATTTCTCAGAGTATGTGAGAAGTAAATATTCAAAACTTTGTATGTCTGAAAATATATTATTTGCCCTTATATACAGTTTCATCATCTTTTAGCATAATGTTAGGAATTCAGTTTCTCATTCCTTTTTTGATTTTAGATGGCTTAGTTTTATTCTCTGAAAGCTTTTTTTTAATTTGAATTTAAAGAATAAAACCGCCAGTTTCATATTGTCCAGCTTGAGTGGTTTCTTTAAAGACTTGTATCTGTTTAAGTCCAGAAAAATCTTATAATGTATCTGTTTGATTATTGTTCTTGCTACTTATTCTGTTAGCTCTTCTTAGATTTTTGCTTTTCATGCCATCTGCTGCCCTTAAGTGTTATATCCTGGGAAAGTCCTTAGAATTACTTTCTAGTGCACTAATTTCCTCTTTTTTCTTTTTGAGTTCAATATGCTTTTCTGTCTATATTGTTAAGAAACTTTATCTTAGGATTATATTAGATTTATAGAAAAATTATGAAGATAATACAGATAGTTCTCATATATCCTACACCATTTCCCCCTACATTTAACGTCTTAATATGATAAATTTGTCACAAATAACCAAAATTCATACATTTTTTACTTACAAAAGTTCAAACTTTATTCAGATACTGTTAGCTTTTCTTTTTCTGTTCCAGGATCCTATCTAGGATGCCATTATTACATTTAGTCATTGGGTTTCATTAGATTCCTCTTGGCTGTGACAGTTTCTCAGACTTATCCTTGTTTTTGATCAACTTATCAGTTTTGAGGAGCATTGGTGAGGTATTTTGTAGAATATTGCTCAATTAGAATTTGCCTGATATTTTCTTATGAGTAGACTGGGATATGGGTTTTTGAGAGGAAGACCACAGAGATAAAATACTGTTCTCATCACATCACATTGAGGGCACATGCTCTCAACATGTCTTATCACTATAGATGCCATCCCTGATCACATAGCTAAGGTAGTGTTTATCAGACTTCTCCACCATAAAGTTACTTTTTTTTATCCTTTCCATACTTTATACTTTGGAAAAAAGTTATTATATACTGTCTACATTTAAGGACTGGAGAGTTATGCTCTACCTCCTTGTGGGCTAAGTATTTACATAGACTATTTTGTATTCTACACAGAATTGTCCATCCTTCCCCGTTTACTTATTTATTCAATCATTTGCTAATATTTTCTTAAGGATTGTTACAACATAGATGTCTGAGTTTTCTGGTAATGTCTTTATCTGATTTTGGTATTAGGATAATGTTGGCTTTCTTGGTATATTTGTGCTGCTATAACAAAATACCTTAGACTGGGTGATTTATAAAGGACGGAAATTTATTTGTCACAGTTCTGGAGGTTGGGAGTCTAAGATCAAGGTGCCAACAGGTTTGGTGTCTGGTAAGAGCCTGTTTACCACACTCTGTAAGAGTCTAAGTCCTTGTTTCCAAGATGGTGCCTTATTGCTCCACCCTAAATTGGGGAGGAACACTGTGTCCTCCATGGCAAAAGGGGGACGCTTCAACCTCAAACCCTTTTATAGGGGTGCTGATCTGATGTATGAGACAGAGCCCTCATGACCTAATCATCTCCCAAAGGCCACACCTTAATACTGCTACACTGAGGATTAAGTTTCAGCGTGAATTTTGGAGGAAACACTGTCATTCAGATCATAGCACTGGCTTTACAGAATGAGGAAATGTTCTCTCTCTTTCTGTTTTCTCGAAAAGATTGTAGAGCTTGGTATTATTTATCCTTTTAGGGTTTGGTAGAATTCACCAGTGAAACTATCTAGGCCTAGTGCGTTCTTTTTTTTGAAGATCTTTAATTATTGATTAAGTTTGTTTAATAGACATAGGGCTATTCAGGTATTCAGGTTATCTATTTATCCTTGTATGAATTTTTGTAATTTGTGTCTTTTAAGAAATTGGTTGGCCCAGAGCGGTTGCGTACACCTATAATCACAGCACTTTGGGAGGCCGAGGTGGGCAGATCACCTGAGCTTAGGAGTTCAAGACCAGCCTGGGCAACATAGCAAACTCCTGTCTCTACCAAAAATAAAAAAAAAATTAAGAGAGAGGGGGGAGGGGGAGAGGGAGAAGGAGCAGGAAAGGGAAGGGGAAAGGAAAGGGAAAAGGGAAAGGGAGTCTCTAGAGAGAGAGGAATGAAAGGGAAGGGAAAAGGGAAAGGGAGTATCTGGAGAGAGAGAGTGGAATGAAAGGGAAGGGAAAAGGGAAAGGGAGTCTCTTTCATCTAAGTGGGCATAGAGTTGTTTATAGTATTCCCTTGTCTTTTTTTTTTTTTTTTTTTTTTTTTTGAGACAGGGTCTCACTCTGTCACCCAGGCTGGAGGGGCTGGAGTACAGTGTCATGATCAGGGCTCACGGCAGCCTCGACTTCCTGGGCTCTGGTGATCCTCCTGCCTCAGCCCCTCAAGTAGCTGGGTCCACAGGTGTATGCCACCATGCCCGGCTAATTTTTGTATTTTTGGTAGAAACAGTTTCGCCATGTTGCCCAGGCTGGTCTCAAACTCCTGGGCTCAAGTGATCTGCCAGTCTTGGCCTCCCAAAGTTTTGGATTTGTAGGCAGGAACCACCGGGCCTGGCCTTCCCTTATCCTTTTAATGCCCATGAAATGAGTAGTGTTAGCCCCTCTTTCATATCTGATATTAGTAATTTGTGGCTTCTCTTTCTTTTTCCTTTGGTGCCTGGCTACAGGTTTAACAGTCTGTTGATCTTTATAAATAACTAACTTTTAGTTTCATTTTATTTTCTCTATTTTTCTGTTTTCAATTTCATTTATTTCTGCTCTAATTTTTATTATTCCTCTTCTTCTGCTTGCTTTAGGCTTAATTTTCTCTTCTTTCTCTAGTTTCCTAAGGTATAATCTAAGTTTCATTTATTTTCATTCAGTTCAAAAGATTTTCTGATTTTATATCTAGCTCCCTCTTTGGCCCATGAGTTATTTAGATATATATTTATTTCTGAATATTTGGAGTTTTCCAGCTATATTTTTGTTACTTATTTCTAATTTAACGCTATTTTGAAAACATACTTTGTATGATTTCTGTTCATTTAAATGCGTCAAAGTATATTTTATGTCCCAGATGTTGTCTATCTTGGTGAATTTCCATGCAAGCTTAAGAACAATGTGTGTTTTGTCATTGTTGGATGGAATATGCTATAAATGTCTATTAGATCAATTGATATAGATGACTGTTCAGATCATCTATATACTTAGTAGTTTTTTTCCTTCTCGATTTATCAATTACTGACAGAAGGGTATTTAGACTCTCCAGTTATTATAGTGAATTTTGCCTGTCCTCTTGCAGTTCTGTCAGTTTTGCCTTATATATTCTGGCACTCTTTTGTTGGGTGCATACATGTTTGGGATTGTTATGTCTTCTTGGAAAATTGACAGCTTAATCATTATGTAATACCTTCCTTTTTCCCTGATAATCTTCCTTGTTCTGAAGTCTACTTTGTCTTGTATTAATATAGCTAATTAATATATCAATATAACAATGTAATAAAGGTATTCCATCTTTCTTTTGATTAATTATAGCAAGCTATATCATTCTCTCTTTTTTTTTTTCTTTTTTGAGACGGAGTTTTGCTCTTGTTTCCCAGGCTGGAGTGCAATGGCGCAATCTCAGCTCACCACAACCTCCAACTCCTGGGTTCAAGCGATTCTCCTGCCTCAGCCTCCCGAGTAGCTGGGATTACAGGCATGCGCCACCACACCTGGCTATTTTTGCATTTTTAGTAGAGACAGGGTTTCTCCATGTTGGTCAGGCTGGTCTGGAACTCCTGACCTCAGGTGATCCACCTGCCTCAGCCTCCCAAATTGCTGGGATTACAGGCGTGAGCCACTGTGCCTGGCCTCCCTTTACTTTTTTTTGTAACTTTTAGTCATGTGGCTTTTTAATGAAAAGATATTTAGACCATAATCACTAATACATGAAGATCTTCAAAAAATTATATAATAGAGATCCTCCTATTCAGAATTTTGAAGTTATTGTTTTAATCTGTAACAAAGAGCTGTTTTGAACTCAGCTGAGCCTCCTTGGGTGGGGCATAAGAGGAGCATCTGTTATCTGCTTTCAATCCATTGCCCCTTTGTCCCTTTACAAGTTACCTTATCCAGAATTGCCTGTGCTCATGGTTCTTTTGTTCTAGCTATCTTTGTTTTCTGCCTCCTCCTCTCTGACTTACTTTCTTCTCCTGCTAATATTTTTCCCCATTTTTAAAAATTATGGTAAAATGTACATAGCCCTAAAATTAACTATCTTAACTATTGTGTATATTTCCTTGGCATTAAGTGCATTCATTCTGTTGTGCAGCTATCACTACCATCCATCTCCAGAACTCTTTTCATCTTGCAGAACTGAAACTCTGCCCATTCAACAAAGGCTCCTCATTCTTCCCTCTTCTCTTTTACCTTCTATTTCTATGATTGGGACTACTCTAGCCTTATATAAGTAGAATCATACAGTATTTATCTGTTTGTGATGGGCTTATTTCACTTACCGTAGTATCCTCAAGGTACATCCATATTGTAACATATGTTAGCATTTCCTTCCTTTTTAATTCTGAATAATATTTTGTTACATCTATATACCACATTTTGATTATCTGTTCATCCATCATTAGACATTTGGATTGTTTCCACATTTCAGATATTCTGAATAATGCTGCAATGAACATGGATGTCTTGGAGACCCTGCTTTCAGTTCTCTAGTGTATACTCAGAGTGGAATTGCTGGATCATATGATAATTCTATTCTTAGTTTTGAGAGGAACTTTTATACTGTTTTCACAGTGGCTGTACCATTTTACATGCCCACCAATGATGCAGAGAGTTCCAGGTTTTCATTATCATCACCGAAACTTACAACTTTCATTTTTCGGGGTGTTTTTTATAGTGGCCATCCTAATGGGTGTAAAGTAGTTATCCCTTTACTTTTACTCTGAATCTTTATATTTAAAGTGAATTTTCTTGTAGACAACACATAGTTTTGTCTTGTTTTTTAATTTACTCTGATAATCCCTGTCATTTAATAGGTATATTTAGGCCAGTTACATTTAAAGTGATTGTTGCTGTAATCAGATTAATATCTACCATGTTTCCAACTGTTTTCTTTCTATTCATTGCATTGGTTATTGGTTTCTTTTCTCCCTCTTTTTCTGCCTTCGTCAGTTTTGAGTACTTTATATAATCTTATCTCCTCTCTCAAAATTTTGATTATACTTATTAAAAATTTTTAGTGGTTGCCCTCAGTTTTACAATATACGTTTTTAACTAACCTAGGTTCTTAAGACAACACTATACTGCTTCATTTGTACTACAGGTATTTTATAACAGAGTATTCCCAATTCTTCCCTTCCATCCCTTGTAATAGTGCTGTCATTTATTTCACTTACCTGTATGCTGTAGCTACCCAATATATTGTTACTGCTATTGCTTTAAACAAATCATTACCTTTTAGGTCAATTAAGAATAAGAAAAATAAAGATTTTATTTTACCTTTACTTTTTCCTTCTCTAACACTCTTCCTTTGTAAATCCAAGTTTCTGACCTATATCATTTTCCTTCTGCTTGAAGAACTTCTTTTAACATTTCTTGCAGGGCAAATTATCTGGTGATTGATTCTCCTTATTTTTGTTTGTCTGAGAAAGTTTTTATTTCTCATTAACCTTTGAAGTGCAATTTTGCTGGATATAGAATTTAAGGTTGGTGGGTTTTTTTTTTTTCTAGCACTTTGAATATTTCACTACACTTACATGGCTTTTGACATGCTCTCCACTGTAATTCTTATCATTATTCCTCTGGAGGTAGGGTGTTTTTTTTTATTCTGCTGTCTTTCAAGATTTTCGCTTTGTCTTTGGTTTTCTGCAATTTGGGTATTATGTGCTTAGGTGTAGATTTTTAAAATATTTATTGTGCTTGGCATCCTCTCAGCTTCTTGGATCTGTGGTTAGGTGTTTGTCATTAATTTTGGAAAATTCTCACTTTATTCTCTCTTCTCTCATATTCCAATTAGATGTATATTCCACGTTTTGATAATGCCCCATGGTTTTGGATATTCTGTTTTTTCATTTTTTTTTCTCTTTGCATTTTAGTGTAGGAAGTTTCTACTGGTTGTCCTCAATTGACCCATTCTTTCCACACCCACGTTGAATCTACTGATGAGCCCATCAAAGGCATGCTTCATTTTTTCTTTGTAGAATTCCTTTTGATTCTTTTTTACAGTTCTGTCTCTGTACTTACTAGTCTCTGTGCTTACTAGTCTCTTCTTGCATGTTACCTACTTATTTTCATTACAGCCCTTAGCATTCTAGTCATAGTTATTTGAAATATCTTGGTGATAATTCCAACATCTTTGTCTTTTTCTGATGGTTATTTTGTTTTTTCAGACTGGGGTTTTTCTTGTTTGGGGCATGAAAATATTATAATTTCTTGTTGAAAGCTTGGTGTCTTGTATGCAGTAATAAGAACTGAGATAAATAGGCCTTTAGTGTGAGGATTTATGTTAATCCAGCTAGAAGTTGGGTTGTGTGTTTAATGCTTGTTGTAGCTATAGGTATCAGAGACTTGAAGCTTCTTTAGCTTACTTGATTTTTTGTCTCTACTCTTGACTTCGGAACTCTCCCGAGTATTACTCCTCAGAGAGAGCCTTTTTCTTGCAGTTCTTTCAGCTAATAGTTGTTTCCGCTATTATTCTTGAACGCTGTTTGTGTAGTGTTAAGACGTGGGGGAGAAGGACATGCTGTGATCTTTGATTAAGTCTCAGGTTTTCAGGGGGCTTGTCTTATGGTTGTGACCTTCACAAGTGTTTCTCCAGTAGTACAGCTTTCTTCCCCCTGTTCCCTATTCCCTTTCCCATCTGTAGTGTTCCCAATCTATTTCCTGAAGTCCCTGTCCTCTCTTGACTATAGGTTGTTGTATTCTCTTCTAACCCCCACTTAGGTCAAACAGGAAAGCTGAAGAAAATTGGAGGAACAAGGAATTTCTTTCCTCTAGCTGGGATAAGCTTTCACAATTAATTCTCTGGAACAGGTTCTGGGCATGTTTCCTGATGGTTACTCTTCCTCTCCCCCTGCCAGAGACAGGAGGGAATCTTCTGGAATCCTCGTGATGACAACCTGGTAGAATTCCTGGAGGGAATGCCCACAGAAATGTAGTCACCCCTAAGACTGTGGCCCCCAGGATTTTTTCATTCTCACAATAGTCCACACTCAACCTCTAGCAGTTTATAAGATTACCTTTTAAGTGTTCCTACCAGTTTATGTCTCCCATGGCTTCTGCTTCGTGTAAGCAAATCTTGGTTGCTGTATGTCTCTGAATGCACCTGTCTCTACAGTTTGGGGTGGGGATTTGCCCTGCAATCTCATTTCTCTAGTGAGTCCAAGAAGTCATTCATTTTCAATTTTCCAGCTTTTTCTTGTTGTAAGAATGAAAATGATGACTTTCAAGCTATTTACATGCCACGATTGAAACTGGACATCTCTCCTGGCTATATTTTTAATTTTCAACATCTGTAAATTTTTTTTTTTTTTTTTGAGTCAGAGCCTTATTCTGTAGCCCAAGCTGGAGTGCAGTGGTGCGATCTCGGCTCACTGCAACCCCTGCATCCCGGGCTCAAGTAATTCTCGTGCCTCAGCCTCTCGAGTAGCTGGGCTACAGGCGTGTGCCACTACGTCCAGCTAATTTTTTGTATTTTAGTAGAGATGAGGTTTCACCATGTTGCCCAGGGTGGTCTTGAACTCCTCAGCTCAGGCAATCTGCCCACCTCAGCCTCCCAAAGTGCTGGGATTACAGGCGTGAGCCACCACACCTGGCCTGTAAACATTTTTTTATAACAGCTTATTCTTGTTTTATGGTATTCTAATATTTGATGTCTCTTGAAGTTTTCTCCTGTTTCCTTATTTGCTGTTTCCTTTATTATTTGTCTTGTTGAATTTTATGCCTCTCTTTCGTTGTGTTAATTCTAGATTGTTTAGCTTTCTATACATATTTGCCTTTGATTATCCCTATATTAGGTTGTTGATAGGTTGTTGACCTATCACAAGTTTATTCATAAAAGTTTGTCATAAGCACTCTTTTTGGGGAAGGAGGTTTAAGGTTTTGTCCCAAGAAAAAAAGCTAGGGTAGCGTGTGGCTCAATAGGAGCAGAAGCAGCAGCATTTCTGGCTCAGACTATCCAAAAATAGTTTGTTTTTGTTGTTGTTGTTTTGTTTTTTTAATTACTCATGTATTTTCTCATGTCCTTTACTCTATGGAATATCTCTGGTCTTGCTTATCTGCTCATTTGAAAACCTTTTTCCTCTGCCAGATTTAGCTGTAGATTTTCTCTATTTTTTTGTTTTCACCAAACCACTTTCTATCGTTTAAGAATTCTTCAACATTTTAATTTTAAGAATGGCATTTTCTTTTTTCTTTTTCTTGTGTGTGTATGTGCATGCATGTGTGTGTGTGTGTGTGTGTGTGTGTGTTTAAAGAGACAGGGTTTCACTTTTTTGCCCAGGCTGGAGTGTGGTGAAGTGATCATAGCTCATTGCAGCTTTGAACTCCTGGGCTCAAGCAACAATCCCCCCATCTCAGCTTCCTGAGCAGGTGGGACTACAGATGCACACCACCACACCCAGTGACATCCCTTGTTATACAAGTAATTGTTTCTGTAATTTTAAGAGATTTTGTTTGGAAAGGAAGGTAGACAAGTATGGCTCAATCCAGCTTGATCCAATCACATTCACTTTCAATTAATGAATAGATTTGTCACTATTAGTAGTGGTAAGTTAATATTAATTGAGCATTTAGTTTATTCCAGGAAACATGATATATCCTTTAACTATATTTTAATCATTACTTAAACACAGTAAAGTAGATATTGTTACTATTTGTATATATGTTTAAGAAAATGGAAACTTAAAAACATTAAATAATCTACACAGCACCACACAGCTAATATATCTGTTGGAGCTAGGATATGAACCCATATTCTATCCCAGCAAATTCAATTAACCTCAGTTCCTCACTCACCTGAAACTTCCTCCCTCAAGTTGATTTGCTAATAAGATGCCTCCCTTCTACCAGGCCAAATCCTGTGTATCATTCAAGGCCCAGCTTTAAATGCCACCTCAGCAGCAGTGCTCTGGGCAATATTCCAGCAGAAAGAAAACTCTTAACTTTTAATTTAACTTTACATTTATTTGACCTCTTGTCTAGCACTTTCTACTTTATATGTAATACAGTCATTTGATGCATAGTTTCATCCCTACTGCACAATGAGATCACTAGGAAAAGTGTCAATGTCCTTGTGTCACTTATTTTTACAATTCCCAGCATTCCCCAGCATGTACCATTTTAATAAATATTATTAATAAGTAATTATAAGTATATTTATTTAGTTTAACTTCTGTCTTTAATTTATAAATGCATCCTTATTGGCTCATTATAAATATTTGCATGGATTTTATTTAAATATGATTAAGGGATCTTGAGCATATTTGTTTTAAACCTGCCTTTGGGATTAATATTTATGAATATCCAGGAAATGGCAAATAGTTTTAGAACTAATTAGATAGAGGCTTCTCATTATACTTACATCAATAAAGATATCTGAATATGTATGAAAATTTCAAGGAGATTCAGGATATTTGGGAGCCATTTGCATACTAACTAAACATTTTGATTTTTCCTTCTGGCAGTTAAATAAAATGGATTATAATATGGAAGGTGATTCCCAAATTAAAAGTAGGCATCAAATAAATCATTGCTTTTGTCACATAAACCTTGAAGGAAAATAGCATATCTGTCAAGTCTTAAAATTCATGTCAGAATTTCACAAAGCAATTGATTATAAGCCATCTTTCTTTTAAATAGTACGTAGCTAAGAAGTTTGTGGCATTTCAAATAAGTGACACGTCAGACATGGAGTTCCTGAGATTTATTAGCAAGACCATTTTGTTCTGTTTCAGAAAATTACAGAATTTTGGAATTACAAATTTTACCTGTACAGTGGTTATCTTTACAGTAATCCTTACCATTTTCTAGTGATAGGGTATTCTTTGTCACAAGACATCCCATTCTAGTGTTTAGGAGGACTTTATTTTTTTAAAAAACTATTCCTTATTTTAAACTAAAATCTGCCTGTTTTCTAAAGCTTCTTTTTTACCTATACTTTGAACTTACAGAATCTATAAAAATCTTAAGATTGGCTGGGTGTGATGACTCATGCCTATAATCCCAGCACTTTGGGAGGCGGAAGCAGGTGGATCACTTGAGCCCAGGAGTTTGAGACCAACCTGGCCAACATGGTGAAATGCCATCTCTACAAAAAACACAAAAATTAGTCGGACATTGTGGCACGCGCCTATAGTCCCAGCTGTTCAGGAGGCTGAGGTGGGAGGATCACCTGAGCCCAGGAGGTCAAGGCTGCAGTGAGCTGTGATCGCACCACTGCACTCCAGCCTGGGTGAAAGAGTGAGACCCTGTCTCAAAATTAAAATAAAATAAAATAAAAATAAAAACAAAAAACCTTAAGATTTTCACGCTAACTCCCATGACAGCAGTTGTCAGGCATAATGGGATAGGGTATAGGGAGTGGGGATATAGTTCTTTCTCTGAGTCTCTTGAGAGCAGATGTTTATAAACTAGATTGTGACAGGATAAGTGGATGCTAATTCTGAATCATCACCAATGTGTAGTATTATTCATCTGCTTTAGTTTTCTTTTATTCATTATCATTATATTTTAAATTTGGAAAAAGTTATGAATTATATTAGCTTGGGAAGGGAAGAGTAAATATGTCTTTTTTTATACTTCTCACCTACGAGCTTCATGAAATATGACTAATCTGTTGAGAGACACCATTGGGAACAACCTTTGTACAGCCTGAACTCATTGTATCTGCCACGTATTTTTCAGTGGCTCCTTTACATGACAGATTACTCTCAGGAGCAAATAATATGCAGCTCTTCTCACATTTTGTTAGTGTTTTTATTTTTAATGAAGTGTTATGATTAATAGCCTAGTGTTATTGTTGTTTCCCCATTGAGTGTAAATGCTTCATTTGAATGTCTTTAATCTGAAGGAACAGTTGTTTTATTAGACTCTTGTTATTTTTCTGTGCTTCTCAAGGTTTTTTGATTGCTTTATCTGAGCTCTTTGCAATGGGGGAAATGAACTCTATCAGAATCATGGAGTAAGACTCAGTAGAGAAATTTTGAGGATGAATACTGAGACACTTGAATATTCATACATACATTTTTATGATAATTTCAGAATGGTAGACGCACCCATTAGCAATTCTGATTGACCCTCCAGTGGCAATTATAAAAGTAGCTTGGCGGGGCACGGTGGCTCACGCCTGTAATTCCAGCACTTTGGGAGGCCGAGGCCGGTGGATCATCTGAGGTCAGGAGTTCAAGGCCACCCTGGCCAACATGGTGAAACTCTGTTTCTACTAAAAAAAAAACACACACAAAAATTAGCCGGGCGTGGGTGGCGGGCACCTCCCAGCTACTCGGGAGGCTGAGGCAGGAGAATCGCATGAACCCAGGAGGTGGAGGTTGCGGGGAGCCGAGATCGCACCATTGCACTCCAGCCTGGGCAACAAGAGCGAAACTGTCTTAAAAAAAAAAAAAAAAGTAGGCTATGTCTGTCCTACTGGTATTGTGATGACATTGCCATATAGATGCTATCTGAAGTGCCATGTGTTTTCAATAAGTCTTTCTGTTGTTGTTTGCAAATCAGAGTTAAAGTATAAGACAAGACAAGAGGTGGACACAAAAGGACTATTGAAGAGTTGAGAAATTGTGAGCTGAGCTTTTACAAGAATATGGTGCCCACTTACCAAGAGGACAGCTCTTTTTGTTATTTTTGCCCTTGAAGTGGTGATACCCTTTAGCCTAGTCATTTCTACATTTACTCCCAGGAGCCTGGCTGTGATTAGAAGTGTTTCCTGTAGCCATAGAGCAATTTTCCTTTTGTTCAAGAATCCAGAAGGCAAGTTGGACCTCATTGGCACCAACCGTCAAGGACTTCATTAGCCCTAACCAGGGGCCAACTAAATTGTCAAATTGGAAATGAAGAACTTTATATGAATTCAAAGCCACTGATAAGAAAGCTTAAAGGCTTATCTTGTGAAACTGAGTGTTGAATGCATAACTTTTATTTGAGAAAGCAAATAACTTGGGTGGAACTTCTACAAATTAGAGCAAAATAATTTAGGGTTTATTTGGAGGTTTAATAGCTTGTTTAGGTGTAGCCTTGAATATGTAGCATAACATATGCGTTTATATTATATACTCACAAACATTCTGGTCTTTTTGGTTAATAAGAGTATTACTTTTACTGGCTCTTATATTGTTTCAGAGGAATTAGAGCTGTCTAGTTTTGTATAATCAAGTCTTTATTTTCATGTAAACTAAGTAAGTTCTGTTTAGAAAGTCAGCCCCAGAAGGTTTATTTATGCACTATATAAGCTCATGTTTTAAGATTCTCCATATCCCCAAAATTAACATTTTTGTTTTTAAGTGTTCTGTTAGTTATTTAGTCATTGAAGAAACATTTATTGAATGTATAGTAATATTAGTTTCTACAAAGAAAACGAATGTCATAACATAAAAATACATAAACATTTTTTACAATGACCAGAGCTTAGAAATACTTTAAATACAGCATTTTTAAAAATTACAGTGGTACTTCTTTGAAAGAGGATGTCTGATAATTATTGTAATTTCTTAAAAGCACTTGGACCTTACTTCTGGCCATAACCGAGTAACTAGTCCTGGACTAGGCCTCTTGCTGTAAACAGCTAGAAAATTAGACAAAATATATGAAATACATGTTTGTAGACATTTGAAAACGTGCAGAACCATGATCCCTAAGACTAAGGAAAACAAATGGGATGAGCCCCATAATTGCCCTCCCAGCTTTCCGCTTGGAGCCACTTTTCTGTAGCATAAGATGCCCCATTTATGAACAGGCAGAGGAGAGCAGACAGCCCAGCAGTCTCAGTGAGACTGAGATCAGAGTTTAGGTCTAGAAAAGTAGGTGGGGCCGGAAGCAGTGGTTCATGCCTGTAATCCCAGCACTTTGGGAGGCCGAGGCGGGCAGATCACGAGGTCAAGAGATCAAGACCATCCTGGCCAACATGGTGAAACCCCGTCTCTAGTAAGAATACAAAAATTAGCCAGGCGTGGTGGCGCATGCCTGTATTCCCAGCTACTCGG
This sequence comes from Pongo pygmaeus, assembly GCF_028885625.2. Classification (NCBI taxonomy): domain Eukaryota; kingdom Metazoa; phylum Chordata; class Mammalia; order Primates; family Hominidae; genus Pongo; species Pongo pygmaeus. Next base: position 78,792,970 of record NC_072389.2, read on the forward strand.
GAGGCTGAGGCAGGAGAATCACTTGAACCAGGGAGTCAGAGGTTGCAGTGAGCCAAGATTGCGCCACTGCACTCCAGCCTGGCAACAGAGCAAGACTCCATCTCAGAAAAAAAAAAAAGACAATAAAAGTAGGTGGAATTTGTGCAGCAGGCTACTGGAGAGAAGAGAAATATGCAGAGAAGCAGCTCAAGAAAGCTATTTAGGGTTCCCCTTGAGTCTTTTGGGTCTCACGTCACATTTAGTCTCCTTCAGTTTGTGATAGTTCTTCAGTCTTTCCTTCTCTGCCATACCCTTGACACTTTTGAAAAGCATTGGTCAGGTATTTTGTACAGTGTTCTCAGTATGGATTTGTCTGATACTTTTTTGTGATTACATTGAGGTTACGGATTTTTTTTTGGAGGAATACCACAGAAGTGATGTACCCTTTTCAATACATTCGTATCAGGGGTGCATGATATCAGCATGTCCTGTTATTTGGTAACGTTAACACTGATCATGTGGTTAAGGTGGTTTTTGCCAGTCATCTCCTTACAGTCATCTCTGAGCCCAGAACCTTTCTGATTTTTTTAGTTTCTCCTGAGTGTAAGTCTCCTATTGCCAAGGGTGAGGGATTTGGAGATTTAAAGCTCTTCTTACAGGAGCTTTCAAATAATTCCTCCATCCCCCATATCATCCTTTCCTCCTGAAGTGCTGCTGATTCCTGAAGGTCAGTTGGCTTGAGGCTCACCTGTCTGTCCCTTTGGAGGTACTTAGATTGACTCTTTCCCATGAAATAATTTACTTTTCTTCTATCCACCTTCTTCTTTCATATAGATTAGGATTACAACCCAAAATATCTCTGAGTTTTATCAGAAATGGAGTTTGTGTTCCTATTTCTTGTCCTGTTTGTTGTTTGGGGGTATTTATGAAGTGGTGGACCCAGAAATGTATTCGACCTTCCATCCTAAAACTGAAGCTAACAATAGCTTTTTCAGAAGACAGTATTTGGCATAATTTCTCAAGCATTCAAATACAAACTTTTGACTCAGCATTTCCACTTCTAGCAATTTGTCTTACAGAAATATTTACACATGGACCCAAAGATAACATGTATAGGAAAGTTTATAGAAGCATTGCTTATAGTAGCAAAAAAAGTAATGGAAACAGCCCAAAAAAAAAGGAACAGTAAGGGAATGATTAAGTAAATTGTGTAATATCTATATTGTGGAATACTATTCAGCAATTAGGAATAATAAGGTTTGTCTTTATGTACTGATATGGGAACCTTCTAAAGACATTACATCATACAGCAGTTTGTCAAGCAACATGTTTGGTATCATTTCCTTCCCATATTTATGTGTATGTAAAAGTGTGTCATTGAAATGAAAAATGTTTGAAAGAATATGCGCCAAACTATCAATAGCAGTGTTTTGGAAGTCATGAAAAGGGGAACCATAATCTTTGTATACTTCTTAAACTTTGTATACTTCTGTACCATATGTATTATTTTTATAACAAGCATATTGCATTTTGATTTTTCAATAAAAAGATGAAATAGACTACCTACAGCAGTAGTCGAGCAACCACTGGAGGTTTTCAGGCATGGGCTCTTTTGTTCTTGTTGTTGTTGTTGGTTGAATTTGAATGGCATTCCTGCATTGGTCATTTATTGGATTTCTCTGTAGCATTTATTTATTTTCATTTTTCCATAAGTTATTAGGGTACAGGTGGTATTTGGTTACATAAGTTCTTTAGTGGTGATCTGAGATTTTGGTGCACCCATCACCTGAACAGTATACAATGCACCATATTTGTAGTCTTTTGTCCCTCGCCTCCCTCTCACCATTCTCCCCAAGTCCCCAAAGTCCATATCATTCTTAATGCCTTTGCGTCCTCATAGCTTAGCTCCCACATGTCGGTGAGAACATTTGATGTTTGGTTTTCCATTCCTGAGTTACTTCACTTCGAATAATAGCCTCCAGTCTCATCCAGGTTGCTGCAAATGCTGTTAATGCATTCCTTTCTGTGGCTGAGTAGTATTCCATCGTATAAATATACCACAGTTTCTTTATCCACTCATTGAGTAATGGGCATTTGGGTTGGTTCCATGATTTTACAGTTGCGAATTGTGCTGCTATAAACGTGCACATGAAAGTATCTTTTTCTTATAATAACTTATTTTCCTCTGGATAGATACGCAGTAGTGAGGATTGCTGGATCAAATGGTAGTTCTACTTTTAATTCTTCAAGAAATCTCCATACTGTTTTCCATAGTGGTTGTACTAGTTTACATTCCCATCGGCAGTATAGAAGTGTTCCCTGTTCACCGCATCCATGACAACATCTACTGTTTTTTGATTTTTTGATTATGGCCATTCTTGCAGGAGTAAGGTGGTAGCGCATTGTGATTTTGATTTGCACTTCCCTGATCATTAGTGATGTTGAGCATTTTTTCATATGTTTGTTGGCCATTTGTATATCTTCACTTGAGAATTGTCTATTCATATCCTTAGCCCACTTTTTGATGGGATTTTGTTTTCTTACTGATTTATTTGAATTCGTTGTAGATTCTGGATGTTAGTCCTTTCTCAGATACATAGATTGTGAAGCTTTTCTCCCACTCTGTGGGTTGTCTGTTTACTCTGCTGACTGTTACTTTTGCTGTGTAAAAGCTCTTTAGTTTAATTAAATCCCAACTATTTATTTTTGTTTTTATTGCATTTGCATTTGGGTTCTTGGTCATGAAATCCTTGCCTAAGCCAATGTCTAGAAGGGTTTTTCCATGTTATCTTCTACAATGTTTATAGTGTCAGGTCTTAGATTTAAGTCCTTAATGCATTTTGAGTTGACTCTCATGTAAGGTGAGAGATGAGGGTCCAGTTTCATTCTCCTACATGTGGCTAGCCAATTATCTCAGCACTATTTGTTGAGAAGGGTGTTCTTTCCCCACTTCATGTTTTTGTTTGCTTTGTCAAAGATCAGTTGGCTGTTAGGTATTTGCATTTGTTTCCAGGTTCTCTATTCTGTTCCATTGGTCTGTGTGCCTATGCTGTTTTGGTGACTATGGCCTTATAGTATAGTTTGAAATCAGGTAGTGTGATGCCTCCAGATTTGTTCTTTTGCTTAGTCTTGCTTTGGCTATGTGGGCTTTTCTGTTTGTTTCATATGAATTTTAGAATTGTTTTTTCTAATTTTGTGAAGAATGATGGTGGTATTTCGATGGGGATTGCATTGAATTTGTAGATTGCTTTTGGCAGTATGGTCATTTTCACAACATTGATTCTATGCATCCATGAGCATGGGATGTGTTTCCATTTGTTTGTGTTGTCTGTGATTTCTTTCAGCAATATTTTGCAGTTTTCCTTGTAGAGGTCTTTCACCTCCCTGGTTAGGTAAATTCCAAATTATTTTGAGTTTTGCAGCTATTGTAAAAAGGGTTGAGTTCTTGATTTGATTCTCTGCTTGGTTGCTGTTGATGTATAGAAGAGCTATTGATTTGTGTACATTAATCTTGTATCCAGAAACTTTGCTGAATTATTTTATCAGTTCTAGGAGCTTTCTGGAGGAGTCTTTAGGGTTTTCGGCGTAAACTATCATATCATCAGCAAACAGTGACAGTTTGACTTCCTCTTTACCGATTTGGATGCCCTTTATTTCTTTCTCTTGTCTGATTTCTCTGGCTAGGACTTCCAGTACTATGTTGAAGAGAAGTGGTGAGAGTGGGCATTCTTGTCGTGTTCCTGTTTTCAGAGGGAATGCTTTCAACTTTTCCCCATTCAGTATTATATTGGCTGTGGGTTAGTCACAGATGGCTTTTATTACATTGAAGTATGTCCCTTGTATGCTGATTTGCTGCTGAGAATTTTAATCATAAAGGGATACTGGATTTTGTCAAATGCTTTCTCTGCATCTATTGAGAAGATCACATGATTTTTGTTTTTAATTCTGTTATGTGGTTCATCACATTTAATTGACTTGCATATGTTAAACCATCTCTGCATCCCTAGTATGAAACACACTTGATCATGGTGGATTATCTTTTTGATATATTGTTGGATTTGGTTAGCTAGTATTTTGTTAAGGATTTTAGCATCTATGCTTATCAAGGATATTGATCTGTAGTTTTCTTTTCTGGTTGTGTCCTGGCTTTGGTATTAGGGTGATGCTGGCTTCATAGAATGAATTAGGGAGGGTTCCCTCTTTCTCAATATTGTGGAATAGTGTCAGAAGGATTGGTACCAATTCTTCTTTGAATGTCTGATAGAATTCTACTGTGAAATCTGTCTTGTCCTGGAATCTTTTTTTTGTTGGTAATTTTTTTTTTTTTTTTTTTTTCTGAGACAGAGTCTCACTCTTGTCGCCCAGGCTGGAGTGCAGTGGCGCAATCTCAGCTCACTGCAAGCTCCGTCTCCTGGGTTCACGCCATTCTCTTACCTTAGCCTTCCGAATAGCTGGGACTACAGGCACCCACCACCACACCCAGCTAACTTTTTGTACTTTTAGTAGAGACGGGGTTTCACCATGTTAGCCAGGATGGTCTCGATCTCCTGACCTCGTGATCCGCCCGCCTCAGCCTCCCAAAGTGCTGGGATTATAGACGTGAGCCACCATGCCCTGCGGTAATTTTTAAATTACCATTTCAGTCTTGCTGTTTGTTATGGATCTGTTCAGAGTATCTAATTCCTGATTAAAGCTAGGAGGGTTGTATTTTTCCAGGAATTTATCCATCCCTTCTAGGTTTTCTAGTTTATGTGCATAAAAGTGTTCATAGTAGTCTTGAATGATCTTTTGTATTTCAGTGGTGTCAGTTTTAATTTCTCCTGTTTCATTTCTTAATGAGATTATTTGGATTTTCTCTTTTCTTGGTTAATCTTGCTTATGATCTATCGGTTTTATTTATCTTTTCAAAGAACCATAAATAAATGGTTCTTTGTTGTAAACCAAAATAAATTTTGTTTAATTTATCTTTTGTATTTTTTTGTTTGTTTCAGTTTCATTTAGTTCTGCTCTGATCTTGGTACTTTCCTTGCTTCCACTGGGTTTGGGTTTGGTTTGTCCTTATTTCTCTAGTTCCTTGAGGTGTGACCTTAGAATGTCAGTTTGTGCTCTTTCAGTCTCTGATGTAGGCTTTTAGGGCTATGAACTTTCCTTTTAGCACCCCCTTTGCTGTATCCCAGAGGTCTTGTTAGATTGTGTCATTATTGTCATTCAGTTTGAAGAATTTTAAAATTTCCATCTTGATTTCGTTTTTGAACAAAAGCAGGTTTTGAACCTACTCTTTCAGGAGCAGGTTATTTAATTTCCATGTATTTGCATGGCTTTGAAGGTTCCTTTTGAAGTTGATTTCCAGTTTTATTCCACTGTGGTCTGAGAGAGTGCTTGATATAATTTCAGTTTTCTTAGATTTATTGAGGCTCGCTTTATGACCTATCATGGAGAAAGTTCCATGCCCTGTTGAATAGAATGTGTATTCTGTGGTTGTTGGATGAAATGTTCTGTATATATCTGTTAAGTCCATTTGTTCCAAGGTATAGTTTAAATCTATTGTTTCTTTGTTGACTTTCTGTCTTGATGACCCATCTAGTGCTGTCAGTGGAGTATTGAAGTCCCCCACTATTATTTTGTTGCTGTCTATCACATTTCTTAGGTGTATTAGTAATTGTTTTATAAATTTGGGAGCTCCAGTGTTAGGTGCATATATGTTTAGGATTGTGATATTTTCCTGTTAGACAAGGCCTTTTACCATTATATAATGTCCCTCTTTGTCTCTTTTAACTGCTGTTGCTTTAAAGTTTGTTTTGTCTGATATAAGAATAGCTACCCCTGCTCGCTTTTGGTGTCCATTTGCATGCAATGCCTTTTTCCACCCCTTTAAGTTCATATGAGTCCTTATGTGTTAGGTGAGTCTCCTGAAGGCAGCAGATTGTTGGTTGGTGAGTTCTTATCCATTCTGCAGTTCTGTATCTTTTTAAGTGGAGCATTTAGGCCATTTACATTCAGTGTTCATATTGAGATGTGAGGTACCATTACATGCATCGTGCTGTTTGTTGCCTGTGTACCTTGGTTTTTTGTTTTTGCTTTTTAACTTGTATTTTTGTTTTATAGATCTTGTGTGATTTATGCTTTAAAGAGGTTCTGCTTTGATATGTTTCCAGGATTTGATTCAAGATTTAGAGCTCCTTTTAGCAGTCTTATAGAGGTGGCTTGGTAGTGGTGTGTTCTCTCAGCATTTGCTTGTCTGGAAAAGACTGTATCTTTCCTTCATATATGATGCTTAGTTTCACTGGATACAAAATTCTTGGCTGATAATTGTTATGTTTGAGGAGGCTGAAGATAGGGCCCCAATCCCTTCTAGCTTCTAGGGTTTCTGCTGAGAAATCTTCTGTTAATCTGATAGGTTTTCCTTTGTAGGTTACCTGGTGCTTCTGTCTCACAGCTCTTAAGATTCTTTCCTTAGTCTTAACTTTAGATAAGTTAAGCACACTGATGACAGTGTGCTTAGGTGATGATCTTTTTGCGATGAATTTCCCAGGTGTTCTTTGTGCTTCTTGTATTTGGATGTCTAGGTCTCTAGTAAGGCCAAAGAAGTTTCCCTCGAACATTTTCCAAATATGTTTTCCAAACTTTTAGATTTCTCTTCTTCCTCAGGAACACCAATTATTCTTAGGTTTGGTCGTTTAACATAATCCCAGACTTCTTGGAGGCCTTGTTCTTATTTTCTTATTCTTTTTTCTTTGTCTTTTTTGGATTGGGTTAATTGGAAGACCTTGTCTTTGAGCTCTCAATTTCTTTCTTCTACTTGTTCGATTCTATTGCTGAGACTTTCCAGAGTATTTTGCATTTCTATAAGTGTGGCCAATGTTTCCAGAATTTTTTGTTTTTTCTTTATGCTATCTCCTTGAATATTTCTCTCTTCACTTCTTGTATCATTTTTTGGATTTCCTTGCATTGAGCTTCACCTTTCTCTGTTGCTTCCCTGATTAACTTAATTAACCTCCTGCATTCTTTTTCAGGTAAATAGGGATTTCTTCTTGGTTTGGATCCCCTGCTGGTGAACTAGTGTAATTTTTTGGGGGGTGTTAAAGAGCCTAGTTTTGTCATATTACCAGAGTTGGTTTTCTGGTTCCATCTCATTTGGGTAGGCTCTGTCAGAGGGAATATCTAGAGCTGAAGGTTGTTATTCAGGTACTTTGGTCCCACGGGGTGTTCCCTTGATGTAGTCTCTCCCCCTTTTCCTATGGATGTGGCTTCCTGAGAGCCAGGCTGCAGTGATTGTTACCTCTTTTCTGGGTCTAGCCACCCAGCAAGTCTATCCAGCTCCAGGCTGGTACTGGGGGTTGTCTGCACAGAGTCCTGTGATGTGAACCATCTATGGGTTTCTCAGCCGCGGATACCAGCACCTGTTCCAGTGGAGGTGGCAGGGGGGTGAAATGGACTCTGTGAGGGTTCTTAGCTTTGGTGGTTTAATGCTCTATTTTTGTGCTGGTTGCCCTCCTGCCGGGAGGTTGTACTTTCCAGAGAGCATCAGCTGTGGTAGTATAGAGAGGAACCAGAGGTGGGCGGGGTCCTAGAACTTCCAAGATTATATACCCTTTGTCTTCAGCTACCAGAGTGAGTAGGAAAGGACCATCAGGAGGGGGCGGGGCTAGATGGTGTCTGAGCTTAGACTCTCCTTGGGCGGGTCTCCCTGCTGCTGCTGTGGAGGATGGGGGTGAGTCAATGGAGTTGTGTACCTAGGAGGATTATGGCTGCCTCTGCTGAGTCATGCCGGGTGTCAGGGAAGTGGTGGAAAGCCGCAGTCACAGGCCTCACCCAGCTCCCATGCAAACCAAAGGGCCAGTCTCACTCCCACTGTGCCCCGTCTAACAGCCCCGAGTCTGCCAGCAGTGGGGGAGCCAGGCTTGAGAACTTGCCCCAGGCTGCCTGCCTCCCAGCTGTGAAAGAAAAGGGCTTGATTCTCCCCCAGCCTGTGGAGTCTGCACACCTGATTCGCACCCTTTCCCGAGTTCTGGCCAAGAGGCTTCTCCCCAGCTTCAAATTGTTACAAAGTTCAGCTGGAGATTTCCTTCTCCCTGTGTTTTTCCCCCGCACTCCTCTGGTCGCCCTCCCAAAGGATCCCTGTGGTGCCAGGCAGGAATGGCCTGCCTGGGGACCTAGTGAGCTCCCGGGGCCTTTCTCGCTGCTTCTTCTACCCCTGTATTTTGCTTGGCTCGTTAAATTGACTCAGCTCCAGATAAGGTCGGAAACTTCTCCCTCAAACAACCTTCAGTTTCTCCAGTGGGTATGTGTGTTCAGGAGAGGAGAATCTCCCTTTCCCACTTACACAGTTGGGACACTTGGGGCACTCACAGTATTTGGGGTGTCTCCCAGGTCCTGCATGAGCAATCCACTGCCTTCAGAATCCACTTCCTGTGGGTCCTCTCGGGATTGCTGGTTTGTTCTTGCAGTCAATCTGGAGCTTAAATTCACAGTGCAACCCTCTGCACACTGCTCTGTCCGTCCAAGTCGGAGCTGCAGTCTAGTGCTGCCTCTCCCGTCTGCCATGGTGATCCAAAGAATGCCTGCAAGGGCTCTTTTAAAGGGGCTCTCTGCTAGACAGTATCTTAGGAAGCATTTAATTCAGAGATGGATCCCCAGACTGGATTACTGTTTGGGGAAATAGGGATTTCATGATCGAATAAGAATGAGAAATGCTAGGTTAACAAACAGAAGAGGTGCTAGGAGTCTTTAACATACTAATATGCGTGGCAAATCTCTACAATCTCCCAAATTTGATTGTTGTTCTCTTTTTTATTTTACGATATACGTGTTAACATTTCCCAAAAGTAATATTCTGTGGAACTGTACTTTTGTTCACACTGTTACTGTGTTTGGAGTAATAAGCACCATGTAAATCTGACTCTGTTCTGAATAATGAATTCTGAATAATGTTAGAGTGAACATTCCTGGGAAATAACAATTGTAGATTCCTAATGAAGGGCCAGAGAGAAAGAATATTTCCCATGATAATTTCCTACCTTTCAAATGAGTTTAGAAATTTTTAAAGAATTTCAAAACTAATCTATTTTCAAAGAAAGGTTATGAAAAAGGAACAAAATTTGGGTTCCAAAAAGAAAATGTAAATGTACCTACTCACAGCTGTAGTTGGTGTGAGTGGGCGTCAAATTAGGATAATTGGGGATCTGCTTAACCAAGGGTGCAACATGCCTAGTGCAGAATTTAATGATCTCCACCTTCAGAAACTTTCAAGTACATGTATTGGTTAAACTAATAATTATAAACTGTTACAAAGTGACACTTTATCAGTCACAAATCTAATGTGTTGAAACTGGAACCATCAACCACAGCGTAGCTAGATTTTGAAAGTTAATTCTCAGAAATATTAGGAGCAGCTCTGATGACTTAATATAAAGCCGGGTCAGGCCGGGCGCAGTGGCTCATACCTGTAATCCCAGCACTTTGGGAGGCCAAGACGGGCACATCATTTGAGGTCAGGAGTTCGAGACCAGCCTGACCAACATGGTGAAACCCCGTCTCTGCTAAAAATACAAAAATTAGCCGAGCATGGTGGCACATGCCTATAATCCCAGCTACCCGGGAGGCTGACACAGGAGAATTGCTTGAACCCAGGAGGCAGAGGCTGCAGTAAGCCGAGATCACACCACTGCACTCCAGCCTGGGCAACAGACTCCATCTCAAAAACAAACAAACAAAAAAGCCAGATCAGGAGAAACGTCATCATTGTTTAGGAACTTCCAGGGAACAGTTCAGTTTCTGCTACTTACAACCCTGTGCAGGCCCTTAGGTTTCAGTGACTGGGCGAGTGTGAAGCTGCTGCCAAGCATTTGAGCAGCAGGTCAGAGCGGACAGCAATGCTCACATTCGAAAATGTAATACCTTTTCTCAAATAGATTTCCCAGTGGCCTTTGGCTTGATTCAGATTTACATGGTGTTTACATACTGTCCTAAACATAGTAGCAGTATGAACAAAGGTATAAAAGCTATAATTCCTTCTTGTTAAGTAACCAAGCAAATCGAGAGCACATCCTGTTTAGGAAATAAGCCTAGAAAGCGAGGATGGGACCGTTCTGGAGGACTTTGAACACGTGCTGAGATGTTGAGACTTATTCTGGAGGCTGTTTGGTACACTTACAATGGGTGAACTTTATGGGATGTAAATCATACTTCAGTAAAGCTATTGAAAGGAAGACTGGATAGTTGAAACTATTAAACATCCTTTTTTTCCTAATGTAAAACAGCAATAGTTACACAGTCCTAGGACATTTCTTTTGCTCAAAACACCTGAGCTTAAAATCTATCTGAAGTCTTCATAAAATTAAAGTGTCCAGAAATTCTCAAAGACTTTTGTAAATGCCAACCAGTCATCAAGGGCCCAAAGCAAACATGAAAAATACAGATCTCTAGGCCACATGTATTAAAAACCTTTGTTTCTTAGAGTCAGGCCTTCTGCCACCAGAGTAGTTATCTCATTGCGCTCTTAATTTACATTTCCCTAATGACTAATGATGTCATTTTCATGTGCTTATTCTATGTTTTCTTTGATGAAATGACTATTCAAAGCTTTTGCCTTTTTTTTTTTTTTTTTTAACTTTGGTTGTTTTCTTAATGAGTTGTAAGAGTTCATTATATATTTTGGGTATTTTTTTTTTTTTATCAGATACATGATTTGGAAATATTTTCTGCTAGTCTGTTGCTTTTCATTTACTTAGTTGTGGGTTGTTTTTTTGTTTGTTTGTTTTTGTTTTGTTTTTTCTGGGTTTTTTTTAGTGCAGAAGTATTTGTTTTTAATAGAATCCAATTTATCAGGGCATACTTTCTTTTATGTCTTGTGCGTTTGGTATAACGTATAAAAATTCTTTGCTAACTCAAGACATGAAGTCTTCTAGAAGTTTAGTTCTTAGATTATGAGATATTTTGTTAATTTTTATATATGGTATGAGTTAATTACTTTTCATGTGGATATATTGTTGTCTCAGCACCAGTTGTTGAAAAGACTGTTCTTCCCACATTGAAATTTCTTGACACCTTGGCCAAAAATCAATTGACCACAAATATAAGGGTTTATTTCTGGACTCTGAATTATCTCATTGATCGATGTGCCTATTCATATGTCTTGATTACTGTAGCTTTACAGTAAATTTTGAAATTAGTAAATTTTGAATTACAGTAAATTTTGAAATTTTGAAATCCTCCAACTTTTTTTGTTCTTTTTGATAATTGATTTGGCTATTCTAGGTCTTTTGCATTTCTTCTAGCATGTTAATAGTTGCCTTATTAACAACTTAGAGTTGTTCAATTCATGAACATGGAATATCTATTTATTTAGATCTTCTTTAATTTCTCTCTGCAATGTGTTGTAGTTTTTTCTCTGTACAAATCTTACACTTCTTTTAGGTTTATTCCTGAGTATCTTAAAATTTATTCCTAGATATTTTTGTTAAATTTATTTCTAAGTATTTTAATTCTTTTTGATGCTATTGTGAGTGGAATTTGTGAATGGAATTGATTTCTTAATTTCATTTTTGGATTGTTCCTAAAATATAGAACTACAGTTGGTTTTCATATCCTCCGACCTTGCTAGCCTTATTAGTTTTAGTTGTTTTTTTGTTTTTTTTTTTTCAGTAAACTCATGAGGGTTTTCTGCATAGATAATTATGTCATTCACACATGAAAATAGTGTTACTTCTTCCCTTCCCATCAGTATTTCCTTTTTCTCTTTTTCTTACCATTTTGCACTGACTAGGACTTTTAGTACTAAGGAATGAGAAACTAATATCCTTGTCTTGTTTCTAATCTTAGGGAAAACGCGTTTAATCTTTCACCATTACATACGGTACTCACTGTAGGCTTTTCAGGTTGAGGAATTTTCCTTCTTTTCCTAGTTTGTTGAGAGTTTTTATCATGAATGGGTGTTTCATTTTGTCAAATGCTTTTTCTGTGTCTAGTGAGATAACTAGTGGTTTTTCTTTTTTCTCTTAATGTGATGTGTTTAATTGATTTTGGAACAATAAACTGTCTTGAATTCCTATGATAAATTCTACTTGGTCATGGCATATAATTTTTTAATGTGTTACCAAATGTGGTTTGCTAACATTTTGGTAAGGAGTTTTATACTATGATCATAAGGGATACTGGTCTGTTGCTTTCTTTTCATGTGTCATGTTTCTTTCTTTTCTTTGTCGGGCTTTGATAACAGAGTAATACTGAACTCACAGGAATGAGTTGGGAAATGTTTCTCCTTCTCTATTTCCTGAAAAAGTTTGTGAAGGATTAGTATTATTTCTCTTTTCAAATATTTGATAACATCCAGCAGTAAAGCCATTTGGACTTCTAATTTTCTTTGTGTAGGAAAATTTTTACTTACTAATTCAGTGTCTCTATTATAGGTCTGTTCAGACTTCATGTTTTTTCTTGATAGATTTGGCAGTTTATGTTCTTCTAAGAATTTTTCCCCTACCTCTAAGATGTCTGATTGGTTGGCAATTTTTTTTTCCAAAATATTCCCTTAAAGCTTTTTTAGTATCTGTAGGGTTGGTAGTATTGTACTATTGTCCCTTCTTTTATTCTTGATTTGAGTAACTTGTGTCTTCTCTTAGTTTCCTAGTCTTCTACCTGAGATAGAAGCTTAGGTAATTCATTTGAGACCTCTCTTCTTTCTGATGTAGGTAAAGCACTACATTTCCCTTAAAGCACCACTCTAGCTGCATCCTGTAATTTTTAATACATTGTGTTTTTATTTTTATAGTGTTAAAAAAAATTGTGTTTTTGAGGCAGAGTCTCACGATCACCCAGGCTGGAGTGCAGTGGCACAATTATGACCCACTGCAGCCTCAACCTCCTGGGTTCAAGTGATCCTCCTGCCTCAGCTTCCCAAGTAGCTGGGACTACAGGTGCACACCAGCATGCCTGGATAATTCTTTGTATTTTTTGTAGAGATGGGGTCTCGCTATGTTGCCCAGGCTGGTCTTAAATTTCTGGGCTCAAGTGATCCACCACTTCAGCCTCCCAAAGTGCTGGGTTTATATAGGCATGAGCCACCATGCCTGGCCCGTTAAAAAATTTTTTTTAAATTTTTCTTATGATTTCTTTTTTGACTCTAGGATTGTTTAAGAGCATGTTCAATTTTCAAATATTTGGGGTTTTCTCAGATTTCTTTTTAATTCTGTCATTTTTTGCTTTCATATTTTGGGGCTTTTTTGTTAGATGTGTATGCATTTATAATTGTTATCTTCAAAGAAGAAATAACATAATTGAATAATAATTGCAGATTTCAATATTCTGTCAAAAACTGCTAAAACAATTAGACAAAGTTAGGAAGGATATAAAATAGTTAAATAACCCTGTCAACCAACTTGACCTAACTGACATTATGAATCTTCATAATCTTCTTTATAAGAAACTGCAGATACAGATTCTTTTCAGGCACACATGGAACAACCTCCAGGATAGACCACATGCTAGAACACAAAACAAGTCTCAATACATTTTAAAAGACCAAGATAATATATAGTGTGTTCTCTGACCACAACAGAATTAAATTAGATATCCACAGTAAGCCTGCTGTTTGTCTGGGGCCTGCTTCCTCTTGCTATAAAAGTAGTAAACAGGTCACGTATGGTAGCTCCTGCCTGTAATCCCAGCACTTTTGAGAGGCCGAAGTGGGTGGATTGCATGAGCTCAGGAGTTCAAGACCAGCCTGGGCAACATGGTGAAACCCCATCTCTACCAAAAGTACAAAAAATTAGCCAGGCGGGGATGTGCATGCCTGTGGTCCTAGCTGCTCAGGAGGCTGAGGTGGGAGGATTGCTTGAGCCTGAGAGGCGGAGGCTGCAGTGAGCCATGATCGTGCCACTGCACTCCAGCCTGGGTGATAGAGCAAGACCCTGCATATGCAGGCATCCATCCTGGCCCCTCCGTATTGCCTTCATTGGACTTTAGGGGCATAGGAAACTGACAAAAACAAACGAGAAATTCCAGCTGCCTCCACTGCCATGAGTAATAAAGTTCTTTGTCTCTGATGCAGCACTTGTATCATCTGCTAGCACCCATGAATCAGTAAAAAGCTAACTTGTTAGCTTATCAATAAGGTAAACTCTCAGATCCTGCTTAGTTCCTGACAGTTTCTTTAGTTCTTAGAATATATTTAAATAGCCACTTTGAAGTCTTTGTTAAATCCAGTATCTGAGGACATTCCAAGAAAGACATTTTGTAATGACTGCCTTTTTTACCCCTTGAGTATGAGTCACACTTTATTTCTTTGCATGTCTCTTCACTTTTGTTGAATATTGGATATTTTGGATAATAAATTGTAGCAACTGTGGATTCTGACTCTTCCTCCCACCCCCTAGCAGTTGTTCTTGTTTTGTTTGTTTAATAACTTGCCTGTACTAAATCTGTGATTTCTGCCTCTCCCAGGGTGTGCAACCACAGATGTTTTTGTTTAGTATTTAGTTTTGATTATCTTTTTATTTGCATTTTCTAAAAGTCTCTGTTTAGATTTTGCCCTGTGTCTGTATAGATTAGTGTTGAACCAAAGATTAGTCAGAAGTTATGCTCAAATACCTCAAGCCAATAAGCCTACCACTTTGAGCTGATGGGTCTTTGTGTGGTTTGGGGAGTGCATTCAAAATCTGGATTATTTTTTAGTTTGCCCAGCCTTTGCTTTCTACCAGGCTCTCTCAGTTGTCTTGTGAACACACACACACAGGTTTCATCTGCCGGGGGTGTGTGAGTGGCTTGGGCCTGCTGCAGTCCCTAGGGTACATACACATGGCCTTCAGTCAACCTAGGATATGTGCAGAGGTTACCAAGCCTTCTCACCACTTTCTCACCTCATGGAATACCTTGTTCCATGGCTAGTCTACCATCCATTGCTTGCCTCAATAAGATACAACCTCAGGCCAGCAGAGCACTGGCCCTTCCTATTCATTTGCCACCAGGATTGCTCCTCTAATTGACAACACTCCATATCAAATGAGCTCTTCTGGCAACAGCAGCAAAGCCACTGGTTTGTAGGGCCTGCTCTAACCTGGTTGAACAATCACTCTAGCAGAGCTAGAGGGGGATGCCTCAGACACTGTGTGTGTGTGAAGTCTGGTAAGTTTCATGGACAGATGCTTCTCAGCTTGTTGTATGTCTTTGGTCAGTTTCCAGTTTTTGACAGTTTTTTTCTGCTTTATAGTTGCTTTGGGGGAAGAGGATTTGTCAGTCTCAAACCATCATGCCAGGAGTCTAAAGTCCCAATCTACATCATCTTGCCATTGATGCTAGTGTAACTTAACTGCCTGTTTGATTCTCTGTGATCACATAAGTTACTTTCTCTTACCTGCTCAGCTAGGATATGGAACAGCAGCAATAGAATCAACCTGGGGAAAGTTCATAGAGAACACTGGGGCCACAGTGGGCATGGATTTTTCCCATGGTTAATTAGGAATGATTTACAATGATCAGGCATTATTTATACTTTTATTCCCTGTATAACTAATAAAACATATTTGCTTTACAAATGGTATATCATTATATAAATCTTATTTATATACACTTTGTGTCAACCAAAGAGATTAAAATATTGCCTTTTGTAATGAGATTCTAGAAACATTGTCTTCATCGTACTCATGTTCTCCCTGAATTTCCTTCCATTTATTAATTCAATAAATATACACTTGGTTATCTAAAGTATACAGAGGCATGTTGAGTGATTCCCAGATGAAGCTGATACATATTTTGTCCTTAAGGAGCTTATAGATTAGTGGAAGTAATACAATGTAAACATGAAAAATGGAAATAGGATGTGCTGGATGCCATTAAAGAGTTATAGATCTGTGCTATGGAAGTTCAGTAGGGTAATTGAGTTTTCCCTATCTAAGTGATTCTGTTATCACTCATTACTCCCATCACCTCATCCTCCCTGCTTGCATTCCCTCCCCAGCTGCTTTCCTACTGAAATCCTTATGTTGTTACTCATTCAAGCTAGTCATAGTAAATAACATGGACGCAGAGCTTCCACATGCACTTTTCTTGTTTGGTATTTGTCTGGTTCATATCAGCTTGGGGTTTAGGTAGGGAGCATTATTATTCCTAATTTACAGATAAGGAAACTGACATCAGAGTGACTTACCCCACCTCGCATGTTAGAAGAGTCAAGTTTTGAACATAGGTCTTTGTACTCGAAGTCCTAGGCTCTTTCCTGTATGCTCTGCTGTCTCTCACACAGCAAACTTTCTCTCCTCTCTAGCCAGTAGATAGTTGGGAAGAATTAAGTTTGATGAGTTGGATCAGAATTGGAAGCAGCTTAGTGTGTTTCTAGATGGAAGAGCGAATTAGACAGCAAAGCAAGACTGTTCAGGCTACTTTTTGAATCACTTCCCAATAAGGGTTTTTAATGACTTTTAATATTACAATAATCAGAGATTCATATTTTCATTTGCATCTCATTTATTCCGTAGGTATTGAATTGTTACTTTAAACAAAGCATATTCAAACCAAATTCATAATCTCCCCCTCAATCTGTTGTCCCTTAACATTTCCTTTCTCTATTAATGACACCTCCAGCTCCACAGTCTCCTAAGCTACTAACTTGGAAGTCTTTGACTCCTTCCTGACCTTTATCTCAGCATCTAATCCTATCGTTTCCAGCCTACCTCATAGGGTTATTGTGTGAGTAAACTGACAAAATATATAAAGACAAACTCTGAAAGCTGTGAATGAGAGGTATTTATTTCCTCTAAGGCAGTGCATCTGTTGATGTGTACAGTACTACAAGGCCTCAGCAACCATTCAGTTAATGTTTTGTAGTGTTGACACTTGCTTTAGTGAAGCATGTGCTTAACATCGGGGCTAAAACTGCATTATCTTACATTCTTATAACAATCTGCACTCTTAAAAGCACTACAAAGGGAGGAGAAAAAAAAGGGAGTGTGAGAGAGAACAAGGCTCTCTTGTGTGATTTGCACAAGAACTGTAAGTCAAGTTTTCAGACTCTGCTTGGCTATATCCGGAGGTCTTTTAAACTGAAAACCAAAGTTGATTTTATTAATACCACTCCACCACTCATTCTCTGTGACCTAGGGCAAGTAATTTAGCAATGTCAGTCTCTACGTATAAGTTAGAGATAATGATTGTACCTATTTTATAGAGCTGCTATAAGGATTGAATGATCTATATAGAGAGCCAGAGTGCCATATATAAGGTATTCAATAAGTGGTAGCTATTGGATTACTCTTCTCCCTCTCCACCTATCTAGAGATTTTAGGTTGGTCCTCCTTTGCCATTTCCCTGAGATAGATGATTTATTTCATGTGGCATATTTATTTAGACTGCATCACATTACACTCTCACAGTTCACAGACATTTCCAGGAGGTTGTTGCTCCACCACTTCATTCAAAACCAGGTTCACGGTTTTCATGTTTTCCTCTCTACGTGTCTCCTACTAATTTCCCTTTTAATATTCGAACATGATTCTGATGAAGTCTTTCAGTTAAAAATTGTGAGATTAAACTTGTACTCTCTAACTCTGAAGTGAAAGAGATTTTAGGTTCAATATTAGGAATAAAATTCTACAATCAGGACTGTTTGTTTTTGTTTTTCATCAGTAGAATGGGCTGCCTCGGAAGTCATGAAGTTACCCATGGCTACCGCTATACAAAAGTGGCTTTTGACTAGCAGCTTTGCCTTGCCACTGCTTCCTTTCTCCCATCCAGTCCTTGAGGTCTGCAAGCTGTTTCAGTATACATCGCAGTGAAGAGTGTAGTAAACAGATTAGCTACCTGACTTGCAATTTTTTGGCTTTGGAATTTTTGGTTCAGGATTTTATACTGTCATAGCTAAATGAATTGACAAAACAGCAAGGTATAACTTAAAATGAAGAAGTTTATCAACCTTCCCCCACAGGATTACCAAATACAGAGGTGCAGGGTTTAATATTAGACTAAAGTTGAAGATGTGGCCCTCAATTCTCCTGCAAAGGAGCTCTGCAGTGAAGTCACAATAGCCATGGGCCTCTGAGCGTAACTAGGGTCATCCATACTATTCCATATGTTAAAGTAGAAGAAAATAGTGAAGTCTTGTCATTTGCAAGACTTTTATGCAAAGTTTGACAGATGTTGCATGCTGCTTTCAGGATTGAGAAAATTACATGGGCACTGCTGTGCCTTCTGTGAGATGTTTTATTCTCAGCTGTCACCCTCCTTGTCCCTTGCCCATAACCATTATAGTGGCCAGGAAGTCTGCTTGCTCTACAGTGATATGTTTTGAATAGTGCCCATTAGTTTTCAGTAGTTACCCTGGCCTGCATGTTAGCCTTCAGTTTAATGGCCTTTTTTATGTTCATTCATTTTATTTTATTTCCCATCGTGGTTTTGTTTATTTCTTTTTTGTTTTTTGTTTTTTCTGTTCTCTTTTTTTAAACCGTCGTGGTTTGCCCTTCATATTCCCCAATGTTTGCACATGACAAGATGTTGCCATCCCAACATTACCTCCCACTTCACTGACCAGTGCCACTACTGACCATCTAGCACCAGCCACAACGGGACCACTGCCTTCAGCTCCTCGGGATGTCGTGGCCTCCCTGGTCTCTACCCGCTTCATCAAATTGACGTGGCGGACACCTGCATCAGATCCTCATGGAGACAACCTTACCTACTCTGTGTTCTACACCAAGGAAGGGATTGCTAGGTAAGTGCCTGTGTGTCTGCAGCCAGTTGGCTGCCTCTTGGTCACGGCAGCCTTGTCATGCTCACCCTGGCTCTTGGTATCTGTACCAATTTTTAGTCCAGAAAATAAGATCACTGAGATGCACCTTCCCTAATTTTAGGTCATTAAATAAACTCCCAAACAGACTAAAGTCCTGGCAGTCTCTCCTTTTCTGGGATGACTTAGGGAGAGGGTAGATACAGCTATTGAGGTGGACGTATTTAAATGTAAGAAGGAGTGCCCTTTTTTTGTAAGATTCAGTCAGTATAAATTATAGAGATTAAGGTAGACTTAATTTATTAAAGTAAACTTAAATGAATATTTGCCACACCCTTATGTGGTGTGGGCTGCGGAGCTCCAGGGGTTCTCCTTGATGAAACAAGAGTAGTTAGTGATGACTTTTCCTAAAATAGCATTTTCATTACTTTCCTCTTCATTTCCACCCCGTCAGGAATTCACATTGCTCATAGGAGAAGATCTGTAATGTCCAGGCTGCTTTGTGCCACAGGCTGGTTTCACTTTATCTGTCCAACTTGTTTTTCCTTTTTCCCCAATGTAACTGACTTTCTAGTGAAACCAGTCTGATCACTATAGCCTTTTTTTCCAGTGTGTCCTCTTCAGTCACTTCCCCTTGCCCCTTTCTCAGCTGAAGGTAAATTCAGTTAATCCTTCTTGGCCCAAGTTAAGCCCCATGAAACTCTCAAAGATCTTTACCCACCTTTTCAGCACATAGAGCATTTCCCTTGTACGTGTATTTGTATCCCTAATATTGGCACTGGATTATGGTAATATGTGATCTTTTACTACCTTAAGCTGTTATTCTTCAATTATGTTATATGTATTTGTGCTGTTTTCCCAACCAGATTATAAACTCTTTGGAAGGAACCATGCCACATGCTGACTGTTCACACATTGCTGATTAGTAAATTCCTTCACTGTGCTCTTCCAACCAGAATAAGAAAGCTAAGATACCTGTTTTAGTAGGAGCCCTAACACATCAGCTAAGGCTTGTATTTCCATCAGCATGCTTATAGTTGATGTATATTGTAGTTAATACCAGACTGGCAAGTTCAGCAAGTGCAGGACCCTTTCTTTAATACTCTCAAGAAGACTAAGTGTCATAATTTAAGACCAATAGATGGGAGTTACCTGAATGCTGTACTGTATGTTTTGAGTTTTACAAGGGTAGAGAAACATAGTTCTATACATAAAAAAGGTAAGACATTCCTACCAAACAGCAAGTTTCAATATCACCATTAAAATATCTTCAATAGACTTTGAAATCTCATTGAAAATCTCATAAGCTTTCACAGAAGGAAGAAACCATTTAGTAATTCTGCGTAATAAGCTTTATTTCTACAATAGGTTTTTTGCTCTTATTGTGCCTTCTACCAGAAATGCATATTCCTCACATGAGTTACATCTAGCTTCTTATCTGTCATCTTTAGATGACATCTCCTCAGGCCTTCCCTGAATACCAACCCAAACTTAGCCCCTTGGTGACTGTCACACAGTGGGGTATCAGAGCCAGCTTGTTCCCAAGCTAATTGTTAAATGCTTGGGAAATTTTGCAAACCTAATGACATGACTTGGCAGCTTGAAATTGGGCACGGTGGGAGTGTTTACAGTGACAAATGCTACAACCAGAGCCAATTGTTAAACATTCACCAGAACGCCACTGCGGTCACATCACCCTGTTTTTTGGTATGTGTGTGGTATTTTTTTGTTTGTTTCGCTTTTAGTTTGGGGTTTTTTTTTTGTTTTTTTTTTTGAGAGCACTTACTACTCTCTGAAATTTTCTCTTTTATTAGCTTATTTATTCTGTCTTGTTCAATAGAGTTCTCCAGCACCTGGAACAGAGCCTGGCATTTAGTAACACTCAGTAAATATTTATTAAGTGAATACATTAATTTCAATCAGTGGAGAAGTAATAGATAATTCAAGTAATCATGTTGAGATTATCCATTTGGTGGGAAAAATAAAAGTTATATTTCTGTCTTAAATTATAGATGGATTAAGAGATAAATATTTTTAAAATCTATAAATATATTAGAAAAAAATATAGAAATGATTTTTAGCATTTGGAGAACAGGAAAGGGCTTTTAAAGGGAGATAGCAAATCCAGAAGCCATAACAGGAAAGAGTAACAAAGTTACAAATTATAAGTAAAAGATATCCCAAGAGACAAATAATACAAGCAGATGATTCATAGTACTGGAAAGCCCATTAGAGTTAAAAAAAGGTTTTCACCATCTCAGGCAATCTTGGAAGCAAAATGATGGGGGTTTTTTTGTTTGCTTTTGTTTGTTTTTGTTTGTTTGTTTGTTTTTGGAGACAAAGTCTCGCTGGGTCACCCAGGCTGGAGTGCAGTGGCACTACCTTGGCTCACTGCAGCCTCCGCTTCCCAGGTTCCAGCGATTCTCCTGCCTCAGCCTCCCAAGTAGCTGTAATTACAGGTGCCTGCCACCATGCCCGGGTAATTTTTGTATTTTTAGTAGAGATGGGGTTTCACTATGTTAGCCAGGCTGGTATCGGACTCCTGACCTCAGGTGATCCACTTCAGCCTCCCAAAGTGCTGGAATTACAGGCATGAGCCACCGTGCGTGGCCAAGTTATCATTTTTCATCTCTAAAGCTGGCAAAAATTTTAAGTTCATAATATCCAGTGTTCAATGAGTTGACAGCTAGGAGGAAAACCACTCTAGGTTATTGGTGGCAGTATAAATTAGAATAGTCTAGGGAAGGTGATTTGGCAGAATTTTAAAATATTTTAAATATAGCCTTCCATCACACTTCTAGGTAACTGTCCTGTAGACATACAGATATATGTATGCATTGGGCCCTCATACAAACAGATTTATTTATAGCATTGTTTGCAAGATTATAAAAGGAGACTATGTAAATATCCACTGATAGAAGAATGGACACATACAATCATGCATCACATAACAACGCTTCAGTCAGACAGACTGTGTATACAATGGTGATCCCATAAGATTATACCACTGTCTTTTTACTATACCTTTTCTGTGTTTAGACACATAGACAGTTGCCATTGTGTTCCCATTGCCTACAGTGTTCAGTACAGTAACATGCTGTGCAGGTTCGTAGCCTGGAAGCACTAGGCTATCCCATACAGCCTAGGTGTGTGGGATATACACCTAGCTATACCATCGAGGTTTGCATAAGTGCATTCTGTGATGTTCACACGATGAAATCACGTGATGCATTTGTCAGAACGTATCCCCGTTGTTAAGCGATGCATGACTGTATGTATACCCGTAAGTATGGTGGCAGCAGTTTTTTTAAATGACCTGTCTATATATTTTGATGTGTATGTAAATGCCTAAAGCAGTGATTCTCAACCAAGGACAGTTTTGCCCCCTCATCCCTCGGGATATTTGGCAATGCCTGGCAATGTTTTTTTTTTTTTTTTTTTGGTTGTCATAGCTGGGATGAGGGAGGTACTTACTGACATCTAGTGGATAGAGGCCAGGGATGCTGATGAACATCCTGCCATGCACAGGACAGTCCCACAACAAAGAATTATCCTGCCCAATGTCTCAGTAGTGCCAAGGTTGAGAAACCCTGGCATGGAGACTGTCTGGTGAGATATGCGTCAATATGTGCCACAGTCAGCTCTCAGGGCAGGACAGGTTTTGACAAAAGAGAAATGAGACTTTTTTTTTTTTTTTAACTATGTGTACTTTTATATTTAAATGTTTTTAATGAGACTCACTTATTTAAATTCTATGATAGATTGTGGGTTGGAGTAAGCAGGCATGATTAGTAAATTAATTTGTAGTTGGAAGAGATACAGAAGTTGAGTTGGCAGGGACAGGTGGGCATGACTAGTGTATGTAAAGGAAGAGGAAGTGCAAGGTAAGGCCATCTGTGTGTATGCTGTGAGAAGGATGCAAAGGCAAGAAAGCTGGCCAAACTGGCCCAGAGCTTTTGGCAGAAATTAGTAAGAGATTAGAATAAAGTGGATGTTAGGAGCCAGATGCTGGAATGCCAGTGAGAATTTGGACATAATCAGATAAGAAGGGACCATTTTCGACTGTTAAGAAAGTTGCACACTGTGATTTTATTAAACAGTACTTTGGGAACGCTACCCAAGATTAAAGGAGAGAAAAAATAGAGTCAGGGAGACAAAATTGGGTAGTAATTATGTTAGCCTAGATACGTGCTAGTTGTCGGCTTGGATGAAGATGAAAGCAGCGACTTGAAGTGGATAGGACAAATTTGGGAAATATTTAAAAGGAAGATTTTGGGAGACCATAATAGTTTTTTGTTGCTTCATTACTTTATGATTTCTGAATAGAGGCAATGAAGGAGAAGTTAATTCTTTTAAGTCATAAGACTATATCCTGGCTAATTGTTACATAACAAAACTTTCTTATTAATCTTATCAGCTTAAATTTTCTCATCTAAAAAACAAAAGTAATATATTTACTTCACAGATGTGTGGTAAGAATTCAATGTGAGAATGTATGCCACTACCTGCATTTACAAGTTCACCCTCTTCCTGCGTTTGAAAATTCAGCCACCAGGTGGCACCATATGCCTTGGTCATGAGCTGTAATTCTTTTGGGTACCTGAGTTGCCAGAGATTTCAGAGGGTCCTTCCTCTCTGCCTTTTCAGCTATGAAAATTTCATCTTTCTTAAAAAAGCAGTACTTTTCTATATTAACCATTAAGTGGGAAGTGGAAAGTAAGGTATTTCTGCTAGTCATAGCACTTTAAAGATGGATTGAAGCCTTAGAGAGCTGTTAGTCTAGTCAAAGGGTTAGCAAACCATGGACCCTGTGCCAAATTGGAGCAGTTATTTATTTTTATGGTCCCGGAGCTAAGAATAGTTTTTACATTTTTAAATAGTTACATTTGAAATGTTACATAGGTAACTATATAATATCCTCCATTTTGCCTCTTGGCCTATAAATATTTACTACCAGGCCCTTTAGGAAAAAGTTTGCCCACCCTGTCTCATTTTTTCGTTTAATACATAAAGAAAGTGAGGCCCAGAAAGCATTAGTGACTTTTCCTCACAAGCTAGTAGCATTGCCAGAACTAGAATTGCATCTCCTAACTTCCAGCCCAGTGCTTTCTTTCTATAAAGTGTGCCTTTTTCTTTCCCTTTTGACTCTTAGCTTTCACATTCTAACCTGAGTCCCACCGTAACCCCACCCACTTAAGAGAATTGTTGTTTCAAATGCTCCTTGAATCTTATCCCAAAACCAAGAGTTTTTTTTCTGCACGGTAACTTGTTTCTGGGACCTCAGACCAGTAGTGTCAGATCACCTATGACTGATCTTTTTTAATGGTAATGCTTCTATAGAAATTTGATGTAGGTATTAGTAACCTTCACTTATTTCTCCCATTTTTTCCCTTTCACATAGAAGCAAACAAAAAATATATATATGATATTAGTATACAAGATTTACATATCAGAAGGCAGATTTTCATTTATTCATTCATTGTATGTTTGTGATGCAGCTTCCCCATGTGAGCATTCTGCTAAGTGCTTCTGTGGTACACGAACATGAATGAGACAGTCTTTTACTTCAGTTTAAAGTAAAATAGTCCCCCTCCTGTGTCTTTCTAGAAGAAAACTTGTTTCAGCTTTTCTGTATAGGGTGAACAAAAGACACCTGATCTGTACTCTCTCAGAGAGCCTTTAGTGTAAAATACAATACAGTTGACTCCCCAGAACTTAACTACTAGTAGCCTACTGTTGACTGGAAGCCTTGGCAATAACATCAACAGTCTATTAGTACATATTTTTATGTTATATGTATTATATACGGTATTCTTGCAGTAAAGTAAGCTAGAGAAAAAAATGTTATTTAAAAAATCATAAGGGACCAGGTGCGGTGGTTCACACCTATAGTCCCAGCACTTTGGGAGGCTGAGGCGGGTGGATTGCCTGAGGCCAAGAGTTTGAGACCAGCCTGGCCAACATGGCAAAACTTTGTCTCTACTAAAAATACAAAAATTAGCCGGGCATGGTGGTGCGCACCTGTAGTGCCAGCTACCCTGGAGGCCAAGGCACGAGAATCCCTTGGACCCAGGAGGTGGAGGCTTCAGTGAGCCAAGATCACACCAGAGCACTCCAGCCTGGGTGACAGAGTGAGACCCTGTCTCAAAACAAACAAAAAATCTTAAGAGAAAATACTTATTTTACATTAAGTGAAAGTAGATCATCCTAAAGGTCTTCACCTTCAGGTTGAGTAGGCTGAAAAGGAGGAAGAAGAAGAAAAGGGGTTGGTCTTATTGTCTCAGGAGTAGCAGAGGCAGAAGAGGTGGAGGAAATGGAAGCAGGGCAGGAAAGGCAGGCGCACTAGGTATAACTTCTGTTGAAAAATATCTGCTTATTCGTGGACCTGCACCAGTTCAAACCTGTCTTGTTCAAGCATCTTCCCTTTAAGACAGGGATCATCCGTGATCAGACCAAGTGTCAGAAACCTTAAATTGTAAGAAATCAGTTGATCCTTCCTTATAAATCCTGTGATTGAGAGATTTAGCTGAAGAGAAAATAGTATTTTTAGGTATCTCAAGTATCTCTGAAAAATAATTTTTGTTACCACAGTATTCTTTTCCAGAGGACCTAGCTGATTATGGAGAAAAAATCCTCTGTAAATATTATGTGGGTACTATTGTTGGATTTTTTTATTAAAATAAAGTAACTTAAAGAACTATACAAAATTACCGAAAAGCACTTCTCTGCAGTGCAAATGCTTACAATCAGACAAATTGGCATTTGGTCATGTAGACCTACACAAATTTTAATCTGCAATTTGAAGGCAAATTATCAGTATTTTAAAGTAAGAATTTTAATTCAATAAATTAGAATAATTTCTTCGATGGAGTAGTCTGAGGCTCTTTAATTACTTTCTCAAGACAGGTATAGCTCTTTCCTCACATGAATGACAGTTCCTAAAAGCCAACTGTTTGTCTAAAACAAATTCCTTCACAATATTTGTTGAAAACTCTTGATTATACAGTCTGGTTTTCATTCTAGTGAGTACAGTAGACTGAGCATGTTTGTGGACCTGTGTTGGTCACACAGACCCCAAGACAGAACCTGGAAGCCACCTTTAGTAAAGAACCTAGATAACTGGTTTTAAGTTTTCATCTCATGATATTAAATACTAGACCACTGGATTTGAGTTGTTTGTGATAAAGTTTGTCAAACATTTCATATCATTTCATATCAGCTTCAAAATCATTAAAGTGTTAATTTTAAGAAATTATAAAAATCAGTATTATAATCAGTTTATTTTATAGACTGGGTTACACTTAGGATTTATTTAAATGTTTAATGTTTTTATTTCTAATTTTAAAAGATGATAACCTCTAGCATTCTTTTTATTGAGAGTCTCTTAGCCAAAATATACACAGCATTCTTTGATATTTTCTGTGAAATATCATTAGGTCATGCCAATATCCACCTTCCATCAATTTCCCTAAAACTCAGTGATTTCTAAAGCCTAGAAAGTTGATGACTAGCTGCCCCATTTGAAATGGCATTGAGAAGAGCCCTGTGTCTTCTCTGAAAGGAAGTTGTGATTATGGTCAGCGATAATCAGTAACATATCAGCAAGAACATCACCGACTTGTCAGATACGTATGCCCTTGCTCTTTTTCCAGTCCCCATCTTCTTTGCACTGTCCTACCCCTAAAAGCTTCATTGTTTGAGAGCTAATTTGACTTAAACTGATAGATTTTTATGTGGAGTGGAAAATGAAAC
Organism: Pongo pygmaeus; assembly: GCF_028885625.2. Taxonomy (NCBI): domain Eukaryota; kingdom Metazoa; phylum Chordata; class Mammalia; order Primates; family Hominidae; genus Pongo; species Pongo pygmaeus. The sequence goes on from NC_072389.2 coordinate 78,819,410, forward strand.
TGTACATTCTGGAAGTATTCCTAATTGATGCTCTCTCTCTCCAAATCCTTCTTTGTCTAAAGGGAACGTGTTGAGAATACCAGTCGCCCAGGAGAGATGCAGGTAACCATTCAAAACCTAATGCCAGCGACCGTGTACATCTTTAGAGTTATGGCTCAAAATAAGCATGGCTCAGGAGAGAGTTCAGCTCCACTGCGAGTAGAAACACAACCTGAGGGTAAGTCTACCTGTCTGTCATCACCCCCTAGAGGTAGACCTCTCTGAAGTTCTACCTTTGTTTAGCCTTGCACATCATAGGGGAGCAGAAGATAACAGTTGCTTACCTTCGGGGTCCTTATGAATTAGGGGAGGCAAAATTAATTTACATCAAAAAACAGCAAATAGGGCTGGGCGTGGTGGCTCATGCCTGTAATCCAAGCACTTTGGGAGGCCGAGGCAAGCAGATCACCTGAGGTCAGGTTTTCTAGACCAGCCTGGCCAACATGGTGAAACCCCATCTCTAATGAAAATACAAAAATTAGCCGGTTATGGTAGTGGTTGCCTGTAATCCCAGCTACTTGGGAGAATAGCTGAGGCAGGAGAATCACCTGAATCCAAGAGGCAGAGGTTGCAGTGAGCTGAGATTGCACCACTGCACTCCAGTCTGGGTGACAGCGTCTCAAAAAAAAAAAAAAAACAGCAAATAGTATAAGACAGTATACTTCCGTTGGTGCTTTTCTACGTGTTCATATTTTACTGACCCTTTAAGACTTAGCTCAGGGCGGGAGGAGCCAAGATGGCCGAATAGGAACAGCTCTGGTCTATAGCTCCCAGCGTGAGCGACGCAGAAGACGGGTGATTTCTGCATTTCCATCTGAGGTACCGTGTTCATCTCACTAGGGAGTGCCAGACAGTGGGCGCAGGTCAGTGGGTGAGTGCACCATACGCCAGCCGAAGCAGGGGCGAGGCATTGCCTCACTCGGGAAGCGCAAGGGGTCAGGGAGTTCTCTTTCCAGGGGTGACAGACGGCACCTGGAAAATCGGGCCACTCCCACCCGAATACTGTGCTTTTCCGACGGGCTTAGGAAACAGTGCCCCAGGAGATTATAGCCCGCACCTGGCTCAGAGGGTCCTACGCCCACGGAGTCTCGCTGATTGCTAGCACAGCAGTCTGAGATCAAACAGCAAGTCGGCAGCGAGGCTGGGGGAGGGGCGCCCGCCATTGCCCAGGCTCGCTTAGGTAAACAAAGCAGCCGGGAAGCTTCAACTGGGTGGAGCCCACCACAGCTCAAGGAGGCCCGCCTGCCTCTGTAGGCTCCACCTCTGGGGGCAGGGCACAGACAAACAAAAAGACAGCAGTAACCTCTGCAGACTTAAATGTCCCTGTCTGACAGCTGTGAGGAGAGCAGTGGTTCTCCCAGCACGCAGCTGGAGATCTGAGAACGGGCTGACTGCCTCCTCAAGTGGGTCCCTGACCCCTGACCCCCGAGCAGCCTAACTGGGAGGCACCCCCCAGCAGGGGCAGACTGACACCTCACACGGCCGGCCAGGTACTCCAACAGACCTGCAGCTGAGGGTCCTGTCTGTTAGAAGGAAAACTAACAGAAAGGACATCCACACCAAAAACCCATCTGTACATCACCATCATCAAAGACCAAAAGTAGATAAAACCACAAAGATGGGGAAAAAACAGAGCAGAAAAACTGGAAACTCTAAAAAGCAGAGTACCTCTCCTCCTCCAAAGGAACGCAGTTCCTCACCAGCAACGGAACAAAGCTGGACGGAGAATGACTCTGACGAGCTGAGAGAAGAAGGCTTCAGACGATCAAATTACTCCGAGCTACGGGAGGATATTCAAACCAAAGGCAAAGAAGTTGAAAACTTTGAAAAAAATTTAGAAGAATGTATAACTAGAATAACCAATACAGAGAAGTGCTTAAAGGAGCTGATGGAGCTGAAAACCAAGGCTCGAGAACTACGTGAAGAATGCAGAAGCCTCAGAAGCCGATGCGATCAAATGGAAGAAAGGGTATCAGCCCTGGAAGATGAAATGAATGAAATGAAGCGAGAAGGGAAGTTTAGAGAAAAAAGAATAAAAAGAAACGAGCAAAGCCTCCAAGAAATATGGGACTATGTGAAAAGACCAAATCTACGTCTGATTGGTGTACCTGAAAGTGACGGGGAGAATGGAACCGAGTTGGAAAACACTCTGCAGGATATTATCCAGGAGAACTTCCCCAATCTAGCAAGGCAGGCCAACATTCAGAGTCAGGAAATACAGAGAACGCCACAAAGATACTCCTCGAGAAGAGCAACTCCAAGACACATAATTGTCAGATTCACCAAAGTTGAAATGAAGGAAAAAATGTTAAGGGCAGCCAGAGAGAAAGGTCGGGTTACCATCAAAGGGAAGCCCATCAGACTAACAGTGGATCTCTCGGCAGAAACCCTACAAGCCAGAAGAGAGTGGGGGCCAATATTCAACATTCTTAAAGGAAAGAATTTTCAACCCAGAGTTTCATATCCAGCCAAACTAAGCTTCATAAGTGAAGGACAAATAAAATACTTTTCAGACAAGCAAATGCTGAGAGATTTTGTCACCACCAGGCCTGCCCTAAAAGAGCTCCTGAAGGAAGCGCTAAACATGGAAAGGCACAACCGGTACCAGCCGCTGCAAAATCATGCCAAAATGTAAAGACCATCGAGACTAGGAAGAGACTGCATCAACTAACGAGCAAAATAACCAGCTAACATCATAATGACAGGATCAAATTCACACATAACAATATTAACTTTAAATGTAAATGGACTAAATGCTCCAATTAAAAGACACAGACTGGCAAATTGGATAAAGACTCAAGACCCATCAGTGTGCTGTATTCAGGAAACCCATCTCACGTGCAGAGACACACATAGGCTCAAAATAAAAGGATGGAGGAAGATCTACCAAGCAAATGGAAAACAAAAAAAGGCAGGGGTTGCAATCCTAGTCTCTGATAAAACAGACTTTAAACCAACGAAGATCAAAAGAGACAAAGAAGGCCATTACATAATGGTAAAGGGATTAATTCAACAAGAAGAGCTAACTATCCTAAATATATATGCACCCAATACAGGAGCACCCAGATTCATAAAGCAAGTCCTGAGTGACCTATAAAGAGACTTAGACTCCCACACATTGATAATGGGAGACTTTAACACCCCACTGTCAACATTAGACAGATCAACGAGACAGAAAGTCAACAAGGATACCCAGGAATTGAACTCAGCTCTGCACCAAGCAGACCTAATAGACATCTACAGAACTCTCCACCCCAAATCAACAGAATATACGTGTTTTTCAGCACCACACCACACCTATTCCAAAATTGACCACATACTTGGAAGTAAAGCTCTCCTCAATAAATGTAAAAGAACAGAAATTATAACAAACTATCTCTCAGATCACAGTGCAATCAAGCTAGAACTCAGGATTAAGAATCTCACTCAAAACCGCTCAACTACATGGAAACTGAACAACCTGCTCCTGAATGACTACTGGGTACATAACGAAATGAAGGCAGAAATAAAGATGTTCTTTGAAACCAACGAGAACCAAGACACAACATACCAGAATCTCTGGGATGCATTCAAAGCAGTGTGTAGAGGGAAATTTATAGCACTAAATGCCCACAAGAGAAAGCAGGAAAGATCCAAAATTGACACCCTAACATCACAATTAAAAGAACTAGAAAAGCAAGAGCAAACACATTCAAAAGCTAGCAGAAGGCAAGAAATAACTAAAATCAGAGCAGAACTGAAGGAAATAGAGACACAAAAAACCCTTCAAAAAATTAATGAATCCAGGAGCTGGTTTTTTGGAAGGATCAACAAAATTGATAGACCGCTAGCAAGATTAATAACGAAAAAAAGAGAGAAGAATCAAATAGATGCAATAAAAAATGATAAAGGGGATATCACCACCGATCCCACAGAAATACAAACTACCATCAGAGAATACTACAAACACCTCTACGCAAATAAACTAGAAAATCTAGAAGAAATGGATAAATTCCTCAACACATACACCCTCCCAAGACTAAACCAGGAAGAAGTTGAATCTCTGAATAGACCAATAACAGGAGCTGAAATTGTGGCAATAATCAATAGCTTACCAACCAAAAAAAGTCCAGGACCAGACGGGTTCACAGCTGAATTCTACCAGAAGTACAAGGAGGAACTGGTACCATTCCTTCTGAAACTATTCCAATCAATAGAAAAAGAGGGAATCCTCCCTAACTCATTTTATGAGGCCAGCATCATCCTGATACCAAAGCCTGGCAGAGACACAACAAAAAAAGAGAATTTTAGACCAATATCCTTGATGAACATTGATGCAAAAATCCTCAATAAAATACTGGCAAACCGAATCCAGCAGCACATCCAAAAGCTTATCCACCATGATCAAGTGGGCTTCATCCCTGGGATGCAAGGCTGGTTCAATATATGCAAATCAATAAATGTAATCCAGCATATAAACAGAACCAAAGACAAAAACCACATGATTATCTCAATAGATGCAGAAAAGGCTTTTGACAAAATTCAACAACCCTTCATGCTAAAAACTCTCAATAAATTAGGTATTGATGGGACGTATCTCAAAATAATAAGAGCTATCTATGACAAACCCACAGCCAATATCATACTGAATGGGCAAAAACTGGAAGCATTCCCTTTGAAAACTGGCACAAGACAGGGATGCCCTCTCTCACCACTTCTATTCAACATAGTGTTGGAAGTTCTGGCCAGGGCAATTAGGCAGGAGAAGGAAATAAAGGGTATTCAATTAGGAAAAGAGGAAGTCAAATTGTCCCTGTTTGCAGATGACATGATTGTATATCTAGAAAACCCCATTGTCTCAGCCCAAAATCTCCTTAAGCTGATAAGCAACTTAAGCAAAGTCTCAGGATACAAAATCAATGTACAAAAATCACAAGCATTCTTATACATCAATAACAGACAAACAGAGAGTCAAATCTTGAGTGAACTCCCATTCACAATTGCTTCAAAGAGAATAAAATACCTAGGAATCCAACTTACAAGGAATGTGAAGGACCTCTTCAGGGAGAACTACAAACCACTGCTCAAGGAAATAAAAGAGGATACAAACAAATGGAAGAACATTCCATGCTCATGGGTAGGAAGAATCAGTATCGTGAAAATGGCCATACTGCCCAAGGTAATTTACAGATTCAATGCCATCCCCATCAAGCTACCAATGACTTTCTTCACAGAATTGGAAAAAACTACTTTAAAGTTCATATGGCACCAAAAAAGAGCCAGCATCGCCAAGTCAATCCTAAGCCAAAAGAACAAAGCTGGAGGCATCACACTACCTGACTTCAAACTATACTACAAGGCTACAGTAACCAAAACAGCATGGTACTGGTACCAAAACAGAGATATAGATCAATGGAACAGAACAGAGCCGTCAGAAATAATGCCACATATCTACAAGTATCTGATCTTTGACAAACCTGACAAAAACAAGAAATGGGGAAAGGATTCCCTATTTAATAAATGGTGCTGGGAAAACTGGCTAGCCATATGTAGAAAGCTGAAACTGGATCCCTTCCTTACACCTTATACAAAAATCAATTCAAGATGGATTAAAGACTTAAATGTTAGACCTAAAACCATAAAAACCCTAGAAGAAAACCTAGGCATTACCATTCAGGACATAGGCATGGGCAAGGACTTCATGTCTAAAACACCAAAAGCAATGGCCACAAAAGCCGAAATTGACAAATGGGATCTAATTAAACTAAAGAGCTTCTGCACAGCAAAAGAAACTACCATCAGAGTGAACAGGCAACCTACAAAATGGGAGAAAATTTTCGCAACCTACTCATCTGACAAAGGGCTAATATCCAGAATCTACAATGAACTCCAACAAATTTACAAGAAAAAAACAAACAACCCCATCAAAAAGTGGGTGAAGGACATGAACAGACACTTCTCAAAAGAAGACATTTATGCAGCCAAAAAACACATGAAAAAATGCTCACCATCACTGGCCATCAGAGAAATGCAAATCAAAACCACAATGAGATACCATCTCACACCAGTTAGAATGGCAATCATTAAAAAGTCAGGAAACAACAGGTGCTGGAGAGGATGTGGAGAAATAGGAACACTTTTACACTGTTGGTGGGACTGTAAACTAGTTCAACCATTGTGGAAGTCAGTGTGGCAATTCCTCAGGGATCTAGAACTAGAAATTCCATTCGACCCAGCCATCCCATTACTGGGTATATACCCAAAGGACTATAAATCATGCTGCTATAAAGACACATGCACACGTATGTTTATTGCAGCATTATTCACAATAGCAAAGACTTGGAACCAACCCAAATGTCCAACAATGGTAGACTGGATTAAGAAAATGTGGCACATATACACCATGGAATACTATGCAGCCATAAAAAAGGATGAGTTCATGTCCTTTGTAGGGACATGGATGAAATTGGAAATCATCATTCTCAGTAAACTATCGCAAGAACAAAAAACCAAACACTGCATATTCTCACTCATAGGTGGGAATTGAACAATGAGAACACATGGACACAGGAAGGGGAACATCACACTTCGGGGACTGTTGTGGGGTGGGGGGAGGGGGGAGGGATAGCATTGGGAGATATACCTAATGCTAGATGACGAGTTAGTGGGTGCAGCGCACCAGCATGGCACATGTATACATATGTAAATTACTTGCACATTGCACACATGTACCATAAAACCTAAAGTATAATAATAATTAAAAAAAAAAAAGACTTAGCTCAGATGCCTTCTAGAATCTTTCCTCTGATTATAATATTGTTATCTCCACAGTTCTAAGATATTTATCACGTTTTTCCTTCAGTTATGATTATGAACTTACCTTGCTGATTTTGTAGCAAAGACAGAGACTTTGTCATCCTTACATTTCCCACAGTGTCTAATGTAATGCCTTGCACATGAAGAAGGTATTTAATAATTGTTCTTAACTGGATTGTCTATCTTTAGGCATACCATGCTCTTTAGAATCTCCTTGAGGCTTTATTTTGGACCTGTGGTCTTTTGTGCTAAATAGAGTTACTTCTAATTACATTTCTAAGATTTTCTGTGACGTGAGTGTCAATTGGGTTTATTTATATTATAAATGTGTTGTATATCTTAAGTTTGGGTTGTAAACTAACCGAAATTACAAGCAGCCAAATCTTAATAAATGCTTTTCCTACTTGAGGCTTTTGTCTAGACTTTTGCCTTCTTTTAACACTAATTACTGTTTTTCCTCATTGTATTCTTTTTTCTTTTTTTTTTTCTTTGAGGTGGAGTTTCGCTCTGTCGCCCAGGCTGGAGTGCAGTGGCGCAGTCTCTGCTCACTGCAGGCTCTGCCTCCTGGGTTCACGCCATTCTCCTGCCTCAGCCTCCCGAGTAGCTGGGACTACAGGTGCCTGCCACCACGCCTGGCTAATTTTTTTTTTTTTTTTAGTAGAGACGGGGTTTCACCGTGTTATCCAGGATGATCTCGATCTCCTGACCTTGTGATCCGCCTGCCTCGGCCTCGCAAAGTGCTGGGATTACAAGCGTGAGCCATCGCGCCCGGCCACCTCAGTGTATTCTTCAGTCTACTTTTATTATTAACAGCATTAGTTTTTCTGTATTAAAAACCTCCAGTAATAATAAAATATTTTACTTTGAGTAGAGAGTATTTTAGATATATTTGTAGAGGCTACTGACCAGGCAGCTGAACAGAGTAAATGACTTTACCAGTGGAACTATAGAAATAATTTAAGAACTTTACCTGACGGGTAGAATAAGTGAAGAAGCTATAGAGCTTCGCTTTCTAATGCTATGGCATATCATTCACCTGTCAAATATTTATTGAGTATCCCCTATACCGGGTAATGTGCAAGATACTGGAGATGCAAGGATGAACAAGCTAGGTCTTCTTCCCTTAAAGAAGGAGCAGGCAAGAGGAGACCTTTCATCATTTCAGTGACAGAGATTGAAGATAAGAATCAAACCCAGGCAAGAACAAGAGGGCCATCACAGAGTCAGGGGGTTGATTTAAGGGAAGAGTGTGTTCTCATTACAGGCAGAATGTTGAATTTTACAGTTATCTATGTTCAGACAAGAGCAGGAATACTGTATTAGGTTTCAAGCTCAGTTACCCTTCATCAGCTTTCATGTAGAGGCATCATTCACGAGAGATACTAGGATACAGAATAGAGAAAACTTACTGTAAAAGATAGAAAAAGTCAAGGCAGGATCCTAAGGAAAGATGAGACCTGAGGCTGGCCTTGAGGCATTTGACTTAGAGCAAGCATTTTGTGGGAAGGAATTTGCATGACCCAAATCCCAGAAATAGAATCTAACAGTGCACATGCAAGGTAAGTCATGACGAAAATGAAGGAAATGCAAGGGTCCTATCCTGAGGCTGTGAACCTTCTGAAACTATATGAAAATAAATATTTGTGTCTGTACATATTCACATTTCCCTTGAAAGAATCTGTAGTTTTCATCGTCATGTCAGAGCTCATATATCAGATTGTTGAGAACCACTGCGAGGGTCATTGTCAAATTTAGAGATGAAAGAAAAGGGGTGAAGAAGAGTGGATTTATTGAGTGCCCACCATGTGTCAGCCACTGTGTTAGGCAGTCAGGATGTAAAGATGAGTAAGACTTGACTTCTGTCCACAAGGAGCTTATGGTCTGTTACCATAGACAACAGTGTGATGTGTTATCACCTTAAGGAAAATAGGCAGCATAACCATTTATTCAAGGAGTTTGGCTAAAGGAAAATAGTTGTAAGAATATAGGTAGAAGGAGCAACAGGTTCTGGTGAGGGTATTTTAGGGATGGAGAAGAGACTATAACATGTTTTGGCAAAAGAGAAGCAGTTTCTGAAGAGAGATTTGCATTTCATCTGGAGGTGTTCAGCTTGTGTGGGGGAGGCATAAATGTTGGAACCAGCCCTTGGAAAATATTTTACATATTTAGTTTCACAAACCAACTTAACATTTTTTCCATTTATTATGCCACTGTACAGCTGAAATGAAAGAATTCATTAGCACCTTTTTTAGGATCATATTTGCCTACACTTGGCCAATGAATATATTGAAAATGATTTCAAGAGAATTCAGGGACTGTTTTGTTTTTCTTCTCCTTTAGTAAGTTAGAGGAAAGTTTTCCATAGCAGCAGAAGTGTGACAAATCCCACCTGTCAGGCTACACAAAATATGCCCTTAACTGAAGTGAATAACATGATTCATAACTAAAGCAAACAACTGTTAGAGTAACCATATTCAGATTTCTCTACTTTGATAGCAAAATTAATCTTAAGCTGTGGTGCTGTTATTCAGGAAAGCCAGTGTGTTTTACATTTTGTTAGTTTTTTTTCCCTTCCCAGTTTTTAAATCTAATGAATGTCTATTACAGAAACACTAGTGCCAGAGAAATTGTTTTCAAATATAGAATGTCTACCAAAGTGTAGGCATAGACAGCCGCACAGGATTTGTGTATAAATTGGAACTGGAACCTGTCAGTCAGACAAAAATAATATAGTAAAAGGGTAGGTATGTGAGCCATTGTAGGAGATGGAGCCAGCTAGACACTTAAGCAGTCAGCCAGTGTTCCAGTCTTCCAGTCACATACATCCTATCATGGGTATTGTAATAATCTCCTTACGGGTCTTCTTGAGCCCATGTTTAGACTCCTGGGTCCACCGCTAGCTAACTTTCCCATCATTTGGGAAAGATTGTTAACTTCATAACCTCACCTGTAAATGAGGATGATAATATTCATCTCACTTGGTTTAGTGCAAAGATTATATGAGAAAATACATGTCAAGTATTTAGTGCTTGACTGACTGTAACCATTCAATAAATGGTAGCTGTTTTAGAATTATTATTCTTTTATCTAGTCTTGTTCTTTTACTGTTTTTCTTCCATACATGTGTTCACATGTCCTTTCTAAACACAGATCTGATCATATCATGCTCCTGCTCATAATTTTTCAGTAGTTACCTGACATCTACTAGAGAAAATGTGAGCTTCAATAGTAGGACATTAGAGGGTTCTTCACTATCTGACTAGTCATTGTTTTCAACATTCTGTCTCCCATATCCACTTTGTTTCAACCAAGCTGAACCACTTAACACTGTCTTTTTGTATATTCTCCCTATTGACCCCATTGACTGGAATGATTTTCCCCTTGGTATCTGAGGAAAGTGTTCATTTTGCTTGACTCCAAGAATTCTTCACTAATCCTTCTTTTCCCTCCCAAACCCCTCCCAAAGCAGAATTGTGTGCTCTCATCTTTCTGTTTTTGTTATAACCATTACCTAAATCTGTTAGCACTTACGACATTTTTTGTAACTGTTTATATGTCTGACTTTCCTGCTAGACTGGGAGTTCTTTGTGGGCAGAATTCTCTTCATCACTGTATCCCTAGTGCCTACCACAATGCCTGGCAAAAGAAGGATCTCTTTCTGTGGTGGTTGCCTTTTATGTCTTGTGTAGGCCCACTGCAAAACTGGGATTTTATAAACCACAAGGAAGGTTTTTCAGTGTAATTTCTGGTTTTGATTTGAATCATAAAAAGGAAAATGTGTTTATATATTATTCTAAAACCACTTCAATCAAATACATTGTTTTCTTAGCTTCTATTATTTTAAAAACATGGCCAATATGACAGTATTGCCAAGAATGGTTATTGAGGACTGTAGCGTTTCATTTATATCTTGCTTTCTTGAACTTTTCTTTCTAGTTCAGCTCCCTGGCCCAGCACCTAACCTTCGTGCATATGCAGCTTCGCCTACCTCCATCACTGTTACGTGGGAAACACCAGTGTCTGGCAATGGGGAAATTCAGAATTATAAATTGTACTACATGGAAAAGGGGACTGATAAAGAACAGGTATGAAGTGAAGCAACTTTTCAAACCATTGATTGGAATACTAGAGTTGAAATATATTTCCAAAACTCAGTAGTTGCTTGACTGGAAATGTGAGGGGGAAAAAGTTATATAGGAAATGAAAAATTGACAGATTCTATTTCTTTGTAGCAAGATTTGTTGTGTAGTTTTTATCAGCAATGGTCACTGAACATCAAGCAGTATTTCTAAGTAAATTGTCAATTTATGATTAATCTGCTTTGACTATTAAAGAACCTTATGTAAAAGGGATAAAGTCTGTTTCATGTAGAATATAGAATTTGTATAGCTAATTCTTTAATTTTCAACTTTTCTTTTGGCTTGAGTGCATATGTATAAAATGTTTTATTTTATTCAAGGATGTTGATGTTTCAAGCCTCTCTTACACCATTAATGGGTTGAAAAAATATACAGAGTATAGTTTCCGAGTGGTGGCCTACAATAAACATGGTCCTGGAGTTTCCACACCAGATGTTGCTGTTCGAACATTGTCAGATGGTGAGTCTTTCTTCCTCTGGAACAATATACCACACTTGGTGCCCCTAGTGGTTTAGTTGTAAGATCATGAGCTTTGATGTCTAGAAGATACAGTTCAAATCCCAATTCTGCCTCTTTCTGGTAATATGACTAGTCAAGTCTGAACATCCTTCTTTACGTGTAAAATGTAGATAACACCAACTTCACTGAGTTGCTGTAAAGATTCAGTGAGAAAGCATAGAGCATAAAGTGCCTCTTACTGAATAGGCTCTCAGCGTTTGTATTTTTAGCAGAAGCTTTTGTGTGAGTAAATACTATTGCTTGTTCATAACACAGACCATTCCAGGGCTTTTGGAAGACTAGCCTTATTCTACTTAGCAATCATATTTGCATGCCAAATTAGTCTTTCTAGTTCCTCCGTATTTGTGACTATTTTATCTCTCACCTGTGACTGAATTTCTAAATTGTTATATATATATATATAAAAATACCCATGACCTAGAGCAGTGTTTTTCAAACTACAGCTTGCCAAAGAGATTAAGTAGGTCAAAACCAGCATTTAAAAATATATATATTTTTAGAATAGAACAGAAAAGATTAGAGTTCATTGCACTTAGTAAGGGTATATGTTGTTTCATGAAACTCAGATAAATCTTATGTTTTAGAAAAATATCTTTTTTTAAAAATGTAGTTATGTGTATACCACTCTTGTATAAACACACATGCTTTAGAAGGTAAAGTTTGACTCCCTTAAGAAAAGAGTCAAACTTAACATCACCAATAAAAGAACAGACTGACATCACGTGCCTCTTATGTGATATGTGGAGGAAGACACAATATTACTTCTGTTGTATCAGTACCAAAAATATTTAACTTGAGTCTGATCATGATGAAACAATCAGACAAATCCAAATTGAGGGAAACTGCAAAAAAAAATTTTATTTTAACTGACTTGGATTCTTAAAATATGTTAGTTTTGTGAAAGAAAAAAAAGGTTGAGGAATCATTCTAGAATCTAGATTAAAGAAGAGTAAAGACACATGAAATAAAATATGTATGATCTTTGGATCCTGCATCTGGAGGTAAAAAAACAGCCATAAAGGACACTATTGGTATAATTACTTGATATTAGATACATATGGTATTAGGCAGTAGTAAATATTAGATATGTTATTAGCTATATTAGGTAATATTTTTGTGTTAAAATTTCTGAATGTGATTGTTGTATTGTGCATTTTGTTGGAGAATGTCCTTGTTCATAGGAGATACATGTCGATATACACTGAAGAATTTTGGAGTGAAGTATGATGACTGCAGTCATCTCTCAGATGATTCAGAAACAATATGTAGATAGATAAATGTGTATACATATACATAATAGTAAGATAAATAAAACAGTTGTTGCAGAATATTAATAATTGTGAATCTGAAAAGAATAGCCATTCGTCGTACTATTCTTGCCACTGTTTTCCATGGGCTTGACAGTTTTCAGGGTTAAAAAGTTGGGAGGCCTGGTGCAGTGGCTCATACTTGTAATCCCAGCACTTTGGGAGGCCAAGTCGGGCAACTTACTTGAGCCCAAGAGTTCAAGACCAGCCTGGACAACATGACAAAACCCCATCTCTACTTAAAAAATAATAATAATAGCTGGGCATTAGTGGCACACACCTTTAATCCTAGTACTCAGGAGGCTGAGGTGGGAGGGTCACCTAGCCCGGGGAGGTCAAGGCTTCAGTGGGCTGTGATTACACCACTGCACTCCAGCCTGGATGACAGAGTGAGATGCTGTCTCAAAAAAAAAAAAAGAGTCGGGAAAAAGAAACAAATAAATTACAGGCGGTTATACCTTAGCTAGTGAACTACATAAGCCAGTTAGTCAAGATATTGGGGAAAAGTTAAGGGAAAAAAAATGTTTACTGTAGGCTCTTAAATCTACACATGAGCCAAATTTTAACTGCATTAAGTGTGTTGGCACGTTGACTACAGTACCTGTGGGAACTGAACACATCTCAGCATGGTGGCCAGGGGCAGCACTTTGGAATAACGCAAATCTTGGTTCCGATGCCAGGTGAAACAAATATCTTGGACAAGTTAACTTCCCTGAGCCTCTTCTGTAGTTTTCTGATCTACAAAATAGGAATGAGAATAGAAACTCCGTCCTGAGATTATTATAAGGAATAAGTGTCTGCCATGTAATGACCATGCAGCAAATCTTTGCTATGATGTTGATAATGAAGACAATGATGACAGATATGTTGGATACCTCCGCAACTCAGTCACTTCTTAACATGGAGATGACTGGAATCCTTAATGTACTTTTTTCAAAACACATGTGCCTGGGTCCTACTCTAGACCCTCATTACCTGAATCTCTGAGTTCAGGCTTGAGGCACTTTGCTAGGCACAAGTTACAGAAATGAGCAAGACACATTCTCTTGTCTTCCAGAAGCTATAGCACAGTGGGCACTTAGTTGTATACCTGGTCACCAAATGTTAGAGACAGAAAAAGAGAAGTTTCCACGAGTGGATTAGGAGAGAAGGGCGAAAGTCAGCAATTTGTGAGTGCAGAGAAAACAAATCCGGTTTACTTTGCTTGCTCTCACCAATATGAAGGGAGATATTAGAGAATGTGTGGGCCACACACTGAGATAAGCCTGGATTATGTTCTAAAGTGAGGAACTAAAGTTATGTGGCTGTTTAACCAACAGTCCCAAACTTCTCACATCTAAATGAGTATTTTCTGGTATCTGGTTGCCTCAGGAAGCCAGATGGTTCACTTTACCAGTTGTCATTGCTTAAATATCTTTGCTCTACTTGGGAACTGCCTTCAAAACCAGCTTAGAAACTCCACAAGAAAGCCAGGCTTACTGATATATGTACATCTCATTTTGATCCATAATGTCATTACCCAGTTCAGTCACTTGCCATATTCCTTAGACCTGGTTCCAGAAAAACCTATGGTTGTCTGCCAAGATAAAGATAGACCAGGGCCAGGCACGGTGGCTCACACCTGTAATCCCAGCACTTTGAGAGGCCGAGGCAGATGGATCACCTGAGGTCAGGAGTTCAAGACCAGCCTGGCCAACATGGTGAAACCCCATCTCTACTAAAAATACAAAAATTAGCCGGGCGTGGTAGCAGGCTTCTGTAATCCCAGCTGCTCAGGAGGCTGAGGCAGGAGAATCGCTTGAACCCGGGAGGCAGAGGTTGCTGTGAGCCGAGATCATGCCATTGTGCTCCAGCCTGGGCAACAAGGGTGAAACTTAGTCTCAAAAAAAAAAAGATAAACCATCACCAATAATACTCAAAAGAATACATTTAAGGTTCTGAGTACATATGGGGTCTAGAAAAGTTGAGAGTTTTTAGAAGAGTTCAGAGCTACTGTACATCCTTGAAATAAATACCTGACTTCCCAAAGGTACAGCCTGGCTTGAGTGTGGTTACTTTCCCATATGAAAGTGTCTTATGTTAAAAATGGAACCAGGCATGGCCATATGTCATCCACATAGTATTGTCAACATGAGGGCATTGGCAGCTAGTTTAGATCTGGTCACGTAATGAGTGTTTGAAATGTGCATTTGTTTAAAGTCCAGCCAAGATGATCACATGATGGGTGATGTATGGGTGATTAAAAAAAAAAAAAATTTTTTTTTTTGCTTCTCTAGTTCCCAGTGCTGCTCCTCAGAATCTGTCCTTGGAAGTGAGAAATTCAAAGGTAAAACTTTATGGTGGTGCTGTTCATTTTACTGGTATACTGTTGCACCTCAGAGGGGCTTATAGAAAGGGAGATTCTGTAGGAAAGCATCAAAATGAATGAATGGCAGTGTTGTAATAATCTGCATTTAAAAATATTAAACCTATAAATTAGAACCTAAGTGAAAAAAATCACAAGCAAATAAATTAGAAGACATAGATATTACACTTGCATTAAAGCTGGGCTTAAAAACCAACTCATTTATTCTCCTTAATTTTGCTTCCTTTCTCTGACACCAAAACTGCTTTAACGTTTCTGCAAATAAATTGCTCTTTTTCTGTAAAACATTACATTCTAGATGTTAACTGTTCAGAACCTAGTGGTACAGCAGAAGGAAATAAGTTGTTTATAACATGGTTCCTTAGTGCTATGAGATGAGCCCATGTGAATCAAAGGCAGACCTCTGTCAGATGGGTTGTATCTCCTCAAACTGTCCTTCCTATAGCCAAGTTTGCTGTGTTCTTAGGGCCATGTATGCCTCTCAGAGGCCCAGAGCCCTTCTGGACTACACAGACAACTAAGATAATCAGTCCTTTCAAGAAGTACTGTAGAGAGCCAAATGCAGTGGCTCACGCCTGTAGTCCCAGCTGCTCGGAGGCTGAGGTGAGAGGATCACTTGAGCCTGGGAGTTGAAGGCTGCAGTGAGCCATGATTATGCTACTACACTATAGCCTGGGTGACAGAATGAGACCCCGACTCTAAAAAAATAAGAAAGTACTATAGGGCTCCTTTTTTTTTTTAAGAGGCAACCAGCTGTTAATTAATGGTCCCCTTTTTAAAGAGTTTTATATGGAAATTGTCTAATTTCAGCTCTCTGCACTGGACACGGGAAGGAATCTTTATACCTAATAATTACTTCCCTAATCCATGTGCTTCTGGCCTTCTTATACTTTCCTTCTGAAAACTTTTCTGAGACTTCTATCCAACATCATCTTTCTGGCAAAACAGCCAGGAGATCAGGGGTCCAGAGTGTACTACTCAAGTGTATAATCTTCCCATTTGATCATTGAGGGTTTTAGAATTTAAAGGTATTTTTGAGTGATTATTAAATAACTTTGTAAAACTCTGAGTACCTTGCTGCCTCTATGTTTTTTCTCTTTAAACTGTAAAATCAGGATAAAAATATGTAAAACAGGACCAAGCTTTTGATATATTCAGCCTTTTTTCTATAATTCTATCTTGTGCAGAGTATTATGATTCACTGGCAGCCACCTGCTCCAGCCACACAAAATGGGCAGATTACTGGCTACAAGATTCGCTACCGAAAGGCCTCCCGAAAGAGTGATGTCACTGAGACCTTGGTAAGCGGGACACAGCTGTCTCAGCTGATTGAAGGTAAGCTACCTTCCACAAAGGCAAAAGATACACTGTGTCTTTCTCAGATATTGAATTATGCTAGTCTAATGACTGCCCTGAGCTGTCGACTTATACAAACAAATTTAAAATGGTTCAGAAAATTTTTAATGGTTCAGTCCACTTCTGACTTGATAGAGATTAATGGAAAACACTCTTAAAGGTTCTGCTATTTCTGAGTGGTGAGATCGAGTTTGATTTTTCCTTTCTTGTGTTTTCTGCATTCTCCATGTTTTCATTTTTGAGTGTATTTATTGCTTTTTTGTAATCTGAAAAATTATTAAAGAAAGTTATATAAGCATAGAAATTACCCCACTCAGTATAGTTGGTAACTGAGGTCTACAAAGTGGTTTTTGTAACACCGACCACCACTCGTGTATACGTGGCCTGAAACAGTATTTGTGAATAGCTGCATCATTGCAATAATCATACATGCGACTATGGACACTGTAAAGCTTTAGAAAATACTATCAGGCAAAGCTCCTTCTATATAGTTTTCCCTTCATATGCAACAGAATAAGTGGCATACCTGGTAAAAATGGATCCACATGTGTATCTAATATGGGTTCACCCTGGAGAGATCACAGAGAATCCTCCTGTCTTCCTCAAGTAGGGGAAGTAGAATTGGCTAAGCAAGGGGAAGGTTCTTTTGCAGGAGAAACATGGGAGCCAGATTAAGTGCTTTCACCCTGTGAATGTTGAGATCATGCCTACGAAGAATTGAGACAGATGCCCCAAGCTGTCCTTGTTCCATTGGGTTTTCATAGATGCTTAATATGGCTGCAGAATCAACTGTAGTCTGAGCAGACCCCATCCTGCTGACTCCTTTATTAGTTTAGCAGTGCCAAGACTCTGTCCTGCTCAGTTACACATGCCTCAGCTTCGGCACTATCACCCTACCTCTGTCCTAGGAGTGAACTCACATGGGCTGGGCCTGTTGGAGTATTGTCTCAGCTGCATCGGCTTAGTTTTGTCACTCAATAGAGCCCATCTGTTTTGCAAGCAAACAGATGAATTTGAGTCTAGTACATTTACAACCAAAAGGTGTGAGTTATCTGTAGCTGTAACAGTGTAGTCACAGGGCATGTTTAATCTCGGGACAAAAGCTCTGACTC
This sequence comes from Pongo pygmaeus, assembly GCF_028885625.2. Classification (NCBI taxonomy): domain Eukaryota; kingdom Metazoa; phylum Chordata; class Mammalia; order Primates; family Hominidae; genus Pongo; species Pongo pygmaeus. The sequence goes on from NC_072389.2 coordinate 78,837,042, forward strand.
GGGTAATTTTTTTGCTAGGAAACTCCAAAGCGTGTTGGTAGATAAGAACTATAAGAATGGGAGATATTGTCATTATTTTCTAAGCCCAAGAATTAATTTCATCACCCTTTGGAAACTTTAACTTTCTTTATATTTTATCTCTCCTGGGTAGACATTGAAAGGATTACAGAAGCTTGGCATCACCCACTTTCCTGTGACCCCAGGGACAGGGTTCTTGAGAGAACCTCAAGGTCAAAAAGTGTCACGTTTTCCAGCCAGGTGTAGTGGCTGATGCCTATAATCCCAGCACTTTGGGAGGCTGAGGCAGGTGGATCACCTGAGAGGTCAGGAGTTCAAGACCAGCCTGGCCAACATGGTGAAACCCCGTCTCTACTAAAAATACAAAAATTAGCTGGGTGTGGTGGCACCCACCTATGATCCCAGCTACTTGAGAGGCTGCGGCATGAGAATCTCTTGAGCTGGGGAGGCAGAGGCTGCAGTGAACTGAGATCATGCCACTGCACTCCAGCATGGACAACAGAGTAAGACTCTGTCTCAAAAAAAAGTATAATGTTTTTGCTTCTTTATGGGTATAAGTTTCTAAAAATTGAGAGAGCCATTGATAGTGAAAAACTGTGCTCTAGTAACCAGCAAGCTTCTCACTCCTCACCTCACAAATGGGATTGACTTCCTTCAGAATAGGAGAAGGTGAATGTTTGTCTCCAGGGGCATATCTTTCAGTCTTCCAGCTTCTTCACAAGAACCCCACATCTCTTAGCTGCAGTCCATATCATGACTGCAGTAGATGGTGCTGAGAAATATCACTAAGGGAGCATTGGCCACAGATGTTCTCAAAGTCAGTTTCAGCTGAGCATGATGGCTTACGCCTGTAATCCCAGCACTTTGAGAGGCTGAAACAGGCGGATTCCTCGAGCCCAAGAGTTTGAGACCAGCCTGAGCAACATGGTCAAACTGTGTCTCTACAAAAAATACAAAAACTTTAATGGATAAGCAGAGGCTGAAAAAAAAAAGTATAAAAATTAGTCAGGTGTGGTGGTGCTCACCTGTGGTCCCAGCTACTTGGGAGGCTGAGATGGGAAGATCATTTGAACCCAGGAAGCGGAGGTTGAAGTGAGCCATGATTGTGCCACTGCACTGTAGCCTGGGCAACAGAGTGAGACTCTGTCTCAAAAAAAAAAAAAGTTTCATATTTTACTCTACATTCAGATAAATAACATTTGCCATTTGTAAGGCTTTTCATTTTGAATATTTAGTTGTATTTATTATATACTAGGCACCATTCTTGTTGCTGTTAAAAAAGAGTATAGTCGTTGCCCATGAGGAGATTATTCATTTTCTCAATGAAACATTTGATGCGTAAGCAAAATAGAATTTTTATGGTAAAAATGGCTTTATATTAAGAAAATTCTCACATTTTAAAATCATATCTGGATTTATTCATTTAATAGATTTCATTGAACTTTTGTTGGCATGTTCTGGCACTGAGTATACAATGTTGAACAAAAATGGAGATGCTTGCACTCTTAAAGCATTAACTTGAAGCCTGATAAGTGTTAGGGAGCAATATGGATCACCAAGATCCTTTACCAACAACACATTATATGATTAAATTTGAAGCAGAAGTAATTATTGTTATAGCACTAAACAGATCTTGCCATATCTTTATGATATGTATTGTATACCTTAGTTGTAGTCTATAAACTCTATAGGGTACTTAGAGGGAAAGGAACTCAGCCTCTTTGCATAGTACCTCATTTTTGCTTGCTCTCTCTTACATCCCAATTGTCCCCAAAGGACAGGGAATGATTGGTTGGATTCTTTCAAGATCTTCATTGAGTAGTGTTTGCTAGTAATCCAGATTATTATCTGTCAACAAACACTCTAGTACTTTCTGGTTCATTGTGTGGGGAGACAAGGAGATAAATTGACTTGGGCCCAGGCATTTTGCTCCTCTCTTTTGTCTTGCTCCTTGCTTTGTGGGTCACACAGATGTTAGGATGGGCCTACCAACTCTTCTCCCCTACCACGGGACAGGATTAGTTAACCAAACCAGGGCTTTTCTCATGTCCTGGCCAAGTTATGTTCTCAGTACTGTTGCCTGGTTTGTAGAATAGACTTTTCTATGTGCATCTTTGTTGCCTTTGATACATTGGTAAGTCATGTGCTTTATTAGCTGGTAGTAAATTAAAAGTTGCATAACAGAAAGGTTTGGGTCATTTTCCACTTTAACTTACTATATAATATATGAGCAATTGGTTGTTAAGGAATAGATTTTGAGACTGTATTTGGTGCTTAAAATTTTTCTGCCATAATTATGAGGTGGCTCAGAGAACAGAGGTAACTCAATAGGAGTTACATCTGTGCATTCTTTCCTAGGTTTTGGTGCCTTCTAAGACCAGATACCTTTGTTCCTTTGTTATAACTCTTTCATTGTTTTTGGCCTCTTTTGGCCTTAGCTTTCTTTGTAACACAATAAAGGGATTGCATTAAATGATCTCTGAGGTGCCTTCAAGCTCTTAAACAAAAGTCTGTAATCTCCTGGGAGCTTCAGTCATTTCTGTTTTCCTCTTAGATTGTGTGGGCTTCAGCCCGCTTTATTTGGAGATGGAAGCTACTCTATGTTGTATTTGCATTTTGCCTACACTGTATTAACTTAAACTGAAACTTTCCAAGCTATATACTGAGTTGGTGACTGAGATATTTGCCTTAATGAGGGATTATTAATCTTTTGTTTTTCCAAAGCTCTTGTTTCAGTTGTCTTTTTTGTCATTTGGTCTCAGGTCTCGATCGGGGGACTGAGTATAATTTCCGAGTGGCTGCTCTAACAATCAATGGTACAGGCCCGGCAACTGACTGGCTGTCTGCTGAAACTTTTGAAAGTGACCTAGATGGTAAGAATAACAATTGGCAAGACTGGCACACAATAAATACTAGCTGTAGTCAAATGAGTCAAACTGGAAAGCCACAGACTTGGGGTGGATATGGCTCAAGTCTCTGAACTTTTTAGTGTATCATGCTGCTGTCGTTCCTGTATTGCATCGAGGCTGCTGGAATGGATTTTTTGCAGTGCCTTGTAGAGAACTGTCCTTTCAAGCAGAACTAGAGCAAATAAAAATGTGTATGTGCTATAAGTTGGATTTTTTTTTTATCAAGGCCATTAAGTAGATGGATGATCTAAAATTTAAGGCTCAGCCACATAAATCATGCCTTTATTTCAACTGCAGTTTCCCTTTTCTTTTAGTCCTGGACACCTTGCCCTTTTTCTCACATGTTTATTCCGTGAGTACTCCCAAATGGGTGTGTATAGGTAGCATCTTTATCAGTGATAGGTGCTGGACTTGGGAGGCAAAAGACCTGAGTTCTTGTTCCAAGTCTCATTTTACTAATTTTTTTTTTTTTTTTTTTGAAAAGGGATCTCACACTCTCACCCAGTCTGGAGTGCAGTCATGGTTCACTGCAGCCTCGACCTCCCATGCTTAAGCATGATCCTCTCACCTCAGCCTCCTGAGTAGCTGGGACCACAGGTGTGTGCCAACACACCTAGCTATTTTTTTTTAGAGACAGGGTCTCACTATGTTGCCCAAGCTGGTCTTGAACTCCTGGGCTCAGGTGATTCTTTCTCCTTGGCCTTGCAAAGTGCTGGGATTACAGACATGAGCCACCATACCTGGCCTCAGTTTACTAATTTGTAAATTAAGGTAGTAATTTATACCCTGAAAACAGTGTATGTGAAAGAGCATGTAAATTTCCTCCTTTGTAAGCCTTTTAGTCTTTCACCAATTGAATCAACTGCGGCTCTAAAATTTCATGTTTTCTGACTTATCATACTACTTAGGGGAGTAAATAATTGGTGCTATTGCTATAGTGTGATGCTTAAACACCTGTTAACAACAGGCTTCCAACTACTCAGTTTATGCCTTTCTCATTCCACCTGGTAGAGTTTGGGAATGGGATGTGGGACCAAGAGAGATGGTAACTATTGAAAGGCAATTTATTTTTCTCCATTGGGGCAGAAGAGGTTCTTGTATCTCTTTGTTTTCCCTTCCAAATTAATATTGCAGTGTCTTGTATTTAAAGCTGTTCAGGTCTTTTTTTTTTTTTTTTTTTCTTAGAATGCAGTAAAATCATGGGATGTATTTCACTATACATACAGATTCTCTTTAAACTCTTAGGCATAATGTAAAAAACTTAGCCCCAAATACTGTGGTAGGAGGCTAAACACCATTCCGCGAGGATGGTGAGATATTTTAAAGGACAGTATATCTCATCTTGCTTTTCCACTTTTCCTTCCCAGAAACTCGTGTTCCTGAAGTGCCTAGCTCTCTTCACGTACGCCCGCTCGTCACTAGCATCGTAGTGAGCTGGACTCCTCCAGAGAATCAGAACATTGTGGTCAGAGGTTACGCCATTGGTTATGGCATTGGCAGCCCTCATGCCCAGACCATCAAAGTGGACTATAAACAGCGCTATTACACCATTGAAAATCTGGGTATGTTTGCTAAGTAGAGAAAGTTAATTGTGTGGGAGATTCCTTTCTTTTAACCTTTTATGTAATATTTTTATTTTTACAAGAAAATTGCAAAAATAGTACAAGTAATTTCTCTATGTTATTCACCTGAATTCCCCAAATGTTAACATTTAACCACATTTACATCTATATTTTGCAGAATGCCCCTCAATTTAGACTTGGCTTAATATTTCCTCATTACATTCAGGTTTTGCATTTTTGGAAGGAATAGGGTAGAAGTGTTGGGTTTCTGTCAGTGCATCATATCAGGAGGCACATTACAGCCTATATTGATAATGATGTTAACTTTAATCAGTTGGCTAAAATGGTATCTGCCACATTTTCCTGCTATAAAATTGTTATTTTTTTCCTTGGTAATTAAAAGTATCTTGTGGATGAGATACTTTGAGTCTTTATAAACATCTTGTTTCCCATTACACTTTCACTCCCTAGTTTCAGCATCTGTAGTAACAGTTATTAGAATGGTGTTTCCCCAGTGGTGATTTTCTAATTCCATATTTCCTCTACATGTATTAACATCCTATGAAAAGGAAGAACTTTCTTTCACCTCCATGAAGAGAATGGCCAATAGGAATCTTTTTATAACTGGTTCCTGTGTCAATTTGACATCTTCCATCTTTCTTTGAGCACTTTCGTCCTTTTTGACAACATAGTAAGATGTTCGTGGCTCATCTGGTATTTCGCTAGCCTCGGCCCTGGAACCAGCCATTTCTCTAAGGAACCCTGATTTATTTTATGAAAAATGATTTTGGAAACCAATATCTGGGCACTATATCTGTTCATTGTAACTAGGGTAGAAAATCCTAAGGCATCTACAAAAAGGCCACAAGATACAAAATGAATATACAAAAACAGTAAAATGATTTTGGAAACCAATATCTGGTCACTATATCTGTTCGTTGTAACTGGGGTAGAAAATCCTAAGGAATCTACAAAAAGGTCACTAAAACTATAAGTGAATTTAGCAAGGCCACAAGATACAAAGTGAATATATAAAAACAGTTGTATCTCCATATACTAATAATAAGCAGTTGGAAATTGGAATTAAAGTAACGATACCACTTAGAATAGCATCAAAAAATATGAAGTACGCAGGAGCAGACTTATGAAATGTATGTAGTATCTGTGCACTGAAAATAGAAAATTGTTACTGAGAGAAATTAAAGAATACTTAAATGAAGATACCATGTTCACTGGTTGGAAGCCGTGATATTACTAAGGTGACAGTTCTCCCCAATGCAGTCCAAGAAAAGTCCCAATAGGCTTTTTTGTAGAAATTGATAAGCTGATTCTAATAATTTTTATGAAAAATCAAAGGAACTAGAATAGCCAACTTTTTAAAGAATAAAATTAGAAGACCCGTACTAGCTGATTTCATGTCTTCTTATAATTGAGACATAGTGGTGGTATTGTAAAGGTAGATGTTATACATCAGTGGAACAGAATAGAGTCCAGAAATAGATCCATATGTATATAGTCAGTTGGTTTTTGGAAAAGCGGCTTAGATAATTTCGTGGGGAGAAGACAGTCTTTTTAACAAAAGATGTAGGAATACCTGGATATCCATATGAGAAAGAAAAGGAACTTTAACCCTTGTCTTCACACTATATGCAAAAACAGACCTAAATGCAAGACCCAAATGACTTTGGGACAACAATTCTAGAATAAAGCATAGGAAAAAATCTTTATGACTTTGGGATAGGCAAGGACCTCTTAGGTTGTAAAACAGCACAAATCATAAAATTTAAAAATTGATAAATTGGATTTCATCAAAATTTTAAAACTTCTACTTTTAGAAAGATACCAATAAAATGAAAAGGCAAGCCACAGACTTGGAGAAAATACCCACCATTTAAATATCTGACAAAGAATTTGAGTCCAAAATATATAAAAACTCTTACAACTCAATAATAAGAAGGCAATGCAATAAAAAGTGGGCAGGAGATTTGAACAGACACTATACCAAAGAAAATATATGAGTGGACAATAACCATATGAAAAGATGCTCGGCAACATTAATCATCAGAAAATGCAAATTAAACCCACAATGAAATACTATTGCACACCCGCTAGAATTGCTAAACGTTAGTAGACTGGCAATAACAAATATCAACAAGGATACAGAACTAGAATGTTCATACTAGCTGGTGGGAATGTTTGACAGTACAACCACTTTGGAAAACAGTTTAGAGGTTTCCTGTAAAGTTATAACCCAGTAATCCCACATGTAGATAATTAATTAAAAGAAATAAAAATACATGTCTGTGTAAAAACTTACATACAATGTTCATAGTAACTTTATGAACAAGGGGAAATAAATTTTCATCAACAGGTAAGTGGTAAATCGTAATATATCCCTGGAGTACTACTCAGCAATTAATAGGCTATCAAGACACAACAGAAATTAATCTCGCAAACATGCTGAGCAAAGAAGTCAAAACTGTTATATTTTGTGAATTACAAAAAAGGCAGAATTTATCTATAGTGACAAAGCGAGATCAGTGGTTGCCTGGAACCAGGGGTGGTAGGAATCAACTACAAGGGCACTAGGGAGCTTCTTGGAGTATTGGAAATGTTCTATATCTTGATTTTGGTGGTTATTATGCAAGGTATATATATTTGTCAAAACTCTAAATGTACACTTAAATGGATACATTTTATTGTATGCTAATTAGACCTCATAGTTGATTTTTTGTTGTTGTTGTTGTTGTTGAGACAGCATCTCACTCTGTCGCCCAGGCTGGAGGCAGTGGTGCGATCTCAGCTCACTGCAACCTCCACCTCCTGGGTTCAAATGATTCTCCTGCCTCAACCTCCTGAGTAGCTGGGATTACTGGCTTGCGCCACCATGCCCAGCTAATTTTTGTATTTTTGGTAGAGACGGGGTTTCACCATGTTGCCCCAGGCTGGTCTCAAACTCCTGACCTCAGATGATCTACCCACCTCAGCCTTCCAAAGTGCTGGGATTACAGACATGAGCCACCGCACCCAGCCTCATTGTTGATTTTAAAAGCAAAAGAATTTGCGAAATATTTATATTTTATAATAAATAATTTATTTTGTTAGGTATAATTACTTTTCCAAATTGGATTATCATTATAGATCTTTTTTGAAACACTTGTTTCTAAAATTAAAATCTGCCCTGACCAAATTTTCATTCAGATCGTTTCTTTGTAAACATCTTTTCTAAGAACAACTTCAAGTGCCTAACAGACGAGTTATATTCATCCTTTCTGTTAAAAAATAAGCTGGGATTTAAATATTCAAAAAAACAAGTAGTCTTTATCTTTTTCCTTACAAGGAAGAAACAGTACAGTTAACCTAGGAAATGTATCCCCACATGAACATCTTTTAAGACAATTGTTAGCAAAAGGAAAGCTTTGCTGGTAGAATAAAAATGTCTGGCCAGGCGCAGTGGCTCACACCTCTAATCCCAGCACTTTGGGAGGCTAAGGCAGGAGGATCGCTTGAGCCCAGACGTTCAAGACCAACTTGGGCAACATATTGAGACCTCATCTCTACCAAATATTTAAAAAATTAGCCAGGCATGGTGGCGTGTGCCTCTAGTCCCAGCTACTTGGGAGGCTGAGGTGGGAGGATCGCTTGATCCCTAGAGGTCAAGGCTGCAGTGAGTCCTGATTATACCGCTGTACTCCAGCTGGGTGACACAGCAAGACCTTGTCTGGGGGAAAAAAAAAAAAAATGTCCCTATAGTGACCAGCCTCATACTGTTTCCTTTATGCAACTACTGACGTGAAACTCTTTTGCAGTATTGACAGGACATGGTCCTTGACCTTCAGGTGCTTTCAGTCTAACAGAACAAAAAGAAAACACAAGAAACAATGAAGTGAGTTGACGTGAATTTTGTTCAGAGAAGGGAGAGCTAGCAAGACACAGAGCAGTCAGGGAAGAAACACCTGAGCTTGAAAGATAGAATCAAAATAGCATTTGAAACAGAGAGATGAGAGGAGTGCTGCATGTGCAGAAGAGAGTAAGCAGATAGAATTTATTAGAAAATGGAGTGCATATTGCAGAGTAGCAAAAAAATTGATGCGGTGTACAGTAAAATAAGCTTGAGTTATAATTATTGACCTAGATAGATCTAAGATGCATAGGATGTTGAGTAAAAGAAGCAAGTGAGAGGTGGAGAAATGCAGTTAGCAATTCATCTATTCATCAGCCTGGAACTCTCCCCTGACCTTCAGATCCATATAAATATCTGCCTACTGGGTATCTGCACCTGGATATATCTCATATTCCATCTGGCCCAAAATTAAAGTTAATGCCTTCTCCCTCAAACCTGTTGCTCAATCAGCAAATATTTAATGAACACTTACAATATCCCAGACACCGTGCTAGAGATAGAGCAGAGAATGAGACAGACGTGCTCACAATTATTAGAAATAATACAATTCAAAAATAATTGAAATTGTTCATGGTGCTAAGGGAGAGAAATGGGCTGTGTAACTAGAGAGGCTAGTCCAGTGTGGAATGAGCCCTTTCAGATGAATAGGCGCTTACCTAGGTAAACAGGAAGAGTGGGATGGGAGCAGCTGCAAGCGAGAAGGCCCCGTGTTGGAAAGAACATAGTGCTCAGTGAACTGAAAAGTGGCCAGTAATGATGGAGCACAGAGAACTAGGCAAAGAGTGGTGCGAGAAGACAAGTAGTAGATTCAACAAAACTTTATTGTTTGTCTGGAGGGGATGAGGGAAAAGGAGGTCTTAATAACTCCCAGGTTTCTGGCTTGAACAGCAGGGTTGGTGGTAGTGTCGTTTACTAAACCAGGAGACACTGGAGCCGGTCTGAAGCTGGAGGCAGGGTGAGAAGGGAAAGATTTCAGACACCCAAGAGGAAATGCCAACAGACAATTGAACATAAAGGTCTGGTGCTCATAAGAAAGATCCAGACTAGAGATCTGTATTTGTAATTGATGACACATACATGCTAATCAAAGCTAAGGAAATGAATGAAAGTGTATAGGGTGAGAGCAAAGAGTGGGAATAGAAGAGGACCTAGAATCAAGCCTTGCACATGTGTATCATGGTTGCTCTTGCCCCTTTTCCCAATCTCAGTGAATGACACTACTATCTACTATGTTGCCCAAAGCACTTTTTCCTTGCCAGTCATGAAGTAAGTCTTACTGATTCCATTTGTTGTCAGTTCTGACACAGGAAGACCAGGTGCCTCTATTTGTTGCCCTCTAGTGGCAATCTAGGGAGTGAGTGGGCCGCCAAGAAAAGCAGCTGTTTTAAGCTTTTGAGCCACATGAGGCATGGCTCATGAGGCATGATGGCTAGGTAAGGTTTGTCCGTTTCTGGATTTGGAGGCCACTTGGAGAGTCAAGGACATTGAGCACTTACTGAATTAACAGTTTATCTCCTCCTTCTCTACCTTGTCTGTTCCCATCGCTGTCCTTCCAGGAATGAAAGGGGTTTGTTTAATTCCAAGCTCCATCTATAGGCTTCAGCACATTAAATCTTATCTCTTCATTCTCAGCCAAGCCCTACACCATACCCTGAACATCATTAAACCATAGGAGAGACCGACAGAGAATTCAAACACAGCCCACCTCCTCTACTGAGACTAAATCCAGGAAGTTGGTCCCAGCCAGTTTTTCTGTACTGTGTGTGCTTCCATCTTCATATCTCCCCACACCCTGAAATAATCCTCCATAAAAAATTTTAAAGTTGTCTTTCTTGAATTCTTCTGTGGTTAAGATTATGCACAGCCACCCTTGAATTTTTAAAATTCTGTAGTGAGCATTTTTTTTATGTGTGTTTCTTTTCTTCAGATCCCAGCTCTCACTATGTGATTACCCTGAAAGCATTTAATAACGTGGGTGAAGGCATCCCCCTGTACGAGAGTGCTGTGACCAGGCCTCACACAGGTAAGGTATCCTATCTTTCCTAGTCTCCAGCACTTTTCCCAGCAGCTTAGGCAGAATATTGGCATGAGGCCTATCCCATAGGTGTTAGTGAAGAAAAAGCGTATGGCAGTTTCGGGTGCTGACTTCAAATGGGAAAGTGGGCTTTCAGCATGGAAAGTTCTGTTAATTTCTGTTTTGCTTTTTTGGAAGATACTAATTCTGCCACATAAGCCATTCTGTGTAGATATATACATATGTTTTTAATCTGTTAGGATGTGGAAAGCAGAGTTTTTAGATAATTAAAAGTGATTTTCCATCTTTTGGGCATGTGAGTTGAAACTAAAGTGAGTCAAAAACAAAAAATGTAGGTTACTGACGGTGGCAATAAATGCATGTGATTCATGAACCCAACATCATTTGGTTACTAGCCACCTGAGTTGGTTAGGAAAGTGTTTTTCTATGTGCCTTTTGTAAGCTTGGGTATAAGGTCAGAGGTACTATCCATTTGATCAGTTATACATTTATTATAAATGAGACCAAATATTCATTGTTTTTCTTTGAATTATCTACTTAAAATATCTCTAAAGGCCGGGCGCAGTGGCTCATGCCTGTAATCCCAGCAGTTTGGGAGGCCGAGGCAGGCAGATCCTGAGGTCAGGAGATTGAGACCATCCTGGCTAACACAGTGAAACCCTATCTCTACTAAAAATACAAAAAATTAGCCAGGTGTGGTGGTGGGCACCTGTAGTCCCAGCGACTCGGGAGGCTGAGGAAGGAGAATGGCATGAGCCCGGGAAGCAGAGCTTGCAGTGAGCCGAGATCGTGCCACTGCACTCCAGCCTAGGCAACAGAGCGAGACTGTCTCAAAAAACAAAACAAACAAAAATCTCTAAAATAAAGTAATATACACGTCATGTAAATTTTTCTATAGATATATGACATCTAATTTAGATCTGAAAGAGAAAGTTTATTGAAGTAAATATGTTAGAGTTATAAATTTTTAAAAAGGGCACTGGAAACCAAAGAATTTATTTTCGGAAATGTTCTTTTTCATTTATTTCCCAAAATTTTGATTCTGTATTGTCCAGTGATATCTGCTGGATACATTGCATAATTGTGCAGATTTGGTAACATTCTTAAGGAAGGCTTACCTTTCCTGAAGGAAGAGTACACCCTTGAGTTCCTTTTGCTTTATTTGGGTGTGAGCTATGTCACTCTACTGCCATTAGACCCAGAACATCAGGGGGCCTAATATTCTCTGTCCTTTTTTTTAAGCTTCTATTTAAGACTACTACGCATTTAGTAGTTCTGTTCTGTCTTCTGTATGCTTACAGTTTATAATTTCTTTTAGAAATAGCTTTAGTATTACAAAAAGGAGAAAAAATTAAGTGAAAAAGTATTTAAATAAGTGGTCTGCTACTTTCTAAAATCAGGCTATAATAGTAAAAAACAAATTTGAGATTACTTCCTTTTATGTGGCTTAAAAATATAGCCTACTGGCTAGAAATATACAAGAAAATGTTCCTAAGTCATGTAATCTAGATATGTTTTCTAAGGGTTGCTACATATAAGAAACAAAATTTCTACAAGAATTCTAATGACTTCTACACCTGAAGGTGCATTTTCTGTAACTAATTGGTATGTGTCCTGCCAAACTTTGAACAAAGCTCTTGGTTATATAATGTATGCTGCTCCTCTGTTATTTTTAGTCCTCATTGCGCAGGAAATACACAAATGGAGACTATTACTTTAGCTTAGCAATTATTCATAAACAAGGTCCATGCCATTCCACATTTTGAGTAATAAGGGCTAGTCACCATGACTATGTGAGAAACCCATTGTAAACTGCGAACTTAAATCAGTATGTGTAAACTTAGAAAACCTAAGCATGGATTGGGAAAGCCCATATGGATTCTGCTGTATTGCCCTGGGCCCATGGTGCATGGTGGTTTTGTGCTTTTTCTGGCCTCAGAGAAAGTGTCTATTGTGTATGGCACAGGACAGCTCCATGAGTGTAGACTTTCCATCAAATAAGTACTGTACAGTACTCTGATTTCTAAAGTTTGTGAAGTTTGTTACTTGGAACTCTGATAACCATGGCATTTCCCTTAACTGATGGGAATTCATCACTGGGTTGTTCTCTGACTCTGTGGAAGAAACTATGGTAGATAGTCCAGCATGGTGTCAGCTTACCTTTCCTGAAGGAAGAGTACACCCTTGAGTTCCTTTTGCTTTATTTGAGTGTCAGCTATGTCACTGTACTGCCGTTAGACCCAGGACATCAGGAGGTCTGAACTTGACCCTTTCTGGGTATCAGATACCCTCAATACCCATGGCTGACATTCAAGACTCAGGTTTGAGAGTTGGACCCTTACATGAATAGTGATATGCACAGATAACTCTTGTCCCAAAAATTCAGCCACATTCACTGAAATCTCAAACCATGAGCTTTGTATTGCTTGTTTAGAAATTGTACCCCTGATTCTAAAAGCAGTTTTTGTCTTCGTGAGCCTTTTTGGTTTTTGGTTTTTTTTGTTTTCTGAGACAGCGTCTTGCTCTGTCACCCAGGCTGGAGTACAGTGGTGCAATCTCAGCTCACTGCAACCTCCACCTCCCAGATTCAAGCGATTCTCGTGCCTCAGCCTCCCGAGTAGCTGGGACCCCAGGCACCTGCCACCATGCCCAGCTAATTTTTGTATTTTTAGTAGAGACAGGGTTTCACCATATTGGGTAGGCTGGTCTTGAACTCCTGACCTCAGGTGATCTGCCCACCTCTGCCTCCCATAGTGCTGGGATTACAGGCATGAGCCGCTGCACCTGGCCTCATGAGTCTTTTTGAACAGGAGGTAGAATTTTCAAGTTGTTTTAAGAAAATTCAAGCATGAATACATTAATATAATCACTGGATTATAACATTTTAATATGCCTGTAGAATGCAGTAGAGAATGTAGTTTATTACTGCTTCTCTTAACATTTTTCTGTAATTTTTTCCTGAAGGAACACAAGTGGAAATAGTCTTTTAAATGAATGGTGGTTATCTATTAACTCCGAATTTTCTTTCTTTTTCTCCATTTCTCACCTTTCATTCCATTATATTACCCTGCATTTCCCTTTTATTTTATTTTTGTTTACATTAAAATGCCACTTCCCTTTTCAAATTATTTTCTGCTCAGACACTTCTGAAGTTGATTTATTTGTTATTAATGCTCCATACACTCCAGTGCCAGATCCCACTCCCATGATGCCACCAGTGGGAGTTCAGGCTTCCATTCTGAGTCATGACACCATAAGGATTACGTGGGCAGACAACTCGCTGCCCAAGCACCAGAAGATTACAGACTCCCGATACTACACCGTCCGATGGAAAACCAACATCCCAGCAAACACCAAGTACAAGGTACTGACACATTTGCCCTGGCTGAAAAAAGCTAATCATTGATATTTTCTAATTTTAAAGTTCTCAATTCATGTTTTTTTCAGAATGCAAATGCAACCACTTTGAGTTATTTGGTGACTGGTTTAAAGCCGAATACACTCTATGAATTCTCAGTGATGGTGACCAAAGGTCGAAGATCAAGCACATGGAGTATGACAGCCCATGGGACCACCTTTGAATTAGGTATGTGTTGTCAGAAGCCATGTCACATGGCTGCTTTTACTTCCCAAGGAAAGAATTGAGTGCATGAATTGACATATTTACAAAGCACAGTGAGCAACTACATTTGAAATTCACTGTTTGCTATTTCAGCTGACAAGTTGTGTTTTTTTAATTACTGAACAAGAACATTAGCAAATAACAGGATACTACAGGGAAAACATGATAAATTACAAAGCACTGGGTAGATGTAAGGGATTATTGCCATTAATCCTGTTTTACTGGTGAACTGAGATAGAAAACTGTCCTTGACCAAGCAGTTCCAATGCCATGCTTGCTTGGAGCCTGAACACTTTGCTAGGTGACCCCAAAGCTGCCTCTGCAGTTTGCTTGCAAGCAAATTAGCGTCTTATAAAATCTTCCACTGAAATAATCCTTAAGGTCTTTGTAAGTGGACAAGAGAGGGAAAAGATGACTAAGCAAATTAAAGAGAGAACAGGCTATCTGGGTTTGAGATTCTGTTTGGTTTTTGCTGACTTTTAGACATCCCTTTCTGCTACCCCCTGGGCTTTCCTAGTCTAGGGATATGCATAACCATTTCAAATCTCTGTCTATTTTGGCCTCCTATTTCTCCCCTATATGAATAATGAAAAAATGGAGTTATAAATTCTCCACAAACTGGGCTTGGCCTCAGTGTCTTTTTGTCTTCTGCACAGTTCGTTGGACTTCGTACAGAGAAAAGGGTTGGATTTGAAGAGTTAGAAATACAGGGCATGAAAGTTTAAATAGACCTTGAGTTTGCTTTCTTTGCCAACCATTTTAAGAAAATGTTTCTACTTCAATCCCAACCCATTAGCTAACAAATGAGATTGTGTTTTCCATTAGGATATTTGCGTTTCACCAGGCTTCCTTACATTTTATACTAAGAGAATTCTAGTATTTTAGGAAGAGTTGAGTAAATTTAAGGATGTGCTTAATTTGCTCATTTTCCTACTAGTGTGTTAAAAGTTTTCAGCTATCACATGGAAACACAGGAAACATATTGTCCTGTTGCATAAACGAACAGCTTCACTTAAGAGCTGTAACCTCAATAGTTGGCAGTATGTTTGTAGAATAAACTCATAGTGAAAAATATTAATCTGTAAATCATCTATTCTTTGAAGAAATAGGGCTTTTAAAAGTTATATTTGGGGCTGGGAGTGGTGGCTCGCACCTGTAATCCCAGTGCTTTGGGAGGCCATGGCAGGCGGATCACCTGAGGCCAAGAGTTCAAGACCAGCCTGGCCAACATGGCGAAACCCCATCTCTACTAAAAATACAAAAATTAGCCGGATGTGGTGGTGCACACCTGTAATTCCAGCTACTCGGTAGGGTAAGGCATAAGAATCACTTGAACCCAGGAGGCGGAGGTTGCAATGAGCCGAGATTGTGCCACTGCACTCCAGCCTGGGTGACAGAGCAAGACTCCATCTCAAAAAAAAAAACAGCTATATTTAGTTTGGAGAGCCAACTATAAATGAGAGAGAAAACTGTTTTACAATTTACAGTAGTCTAACAAAATAGTCCAGTGTGACAGGGAAAAAGTCATCTTGGACAAATTACATAACTTCTCTAATTTTTTGATGTCCTGATCCATAAAGCAGAGATGGTGATAACTACCTTTCAAATTTTCTACAAATATTAAGTGAGCTACTATGTGTACGTTACCTGGTATACAGTAGGTACTTGGTACAAATGCCACTTGACTTTCCTACCTAATTATCCTGTTTATCCCTGACTCCCAGCCAAGATGCCAATTCTGTATCTTCATAGTGTGATATTTCCTCTTTGGTACTCTGCATATTCTTCTTTTTGTTGGAACTTTTGATAGACAAACTGTGATTTCTTTGAAGCCGGAAGCTTTATCTTTTTTGCCTTGTGCCCTTTATTTTGCCTTATAAGTGGAAAAGGTTGAAGAAATAGTGAACTAATTTGAAATGGACAGAAATTATTAAAAATATTGTTATTTTGTAGTTCCGACTTCTCCACCCAAGGATGTGACTGTTGTGAGTAAAGAGGGGAAACCTAAGACCATAATTGTGAATTGGCAGCCTCCCTCCGAAGCCAATGGCAAAATTACAGGTAAGATGCAATCAAGTGTGCATTTCTTTGTGCCCTCTTCCTGCCTGACAGGAGTATTCCAGGAGAGTACCTTGTTGCTGGGAGAAGTGGGAGTCTGAAGGCTGGCTTGGTCATTTTATGGGAAGGTGTGAGTCATGATGGTCCTTGAAATTGGGGCGAGGCTGTGCTGGTCGCCCATAGCGGCATAAAATGGGTTGCCTGTTGGTGGTTCTGACTGCAGTCCGGGGATATGAGGCACTAGACAGCCTTTGGCTATAGTGGGACTTTGTAAACATTTATTTTCCTTAGAAAAGCTGTTCTTCTCTGTCTCTGCCTAGATGGACAGCTTCAGAACCATATACCCCCTCCCTGGTTCTGTAGTGTGATACCCAATAAACAGAGATTCTGCTCTTGTACCCTGAAGCCACACACACACACACACACAAAGGCCCATTAGATATTTAATTCCTTTGCCCCACCCCCCGGAGACCTGCTGCTTCAAGTACCTGTGCTCTTAGAGTTAAAAGTGTGAACTGGCCTAGGCCTTTGTAGGGACCTGGAATTTTTTCCTTGTACTTTCAGAGGAAAACCTTCCACAGTAGAGGGGACACTCTGCCTTCCTCAGCCTTGTCAGGGAGGGAAGCCTGATAGGGTTCAGCTGCTCTTACTTCCTTTAGCGCCTCTGCCCCATGTAGATGTGTGCTGAGGAACTGGGGTTTGCCCTGAAGTTCCTTTGTATGAATAGGTGGCCTAAGGAAATGGAAAGTGTTTCTTAGCACTGTCCTGCTTCTTGCTTTCAGTAGGAATCTCTTTCCATACACCCTGGTCTTTATGTCATTTTTTTAGGTTTTGACTTTGCCTCTTTTGTGAAAGAATGAATCATGACTTGACTTAGATTACATTTTACTTTGTCTTTTAAAACCGGCAACAGCGCAGTGCCCTTTTGCTGTGGGTCAGATAGATTCATGGTTGTGACGCTTCCCTTCTCAGTGTGGGAATTAAGTGCCCCCTGGTGGAAGTATCAGGTGACAGTTCACTGTGGCTCTGCCCAGGAGTTCCTAGGAGATCACACTGGTAAGAGCTAAAACAGCCTGTCAGGCAATTCCTGGTTTTCAAAACTGCATTATTTTAATTGTAGACCCTTGAGGGTACATTATTCAAATATTATGCTATAATATGCATATGATGTAATAGGTATTTATTGATTTACTGAAGGCAAAAGGAAAAGCAGGAGTGAGATTTCTTTTCCCATTAATTCTTTTGGACAGGTTACATCATATATTACAGTACAGATGTGAATGCAGAGATACATGACTGGGTTATTGAGCCTGTTGTGGGAAACAGACTGACTCACCAGATACAAGAGTTAACTCTTGACACACCATACTACTTCAAAATCCAGGCACGGAACTCAAAGGGCATGGGACCCATGTCTGAAGCTGTCCAATTCAGAACACCTAAAGGTAATGCTCCCCAAGCTGAGGGTTTTGTTGTGTGTCTGACACTATCACTTGAGCATATAGAGTCTGTGGATAATATATGAAGTCTTAATGATGAGCTGGTGAGCCATGATGTGAAGATTTATCCCAGAATGATTCCTCACCTACTCATTGACCACCAATTCAGTGCTCCCTGGGTTACCAGCCTAAACATATCATATAAAAGAGGACATTGGCTCCAGGCTATTTGGGGCAGATGAATTGCAGTGATCTAAAAGTTTTTACCGGTCAGATCAGATGTGATTCTTTTGGTTCCCATATAGAGAAATAGTAGTGTGTTCTTGTGATGGATGGTTCAACTCAGGCAGGCTGTTAACCTGAAAGACTTATTTGTGGATGTTACAGAGAAAAAGAGACTAAAAAGCACCTTTTAAATAAATCCCTAGATAAGAAAATGAAGATAAAGCACTGAACTAAGTGAGGCTAGCCTAATAAAATTTAATTGGGGACTGAATCTAAGGAATTATAGAAGCCCTGTATGAATTTAAATTCTGTTAGTACTAAAGTCAAGTTTCAGTTTGTTTGGAAGTTTGTGGGGGTTTTAATTTTTTTCCTTTAAAAAGTTCTGCCTGTCCCATCTTCAAAGCTTGTGATCCTTGCTCTTGTTTTTTCTTCCCCTGTGCTTGGCCTGTTAGCGGACTCCTCTGATAAAATGCCTAATGATCAAGGTAAATGAGTAGATGGCCTCTCTTTTCTTTCCTTTCTTTTGTGACCTATTGTTAGCTTTTGGTTTTTGTTTCTTTTTTTTTTTTTTTTTTTCCTGAAAAATCAGCACCATGTGTTAAAAGCCACACATTTATTGGCCAAAGTAGAGTTGAGTCCATGTTCTGAAAAGCTGGGGAATTTATGTAGAAGCTAACTAGGCTGGCAGAAGAAAACTGAACCAGTAAACTGGTCCTGCAGCTGTAGGAGATTGGTCTTAAGTGTGGATCAGATCATCCTTTGTGCTAAGATATTGAAGTTCTGTGACAACGATAGGCATTTAAGTCATGATTAGACCGATCATACCAATTGTTCATATTTGTAGCAATTGTTCATATTTGATCATACCAATTGTTTATATTTGTAGCATCTAGAATTTTATTAGTGTCTTTAAGTGGAAAGTTGTATCACATTCAGTGAATACCCTATTTTCCTCTTCCCACAAAGAATCCACAAATTTACCTTACTAAATGTTGTGATTCTCTGGAACTAAATTACTGCTTTGTTTATTCTGTTACCATAAACTTAATTCAGAGCTCTTTTTTCATTTCTCCCCTTAAATATATCATATATTTAAGATCATATTAAAAGAGGATCAAAACTATTTGAAATAAAAACTTAGGCCGGGTACGGTGGCTCAGGCCTATAATCCCAGCACTTTGGGAGGCCAAGGTGGGAGGATCACTTGAGCCCAGGAGTTCAAGACTAGCCTGGGCAACAAAGTGAGACCCCCCTCCTCTACAAAAAATAGGAAAAAAAAAAAGTTAGCCGGGCATGGTGGTGCGCACCTATAGTCCCAGCTACTCCGGAGGCTGAGGTGGGAGGATTGTTTGAGCCTGGGAGGTGGAGGCTGCAGTGAGTCATGATCACACCACTGCACTCCTGCCTAGGTGACAGAGTGAGACCCTGTCTCAAAAAAAAGTAAATAAATAATAATAATAGTGATAATTGAAATGGGGACTTAGGAAACAGGGGCCTCCATGTCACCATTCTTGAAACCATCTGTCAATAGTCTTTACACTGTAACTGCCATGGTGGAGGGATAGCTATACTTTGTGATTTTTATCTCTAGGAAGTCAGCTAATGCTAGTATGTTTTCCATACTGAGAATGAACATTAAAAGTAAATTTAATGATTGCTTTCTTGGTTTAAGAGTAGTTATTAGAAGTGCAAGTTATTTGGATCTTGGCTAATGGCAAGGAAGAGTCAGAACTTGAGGTATCAAGTTTTCCAAAACACTCTGGAAATGTGTTTGCATTCAGTGAGTCTTTTGCTGTACAGCGGAGAAACTGCAAACATACTTTCTGTTGTGTGAAAGTGCAGGAATATAAAAATACCCATAATATATATATGCACAGAATATAAATGGGCTCATTGTTTTCTCACTTGATTCCATAACCAGAGTGCAATTCTTAGCTGCATGACACCTCTGGTATTTAAAATTCTTTACTCATTGATATTTTTGGTGCTCGGTTCATCCTTGGAATTTCTTGTTCATAGTTTACATTCAAGAGAAACAATGTTGGGAAATACAGGAATATAAACCATCCAGTTTGTTAGCAATGTGTGTTCTTTGACAATTATGGACATAATCCAATGCTCTGGATAGTTTGGCTTAAATGTAGCCTAGCTGTCAACTAAGTACACTTAAACCTGAAGAGCCTTGCAGGTGCTAAGCCATCTCCACCAGCTAGACTTTGTCATAGTGAAAAGCATATGAGGAACAACTGGACTCTTAATCTGTGGTGTGTGTCATTTGGGAGAAATGATGGCATCAGAAGTAAGGAGATAAAGTAATAAGTGTGGACAATTGAAAAAGGGCCAGGGACTGTGAGTAAATTCTAGAATATGCCCTTTTGGATATCCAAGAACTCCTGTTACCTTTTTTTGGTAGGTTTTCAGTTTCTGGAAGCATAGCATTGTTTTAGTCACTGGATTTATTCTGTTAGATGAACTGCATACACAAACTTCAGATTTAAATTTTTTCATTTTATCGAATATATATATCTCTCTCCTGATAATTTATAGAAGTACTTGACATTAGCTCTAATGTTTTGCAGAAACACCTAGTTTATACATTTCTAGTAAGGCTTTATTTGTAGAAATAACTCTGATTTATAAGTGGTTTTTGAAGCTTCATGCTCTCTGCCTCTGTAAAGAGAAGATTATACTCTTTTGTGAAGATTTTTTATGCTTGTAATAGGAGTAGTTAACATTTGTGGAACATCTACTATGTGTCAGTCAGTATTAAAAATATTTTATGGTATTAAATTTCCATTTAATCCTCACAACAGCTTTGTGAAGTGGATACCATTATTATGCCTGTGTTACAATGAGAAAACTGAGGCCCAAAAAGAATAAATAACTTGCCCGAAGTCAAACAGTTGTATATGATGGAGGCAATATGGAAGTGCTGTCAGTCTATTAAACAATGTGCTATATTAGCCTCATAGTTAACTTCATAAAACAGCTTTTACTTTGCAATTCTTTCAGACCTCTTTTTCAGGAGAAGTATGATATTGCTTTCTGGGTATAAACCTTAGATTGACACCTTTGCTTTATTGGAAAAAGTTCCTCGTATTTGCTTTTCCCAAGCAGCTTTTCCTATAAATGTGAAGAGCAAAATTCAAGGCCAAGTATAAGAATTTTTTTAAAAACTGATATTTGCACTTTCTGAGGCCTCCTTCTGGGGTGGTCCTAGGCCTGAGGTCAGCAGCCTCACTTAGTATGTTCCCTGATGATGGATTAGGAGACAGTGTCTTTTTGAGCAACTAGGAGGAAGACTGTTTTTTTTTTCAGTCTCTGAATGTTTAGGTGACTGAGCAGGAACTGAGAACCTGATTTGAACTTCCATTTACCTTCCTGCACCTGCTTAGCTTAGGGTAACTTTATATTCAGAAGGACAACTTTGTAATTTGAGAAAAGAATCTAAACAATACTAACACCTGCTAGGTCAGGTATTAGTATCCACATAGCCAGGTCCCTTGGAAGAGTATAGTTCTTTAATGTAGACATTAACCTAATTAGTTCCCTTGGTTCCTTTTCTAGGAAAAGCTACTTTTGCTGTAAGTCCTCTGAGCAATCCTTTGGGAACTGTTTCCTAAGCTAGAGAAATAGCACCTGCTGTCCCAGCTTCTAAACAGCAGTGACAGTCAGCTCACAGCTGTGAGACAAGTGTGTCAGTCTTTCAGATGCCTCATTACATAGAAAGCTATACCTTAGTTTGCTTTCCACACATAGACTATAGATTCCCGTGATTTATGTGCTACTTTATTTTCTCATGGACAGAATAGACTAAAAATTGTGTTTTTTGTTTAAAACACTCCCTAGCTATGAAGTGGACTGTCACGCCAAATGTGCGGGGTCATTATTGACATGATTTCTTCTCCTTTAGCCTCAGGGTCTGGAGGGAAAGGAAGCCGGCTGCCAGACCTAGGATCCGACTACAAACCTCCAATGAGCGGTAAAGCCCTTCCCATGGCATTTTTTGCTTACTATGGACATGAAGCAGTTTTGCTTAAATTTTTGAAATGTCCTTTATAGCTTGTGTGTGGTGGGTTGTAGCATATTAACCTGTTTTCTTTTATTACTAGATTTAAGTGTTTGCCAAATTACTCCAAGCCCATGCGTCGTAGGACCCATAAATAAAATTGTTTCCCCAGTTATCCAACTTAAGATTAATTCCTAAACAATTTGTTCATCCTGTTGCCTACTGCCTCTAGAAAAGAGTTAGAGTTTCGCTTTCAAAAATAAACCCTCTGGTGGGATTAGCCACCATCCAAAACAAGCCAAACAAATGCTTTTAGAATCATTAAGTTCTTCCAATGCTACTACTTACTGCAGTGTTTTTAGTTTAGCAATTCTAGAAAATTCTTCCACTCTCCTAGCCATCCTGAGAGCTGGTGCCTTCTAATTTAATGATGACACCCCCGTCTTTACAGAGCTTCACCATATATAAGCTACTTTCACACATGAAGTCACAATTGATTCTTACAACATGGTGAAGCAGGGGAACAGATACCATTATTCTCATTTAACACATTCAGAAACTCAGTGGAGAAGTAATGTGCCTGGGGCCACGTGCTAATTATGGCAATCTCAGGACCAAAACCCAGGGCTTCTCATTTCTGATTGTGCTTTTCCCACTGTCACATTCAGCCTAAAAAAGCAGTGGGTCCTGTACCAGACATGGGAACCTAGAGTGGCAAAGTGTCCACAGAAGTAGTTACTAGGAATGACCCTTACTGTCTCTTCACATGTGGAAGAGAGAGACATATGAGAGAAACGCCTGTCCTCTAGTAACTCATAGTCTAATTGTAGGAATACGATGATGTCTTAATCTCCAGCTATCTGTTTAAATCAAAAGTGGAACTGCCCAGACTTTAATGAAATCAGCCTTAAAAGAACCAGACAAACTTAACATCCTTCAGAAATAATTATGCTTCAGGTTCTAGGACTCTGTTTATGAGTTTCTTCTTCTCCATGTGTATGTGACATTTATATTGTGTCCACAGTACAATTTTTAAGGCTGTGAGGAAAGTAATTACTCCTTTGTCTTTCTTTCATTTATGTATTCACTCATGCATGCATGTTTTTTTGGTTTTTGTTTTTTGTTTTTTGTTTTTTTTTTTGAGATGGAGTCTCGCTCTGTCACCCAGGCTGGAGTGCAGTGGCATGATCTTGGTTCACTGCAACCTCCACCTCCCGGGTTCAAGCGATTCTCCTGCCTCAGCCTCCTGAGTAGCTGGGATTACAGGCGCCCACCACCACGCCCAGCTAATTTTTGTTTTTAGTAGAGACGGGGTTTCACCATGTTGGCCAGACTAGTCTTGATCTCCTGATCTCAGGTGATCCGCCCATCTCGGCCTCCCAAAGTGCTGGGATTACAGGCGTGAGCCACCACGCCCGGGGCCCGCGTGCACGTTTTTAAAGATGCAGGTTCTATGTGACAAGCTGTGGGAGCAAGAGGAGTGAGTAACAAACTACCTGATAAAGGGAAAGCTTCCTAGAAGAGGTGCCATCTAACCCGGATCTTCAAGGGTGCTAGAAGATTGCTAAATGTCAAGAAAGGGATTGGACATTCCAGGAAGCAATATCAGCGTGTGCAGAGGCATGGCAATATATTAATAAAACAGCCTGCTCTCTCCAGGGGTCACACTGCATAGAGAAAGGGTAGAGATTGAGTTGAAAATGCAGGTTGGAATCAGCCTGTCAAAAACTCAAGTACCAGTGCTAAGAAATATGAGCTTTATCCTACAAATAACATGTGAAATATCTGACACCACTGGTACACTATGACATCCATCTTTTATTATCAACTGTTATTACTCTGATAGCAGTGAAGAATCAGTTGGGGGCTAAGAGTATAAAGTCAGGGAAGAGGGGTTAGGGAGCTGTTACAGGCCAGGCGTGGTGGTATGCATGTGTAATCCCAGCTACTCAGGAGGCTGAAGCAGAAGAATCACTTGAACCCGGGAGGCAGAGGTTGCAGTGAGCCGAGGTCACGCCACTGCACTCCAGCCTGGGCAGCAGAGTGAGATTCCATCTCAAAAAAAAAGGAAGCTGTTATAGTAGTCCAGATGAGGCATAAAGAAATGGCATATATATTGTCCCTGGTAGGACTGTTCTTTGGCAGCTCACTCTTGCTGTATCTTAGAAGAAAGCTTTTGTCCAGCTCATCCGCAAGAGGTCAGATGTGAGTAAATGAGAATTTGTCAGTGAAATGCAGGAAAGAACCTCTGCCTGCCTCCCATACTTCAGCTCCCCAGCCTCTAATTTGCAATGCCTGTCCTACCAAGTACCCAACCCTGTAGTTCAGCACTGCTGTTAATAACAGTGTTATGGAAAGCCCTACTCTAATATGAACAGTATGGTCCATTTTAATGGCCCCAGTACCATGGTCTTTCCCAAATATAAAAACATTATTTTATTGAAGGTCAGTATGTACAGTTTAAGTTGTCTGTCTGCTTACCTTTTTCTCATAAATGAAAGATAAAAATGATTGAACCAAATGTAGAATAGGCTCTTAATCCCTTCTAAATCAGCCCCAGATATAGCACTGTACTTAGATGTAGTCTGTAAAATGAAAGAAGCAAAGTTGGAGGGTCAGTTAATCCGGCATTGTGGAAGGGATTCCCACAATGACTGTAAATTTGGATTAGAACATAAATTTGGGCCGGGCACGGTGGCTCATGCCTGTAATCCCAGCACTTTGGGAGGCTGAGGCAGGCAGATCCCAAGGTCAGGAGATCGAGACCATCCTGGCAAACACTGTGAAACCCCGTCTCTACTGTGAAACACAAAAAAAATTAGCCGGGCGTGGTGGCGGGCGCCTGTAGCCCCAGCTACTCGGGAGGCTGAGGCAGGAGAATGGCATGAACCCGAGGAGCAGAGCTTGCAGTGAGCGGAGATTGTGCCACTGTACTCCAGCCTGGACAACAGAGCGAGACTCAAAAAAAAAACAAACAAAAAAACGCATAAATTTATAAGCCAGGTTGTTAGGAGAACCACTTCAGGAGATTTTTTTCCCCCCTAGACGGAGTCTTGCTCTGTCGCCCAGGCTGGAGTGCATGGCACGATCTCGGCTCACTGCAAGCTCCGCCTCCCGGGTTCGCGCCATTCTCCTGCCTCAGCCTCCTGAGTAGCTGGGACTACAGGCACCGCCACCACGCCCGGCTAATTTTTTTGTATTTTTTATTAGAGACAAGGTTTCACCATGTTAGCCAGGATGGTCTCGATCTTCTGACCTCGTGATCCAGCCGCCTCGGCCTCCCAAAGTGCTGGGATTACAGGCGTGAGCCACCGCACCCGGCCAAGAGATTTTTTTTTAAACACACATTCCAGGCCATACTTTGATGGTAGGAACTTCTTCCACAACATCCCACGCTGGCAGGATGCCTCTTAAGTACTTCCAATAACTAAAGATTCATTACTTGGCAAGGCAGCTCATCCCATTATTGTACACCTCTGATTGTTAGAAAGTTAAGAGAGAGAGTAGCTAGAAGGAAAGGGATTGGATATCCATGGTGGTTAGACATGTGTGGTGGGATTTGCCACATTTTATAATATGAGCATACATAACTTAAATAATGAGTAGGGAAGCAAAGAAACATGTTTCAAGAAATGGAAGACAGTAAGACTTACAGCTAGATTACAAAGCCTAGAGCTCATCCTTTCAGCAATGGGGAAATAATAATAGGAAAAGGAAAAAGAAAATCTGAATTTCCTTCTTCAGGGTCCTAAATGGTCCAGCCTCTGCAGCTTTTCCAGCCTCATCCCTTTTCTCCTCCTCACTTCCTTCCTTCTGACTTGCATCTCTCTGCTTAAACAACACTGGCTGCATTTCTCTTCCTTGAGAAGAGCTTGTTCCTGCCTCAGGATCCTTTCCCTTGTATGATGGGATCTTTCTTATTCAGATCTGAACTCAAATGCCATCTTCTCAGAGAAGCTTTTTCTAACCATTCAATCTAAATTGGCTACCCAGACACTCTGTATCATATCCCCTCATTTTCTTTTTTTCACACCATTCGTTATTAACTAATAATTTCATATTTATCGTTTGTCCCATTCCCCCCCGCCAAACATTCACATCTTTGTTGTTCACCATTGCACCTTTAGTACCTAGAACAATGACTGACACATAGTAACCATTCAGTATTTGTCAAATTAAGGCATACTTCAGACCTACTCTTTCTTGAAGTTGAACAAGAGAATTAACTCTGCGTAGGCTGTGTATTTATAAAAACAGACTTTACTTTTCATGCAATTTTTATAATCTCAGATATCTGCCTGTTGGGGAAAACTTTCGCTTTGTATGAATGAACATTTTTAAATGGTTTTGAAAACCAGAAAACTAAATGATTTATAAGTGGTGCTTTACAAGATGAGTTTATATATCACATGAGACACCAGAGAGGCAAGAGTCTTTATCTAAGTATATCTCAACCTTTGAAAGCTCTTGAATGTTCAGTACAATTTGAGAAGCTTTAATTAAGTACTATCTTTGAGCAGGCTCTGTCCTAAGCACTGTTCATAGGACAGACTCTTAGCTGTCTAGGAGCTTATCATCTAGAGAAGAGAGCCATGTCCACGCAGCACTTTTATATAAGGCAGAGCAATGAGTGTTATCAAGAAGTTCACGTGAGATATTAATGGTTCTGTAGCTTGATAGTATGCATGTTTTAAATTCTCTAACCCTAACACATATACCATTTCTCCTCTGCAGGCAGTAACAGCCCTCATGGGAGTCCCACCTCTCCTCTGGACAGTAATATGCTGCTGGTCATAATTGTTTCTGTTGGCGTCATCACCATCGTGGTGGTTGTGATTATCGCTGTCTTTTGTACCCGTCGTACCACCTCTCACCAGAAAAAGTAAGAAGCCCCAGATGCACCCCTTAGATTTTTGGCATCTTATCTTTTGCTTCCATGTGACTTCTGTATATGGAGTGGTACACAAAGTTAAGACATAAAAATACATGAAAAGGAATTTCAGATATTTTAAAAGAAAATGGGAAGTGGTTCCTCTTATCAGTCAGTGTCCTGGCAGAAAAGAGGTGACACATTTAAAAGGATTTCAAAAGAGATAATTTACAAAGTCATAGGTGGGGTTAGGGAAAACTAGGCAGGGATATTCAGAGGCTAGCAGCTATGATAAGACACCATCATCCTTGGGCCTGAAAGGGCAAGAGGAGAGCGCTGTTTTCAGAAATCTGAAGCAGTAGGAGAGGGCTTCCTGACAAAAGCAAGGTGGGTGCTAGAGGCATGCAGCCATTGCCAGCCTCCTCCCAGCGGACAGTGGCAGGAAAAGAAACACCTCCTACCCTCCAGCCTCTTGCCAGTGTCAAGTATTAGCTATACCCAGCTGGAAGCCAGGAAACCCAGCAGGATTGCCAAGTAATAGTTAATTTAGCTCAACCTCTGAGGTCAGAGAGCCAACTAGAGAATAGATGTGATGAGGAAAGTAGAAAGTGTCTGGCATTGCTGGTCACCCCCTTTGGAGCACCATCTGTACATGCCCACGGTGAACCCGATGCCCAGGAGTCTGTGGACATTCTTACAGGCTGTGTCACAGCACAAACGCCAGCCCAGTTGGAAGAAGACCATAGGCCTGTCATTCTAAATCTAAGTTTAAGAATATTTTTAAAGAATTGCTACCAAGTGTAGAGTTGGTGGTGGGGGTAGGATTGCTTTAAAGAACAGGAAAGGATCATTGATAATCAATTTATGAGTTTTTCAGAGAGGCTAAATGGCTGCTACCCTTGAACTCCTCTGGGATTTTGAGGGTTGTGGCTAATGGTCTAAGTGCAGATAGCAAGGGGGCTCAGTTATGTAGTGCTTGCTAATACCATACACTCCTACACTTGAAAGAATCCTTGATCCTAAATTACATTCAACTCAGATATCTGGTTAGCAAAACAGATAGAAAAAAAAAAGGAGATTCCTGAGTTATTCCTAATAGCAATACCATAATGTGTATAATAAAATGACTTTAGTTGCAATATCTTGAAAGATCATAAGATGGGGGTGTTGCTCCACTAGAGAAAGAGAAATTCATGTTTATGTGATTATCCATGCAGACTTGATCTGCCCAAGGCAAGAATGCATGTATTTAATAATCATAAATTTGTTCATTTTCACTGTACAGGGCAAGTACAGGCCACCCTGTAACTGCTACTGGTAATGACTTTATGTCATTTTTTGTAGGTTATGTGATATTTTAAATCTCTCTTTCTTTTGCCCAAACAAAATAGCTTTCCATAGCTTGTACTGTATCACTTTTCCAAGAAAAATGGAGGCTTCTTTTATAATCCTTCTGACCACTGCCTCTTATAGCTCTTCCTTTTTTTTTTTTTTTTTTTTTCTTTTGAGATGGTGTCTCTCTCTGTTGCCCAGGCTGGAATGCAGTGACACATTCTCGGCTCACTGCAACCTCTGCCTCCTGGATTCAAGCGATTCTCCTGCCTCAGCCTCCCAAGTAGCTGGGATTACAGGCACCCACCACCATGCCTGGCTAATTTTTGTATTTTTTAAGTAGAGATGGGGTTTCACCATGTTGGCCAGGCTGGTCTCGAATTCCCGACCTCAAATGATCCACCCGCCTCGGCCTCCCAAAGTGCTGGGATTACAGGTGTGAGCCACTGCACCCGGCCCTGTCTACTTTTAATAGTGGAAAACTATTATTTTTAAAGCCTCAAAGACTACGTTTTTTTTTCTACTCTAGAACTTTTCTTCAAGCCTCTTTATTTGGCGTTTAACATTTATCTATCTTTATGAACTTGATTTTATATCAGTTTTAGAAATACTGGGATCTTTATTTTTCTTTTATTAAAATAATTTGAAGACCAGAATGACAGAATTCCTTAGTGCTTTGGAAGACTTCAAATTCAAAGTAAATTTTTTTTTAGACAGGATTTTGGTCTGTCACCCAGGCTGGAGTGCAGTGGAACAATCTCAGCTCACTGCAACCTGCACCTCCTGGGTTCAAGTGATTCTCCTGCCTCAGCCTCCCAAGTAGCTGGGATTACAGGCATGTGCCACCATGCCCGGCTAATTTTTGTGTTTTTAGTAGAGACAGGGTTTCACCATGTTGGCCAGGCTGATGTCAAACTCCTGACCTCAAGTGATCTGCCCACCTCAGCCTCCCAAATAAGGTACTCAGTCTTCAGATTGAAAGTAAGAAGATGAGTTGATAATAGGCTCTATTCTCTGTATTGGCACGTCCTACAGATTTGGGTCCCTTTGTTGAAAATCATCATATCAGATCTTCACAGGATTTTCCCCTCCCCCGCTTCCCCAGTTATCTGCTTTGCAAGTATTCCATTGACTGTTGAAAAATATAAGCGAGCTTTTCTTACTACTTTTCTTCCTCTGTAATACCTGAGGTTCATTTAGATGGTAGCTGTTTACAGAGTCTTACAACCTCAAAGTTGATAGAGCATTTAGAGAATCTAAACCCTCGTTGGTTCTCAGCACATTCCCCCTTAGCCCCTGACTGGCAACAGGTAAGCTGGGCTTCTCCTTCATGAAGAAGGCAGAAGCTGTCAGATAAGAACAACCTCAGCACACCGCCATGAAATCTGACACCTTTCTCCACTGGTAATCATCGTTTCCTCCTCCCTCCTAAGTGTACTTCCCCTGTTTGAAGCCAGTTCTACCCTTTACCCCCTGAATCTCATTGTCTTCCATTTTTCTAAGACCTTTTACCTGCTGTTATTCCTCTCTCCAGCATAGCTGACCTCTTACTCGTTATTGGCCGCCTCTTCAGTATTTAAG
Organism: Pongo pygmaeus; assembly: GCF_028885625.2. Taxonomy (NCBI): domain Eukaryota; kingdom Metazoa; phylum Chordata; class Mammalia; order Primates; family Hominidae; genus Pongo; species Pongo pygmaeus. The sequence continues at coordinate 78,866,606 of NC_072389.2, forward strand.
TGTGCTCTAACTTCTTCCAGCTTAAGGAATAATTATAATTATAACCTCATCCCCACCCCCACCCTCTGTATGGTCCTTTTCACCAGCTGCTTACAAACCTTTCTTCTCCATCACAAAATTCCTTGATTACTTGCTTATACTCTTATGTCTGTTCACTGCCTACCCATGCACCAGCCCTTTCTAATCTTTATTCTGCCCCTACCACTTCACCAGAATTGCTTTTGTGGAGATCACCAGCGACCTCCGTATTGCTAAAGCCAAAGAACATTTTTCAGTTCTCATCTTAGTCTCTCAGCAACATTTCACACAGTTAACTGTTCCTTCCTTCTGGAAACATTTTCTTCTTTTATATCCATGACAGCATGTTTTGTTTTGTTTTTGTTTTTGTTTTCATAGGTCCTCCTGTCTACCTAGCCATCAAATACAGACATTCCTCGGGGCCTGGGCCTGGACTTACTCTCTTCTCCTTCTGTGTTCTCCCCAAGTGATCTCATCTGCTCCCGTGGCTTCAGCATTCCAGCTACTCTTGTATTTCTGTCTCCAGCCAAGGCCTCCCTCCTCTGAGTATCAGACTTGCACACCCAGTTGCCTCTTCTACATTTCCTCTTGAATGTCTCAGAGACATTTCAAATTCAGCATGTCCAGAGCAGAATTCATCATCTTTTCAAGCAAACCCGCTTCTGCTCCTTTATTCCCAGTATTAAGTGGCTTAAACCAGAAACCTTAGCATCATCCTGTACTCCTCTTTCTTCTTTACTCCCACCTCACCCTACATCCATTTATTTACCAAGACCTGTCATGTCTGCCTCCCGAATAACTTTCAAATCTGCCTCTTGCCTCTACTCCCACTGTCCCATGCCATCAGTTATGGCTGAGATTGCAGTAGTATCCTAGCTGGTCTCCTCTTCTATCCCCAACCCCACAGAGCCATTCTTCACATCACAGCTGGTATAAAGTTTTAACTCAAAAGTGTTCTCCTTACTCTCTTGCTTAAGACCATTTAATGGTTTCTCATTACTCACAAAGGGAAGTTCAGACTCTTAGCATTGCCCTAAAAGCTCTTTATGATCTGGTCCCTGACTACCTTTCTTTCTAGTATTATTTCACATCATTCTCTGCAGGGTTCAGTATGTCCCCACCACTCAGGATTTCTTAAAATCCTTCTAATATACCACCAGGGCATTGCACTCTGCTTTAGGATTTTGACATAAGCTGATTTCACCACCTGGAATGCACTTTCTGTTCCCTTTAGGTCTTAGCTTAAATGTCGCTTCCTCCTCTAGGTTTTTCCTGTTCAGCTTAAGTCCAACTGTTAAGAAGTTACTCTAACACTTGACATTTCGGTAAGCTCAGAACATTTTAAAATAATAGTTCAACATCTGTATTCCTCACTTTACCAAAAATTCTGAGGGCACAGCAGTCTAGCACAGGGTCTGGCATATACTGGGTACCCAGTATGTCCTCATTAGGGGTAAGTAAGAGAGTGAATGGAGAAGCTAAAACACAAAGAAGTAGACATTGTTGTCTCCATTCTTGACTCCACCTAGTTGGTAGTCCTAGTTTGGCAGTCTTCGAAGTTGTTCCGGCCAGGTACAGTGGCTCACGCCTGTAATCCCAGCACTTTGGGAGGCCAAGGCGGCAGATCACCTGAGTTCAGGAATTTGAGAACAGCCTGGCCAACATGGTGAAACCCTGTCTCTACTAAAAACACAAAAATTAGCTGGGTGTGGTGGCGGACGCCTGTAATCCCAGCTACTCGGGAAGCTGAGGCAGGAGAATCTCTTGAACCCAGGAGGCCAGGTTGCAATGAGCCAAGATCGCGCCATTACACTCTAGCCTGGGTGACAAGAGCAAAACTCCATCTCAAAAAAAATAAAAAATAAAAAAAGTTTTTGCCTCCCTCCTTTATAAGCCATAGACTTTCCCTCTACTCCATTGTTATGTTTCTACATTGCTCTAATTGGAAACTTGTGGATGAACCTTCTGGTTTAGAGATTATGTAATGAAAAATGCTATCTTAATCTTTTAACAGTCAAAAAAATTAGTCACAAGGCAGGATTCAAACATAAAGACCCTGGTAAGTATCTCTAAATATGTGTGGACAAAATAGAGATACATTTACTCTCCCCAGGAGCAAACTTCTTCTCGTTGTTGTTGTTGTTGTTGTTGGGGGCAGGAGGTATGTTTTTAGTTTTTGCCTTTGCTTGAAACATCTCTCAGAAAGGAAGTTTTAATCACTCAAGGCTTTTGACGAATACGTTCAAATGAGTTACTTTTAAAAGCTCCTCTGAACTTCGTGCCTAGGAAACGAGCTGCCTGCAAATCAGTGAATGGCTCTCATAAGTACAAAGGGAATTCCAAAGATGTGAAACCTCCAGATCTCTGGATCCATCATGAGAGACTGGAGCTGAAACCTATTGATAAGTCTCCAGACCCAAACCCCATCATGACTGATACTCCAATTCCTCGCAACTCTCAAGATATCACACCAGTTGACAACTCCATGGACAGCAATATCCATCAAAGGCGAAATTCATACAGAGGTACCATTTTAAGTGCAGGTTTTTTCTCAAATGTTAGGAAACTATTTTCATTTAAATCTTTTTTTTTTTTTTTTCCCTGAGCTTGCCTTCATTTGGCAATTCCTATATGAAATCAGATTTAGAGAAATGTGTGTGATAAGATTTGGGAACATATGATGAAGAATACCTAGCTTCTTGTGGGAGAGAGGTTCTGTAACCCATACGAAATAATCTTGCAGATCTTTTAGGTCTCTCATCAGGCTTCAGCAGCGTGATATTCAAGCATTTGAGGGTAGCTAGCCCATGTCTGTGCATTTCATTCTGTGTCTTCAGCTGGCTTCCAGCTTGCATTGTGGTATTCAGAACGTTCTTGGTCTGGAGGCTCTTACAGACACCCTGTGAAGTATGGTGGGCAGCATTGTGACATCCACATTGATTCAGCAGGAACTCTTGTAATGCTGTAATGATCATTTTCCTCTTTATTTCACTTCTTACAGAAATGTCTTGTTCCCATTATGTTGTTTGTGAATTCTGAATCCCCTACTAGAAATGTTTTACTGTTGAGGCTGCTCAGTGGCGTAGGGCACATGCTGGTAACTAACCTCCACATTTAAATTAACATCTAGGGCATGAGTCAGAGGACAGCATGTCTACACTGGCTGGAAGGCGGGGAATGAGACCAAAAATGATGATGCCCTTTGACTCCCAGCCACCCCAGCGTAAGTAGAAGCATCTTTTTTCCTCAGTGCTACCAATCTGTTCAGTCATGTAGGGGAACAACTATGAATAATCTTTTGACTTCACTTGATTCTGACACAAAGATAATCTACCAAAGCTTTGACAAACCTTGAAGGAGGAAGTACCAAACACTTGCCATATTTTGCACCAAACATTATTCTTGAGGCTAGCGTCATTATGTTTATGATAAATAAGCTGAAAAGCCAATGTCTCCAGATTCCCAGGAATAGGGGAGTAACTAGTCTCCCTAAAAGTGCATCATATCTCTATGGGAGAGATGGGAAGGCTTCCCTCCAGACTAGAGCTAAGGATGGCCTGATGTTACAAGTTTTCATTATGCTTCCTGACACCAGTGCTGATGAGCATCTATGGAATTTATTTTTTTAATTAATAGATTTGAAGGCCAAGCAAGATGGCCCACACCTATAATCCTAGTGTTTTGGGAGACCAAGGTGGGAGGATTGCTGGAGGCCAGGAGTTCTAGACCAGCCTGGGTAATGTAATGGGACCCCATCTCTACCAAAAAAAATAAAATTAAAAATTAGTCATGACAAAAATTAGCCAGGTGTGGTGGTACATGCCTATAATCCCAGCTACTCAGGTGGCTGAGGCATGAGAATCGCTTGAACCTGGGAAGCAGAGGTTGCAGTGAGCCAAGATCGTGCTGTTGCACTCCAGCCTGGGTGACAGAGTGAGACTCCGTCTCAAAAAAAATAAAAAAAATAAAGCCAGGCATCGTGGCACACAACCTGTAGTCCCAGCTACCTAAGAGGCTGAGGCTACCCAGGAGGCTGAGGTGGAAGGATTACTTGAACCCAGCATTTAAGGTTGCATTGAGCTATGATTTTGCACCATTGCACTCCAGCTTGGGCAACAGAGCCAAGAGCCAGTCTCTAAATTAATTAATTAAAATAATAAAATTTAAAAATAAAATTAGTAGACTTTATATTTTAGAATAGCTTTAGGTTTTACTGTATGGAATTTTTTTTTTTTTTTGAGACAGAGTCAGAATCTTGCTCTGTCGCCAAGGCTGGAGTGCAGTGGCATGATCTCAGCTCACTGCAGCCTCCACCTCCCAGGTTCAAGCAATTCTCCTGCCTCAGCCTCCCAAGTAGCTGGGATTACAGGTGCTCGCCACCACACCTGGCTAGTTTTTTGTAGACACGGGGTTTCACTATATTGGCCAGGCTGGTCTCAAACTCCTGACCTCAGGTGATCCACCCAACTCGGCCTCCCAAAGTGCTGGGATTACAGACCTGAGCCACCACGTCTGCCCAGCCAGAATTTTTTAAACAACATTTTTCATTCTTGATTCATGCCTCACTTCGATAAGCATAAAGGTTTCCGAGCCTCTTTTAATAATAGTTGAAATTCAAAATAAATATCATGATTAAACCAGAAAGCAGTGGGACAAACCGATTCTTTCAAACTACCGTGTCCTCTCTCGTCACTGTTTTCAAGGAAGTGAAGCCTTTCAGACTAGCTAGCACAGTGGGGCTTGCAGTTGAGGGAATTCTCAGCCATCTGTCAACAAATGATGAGACTTAATAGCCATGAATATCATACATGCAACGAGGTACAGCATGACGTCGTGCACTTGGAAAAGTTCCTCAAATCCCCAACCTCTTGGTGGAAGCTTCAAGCATGTGGATGTCTGCACACGCCTTCCCTCTCCCACAAACACTCACTATACACAAACATGTAAGACACTGGATTACAAAAACCATCTTTGAAAGAGTAATACCCTATTTGTTAATAGGTAATTTCAGCTCAAAGTAGCTTATGCTTGTGGTCCTTCATGGAAAGAAAAGCCTGGACTTGGAAGCATGCGGGGGAAAACCATGGTTTCCCCTTAAAAGAGGTGCCCTGGATGGGGTTCCCAGGTTTAAAGATACAAATGCCCAAGAAGAGTAAATTAATCCATCCCAGTTGCTTCTGATTGATCAAGAAGATGCTAGCACTACTGTTTATTTGTTTGTTTGGTGTAAGACTTGAGTTCCTACCTGAACTGGCTTATTTTGAAAACTTGTAAAATTTTACTGTCTTTATTTCTAGATGTATTACTTTTAAATATGTTAAGTAAAAAAGATATGTTGTCCAGTTGATATCATTCTTCTTTTTTTGATGTTGGGGAAGGAGTTTGCACCAATATACAATATTATTTAATTTGTGCCTTAACAGTTGGGTTGGTAAGTGGAATCTTTTAAAAACCTGCAACCATAAGATCCTGGTCTTTAGGTTTTCAGATACTGTTTTTAAAACCCACATGGCTACAGTTCTGTTTCACAAGCTGGTATTCCCTGAGCTCTGGGCCCTGGAATGCTGCAGGAGCCATATACCCACCACCCACCTTCCCTGGTCTTAAATGACTGAGCAGTGCCAGGAAGGGCTTGCTGGTGCCGGGACATGGCTCCATCCAGGGCCATGCACCGAAGCAACAAGTTCAGAGTCAGCTAACAGCTGCTGATTTCCTACTATATCCTAGGCAGGCACATTCACATTGCTTTATTTTTTTTTATTTTCATACCTAGAAAGACTGGAAATGCCTTATAAAGGGGAAAAAGTCAATTTTGTTTTTCCTTCGTGAGAGTCCTAAAATGCTTTCAAATTGTACTTTCCTAGGTAAAAATCAGGTTTATTCCCCCTACCCCAGCCTGAATTCTGGAAAACACTGAGCCTGAAGCACCCACTTCTAAAAACTACCTGTCTTCCCCTAGAGTTGCCAACTCCCCAGTTACCCCGAGAGCCCTCCTCGGACAGCTTTCCTGTGTTGTTTTATTCCCGGGCACAACCTGGAGCCTCTGGTCCCCAAGAGCAGCACCTGAGGGAAAGCCCCTTTTTTGTTCCTCAGGCCTTGAGAAGGGAAGGAAGGGGCAGCAGTGCTCAAGGGTCCCAGTCATGCCACCTGCTTGCTTGCATGTGGCCAGGACAAGGGATAGCTGGAAAGTGAAGGCATCCATTTTGTTGACCAGGATTTCTCTTCACCAGAGTAATGTTGAATAGCCCCACAAAGACTTTAGGGAGATCCTTGGGGACAGAAGACATTTCAATAGACCACTAAGTGTTAATTAAGTAGTAGTATTAAGTTCATGAAGCCTTTGTTTAGAGAAAAAAAGATTCCCAGTATTGCTAGTCAGCTTTGGCCTATTTGCCTGTTTGGTGGGGGTAGAGCTGGTTATCTTGACCTTAAATGCGCCATTTCTACAACCACTCCAAGGGAGTTCCTCAGAAAAGTTTATTCTCAGACTCTGGGCTTCTAATTTTATCTGTTTCCATCTCAGATGGATAATGAAGCCTCATAGAAAGTTGTACATGGAATCTCTGTCTTCATAGAAAGTAGTATGTGAAATCTGTGTGGAAATTTCAGATTCTTTAGCTAAACGCAGTTAATTGAATCCTTAGCCAGTGTGGGAAGGAAAGAGCCATTTATTATCTTAAATGCAGATGGGTATGGCTGAGTCCCCAGACTGGAAGCAGTAAAAGATGGTGCCATCGGCCGGTGGTTCATGCTTTTAATACTAGATGGGACCATCGGAGTTCAATTCCATTCGCATTTATTTTAAGACATGAAAGCTGATTAAACAGCTACTTATTTATTTGGCCTAAATACCCATTAAATGCTTCATCCAGCAGTTTTAACAAAGGCAGAATGAATTAGGAATATACTCGAAAAAGAAGGGACTTATTTCTATCCTTTTAGCAGGACAAAATAGAAAATTTATGTGTTGGCTTATGGATTTATATTTTGTGACATATTCAAATAGATATTTGTAATAACTCATGTAATCCATGTTTATTATAGTAGAATTGGAAAATACAGATAAGCCAAAATAAAAATATTATTTTAATCCTGACCACTCTTCCCTACGAGATAATAACTGTTAACATTTTAGTGTATATGCCTTTTTTCTATACATATGTAGACATATGCAAAAGAATATGTTCATTTTTAAAAAACAAATGTAAAAATCAGTGGTTAATTAACCAGATCTAGCCAGGTGCCACCAAAAAACCAAGGGAGTGGTTGGATTGTATGGGAGGTGGGAAGGGGGTGACTTTGCTCTTAAACTGTGATTTGTGTGTGTTTGTGCAAGCATGTTAAGCATTTCTCTGTCTTGTGTTCATTCACAGCTGTGATTAGTGCCCATCCCATCCATTCCCTCGATAACCCTCACCATCATTTCCACTCCAGCAGCCTCGCTTCTCCAGCTCGCAGTCATCTCTACCACCCGGGCAGCCCATGGCCCATTGGCACATCCATGTCCCTTTCAGACAGGGCCAATTCCACAGGTGAGAGATGAGGATCAAGCCCAGATGGAAACCATTCCAAAAGAGTCTGCAAGCAGAAATGGGGAAGGACTTGCCCTACTTAGAAGAGGGATTTGGAATTTTTCTGTTTTATTTACTTAGCATAACATTTCTGTGACTGACTCAAATTTGTTTCTGTAAAATTCACCCTGTATTTCTACTTAAGTTTCAAACATTCAGTGCAAGGTTTCCTTTTAGTAAAAACAGTATCTCTAATCACATAAGCATCCCTTGTTCCATAAACTTGCACTTTAACTCAGTCTTTTTTCCAATTTCTTTATTTCTTTTAATCCTCTAGTTTGAAAGGAAAACTCATCCTGGGTGATTTCAGACACTAGTGGTTGCCTTTGCCTGGCAGTCACCCTAACGTTGGGTAGGTCCGAAGGTTAACTGTTACATACAGGTTACTTCCACCATGGACCAAAGTGCAAACAACATCCAAGGAGCAGTGGGGCCACCAGCCACGTGGAGTTGTGTGTATTGTAAACCACAGGGTGCCTGATGTAAACCTCAAGATTATTAAAATTGGGAAGCGATGCACAGGAGTAGATCCTCTCTGAAGAAACAGAAAATTACCTCTGGAGTGTATTTAAAGAAATATGTTGCTAGACAAACATGTCCCAGTTTGGAAATCTTAGGAAACCGTATTATCAGACAGTTTTAAGGAGGAAAGAAATAGTGAAGGTGTGGGGACAGCAAGTGGCATAAATATTCTTCATTAATTGAAAATTAATTTTCATCCTCAGTTTTAAACGGCAAGCCTAGTAACTTCCCATATATTCAACGTATTATTTTTCCACCATTTGAAACTTGCCTATTAATAGTTATTATGTTACTGATAGAACTGAGTTTTGCTGGTCTGGGGAATAAGGGAATTTCAAGTGAGTTCCATTTTAAAAGAACCTCAAAACTTTATGCTAGAAGTTTGGGTTCCCAGTAATATCCCCATTCTTTTAAGTTTTTTGTTTTTCTTTGGTTTCTTTGTTTGTTTGTTTTTGAGACAGAGTCTCAGTCTGTTGCCCAGGCTGGAGTGCAGTGGTGCGATCTCGGCTCACTGCAACCTCCACCTCCTGGGTTGTAGCGATTCTCCTGACTCAGCCTCCCAAGTAGCTGGGATTGCAGGCACACACCACCACGCCCGGCTGATTTTTGTATTCTTAGTAGAGACGGGATTTCCCCGTGTTGGCCAGGCTGGTCTCAAACTCCTGACCTCAAGTGATCCGCCTGCCTCGGCCTCCCAAAGTGCTGAAATTACAGGCGTGAGCTACCACGCCCGGTCCCCATTCTTTCAAGTTTTCATCAATCATAAACATACCCAAAACATCAAATGAAGCTTTATTAAGGGGTGCCTAATAATTCCCAACATTATCTACTCCCAAAGCTATTACCTGATTTGGAGAATGCTGCTTGAACTCACATCTAAATTTGGCCTTCCAGGCTGAGCAGTGTGGCTCATGCCTGTAATTCTAGCACTTTGGGTGGCCGAGGCAGGAGGATCGCTTGAGCCCATGAGTTCGTGACCAGCCTGGGCAACAAGGCGAGATCCCGTCTCTACTAAATATTAAATATATATATATATATAGATTTGGTCTTTCTGCTATCTCCCTCCAAATCCCAATTTGGAGTCCTGCATTTAGGAAAGATGGTTTACAAGATAGACAGTTACTCCAGCCAGCTGCATGGAGAGCCAAAGTCTGCCTTACAGACATAGTCTCAAATAGAACAGAGGACCAGAAAGCAGCCTCCACACCTGCTCTTAGAAAGGAGGTTTTGTGCCCAACCCTGTTTCTCCATTTTTAAGGCCAAGGAATCTCACATGCTGGGATGTGGTCCTGCCTGCCTGAGTGGATGGTAGGCACCTTCCAATCAAATCAGCCCCTTCCTCCTTCCTCCTGGGTTTGGGGATTGGAGAGAAGCATGGCAGCTCCTACCCAGCCCTCTCTCTTGTGATCTAGTGTTGGTAAGCATTCCCTGCTCTATGGACCTAGGCAGAAAGTGAAGAGAGAGGGAAAGAATAATTTGCATTTCTAAGAGGGGCCATGCTTTGATGACCAGTTAGATAAAAGAAGGTAAAACTAAAGTGATAGACTTACTGAAGACTGATTTGAAATGTAGAGCAAGTATCCAGAAATGATCAAAGTTCTTTTTCACGATTGTACTTTGCTAAGCTCTTATGTTTCTGGAGCTCAGAGTGTTGCCACAGCTTGGTATATATGGGCTAAGCAGGGCCAGTCTCTGCTCTAAGGAACATTCACTATGTCACCACCACTTGACATTGGAAAAGCACTTTCCTCTTGTCCAATCACTTGGCCAGTGTGAACTCTGTGTGTTTTAACTCTTTAAGAGGCAAGTCAGTCAGGAAGTAGCCCCCTTGCCAAAGCAGGAATTTTACTTACAGCATGGATTCTAAGCAGGCCAGTGATTTTGCACAGTGTCAGGGAGCACCCTTCGTGAAAAAAGCAACATGCCTGGGGCCCCCGGAGTTGTACAAGGCAGCCCTGGTCTGTGGTAGCAGGCCGGGGTGCTGACTCATGTAGGCAACCCCATTTTCCTTTTTCACCTTTTGCACCATCTCTTTGGCCCTCAGAAGCTTATATATCCAGTTACAGACCGTTGAGGCAGTCAGGAGAGGCCTGTTTGCCCAGAGCTGACGTAACATATCTGCGAATACAGGCTGACATGGTCTGGACATGAGTCTACTGTTCTCTCTCCTCCTCCCTGCTACCCTTCCTAGCCAGCTTCTACCCTGCCCAGCTTCTTCCTGGCCCAGGATCACAGAGGGGGACCACCAGCTCCCCCGCTGTGGGGATGGCTAGCTTGAGCAAGCCTAAGAAGATCCTCAGCACACCCCTTTAAGGGGTGAGGAGTCACCTAAGCCTGGTAGGGCCAACACAGCTAGGCACACTTGGGAGGGTGTATAAGTCCCTCATCCATGGACCCAAGATCAGAGGTGCCACTCGTGACTGGTGTAGCCTGACTTCTCAGAGCCCAAGGGCACAGATTCACTGCTACCTCAGCAACAAAGGCAGGGAAATGTGTTGGATTTCTGAAGATTGCTCATGCTTTACAGTATCCCCATCTGCAGGGATACATTCCAAGACCCACCCCCCCGCCCGCCGCAGTGGAGGCCTGAAGTCGCGTGTAGTACTGAACCCTTTATATCTGTTTTCTCCATCTGATGACCGAGACAGCTACTAAGTGACTCAAGGGCAGGTAGTGTATGCAGTCTGGATAGGCTGGACTAAGGGATAAGGCACATCCCCAGTGGAATGGCCCAAGATTTCATCATGCTACTCAGAACGGTGCACAATGTAAAGCTTATGAATTATTTATTTCTGGAATTTTTCATTTAAATTTTTGGACAGCAGTTGGCCACAGATAATTGAAACCATCGAAAGCAAAAGCATGGATAAGGGGGACTACTGTACTTGTTAAGGTTGAGGACTCCAGAAGTCAGAAGAGGCCTTCAGGCCATCTGGTACAGTCCATTGCCCTGAGCTGTGTCCTCGTCCCTCTCCTCACAGGTGGGGAAGCTGGTCACCAGCTCATGCTGTTGGAATAGTCTTCCTCATGTGGTCTCCCCGGGCCTTGGTGCTGCTTCTGCCCCACAGGGTGCGGGCAAGTGGTACTCTGGGTGTGGAAAGGTGTGTGGTGGTCCAGAGCATGTGTGTGGAAGTCAGAAGGCAGGGATTCAGATTCCACTCTGCTAGTTCTTAACTGTGCAAATGGGCAATTTGCTTAACCTCCCAGTGCCTTCTGAGTTACTTTGAGGATCGAGTGAGCTAATGAATGTAAAGCAGCTAGCATAGTGCTTGGCTTAAAGTAAGCACCCGGTAATTTACGAAGAAAAGAATCTTAATAGATATTCAAGCACCATGTTCAGCACTTTTCATATATCTCATTCAGTCCTCAAAGAATTATGTGTTATTCTCCCTCTTTTGTAGATGAAGAAACTGAGACTCAGATATTCAGTGACTTTGTCAAATTCACCCAGCTAGTACACAAAGATTGGAGTCCAGGTCTGTCTGACTCCAGAGTCCGTGCTTTTCTACCCTGCTGTGCTGCCTTCCAGAACAACTCTGCCCCTTCTTATATTTTGAGATTGTTATCATGTTCTTCCTGAGCTTTCCCTTCTCCAGGCTAATCTACCCCCATTTCTTTCTCTGAATCAAAAATGCCTTTCATTTGGCATGATGTGAAAGCTGTGTGCAGACCTCTGGGCTGCTCTGTTTGTTGTCCAGTTCTCACTTGAACTATGGGTTTTTTGCTGTGATGAGGCCATGCACAGTCCCTGGAGGCATGAAGGCCTGTGGCATTGGCCTCTCCTGCAGTGACCGCCAGGCCTTGTCAGCAGAGCTGGGTACTGTCAGGTACCCAGCCAGCCTTCGTGGTTAGCCATGGTTGTCTATGAAAGGCCACTGTCTAAGATGCCAGTGAGTGAAGTTTTTAATTTTCTTTTATACTTATTTATATCTTAATATCTTAGTCATCTCAGGAACCTTTACAAGTGCTTCATAATAAATAATGAGGAGAACTTTAAATCTATAAAATTGTGACCACTTAGCTGTGAGGTGAAAAACTCGAATAGCTGGTTGAGTACAAAATTGTTTGAGACTCCATTCTTATCCCTGGCAGTGGTCCAGCTAATCCATGTTCTCTTGGACTAGCACTGATCACAAGTGCTATTGAGCTGGTTTAGGGAACCCCTAGAAGTAGCCAAACTCTGGGACTTTCACATATTTAATGGCAAAAGAAATGCTAACATTTAGACTTTCCTGCTGTAGAATCTGTTCGAAATACCCCCAGCACTGACACCATGCCAGCCTCTTCGTCTCAAACATGCTGCACTGATCACCAGGACCCTGAAGGTGCTACCAGCTCCTCTTACTTGGCCAGCTCCCAAGAGGAAGATTCAGGCCAGAGTCTTCCCACTGCCCATGTTCGCCCTTCCCACCCACTGAAGAGCTTCGCCGTGCCAGCAATCCCGCCTCCAGGACCTCCCACCTATGATCCTGCATTGCCAAGCACACCATTACTATCCCAGCAAGGTGAGTGAGAATGGCAGCACACCTGGAGGGAGCACACCTGGAGGGACCCTTTGGCTCAAGCTCGGGACAAAGCCACCCCTTCTTTGAAGTATAGCAAAGCAAATATCCTCCAAGCCTATCTTAGCAATTCAGTTAGAGTAGCAGTGTGCCATTGCCCCGCCCAGGAAGTTTATGGGCTCCCCTTTTTTGGGAACACTTACAAACCGGAGAATAATTTGCTGGGAACCAAGGGCTGACCTTTTGAATTGTGTTTTATGTGCAGCACCTTTGGTGGTAAGTCCAATGGCATGGGAATGGATAGCAGATCTAGTCTGCCCAGACCCCTGGAATCACCTCACTTCGTAAGGTCCCTGCAAACTAGAGAAGGGATCAGGGAGGCCAAGGCTTGGACTCATAGGGTGGTGAAAGCAGAAGGAACCTCAGGATAGGGAAAGGAATCCTGTGAAGGGAAAGTCATTTACCCAAATCCACACAACTCAGTAACAGTCCCCTGACCACAAAGGCATGCTTGCTTTCTGCTCTTCCAAATTGTTACCTATTCATTTGCTTTAGAATAAGTCAGTGGTTTTCAAAATTTCTGGTCTCAGTACCCCTTTATAGTTTAAAAGCTATTAAGCACCTAAAAGAGCTTTTCTTCATATGGGTTATATCTATCAATATTTACCATATTAAAATTAAAACTAAGAAATTTTTAAAGTATTTTATTCATTTAAAAAAGCAAGTATCTATCATGTTAAGATAACTAGCATATTTTTATGAAAAACAACTATTTTCCTTTTTTTTATTTTTTTTTATTTGGAATGGAGTCTCGCTCTGTCACCCAGGCTGGAGTACAGTGGTGTGATCTCGGCTCACTGCAAGCTCCGACTCCTGGGTTCACGCCATTCTCCTGCCTTAGCCTCCCAAGCAGCTGGAACTACAGGTGCCCACCCCCATGCGCGGCTAATTTTTTTGTGTATTTAGTAGAGACGGGGTTTCACCACATTAGCCAGGATGGTCTCGATCTCCTGACCTCATGATCCGCCCGCCTCGGCCTCCCAAAGTGCTGGGAATGTAGGCGTGAGCCACTGCGCCCAGCTGAAAAGCAACTATTTTCAAAACAAAAATATAGTGAGAAGAGTCGTTTTATTTTTTGCAGATCTCTTTAATGTCTGGCTTAATAGAAGACAGCTGGATTTTCCTATCTGCTTCTGCATTCAATCTGTTGCAATATGGTGTTTTGGTTGAAATATAAGAAGAAAATCTGGCCTAACAGATATGTAATTGGAAAAGGGAAGAGTATTTTTATAACCTTTTCAGATAATTGTGGATATTCTTTTTTGATACTACAGCAAAACTCAGCAAGTTGTAGTTTTTTAAAGGTTTGTTTGTAAAGTGAAATCTGAAACCTTATCTATGAAATATTCGTACTTCATTCCATTAAAATTGATTCATCTGTCTTGCATTTAATGCATGATACTAAAACATCACACATCGGTCATTTAGAAAATATTGGTCCACTACATTATGCAAATTCTGCAAATAGTGATACATTTCATTATTCAGTATCTAAAAACATATTCATTAATATCATCAAAATGTGTAAGTATTAAGTTCTCAAGACCATGGTGACGGATGCAAGTTTTCCAAAATCCTGATTTTTACTTAAAACTTAAATTTTATCATTGGCAAGAAACACTATCCATTGTGTTCCTTGAATTGACGGGCTCACTTTGTTCATTTTCTAAAAGATGTCTCAAGAACCAGTTTGTCTGTCTTTGAACTAACAGTGATAATCCATGATAAAAACATTCAGCTCAAAACTCAAAACTATCACAAGTACCTTTATTTAAGACAACTGTTGGCCGGGCGCGGTGGCTCACGCTTGTAATCCCAGCACTTCGGGAGGCTGAGGCGGATGGATCACCTGAGGTCAAGAGTTCAAGACTAGCCTGGCCACCATGGTGAAACCCCGCCTCTACTAAAAATACAAAAAGTTAGCCAGGTGTGGTAGCAGACACCTGTAATCCCAGCTACTCGGGAGGCTGAGGCAGGAGAATCACTTGAACCTGGGAGGTGGAGGTTGCAGTGAGCCGAGGTTGCTCCACTGCACTCCAGCCTGGGCAACAAGGAGACACTCCGTCTCAAAAAAAAAAAAAAAAAAAAAAAGACAGCTGTCATACTTTGTACACAGCTGAAGTACTTTATGCATACTTTCCATTTTGTCACATACAGTAAGGTCAAGATTTAGTAAAATAAAAAATATGTACTCCTTTATTAAGGATGGTTCTTAGTGAAACTGGCTTTTTTAAACTGCACGTGCGTATCAGTGAATGGCTTTACAGTTTGGCACCACTGCCTTAATTTGTGCTAAGGCTCCAGCAGCTCACCCACTATTGCCTTTGTATCCTCAGTGCAAAGGCAAACACAGCGGAAAGGCAAATAATGTCTTACTATAAAGAGAGCTTTGGCCTCCCAGATATCCTGCAAGGGTTCGTAGACTACCACACTTTGAGAACCACTGGACTAGGATATTGGTTTTCTAGAGCCAGTGGAATATTTTCTCTGGCCTCATGAATGCCCTGCTATCTCCCTCCTTCCCTCTTATTCCAGTAACTTTTCAGAGCAGTATCCCTGCGCTGGGTCTATGTGTCTCTCTCACCCTGAAGCAGCACTTGGACCTTAGGGCCTTCATGAGGTCTAGGGGAGGCAGGCTTGGCCACATATCTGATGGTGCCCTTTCCCCTCAGCTCTGAACCATCACATTCACTCAGTGAAGACAGCCTCCATCGGGACTCTAGGAAGGAGCCGGCCTCCTATGCCAGTGGTTGTTCCCAGTGCCCCTGAAGTGCAGGAGACCACAAGGATGTTGGAAGACTCCGAGAGTGTAAGTTCGTGGGGCCATCAGTCCAGCCAGATTGCCTGGGAACATGCCCCACGGCCTGAGACTGCTGGTCAAGCTGATATTCTGTGCATACCAGGCCCGCCACCCAGATCTATGAAGCAGATGCACTCATTCATTCAGTAGATACAGTGTTGAGCATCTTTTCTGAGCTGGGAACCGTGCTGAGGATTTGGTCTGCTTTCTTTCCCATATCCACTCTTTTTTTTTTTTTTTTTTTTTTTTTTTTTTGAGACAGAGTCTTGCTCTGTCTCCCAGGCTGGAATATAGTGGCATGATCTCGGCTCACTACAACCTCTGCCTCCTGGGTTCAAGGGATTCTCCTGCCTCAGCCTCCTGAGTAGCTGGAACTACAGGCACGCATCACCATGCCTGGCTATTTTTTTGTATTTTTAATAGAAACGGGGTTTCACTATGTTGGCCAGGCTGGTCTTGAACTCCCGACCTCAGGTGATCCACCTGCCTTGGCCTCCCAAAGTGCTGGGATTACAGGCATGAGCCACCGCTCCCGGCCCCCATATCCACTCTTGAACATCTTAAATTAGCTTTTCACACTAGCCCAGCTAATGGCCCCTCCCCCCACTTCCTGCCTGCCTTTTAGTTCTGTCCCTTCTGTCATTCTTTTCTTGGTTTGAACCATCCATACGTTCCCTCAGTTCTACTCTGTGACCTTTCCTGAGCAAGATGCTGGAGGAGAAAGTGCCTGAGTGGTTGCTCTCGAAACAAAAATCACCAGGGTCTTTCTTTGATCTTTCACTCTCAAACTCCAGTAAATATGTTTTGCCTCTGAATTTCCAGGTACAGGATTCTCTAAGCGGAAAGCTTGGGGCCCAGAGATCCAGGGACATACCAACTGTGCTGACTGGGGCAGAGACCTAGAAGGGGCAAGCAGCGGGCCTTCTGGCCTGTGAAGTCACTGTGACCCTGGGGAGTATGTGTTGGGAGAAAGGCATTGTGCATTATCAGGAAACGGGATCCTAGTGACCTTGGGTCTATCCTGCTACTTTCCACTCTTCTGAGCCACCCTGCGTGTTAGTAGCCAGTTTTCTGGGGCCATTTGACTACTGACCACATGATGCTTTGGCCTCTCTCTGGGCTCTCCTTTCTGGGCTGCTCCCTGGATCCAGCCCAATAACAGTATTTTCTTTTCCATAGAGCTATGAACCAGATGAGCTGACCAAAGAGATGGCCCACCTGGAAGGACTAATGAAGGACCTAAACGCTATCACAACAGCATGACGACCTTCACCAGGACATGACTTCAAACCTGAGTCTGGAAGTCTTGGAACTTACCCTTGAAAACAAGGAATTGTACAGAGTACGAGAGGACAGCACTTGAGAACACAGAATGAGCCAGCAGACTGGCCAGCGCCTCTGTGTAGGGCTGGCTCCAGGCATGGCCACCTGCCTTCCCCTGGTCAGCCTGGAAGAAGCCTGTGTCGAGGCAGCTTCCCTTTGCCTGCTGATATTCTGCAGGACTGGGCACCATGGGCCAAAATTTTGTGTCCAGGGAAGAGGCGAGAAGTGTAACCTGCATTTCACTTTGTGGTCAGGCTGTGTCTTCGTGCTGCAACTGCATCACCTTTATGGAGTGTAGACATTGGCATTTATGTACAGTTTTATTTGTGTCTTATTTTATTTTACCTTCAAAAACAAAAATGCCATCCAAAACCAAGGAAGTCCTTGGTGTTCTCCACAAGTGGTTGACATTTGACTGCTTGTTCCAATTATGTATGGAAAGTCATTGACAGTGTGGGTTGTTCCTAGGGTTGGCTTGTTTTTTGGTTTCGTTTTTATTTTTTAATTCTGAATCATTGCATCCTCTACCAGCTGTTAATCCATCACTCTGAGGGGGAGGAAATGTTGCATTGCTGTTTGTAAGCTTTTTTTATTATTTTTTATTATAATTATTAAAGGCCTGACTCTTTCCTCTCATCACTGTGAGATTACAGATCTATTTGAATTGAATGAAATGTAACATTGAAAAGACTTGTTTGTTGCTTTCTGTGCAGTTTCAGTATTGGGGCGGGGTGGGGGGCTGGGGGTTGGTAATAGGAAATGGAGGGGCTGTTGAGGTCCTGTGAATGTTTCCGTCATTGTACTTTCTTCCAGAAGCCTGCAGAGAATGGAAGCATCTTTATTGTCCTTTCCTGGCATGTCCATCCTTATTGTCACTACGTTGCAACTGGAGTTTGATTTGGATCTGGTTTTAAAATTCTTCTGTGCAATAGGTGGGTTTGAGGATTTAGCGGCCCTGATGTCTTGGTCATAGCCTGGTAAGAATGTCCATGCTGAGGAGCCAGGTGTTGTATTTCTAATTGCCTGAGTCACACAGAATAGGGTAAGAGCCTGACCCCATTCTGTAAATCAGAAAGCAAGGATGGAGACCCTTTCCTGCTGCTATTATTGGCTCTCTTTGAGGAAGTTGGAGGTTAAGGAAGGAACTTGTTTGTTTCCACATACGACTCCTTCTTCTCTCTAGTTCCAGTCTTCAGCCAGTCCAGCGCTCTCTTCCACACTTCAGAGCCCCTTCAGAGAAAGCATTAGCAGGAATGAGACAAGGCAGAGCTGCAGTGCCCCCTGAGGCTTCCACACATCTTTCTGAATATTATTTTTCAAGTAACAAGGGACAGGGACAGCGGAAGCAACTGCCGCCTCCCCTATCCCAGCAGCTCAGCTAAGCCCTGATGAGAATGAAGCCACAGGCGTTGTCTGAGGTGAACCCAGCAGCTCAGACTCACATGGAAGCCACTGCCTTTGCACATAGTTCTTGGGTTCTTTTTCCTAAAAAGGTAAGGAGCTGAGGTGTGTGGTTTTTTAATATTAAGAATGTATAATGGAAAACACACGACTGACGCTCAGACATCTTCCCCTACTCCCCAACAGATCCCCAGAAGACAGCATGGAAGGCAGTGTAGACAGGAAATCGGGCTTCAGTTCTGTAGCCAAGAAGAGATCAGCTGCTGAAACCACCAGTGGGTACCCCAGGCCACCTGCCTTTGAACTTGGGGATTTGCCGTTTTTAGATCTTATCACATACTTGCTTTTTTACAAGATGAACTCTTTGTATTTATGATTTGGGGGGCAGTGAAAGGTGCAATGCGGGAACTGCTGCTGCCGAGCTAGCTGGTCACATGGGGGTGCCAGGCGGGATTCTGGAAAACCAGTGCACTAAAACTGATTCTGAAGAGAGCTGTCCAAGCACTCTGGCCACCAGGGAGGCCAGATTCCCCAGAAACTCCCTTTTGCCCAAAGAACATGCTCAGTATTTGGGGCATTTCCTCCCACGAACCCTGACTGCTTCTGTTACCTCAGGGCCCTGGTACCTGGATACTGCCACAGAACTGGGGCGGGTGGGGGAGGGGCCTATTTTTAAATAAAATAACTGTTCAAAGTTGGGGGTTTTTTTAAAAATTAAGAACAAGGAAAGCTATTCTGTATTGCACCTTTTCACAATTTAATACATTTTCTTACATTTTCCTGTGATTTTTGAAACTAAACCATTGTGTGTCCTGTAGTGTC
Organism: Pongo pygmaeus; assembly: GCF_028885625.2. Taxonomy (NCBI): domain Eukaryota; kingdom Metazoa; phylum Chordata; class Mammalia; order Primates; family Hominidae; genus Pongo; species Pongo pygmaeus. The sequence continues at coordinate 78,885,625 of NC_072389.2, forward strand.
CTAGTTGAGCTGCCGCTCAGCAGCTTCCTCGGGGGGACTTGGAACACCTGTGTCTGTCGCCGCACTGCCTGCGGGAGGGGCCCGGAGGGCTGCTGGGACTGGCGTCTGTACACACTTGTTTGGCCTTTTCTGTAGTTGATGCTGTAAACTCTATGGCTTTTTAAAAACGATTTCATGTTTTTATTTAGTATTGGAAATCCAATACACTTTTTTAATCCAATCAAACTCTGGTCTGGTCAAAGAGTTATTTTCCTTTGTCCTTAAAAAAAAAAACAACTTTGGGGCCCCCTGCTTCCCAGCCTCTAACTGACTTCACTGTTGCCTTCACAACTGTAAAGCCAGTAGTCTATGAGGAGACTCAGGGAAGGGTGGCAGGTGAGCCAGGAGGCTACAGGAGGTGTTTGCACCGTCCACCAGTACCAAAAATGAGTCTTGTCCCTGTTCCCATCCCCATGTTGCTGCCCTGCAGGGACTGAGTGGCCTGAGGAATCAGAGGGGGCCCCTGGCAGCTGTCCCTGAATGGAGTGCAAGCCATGTCCCTGCTGCGGCAGCGCATTCTGTTAGGGCAGACTGAGTGCCCACGCGGGGCCTGGCCTTCCCACTCCCAGCCCCACCACTCACAGGGACCTGAAGCCGGAGCAGATGTCTCCTGGGATGCCCGCTTGCCCCAGGCTGCCTCACCTTACTGTGTTCACTATGTAAGATTCCTCGTGGTGTCCCAGAGTCTGGGCCAGGGAATAGGTGACCTCAGCAGCCAGAGGCCTGAGCTTGCAATAATAGAATGAGGGCTAAACAGAGCACAGTGTCCTCACTGCTCCCTTTGCCCCGCTATTCATCTGCTCTGCTGCCAGAGTGTACTTTAGGAAGCTCAAATCCCGTCCTTCTCATTAGCCACACTCCATTGGGCTCAGGATGAAGTCCGTGCTCCCATAGCTGGAGGTTGGTGCTTGTCTGCCACAGCCTCCATGTCCAGACTAATGTTGCCTTGTGTACCGGGGGTGTGGCCACAAAAAGCTACCAGTGAGGCCATTCTCAGTCTGCCTGGAGTGTCCTCTTTACTGCCATTCTGTTTTAAGTGCCGGGCGTCTGCTGCTACTGTCCGTCCTGTGCGTCCCTAGGTGGAGCTCTTGGCACGTTTTGCCGTGATTTGTTTGAGTCTTTTCCTGGGCCCTGTGGGCTCAGTGGGGACAAGATTATTTCTCACTCCTTTCTGAATGTCTAATGCCAGGGGCAGTTTCTGACAATAGCAGATGCTTATCTCTTGGATGGATAGACAAACAGTCACGAGGACTCACGCCCTGGAGCGTGTTGAAAGGCTTCACACTCACACACACACAAGAAGCCCCCTCCTGGCAGGGATCCTAGTAGGTCCCCAGTGTTCTGGTGCTAGGACACTCCCATTTCAGTAGCCATGGCCCTTTGGCCTCCTGGGGTAAACGTGAAAGATGAAAGATGACAGTCATAAGAAACGATGCTGGGTTGGGCCCAGTGGCTCACACCTGTAATCCCAGCACTTTGGGAGGCAGAGGCGGGTGGATCACCTGAGATCAGGAGTCCGTGACCAGCCTGGCCAACATAGTGAAACCCTGTCTCTACTAAAAATACAAAAATTCTCCAGGCATGGTGGCAGACGCCTGTAATCCCAGCTACTTGGGAGGCTGAGGCAGGAGAATCATTTGAACCTGGGAGACGGAGGTTGCAGTGAGCAGAGACCATGCCATTGCACTCCAGCCTGGGCAAGAGTGAAACTCCATCTCAAAAAAAAAAAAAAAAAAAAAAGGAACAATGCTGTTGCCTCATGACCAACTTCAAGCTGGGAACTAACACAAGAATGTCTTGCAGATTTGTTCTAAGATGAGCATTATGGACAAGGCTCTATATGAAGAAGAAACACCTCTTCCCCCACCCCATTCCTGCCCCATCCATCAACCCCTCCCAATTGCAGCCACCTTCCTGCCAGAAGTGGGGAGAACCATCAGGAGAGACTGGAGACAAGCAATAAGCAAGCCATCAAATTGATGATGACAGGGCCATGGGCAGGGATTGGAGAACCAGGGAGCCAAGAGGAGCCACCGCTAACCACAGGCAGAAGAACCCTAGACAGCAGGTACCCAACTCTTAACCTAGGGCTCCCAGCTACCAAAGGAGGGAGAGTTCACCAGGGGTGCAGGAGGAAGAGGTAGGAGACAGTAGTTGAAAGAAAATAATACTTGTTTTTAATAATCTTTTAAATGTACATAATATTGGGAAAGTGCTACTTAAAACTACCACTACCCTCTAAGCTGGTGGATGATATTCATCTCAAGATGTCCTTTTCCTTAATTAGGAACTTGGTTTGAAAAATGAAAGGGACCTAAAGCTGAGCTCACAAAAGGTTGGCGGGAACACCTGCTGCACTGTAGCACAAGAATAATTCGGGATTTCCTGAAATAATTAGGGGTGGAGGGGACACTGGCAACTGGTATAATGAACAAGATGGTGCAAGAATGAGGGGCTCTGTGGGAAAGCACCCCAGTGGGAACTGGCTGGCCTCAAGGTGTTCAAAGACCTTTCTTAAATGGGAAGATCTTTTTGTTTGTTCGTTTTGTTGTTTTTGAGTCAGAGTCTCACTCTGTCACCCAGGCTGGAGTGCAGTGGCGTGATCTCAGCTCACTGCAACCTCCGCCTCCCAGGTTCAAGTGATTCTCCTGCCTCAGCCTCCCGAGTAGCTGGGACTACAGGCGCCCACCACCATGCCCAGCTAATTTTTGTATTTTTTAGTAGAGACAGGGTTTCACCATATTGGACAGGCTGGTCTTGAACTCCTGACCTCGTGATCCACCTGCCTCAGCCTCCCAAAGTTCTGGGATTACAAGCGTGGGCCACCATGCCCGGCCAAATGAGAAGATCTTAGGGGCAATTTCATGCTATTTGCACTTCTATGGAGTGAACCCCCTTCAGCTCCCCAAATCTCATGTAACATCTGCTGTGTGCACATGGCCTTGAATGAGTTACTGGATACTCCCCCCAGTGAAGAAAACAGCATCTGGGCCAACATGGCGGTGGGCAGGCCATGAGTCTGGCACGGCACGGGTGACCCATGAATGGAATTGGTTTGCTAGAAGCAGGAGCTGAGAGCCAGAAGTGACCATAAGAATCTAAACCTGAGAACTCCCAGAAGTCCAGGGAGCAAAGGGGGACACAGGTCAAGAAATGTGGGTTCCAATCAGCCTAATCCAGATTTTAAGAGGCAGACTGACCTCAGCTTGTGTCTGGGTTGCCATCAGTTTACAATTTCTCCCTTCTCAGGGTCCTGGAGCAAAGCCTCATCACCCTGTTACTAGGTGTCAGCCCCTTGCTAATAGGGTCTGCCTTCTGTGGACCTACCTGGTCACCCAAAGGAGAAATCTGGGAGCCATTCTAAATTCTTTCCTCAACACCACAGCACATTGCTCAGCAAATCCTGCCAGCTCTACCTCTCAGATGTTCCCCAGAGCAGCTCTTTGCTGTCTGGTAGGCAAACTACTAATTAAGCCCCCTGCCTGAGTCTCACCAGCAATCAGGGAGCGATCCTCCACACAAGTGTTCAGGTGCTGCTTCTAACGCAAATCTGATGCTTCCCCACTGCTCAGCACCGTGAGATTAGAGCTCCAGCACCTGCCCTACAGTAGAGACTCCAGTGTGGCCCTGTCTGCCTCGTCCCTTTTATTTCCCATTAATCTGCCCCTTCACCCGAATTTGGCCCTAACCATAGAGAGCAATTTACACTTGCAGAATAAGCCATGATGTCTGGCCTCTACTGTTTCCTCTGCCTCAATTTCTCCCTATCCCCTACCCTGACCATTGGCTTTTTCTGTCTGGTCATGTCTATTCATCTTTAAAGGCCCAACCTAACCATCCAGTCCCCTGATCATTCTTGTTCACGTTTCTGTCTCTGCCAATACACTGTGACCTCGCTAAGGAAAGCAGTTGTGCTTGGATTCTCCACCGGAGAACCTAGCACACTATAGGTCTTCACTAAATGAACTTGCCTTGTGAGGCAGATGGACTTGAAATCAGGTAACTAATACATCATGGCCCAGTACTGAGGGAATTTAACAAAGCCCTAATTCCTCCTAGGAGCATATACTTAAGGTTTTGCAGAGGAATTAAGGCTGAGCTGAGTCTAGGGTGTAAAGTGAGGCTTATCTTTCTGGAGGAAGGAGGAGGCCACTGCAGAGCTGGGGAGCTGCCTGCTTCATGTGGCCATCAGTACAGATCCCAGCCATCCCATGTCACTCCTGTGCTCAGCCTCCTGTCACTGGATTCAGTGCAGAGGCCCCAGCAGGCCAGTGCAAAGGCTATGGAGGGTGCACAGGTCTGGTTAGATGGCCTTCAGGGGAGAGAGGGAGCTGGTCCCCCAGATTCCTGGAACACTGTAAGGGCAATACTGGGCCCAGTCAAGCTAAGTTTGGCTGGCCAGATACCACAGCTTGGGGTCAGTTCTAGTGAGACAAGAATAAAGTGGTTCCTTTTGTAAACTCAAAACCCAGGTCTTGCCGAGAATTCTGGGCAGCTCATGGCTTTCTGGAGAGGAAAGAGCCACGATTTACTTTTGAAGGCAAAATTATGGATCAGGCTCCTGCAGACAAAGTTGCCCAGGATATGTAAGGAGAATCAGCCAATGAACATTCTAGACTAACACACAGAAGGGAAATTGACTGTAACCGAAGCCAGAGAGATCTCAGTGTGGGCAGGTGAGTTGAGAGAAGGAATATTTGGGGCCAGTCAGAAAAGGGTCTTCCTCACCCAAAAAGCTGGAAATCTTCAATTGTTTCCAAAGATACTTCTGAAGGCCCACTATATGCCAGGCACTGAGGATGCAAAATGAGTACGACAGTCTCCTTTGCTGATGTGTTCACAGATGTTCAACAGAAAGAAATTACCATGAAATGGCAATTTCATGAAAAGAACATGAAAAGTACTAAGAGACCCAAACAAAGTGATCTGGTAAAGTGAAGAAGGAATTTCCAACCTTAACTGGAGAGTTGCGTGTCACGAAGAAGGTGACACTGAGAATGATGACGAATTCACCAAAGAAAGGAGTTTCTTCCAGCATTGCTTGAACTAATCTAAAAAGCAGGAAAAATTCCAACACTGGATAAATTACAACAGAAAACGCTTTTCAGTGATTTGCTCCAAAGACAGTAAGGGATGTCCGTAACAGGAACAGAAAATCTGACCCAAGTGGTAGACGAAAAAAGAGGCTGGGGTTTCCTCAGGGAAAAGCCTAATACTAAGAACCAGAGGGAAGCCTGACTGACGCTTATCAAAAAATAAGTAAATGAGTGATAATCATCTTCCCTGAGAACTTGTTGAGAATTTTGTGTCTGTATATTCATAAGGGATATTGGTCCGTAGTTTTTTTTGCGGGGGGTGTTGTACTTTTTGGGTGAAGGGGTCTGGCTTTGGTATCAGTGTAATACTAGCCTCATAGAATAAGGGAAGTGTTCCCTCCTTGTCTATTTTTTGGAAGAGTTTGTGAAGGATTGCTACTAATTGTTCTCTAAAGCTTTGGTCGAATTTACCAATAAAGCCATTGGGACCTGGGCCTTTCTTTGTGGGAAGCATTCTTTATTACTAATGTAATCTGTCGACTTGTTATAGATTTATTTGGATTCTGTATTTATTCTTGAGTCACTTTTGGTAATTTGTTTCTAATTTGTCCATTTTATCTAGGTTATCTAATTTGTTGGTATACAACTTTTATAGTGTTCTCTTATAATCCTTTTTATTTCTTTAAGGCTGGTAGTAATATATTTTATTTGACTCCTGATGTTAGCAAGTCTCTCTTCTCTCTCTGTCTCTCTGTCAGTCTAGCTAAAGGCTGCCCATTTTGTTGATCTTTTCAAAGAACTAACTTTTGAATTTGCTGATTTTTTGTATTGGTTTTCTGTTCTCTATTCTATTTTTTTCTGCTTTCATCTTTATTATTTCCTTTCTTCTGTTTGCTTTGAGTTTAGTTTGCTCTTCTTTTCTTAGTTTCTTCAGGTGAATATTTAGGTTATTGATTGGATTTTTTTTAAGTATCAGAGCATACTACTCTACATTTCCCTATAAGCACTGTTTCTGCTGCATCCCGTGTTTTTGGAATGGTACGTTATCTTTTTGTTTTCATTTTCATTCATCTCAACTTGTTTTTTTGGGGGGGGTTTTGTTGTTGTTGTTTGTTTGTTTTTGAGACAGTCTCGCTCTGTCACACAGGCTGAAGTGCAGTGGCATGATCTCGGTTCACTGCAACCTCTGCCTCCCGGGCTCAAATGATTCTCCTGCCTCAGCCTCCCTTGTAGCTGGGACTACATGTGCCTGCCACCAGGCCTGGCTAATCTTTTATATTTTTAGTAGAGATGGGGTTTCACCATGTTGGCCAGGCTGGTCTCAAACTCCTGACCTCAAGGGATCCACCCGCTTCGGCCTCCCAAAGTGCTGGAATTACAGGTGTGAGCCACTGCACCTGGCCTCAACTTATTTTCTAATATCCTTTGTGATTTCTGCTTTGATTCAATGATTACTTACATATGTGTTTAATTTGTATATATTTGTGAATTTTTCAAATATCTGTTACTAATTTCTAAATGTTCTATTATGGTCAGAGAATATATTTCATATTATTTCAATCCTCTTAAATTTATTGAGACTTGGTTTGTGGTCTAACAGATAGTCTATCCGGTAGAATGTTCCACGTGCCCTTGCGAAGAATACATATTCTGCTGTTGTTGGATGGAGTGTTCCAGAGATCCCTCTTAGCTCTCTTTGGTTTATATTGTTCAAATCTTCTATTTCCTGGCTGATCTTTTGTCTAGTTGTTCTATCAGTTATTGAAAGTAGAGTATTGAAGTCTGCAACTATGACTGTTGAATTTTCTATCCTCCCTTCCATTATGTCAGATTTACTTCATGAGTGTGTGTGTGTGTGTGTGTGTGTGTGTAAAAAAAATCCAAATAGATCCATAACAAGTAGACAGATTACATTAGTAATAAAGAACACTTACCACAAAGAAAGGCCTAGGATCCAATGGTTTCACTGGTGAATTCTACCAAAGCTTTAGAAAACAATTAATAGCAATCCTTCACAAACTCTTCCTAATTTTATATATATATAATTTTTTTTTTTTTTTTTAGAGACAGGATCTGGCTGTGTTGTCCAGTCTGGACTCAAACTCCTGGGCTTAAGTGATCCTCCCACCTCACTCTCGTGAGTAGCTGGAACTATAAGCATGTACCACCATGGTGGCTTAGGAGTTTGGGGGCTCTGTTGTTAGGTATATACATATAATTGCTTAATCTTCTTGATGGATTGACCTTTTTCTCATTATAAAATGTTCTTTGTCTTTAGTAATAATTTTTGTCTTAAAGTCTACTTTGATATTATTAAATAGTATAGCCACTCCAGCTCTCCTTCAGCTAATGTTTGCTTGGTATGTCTTTTTGCACCCTTTTACTCTCAACCTGTTTGCATCTTTGAATACAAAATCTGTCTGTTGTAGACAGTATATAGTTGGGTCATGGTTTTGTATCCATTCTGCCAATTTCTGCCTCTAATCTGAGTGTTTAATCCACTTACATTTAATGTAATTGCTAGTAAGGTAGGATTTACATCTGCCATTTACCTATTTGTTTTCTATATGTCTTGTGTGTTTTGTTTGTTTGTTTGTTTGTTTTGAGATGCAGTCTCACTCTGTCACCCAGGCTGGAGTGCAGTGGCGTGATCTCAGCTAATTTTTGTATTTTTAGTAGAGACAGGTTTTCACCATGTTGGCCAGGCTGGTCATGAACTCCTGACCTCAGGTGATCCACCCGCCTCCCAAAGAGCTGGGATTACAGGCATGAGCCACCACGCCCGGCCATGTCTTGTGTCTTTTTTGTCACTCTATTACTCTATTACTGCCTTCTTTTTGTTAAGTAGATATTTTCTAGCGTACCATTTTAATTCCCTTGTCAAAAAACATGAATCATGAAAGAAAAATTTGGTAAGTTGGATATCATCAAAATTAAAAATGTTTACTCTCTTAAAGTCATGGTTAAAAAGTGAAAAGTCAGGCTGGGCGCGGTGGCTCACGCCTGTAATATCAGCACTTTGGGAGGCTGAGCAGGCGGATCACGAGGTCAAGAGATCAAGACCGTCCTGGCTAACACGGTGAAACCCTGTCTCTACTAAAAATACAAAAAAATTAGCCAGGTGTGGTGGCAGGCACCTGTAGTCCCAGCTACTACTCAGGAGGCTGAGGCCAGGGAATGGAATGAACCCGGGAGACGGAGCTTGCAGTGAGCCGAGATGGCGCCACTGCACTCCAGCCTGGGCAACGAAGCGAGACTCTGTCTCAAAAAAAAAAACAAAACAAAACTGAAAAGGCAAGCCAAAAACTAGGAGATGATAATCGCAAAACTTATATCTTATAAAGGACTTATATCCTGAATATATTACTTACAATTCAATAAAATGACTCAGCAAAAACAAATGAGTAAATATTCAAACAGTCACTTTACCAAAGAACATATACAGATAGCAAGTAAACACCTGAAAAGATGCTCGGTATCTTTAGTCATTATGGAAATGCAAATTAAATCCAGGAGTTAATATTATACACTCTCTTGAATGGTAAAAAATCAAGACTGACAACATCAAGTGTTGCATGAATATGAAGTAACCGAAACTTTCATATGATTGCCGGGAGAAATGCAAAAGAGTATTCCAACTTTGGAAAAGAATCTTGTGAAGTTTCTTATAAAGTTAAAAATATATTTATCGGGCCAGGCATAGTGGCTCACTCCTGTAATTTCAGCACTTTGGGAGGCTGAGGCAAGTGGATCACAAGGGTTCGAGACCAGCCTGGCCAACATAGCAAAACCCTGTCTCTACTAAAAATAAAGGCTGCAGTGAGCCGAGATCGAGGCACTGCACTCCAGCCTGAGCAACAGAGTGAGACTCCATCTCAAAGAAACAGAAAAAAAAGGAATATATATATATATATAAAATAGCCCAGCAATGCCATTCCTTGAGTAGTAAGATAAACAAAAATCTACATCCATCTTGAAAATGACAGAAGTAGATTTTAAGTGTCCTCACCACAAAAAATGGAAAGTATGTGAAGTAATGTGATAAGTATGTCAGCTTAATTATTTCAACATAGTCATTCCACAATGTATACATATTTCAAAACGTGGTACATGATAAATTTACACAATTTTTCTTTGTCAATTTAAATAATTACCTAAAAAGAAAATCCACACCCAGATAAAGAATTGAACATAAATGTTCATAGGAGCTTTATTCTTAATAGCCCAAAACTGGAAACAATTCCATGTTCATGAATGGGTGAGTGAATAAACAAATTATGGCATAGCCATCAGAAACATTAGGCTAAAGGAGAGAAATCAGACACAGACCATATGCTTTATGATGATACTGATATGAAATTCTAGAAAAGTCAAAACTTTAGTGACTGGCAGGGTTCAGGAGTGGGAGGAGGGGATTGACAGCAAAGAGCCATGCAGGAACCTGGGGAGTGATGGAAAGAATCTATGACTTACTTGTTTAGGTGGTTGTAGTACTGTCTGTCAAAACTCATTGAGCTGTGCACTTAAAATTGCTGAATTTGATACATATGAGTTATACCTCAATAAAGAAAATAGAGGCCAAGCTCAGTGGCTCAGCCTGTAGTCCCAGCACTTTGGGAGGCTGAGGCGGGTGGATCACTAGGTCAGGAGTGGTCACCTGGCCAATATGGTGAAACCCCGTCTCTACTAAAAAATGCAAAAATTAGCTCGGCGTGGTGGCACACACCTGTAGTCCCACCTACTCAGGAGGCTGAGACAGGAGAATCGCTGGAACCCAGGAGGCGGAGGTTGCAGTGAGCCGAGATCATGCCACTGTACTCCAGCCTGGGCAACAGAGTGAGACTCCATCTAAAAAAAAAAAAAAAGAAAAGAAAAGAAAGAAAATAGAATTATCACTAGCAACAAAAATATAAGGTACTAGGAATTAATGTAATGAAATGTAAAAACCTTCATGAAGAAAATGATAAGACTGTGTTGAAAGAATTGGCAGGGACAGTTAATACCCAGCAAAGATTGCAGGTGATCTCCCACACAGCACAGCCTCCTCTGCAATTACACTGTGGCCTTGTGACAATGGAATATAAGAGCAAGTGGTGTTCACTGCTGAGAGACGTAGTTCAGATGCGGGAATCTCGTCTAGTTGTCTCTTCTTCTCCCACAATGATCTTGGAGAATGGGGGTTCAGTTCAAGTTGGTATCAGTGAGGAAAATGCTGCCTGGGCTGCACAGGACTTTACCTGAGCTGGAATAAACCTTTATTGTCTTAAACCTGGAAATTTGTGGCTTTTTCTGTTGGGGCTGTTTGTACTCATTAATACCAAAGACATTAAAGAAGACCCAAATGTGGGAAGTTATACCCTGTTCATCCATGGGAATACACATTTCCGCAACAATGTCAATGTAATTTCAATCAGAAGCCCACTGGACTCTTCATGTACCTCAACAGATTCTAAAATGTCTATGTAGTGCAAAGAGACTGGAGTAGCCAAGACATTCCTTAAGAAAAAGCTGGGGGGCCGGGCGCGGTGGCTCATGCCTGTAATCCCTGCACTTTTGGAGGCCGAGGCAGGTGGATCACCCGACATCAGGAGCTTGAGACCAGCCTGGCCAACATGGTGAAACCCAGTCTCTACTAAAAATAGAAAAAAATTAGCCAGGCGTGGTGGTGGGTGCCTGTAGTCCCAGCTACTCAGGAGGCTGAGGTAGGAGAATCGCTTAAAGCTGGGAGGCAGAGGTTGCAGTGAGCCGAGATCACACCATTGCACTCCAGCCTGGGTGACAAGAGCAAGATTCCATCTAAAAAAAAAAAAAAGAAGAAAAAGAAGAAGAAGGTGGGGGACTTACTCTACTCTATATCAACATACTTTATAAAGCTAGTGTAACTAAGACAATTGACTGTTTGAATGGGTATAGACAAATAAGCTAATAGTACAGAATAGAGAGGCTCGACACAGACCCAGATATGATAGAGACGTGACTTGTATTGCATATTAATCAAGCCTCATTCAAGAAACAATGTAGGAAAAATTGGTTATCCATATGCGGCAAAAAAGAAATTGAACTACGCCTTCACACCACACTAAAGTCAAGTAGAGTAAGGACTTAAATGTGAAAAGCAAAACTTCAGTTATAGAAAGAATATAGAACATGTCTTTACAACATCAGGGTAAGATAAGTTTCTTAAGCAAAAAAGGCACTAAGGAAGTACTAGACATTAAATATGTATATATATATACATATATACATATATCCAAAATTGACTTCATTAAAGTGTAAAGCTTCTGTTTATCAAGGAATGCCCCTCCAAAAAAAGCGAAAATACAAACCATGAACAGATATTTGCAATAAATATAGTGGACAAAGGATTTAGTTTTTCAAAAAGATGTGTAAAATTCCAACAAACCAATAAAAAGACAACAGAAAATTGGTCAAAATATCTGAATAAATATTTCTCGGAAAAGGAAACACAAACAGCAAATGAATATACAAGCATCCAAACTTACTGGTAATGGGGGATTTGCACATTAAAACACAAGTAGATATGACTAGATTGGGAAAAATAAGAAAGCCTGATGATTCCAATTATTGGCAAGAATATGAAGCAAGAGCAATTCTCATACTCTGCAGGTGGGAGTGGAAATTGTTAGAACTACCTAAAACAGCTTGGCATTATCTTGTAAAGTGAAGATTAATTTACTCTGTGAGTCAGTTATTCCACTCCTAGATATAGAGCCTAGAGATCCTCTCACCATCTTTTTCAGGAGCCACAAACAAGAGCGTTTGTAGCAGCAGTCCTGTTAATCACAAGAATGAAAATTGACTGAAATGTCTATGTTCGGAAGAACACATATGTAAATGGTGGACTATTCATATACTGGAATGCTATACAGCAATGAAAACGAACTATCCATACATCAACAGGATCTCAAAATTACAGTATTGAATGAAAAAAACCCAAATTATTAAAGAATGCATGCAGCATACCATTTATGCAAAGTTTTAAAATTACAAATACATTCAGTGGTGTATGAAGATGGTGGGTATGGCCCACCCCTAATGCAGGTAATAAAAAGGCCCATTGTTTGTAAAGAAAACAATAATAAAACTGACCAAAATCTGATTTTTATTGTCACCATACATCAGCAATTCTGGACAATATTATTGATAAAAATTCTTGCCACAAAGGCACCTACTTCCAATCTCCACTCCCCACCTTGGTGTGCAACTGAATACATTCTTTAGAGTCATTTATTTCTATAGAAAGAGTATCATGAAAAGTAATGATAAAATTCAGGTGAGAGGTTTTCCTTGGAGGGAGGGAGAGGGACACACTTGGGCAACAGCATAGATGCCTTCAAAGGTATTCCTTATGCTCCATTCGTTATGTTCCATTCCTTAAACTGAGTGATTGGTACATGGCTGTTGATATTATTTTTTATATCTGATTTACATAATGTATCTCTTCAGTATGTACGAAATGTTCCACCCTCAAGAGAAAGAAAATTAAAGAGCAAAATCAACAAGGGGGGCAGGTGGAGGAGAAGGCATGCTTTGTAGTGCACTGGAAGCTGCAAACCCAAGAAAGAATTAAAGGGCCGTGGTCGGTCAGAAGAGAATGAGGGACCCTGGAGCAGCAGCCCAGGCTGAGGCTTAGGGCACGCGAGGGCCTGAATTAGGGTAGGGGAACTCTGGGAAACTTTTGCTTCCAGGCTGGGGAAGCCACAGGCCTGGGTGAGGTTAACCCCAGGAAGTGCATCTGGAGTGAGAAGACCGGGGCCAAGGCCAGAAGCCCAGGGAGCACCAACCTTTTGGGAGAAAGAGCCCTTCAAGCTGAGGCTGAGCTTGAGAAAGGTGAAGCAGTGACACTGAGGAGGGCCTGGTGGAGGAGGTCACACCCTGCTAAGAGGAGAGCAGGACACCGGCTGGGAAGGAGGCCCTGGATTTCACAATGTGGGCAGGTGAATTCATCAGAAATTGTCAGAGCCATGCGGTGGAGGAGGAAATGAGGACAGGGAGGGGACACAGCTCTCCAGTGGGAAGAGTGAGGAGTAGCAGCTGGGAAGAGACGTGGAGTCCAGGTAGGGATCTTATGCATCTCTTTCAATTGTCTCTTTAAAATCCCAGTCTGGTTTAGCCCCACTAGGGAGAAAAAGTGCCTTCAGGCCTTCCCACAGCGCCAGCAGCACGAGCACAGCAGGTGTCCCTTGGGGCTGACGCATAGGGTGCTCGTGGTGGGAGTGGAGGAGCTGTCTGCCCCTGTGCTGGAAGCATTCTATCACTGACACTGTCTGAATTGCTGGTACATGGTGATCAGAGGAAGCAAACTGACATTTAGTCACTTTTACCGTCTTTTTAAAATTCTCTACAGTTAACGCACCCTTTGTTGCCTGCACCAGGGACAGACAGCTGCTACCGCCAGCCCTTGCTAAGGCTCTAGTGGGAAGAGACCAGATTGAGTCCCCGGCACCTGGGTGTGCAGCCCCACTCCTCTCTTCTAGCTGACGGGGCTGGCAAATTCCTACCTCTCTGAGCCCCTTTCCTTGGCTCACTGTAACAGGGAAATTCTGACCTCCGGGGTGGTTGGGCAGATGACAGCAGAGGAAAGACCCAGGGCCTAGCGCACAGGAGGTACTTACTAGGTGTCCTTCCCGCATCAGGGAACAGAGGAGACAGTGACTGAGGGCCCCACAGCGAATGTCCCACCCGCGCAGGCTCCCTCTCAGCGGGGCCTGTCCCCCACTGCTTCCCCACAGCCCCAGAGGCCAGGCCTGAGCCATTCAGACGCGGGGGAGGTGATCGCAGCCCAAGGCCGCGCCCTGCCTCTGCCGCCCCTGGGGTCCCCAAGGAAGCACCAACGCCTGGCCGCAGGGGGCAGTTGTCATGGGGACGCCGAGGCCCGCTGAGCCGCCTCCTTAGCAACGGGACTCCCCGGCCAGTTGCCATGGAAACAGCATCCCCTGGCAAGCGGTGATGGGGAACGGCTGGGTTTCCTGCCCTTTTCCGAGGACTTTCCCCTCCTAGGGCGGGAGACACGGCACTCCCTATACCGGTGGGAGCCGCGGGGACTTGGTTTTTCCAGTCGCCCGTCGCCGCCCCAGGAGGGGGCCTCTGTCCGACCCTGTGAAGTCCCAGGGCCTGGAGGAACCCTCTGGAGACAGGGGTGGAGAAGGGGGCCACCCGGGGACCAGGCCTAGCCCCGAACAGGCACAGCAGTGGGGAGTCCGTGCCCTGCCTCCTTCCAGAAGCCCCAGATGCTGCCTCTGCCCTCAGGCCCCCACCAACCCACACAGGAGCCCAGCGCTGTGCCCCCACCCCTCGGCCACCCTCTGATGCCCTCCCCCTTGCCCAGTCACCTTGTATCTCCAGCCACCCTCCCACTTCTGAGAGCTTACCTAAGGCGGCATCCCCCTCTTCAGTATCTAGCTGGATGGAGCCCAGGTGCACATTCACCACCCTCCTCCTCAGCCAGCCCTGGCAGTGGGGAGTGGGAAGGGTCTCACACCTCCCCCACTCCTGCGTTTCTCCCCTCCACTAGCAAAGCACATATGCCCACTCGCTCTCACCCTCCTCCTTAATGATTCTCACCAGTCCATAAGCACGTGCACACCTGTGTCCATAGCCACACCTTGCACATCCCCCGTGCACACCTCTATGCACAGAACACAGCTCCATGCTCTTACAGGCACAGGTTCGCACATACACAGGTGCCCACATGTGCCCTCTGGGCCATGTCCCCTGCCTTCCACACCCGAGTTCCCAAGACTCCAGGATTTCCCAATGACCTCACCCCCAACCCCTATCCCTGGCCCCTAGAAGAAGGTAGCATCTGCTGGAATTTTTTTTATTTAAATAAAATATACAATACGGCGCATTTACCGGTTTCTGTTTTAAAAGTGGATTTGAAAATTCCTTGTAGGTGACTGGGTGTGGGAGGGCCCATTGCCTGCAGCTGTCTGTCCCAGTATCTGCAGAGTGGCCAGGTTGGGTCAGAGCTATTACAAAATGCACGTGTGTGTAGTAGAGAAGAGGGTGGTTAGGCCAGGCTCTGATGGCAAGGGGGCTCCGCATGGCCCTGGACCCTCCACCTTCACCCCTGCTGCCTCCAGGACAAGACTGTGGGTTTGGATCAAGTCCTGCTGCCTCTCAGAGCTGCCTTCCTTAAGGGGAAGGGGTGTGTGCAGAACTCAGGTTGAGGCTAAGTCCTTCCAGTTCTCAGAACTCCTGAGCCAGCACAGTAGAGGCCAGTACTAGGCGGCGTCTAGTCTTTACCTAAGATCCCAGGAACCTTCACCCACTTCTCTCCTGGAGTACCTTCTCCCACTCCCTGCAGCCCATCTATGGAGAAATCGGTTTGTCTCACATCCCAGGATAGCTCAAGGCAAAACCCGATCTTGCCAACATTCTGGCTTGGAGCATGGAAGGTTCTGGACGGATAATGTGGGACCAGCCCTTCTCATTATTTGGGGATTGCAGCCATACCTGCTCTGGCCCTATAGGCAGGGGCAGACCCCTGACCTTGACTCTGGCAGGATCCCATCTGGGAGAAGGGAGGATGGTGCCTCCAAAGGCATCTGAGCTGCTTTCTCGTTCCCGCAATCTGGAACCTGCTTATGGCTCCTAGTTGCCAGGACCAAGCCCAGTCAATCCCTTAGCCTATCACCCAAGGCCATCCCTCTGACCCCTCAGCCTGGGGATCCCCTCCCAAAGCCCTGATCCACCACTCCACATCCACCTCAGGAATCTCCCCGCTATACACTCCATCCCACCCACCATTCCCTCCCGCTCTCCCTGTTGAAGTCTTCCCACTTCTCAAGGCCTGGCTCCCACCCACCTCTGACCACACACCTTCCTTGGGCCCTTAGGGAGGCCCAGCCACCTCCTGAGTCCTGAGATTTTAAGTCTTGGAGCCCTCAGCCAAAGCTCCCTAGGCTCTCACATAGTTTGCTGGAGCAATAGGCTGGGCATATGAGGGGCAGAAGAAATGTGATTTATTGAGCACCTACCATGGTATGTGCCAGGCGCTGGGCTGGGCATTTCACATATAGATTTTTCTCATCTGGTCCTCATAGGTCCTTGTGAGGCGGTACCATAATTATTCCCATTTTACAAATGAGGTGACAGAAAGGTCAGATAACTTGCCCAAGATCATACAGCTAAGAAGTGGCAGGGCTGGGATTCAAACCCAGGCCTGATTGCTGCCAAAATCTGGTGTCTTCCTTCTGCACCATGCTTGGGGACCATCTACCTCAGCCCACCTCAACACAGTTTTCTGATGGAAGGAACACAGACTTGGGCCTCAAGCAGGCGTGGATTTGAACCTCAAATCAGTCCCCACTCTGCCACTCCTAGTTACATGATTCTGGAAAAATTACCCAAAACTGTTTCTTCATCTGCTAAATGGGGAGAATCAAAGTATCCACCCCAAGGTCTTTGTGAAACTGAAGGAGTTAATGTGTGTAAAGTGCGAAACCAGTGCTTGTCACAGAGCAGACTCAATAAGCAGAAGTTCCCCTCACCTCCCACTGTACAGATGGGCAAACTGACGGCCCCAGAGGTGGCGGGGTGTGCTTGAGGCCCTAGGAAAGGAGAGTCTTCCACTTCCGTGTGGTGAGAGGTCAGGCTGGGACTGGATTTGAGACCAGAGATGGGGAGAAAGGGGGCCTGCTGCGAAGTCCTGGGGTCCTCTTCCCTGAGGACTGGAGAGAGAACGTCCCTAGACCATGCAGTGCACAGCCTGTGGGCAAGGTGGATTGCTGGGTGTCAGGTGACCTGGGCATCCTGGCAACATGGGATTAAACTAGACCGCACACGTGTGCGCACATGTGAGTGGCTATCTACATGGCTCTACAGAGCGCTACATAGCTATACATATACACATCTTACATACATATACATATACATATTCATATACAGATCTTGCTACGTTTACAGTAGAAAAAATGCTAGGCCCTCAGGGCCCTGGCCCTTTTCTCCCAAAGGTTGCAGGCATCTGAGGCTCCCCAGGGCACACCCCAGGGCAGCCCCTTTCTGGGGGCAGAGTGGAGCTCCACGTTACAGCTAAGGGGCTGATGGCAGCTGTTTCTCTAAATGAACACAATGACACATCTGCTCTAAGAACCGCCAACACTGGCCACCCCCGCCCCTGCCCAGCCCCGGAGACCCCATCTGCCTTTCTCTGGCTTTTGCATTTGGGACCTGCCTGCTCCCTACTCCCTCCCCCTCCCTCCCTCTAGTGCTGAGTATTAAAATAGTCTATAAAAGCAAGTCACCAAAAATCTATAGCTCTAAGAATACCTGGTTATTTTCTGCTGTCTTTTGTTTTTCTGGTGCGTGTGGTTTTTTAAATAATTATTACTGTTATTGGTATATCTCCTAATCACAGTTAAACCTGAAGGAAGAAGAAGGGAGAGAAAAGAAGAAAGAAGAGGGAAGGAAGGGCCCAGCTCATAGATTGGACGGCAGTTTGGAGCGCACTGGCTCAGGCCTGGCCCCAGGTTCCCTCTGGGGTCCAGCAGTCAGAGGGGGCCCCCCAGAAGAGGTGGCTCTTGCCCCAAACAAAGACAGAGGGGGTGGCAAAGAACCTGAGGATGTCTTCCGAGGCAGAGTGACGTGCTGGCCAGGGATGGCACCATAGGGCCTCCCAGGGGGACCGAGGCCCCCGCTGCTCCCACTGCCCCCGCTGCCACCCCCAGCCCTGGGGAAGAGCGGGAAGGCAGCCACGGACTCCCCTGAGGAGTGCGGGGAGGCTCTGCGGAGAGTCTGGGCCCCGTCCTGAGGCAGGGCTGGCTGAGACGCGGAGATGAGCTTGAGGTCCTGGGTGAGGCGGCCGGGGGTGAGGGGGGGCGTGCCCCGGCGCTGGGGGACCTGGGGCGGTGGGGGGCTGGATGCAGGTGGCAGGAGCAAGGATCCGTGGGAGCCAGAGGCCCGGGGTGGGGCACTCGGGAAGGTTCTTGGGGGGCCTGGGCTGTGGCCAGGGGGGCTAAGACCTCCTCGGGGAGTAAAGCCTACAGGGGAAGCCCCCCCAGAGGCCCCTGCCACAAGGGATGGCGGCTCAGGCTGCCGTGGGGGTGTCTCTGGCGTGCTCAGTGGGCCAGTGGCCAGACCTAGGGACAACTCCCCGGGAGGCTGGCCCAGCTGCCCAGGGCTAGATGACGGGGATCTGGATGAGGGTGGGGGTGGCAGGAAGTGCTCCGGGAGTCCCAGGCCTCCCCGGGCCCCGGGTGGCACGGGAGGTGGCTGGGCAGCCTGCGGGGAGCGGGCGCCTGGCTGCAGTGGGGTGAGCAGGGGAGAGTCGGAGGAGGACAGGGAGCCACCCAGCGCCTTGTGGAAGTGGCCAAACCCGGCTATGGTGGTGGCGGCTGCGCCAGCTGATGGTGTGGGAGCCGAGGGGGAGCCACAGGCCCCGGGAGGTGGGGAGGAGCTGGATGAGGGCAGGAGTGGGCTCAGTCCGGCGGGGGCAGAGAATCCAGCCAGCTGTTGGATGTGGAAGGAGGATGAAGACGGCGTGTCCACCTGGGACGGGCTGCTGGCGGGCGAGGCGGAGCCCAGCGCAGAAGGGATCAGGGACTGCAGCCGTTTCAGGTGCCTTGGCGTCTGCCCGGCACCGAGGTTGCCCAGCCCAGATCCTGGGGGAGGGCGGAAGATGGCAGCAGGCAGGCGAGGGTGGTGGGTGAGAGCTATGGCCACAGAAGTGGTGGCAGCGGCAGCCTGCAGTGGTGCCTGGATCAGCGGGGTCCAGATGACGGGTGTGGGGGTTGGGGTGGCAGAGGCAGCAGCCTGGACGCGGTGCGCGCAGTGGGCCATCTCCCGGTCATGCTGCACAATCTGCTGGATGATCTCATTCTCCTGGTAGTTGAAGACGCCGGAGTTGAGGTCGTGCTGGACTTTGTGGAGGAGGATGGAGTTCTTCTTGCCTGGGCCACCAAACAAGAGCAGGCACTCAGGGCACAGCGGGGAAGGGATCAGGTGCAGACCTGGCTTAGGCATAGAGGAGCCCTGTCCTCCTCCCCCCACACCCCCCACCTGCCCCGCCTGTGGCCCCTCCCCCTCACCGATGCGGTCCAGGCGGTCCAGCGCCACGGTCTCGAAGGCCCTTCGCATCATGGGGTACTCCTCCAGCACCTCATTGAAGTTGTCCACGCTCAGCGAGTAGAGGCGGCAGTAGGTGTCGGCCCTCACGCTGGCTGTGCGCCGGCCCCGGGTCAGCAGGCAGATCTCTGCCAGAGTATCCGGACTCAGGGTGAGGCATGCACAGCCCACCCAGGCCATAGGGACTGCCCACCCTGACCTTGGCCCTGACTGCCTGGCACAGAAGCCTTGGCAGGCTCACAAGGCCCTGCCCCCAGACTGTGGCCACACTGGATGCCTCTTCCCCACCAAATGGGGGCTGGACAGTCTTTCTCATCTTTGGGACATACCCTCTGCTCTGGACTGAACGTGTTCCCCCAAAATTTATATGTTGAACCCCTAATCCCAGCATGATGGTATTTGGAGGTGGGGCCTAGGGAGGTGATTAGATCACGAGGGTGGAGCCCTCGTGGATGGAATTAGTGCCCTTTGAGGAGGAGGCCGGGGAGCTGGCTCATCCTCCTTCTGCCACGTGAGGACACAGCGAGAAGTCAGCAGTGCAGCCCAGAAGAGGGCCCTCACCAGCCCCGACCATGCTGGCCCCCTCAGCTCAGATGGCCAGCCTCCAGAACCATGACACATACATTCCTGCGGTTTACAAGCCACCCAGTCTGCAGCACTTTTGTTACAAGAGCCCAGACTGACTAAGACACCCCTACCCTGGACTCACAGACACCTCCCTCCAGGCTGTGGCCAGGAAGGGTGCTCACTGCCTCTGTCCCCTTAGTGTCTCCCCAGCCCAGCCCCTGGGAGCAGCTGCCGTGTCCCCCAGGGCCCAGGGCTGCCTCACCTCCAAAGTAGGAGCCGTCAGCCAGCTTGGTCTCCTTGTTGCCCTTGGTGAGCACGCTGACCACGCCATGCTGGATGAAGTACATCTTCTTGCCGATGGTGCCTTCCCGGATGATGTAGTCCCCGGGCTGGAAGACCTCGAAACGCAGCTTGGTCAGCATGGACGTCACAAAGTTGGGGTCTGCGTTGGCAAACAGTGGCATGGAGGCCACCAGCTTCCGACAGTTAAAGTTGATGATCTCCTGCCGGATGGGGTGGATTGGGACACGGGAAGGAGGAGGTGAGGGGAGCTGGCTGCCAGGAAGGCCTGGCTCCCCTCCCCGCCAGGCCCACCGCACAGCTCACCTCCCGCAGGGGCTCGCTCAGCTCGCCCAGGATGCTCTCCTCATCGAACATCTTGCCCTGGTAGCGGTGCTCGTAGTAGTCGTGGATGCGCTGCCGGGTGTCGGGCGGGAGCTTGTGGAAGGACATGTACTGCTCCACCTGCTTATACTGAGGCCGGGAGAAGGGAGCGTCAGCAGCCAGCCCCACCACCTCGGCAGGCACCACATCTAGGCACCCACCCTGGGGGATTTCCTGGCTAAATTTGGTTCCTTGAGATCTGAGGTCTACAGTGTGGAAATGACCTGACTGTGCTCAAAACAACTGCCTGGGCTCCCAGCTGCTTGGCATGGAGGAGGGGCCCTCACCAGCATCTGCTCCTCACTGTGTTCTATACTAAGGAGGTGGGTGAGGGCAGCAGGGAATGTCCAAAGCCCAGTGACAGGACATCAACTGTATCTCCAGGGAGGTCGATCACGTTTCCTTGGACAGGGAGGCCTCACCGACTCTGCGGGGAAAGAAGCTGTTTCCTCCCAGCAGTGACAACTGGCACAGTCAGGAGGCGAGGCTGCGATGGATCAGAACACTCAGAGGCAGAAGCAAGGATGCCTGGCTGCTCGATGCTATGAATCCAAACGTGGCCTCAGCTGAGACCCCGGGTCATTTCGTTGAGAGCAACTCCAGGCAAGGGAAAAGCAGGGTAGACTAATTTGAGGGGACCTTCAAATAGAGGCTCGGGTACAAAAGATTTGTGAGCCTCAGACCCTGGCGCTCAAACAAATAAGAAACGATCCTGCCCACCCTCGCTGAGAGGAGTGGACGTTGCTCCCACCATCCTAGATTGTGGGTGGACAGTGGGATTCTCAAGAGCAGGACGAGAGATGGGAGGTATTGATTAGGCAACAACACAGACTCCTCCTGGATGGGAAGTAGAGGAAGTCCCTATCACCCCAGCAGCAATCAGAAATGGGGCAGCCTGTTTGCATCTATGTGTGCTCCAAAGAGGTGGGAACGCACAACTGCTGCACAGAAACACCCACGGGCAAATGAGGGCTGAGAAATGACGTTTCCTAAACTTCTTCCAGCCACCCTGGCCTCTGACTGCTCCAAGTTATGCAAAGTCCCAGGGGACAGTGACTTCCTGGCTGGTTACAGGGGCGGAGGCAGCCGGAATACCTGGAGCTGTGTTTTAGAGAGTCCCTCCCCTGACCCCCAGAGAACAGGTAGGGGTGGGGAGGCAGGGTCTGGACATGGGGCAGGAATTAAAAGGCTGAAGTGGTCCAGGTGAGAGACAGACGTGGGGATGGAGAGGAGGGAAGACATTTAAGAGAAATTTATTGGGCAGACTTAGATATTAGCCAAAGGATAAACATTTTAAAGTCTCAAATGAAAAGCCACAGACACCTTGACTCTAGCCCTAAAATAAACTCTGATGCATTTTCTTTTCTTTTTTTCTTTTTATTTATTTATTTATTTTGTTAAGACAGGGTCTCGTTGTGTCACCTAGACTGGAGTGCAGTGACGTGAACACAGCTCACTGCAGCCTCAACCTCCTGGGCTCAAGCGATTCTCCCATCTCAGCCTCCTAAACAGCTGGCACTATAGGCACATGCCACCACGCCTGGCTAATTTTTGTATTTTTAGTACAAACAGGGTTTTGCCATGTTGCCCAGGCTGGTCTTGAACTCCTGGGCTCAAGAAATCAGCTCGCCTCAGCCTCTCAAAGTGCTGGGATTGTAGGCATGAGCCATCATGCCCAGCCTCCCAGACGCTTTTTCTTTTTTTTTTAGATGGAGTCTCCCTCTGTTGCCCAGGCTGGGGTGCAGTGGTGCAATCTTGGCTCACTGCAACCTCCGCCTCCTGGGTTCAAGAGATTCTCCTGCCTCAGCCTCCCTGAGTAGCTGGGACTACAGGTGTGCACCACCACGCCCAGCTAATTTTTTTTTTTACTTTTAGTAGGGATGAAGTTTCACCATGTTGGCCAGGCTGGTCATGGCCTCTTGACCTCAGGTGATCTGCCCGCCTTGGCCTCCCAAAGTGCTGGGATTACAGGCGTGAGCCACAGCGCCCGGCCCCAGATGCTTTTTCTAAACTAATCCCTGATCTTGACCCCAGACTAAACCCTAGCCTTGGTCACACACTGAGCCCTGACCCCACTCACATGCTGAGCCCCACCCCAGTCACAGGCTGGGCCCTGGTGCTGGCTCCAGAATGATCACTCACCTGGGCCTGGACTAAGCCCTGACCTTTGCAGCTCGATGCCTTCTCTACCTCCCTAGGAGGTAGAGAAGGGTCCTCTAACCTAGAACGCTGTGTTCTAGCCAGGCTAATTTCTCTGCCACCACCCCTGTGCTCATCCTCATCCTGATGCCTGGCCTAGAATTCTCTTCCCCCTTCTCCTTCCTCTGCTTCCCCACGGTGAGCTTTCCTTTCCCTCCCAGTTCTGCAGGCTCTCCTGAGCTCTCTTCTTGGCATCATGGGACCTAGACCTCCACACCTGGGTGGTCCCCACCTGTCAGTCACCCCACCAAAGGACAGTGCCTGGGACAGGCAGGCAGGCAATGAATCCACAAATGCTGACCCTACTGTGTGCCAGGCATGGGGATAAAACAGAAAACGACATACTGGGTCCTCCTCTCATGGAGCCGTGGCCTGGAGAGGGAAGGTGGATTTGTTAAACAGATGGCTGCCTATAGTTAATTACATCATCACCAGAGTGCCGAGTGTGGTAAAGGAGGAGAGGGTGCCATGGGGTCACATGACAGGTGAGGGGCTGGCCAGGTCACAGACGGCTTCTCCAAGTGGTGAGGCTGGATGTGGAGAGAGTGTCAGGTGGACAGCGGGGAGGAGAGTTGAGGGTGAAAGCCCGTGTCTGGGCCCCGTGGCAGGAGCAGGCATGGGGAGAGAAGTCTGGCCAGGCTGAAATAAAGGGTGCAAGGCCCAGGGCAGGAGCTGAGCATGAGGGCAGAGCCCTGGTTATGCTCCTCAAATGCCAGGCTGGGAAAACATGCTGAGGAGTTAATCTACATCTTCAGAGCAACGTGAAGTCCCTGAAGAGTTTTAAGCAGAGGATGAGGCCGATGTGTTTTAGATGCCACTCCAACTGCTGTGTGAGGCGTGCAGTGGAAGGTGCCAGGGCAGAATCTGCTTAGCTGATAAACACAGGGGAGCTTACATGCAACCCCCACGGCCTGACGCCCAGTACCACCCCCGCCCTGCAGATGAGGAAACAGGGCCTCACACTGTGGAGGCACAGGCCCACGCTCAGAGCTTGGCAGCAGAAAAGCTGGGGTAGGACCCAGGTGGCCTGACTCCAGGCCACAGGACTCATTCTCTGTGGTGAGGGGGCTGCTGTTGAGATCCCAGGGAGAGATGAAGCTGGTGACAGGGGAGGGTGGTTGGGATGCAGAGAAGGAGCTGTGGCTTTGAGGTAGGCACTGATGACAGAGAGAGGTCAGCGATGGCTCCTAGTCTCTGGCCTGAGCATCTCAGAAGAGCAGAGGCTTAGAGTAGAGAGGATAGGGCAGACTTCTCATTACAGGCATGAGGGGCGTGGGGTGTCCAGAGAGGGATGAAATAAACCACCTGGAGCTGAGAGATGAGGTGGGGCTGCTGATGCTGTGCAGGCCCCACTGTGCAAAGATGGGCACAGAGTCTGTGGGCCTGGGTGGTGAAACCACAGCACCGGGGCCCCAGACAGAGGTAGGGTCAGGGGCGAGGCCCGGGCCACTGGGGACTCCAGTGACAGGGAAGAGAAGCCAGCAAAGGGGGGCGGGGGACTGGCCAGAGGGGCAGGAGGAACACCGCGAGAGTGCGGTCCTGGAGAACGAGTGAGCGGCCAGGAAGGGCGTGGTGACTGTCAAATGCCTACTGGAGCAGCACGGAGGGCACAGGGCCTCAGCCAGGAGCCACAGGCCCCAGTGACACCGGAGACAGGGAAGGTGGGCACAGATAAAAAGACATGTGCAGGTGCCAGGCCAGGGAGCTGAAACTCTTCTCATCTCAGAGGTGTCCCCCTCCTCCTGCTCTTCCCTCACACTGGGAGTTCCGATCCCGCGGGGTGGGAGCAGGGGGCGGTTCCTGCTGGAGGCCCATTGGCTGGTGGCCTGTGCTCCCTCTTGGGAAGGACCAATGTGCGGGTCCTCCCTGGGTAGACCTACCTTTTCCTGGTACTGGCGCCGGGAGGAGTCCAGGGACTGGATGAGGGCAGTGGCGTGGCCAATGAACATGGCGTAGCAGGTGGCACCCACGATCATGCTGAGCATGGTGAGCCAGACGTCGGACATGCCCACGGGCGCCTGCCGCCCGTAGCCAATGCACAGCATGTGGCTCATGGCCTTGAAGAGCGCGTAGGAGTACTGCTTCCCCCAGGAGTTGTTCTGTGGACAGACGGATGGGTGGGGACAGTGGATGAGAGGGAAGGCCCTTCTCACTAGCAAAAGGCCCTGCCACCTCCTCACCTCAACCTAACTTTCTCAGTGGCTGGGCCCAGGGCTCCCTAACCTTGCTGTTGGCTGAAAGCCTTGGGTGAGAGGCAGACTGTGCTGCCAGCGAGTCCTCCTCTTGCTCCTTCCTCTTGCAATGGGGGCAGGGATCAGACTGGATGCCCCAGTAAAGGTATGGGAGCCAGCGTGGCCCAGCCCCCATGGGGCAACTTGGAGCCTCCTGGCTGGGTAGCAAAGGCCCCGGGCTGAGCCACCCTGCTGTCCTTCCCTTGCTAAAACAGCTCCACCCCCCAACCCCCTAAACAGCTACCAAGTGAAGCCCATTTCCCCACTGACCTCAATTATAAAACCAGATATGCTTCCCTTGGGGGGACAAGCTCTGGCAGACTGAGCCAAAAAACACTGTCCTCATTTTGGATGAGCAAAAGTTAAAGCTGTGAGCTAACGGGCCTCCTGCATGAACCCTGCCCGCCTCTGCTAGGGCTGCGGCCACCAGTTCTCCTCCCACTACCCCCAAGGCAGACTCTGGAACACACAAGGCGTGGGGACAGGAGGAGGGAAGCTCTTGGCTATTTTTGTCTACAAAGCTGGTCGGTGTCTCAAGGAAGGCTCAGCGTGGGAACACTGGGATCGGAAGGGCCATCTCTTGAATTTAGTGCATGTGTGGGCCTGCCACCCTCACATAGAGAGGACACTGCCCCAGATGAGGGCCAGTTGAACCAGACGAATGCCAGCACCGGCCACCTCCCTGGTGTCTTTCTGCTCACAGGGCAGATGCATGAGCCACAGTGCAGAAACCCACCCAGGCCCACAGAGCACCTGCCAGAGGCCCAGCGCCCCCAGGAAAGGCGGGGGAGCCCGTGAGCCTCAAGCCATATTCAATGTCAGCCAAACTGCCCTGAACAGAGCTGAGCTGGCTCCTTGGGTCTGATGGCTCAGTCTAGACTGGAGTAGGGACCAGGAGGGCTCATCCCCAGGGGTGGAAGAGACCCAGGTTCCCAGCCTTGGGGAACAGGGGTAGGCCCCCAGTGGCCTCCAGTCAGGGCTTCCGGCCTTTACTGCTGAGCCTCTGGGAACAGGGAATTCAATCCATATGGCCGATTCATTTACACTTAGCTCATCAAAAGGCTGTTTTGTAAAGGCCTGTTTGATGCTGAAAGATGCCTCAGGGTCTCTTTCACCTCTTTCAAAGCCGATTTTTCCTCCCCTGGGGCCCTGGGAATTTATTTGCCTTCAGACCAAATCAAACTGACTGGGAGGGAGCCTGGGAGAGGCAGGGGTTCACCAGAGACACAGAAAGGCTCATAGATCCAGGGTGTCTTCTGTCCTGCCTGGAGCCCACCTCATCCACAGGGGGACCGGAAACTGCCCTATGGCTTCCGAGGCCCCAAGTTCAACTTCTCTCACCCACCCTGACCCACTTGCAAGGTTGGAGCGATAGGGTGGGGTCAGGCTCCATCCTGCCTGCCCTCCCTATCGGGACCCCACCTCGGATCAGGATATGTTGGGCGGTGGTGGCAGCCCAGCTCTGCTGTTGGAGTAGAAAGTCACCACGTATGACCTGGGAGTCTGCGTGGGCTGCAAATAGTACCCTTGAAGGCGTCTGTTTTCTTGGGCTCAGCTTTTTGTTTTTTATTTTTATTTATTTATTCATTTTGAGACAGGATCTTGCTCTGTCACCCAGGCTGAAGTACAAGCGAGCTCAAGGGATCCTCCTGTATAGCCAGGACACATGTGCTTGCCACCACACCCAGCTAATTTTTTAAAAATAAATTTTATTTATTTGTTGAAGTCAGGGGTCTCCCTATGCTGCTCAGGCTGGTTTACAATTCCTGGGCTGAAGGGATCCTCCTGCCTCGGCCTCCTAAATCACTGGGATTACTGGTATGAGCCACTGCACACAGCCTCAGGCTCAGCTTTTAAGGACTTGGCTTCTAAGGGGCAGAGGCAGGAGGCCAGGAGCTGCCAGCCCAGCATTGCCACACCTGATACAACCCGAGGCCGCCCAGGTCTTAGTCTCTCTGGGTAAAATCAAGACGAAATACTGAGGCTCCCAGTTGCAATGGAGGCCGTGAGAAGGTGGAGGTACCGGCTCCCAACCCAGAGCTGTGAATGGATTCCTGGACTGGCAGCAAGCGATTGGGCCTGTACTGGGTAGAGCTATGTGCCCCCTCAGCGCCGGGCGGCACTCAGGGTCCTACATGCTGGAACTCAGAAGTTGCAAGTCCACATCTCACCACCCTACCTCTGGAGAGCCCGCCTATGGCCCAGAGAGAGGACCGGGCTGGGCACACTCACCACCATGTTGTTGATGGACACCCAGCAGTCGTCAGGGAAGTCCTGTAGCATGGGTACCAGGAACTGCAGGCAGCCGTCCCAGTGGCACAGCAGGAGCATCATGCCAATGAGGTTCACGATGCGCACCACGGCGCTGGCCAGGTCGTAGGTCATGTGGAAGATCTGCCAGCAGAGGAGGAGAAATTGGCTGGGATAGGTGAGTGGCCAGGAGGGCCAGCGGCCACTTTCCCTGCCCTGGAGCTGTTGGTGGGCACTCCTCTGCCTGGACTCTGCAGGGCGCCCACTCGGTGCAAATCCAGGCTGGGGGTGGGATGGGAAGGCATCAGTCTAGGCCTTGGAAGAGGAAGACTGTAGGCTGCAGGGTCCCAGAGGGACATCTCCTGGCATCTGTACAGATGGGGGGTCTTCCTGAAAGGTCTAGCCATCCAGGACATGTGGAAGGACACCTGGAGCACCATGCAGCCCAGAGGTGGGCAGAGAAGCCACTTTCTCAGCTTGCCTGGGGTGTGAGGATACCAGGGAGAAAAGCCTGCCAGCCTGAGGCTCCTCAGGGAACCAAAAGTCTACAGACATGCCAGGGGCGTGTTTCCCTAAATCTATCACTAAATTCTCAAGACTCACACAGGGTAGCCACGGAACTGCAGAAGAAGCGGCACAGGCTCACAGGCCCCAAGTTCAGGTAGGCCTTGCTCCCAAGCCCAGGTCCTACCCAGTTCCTAGCTGTGTAACCTTGAACCTCTCTGATCATGTTTTCTCATCTGGAAAATGGTGATAAAAATTCTTATCTGAGTGGGCTGTCAAAAGGACTAAATTATACATATAAAGTGCTTAGTAATGGATAGAGGAGTGTTCAATAAATTACAAACCATTATTAATTGATAAGCTGTTATTAATAATTAATCTTCCTGATTGGTTAATACGTATTTGGGGTTATGTTCTCCTTCACAGCACCCTCGACCCCAGCCCACTGCCACCAGCCCCTTTCTACTCCTGCAGCTCGGAGTGGGGGGCTGCAGTGTAGCTGGACAGGGCCAAGGTGGGCATATCCCAGCCCCCCCTCCTCCCAAAGCTACCATGCTGGGGTCCCCTTGGTGACAGGGCAGTGGGGGATGGAGAGTGGAGGCAAGTCTAGAGAAAAGTCTCTGGAAGCTCTGGCCTTGCTTCTGTGGCCTGGGAGACTTTGAAGTGGGTCTAGCCACCCAGCCCCCATTCTCATCCCTCCATACTATTCCCAGGCAAAGACACCCCTCTTGGAGTGGGGCTTGGGTCAAATGCCACAGAGACCTAGTTTAAGCCCATTTCAGATGCGGAAACTAGGCCCAAACAGACAGAGCCTAGATATGTCAGCCCCTGTCTACTGGTCTTCCAGCTACAGCCCTGTAGCTAGTGGCAGGATGTTCTGATACTAGTGACCAAAGATGAATACTTTTTGTCCACAGCTCATCACCTGCAGTCACCCCTACCTGTGGCCCCCATCAAGGGCATGACCCTGAAGGTTCCAGCTACAAAGCTGGGAGTCTTTCCAGGATGAAGTAGACAGTGAAAGGTTCATGGGGTCTGGTAGCTTAAGCTTAGCCCATCATTTCCCTGTGGCCCTGGTGACAGAGGGGACAACAGTGCCACACCTGACTGTGGACATGAAATTCCACAGCCATCCTCTATTTAAACTCACAAAAATCCTTTGCTGAAGATATTGTTCATCTGTTTTATACCAAGGCTCAGAGAAGTACAGGAACTTGCCCAAGATCACGGTGGCAGTGGAAAGGCCAGATGTTGTAGCCAGGTCTGCCCGATTCTGAGGCCTGTAGCCACCATATTAGATTGTTAGATTGACCTAGTGAGGAAAGGGTAGCTCTCAGTAGTTCCATTTTGTGGTTAAAACAACTCAAACCCAAAGTGGCTGAATGACGTGCCCAGATTCACACAGCAAGCTGGGTCCAAGGCCAGGCAGGACTTGCCAGCTTCTCGCCTCCCCAGGCCCTGCACACAGTGTGATGGTGTAGACAGTGCTGTGTGCCCTGCAGCCCAGTACCACTGGGGCACAGACCAGCTCTGGGGCTGTCAGCGTTTGAGCTCCTGGCTAAGCTGACACTGCTCAGCATCTGCCACGGCCTGGAAGGAATGGTGGGCCCTGGAGAGCAGGCCGGTCTGTGGCTGGGCTGGGACCTGGGTCTGGGACGCAGAGCAGATCTGATTATGAATCTGGGGTCTCTGGTCCATTCTCTGTGGCTGGTCGTGTTCAAGCACCTGTATCGTGAGACCGTGAGGCTCTCCCCAGCAGGTCCCTGAGCACCAGAGCCCCCAGCACCAGCCGGGGGGAAGATCCCACTTTTGCCTCCTTAACACTTAGGTGAATGTGACATGTCTATGACCCTGAGCAAATCCTAACCTTTCTATGTCTTGGTTGACCAGGATGCCACTAGCTCCCCAGCTCACCCAACCCCCTGGTGTCTGAGCTAAGACACCAGGGGTTTGGGGAGGGCGAGTGACGC
Source organism: Pongo pygmaeus (assembly GCF_028885625.2). Lineage (NCBI taxonomy): Eukaryota > Metazoa > Chordata > Mammalia > Primates > Hominidae > Pongo > Pongo pygmaeus. Next base: position 78,915,172 of record NC_072389.2, read on the forward strand.
AGCACCATTCACAGTCTCAGAGCCGGCCATCCTCCGCACCTGCCTCCCCACCACCACAACTCAGCCTCCCCCTCAAACAAGCTAGACATCTGCCCCATTTTACAAGGTTGCTTGTGAATTAAACTAGCTAGCAAAGTGCTCTCTGCACACCCATCATAGATGCAAGGGTGGGGCCATTATTATTAAGCTCCTTCACTTCCCAGCTGCTAGGGACTGCACCTTTGTGTCCCTCCCAAATTCCTATGTTGAATTCCTAACCCTCGAGGTGGCGGCATTTGGAAATGAGGCCTTCGGAAGGTTATCAGGTCATGAAGTTGGCACCCTCATGAGTGGGATGAGTGCCCTTATAAAAAGAGACCAGACAGAGACGATCTCTCTTTGTCCTGTGAGGGCACAGGGAGAAGGCAGCCGTCTACAAGTCAGAAAAAAAAGGCCTCACCAGAAGCCCCCGTGCTGGCACTCTCAACCCAGACTGCCAGCCTCCAGAGCTGTGGGAAGTAGTGTTTGTTATTTCAGCCCCCCAGCCTCTGATGTTTATGTCGTCGCAGCCTGAGCTGACTGAGACACCAACTTCAGAACCTAGCCCTCTGCCACAGACAGGAAAGCTGCGCAGGAGGCCAAGGGTACTGGAGGCACAGACGGGGGCCCGTGGGGGCAGGACGGCAGCCTCCCCGAAGCACAGGGCCAGGTGCTGAGCTGGGGTAAGAAGGCAGGCCTGCCCCAGGGTTGGAGAGTCCAGGACAAGGGGCAAATCAAGTTCCACAAGCCACAGATTTGGATATTTAAAGTTGTAACTCAAGCCAACAAACTGTTAAAGAAAATATATTCTATTCTCCTACCTTGACAGAAGGCACCATCATAACGCCCTGGAGGGCCGGGCTTGAAATGAGAACTCAGAAAACCACACCAGAGCATAGCCCACCTCCCTTCTCTTCCCTGACCGTGCCCCCCAGCAGAGGACCCTGGCCCACAGCCAAGCCACACCCACGCCACTCCTGCGAACAGCCACTTGTAAGTGGGTCAAGGGGTGGGCACAGAGGCAGGATGGTCCCCTCAGGACACAGCCTGGGAAGGGCCCTGCACAGGCCTTGACAGCAAGCTTAGAGGTGTCTGTGCCAGGAATGCTGGGTACCCAAGTGTGGTCAAGAAAGAGTTGCAAAGAGCCCCCAGACTCCTCACTGTGGGGAGAGGAGCCCTCCGGAGTGTAGGCCAGTGGGGCCCTTCTTTCCGAGGTCTCGGGGCAGTACCCTCAGAAAGACCCAAATGTCTATGCCATGTCCCCTGGAAGTCAGCCTGTGTCAGTGCCCAAGAAAGCCCCCCCTCCTTATGGGGGTCAGGGAGGAAAGGTCTTGCCCTTGCTTGCCCAGAGCTCATAGTCTGGCTGGGGAAGGAAGCCGCACCCAGGAAAGGGACTTGGGAATATGTATATAGAAACCCAGCAACAGAGGAAGGCAAGCAGGGCACAATGGGGAGGTGGGTAGAGAGGCTGGTCCAGGCTCTGAGCATCCCCAGCCCAGATGTTGCTGTGGGGCTGGACAGCACGGCTGGTAGCAGAGCCCACAGCCACACAAGCATGCCGTTCTCCTCCCACCCCTGGCTTGTCAAGGCAGCAGGAATTCTGCTGAAAGTTTCTTTAGTTGAGGAGGGTATCAAAGTCTAGGGCATCTCTGGAAGCACCCTGAGTGGGGTCTCCCTGGCTAAAGGGCTCCCCAGGATGCAACTGTGTTGCCCCCATCACAAGGGGCTATGGAGACTGGCAATGCTCCTCCTCTGATGGAGGCAACCTTCCCTGTGCTCCTCTTTCGAGCCCTGGGATACCCCCAGTTCCTTGCTTCTGTCATGCCTAAGACACACAGGCGGACTCAGAGTAACACAAATTGGCTCATATGTCCAGCTGTCTCAGTCTATCTCTGCGTGGACACATCCAAAACCTGTTTCCATCTCACAATTGGTGTTGCTGTTTGTGAGGCTGAGCAACAAAAACCCACCAGCCAGCCGTGAGTGAGTCTCTCACCCCTCCCCACATCCCATCAATCCAGGTGGTTTTGGCTCTACTGCCTAAGTGGATATCTCAAAGCCATTTACTTCCCTCCAATCCCGATATGACCTCAATCTAAACACTCCCAAGATGACGGCCCCAACCTCTTGATGAGGCTCCCCACCCCTCCAAGCCATTCTCAACCAAGCAGCTAGAAAGACCTCTTGGAGACATAAATCAGACCATGTCACTGTCTCACCATAAACCTTCCAATGACTTCCCACTGCACCCGTGAATACACTCCAACTGCCAACTGTGGCCCTTGGCATCCTGGCTCCCAACTACCAGCCTCCCTGACTCTGCCCAAGGCCATCTCTGGCCACAGCGGCCTTCCTTCATGTCCTTGAATGCCCCAGGCCAGTTCGCGCTTGCCGCAGGCCCTCAGTACTGGGCTTGCTCTTCCATCTGCCTGCGTGCTGCCTCCAGCTCCTTCTTGTCATCCTGTCTTGGCTCAAAAGCCACTTCCATGGAAAGGAAGGACACTGGATCCCTGTGTGTGACACAGCCAAGGGCCCTCCCTTCCCATTCTCACTGTGACTCTTCGCCCTGATGAATTTCCTTCCTGGAGTTCTCACTATCTGAAATGACATTCACTGACTTGCGTGCTGCTGCACGAGGCAGGGCTCCTCTCTACTTCTCACTTCTGTGTTCCTCCATGCTTAGCACAAGCAGGCATCAAAAATATCTGCTGATTGCCTGAATAAATGTGCGTACATCTACATGAATGAGTGGGTACCATACGGGAGCTCAAGGAAGCCTCTGGGCATGGCTAGAAAGAGTCCCAGACTGTCACAGGCCACAGTAACTGCTCCTTTGGACAGATCACGCTGGGCCTTAAAGACAGAGCATCGAAGGTGGCATGTTTTCCTGCAATGACTTCCTTTCCTTCTGTATCACCTTTTTCTATTCATTACTCCTTTTCTTCTAAGATCAGGTCCCTGTCTAATTGTGCCTTTATCATGATCTCAGCAATGAATACGGCACAGAGCATGTGGTAAGGTTTCAGGAACTGAGGAGGGCTTCGCGACGAAGGTGAAGGCGATGGTGACAGTGACGAGAATGGTGGTCAGCAGGGCTCCTGCTAGTGTAGACAGTGGAATAACAAAAAGGTACCCGCTCTGAGCAGATGCAGCCCACAGGGAACCTGCCCTTGTCCCTGTGGGAAGAACCAAGGTGCCTTCTCCTGCAGGGGACACAGACTTCTGTGTCCTACTGAGAGCATGGTGGTGGTGAAGCCTGGGACTGCGGTGAGGAGGACTGTGGGCACTGGGGTGGTGGGCGCAGGTGGGAGGGCTGGAGAGGTGTGTTTCAGATTGTTTTTAGACACCACAAAGCTGGAGCACCAGCAACGCACAGTCTGAGCTGCCTGGGAAGAGCTGGTGGGGGCACATCCATTCAGGTTAGGGGGTGCCCTAGATTTGAGGAGACTCACCTCACCTGCACCACTCTCAAGCAGCTGGGAAGTGGTTGCTGAGAATAAGGCTGGACGTTGCTGGGAGAGGCTGCTAAACACTGGTGTGTCCCCACTGTTGGCTGGGGCCACAGGCCACCAGAGAGTCAGCTGCACCAGGCAAATATTTGCCTTGCTCTTTATATTTCATTAGAACTCCCTCTTACGATGTTGGTTCTGACTGCAGGGGTTGAGCACCTTCATTTCCAGGCCACTACAAGCCTTGCCCATCAGGCAGTCCAGGCAGCTCACTCTGCCACACATGGAACTTGGGGAAGCCCTGCTCTCACTCCTTCTGCAGTTTCTCAACTGCAGTGCAAGGACAGAGACACTGCCTTTTCCACCCAAGCCTCAGTTTCCTCATCTGTGGGATGGGTAATTGCCAGCTCTCAAGGCTATCACGGGGGTCAGGTGAGATCATACCCACCACTTGCACATGGTAGGCACTCAGGACATGTTGGTTCCTTTCCTTCCCTCTCTTTCCCAGCCCTCCCAACAGAGTTGATTTCTCAGTCCCAAGTAGAGGCCAGAAATTGGAGGTCTGGCTGCTGCTGTTTCCACCAAGGCCTCTTCCTGGGGCCTGATTGAATCCTCTCCTGTGGATTCCTTTTCTCCTCATGGAAGAACAACTTCCACCTGTGTCTCAAGAACAAGTGCCTGCGTTGAAGAAAGCAACCCCAGGCCTGGCAGAACAGGCTGCTGCATATGCATCCTGGGTACAGCTTGAAGGCAGCTGCACTGAAGGTCATGCCGGGTCCCTTCCTGGGTGCAGGAGATAGGGCCAGTACCCACGCCCCAGGACCTCTCCTCGTGTCATCTCCACTTCTCGCAGATGCCAAGCACCTGATTCTGAGATGAGGCAATCAAGGTCTACAGGATGAGGGGACTCATCAGAGGCCACACAGCAGCCCCAGCTGGCCTTCTGCCTCCAGCCCCTCTTTGGCCACTTCAGGCTGCCGAGGGAGAGGAGAGACTTCTGGGATGGGTCACTGGAGTGCTGAGCCTTGCAGGGTAATGTCCAAAGAGGGGTAACCATGGTTTCCAATAATAGCCTCCACGCCTGGAACAAGCTCACACCTCGGAGGGAGGGAGAAGGCATGGCTGGAGAGGCTCGGGAGGGAGTCTGCTGACCCAGATCGCCCAGGACGGAGGCAAGAGGCTTGCGTCCTCCAAGATGGCGGTCCAGGTACGCTGACTCACAAGACTGCCTGACTGCCACCTACACTTAGGAGATCTCCTGGGGGCCTGGTCTGGGCCCGGCTGGGGGAGGCAGTAGAAGCCTGGGGTCAGGAATCTAGCTTCTTGCAGCTTCACCAGGCAGCCTGGGGCAAGCTTTCCCCAGTCTGTGGGAGGCAAGCTCCCTAGCCCCATTCCAGGGCATCCTCCTTTACGTTCTGTGAGCTACAACAAGGTCTTCAGAATCAGCTAACATAAACCTTGCCAAGGCAGATGGGAGCTGGGGACTGGGCCCCAGGGAGCCACAGCTTCAGAGAACATCATTATATACCTGACAAGTGGGGAAACTGAGGCCCAAAGGAGGAAAGAGACTCACAGAGTGACTTGAAAGAGATTAGGGCAGGGTTTTCTGTACTAAATACTCTCCTCAGCTCTCATGTGGACCTAGGACTTCAAAGGGTCTTTCTGCTGCTGCCTCTCGGCCAAGCGGAGGTGGGACAAGCCCCTGGGCTGGAGTGGCCTGCTCTGGTCCTGGAGACGGGTTCCTGGGGCCAGCTGGGAAACCCCAGTCCAATCTCAGGGGTCCAGTGAGAGCCCTAGGCTGGCCGGTGTACCCGGCAGAAACTAGCTCAAAGCAATTTTCTCCCCAGCTGGTAGGAGAGATAAGGGTTTGTGTGTGGAAGGGTGAGAGTCATCCATCTGGCCTCCTGGGATCTCCTTCCTCCCCACGAGATGGGGCGGCACGTCTAGTTCAGAGGCCTGACCCAAGGCCTCCTGGGGCCTCTGCCTCCCCCAGAGAAAGGCCAGGACCAGCACCTGACCAGTTCTGGGCTCCCAAGAGGGTGGCCAGGTCAGGGTGGCAGTGGAGACAGGAGCCCTGGGCCTGAGCTCCCAGGATGCATAATGTGGGGACATGAAAGACAAGCTTAGCTCCGACCCAGGACTCACCCTGTCCAGCCACTGGCATCTCTGCCAACTCCTACAAAAGACCACAGCCCCCAGGCCCTGGAGGAGTAAGGTCGGCCCCTGGGAGGCTGAGGCCTGGAGACACGAATGGATGCTGGAGGAGGGAAAGAGCTGGCGTGTCTCTGCTTTTCATGACAGTCTAGCTGTGGGTCCAAGACATGCAGAAGGTCTCAGAGGGTTTCTCAGGGTCCTACATTTCCACCTGGGATGGAAACCAGGAGACAAGTGTGTGGGAGCATGAGGGGAAACCTGCCTCCATCCTTCCTTCACAGCTCCTCAGAGTGGACCCAGCCGCCACCCTCCAGAGTCACTGTCCCCTCTCAGCCCTCAGCTCAGACCACCTGCCACATCTCTGCACATCTCTGTCCCACAGGCACCTCCAACTCAACCTGTTGCACAGATCTCCTCCCCTGCCACTGCCCTCCTACTCTCTGCCAATGGTCGTCCTAGTCCTTTGATCCCAGCGCCCACCCACGCCAGCACAGGTGGGTGCCCGGCAAGCACTTGCTGGACTGAATGAAGTCCAGTCCCCCATGGAGGCACCCCAGCCATGAAAGGAAACAATCGTAGAATCAAAGTCATTCCCTTTCCATCTGAGAAGGCGGGAAGTGCATAGAACAGGGAGACAGGAGGCCTAGGCCAAAAGCCCTACCACTGGGGCGGCTGCCCTTTCTGATCCTCAGTTTCCTTACTTGCCACATGAGGATCATAAATCTTGCCCTGTTTCTCTCGCCAGCTAAGTATGAGGAACCAAGGAAACGTTACTAAGACAACTTGGTGGGGGGAGGTGGGGGGGGGTGTGTGTGTGTGTATAAATATATATATATATATTATAAACATAAATAACATCTATTTATTTTTTTGAGACGGAGTTTCACTCTTGTTGCCCAGGCTGGAATACAGTGGTGCGATCTCGGCTCACTCTGCAACCTCTGCCTCCGGGGTTCAAGCAATTCTCTTATTTCAGCCTCCCGAGTAGCTGGGATTACAGGCGCCCACCACCACGCCTGGCTAATTTTTTGTACTTTTAGTAGAGACGGGGTTTCACCACGTTGGCCAGGCTGGTTTTGAACTCCTGGCCTCAAGCAATCCACCCATCTCGGTCTCCCAAAGTGCTAGGATTACAGGCGTGAGCCACCGCGCCTGGCCAGGAGGGACACATGTTAAACAGTTCTTCTGCACCAGGCTTCATGCTAAGGCTTTATAAACATCAGGTACAACTTATATCCATTTTGCAGATAAAGAGACTGAGGCACAGAGAGGCAAAGTGGACCCAAAGCTACATGCTAGGCAGTGTGGAGCCAGGATTTTAACTTGGGTCTTAAATGTGCCATTCCACGACACCGGGGTGGGACAGCCCACATTATGCGCTGGGGGCCAAGAGAGCTAGCTGGATTCTGTCCCAGTTCTACCAGAGGTCTAACTGCATGACCTTGGGAGAGTCACGGCCCCTCCCTGTCAGCATAAGTAATGTGAATTTTCCAAGCCAAAGAGAATTTCTGCCATGGAGGGACGCTGCCAAACTGGTGCACACACTTCTCCTGTGGCACGTGCATTCATGACGCCTCTGACCTGAATCTGCCCGTGCCTCTACCATCAGCCATAGGTGCTGCCAGCCGAGGCCTAGGCTGCTGCTGGGGGTGAGGGTCGGGGGCTTCATGTCCTGAGCATGGGAACTTCTGCCATGCAAGCAGGGGTCCTGGAGGCTGGGAAGTCAGCCACACGGCACAGGGATGGAGCGGGAAATGGCCCTCCATGGAAGCTTGTCCCGCCCACAAGTGGCACGACCCCAAGGTGGGCTGTCTCACAGAGAGAGTAGGCCCTCCAGGCTGGCCTGCCTGCCGCTGCTGCCAAGTCGTGTAACTTGGGTGGGTGGCAGACACAGACCGAAGCACTTAGCAAGGTCAGCTGCTCTTCCTCCCAGCAAAGCCCTTAGCTCCTCTGCTGCAGACGACTGCTTCAGCCCATGGATGAGTGAGGTTTGTTCACAACGGAGTTGGCCCGCCCAGTTCTTTTTCAATGTTTTATTTTCCTCCTGTAGCCAGTGTTCGCAGACCCTAGGATCCCTTTACAGTTTCTGAGCACAAGACTCCAGCCTGCCCATGTGATTTCACTCTCTACAGCCAGTGGCCGCACCTTTTGTCAGAGGCCTGCCCGGGCTGCTGGAAACTGCTTTGGCTGCGAGTGTTGAGAGCTGGCAGTGCCTTGAACCAATGACTGACAGGTAAGGCGATATAAACATTCCAACTCCCTTGCCCTGACTGGGACAACTCCAAGGTGTGGTGCACACTATCCTCAGATCCCATAGGGCTGAGGCAAACAGCCATCCACAGGACACCCTCCAATGTCCAACCATTGCTTGGCTTCCTGCCTTTCCCTGTCCCTCTCCCCAATCCCCTTACCAGATTTTCCTGGGAATGCATCCCCACAACATCCCTTTCATGCAAATCTTTGTCTCAGGTTCTGCTCAGGAAGAACTCAAACTAAGAGAGTTGCCAACAAAATTTGTACAAAAATCCTGATTTCCATTTCTCATAATGCTACAGATCTAGCAACCCTAGGCCCATTCCCACTTGAGAAAAATTAGCTGGAGCTGCATAGAGGCCACCCAATATAATGGAGATGTTCTCTAGTTCTTCTCATCCACCACACTGTCTACTGTCCCCCAACTGGCCCTTTTCACCCATCCCTATTCCCTGCTTGTCCCCAACAAGCTTATGGGTTTACAAACCCTACAACATAACACAGTGGTTAACAATGTGGGCTCTAGAGGTGATCAGCTTAAGTTCACCTTCCAGGTTCACAAATTACTAATCGTGCAACCTTGTATAAGTCACTTAATCTTTCTGTCTGTTTCTTCATGTGAAAAATGAGTATATACATGTAGCTATATGGTTCCCTCTATAGCTGTTACAGAGTTCATTGAGATACTGCATGTAAAGTATCTAGCACATGATAAGAGGTCAAGAAATTACTAGCATTTGTCCTCTTGGAGCAGGTGTGCCTGCCACAATCTGACAGTCCATGTTCAATTATCTGAGGTTCCCTGCCAGTTCCTCACTCCCTCTGTGGGGAATGGCCTTTCCCCCAAGAGGTTTGCACTGACCACTTACCTCTTCCCACTGGTGAATATATCGAATGAGGCGGGAGAGGCGTAACAGGCGTAAGAGGCTGAGGATCTTCGTGAAGCGGACAATGCGCAGGGCCCGGGCAGTCTTGTAGACCTCCGAGTCGATGCGTGTCTCCACAATGAGGAAGATGTAGTCCACGGGGATGGAGGAAATGAAATCTACCATGAACCAGCTTTTCAGGTACTTCATTTTAATCCGCTGCGGGTCCAGGATGATCTCTGTGTTGTCCTCCACCACAATCCCTGTGCGGAAGTTGAGGACCAAGTCGATGAGGAAGAATGTGTCTGACACCACGTTGAAGACAATCCAGGGTGTGGTGTTCTCATCCTTGAAGAAGGTGATGCCCACAGGAATGATGATCAGGTTTCCCACCATCAGCAGCAGCATGGTCAGGTCCCAGTAAAATCTGCCCAGAGACACAGGGATCAGTCACCAGGAAGGGAGAGAGGACAAGTTACAGACTAAGGGAGGAAGATCTGAGGGACAGCATCTGGGAGACAGAAGTCTTGGGAGGTTCTGAGACAGGAAGATAGGCACATGGGTACCAGGGCAAGATGTGGAGATTGGCACAGGGAATGACACAATAAGAGGCTCTTCATTCACTAAGGATACCCTCCGTGCTGCCCTTCTGTGAGTTCCCCCGAGCCCCAACGACAAGCTTCCTCCTCCCATCCCCAGCCTGCAGTGAGAGTCAGGCTGAAAAGCAAATCGGTGACACTCAGAGAGAAGCAAGAGGCTGTTTTAGCAAAAGAAGCAGCTCACCCCACACCACCCCAGGCTCAGGCTAGGCTGCCCCATCCTCCCTGAGGGTCAGCTGCGACTTGAAACGGGCTGCCAGGGAGACATTCCACAGACCATGACCAACGAGCAGGGGAGGTACAGACATGACTCAGGTGCCTGGGAGGCAGGAGGCCCAGGCTCCAGCCCCAGCTTTGTCATCAACATGCTGTGTGACATCCGGTAGGGCCTCCCTATTCTGGGCCTCAGTTTCCTCACTGTGTAATGAGTCCTATCATTTTGATCTGGCCCTCTCCCAAACTGGCTCTCTGGCATCCACCTTTAGTCCATCCCCTATAATCAGAAAATGTCTGACCTTCTCCTTCCCTCAGAGGTTTGCATCCTAACATGGGGGTGTGGAGGGGGAGAGATAGCTTCAAAACAAGAAGAATTTATGGGGGGATTTCAGGCACCAGTGAGATACCACTCAATGTGATAGAAAGAGACCAGCCCAGGGCTTCCAGAATCATTTCTCCTAAGGCCTCAGGCACCTTCAAGTCATTTGTAGAGGGAGCCTCAGGGCAAAGCCTCGGAGAAGCTGAACAGCATGAGGAGGAGACCAACTCACAGGTCTGTGCTCGGTTTCTCCCAGCTCACCAAGCAGGGGGCCTTCTGGAGTGTGGAAACAACACAGGCGGCCAAGACCCCAATCCAGAAGGCATGGCCCATTATTCCCAGGGACCCTGCCCAAGTACCAGCCATCCCAGGGCTAGCCCCAAGACCAAAAACTTGCACTGCACAGCTGTTTCCCTCTGCTATTAATTTAGACATTTACACAATAACAGATAAAGGTATTAAGTCAGGCAGAAATAAGCATGACTTCTCCCAGGAGAAATAACCTTTCCACCATCTTTGATTCTTTACTGCAGGGAAGCCAGGAGGAAGGAAGTGGGAAAGAAAGAGGTAAGCTTTCCTCGACTCTTCAGAGGGTCTCACTGTAAACCAAAGTGCCCCTGCCTGCAGAGTTCCAGGTTGCAAAGAAATTACTTCATAGCAAATTGTTTGTTTGCCAGACTCAAAATGTGGCTGTGAGTCAAGGAGAGGGCAGGGCCTGTTTTGCAGAAGGTGGGTGAGATGGCTGTCCTACATCACACTGCGTGGCAAAGGGCAGTTTCCAGAGAGTCAGCTTTCTGCAGCTCCTTTGAAATCCAAGTTCTTCAGGGCCTCAAGACAGGGCCTTATGGGGGAAAAGGTAAGATGCCAAGAGGCCAACTTCAGCTCCTCTCTACCCCATAACCCACCACTCCTTCCTGTGGCCCCAGTACCCATATGCCAGCTGAGAGAACCCAACTAAGGCCTGAGGACCCATCCTCAGCTTCACACTTCACTACAAAGAATGCAGCACACCTGCTAATGAGTCATGGGCCCCAGGAGGATGGTTTCAGCATCTATGGGGTGCCCTAGAGCCATGCATGCTCTACCCAGCCACACAGACCTCACTCAAAGACAGCTGTGTACACTCATTAGATGCCACACGCAGGTATCCCCATTCACACGCACAGTGCACAAACACCCCTCTATACACTCTGCTGTCATCCCTCTTCATTTAATCTCTTGGGAAAAACAAAAGAAAACAAATTTTTTTAACTGTGCATAGAAAGGCCACTGAGGGCTATGTGGTCCTCTGTACATAAAGCTAATAATACACCCAGGCTGGAGGAGTTTCTAAAATTAACAGAGCGGGTGCAAGGCGGCTGGGAATGCTGACTCGGGCAGGCCTGCCACTCCAACGGGTTTCTACACTCTCCCCAGCTCTAGTTCCCTCAATTACAGTCCAAATTTGAGAGAGTAATTAACAGGAGAATGTTTGCATTTAGTGGTCTTCATAAAACCAAATTGCATAAGGCAAAAACATCCATTTCCTCGCACTCTGACTAATGGTTTCAATCTTGAGCTTCCAGATGCTCAGGGATATTTCCAGCACTCGATCTGGGCTGGGGTCGGGATCCTGGATCATTCTTTCCCACAAACCACTACCCTGGAACATCACAGAGCTGCTGGAGAGACAGTATAATATGGTGGGAGGAGGGATGGGCCTGAAATCAGGGTTCGATTCCTGCTCCATGGTTTACTAGCAAGTCACTTTACCATGCCACACCTCAGTTTTCTTATCTGCTCAATGAGCATAACCACAGTACCTGACTAGCAGCACTGTCATAAGGAGGAAATCAGTTGATTTCTGTCAAATGCTCTGACCTATGCCCAGCTATGTTATGAAATGAGTAAATAAATCATTAAAATGAATAAATTTGCAGGAAAGAGGTAAGAGGGAGGAAGATCAAATCTCCCAGAGAAGAGCCAGAGCAAAACATCTGCTGGGAGTGGGATCACAGAGCAGCCTGTAATAGACCCAGGAAAGCCAGTTGCAGGAGGCAAGTGCTACAAAGTCCCCCCAGCAATCAGATGACAGACCTATTTGCCTCAGCACACAGATGCCCTCACCTCCAGAGACTCATGGTCTGGTCAGAGCACAAGGCTTGGATAGAAGGCAATTGGGCAATGGTGTAAGAAACCATCCCAGTGAGCCCAGGTATCCGTAAAAAGCCCAGGTATCCATAAAAATGGGATCCCGGTGGCCTAGAAGGGTGAGGCCGGGAAAGTGCTTCTGGAGGAGGTGAGAGGAGTTGGGTTTTGGGAACTGCCCTTGGCTTCTGGACTACCTTTCCTTACTCCTTGCCAGATGCTTGCACAGATCTCCGAAAGCCAGGCCCTGCCAGAGCCAGATATGACGTTCAGCACCACGGACAGCACCCAGCACACCTGCCAGCCCCGTTCAGTGGGTTTAGCCAGGGGAAGGTGGCAACAGCTTCTACACTGGCATCCTCAGCTTGCTGGCCCCTCTTCATTTCCAACCCTGCTGGTCGAAGCATCTCAAGTGATGCCTTAATATCTCTGGGCATTTTTACTGGGGGCTCCTTGGTGACTGAAAAGTCTTTATTCATAAAGACCCCAAAACACTTCACATGTATAGAGCACTTACTTCGGTTTTCCATGCATTACTTCATTTATCCCTCACACCAGCACTGTGGCTGCTGTTATTTTACAGATGATGATCTTGAGGCTGACAGAGAAGTGTCTGCCCTAGACTACACAGCTAGTGAGGGACAGACACAAGATTAGGAGAAGTCTCTGGGACTCCAGAGTTTGAGTTCTTGGGGTTGTGGGTACCCTAGAGGGATGTGGGAGGCAGATATGCCTTTCTGACACCTTTACATCACAGTGGAAGGCAGCCTACTGCAGCAGCTGTGGCCCCTGCCCCAAAGACAAAAGAGAAGAGAAGACTGCAAAGAGGATTTGGGGGGCCCATGCTCCTGATGCTAGGGCTGTCTGAGGTAGAGGAAGTAGCATACCTCTCAAGTGCTAAAGGCACCCTGGCCATCAGCAATCACTCGGTCACGGTCACACATGTCCTATAGAAGGGAAAATGAAGGCTCACAAAGGAAGGAAGAGTAACATTTCCAAAGCCTCAAACTGGATGCCCAATGCTCCCTTATCACCTGGCCACCCCTAGAATCACTCATGAATAAATCTCACAATCCAGGGTGTGAATCCATGGTGGTGGGTGTAATGCCCTGACAGGAAAGTAAGGGGCAGTCAGGCTCAGATATCCTGGAGTTGGCACATGCCTGAATTAGGGGCCCTAGTCTCTCCAAATCCAGAGGACCCTCCTCTAGCCCAGTGCCCTTTAAGTTAACAGGAGTCCTGGCCAGCAAGACACCAACTGGGCTCTGGAAGCCCCAGCAGCCCCAGGCTTCCAGACCTGTCTTATCTCAATCCTTACTTCCTACCTGGACCAATGGGTCCACCCAGGCAGGCAGGTGGCCTCTCAGCAGGAAGAGGGAACCTATAGGCTGACACTGGAGGGGCAGGTCCCATATGCAGAAAGAATGGGGGATGGCAAAAAGCCAAGCAGCCCATTACACCGATATCTGGAAATTTCATGTTTTGGTGTGAGAGGAAGTTCATAGCCTCAAGGGAGCTGAAGAAGACATGATAGGAGGTGGCTGACCCTGAACTCGGGGACTCAATTACTAGACTAAGGGCCCTCTCCTTCCCTGGAGGCCAAAGAGGATGGGAAGGGTGACAGAATGAAAGTAGGAAAAGTGGAGGTCCCAGCTAGGGATGACCTCCTTCAGCCTCTTCTTGTCCACACACGCCCATGCTTGCCTTTGAGGACATATGCACATATATACATGCATGCACATGTGCACATGCACAGACATGAACATGCACACACACATGCAATACCATGAATACATTTTTTGTAAACACACTCTTGCCTTTTGCCCTCCCACATGCATCCATTTTTACACATGCATACTTTCTTGCATACATTTTGGCACAAATGATATCCATTGGGAATCCTGTCAGCTGGAAGAAGAATGTCATTGTTTTGTCATTAAATATTTTCCACCTTTCAAGCTAGCTCTTCAACTCTGACCACTGAAGCCTCTGCCTGAGTCTTGGTTTTAGCTCCTGAAACACCATGGGTTCATGGAGGACAGGGGCCTCGTATCAGACACCCATGTCCCTGCGGTGCTGACTGTAGCCCGTGGGTCTCCATGCTTTCTCCCAGGTGAGCAGCACACTCAGTGCCCCATCTGTTACCCTCTCCAACTTTGCAGACAGCTCCCACTCAGTGCCACTCCCAGCACCAGACCTGCATTCCTACCTGCCTGCAAAATGCATCCACCCAGAGGTCCTGCTGTCTCCTACAGCCAACGACTCCAGAGCTGAACTCAGCATCATCCTCCTCAAAGCTGAATGGCACAGTTTGCATTTCAATAATCTAGGCTCAAAACCTCCCAGCCATCCCTTACTGCTGCCTCTTACCTCCCACCCACCCCTACAGCAACACCCCCAGCAGTCACCATATCTAGTCTAGCTGCTTCCATGATGGCTTCTGCATCTGGACCCTTGCCCCACCTTCTTCCTGGTCTCCAGCCTCCATTCTCCTTCTCTCCAACTCATACGCCCTCTGGGTTATCTTTCCCATTCCCTTGGTTTTCCAGACCCAGCAAAGATCCTGACACTGAAGACAGTGAGAATGGAGGAGGATGGCAGTCAATACTTTTTGGACACTTACCATTTGCCATGCACTAGTCTGAGTACCTTATCTGGACTACTTTATTTAATTTTCATTAAAAAAAAACCCATGAGGTAGATACTATGATTATGCCCATTTTACAGATGAGGAGACTGAGGTACAAGGAGTTGAGAGATTTGCCATATATGGTGGGCCAAGTATTCAAACCCAAAGAGTCTGACTCCAGAGGCCTACTTTCTAACCACTCCACAGAAATATCAATCTGGCTGGTGGTATTTTATTACTCCCAAACTCTGTGCCTCCCCAAGCTCCTTCTCTCTCTCCCAGCTCTCTCTCCTGTGCTCTCTTCCATTGCACCTGCATCCTTAACTTCTTCACTCCCAGACTCCACTGCCTCCCCGCTTAAGTGAGCCCTAGTTGTGTCCTAAGGACATCACTCTTCCAAATCCCTCGTACCTCAGGGTCAGGGGTGAGTCAGCATCCTCCCCTCTCCCTACTGCTGTTACCTCCTGCCTGTGGCAGAAATGTCTACAAGATCTTTTGGGTATCCTTGTCATTTGCTGGCCATCCTTCCAGCACCCATCTGCCATCCTCAAGGACTTTGGCAATGCTGGCACCTGGTTCACAACCTCCCGTTCCACTCCAAATCCTGTGATCATCCTGGGTGACTTCTACTCCATATCATTGACCCAGACAACACCTTGGCCTCTTGGTAGCTTGCTGCCCTGACTCTAACAATCCCACCTCAATGGTCCATTCCAAAGCACACCCTTGACCACATCACCACCTCCAGGTGCTGCATCTCTGCAGTCCTCTTGTACACCCTGCCCTTCTTTCCTGCCGGCTCTTCTATTCAGTTGTGCTGCACCTGTTTTTCAGAGTCCTGGGAATATCCAGTCTGCTGACTCCTCTGATCCTCTCATCAGAACCCTCCTGCATCCTCCCAACCACCCTTCACCCCAGACACGATGGTCCAGCTCATTCACCTCTCTAAAACCAACGCCTTTAACTCCTGTGCCCCTCCTCCTGGCACCGTCATGAAATCCCAGCCCCAGGCAAGGACCACCATCAACCCTTTTCATGTTCACATGGGAGCTGTGTAGAGAATCCCACAACCTCGGACCAGTCCTACTAAATATCCAAGTTTCTTAGCTCCTCATGCCTCCATGTCCTCATCATGGCCTCATTCACAGCCCTCATCTCTGTCCCCTGATCCTTCCAGGAGAACCTAGTAAACTTTCCTGCCCATTCCCCATAGCTGCTATTTCAAATTAATTCCTCTCTCCTCAAAGCTCTGAAACCACCACTTTTTCTCTCAGAGTCAGCAGATAACACCACTTTCTACGTCACAGAGAAATGCAAAGCCGCCAGAGCGTCCCCTTCCTCTTTCTGCCACCTTGAAGCATCTCCCCAATCCCATCTCCTCTTCCCAGTCACAAGAGAATCAGCGGCTCTTCTCCCTGCCCTTTTGATACCATCCCCATTTTCCTCCCCAAGGACCTTAATCTACAGAAGATTCCCTCTCTCTCTTCCATCTGTCTCTCTCCACTGATCCTTTCCCATCAGCTTTTCCTTTTAAGCTCTCTAAACTTAAAAAAAAAATCCCTCCCTGAACCCCTGCTGTCTTATCTCTTACCAGGCTCCTTGAAGGAGATGTCGCCGTCCCCACACTCTCGCTTTCGTGCCCCTCACCCAGCGCTCCTCTCCACTCCACTTGATCTTAGCCAAAAGGCCGAGAAGCGATGCTGCTCTCCACTCCTCAGCACGTCACCAATATGCACCCTGCTGCTAAATCCAATGGTCACTTTCCAGTCCATTTCCTCCCTGGCCTTTAGCATCATCTGGCCCTGTAGACCATTCTTCCCTGCAGACAGTCTCCTCCGTGGCTTCCAAGGTGGCCCACTCCACTGGCTTTTCTCTGTTCTCACTGCCTCTCCTTTCCCTTCCCTTGAACGGCCTCCTTTCCCTCGGCATGACCTTTCCATGTTTTTGCTCCTTGGGGCCCTCATCTCTTCCCGCTCTATGCACTCTTTCCAGGTGATTTCACCGACTCCCATGGCCTTGTTATTCTGCTGCCTTGTAAACCATATCCCCTCTCTTGAACTCTACACCCATGCATCCACTTGCTGACTACATGTCTACAACTGGATGTCCCACGGGAACCTCACCCTTGCCATACTCAGACAGAGCTTCACAGCTTCCTCCACACTCTTGTGCTCCCAGAAAATGGTACCACCAGGCATCCAAAACTATATCCCAGAAACCTCAGAGTTATCCTCAACTCTTCTATCTCCCTTGCCTTCCAACACTTCATCACGTTGGATCCAACGTGTCCCATCAACCCACCATGGGGACTACTCCAACAGCTTCCCAGCTGAGCTCCTGGCCAGCCCAGGATCTCACATGCCTCAGGGTCAGGGCTGGGGCCAGCACACTCCTCCAATCCACTCTCCACACTTTGCTAAGCCCCAAATCCTTCTGCGCTTCCCATCACCTCTTAAGTGAAATCCAGATTCCTCACTGTTGTCCCCAAGGCCTTTCCTGGCGTGGACTCTGCCTCCTTCTCCTTCCTTGATGCTCCCCGTTCCTCTCCTTGCACACTCTGCTGCAGACAGACTCAGCAGCCTTCGGTGTCCCCAACGCATGGTGCTTTCTTTGCCTCTGGGCTTTCCTACATGCTGTCATCTCTGCCTGGAACTCTTCCCACTTGTGCCCACCTATCCCCCTTGGTTCACAGGAGGCATCACTTCTCCTGGGAAGCCTTCTTTGTATCCTAGGAAATCCGGTTAACTGCCCCTCACAGGTGCTGCCCTGGCATAGTACTTATCATGTTATAAGAAACTGTGTGTGTGACAGTCTAACTTGCCATCACTGACTCTCTGAAGTTGGCACAGTACCTTTTATACAGTAGGTCCACATAAATACGTGAATGGGTGGAAACATACGAATGAGTGGATGGGGGATGGGTGAACAGATGAGTGCATGCCATGCATGCCTCAGGAATGCATGCCAAAGGCTGAGTGGCAGGGAGCCCAGCAGAAGCCACATGATGCGGGCAGCCCTCAGAAACAGACTCCTTCCCACCAGGCTTCCACAAGCCTCTGACAATCAGGGAAGAACTTAGCACATCCAAACCCCCAAGACTCACAGCAACAGCCCTCGGCAGGTGGTCCCACCCGGTGCTGAGGATCATGGTGGAAAAGTGACAGAGAAAGAGCGGAGGCATTGAAAGTGGGGGAGAAGGCAGGTGAACAGACATGGGCCAGAAGAAACAGGGGGCCTGGGGTCTCTGACAGGATGGGATGAGAGAGAGCTGGTCGGGGGACCTTGTGGCTAAAGACTGCAACCAGGGCCCTGACTGCGTTTCCAGCCTGAGCTGTGCAGGCGGTGGGGGCAGAACCAACCACCCATAATAAGCCTCCCCATTATGGGCACACCCCCTTGGCCCTCTTCTACCCCACCTCCACCACAGGGGATTTTAGAAGTTCTCCCTTCTTCCCAAATAGGCCTAGCAGCGAGACTCAGGAGCCCTGAGGAGGGGATGAAGGAGGCAACTCCACTGCTCTCCCGGAATCCATTTCCCAACCAGACAGACCCAGGAGGAGTCTTAGGGCTTCCTCCTACTGTGAGCTCCCCAAGGGCAGAAATGATTTCTCTTCCTTTTCCAAGATGGGAACACACAGTTGGGCAAGGGATGGGGAGGAGTCTCAGTAACATTATCTTATTGTTAAATGGATGGACAGATGGATGGATGGATGGATGGACAGACGGACAGAAGACTGTTGCCAGAAGAAGAAAAGACTGCCAAAAATAAAACAAAAAAAGAATTCACTAAATCATTAACACTGATGATTTCTAAGGGTGGGAATATATCGTGACTCTGTTTCTCCATTTCACCTTTCTACATTTTCCACCTTCCCCAAAACAGGCAGATATTACCTTTATAATCAGAAACATTAATCTACCTTTAAACAATGGCCAGCGCCCTGTGCTGTGAGGGGTCCTCTGACATGTATCAGGGGAGAGACACGACCCTGGTCCCCAGACAGCTCCTAAGTGGTCAGCAGAAATATGTGGCAAAGTCATTGCCGTGCCCGGGAGTTCAGGATGAGATGTTTTGGAGATCAATGATGAAGGTGGAGAGAGGGCGGTTGTCTGAAGAGCAGGTGTAATAGGCAAAGGAGGATAGCTTAACATCACACGCATGTCAGCCCATGACACAGACGCGTGACATGCATGAGGATGCCTTTCCTGCCTCCCCTCCTCACATCTTGATAACTGTTTGAAAGCACCTATTACTCTCCCTCCGCACCCCCTACGTGTCTAGCTCCTCTTTACCATTCTCTGAGGCAGAGCCACTGTCACCCCCTTCACCATCCCATACCCTAGAAGGAGCTGCCTCTCTGGTGGTGGGGGAGTGTTTTGTCCCAGGGTGAGCAGGAGTCCTCCCTGCCTGTGTCCTGGGGCTGGCATCTTAGCCTCCCCCTGTACCCTCAGGGTTGAAATCACCTCCCACAGCCTTCTTGAGCCAGGCTGGGTGCTCAGCTCAGGTCTCTGGAGGGAAATATAGCCCCACCCACTGCATCCTTCCTGTCCAACCTCCCCTCACTGTTCTTCCCTGACGCCAGGGTCTCCCCACCACAAGAGATATATTGCTGTCTTCCTCCCACCCCCGCCTGGCCACTAGGCCTCTATTTTTAACCCACCTCAAAAACTCTGACTCAGAATCACAGGGCTCCCAGGTAAGCTGCTCCCTTGGCTGCCTAGGGCTGCCTCAGACACAGTCCGATTTAGAGCCAAGGGCATCTGGGGCTTGGTTTACAGGCGGGTTGTTTGGATTTGGGTGTACCTTTATTTTCCAATTTTTCTATGTTTATCAATATTTGAGGAACAAAGTTTGTTTCGTTTTGTTTTTCTTAAAACCCAATGATGACCCTTTACCCCTGCCTCTTCTAAGGTACCTCCCCATCCTGGGCTGAGGTCCTGCCTGTCATGATGCAATGAGAGCTGGCTTCAGCCTCTCCCCAAGGAGAAGGTGAGCTGTGTGAGGGCGACAGCTAACCCAGTCTTCTCTTCTTGGCCTGCGATCCTTCAGCCATACAGCACGGCGCCCCTCACACTGGAATGTGCACACACATCACCTGGGGACTTTCTGAGCTGCAGATTTGGTGGACTTCAGTCGGCTGTGGGGTGGGGCCAACATCTGCACTGTTAACAAGCCCCCAGGTGATGTTGAGACTGCTGGTGCAGGGACCACATTTCTGTGTGGCCAGGCTATTGTAGATGTACGGTGGCTAGGTGCTCTGCTGTGAGGCCTTGGGCAAATCACTTAACCTCTCTGAGCCTGTTTTCTAATGTGCAGGATGAGAACGTTAATCCCCACCTCACAGGAGTCTAGGAAGACCAAATGAGATAATATTTATAATATGCTATATAGCATAAATACTCAATTCAAGTGGGTCATCATCCCCATCATCATCATCCCCATCATCATCATCATCATCATCATCATCATCATCATCATTCTATGGCCATTAAGATGCAGGTCCTGGCCTGAGAGCTAGGAGGATCCTGAGGGACACAAATGCTCCCACCTCAAGAAGCCCTCAGTATAGAGGATGGACAGACCCACCCCACAGGGGAGCTGAAAATCCAGGCCAGCTCCATGGGCAGATGGGGCCATGAGCCAAGGGAAGGGAATAAGAGGGTTGATGCAGAATCTCTGACTCTGTATCCCTTAGGCTGGGGATGGCCAGAGGGGAGGAGAAATTCAGCCAGGCTTGCTCCAGAAAGGAGCAGGGGGCAGCATGCCCTGTTGGGTACTAAAGCCTCAAAGAGGAGGCAGGCGCCCAAGTAGGTCCACTGGTCAGGAGACAGCACTGTGGCTAGAGCCCAGGGGTTACAGGAAGGAGGCCCATGCTATGCAATGGAAGGTGTCCGGGTCAGGGGCCTGAGATTCTCGAGTTCTAGTCCCGTCCCTGTCTCTAACTTACTGCGTGACCTTGAATAAGTCTCTTCCTCTCACTGCCTCTTCCTCAGTTTCCCCATTGGCACAACACGAGAATGGAGCTAGACATCTCTAAAGATATGCTGAGTTCCATAATCTCTGCAGTGCAGAGGCTAAAGAGGTCAGCCAAGGGCAGCTGGCCAGATCGACAGCTCACTCACGGAAGAACGCGCATCTCAGGGAACCCTGACACCTCAGCTCCCAGCTCTGAAGAGAATGTGGGAGACATCCTGAATGCTAGCTTGAGAACTCAGGGCTCTTCCAGGGTACATGAGGGGCTGGGAAAGTTATAGAGGAAGAAAATTCCTTGAGAAAGGGACTGCAACCACACCTTCTCAACAACACAGTGAGAAGAGGCCTGGGGAAAAGAAATACTTTCAGATGAAAACCCATTGTTTATCTGATGGGCTAATTCCTCCTCTGCAGACCCTATGTTGTATATGCAGAAACACACCAGTGAACATGTACATGCACACACAAACACACCCCCCCAAACTGCACAGCAGGGGACATCTGTTCCGCAGTGCTCCAAGTTGCCCAGATGCATGTTCCCTCAGGCCAGGGCCTAACCTCTCTGTGCTTCACACAGTGGACAAGACCACCTGGGAACATGGGGGAGGGAACAAGCAGTTGGAGAACTTCTCAGTCGAGCTTACAAGAATCAAAGAAGGCTCCAACACCACTCCCCCAGGAACCTTCTGTCCTCCCACTCAGGAGATTGGAACAAAAATAGAATATTGTTGTGGAGTAGCACGGGAGCACACCCTCTGAGGAAATTAGGTGGGAGAGCTCACCTGCTCACACAGGAAGGCACTGCCAGCAGCAGGAGGAAACAGGCTTGAGGGGCAACATGAAGCACTGGAAATGGTTTTGGGGCAGAACGTCTTTGTTTTTTGCTTTTTTTTTTTTTTTTTTTTTTGAGATAGGGTCTCACTCTGTAGCCCAGGCTGGAGTGTGGGCAGCCTCGACCTTCCTGGGCTCAAGCCACCCTCCTGCTTGAGCCTCTGGAGTGGCTGGGACTACAGGCACACACTACCATGCCCAGCTAATTTTTCTTTCTTTTCTTTTCTTTTCTTTTTTTTTTTTTTTTTTTTTTTTTTTTTTTGTAGAGGTAGGGTTTCTCCATGTTGCCCAGGCTGGTCTTTAACTCCTGGGCTCGAGTGATCCTCCTGCCTCAGCCTCCAAAAATGCTGAGATTACAGGAGTGAGCCACAGTGCCTGGCCTGGGGCAGAACTTCTTAAGGCAGGCAGTACTGGTCATGGAAGGGGCTAACAAGGAGGACATAGGAAGGCTTCCCTATAAAGAGTAGCTAAATACTGACTCTGCGAGGGTCTACACAACCCCTTTTTGATGGGATGGAGCTTGGGGCCAAACAACAAGGATTCTCTGGGGCATCTGGGGACACAGAGCTGGAGGGAACGTGCTGCCTTCTCTCCAGGAAAACACAGTCTAACAAGGAAGGTCAGTGGGGCCATGTTCTCTGAGGTCCCTTCTGGCCTTAGAATTTTATGATTTTGACTCCTCACAATCCACAAGGAAAAAAAGGGTATAAAAGCTCCCTGGAGAGGGAGGCCTATGACCAATGGGGTTGGATGTTGGGCTAAGAAGGCAGGATTTTACCCCAAGCTCTGAGGAGCCACCGTAGGACTAAGGCAAATGCAGAGCAATCAGAGAACTGCAGGCTGTTAGTGCAGATGGGAGCTTGGGGATGCCCAGCTCATTGGCTCCCAAAGTGATGGAAGCAGAATCACCTGAGTGCTTCCTAAAACTGTACCTGCCCGGCCTCACCCAGGGAGCCCAAACATCCATGATAACATAAGCACCCAGATGACTCTTCAGCGGTTGCCAATTTAGGCTTTGGGATCTTGCTAACACCCAACCCCTCTCTGGTCCCATTTTCAGAGGAGGAAAGCAAGACTCAGAGAGGTGAGGCCTCAGTTAAGGCCACACAGCTGGGCGGCACAGAGCCAAGTCTTCTACTGGTCAGATTCACAGGCTTGTCCCCTAGACTCTGTCCCCAGGAGCTACAGAGCAACCCAACGGGATGATGATGCCCCAGAGCCTCTGGGACACGTTGAATAGCTTTTCCTGTTTCCTTCCTCTGCCAATCCCAGAGTAGATGATCCCGCTGGCCTGTCCCACAGGGCCCCTCCACCCACAGTCATCTAGTGTGCCCTGCAGTCCGCATGGGTCCTCACACTCTGAGCTCTTCTGAGGCCAGGTCTGAGCTTCCAGGAGGGGACTGCTCCCTACGAGGGGAGGCTGGGAGGAGAGCATGGTTGAGGCCCTTTCCAGGACGGCGTTTCAGTTCATTTTCATTAAGCTCCTGCTGCATCACTTCCCGGGAAGGATGCCCCCGAAACAAAGAAAAGAAAGCCTGGCCTCCATCCACGGAGGCCATGACCTAATGGAGGGAGGGCCTTCAAGAGGCCTCACCAATATGACACAACGTGCCAGGAAGACCCCCAGCCCCACTCCCCATGACGAGGGCCAGCAAAGCCTCCACAAAACAAGGCCCCTAGGTAAGAGATCTTCCACGTGTCCCTGGCCCCCAGGGACTGCAGAACTCTAGGACCATGACTGGCTGGACCTTGGTGACAGAGCCAGAAAGAGGGAGGGAGATTCTCAAAAGCTCTACTGGTCGGCAGCGCTGTCCCTGCCCTGCTGGCTCAATTTGTGCTAATGGGGTCAGGATTCAGGGCTCAATACCTATTTGGCCAATTAGCTCTGCTCTCTTCTCAGCCTCAAACTGAGCCCCGACCCTGGACACTGAGAGAGGAGAGGAGCTTGCTGAGGTCACCCAGCAGAACAGGATGAGGGACAGGAGGGGAAACTGAGGGTGGGAGGGGTGGGGAGTTCCGGGCAGGCTGGCTCAAGATAGAGGACCCAGGGCTCTGAGGCGGGCCAGCCCCCACACTGCAGGAAGCCAGGCCCCAGGGGCAGTCTCCTCCGCTGGACCAAGTTTCTTCTAAAAGGTACTAATGGCATGAACGGGAGCTGTGGACCTGAGGGTCTTTCCTCTCTTTGGGGAAGGGAACAAGTGCCCTCACATCCTCTGAGGATACTGGAGGTGGGAGAAGCCCACGGCTGACTTTGGCATACAGTGGCTGGGGACTCACATTAATCATTAACAGGGGCTGCTCTAGCCTCCAACGGGGAACTGCAGGGTAATTACTTCTGGGCTGCAGGCCACACGCTCAGTGACATTATTGCAGGCAACACCTGCCTTCTGGGCCTAGTATGGCAGGAGAAGCGAGTCTTCTCAAAGGCTGTGCAGCTAGGACCAGGGTGCACACACACATACAGGCAAACACACCACACATACTCAGATGGCAGCACAGGCAGCCCACTCAGAGTCCTCAAGGGTGAAGGGCAGGGACTAAGGAGTGCAGGTTAAAGGAGGCAGGTTCTGAATAAGCAGCCCCCAGCACCTGCCAACACCCACCCCAGCCAGGCGGCCCTTAGCTTAAGCTTCCAAGAAAGTGTGCAGAATGGTTCTCTCTTTCTTTCAGATCCAGCTCAGAATCACTTCCTCCAGGATGCCTTCCCTGACCATCAATCCATATTGATCTATTGCTCATCTGCCCTCCCACAAACCAGAAGTGGAACCCTACTCTCCACTTTGCCACCTCCAGCCCCCTTAATGGTGAAAGCAGTCTTGGAATGGGCGATATGGTATTCTGGAGGGCATGACTCCCTTAGCTTGCCTCTCCCCAAGCCCAGAGGATAATGTATTAGCCAGCCCCCATTATGTATTAATTTCTGAAAGCCTCGTTCACGCAGACATAACACATCCACCCACACAGATAAATGCTTAGACAGACACAAAATCATCAGCAGCCAATTATCAGGCCCCCGCAGCTGCTGTGATCAGACCTGGAGGCCCCGCTGCTTGCTCTGCAATTTGTGGTAGCCGAGAGCTGGGGGAGCAGTGGGTGGAGGGAGTCCCCCTATCCAGCCGGCACTGCTCAAGGTTCAGCCCCGATCCTGAGGGCGCCTGAGCTTGCTGCCTGGCTGAGAACACCAAACACCAGCCCCAAACAATGAGAGAGCAGAGTTGGGTGGGGAGCTGTCACGTGTGAGATTTGGTGGCTCTGGCGTTGGCAGTAGTGGCTCTGTTGTTTATTTATCATTTGTACTTTACCTCCCAGAGAGGACCAGAGGCAGCTGGCTCAGATACTAAAGAGGTGTAGGAGCTCAGGGAACTTAGGGAGAGCTTCCTAAAGGGGGGCGGGGCACAAAGGTAGAGTCCCGAGCCTTGGTACCTCAGGAAGGGCACCGAAATTGGCTCAAAGGCTTTGCACAAGGATGCCAATTCCTGACCCTAGATCAAACCCTTCCCTTGGCCACAGACTTAGCCCTGACCCCAGCCACGGACTGAACCCCAATCCTGGTTACACACTGAGCCCCGACCATTGTCAGAAACTGAGTTCTGGCCATGGTCACAGAACGAGCCCTGATTCTGGTCACACACTGAGTCCTAAACCACAGATCAACTCCACTTCCTGACGTTTCTGAAGTCTATAATGAATAGATCACGTGACCATTTCTCTGGTAGATCAGAGAAAGATACCACTGGACACTTGCCCCTTCTCCTCTGAACCCCAATCACCCCCATCCAGGAATAGGGGCATTAATGGCACCCGGATATGGTCCCCAAATCCCAAAGGTCTCTAGCAGTCAGGACCTGCCCAGGAAGAGGAGGTGAGCTGGCATCCCAGCCCAGCATCCTCAGAAACAGCATCCCCAGATCTGGGGTCAGGACAGCATGTCTCAGCCACCAGACTCTGCATCTTCAGAAAGGGGAAGACTCCTTTCTCATGGGAGCAGCCTAAATTATGATGGGATCCTGCAAAAACCTATCATCCCAGAAAGACAGGTATGAAGCTAGAGTGACAAGAAAAAGCTCCAACTGACAGGACCATTCAGGAAAAGCCTTCCCTGTGAACCCTCTGGCTGGGAAGCTGGGGGTGGACTTAAGCTTGAAGACCTTTGCAGACAGACGTTACACAACCCACTTGGTCTCTGGTTTCGCCTCTGGCATACTCTGTGACCTTGAGCCAGTTGCTCCCCCTCTTTGCTCCTTTGCTCCCCATCTATGAAACAAAGGCTCCAGGCCAGGGGCTTGCTAAGGCCTCTTCAGATCTGATATTCCAACACCTGATCCATTTCCTGTGCCTGCTGACTATCCCTTTCTGAGCCCCTCCTCGATGTTTTAATTCTCAGGAGAATGTTTTCTTGAACTACTTGTGTAATTAAATTTTTTAAACACTAACATAAAAGAAGGAGGAGTGTCAAATTCCAGTTCTGATATTCATGGCTGCATGATTTGGGGGACCTCTCTCTCTCTCTCCTTTCCTCGTCGGAGGCTTATCTGTAAATTGGGGATATAAAACTATTTGGGGGCCATTGTGAAGAATAAATGAAACGGGAGATATAGAGCTCCTAGCACAGCCTGGCACATGGTAGATGCTTTGTAAATGGTGGTTACTGATCTGTGAACCCACTTGGCTTTAGTCTCTGTTGATTTGAGTCTAGGGCTGTAAACTCCGAAGCCTACAGGGGTCAGGCAGCTAAATGGCATGAATGACGTGGCTGGGTGTAAGACAGTGACCTTAGCGACAGCTGGGGACCTGCACAACTGCAAAGCAAAAGCCAGTGTAAAGGAGGCAGCCTCTAGTGTCTCCTTCAGCTGCCCGCTGTGGAGTGGGAATGTGGCGCCAGGGCTGCCAGGGTTTCCAGTTTTTCAAGAGAAGCCCGAGAGCCATATTTTCATGTTATATCTTTCCATTTAAAAACATTGGCTCAGATTTGTTATGACACACTATGCTGGCCAAACAGAGCACATCTGGGTGCTGTATTTGGTGCAAGGGATGCTGCTTGGCAACCTCTGATCGAAGTACTGCTCAGTCTTATCTTGAGCGCCCACAGTGACAGGGAGCTCACCACCTCTCTGTGCTGCCTCCTGCCTCAGATCCGAGTGGGTGCTGATGGTACAGTGTCTCCCAGTGGCTTCCTAGCCCTTGGGACTGCAGACTTCTAGGGCCCTGGCAATGCCTCCTCAGTAAAGAAGCCTAGCTGGCAGAGAACATCCTCTCCAAAGCCAACACAATGCCCCTGCCCGCCCATGGCCCTCTCTGTCTGGGAAACGTGAATTCTTCAGCATCCCCCGGGCGAAAGCAAGACTGTCTGGCCGGCCTCGGTAGCCCTTCTATTAATTAGCAACTGGCAGTCGCAGCTTTGTAAGAGCCCTTGAGCCAAGTGAGTGTGTGCAGGAGCCGGCTGCCTCCTTGGTTCTAAGACAAGCCCCCAGGGGACTGGGGCTGGACCTTCTGCTCTGAGTGAACTCCTCCATGGTGGTCAGTGTTGTGGCAGGCACAAGGGCCACTCAGGCTGCTATGACACTTGTCAGCCCCATCATTTGTATGGAAGCTAATGCCTTTCAGGGTAGGAGGGGGCGGGGAGAAGTGACAAGCAAGCCCAGCCCCCAGGGGAGGCTGCTGGGCATAGCCTGGGGCAGGGAAGGAGGACATAAGATTGGGAAGAAGGCCTGGATGCCTCTGTCCTCCTCTCAGCCGGCCCCTGTCAGAGCCACTGGCTCCCCTGCTCAGTCACCTCTGCGCGCATACCGACATCTGTTCCTTTCCAGAAATCTCATTGCAATGCAGCAGTCACAGTACTCCCTGCGCCTTCTCCCCAGCCAGGCCCACCCCTCTGGCCCTTTGG
Source organism: Pongo pygmaeus (assembly GCF_028885625.2). Classification (NCBI taxonomy): domain Eukaryota; kingdom Metazoa; phylum Chordata; class Mammalia; order Primates; family Hominidae; genus Pongo; species Pongo pygmaeus. The sequence continues at coordinate 78,942,491 of NC_072389.2, forward strand.
ATGGGAGAAAAGCTGCAAAAGTGGTGGGACAGGATGGATTAATGAGGGTCCTCTGACCACCCAGCTTCTTCCTGTTCACACCCATCCCAAAAGCCACCATGCAGGACCAGCAGGTCCACGCAGCAGTGCAGGAAAGGAGGAAAAGCAAGCTATGAATCCCACATCCCACACCGGCAGGCAGACCTCTGTGGCTTGGCTCAGCCCAGTTCACAGACTTCACCCTGCCACACTGAGCTTGGGGATAGAGGCCACAGGCTCTGAGGCCAAAGAAATAAGACGGAGCCCTGGCCTCAGGGAGCTCAGTTTGGGAGCTTGGGCTAAGCATGGAACAAGCGCATGAACAGTAACCTCAATACTCTAAGCATGGTTCTGGTCTGGACACCAGCCACATTAGCAATCTTTGGGCGCTTAATGAGAAATACAGCATCTCAGGCCCCATCCAGACCTACTGAATCAGAATCTGCGTTGAACAAGATCGCCGGGTGAGTCGGATGACATTACAGCAGGACAAGCTGCATTGTAACAAACACAGAGCTCCGTCCAAATGCCACAAGGTGGTCAGCCAGGGAGAGATGGATGGTGGCCAGGGTGGCCTAAGAGCATCCCACAAGGCCCTGGGGACACTGGGCCCTAAAGCATGGGAGAGGAGGGTGGATGGACAGGGAGACAGGTCAGCACAGTTGGAAACTCCCTATGTGAGGCAGGCAGCTACCTGGCAGCCCAAAAGCCTCGAAGCTCACAGCAGCTAAGGGAACCAGTGTGGCAGGGCCAAGCAGGGGAGAAGGTAACCCCCATCCTTATCATGTAGCCACCAGACCAGGAACTTGAGCCTTGCAGCAGGGAGAACCTGGAGCCGAGGCCTCTCTAGCCAGACAGTATGGGGATCCTGGCCTTCTGCCCCTACCAGGTTTTTGTACACCCAGTATCCTGGAAGCACCTCGGTCCTGAGCTCCAGCAGCCCCTGCCTTGTAAGGTGGGACACATCTCATCCCCAGAGAGAGCCCTGCTGCCCACTGTGCCAGCTGATAGCACAGCCCAGGCAGCTCACCTTGGAATTCCCCTCTGCAACTAGGCACCCTTCCCCCTCCAGCACAGCCTGCGGCTCCTTTCCGCCTGGCTTTGCACACTGAGAGTCATAACAACATTCCTGGGTAATGGCCCCAGGAAAGTCCAGCAAAGAAGGGGCCTCGGAACCCCCAGACCCAGAGTCAGGCTGCTGCCTTCCTCCTTGCCACCTCCTGCCAGAACAGTCCTTTCCAGGATTCAAAGGGAGAGAGGTGGGAGCGGGTAAGACTGAGGAAATAGAAAAGAAACCAGTCCCCAGGTAGAACCCCTTTCCCCACTCAGGCATCTAACTCTGAGCCCTGTTTTTGTTTCCATCCTGCTGGCAATGGGAGGCCCAAGCCCCAGATTGCGGTGGGACCCCCACTGCCAGGCTCCAGAGAAGGTGAGTGTCTGCCTCTCGCCAGGCCCAGGCTCTCTTCTGGGATGGCCTAGAGAGGGGTTCACAGCCTTGAGCTCCCAGATGGTCCTCAACTTAGGGGGCCACAGACACCAGAAATTAAGTGCCACACTCTATGTGTCTCGACACCCAGATATCCTTCTGGATGGAGTGAAATGTCTGACCCCAAGAAGGTTCACAACCCCTGCTTGGGCCAAGGACAGAGGCCCTTGTGATCTTCCCAAAACCAAGGAAAGGAAATTGTGAGGACAGGGAAGGTGTGGTTCACAACAGCATCACGGCTCTTCTGACAGCTCACTGCAGCTTCTCACCTCAGCGGGGTGACCACAGTTGTACAATTTGTGCTTGACATGGCAACAGGCAACAAGATTCCCATTTTCTAAATGGGAAAACTGGGGCTCAAATAAGGCTCATAACCCACACAGGGCTCCACAGCAGTCAGGGTTGGGGAGGTGATGGGAGGTGAGTAATGGCAGTGACGGGGTGCCAGTGACCAGCAGCAGGAAGTCGGCTCAGGACACCCCTGGGACCTGCTAGGCCACTGGCCCAGTTTCCAAGATTTCAGAGCCCAGCTCTTTCTGCCCCAAGGAAAGGACACTTTAAGCACCCCCGCCTTCCCTTCCTCATGGCTTCAGGAGGCTCAGTCTAGGAGAGGGTAGGGACAGGGAGATGAGAAAGGCCAAGCTTCTGACTGCCTCCATTATTAAGGCTGAGCCAGCTTTGGGGGCGCAGCAGCAATCCCAGAACTGACATTCCACATAGGGACTTCCCCACCAGCTTCCACAGCCACCCACACAGCCCCCAGATACCCACTCAGACAGACACCTAGATATACACACCCAGGCTGACTCCCTGAGCCTGACCAGCTTCCGGGAACACAACCAGCTACATCTGCACTTGGGGTTCCACTTCCTTTCTCTCCTCTTAGAAAAACAAGATTATCCAGTACCTATGTTTTTTTGTTGTTGTTGTCGTTCCAGGTTCTCCAGCACACAGTTTGTGTGGAAGGAAGGACCCATCCAGGACCCAAGAGCCCAGCCAGCCTTGGGGAGGAGCCCGGGGAGCCATGTCCTGAGGGGCTGCAGCATCCTGGCCTCTTCCCTTAACACACCACAAATACAAATTTCAAAAGGCATATGGGGAGTTGGAGGGGAGGGGAGGGGAAGCCAGAAAAGCCCAGGGAGCCTGGGGAAGCCATGGTGGTGGCTAGGGCATGGTTTCTTTTCTACTGGGGGGTGGGATCGGGGGCAGGTAGAGTAATGAGAAGCAGAGGTAGCCCAGAAAAGCCTATGATTAGCCATGGCCCAGGTTATGCTGGTCCCTCAAAGCACAGCCCATCCTTGCCCTGGAAAAGGCACCCAGCCTTCCTCCCCCAGCAATGGGAGATGCCGGAAGCAGCCCATCACAGCCAGCCCTGAACTCCAAACCGCAAACTCAATCTATCATGGTTTGTTGGCAATTCTTTATTAAACCAATTCTGCTGGATCAATGCTTCCTGCCCGTCAAAATGATGAATAAATCCTCGACTAGCCTGAGCAATGCTTGCAGAAGCTCTTGCGAAGCCTGAGGTGGGCAACGGCAATTGGCTACACATAGAGGCCCAAGGCCAATGGCTAAAACTCTAGAGACCAAGGCTGGGGGTGCTGGTCGGGGTGGGGTGGGTTAGGTGGGGTTGAGTGGTGGGTTTTCTAAGCTTAGAAGACTTAGCTGGGCTCTTGCCTGTTTGACATTCCAAGGATGACACTAGCTGTTTTGGCCTAGAAGCAGGAAAGGTATGGCCACCGCTCTTCCAGACACACTCAGATGGTCTTTCTTGGATTTCTTTCCTTACACCCCACCCAGCTCCAGACAGCTACAAGGCTGTGCAAAGAGGACATGCCACTTGCAGCTACCAGTCCCTGTTGCTTGTTGCACAAACCCAAATTCAAAGCCCACTCTGACAATTCTGCTGTATCCCCGCTTCCCTATCCCCACACCCTCTCCTGCAGCCGTGTCCCAGGCAGCCTGCAGTTAGTGGGAGATTCTGCAGCAGGGGGACTGCAGACAGACATACCAGAATGGGATAAGACCAGGAAGGGGAAAAGGATCCTATCTGATGAAATCGACCCAGTCCTCACTCTTCACCTTCCAAGGTAAGGGAGATAGGAAGGGCCAGGCCCAGCATCCAGAAGGTCCCCAGCCAATGCTTGCTGCTGAAGGAGGCTGGGCATGCCTGGGGTTGGCCTCTTGTAGGCTCCCCAGGCAATGGGCTTGGTGATGAGAACCCTGAACAGATGCTTTCTGACAACAAAGACAGCAGGGACCTGGGCAAGGGAGGGGAGGGCCCTTCAACAGTCTCAAGTGGTTGGTACTGGAACTGCCTATCACCACCACTGAAGAGTTGAGAGACAGGAGGAAAAACCCAGGACACCCATGGGGGTGGAGGAGACATAGCTCCTGCTCACTCCTCTCTAGCTCAGCCAGGGATCCTCAGGGCCCAGTACTGGCCAGAGGCAAGTCCACTCTTCAGGAACCTGGCACTGGGAACCCAGACACCGTTCCTGATGGGAGGGTCCTACATTTGCTCACACAGTTTGATGACTATGGCTGTCTGTTTAGCCTGCCCTCTGGTCTCCCTAGTCTTCTGGGAATGGGAACCCTGGAGATATTAGGGTTAGGAAGAGCAGTCTCTCAAAGGAAAAAAGGGGGGAGGGGCTGTGTTCACTACCTATTTTAAGCCACCGAGTGTTGTCTGACTGGTCATTCCCAGTGCGAGAAATCTCTCTCATTGGATGGAAAATGGCTTTGCTCTCATTACAAACCCAGCTTCCCTGGAGTTTGCAAAGAGGGCTCTGGGTTGGCAAAATGCTCATTTTTATAGGCAGGCAAGCAAGGTAGGCAAGGAAGGGAGATAAGTAGGCGGCAGGGCCCAGAGAAAGAGAGAATGAGAGAATTAAACCCAGCTTGAAAAGTGTTTCCCAGACCTTCATCACAATCTCATTTATCACGAAAGCCCAGAGGGGCACTAGGGAACCTTAGGACCTTGACTTAGGTAAAGGCATCCCTGATCCCAACCCTAGAGCAACCAACAATCCCTCTTTTTGCACAAATATGCCCACAAGCTCCCAGTGGTATCTGCTGTTCAGCGGCATCCGACTCAGGTGACGTGGAAGGGGGCAGGGTCCCTCTCCCTGACTGGCGGTCATACCTTGTTTGGGGACCCACGAGTGGCCCATGAGAGACCAAGCAGATGCTGAAGCTTGGGTCTCTGGGGTATGGATGGGCCCCTGGACAAGCATGGGGCACAGGACAGCTGCTCATCAGTCAGAACACCAGGCATCTTCACCCATCACTATGAGCAAGGTCATTCTGCCCTGCCGCTCTGGATGCCAGGTGCCCAGGGTGCCTGCTCCTGGCCCACCACTCAGCATGAGGAGCTAAGCTCAGGGTTACGGTGGGTGCAGGGGGTTTTCATCCCGGCCTGAGGCCCCAGTGACTTCGGTCCTCCAGGGACCCGGCCGCAGCTTCCCAGGGCACCAGAAAGCAGACATAAATGCCTGCTGTCAGTACCCAAGGAGCTGGCCCGTTGCTAAGAGGTCTGTCTCTCTTCATGGACCTGCTCTGCAGGCTGAATTGACCCGGAGCTGCCTCTAGGATGGCCATCCTGACTCTGCGGCCTTGAAGGGGGAGGAGGAATATGTGGCTTAAGGTGGCAGAGCCCTATCCTGGCTGCCGGCAGGGGTAGGCCAGGCTCAGAACACCTTTTCATTCTGTCTCCAACGCAGCCCAGACCCGAGAAGACCAGTGATTGAACCCAGAGGAAAGTTCCCCCAGCGCGGTGCAGGAGGGGGCCTGGGGGTGTCTCGGAGCCTAGAGGCGCCCTGCTTCTCTTGGAGCTCCCAGCGCAAGGAAGGAAAGTTCACTCCGGCTGGGAGGCAGGGTCAGGAGGAGGCATGCCTGCCACCGCGCAGGGCACCCACAGGATCAGCACTGTGGTCCCTTACCTGAAGTCACTGTAGGGGTGGATAATCCAAAATCCGGCCGACTTGACCCTCTCCTGTTCGCGCTCCACGGCTTTCTGGCTGCCGAACATCCTTAAGGAGAATTTGTTGACCCCGGGTTGGAGCATGGCCCCGAACTGGCGCTGCATGAAGCCGGCCTGGCCCAGGCGCACCTCGGCCTCCGGGAGGATCTGGTCGCCGGCGGCCGCGCCTCCCTCCACTTTGATAGCGGTGTCCGCCGAGGGCTGCTCGCAGGAGGCGGAGGCCGGCTGCGGTGGCTGCTGGGGCGGCGGCGGCGAGGCTGCGGGCTGCGCCGAGGCGCCGGGGCACTCGGGCTCGGCCGCCAGGCCTGGGGGCGTCCTGTCCTCGCCGGGGGACGCGTCGCCCTCGGCGATGAGCCGCCGCTCCTCCGCGGAGTCATGCAGGTGTCCGTGACTGCTGCCGCTCCCCGTGCCGCCGCCGCCGCCGCCGCCCCGGCTGCCCAGCGAGGCCAGGCTCCCGCGGAAGCGCCTGCAGTCGCCGTTCGTGCTGGACTTGCCCGCGCCGCGGGCCGGCCCTTCGCTGTCCGCTGCCCCGAGGGCCGAGCTCCGGGATTCCGTGCCACCCGCGGCCGCCGAGGGCGAGGGCGAGGGCAGTGGCCGCAGCCGGATGCTCCTGCGGCTGGGGTCTTGGCGGCCCCCGGCCCCCTCCTCCTCGGCGTCCTCTTCCTCGTCCATGATCCACGCCTTGGCCCCCACCTGCTGCGGGAGGCTGTAGAGCCGCTTGCGCATGGACGGCGGCAGCTTGTCCATGGCGCCAGGGGCCGGGGTCGGACCGGGCCAGGGGCAGGAGCGCGGCGCCGCGGACGGGCTCCAGGTCCGCCCGCCGGTCAGTCCGCCCGTGGGGACGCGTCCTTCGCCGCCGGCGTGGGGGCCGCCTCAGGCGCCCATGCTCGGGCAGGCTGCGCGCCGCGGGGAGGCTCCTAGTCCCGCTCCGAATTCCCGGACTCGCCGCGCTACACCTCCTCCCGGGCCCGGCTGGGCGCGGGGACCCCGCGCTCCCTCCTTGCCTCCCTCCCTCTGGCGTTCAGGGGCGCGGCGCGCGGCCCGGCTCCAGGCGCCCCGCCCCCGCGGGGAACAATGGGCGCCGGCTGGAGAGGCTCTGCGGCCGCGGCGCTCGGGGAACCGCTCCGGAGTGCAGAGCGCACTGCCCGCGCGGGTCCCGGGCGTGCGTCCCGCCGGAGGGCTGGCTGTCCGTCTGTCTCGCCGCTCGGGCTTTGTGGCTGGCCACCCGCGAGCTCGCCTCGCCTCCTCTGCCCCGGCCCGTCCGACCCGTCCCGGGGCTGCCGCCGCAGCCGAGCGGAGCCCAGCGACCCGCCGGGCTTACATCAGCGGCCGCCTCCCCCGGAGCGCCCTCCGGCAGCGCTCGGGCTCCCGCGCCCCGGAATATTCATGAAGCCGCCGCAGCTCGCGGGTTGCCATAGGAGCGGCTCCCGCAGCCGGGCCTGCCTACCTGGGCTTCTTAAAGGGGCAGCGGCGCATGGGCCGGGGGCTGGGAAGGGGCGGGGGGCGGGCCTGGCAAGGGGCCCAGGTTAGACCCTTGCTAGACCTTCGGGGCCGGGGTGAGAGGTGTCCACACTGCTGCGCCCTTAAATCTCTTTCCTGGACTAAGCTGGGAGCGCGCCCCAAGTCTGAAGCTCCGGCTTCAGTTGCGAATTCCCCATCCCAAGATTGAAGGGTGGGGGGGTGGCTTCCCAGTTTCTCCATCACCAAGCTCTGGGCTCGCCTTTCCCTGGCATTTTTGCCCCTCAGCTGGGTCTCCGACTTTCCTCTTGGGAGGCGACCGGGTTCGTCTGGATGCAGAGTCCCGGCCTTCCCGCAACCCGCCTGGAGAGGGGGCTTCCGGAAATGTGCCGCGTCGGGGAGGCTCCTAGGGTTTTCCTGTGACATGGGCAGGGGGCGAACCCCGCGCCAGTCTTTCCCCTGCAAAGCCTCGCAGCAGCCAGGCAAGGAGGGCGTGGGGAAACAGGGAGACACGCACAGGGCGCGCGGGTGGGACCCAGCCCTTCGAGGTAAGACTTCGAGGAAATGCGCCGGCAACGGTGACGGATGCGAGATCCGAACGCCGACCTCCGCACGCGCCTCTCTCTCGGTAGTTCCGAGAAAGGGACAAGCCGGTTGCAGCGGGGAGCGGTTGGGCCGGCTCCTCGGACGCCCCAGCACTCTGGAACTGGCTTTGGAGCCCCTTCTCCCTGTGTTCCCATCCACATTATGACACCTACTATGTGGACCCACGCTGGGTGAGTTCCTGTTCCACCTAGTCCCCTACCTACACCCCCAAGCAGCTGCACAGCCCCCACTCCCTTCCAGTCTGCAGCCCAGCCCCCTTCCCCCCCAACCCCCGCCAAGGATCCAACTGTGTGTCCTCTTTCCCAGTCTCTCCCAGTGTACAGTGTCCGGGCTTATGGACAGATTTCACTAGCTCAGCCTAAGGTATAGCCCTACCCCTCTCCAACACCCTGGACAGCCTGATACCCCAGATTAGCTCAGAAATGGAGAGGGGACAGATTGGGCATTAAGGGGAGGGGGGTTGTCCAGAGAAGGCTGCAGCCGAGGTTAATGCTGGAGCGCACACACAGCAAAGTCTCACAGGAGGGAGGCAAAAAGGTCCCCTGGCTCTGCCATCTCTCTAAGGAATAACATCAAGTTTTTCCTCAAATGATTTTTTTACTCTCATTCTTAGCCCAATGTGACCACTTTCCCCTCCTCCATCCAGAGTAGGAATTTGGAGGGCAGGATGCGGGGCGGGCAGCCTAGCAGGGGCTCTTCTGCTCTACCCACTGGACCACAGGACCTCCCACAGTGGGAGGAATGACTAGGGTGATGACATCACTGGTAGCTGGCATTTTTACTTTTGAGCAGCTCTGAGCTGACAGTTCTCTGCACAGATGCTGGAAGCCTAATCCCTGAGTGTCCTTGGGTCTCCTTGAGAAGAAGTGTTCTTAAAGAGCTGTGAGCCCAGCCTGCCCTGGTCTACCAGCCACAGGAGGGAAGACCTCCATTTAACACACTTCTTTGAGCTTCTTTGTCTAGCTTGGAGTTAGTCTGCCTTAACCCCGCTCAGGAAGTCAGCCCATATAGGCTTCCCCATGACCTATGGTAGAGACATCTACTCCTCTGGGAGCCCTTTCCTAATCACCAAAACCTTGGTCATGTCCCTGCCTTTGGTTCCCATGGCCCATTAGCTCCTGTGACCCTAAGCACTGATTACACAGTGCAGTCTGTGCCCTGAGGGTGGAGCAGGTCCACCTTATCTCAGGGACCTCTCCACCAACACAAGGGTGGACAGAAAGCAGATTAATAAGTTTCAACTCTACAAATGAGTAAGGGACCCTAGAAGTTAGCTAATGGCATTGGAGGGGACGCTTGGAGGAGATGGAGGATAAGACCAAAATTCTGCTTCCTGGGATACTGCCGTCACAGGCTGGCCAGGGGTCAGTGTCTCTTAATTCCCCCCCACCAGCACCTCACTCACCCTCAATTTTGTTAGTGGCAGCCATTCACGACCATCTAGGACCAACTTTAGGTGCAGCAATGACTATTAGATAAATCAGGCCCTTGATAAACCCTGATGAGATCTGGCTTCTCCTGCCTCCTTTGTGTGGAAACCCTAATAGAGGACATTGGTGGTGTGCCAACAGTCCAGGGGACAGAGGAGGAGCAGCCCCAGGTCTTGCCCTTGATGGGCTTCAAGTTGTGAGGAAGCTAGACTCATTCTCAGGAATAGGGCATGAAAATAGAGCAGGAAAACTGAAGACAGGAAAGAAATGTATACTAAATCATGTCCCCAACCATGAGAGATTTCAGAGGGAGCTATTGCTGGCCTTGGAGTAGCTAGGGAGGGTTTCCTGGAGAAGGGGGCCAGACTTGATGAGAGACATATCCAACACTTTACAGTTTACACCTTTTTGTTGTTAAACCACATGAAATTTTGATTTTTGGGAGCCCAATATTGTCAAATTTTGGCAATTTCACATGGGTCAACCTAACATTCTTACTCCCGTTTGCGGGCAAGAGAACTAAAGCACAGAGAGGTTAAGTGACTTGCCAAATGCCCCATAGCAAGAAAATGGTGAAGCTAGAATTCAAGGGCTCCACAGGGCAGGCTGTGCTCTACTGCCCATCTGCTCATGCAGGTGGGGTAGGGGGCAGGCACAGATGGAGGAAGGAGAAAGAGAGAGAAGGTAAAGAATGGAGAGAGAATAAATAGGACTCCCACATTCTGTAATCTCCCCATTGCTCCACCTGGGTCTCACACCCTCTCCTTTCCAGCACTGCCTAGAAGGCCTGGGGTCTGCTCTGGTTCCTTTGATAACATGGTAGCCAGGACCTGGGGACCCCAGCAAGGGGAAGGCCCTGTCTCAGGACTGAAATATATGGAGAAGACCTACTGCTCTCACCATGGGTGGGGGACTAGGGTACTTTGGAGAAAAATGGGCTGCTGCAGGGCTGCTGCAGGGCTGCAGCGGGCCTGGGTATTCCTGGAATGCAAATGTAGAAAACATCTAAGAGAGAAGGGGACTGGGGAGGATGGGTTTCCTTCCCTGGAACAGACACTGAATATCAGTGAAAATTAGAAGACCTGCTGGGAGTAGAAGTGGAGAATGTAGCTGATTGTATAAATCAACCTCAGACCTTATTTGTGGGGGACCTAGATGGGCAGAGGGGGATGGGAAATTCTGGAAGCTTATTTGCTTATGGGCAGAGGGCATTGTTCTTGCTTGGAGAGGCAGCTCTGGGGTATGGCAGTGTTTCCCACAGCCTGCAATGCCAAAGTTTTGGCCAGTTCTGCTTGAAATGAAATGAAAAAAAAAAAAAAAAAACCACACACACACACACAGAGAGAACAATGTAGGATATTTTAGGGTAAGGTTGCCAACTGTCCTTTCTTAGAAGGCTGTCTTTATTCTAAGGTTATATCCTTGCTACATTCTCTGTGTTAAAATGCCCTTTTATGAAATCATGGTGCTGGAAGATGCTGTTTTTTCAATGTCGTTGGCTAAATAAAAAGTTGGCACTGGGTTCTGTGTTTGTTCCCAAAAATCATTTTTGAAATGTTATTGATCTATAAGTTCCAAAAGTCTGGGAACCCCTGTTGTAAACAATAGAGCATGAAACTGAAAAACAAAAGCTGGAGAATTAAGTACTTCTCTGTCAGTTACTGCCTGTGTATTCCTCAATCTTCCTCGTGTGTAAAATGGGTTTAATGATATGCACCTCAAAAGTTATTGCTAAGACTACATGAGAAAATGAATGCACCTAGCATAGCATCTCATTTGTAGTAAGTTCTCAGTAAACACTGAATGATGAAATGATGGAATGAAACCTGCATTACCCAATGGAGAGGAAGGCTCCTGGCCTTTGGAATCCAATTTAGGTCATATCGTCATCTTAAAACTTTCTGTTGGGATGAAAGGGATGTTTTATACAAGATTCCTTCCTTTGAACTCTCCATCCCTGACAAGCCCTGGCTGGGTCTCTAGAAGGCAGACTTCCTTCTCTCTGGTACAGGAACTTGCTGTGGCCCCAGGCTTTACAGCAAGCTTGTTCAACCCGCAGTCCACAGACCACATGCAGCCCAGGACAGCTTTGAATGCAGCCCAACACAAACTTGTAAACTTTCTTAAAACACTATGAGATTTTTTTTGCGATTTTTTTTTAACTCATCAGCTATTGTTAATGTTAGTATATTTTGTGTGTGGCCCAAGACAATTCTTCTTCCTCCAGTGTGGCCCAGGGAAGCCAAAAGTTTGGACACCTTTGCTGTATAGGCAGCTGCTAACTCAGAGGCCACATCCTTGACCCTGTGCTCAAGACCCTCTGAGAAGGCTGGGGGGTGGTGGCAAGTGGTATCCATACATACATGCCACTTCATCTTTGTGCTCAGTGTAGATACACTGAGCACTTCTGCTCTGCCCCAAGGCAGGTCTGCTCAGTAGGGCTGGACAGGGATCAGGGACATATAGACTTCCTGCTGGGAGTCCTGACTGACCTGGAGACAAGGCCTCCAAGAAAGAATACTGGAATCAGCACCATGCCCTCAGGTTTCCTGTCCTGAGCCTTCCTGATAAAGAAGCTGAAAAAAAAAAAAAGAAAAGAAAAAAAAAAGAAACTGGAAGGGGAGGGGGCATGCAGGGAGCAACCAGACTGGATATAGATGTTCCAGGAAACAAACCAACCAGCCACTGTTGACCAAGCCCTTGGGTGCCCAACCCTGTGCACAGCTACACATGGATGGAGGCCAAGAAGGCAGAGATATGCCCTAGCTTGGGCGGTATCTTGTCTGGTCAAAGCAGCAAAAGATCATCCCAGAAGTTTGTAATCAAGGGTCAGAGGGAGTGGTTCAGAAGCTCAGGGCAATGATCCTCTTGAGTAGAGTCAAGGTGGGTTTCCTGGAGGAAATGGAAAGTGGTGTGTGTGTGTGTGTGTGTGTGTGTGTGTGTGTGTGTGTGTGTGCGCGCATGCTTATTATGGAGGAAAGAGTGAATGGAGTAGCCTGGCATGGATAAGGCCTGCAGCATTCTTACGGTGGGGTCATCCAGGATAGAGCTGGGGGCAGGTGTTCAATTCACCTGCAACAGCTTTTGCCCTAAGCTAGCCCTAAGAGAAAGTCCTGCTGTATTTACTCGGTCCTTCTGATCCCCCTCCTCCCAGCACCCTCAACCCCAGTAGGTGACACTTGCTATAAAAAAGCACTGGGAGCCCACATGCCCATCACAGCAAGGTGTTAGTGAACAAGAGACCCCCTACAGGCTCAGCTTCCTATTGGGCTTGCCATCTGCTTTCTCTTCAGTTCTGCCTGGTTTCTTTAGGATCTAGGAGCATGAGCTATTGTATTGTCCTCTTCTCTGTCCCCTGCCTCTGTGCAGGACTCTACCTGTGAGCCCCTGGACCCCAGCAGAGCCCAAAGCCCTTTCATCTGTAGGCCAGCCCCAGCTGCATTGCCCTTGATCTCTCTAATCCACACCATCCCGGACGCTCGACTGTTCCCTGGGGACCCTGCCCTAGGGCACCGGGTGGGACCTCTTCCCCCTCCCACCCCGGGGAGCCTGGAGGAAGATGTGCTGACAGCTCAGCCATGTCTGGACTGTGTCTCTGTGTCCTTCTGGGGCTCCAGGACGTCTGGGCCACCTGGACTCAGAGCCAGGCCAGAGAGGGAGGCGCTGGGAGGGGGAGGCCCTGAGGTGCCAGCTGAGCAGAGCTGCCAAGAAATAAGTACCACAGACTTCTCTGTTCGAAGTCTGGAATTCACGATATATCAGGGATGAAGTGGGTTCAGACAGGGGCCTCTGGGGGTGGTTTCACAGCTTTGGCTGGAGGCGCCAGGAAGGGAAAGAAGGAAGAGACAGAATGGACTGGGAGAGAGGGGAAGAGACTCTGCAAATGGGGCTGGGTGCGGTGGTAGAAAGAGAGGTGATGGACAGCCGGAGAGTTGGGGCTTTTCCTGGGACCCTAAGATGGCCCAGGGACTGGACTTGGCTCAGTCCCCCACTAACACTGGGCTGCTCCGCTCCACCCAGCCTTGCCCAGGCAATCCTCTCTGCCATGCCCTCAGTCCTCTCCCCGACTTATCTATGTTTCCTTCCTCCCCCAATTTCACATGATCCCTTTTCTCTGTTCAACGTGTGGAGTACCTGTTATCTGATGCTACACGACCCAGTGCCTAATCTCCAGGCACCTGCAGGCTATGGCAAGGCTAAGACAGACTCAAGACTTAACATAAGGAAGCCAGGGATGAGGAGCACGTGATGTGGACAAGAGGCTAGAGAGCCAAGAGGGGGAGGGGGAAAAGCGTGGGGAGGGGACAGGGGAGATGCTCGTGTCTGAAGTAGTTTTGATGCAAGCAGGTGTGACTTGTAGAAGTGGAGGCAGGGAGGTGGGGCATGCCAGGTGCAGGGCCCAGTGTGAGCAGAAGAGCAGCAAAGGGAAGCCCCTGCCCTGGAGTGGGTGAGCACCCTGGGAGACCACAGTCCCGGGGGTCAAGGAGTGGGGAACGTGAGGACACGAGGGTGGGTGGCTCTGGAAGCCGTGAGGAATGCTGAGGGCGACTGGAGACAGGCTTTGGCGAGGACCATTGGGTTGTGCCCTGGGAGCCCAGCGCTGTGCTCAGCTCTGCTCAGAGTGAGCAGGAAAAGAACAAGACACAGTCCATGCCCCTGGAAACTCACAGTGGGGTGGCGGAGATGAAAGTAATGCTGTGAAACAAGTCATCCTGCCAGGAGCAGGGGCCTGGACCCCTGACTGCTACAGGGACAGGGACTGAGCAACAGCCACGCTGGAGTTTAAGAGAGCTGCTCTCTCTGGTTCCCTGCAAAGCACATCTTTGTACAAGCCCCACGGCCCAGCTTCCCTTCCACAAGCCCCATGCATCAGGGTAACCTGCTATTACATGAACCTTCTGCTGGATGCCTTCCAGAAAGAGACAGCTCCACTGTGCTCTAATGAGAGCTGTGCCCCAGGCCACCCTGCAGGATCCAGAGAAGAGGCAGAGCCCGGGAGAGGGCAATGGAGACTGCCACATAAGCTATGACAGATGCGGTGACAGGGGCTGTCATGGAGGCTGTGACAGAGACTACGGTGTGGACTGTGATATACACCGTGACAAGGTCTGTGATAGAGACTGTGACAGGGACTATGACAGAGGCTGTGATAGAGACTGTGACAGGGGCTGTGATAGAGACTGTGACAGAGACTGTGATAGAGGCTGTGATAGAGACTGTGACAGAGACTGTGATAGAGACTGTGATAGAGGCTGTGATAGATACTGTGACAGGCTGTGATAGAGACTGTGACAGGGGCTGTGACAGAGACTGTGATAGAGACTGTGATAGAGACTGTGACAGAGACTGTGATAGAGGCTGTGATAGAGACTGTGACAGGCTGTGATAGAGACTGTGACAGGGGCTGTGACAGAGGCTGTAATAGATACTGTGACAGGCTGTGATAGAGACTAATAGAGACTGTGATAGAGGCTGTGACAGAGGCTGTGATAGAGGCTGTGACAGAGACTGTGATAGAGGCTGTGATAGAGACTGTGACAGGCTGTGATAGAGACTGTGACGGGGCTGTGACAGAGGCTGTAATAGATACTGTGACAGGCTGTGATAGACACTAATAGAGACTGTGATAGAGGCTGTGACAAAGGCTGTGATAGAGGCTGTGATAGAGGCTATGATAGATACTGTGATAGAGGCTGTGATAGAGACTGTGACAGGGGCTGTGACAGAGGCTGTAATAGATACTGTGACAGGCTGTGATAGAGACTAATAGAGACTGTGATAGAGGCTGTGATAGAGGCTGTGATAGAGGCTGTGATAGAGGCTGTGATAGATACTGTGATAGAGGCTGTGACAGAGGCTGTGACAGAGGCTGTGATAGAGGCTGTGATAGAGGCTATGATAGATACTGTGATAGAGGCTGTGACAGAGGCTGTGACAGAGGCTGTGATAGAGGCTGTGACAAGGCTGTGACAGAGGCTGTGATAGAGTCTGTGATAGAGTCTGTGACAGAGGCTGTGACAGAGGCTGTGATAGAGGCTGTGACAGAGGCTGTGACAGACGCTGTGATAGAGGCTGTGACAGAGACTGTGATAGAGGCTGTGATAGAGGCTGTGACAGAGACTGTGACAGAGGCTGTGATAGAGGCTGTGACAGAGGCTGTGACAGAGGCTATGATAGATACTATGATAGAGGCTGTGACAGAGGCTGTGACAGAGGCTGTGACAGAGGCTGTGATAGAGGCTGTGACAAGGCTGTGACAGAGGCTGTGATAGAGTCTGTGATAGAGTCTGTGACAGAGGCTGTGACAGAGGCTGTGATAGAGGCTGTGACAGAGGCTGTGACAGACGCTGTGATAGAGGCTGTGACAGAGACTGTGATAGAGGCTGTGATAGAGGCTGTGACAGAGACTGTGACAGAGGCTGTGATAGAGGCTGTGACAGAGGCTGTGACAGAGGCTATGATAGATACTATGATAGAGGCTGTGACAGAGGCTGTGACAGAGGCTGTGACAAGGCTGTGACAAGGCTGTGACAGAGGCTGTGATAGAGTCTGTGACAGAGGCTGTGACAGAGGCTGTGACAGACGCTGTGATAGAGGCTGTGACAGAGACCGTGATAGAGGCTGTGATAGAGGCTGTGACAGAGACTGTGACAGAGACTGTGACAGAGGCTGTGACAGAGACTGTGACAGAGGCTGTGACAGAGGCTGTGACAAGGCTGTGACAAGGCTGTGACAGAGGCTGTGATAGAGTCTGTGACAGAGGCTGTGACAGAGGCTGTGACAGACGCTGTGATAGAGGCTGTGACAGAGACCGTGATAGAGGCTGTGATAGAGGCTGTGACAGAGACTGTGACAGAGACTGTGACAGAGGCTGTGACAGAGACTGTGACAGAGTCTGTGACAGAGACTGTGACAGAGTCTGTGACAGAGGCTGTGATAGAGGCTGTGACAGAGGCTGTGATAGAGGCTGTGACAGGCTGTGACAAGGGCTGTGACAGAGACTCTGACAGGGACTGTAACAGGAATTGTGACAGGGGCTGTGACAGAGGCTGTGATAGAGGCTGGGACAGAGACTCTGACAGGGACAGGGACAGGCACTGCGATGGGGACTGGGACAGAAATGTGACTAAATCTGGAACCACAATCAGAGTTGGGACAACAGTTCCTGGAGCCCGGTCCCACACTCCCACAGTCGACAGAGCAGTTGGCGGTGACAGCAGCAACACAGCAAACACAGAGGCCCAGCCAGGCCCAGGCATTTGTGGGGACGCCAGCAGGCTGAAGCTGCCGCGGGAAGACAGCGAGAGGGAGGTGAGTGAGGCTGGCGCCCACCCAGATCTGCCTCGGATGTCTGTGTGTCCGCAGGCGAGTTCCTGGCCCTCTCTGGGCCTCAATTTCCTTGATAGTGCTTACCGTGGGGACAGATCAGATTAGAGTGTGGTAAGTGCAAATGTGCACTGACTGAGAGTCCCAAGTTACTCTCAGGGGTGTCTGAATCTCCAGTCTCCCCAGGCACAGCCAGCTGATTGAATCCGTAATGTACCTCCCACACATATGAACAACCATCTACCCCATGTGTGCAGTGCTCTTGTGAAGAACGAAACACAAATTTGTTTTAAAATGTAAGAGAATTCATAGTCATGATCGTAACTAACATTTATGGAGCACTTGCTCTGTGCAGGGTACCACGCCAAATGCTTAGCATGGATTAGCTCATGTAATCCTCGCTAGAGCTCTGTCAGGTAAGTGGTATTTTCCCCATTTTACAGATGATTAAACTGAGGCTTAAAGAGGCTGACCGAGTTGCCCAAGTTCCCAAGGCTAGAGGAAGAGCCAGGGTTTGAAGACACATCTGTCTGACCCAGTCTGGGCTCCTATCCTCGCTCACCATGAGCAACTCTCTTAATCACAACTGCTATTGTGTCAGATACACTTGAAGTTCAAAGTCAAAAATGTTTTCACTGAAAAAGGGGTCTTCATACTTGAATTGGCTGGGACCTACAGGGAAGCGTTCCTTCAGTCTGTGGGCACTTCTGTTATTTCTGAAACTCTATCTTCTCTCTGCCCCTGCCTGAGGCACTAAGTTGGGGATAAGCAGGATATGATTTTCTGCCCTAAGAGAGCACAGAATAGCTGTAATGATTTCAAGGACTGTGGTTGTTTTTGTACTTTGTGGTCAGGATCTCACTTTGAGCTGTGCAGAGAAGGCCCTCACCCCCTGCTGTCCTTGAGGATTGGATCCTCATTCTCTCAGATGCTCCTTGGTTGGGAAGTGAGGTGGGGACCCCCATGGCTCCTCCCAGACCATCACTCTTCTACCTTCCCATAAAACTCCTCACCCAGCCGGGCGCAGTGGCTCATGCCTGTAATTCCAGCACTTTGGGAGGCCAAGGCAGGCGGATCATCTAAGGTCAGGACTTCAAGACCAGCCTGGCCAACATGGTGAAACCTTGTCTCTACTAAAAATACAGAAATTAGCTGGGCATGGTGGTGGGCACCTGTAATCCCAGCTACTCAGGAGGCTGAGGCAGGAGAATCACTTGAACCTGGGAGGCGGAGGTTGCAGTGAGCCGCTGCACTCCGGCCACTGCACTCTAGCCTGGGGGACAGAGCGAGACTCAATCTCAAAAAATCAAACAAACAAAAAAAATCCCTCTTCACCCACCTGCTCCTCAGAGGCTCCCACAGCCGGTCCCCTCATGGCTGTCACCCAGGCATCTTTCCCACTGAATTTCTGCCTTCATGGAGGGGGCTCCCCATGAACCTCGGCCCTGGCTTCTGATTTCAGTGGCTTTCTTCTCACCCCCAGCCATCCACTCCCATGGCCTCAACCTAGAGATGCTCTACCTCTACAATTTAGGCTGACCTCAGCCTCTGCTCCTTCCACCTGCTCTCCGGGCCCTCCCTTTACACCTGCTCATCAAGGGCAGTGAGAGCTGCAAAAGAACTCTCAGCACATTATGACTCCATCTGAACCCTTGCACCCAGAGACTTAATAAAACACTAGCATCGTTTCTAACAGCTCAAAGCAGCATCACTAGATGATGACTCCAGCCCTTTAAAGTCCCTGCCTGGGAAAGCTCAAGGTGGCCAAAAGAATTTATTGTTTGTTCCAGTTGAGGGCCCCTGTCTCCCAGTCTCTGTGGGAGGGCACTTAACTTTGATAAGTGCCAGTCACCAAACCTAGCTTGCCTGGTCATATAGAGCAAACTCCTGTTTTTGCCCTTCAGTGCCTGTTGCCTGGCTCATCCCACTTTAAAAAAAAAAAGTCTCTTGGCCTTTGTTTTGAAGAAGTTGAGTTCAGTTCATGCTGAACCCTTTTCCCTATTGCAATAGTTATCATTGAATAAAATCTGTCCTTACCATTTTAACTAGTGTCTAGGTTTGTTTACCTTTGACAATAGCAAGTTCCGTGCATCCACCCCTTCCGCCTTCAGTCCCTTCCCTTCGCAGTTTAGATCCCAATATCTACCACCACAAGCTTGTCTTGCCAGTGTCCTCAATTTCCTTGCCTCATGGTTCTTTTTGTCTGTCAACCTAGAAACTCCAGCTCTGACCTTCTCTGCAGGCACACCAGCTACAGCAGGCCTGAGAGGCAGCCAGAGAAAATCACATAGCCGCACAGATTTGTTCATTGTCTCTGATGTGCCTCTATGCCTGGCAATCTGACTGTGTTTTCCTTATCTGCCATGTCTTCATTCTGTTCCATCAGTGTCTGAGTCTGCACAGTGTTGCTATGACAGAATACCACAGACTGGGTAATTTATAAAGAAAAGAGATTTAGTTGGCTCATGGTTCTGGGGGCTGGGAAGTCCAAGAGCATGGCACTAGCATCTGGTAAGGGTCATCCTGTGGTGGAGGGATGGAGGGCAAAGGCAAGCATGTGAAACAGAGAGGAAGGGGACCAAACATATCAGGAGCCCATTCCTGCAATAATGGCATTAATCCATTCATGAGGGAGTAGCTCCTATGACCTAATCACCTCTTAAAGGCCCCACCTTTTAATACAATGGCAATTAAGTTTCCAACACACAAACTTTAGGGGGACACATTCAAACAATAGCAACCAGTTAACACTTCTCCCCAGATCTCAGCCTCCTGATCAAATCTCTGCTATCAAAAAAAAAAAAGTGTCCTCCTTGAACTTCACTGTCCCTTTCTCTCCTTCCCATCACATCTAAACCTCTCAAGAGGGTGGGCTTCATTTACCTTCCTTTCTCAACTCCCACTCATTCCTCAGCCCCTGGAGTCAGGCTTCACTACCCATGGTGTCTTCAGCAAGACCACAAATGTCCTCCTGAGTACGAAGTCCACCTTTTTTTCCTTTCCTTATTGACCTTGGAGCACCATGCCATGCTGCTGACCACCTCCCCCTTCTTGAAATACCCCCTTCCCTTGACTTCAGGGACACACACTCTTCTGATTTTCTTTCTACATCTCTGGCCAGTTCTCAGGATCTTTTGTGTCCCATCCTCTTCTACTGGCTCCTCACATGTGGGTGATATCCCTGACTCTATTGTGTGCTCTTTTTTTCCCCCCCACAGGATCTCTCTCCCTGAACACCAGGCCCTTGGCTTCAGTTACCATTCATACCTTCAGCCCAGACCTCTCCTGTGGGCTCCAGACCTGCTTATTTGGCTTCTTGAATGTGTTACAAGCAGCACACACTGCAAATGTCTAAACATTCACACTCTTCTCCAAAGACCCCTGCTCTTCCTGCTCAATGAATGAGACCACCATCATCCCGTGGCTAAAGCCAGAAACACTGGCATTATTCCTGACTCCTTCCTCTGCCCCAACATCCCATTGGTTCAAAAGTCTTATTTCTCCTTCATAAATATCTCTCAAATATGTCCACTTCTTACCATATGCACTGACAACTTCAGATGATCTCTTGCCTAGGCTATGGCAACAGTCTCCTAACTGACCTCCCTGCCTCCAGCCTTGCTCTACTATAATCCATTATCCATGATGCTGCCACAGTGGTATTTCAAATGTAAATCTAGCCATATCTGCTTAAAACTCCTAATAAATATCACTGGCCTTAGGATAAAATCCAAACTCCACTGGCAAATAAGCTGCTCGGTGGTCTGGCTGCTGTTGCTCCCTCAGCCTTCCCTCCAACCAGTGCCCTCCTGACCATTGCACTGTGTGCTCATGCATGTCCACGGGCTTTCTGCTGGTGGTGACGGTGGCGATATCATTCATGGCTGTGGAAGCGATCAGATGTTAGTTGTTGGTGATTATGGTGGTAACTTTAAATCACTGCCCATCACATTTTCAAGGCGATCTTTGGAGGCTGACTTCATCCAACAAATATTCCTCGCTCCTATTTCCTGCAGGGTTAATTATGCATGCCCATCTCAGACCCACCTCCACCCAGGGCTGTTTTAGGGCTCTCTGTTTGGAGCCCTGGCGAGCTCCCACATTGACTCTTTGTTATCAGCCTGAACTTATGTCCAGCATTCATCTCTTTCTGGCCTTGAGTTGAGCCCAGCATGTTGGTGATGGGACAGTGACGGTGATAAACATGAAGATCCTGCTGCTATCAGCACTCACTGGGGAGACAGATAAAGTTGCCTGGGGACCCTAGGAGAGGAGCCACTGGGAGGTCCAGCCAGGTGGTGCTGGTTCCAAGTCCTGCTGAGTCCAGCAGTGATCAGCTGATGGGGCTGCTTTGATCTTCTCAGAGGTTTGGCTCTGAAACGCTGACCTTCACCAACTTTCTCTGTATACCCAGGGCTGATGGTCTGACCCCCAACACAGGGCACTTGGTTGCCAGGCTGGAGCCCTGACACTTCTGATATAGACAACATCCCTCCCCAATACCAGCATTTATTTGCATCTATGAATATGCATGGAGGCTGTTTTCCTGAACTGGGGAAGGTAGCTGGGAGCTGGGAAGACTGGAGATAAGCTGTCTCGGGGGTGATCGCAAGGCACTGATCTGCCCCTGTGGGAGGCAGAATGACGGGCCCGAAAGATAACCAGGTCCTAATTCCTGGAACCTATGACTGTTACTTTGCCTAACAAAAAAATATATAAAAGTTTGCCAAGGTGATTAAGGATATTGAGATGGGAAGATTATCCTAGATTCTCTGGGCAGGCCCTATGCAATCACTGGTGTCCTTATAAGAGGGAGTCAGAGGGAGGTTTGACCCAGAACAAGAAGACAAAGTACCCACGAAAGCATGATGATGCGCTGAGGGCTTTGAAGATGGAGGAAGGGGCCATGAGCCAAGGAACGCAGAGAAACACATCTAGAAGTGGGAAGATACAAGGAAACAGATTCTGCACTGGAGCCTCTGGAGGGAGCATGCCCCTGCCAACACCTTGATTTCAGCCCAGTGAAACTCATTTCAGGCTTCTGACCTCCAGAACTATAAGAGAATAAATGTGTGTTCTTTTATGCCACCAAGTTTGTGGCACTTTGTTACAGCAGCAATAGGAAACTAATACAGTCCCCTTCCACCTTCCCTCTCTGTCACTCCTCACTTCCTCTTGAGTTGGGTTAAGCTGTGGGTAAGCAGGGTAGCTGGGCGCTGAGTGGTAGAGAAGACAGTCCTCCTCACCTCTCCTTGGGTCCTGGCACCCTCTGGTTCCAGTGAATGGTGGCTTTGGAAACATTGGAAGGTGACACCTCCTCAGAGCAGTAGTCACACATGGGTCACTGTCAGAGTGACATGTTCAGGCTACTTCCAGTGGCTTTGCTGGCAGTAGGCGTTGAGCTGGGGCAGAGAGGAAGGATTCTAGAGAAGCCATATGGGGATCGTGGCTGACAGAGCGATGCTTAAGCATATGTGTGCTCCCTTTTTTGGAACTCCCAGAAATACTTGTGGCAGAGGAGGAAGAGGGCAGAGGTCCTGTAGGCGCAAGAAGAGAAACAGCAGGAACTTTGAGTTATGGATGTTAATGGAGCTTTATTTATAGCCACAGACTGGGAAGGTCTGATAACATTTGCTGGCTCCTCTAGCTGGCTACTCTCCCACTGCCTTTTCACATAGGTGGCTGATTAAGCAAACAACGATGTCCAAATGCTTTCATCCCCTTTCCCTGTTTTCATTCAGTCTCCATCTTTTTCTTATTGAATTGAAGGAGCACTTTCTACACTGTGGAGAGTATTCCCTTCTCTATCATGTATTGCTACAAATACCCATTTCCGCTAGTTTCTTATTTCTTTTAACTTTTGTTATACAGTGTTTGCCATGCAGAAGTTTTCTTTTTTATAGTAAAGTATAAAACTAAGAAGTAAAAAAGCATTATTTATTTATTTATTTATTTTTGAGACAGAGTCTCGCTCTGTCACCCAGGCTGGAGGGCAGTGGCGCCATCTCGGCTCACTGCAAGCTCTGCCTCCCGGGTTCACACCATTCTCCTGCCTCAGCCTCCCTAGTAGCTGGGACTACAGGCGCCCGCCACCACCCCCGGCTAATTTTTTGTATTTTTAGTAGAGACGGGGTTTCACCGTGTTAGCCAGGATGTTCTCAATCTCCTAACCTCGTGATCTGCCCGCCTCGGCCTCCCAAAGTGCTGGGATTACAGGCATGAGCCACCGCGCCCGGCCGTAAAAAAGTATTTTTACGATCAAACAATGCCTTTTGATAGTAAAGTATATCAGCCTCTCCTTTTACCATTTCTGACTTAGATATCACACTTAAAGAGCTCTTCCCCATTTCAAGAAATGCTTAAATTTTCTTTCTATAAATAAATGTTTATATACATATATAATCCATCTTTCCCCCATTAATTAGCAATGCCTCCTTTCAACATATACTAAATTTCTATACATACGTGGTTATATATTTCTGAATTCTATCTCTGTTCCATTGATTTGCTTCTCTATTCTTGTTCCTATACCACTCTGCCCCCCAAATTACTGTAACATACTATTACCTTTAAATAATGAGGAGTCTCTCTCCTGTATTACTTATCTCATTCAGAATTCTTTCCTGGGTTTCTTATCAGATTAACTATCTAGTTAAAATAATTTGATCATATTTTAAAAGATCACAGGCTGGGCAAGGTGGCTCATGCCTGTAATCTCAGCACTTTGGGAGGCTAAGGCAGGCGGATCACGAGGTCAAGAGATCAAGACCATCCTGGCCAGCACAATTCCCAGAGTCTTTAGATTTGCCCTGAATTGAAGGTGAAGGCAGGGATGATGGGTGAAGCTGTGGATGTGGGTGAAATGCAGAAGGAGATTAAATACTAAACAAGAGGAACTGAAGGTGGAAGACCGTTGGCATGTGTGGGGGGAAGTGAATACTGTGAATGTAGATAAGAGAAATCACACAGAGGGGAGAGGTGAGACACCAGCAGACGGGTGTCAAATAAGCCGGAGGAGGAGGAAAGCTCAAGACCAGCATAGTCGACAGAGTGCCGTGTTGCAGGGCGGAGGGCAGTTGCGGAGAATGACTGCAATGGAGCTATGGGCTGTGTTGGTCGTGGCTGATTAGCGATGAGGTGGTTATAACATTTAGTGTTTAAACTAGGACTGTTGGAGAAGACTCTGGGACAACAGGGGTAAAGCAGGATTCTTCCTGGAAAACTGAGACACATGGTAATCCCAGTTAGTGGTGACCTCTGAGAAAGTGGTCTCGTTGGAGGGATGGCCAAGGTGCCTAGGTTACGTGGGTTGATGGTACACTGTGCTTTGTAGAAGTTTGACCCAAAAGATAAGGAGAGAGTTGGTGGTAGATGGAGGGGAATCAAGGTTGAAAGGGTTAGGTATATTTGCTTGTCTGTTTTCTAGGCTTGAGAGATTTGTCCGTCTGGGGAAGGGTAAGGACTTAGTAAAAAGGGAGAGATCGAAGATGCAAGATATAGAAGGGTTAATTAACAAAGAGAGAAGATACAGGAGGGCAAGGGCAAGATCAGCAGTGTATAGAGGACATGGGGTTAGCCTGGAAGAGGAGGACAGTTCCTGATAAGAGAGAAAATAAAAGAATGCATGGCAAACAGAGGAAAGTTGAGATGCAGAAAAGGGAATTTGAGAGAACTAATAGTTTCTCAGGAATGGCTGCTGAGAAGGAGGTGGGCAATCTCTTTGGAGCAAAAAGCCCCCAAAGGAAAAGAGTAGAAGCCTTTAACCCCTTTCCTTCAGTAATTAACACAGCTAGATTCCCTCTAATGGATTGAGATGGTTCTGAATGAGACCCATTGGTGGTGGGGACCTGGCCGGGGTCTAAGCTCAGTGCCAGGCCCAGGCTCTAAGCTGGTAGGGTTCTGGCTGGTGTGTCTGGGCTGGAAGCCTCTCCCATCCTAGGCACTTTGGCACGTTGGGTGTCTTCCTCCATTGAAGAAGGACCACAATCCCTGTAGAAATCTGGACCAATGAGAACATCATTGTCTCAGTGGGCAAGGATGCTCAGACTGTGCAGGGCCAGGTTCTACTGTGACACCTTGGGGTGGCAGCAGAAGCCACAGTGAGTCGGCGGCTCCAGCGCTCTCCTCACCTGGCTTTGGATGGACGAACCAGCCCTTCGGATTCAGGATGTCCTCCAATTCAGGGTGGAGGAAGCCCCCGAGAGAGACACTGGATTTCTTGTTACTTCAGACAGGCTCAAATGGTTAATATGAAATATTAGTCTAATTTATAACCCAATTTCAGTATAATAGAATGATATGCAGCCATTCAAATATGTTGGAAAATGACGTTTGATTACATGAAAAAAATATTCAGGAATATTCATAGAACAACTAGTATGAACACAACAATCTGATTTTTGAAAAGAATATGTAATATATCTATATAGAGACAGATATAAAACTGTAAGAATATATACCAGTTAGTAGTGGTTGTTTCTGGGTGGTGGAATTATGAGAATTATGCGTGATTTTTCTTTTGACTTACCTTTATTTTCTAAATTTTCTACAAGGTGCTTATATGGCTTTTTAGTAAGTTAAATAACAAAGTCATTTTTTCAAAGGATTGCCAAGCAGTAACGGGACCCCAGCTGAGCCGGGAGGGGGAATCTGTTGAGAAGCCAGTGCCTGAGCCCGGGTTATTCTCCCCAGCTGCACTCAGCAGGTACAGCTCATGACTGTGTAAACCGAAGGGAAAAACAACGTGGCCAAATTTAGCAAAGCACCTAGCCCATGGGACACTTCCAGGGGGAGCTGCCCTGCATTCCCCACCTGGGGCTCTGTAGACCACCTTTGAGCTGGCGACTTCAATCCAGATGGCATCGGTTACACCTTCCCCCTTCTCTTGACTCTGCACACAACTATCCTCAGCCCATCTGTACCCAAGGCCAAATGGGAGAGATGAAGGTGTAAACCAAAAGTGACTGAGGCAGGTTTCCGTCGAGTAAAGGTTTATTTAGCCAAGGTTAAAGACAGGCCGTGGGGGCTGCAGGTGGAGGGTGGGAGGGAAGGTGGGGAAATTCAAGCCACAGGAGCATCTGTGACCCGTGCTTTTTCCAAAGGGAGTTTTTGGGAACTTTCATATTTAAAGGGGAAAGAGCAAACAGGAGGGAAAAAAGAGGGAGTGAGGGTAGGCTGTAAGGCAGATGATTACGGTCTTGTGAGGCTCTGATTCACCCCGGTAAATCTACATTTTACATGTGAAAGAAAGCAGAAGAAAAAGTCAATGATGCTTTATCCTGTGCTGAGTAAATCCGCATTTGACATAAGAGAAAGTAAACATGTGAAAGGAGGGAGCAGAGGAAATGAGGCTCTGACAGGGTTGTGAAATCACAGCTGCCTGTTTGGGAACAAAAGGAAAGCAGTTCTTGTGTGACTCAGTTCCTCAGCTTAACTTCCCCTTTGGCATAGAGAGTTTGGGGTCTCAAGATCTATTTTCTTTCACGAGGGTTTAGGAAGGCTGAAATAAGCAAGGGGTTCTCAGAAGGAATGGACTGCGGTGGCTACGGCTGTGATTCCGGTTATGTGCCTGTCATGGTCACTGCGCTGCACAAAGCTGTGGTTTTTCCACCCTCTGGTGGAAAGAGGGGCAAGGACACTGCCAGCCAGTGGGGAAAGGCGCAAATCAGACCAGAACCCCGCATCTAGAGGGAAGGCCTTACAGCTCTAGCCGGAGTCCTTGATGAGTCCTAGACAGCATCTACCCAGGTGGCATGGTCAGCTTGCTCGTCCTGGCCGGGGCTAGTGGCCCATCCTGAGTGTCACTGAGAGGGGCCCATGATACCTCCCACCTATATTTGGGGGAAGCGTGCAAGGGGGTCGCTGGGGGAGTGTGAACAGGTCTCCACTGGAGGGTGCTGAAGGGGCTGAGCACTAGCCCTTTCGGCTCTTTCCAGATCCCTGAATCAGATATCACCACCTGCCCCACGGGAAGCCTGTTAGCCAGCCGGATCTCTCTGCTTAGCACACGGGGCTGTCTCTCTCCCAGGAGCAAGGCCTTTGCCAAACAGCAGGAGGGGTGAAGTGGGGCGGTGAAGAGGGAGGGGCCTCCCCTGGCCCACCCCCACGCCTACGTGAAGATTCTCTAAGTGAAGCGCCGTCCCTGGTACCTACCACTCTCTTGAAGATTCCCACAACGATGGTGAAGGAAACGCAGTTTATCTCTGGCTCATGACAGGCATTCTATAAATATTTGTTGAATGAACAAGTAAGTGAGCGAAGTAATTAATTGATTTTATGGGCGCATGGCTGGATGAGGAGATAGACTCTTTTTAGACGAGGGACATATAGATAAAAATACCCATGGTGCCTGGCCATGAGTAAAAGAAAGGCTAAGTTGCCAAGGTTTGTTGACTATAAGTCAAAATTTGTATGTATTAATCATGATACTTGAAAAAGTCTTGCATTGGGGCTGGGTGTGGTGGCTCACGCCTGCAATCCCAGCATTTTGGGAGGCTGAGGTGGGTGGATCACCTGAGGTCAGGAGTTCGAGACCAGCCTGGCCAACATGGTGAAACCCTGTCTCTACTAAAAATACAAAAATTAGTTGGATGTGGTGGCACATGCCTGTAATCCCAGCTACTTGGGAGGCTGAGGCAGGGGAATCACTTGAACCTGGCAGGCAGAGATTGCAGTGAGCCAGGATTGTGCCACTGCACTCTAGCCTGGGAGACAGAGCAAGACTCTGTCTCAAAAAAAATAAATAAATAAATAAATTTTTAAAAGTAAAATTAAAATAAAAAGGCTTATATTGGGACTAGAACCACAGAGTATCAAGTCCAACCAAGTCCAAGTTTCAGATAAGAAAACAGGCCTGGAAGGAGAAGGGAGTGTCCAAAGCCACAGCTGGTAGAATTTAAGCAAACTGCAGGCCTCCTGCCTCCCAGTCCTGCAGGGGTCTTGTGCTACTTCTGCAATGCAGCTGGGGGCCTTTTCCCCAGGTACAGGGTGTATGTGATCAGTTTCCCTTATAAATAAATATTGGTTGGGCATCTACTGGATGCAATGTACCTATTATATGCCAAGCAAGTTGCTAGATACTGGTGGTAGAATGGTGGACCAGATATTAACTTGACAGGAAAGGAGATGGGCTATTAATCTGGCAATTTCAATAAGGAAAGTACACCCAGCTTTGGGAGCCCAAAAAAGGAATGCCTAGCCCAGACCTGGGATGAAGGGTCAGGTGGGAGAAGCTTGAGGTGGAGAGCAGACATTCCACATGGGGGCCTTTCCAGGGGCATTCCCTCACCCTGCTCCCCCAACCCCCGCATTCCTGGCTGATCTGTCTCCTACTTGCCTGGGAGTGCCTGGCTCCAGAGTCCCAGGCACTGCAGATAAGAGTCACACCTCAGAGGCCAAGGGGACAAATATGCAGGACAGGCTGCTCAGATAGAGGGAGCCTCAGGAGGGGGTCAGGCTCCAGAGGGAGGCCCTGGGAAGGAAGAGCTCGTTGGGGGGATGTGGTGGTATGGTATGGACTCAAAGGCAGAGGCCTGACCTGCAGGCCCCCCTCAGCAGGCCCTTCCCAGCCCTGTTGAGTTTTGCTCTTCATCCATGAATCTCAGTCTTATTTGGAGGCCAAAGCTTCTCTAGGAGACCCCTCATCTTTCTGGTCTCTTTTCCACCTCCCTCCTCCCATCTGCCGATGGGACAGCTTCACAGACAACTCACCCCTCTTGCCTCATCAGCCCACCCTGAGTCATTTCTTTCATCCTTCTTCATTGGATGGCTCCTGAAACTCAATCTCTTCCAGAGAAGTGTGGAGGCAGAGTCAGAGGTGGAGAGAGAGAGAAACAACCATGATCCTCCTCCTTCTCTCTTTCATCCTAATCCTACTAGTTGGGCTAACATAGACAGGAGCCTATGTATCGGTCAGAAACCCTGCAGGAAATGGAAGCAGGAGAGCTGTGAGTCAGCTTGGTGCTGGGGGGCAAAGTCCTAAGAGAAAGGGGGCAAAGAAACTCCATCTCCTTCACCACTGGATGTGCTGGTTAAAATCATCAGCTAAGGTAGGTCTGGCTTCTCTGAGATTTCATTGCTACTCCTGATTGGCCTGGGGCAGCCCCTGGGCACTTTTCATGCTTCTTGACAAGGAGTTTTTTACTGGGCTACTGGGATTCCATGCATGGTTCCAGGAGGTCTCTGGAGCCCCCAAACTTATATGCAATACATTGCATATTTGCACGTGTCCTTGTTTCTAGAAGGCTCACAGATTCCATCAGATTCCCAAAGGTGTCCATGACACATAAACAGTGCAGAACCCCTCATCCAGCTCTTTGGAGGAAGACACACCTCCTGCTCACCTGCCCCCTCCCGAGAGGCTCCCCTCCCCTCCTCTGGGTTTCTTCCACTCTTGAGCTTCTGTAGACAGCCTGTCCCCAGAGCCAACTGGGGCCATGTGCTTCTCTGTTCACCTGGACACAGCACCATGCCTCTATTGACTGCCCTATTTAGGAGCTGCTGAGCTGACAGCAGAAACCAGGACTGCATTTGCCCCCTCCAGAGGCATCTAGGCTTTGAGGAAGGATGTGGGCGAAGAGCCTCTGAATCTCTGGACTTAAGGAGCAGGAGTTCTGGAGTCAAAAAGGCTTGCATTTCACCCTGGATCTGTGCCACCTTGACAAGTTAATGAACCTCCCTGAGATTCTGTTTCCTCATCTATAAAATGGGGTGAATGCCTCCCCACAGGGGTGTTTTGAGGATTGAGGTAATGGCTATAAAATGCCAGGCACTCAATAAATATTAGCTGTTATCTGGCATAATTGGACCCAGAAATTTTCTCTCCAGTGTCCCTGGCTGGAGGTTGTCCAGCTCTTTCTGGGAGCTGCCACCTCCCGAGGCAGCCCAGCCCCATTTGGACAGCTCCCACTGTGAGAAAATTCTTAACGTCAGTTGGGAACTCTGAGTTGAAGTGACAGAAATTCAACTCACTGGCTCACCAAAATAGGGAATGTATTGGCCCAAGAAATTGGGAAGGGTAGCAACAGAAGTGACCTCAAGGACTCTGGAGACCTAAACAATGTTGTCAGGACTTTTCTTCTCTCTCCCTGCAACTCTTGGCTGTTTCTCCGTGTGATTGGCACAAAGTCACCAACAATTCCCAGCATATCTCATCCCAGCCTGGGGAACCAGAAGATAGAGAATCTTTCTCCCAGTGATCACACATACCTTCTCAGAGAGGGTTGAGAGAGGCCAGGTGTGGGTCACATGCCCATCTCTGAGCCAATTACCACGGACAGGGCCATGGGTGCTTATGACTGGCCAGGTGTTGTCCCACGACCTGAGGCTAGGAGACCGTATACACTGAGTGGTAGCCACGTTGAAACCATATGGAGTGTGGGAGGGTAGGTTCTCCAAAGAAAGGAATGCTGCTTCTAGAAGCCTGGGCAAACAAAACAAGTGGTTGTTCACTGCTCTTTTTCAAATTCAGTCCAGCACCAGTCCTGGCTCTGTCCTTCTGGCCTGCACAGGACAAAATATGAAGAGTCATTGTAACCTCCCCAGTCTTCATTTCTCTAAGCTAAGTTCTTCCCTCTCTCTGAATACAATAGGTTTCCAGTGCCCCCTCCCCAGACTCCTGGGCAGAAGGCAGCAGTCTGGTTGGAAATTGGAATGGGGGACCGGATTTGAGAATTATCAACTGGAATGCTGATGAAAATGATGGGGGGCTCTAGTATGCCTTGGAGGCAGCCACTGATCTGGTGTTTCCTTTAGCCACCAGGGGAGTTGACTTGGGAAGAAGGAGAAGTGGTGGTGAGTGGGAGGAAGAGAAGGGGAAAGAGGAGGAAGGAGAGAAGAGAGAAGAGTGGGAGGAGCAGGGAGGCAGACGAAGAGGGAGAAACAGGAGTTAATGAGAAGAATGGGAAGAAAGCTTCAGCTCTCAGGCTGGGAAGCACAATCGATACCTCAAAAGGTACCCAGTGTGGGCCGGGCACAGCGGCTCAAGCCTGTAATCCCAGTACTTTGGGAGGCCAAGGTGGGCAGATCACGAGGTCAGGAGTTTGAGACCAGCCTGGCCAATATGGTGAAGCCCCGTCTCTACTAAAAATATAAAAATTAGCCGCACATGGTGGCATACGCCTGTAATCCCAGCTACTCAGGAGCCTGAGGCAGGAGAATTGCTTAAACCTGGGAGGTGGAAATTGCAGTGAGCCGAGATTGCACCACTGTACTCCAGCCTGGGCAACAAGAGCAAGACTCCGAGAAAGAAAAGAAAAGAAAAGAAAGAAAAGAAAAGAAAAGAGAGAAAGGAAGAAAAGAGAGAGAGAGAAGGGAGGGAGGGAGGGAAGGAAGGAAGGAAGGAGGGAAGGAAGGTGCAGACTATGTGCAGAAGGAGCTCATGGCTGGGAACCATGACCCAGGTGATCAGGGCAGGTGTGTTAGTTTGTTTCCACTGCTACAACAAACTACCACAGACTAGGCAGCTTATAAACAACAGAAGTTCATACCTCACAGTTCTGGAGGCTGGAAAGTGCAAGATCAGGGTGCCAGCACAGTCAAGTTCCGGCGAGGGCTCTTTTCCAGTTTGCAGACTGCCAACGTCTAGCTGTGTCCTCACCTGGCAGGAGAGGCAGGCAAGCTCCCTAGGGCCTCTTCTATAAGGACACCAGTCCCAATCACTGAGCCTCTGCCCTCATGACCTAACCACCTCCCAAAGCCTCACCCTAATACTATCGCAATGGGGATTCAGTTTCATCTTATGAATTTTGAAGGACAAACATTCAGACTATAGCAGCAGGCTTCCTGGAAGAGGGAGCTTGAAGGAAGAAGAGGAGTGCAAAGCTAGAGCCTGGCTCTGGGAACCCACAGCAGGAAGCGTAGGAGCATCTCTGACGGCCCAGCTGGAGAGTCGGGGGCAGGCTGGCAGGAGAAGGGGCTTCTGCATCCCTCCCCGCATTCTTCCTTTCCCAATTGGGCCGCTCTGCAGAGGTCACCCCTAGGCTAATGAGGAATCTTCCTGAAGTATAAAACCAATTAAGCAACAAACGATTTCTGATTAGTTATTTCTCTTGATGTGAATTTTAATGAACAGCTTCCTCTCCCCGCCCTACCTTCCAAGCACCCTGGGAACTAGCCAGCTTTGGGTCTGCCTTGAAGAGCCCTCAGGGGTGTCTCAGAAGGCTGGGAGAGGAAGGGGAGAGGGACTGGGATGGGCGGGGGGTGGCGAGCAGCTTCGCACAGCACAGCAAACCCTACCAGTCAGCCTGCATTTCCCTTGACATTTCAGGGTGCCGCTTGTCTCTGAGGCAGGGGCTGTCTCGAGGGGAATGAGTAGCAGGGAGAGGACAAAAAGCAAGTGGAACAGAGAGATGGTGACGGCAACTAGGTGACAGCCTAGTCAAACAGGCTGAAGTAGAAAGTATAAAAAGTTCACCCAGGACAAAAGCTAGAAGAGCTGGAGGAAGCCCAAGCTGCAGGGAGGCACAGAGGTGGGACCAGGGCTACAGGGGAAGGCAGAGTGGTGCGGTAAGCAGAACCAAGTTCTATGGGGATGTGCTGTGGGGCTCTCAGTGGGTGGGCCCCCCACTCTGGTGCTCATCCCTCCACGAATGCCGAGATGATGGTTATCGTTGGCCTTCCTCTAGGGACACTTATGACCCTTCCATGAGATGACACAAGGGAAAGGACACTGGGAGTAGGGTAATGAGTGTGGGGGACATAGCAGGGCACTGTCTTCTCCACCCCTCAACAGGAGACTCCCAGCACAACAGCTGTTGGACCTTATTCAGTTACACCCCTGTCTCATTCCACAGGCAGCAAACGGGGGCCAGAGTCCTCAGCTGTGTCTCCATTGCGGACAGGAGGGCCAGCTGCACAGTCACAGGGTCCAGCTCTCTCTACCCTAAAATGAGAATCCTCTAGGATGCTTGCCCAGGACTGAGACACCCCTCGGGGGTAGCTGAGACCCAGAAGTGCTGCTCGGAAGCTTTGTGGAATCTTGCTGATCAGCCCTGCACTCCCGACCACTCCTTCCAGCTGAGCAGAAAAGCTTTCTTGAAAGGAGAATGAAGTCCAGATCTCTGCTGGAAGAAGGAAAGAGGGTGGGGGAAGCACCTTGTAGGAACTGCTGACAAAGAAATAAGGATGGATTTTTCTGCAGGTTCCTCTTCACTGTTCCCCTCCTCTCCCCCTCCTCCCCTGTCCCTCTACTTCCCACCTTTTCTTCCCTCCCTAATCCATGTTGGCTCTGAGGGACATCTGGCTGAAGGTTTCTGGAATGATCTGACTAGGCTCTGGACTTCCAGGAAAAGGCCAGTTGTTCTTATAGTGATTCCCTCAGGGTCAGAGGAAAGGCAACATTTCTGGCCCAGGCATCTGAGTGATGATAAATTTAGAGCAGCCACCTCTAAACCCAACCTCTTTGGCTTCTGTTTTGGGTACCAGGAGCCAGCCTGGCCCAAAAGATTGGCTTCTGACCAGGGCTGTGCAGCCCAGAACTGGGGCCAGATGCTCCGGGCCTGAGCCTCCCCCACACTTGGCCTCATGTCACCATCAGGCACCTGGGCCCCTCTGGTTGGCCTGACTGCCCCAGCTTTCTGGAACATGCTGGCTGTGTCTTCCTCATGTAGCAGTGACAGATGACAGATTGGATTGATTAGGTCTCTTGGTGGCAAGGGACAGAACCCAATTATGGGTACAAAAAAGAACTTTATTGGTAGATATAGTAGTACCAGGTTGTCCTTTTTGAGGAGCCAGCCAGAGTCAGGTATGGGGTATTGGCAAACACATCCCAACTAGAAGAAGGGTTGAACAGTCAACCTAGGGAAGAGCGGGGCTGCTGCTGGACCCCAGGAACATCTGAACTCAAGTCTTTTTTTTTTTTCTTTTGAGACAGAGTCTCGCTCTGTTGCCCAGGCTGGAGTGCAGTGGCATGATTTCGGCTCACTGCAACCTCCACCTCCCGGATCCCAGTGATTCTCCTGCCTCAGTTTCCCTAGTAGCTGGGATTACAGACATGCGCCACCACACCTAGCTAATTTTTGTATTTTTAGTAGAGACAGGGTTTCACCATATTGGCCAGGCTGGTCTCAAACTCCTGACCTCAACTGATCTACCCGCCTAGGCCTCCAAAAATGCTGGGATTATAGACATGAGCCACCACGCCTGGCTGAACTCAAGTCTTGAATGCTGCCAGGAACCTGTCTTCCTCCTTCTGCCTATAACCCTTGTCTCTGCTCCTCTCTGACTGTAGATCAGCTTCAGATGCCTCCTGAGCCTCACCCCTCACAGCTTCAGTTCCTAATGAGAAATGGACTCATCTCAGTAGCAGCTCAAAAAAATCCCAGGGAGGAAGTCAATGGGTTCAGCTTGGGTAGAGGCCCTGCCGCTGGATCAGTCCATGATTAACTGAGGATAGAGTAAAATGGCTCTTTCCACGGGAACGCTGTGGGTGGAAAGGAGGAAGAAGCAGCTTACTAGAAGAAAGGGGCCTCTCCCCAGAATTTGAGAGGAGAGCTGGAGAGACAAATCAGTAAGCCTCTATTTCATTTGCTCTCTCCCAAAGAGGACTGTGGGACTTTTTTTGCAAGTCCCGCTAGAGAAGCTTTTTGAGTGTGACTCTCATCACTTCTGGCTCTCAAGGGGCACACACAGCTAGATGTATTTCTTTCCCTCATCCCCAGCTCCCCGCCGGCCAGTCCTGGACCCAGAGACTGTTCTCATCTGTCACCCCAGACTCTGGCCCTGGTGACCCACACCTGCCATCTTGTCCTGCATTCTCTCTGTCTCTCTCTTTTTTTTTTTTTTTTTGAGATGGAATTTTGCTCTTGTCGCCCAGGCTGGAGTGCAATGGGGCAATCTCGGCTCACTGCAACCTCCGCCTCCTGGGTTCGAGTGATTCTCCTGCCTCAGCCTCCAGAGTAGCTGGGATTACAGGTACGCACCACCATGTCCAGCTAATTTCTGTATTTTTAATAGAGACAGGGTTTCACCACGTTGGCCAGGCTGGTCTCGAACTCCTGACTTCAGGTGATCCGCCTGCCTCGGCCTCCCAAAGTCCTGGTATTATAGGCGTGAGCCACCATGCCTGGCCTCGTCCTGCATTCTCTTATCTTGGTCAGCTTTACTTAGTGTTGAAATAGAGCCCAAAGATAAGATCCCAGGATTTGGAGTCAGGCGTCCCTGGGCTTAAAAGTGCCACCATTTATGACCTGTCTGAGATCCTGTTTCTTCACTTGTAAAACGGAAAAGAGTACCTAACCGACAGGGTTGTAATGAGGGTTAAAAGAGACAGGGGGCCGGACGCAGTGGCTCATGCCTATAATCCCAGCAGTTTGGGAGGCCAAGGTGGGCAGATCACTTGAGGCTGGAAGTTTGAGACCAGCCTGGCCAACACAGTGAAACCCCATCTCTACTAAAAATACAAAAACTAGCCTGGCGTGGTGGGGCGTGCCTGTAATCCCAGCTACTTGGGAGGCAGAGACATGAGAATCACTTGAACCTGGGAGATGGAGGTTGCAATGAGCTGTGATCGTGCCCACAGCACTCCAGCCTGGGCAACAAAGCGAGACTCCATCTCAAAAAAAAAGAGAGAGAGAGATGGGGAATATAAGCTCTTGGCACATAGTAGGCACTCAATAAATGGCAGCCCTCCTTATCAAAACATACAGAGTCTCCGCGGCTCCTTTGTCAAACAGCAAGATCCCTGTATTTGAGCAGGAGCTATTTGTAGCAGGTGGTGGAAGGGCGGTGAGGATTGTCTTCCTGCTGCAGGCTGAAGGAGAAAACCTCAGTCTCCCCTCCCCAGCTAAGCTCACATACATCCCTTCTGGCCAACTCTGGGGAGCTGTCTGTTTTCTGGGAAAATGTCTCCGTGGCTTCAGGGAAAAGGTCAGCTACACTGGAGTGCATCACAAGAGCAGAGTGGAGAGGGAGATGAAGACCCTGCAAGGGACCCTGGACATATCTATCCTGGGGAAACTCCAGCTTCTAAATGTTTCAGGCCGTAGGAAAAACCCAGACACTGGGTCCCTCAGGGCCACGGTCTGCATCTGTGCCCAAATCAGCCTTGTGTATCTGCACAGGCTGTCCTTCCCGAGGAGCTGGCCATGACTGGTACAGGATGTTGGCAAACACATGTCAGCTTTACTCCCCCTTGTTTGGGTCGGCAACCCTGAGCTGCAGGCTGGTGGGCCTAGCAGTGATAGGGAGGGGCAGGGGAACAATAGGGAACAAGGACGACCCAAGATACAGGTACATGCATGCAAGCACACTCAGACACACACCAGCCGGCCCTGTGTGTAGAGGGAAACAGATGGCCAGGATCAGAAGCCCTACCTGAGGCCTCCCAGATGTCTAATAATTGTAATCTAGCCTGCATTTACAAAGCACTTACTGTGGGCCAGGCACTGGGATAACCTCTTCCAGTTCATTATTTCATTAAATCCTTTCCAGAATCCCTGGAAGTGGGCAGTAGTATCCCTGTTTTACATATGAGGGACTGGAAGCCCAAAGAGTTAAGTTACTTGCTAAAGATCACATCATCTGATTTCAAAGCCCTGTCATCCTGCTGCCCACATGGGTACTACAACAGACCCAGTTTTCCTAAGAAGACATTCACAGCGGACAGAAGATTCTCCAGGCAAATGCACTGGTTCTTGCAGGGAGGCCTGGAGAGGCCCAGTCTTAGAATCTCCTGAAGAAGTTGCTGAAAAGTGCAACTTCCTGGGTTCCACTCCCCCTTCAGGCACCCTTTCTTCTCCATACTGATTCAATGGGGTTGAGGGCCTAGGAATATGCATTTTAACAAGCTGCCTATCTCCCATGAAAATAGCTTCCCTCCCCATTATTAAAAATATATACTGTCTGTAATCCCAGCACTTTGGGAGGCCGAGGCGGGTGGATCATGAGGTCAGGAGATCGAGACCATCCTGGCTAACATGGTGAAACCCCGTCTCTACTAAAAATACAAAAAATTAGCCAGGCTTGGTGGCGGGCACCTGTGGTCCCAGCTACTCAGGAGGCTGAGGCAGGAGAATGGTGTGAACCCAGGAGGCGGAACTTGCAGTGAGTGGAGATCGAGACACTGCACTCCAGCCTGGGTGACACAGCGAGACTCCATCTCAAAATAAATAAATAAATAAATAAATAAAAATATATACTGTCTGGGCATGGTGGCTCACGCCTGTAATCCCAGCACTTTGAGAAGCCAAAGTGGGTGGATCACCTGAGGCCAGGAGTTCAAGACCAGCCTGGCCAACATGGCGAAACCCCGTCTCTACTAAAAATACAAAAATTAGCTGGGCATGGTGGCTCACGCCTATAGTTCCAGTTACTCAGTAGGCTGAGGCAGGAGAATTGCTCAAACCCGGGAGGTGGAGGTTGTAGTGAGCTGAGATCGCGCCATTGCACTCCAGCCTGGACGACAGAGCAAGACTCCATGAAGAAAACCAAACCAAACCAAACCAAACCGAAACAAAAAACATAAATATACTGTTTATTGTAAGGTCTTTGACTCCCAATTGCTACACATGGGGCTCAGGTGCAAATCTACATTTTTCATATGTTTGTGGGAAAGAACTAGGTTCACTAATGTTGGAAATGTCTGCTCAGGATTTTGAACACATGGCCTGGCCCGGAATGCAGTTGCTGGGCTTCCCCAGGTCAGTGTCAGTCCCAGGGATCTGCACAGAGGACGCTGGGAACTCCGCAGTCTGGAGTCTGGGAGGAGGGTGCATCCCCTCTAGCTTTCTCCTGGTTCCCTAGGCTCCTGCAACCCCTATGGACTCAGCCTCACAAGAAGGGGTGGAGGAGGCAGCAAGCCCTGCTTGAAGAAGGCAACTCTACCAGGCCTTTTCCGTCCACAGGAGAATGCATCAATAACTTCTGCAAAAGCCTGTTTCCTCTGCCCAGGACCCTCTCTCTTGGAAGCCTGGGATCATCCTTTGTTCCCTACTCCTTAAGCTCCTCCCACACCATTCTGCCAGACTTATAAAGCTCCTCTTCCAAGAATGTCCTCCCCTGGGTAATTGGACCCTCAGGCCACTGACATTTAAAGAAATGTTCCTGACCTTTTCAGCAGTTCCATAAAATCACAAAATAGGTCTCTAAATATTACTGCAGACTCCTACTTGCCCAGACCCTGGCAGAGACTCATTTTCCCGGCTAACTCAGGAATAAGAGAAAAATAGCAATATCGCTAGCAAAAACAGGGCTATTCTCAAACATCTTTTGGTAATCATTCCGTTATAGACGGCTGTTATCTGCATCAGGACCCTGTACTACACCATCACCACCCACCACCACCATTACACATTTCGCCATCATCACCTTAATGACTTGATTATATAAAATGTGCAGGATTTGTGCTCTTAAATCTTCACAGTGCAAAAAGTCTACTTGTGTTTTAGCTATTTGATCCAGCTATGTGAGAACGTTCATCCTCTTCTCCCCTTCCTCCATTGGTGTGGGACCAGATGGAACAATGGATATAGAAGGACGAAAGGCTATGGAGAGAGACACAAGAGAAGACAGAACTCTGGGAAGAGGGGGCAGTGAATGTGTAAAGAGACATTCTGAGAAATTTGAAAATAGATTAGATATTAGATCAGGACTATCCCTTGCATTAACAGAGCTTGGGTTAAGAGTAGAAATTTACATTTTCCTCCCACATGTTTCCCAAAACAGCCTTATTACTTAAAACAGGAGTTGGGCAAACTCCACTCTGCAGGCCAAATGCAGCCTTTGGCTTTTTGTACGACCCTTGAGCTAAAAATGTTTTCACTTTTTTTTTTTTTTTGAGATGGAGTCTCGCTCTGTCGCCCGGGCTGGAGTGGAGTGGTGTGATCTCGGCTCACTGCAACCTCCGCCTTCCAGGTGCAAGCAATTCTCCCTGCCTCAGCCTCCTAAGTAGCTGGGATTACAGGCACACGCTACCATACTCAGCTAA
Organism: Pongo pygmaeus; assembly: GCF_028885625.2. Classification (NCBI taxonomy): domain Eukaryota; kingdom Metazoa; phylum Chordata; class Mammalia; order Primates; family Hominidae; genus Pongo; species Pongo pygmaeus. The sequence goes on from NC_072389.2 coordinate 78,980,722, forward strand.
TTTTTGTATTTTTAGTAGAGACAGGTTTTTGCCATGTTGGCCAGGCTGGTCTCAAACTCCTGACCTCGGGTGATTCACCTGCCTTGGCCTCCCAAAGTGCTAGGATTACAGGCGTGAGCCACTGCGCCTGGCCCACTTTTTAAAAATATACAATTCAGTGGTTTTCAGAATATTCACAGAATTGTGCACCCATCACCACAATCTAATCCTGGAACACTTTTCATCACCCCAAAATGAAACATGACCCGTTAGCAATCACTTCCCATTCTCCTAGCCCCCAGTCCCTCAAAACCACAAATCTACTTTCTGTCTCTATGAATTTGCTTTTTCTCGACATTTCATATAAATAAAATCATATAATATATGACCTGTTATATCCGAATTTTTTTACTTAGCGTAATGTTTTCAAGGTTATCCATGTTGTAGCATATACTGTATATAAGTAATATTTCATCGTATGGCTATATGTGTAGTACTTTCTGATAACACTCTGGCAACAAATGTGTTTTTTTTCACTGACACCAAATACCTGCTGCTTTTCCACACCAACAACCAATTCTCCAGCATGACTCGGTGTCCTACAATTCAATTCAGTTCTAACACTAACTATCCAGAGTTAGCACAGACCCCACAGGTTAAGGGCTCAGTTCCACAAGACTGCTCCCACTTCAGGTGTCAGCCATAAATGGGGTTCCAAGGCTACTAACACTTTTGTCCGTCTGACTCCAAATTCGTGATCCCACCCCCACCCCGACCCTCAGGTTCAGTAATTCTCTAGAATAACTCATAGAACTCAGGAAAGTGCTTTACTTACGATTATTGGCGTATTATAAAGGATACAAATGAATAGCCAAATGGAAGAGATGTGTAGGGCAAGGGATGTGGGGTGGGGCACAGAGCTTCCACGCCCTCTCTGGACACACCACCCTCCAGAAGCTCGTTGTTCAAGAGTTTTTATAACTCAATCTCCAGCTCCTCTGCTCTCCCTGGAGATGGGGAAGGGGGTTAGGGGAGGGCACTGAAAGTTCCCATCCTCTAATCACATGTTGGGTGTTTCTGATGACCAGCATCCTGAAGCTATCAAGGGGCTCCACCATAAGTCACCCCATTAACAAAACTAAAATGTATGCCAGGGCTGGGCGAGGTGGCTCACACCTATAATCCCAGCACTTTGGGAGGCCGAGGTGGGCTGATTACCTGAGGTTAGGAATTTGAGACCAGCCTGGCCAAAGTGGTGAAGCCCCGTCTCTAATAAAAATATAAAAATTAGCCTGGCGTGGTGGCATATGCCTGTAATACCAGCTACCCAGGAGGCTGAGGCAGGAGAATCACTCGAACCTGGAAGGTGGAGGTTGCAGTGAGCAGAGATCAGCTGTTGCACTCCAGCCTGGGTGACAGAGCGAGACTCTGTCTCAAAAATAAATAAATAAATAAATACATACATAAATAAATAAATATACAAACAAATAAATAAATAAAATGTATGCCAGGCCCCGTGGTGTGCACCTGTAGTCCCAGCTACTTGGGAGGCCTCATGAGGCAGAAAGATTGCTTGAGTCCAGTTTGAAACCAGCCCCAGCCAAAATAGCAAAACCCCATCTCAACGCCCCCACCCAAAACAAAACACAAAAAAACCTCAAGTGTAGTCAAAGGGGCTTGAAATGAATAACTAGATGCTCCTATCACTCAGGAAACTCCCAGAGTTTCAGGAGCTCTGAGCCGGGAACTGCAGACAAAGATCAAATACATTTTTGATTATACCACAATATACCACATTTTGTTTATCCACTCATCAGTTGGTGGACATTTAGGTTGTTTCCACTTTAGGGCTATTACGAATAATGCTGCTATGAATATACATGTACAAGTTTTTGTGTGAACACATGTTCTTAATTCTCTTGGGTGTATACCTAGGCGTGGAATTGCTGGGTCGTGGGTTTCACCGTGAGATGAACCACCAAGCTTTTTTTCCAAAGAGGCTGTACCTTCTATATTCCCACCAGCAATGTGTGATGCTTTCAATTTCTCCACATCCTTGCTAACACTTGTTATTGTCTGTCTTTCTTACTTTAACCATCCTAGTGGCTATGAAGTGGTATCTCATTGTGGTTGGTATTTACATTTTTAAAGGATTGTAAAAACAAACAAACACTAAAAAGAATATAGCACAGAGACTGTATGCCATATGTGGTCTGCAAAACCTCAAATATTTAGTACGTGGATCCTTACAGAAAAGGTTTGAAATATTCTTAATTACCCATTGAATTAAAAGGCAAAATACAAATCATAAGGAATGATTATCAGAAGTTTAAATCCAAATTATTTGACTAAAGCCGAAATTTTAACTTTTAAAAAATTTAATTACATCTTAAGTATTTTTATTAAAAATAATCACAATGTTAGCATTTATTGTCTTTTTTTTTTTTTTTTTTTTTGAAACAGAGTCTCGCTCTGTCGCCCAAGTTGGAGTGTAGTGGCTTGATCTCGGCTCACTGCAACCTTCGCCTCCTGGATTCAAGTGATTCCCCTGCCTCAGCCTCCCAAGTAGCTGGGATTACAGGCGTGTGCCACCACACCCGACTAAATTTTGTATTTTTAGTAGAGACAGGGTTTTACCACGTTGGCCAGGCTGGTCTTGAACTCCTGACCTCAGGTGATCCACCCGCCTTGGCCTCCCAAAGTGCTGGGATTACAGGCATGAGCCACTGCACCCGGCCTTATTTATTGTCTATCTAATTGCTAATGTAAAGAATCAGCATTATACTTCAGGGACAGGACATCTAGATCTAGCAGATACAAATTTAAAAGTAGTATGAATTGTTTACTTTTGCAAAATGTTCCTCAGTTACCATATACAGCTATTGCAAATTCTTTGCTAATTCACTAGTGTGTCCAGAACTCTGAACTAGAATATGAGGAGAAGCAAGGAAATGGTCTCTTGGCACTACTGAGGCAGACATTTATCATGCAAGAATGTACTGCATTCACATCACACTCTCTAAGAGGAATGATTTGACGAGTTAATTAATTTGCCTTTCTCTGCTTAAGTGCTTCTGCTGCTAAAATCCACAGGCTCCCAGAAGTGGACCCATCTCTAAACTCAAAAACTGCCCAGCTCTGATGCTTACTCAGTATTTGGAGGCAGGCACCTCTTACTTAGAGGCTGGTGGGGCATGGGGGGGACAAGAGCATTTCCCAGAGACCTGAATGGTGTGAGTCACAAGAGTAGATGTTAGGCTATGGGTCATTTGTGCTAGGGCTGTATGCTCAATCCAGGGTGATAGAGGTGCCCACATATTCTTTAATACTTATGTATTTATTTATTTGTTGGTGTTAGAAATATGTAAGAACCTTGGCTAGGTGTGATGTCACACCCCTATAGTCCCAGCTACTCAGGAGGCTAAGGTGGGAGAATTGCTTGAGCTCAGGAGTTCGAGACCAGCCTGGGCAACAGAGCAAAACCCTGTCTCTAAAATATATTTATATTATTTATTTATATATATATAAATATATATAATATAAATTATATTTTATATTGTATGTATAAATATATAAATATATATAAAATATAATATATATTATATTTTATATATAATTATAAAATATATATTTATTATATTTTATAAAATATATTATATTATGTATTTATATATAAATATAAAATATATTATGTATTTATATATAAATACAAAATATATTTATATTTTGTATTTATATATAAATATAAAATATATATATTTATATATATTTTATATTTTATATATATATATATATGAACCTCTAAAGAATGGGGTCTGGCCCAGGTCTGAGAGTAATACTGTATTATTGTGTTGGGAAGATATTGAGGGATTACTCTTAATTTTGTTAGATGTGATAATAGTGTTATGGTTATTTTATTTTATTTTATTTTGTTTTATTTTATTTTATTTTATTTTATTTCGAGACAGAGTTTTGCTCTTGTTGCCCAGGCTGGAGTGTAATGGCATGATCTTGGTTCACTGCAACCTCTGCCTCCCAGGTTCAAGTGATTCTCCTGCCTCAGCCTCCTGAGTAGCTGGGATTACAGACATGCACCACCATGCCCGGCTAATTTTGTATTTTTAGTAGAGATGGGGTTTCTCCACGTTGGTCAGACTGATCTCGAACTCCCGACCTCAGGTCATCCATCCGCCTTGGCCTCCCAAATTGCTGGGATTACAGGCATGAGCTGTCGCGCCCAGCCCGATAATTTTTAAAAGTCCTCTGTTAACACTGAAGTATTTATGAATGAAATAAAATGACATCTGGGATTTGCTTTACAATACTGCAGACAAAAAAGGAAAAGTATCAGGAAGATTTATGAAATAAGATTGGCAAGTATTAATATTAATAACTCGTGAAACTGGGAGATGATCTATCACCCAGTTCATTTTACCATTTTCTCGACTTCTTGTATGTTTAAAATTTTTCATACTACAAAGTTAAAAATAATGAAATGAAAAAAGACAGAGGACTGTGGGGGAAGGGGAGGCACAGTGAGTGAATGAGGGAGAGAATCCTGCTTCCTGGGACGGCAGCCACATTCTTTTCTCTGACAGTGAAGGAAGAAGGCAGGACGCCCAGGAAGCACGCTGCAGCTCACATGTAAGAACCTTTACTAGCAACCAGATCCATGAAAATGGAGTGATAGCATTTGGGCTGGAAGTAAAGGACTAATGAAACCTTCTCCAGCTGACAGTATGGCTATTTTGATATGGACTGTTCCAACCCTCCCTTCTGTAAGGAAGCATTCCTGCAATAATGAAAGAGTTCTTGAGACAGACGGCTGACCTCCAAGGCAGCTCTTTTCCATATCATTATAAAGTCAGGAGATAGTTCAGGCACCAAAAAAAGGTATATGTGACCAGCTCAGCCAACATGGTGAAACCAAATCTCTACTAAAAATACAATGATTAGCTGGGCGTGGTGGCGCATGCCTGTAATCCCAGCTACTCGGGAGGCTGAGGCAGGAGAATCACTGGAACCCAGGAGGTGGAGCTTGCAGTGAGCTGAGATAGCACCACTGCACTCCAGCTTGGGTGACAGAGCGAGACCCCATCTCAAAAACAAAAAAAGTTTATGTATGTATGTACCTATCACTCACCTTGTCAAATCTTAGCATTTTGCCACCTTTGTTTCCAACCTTTAAAAACAATTTTTTTAATTTTAATTTTTGTGAGTACATAGTAGGTGTATATATTTGTGGGGTGCATGAAATGTTTTGATATAGGCATGGAATGTGTATTGATTGCATCATGTAGAATGGGATATCTATTATCTCAAGCATTTATCCTTTGTGTCACAATCCAATTGTACTCTTTCAGTTATTTTTAAGTGTACAATTAAATTGTTATTCACTACAGTTACTCTATTGTGCTATCAAATACTAGGTCTTACTCATTTTTTCTACTTTTTGGTACCCATTAACCAATCCCACTTTCCCCCAACCCTCCCTATCCTTCCCAGCCTCTGGCCACCATTCTTCTACTCTCTATCTCCATGAGTTCAATTGTTTTGATTTTTAGATCCCACAAATAAGTGAGAACATGTCATGTGTCTTTCTGTGCCTGGCTTATTTCACTTAACATAATGACCTCCAGTTCCATCCATCTTGTGGCAAATAACAGAATCTCATTCTTTTTTATGGCTGAATAGTACTCCATTGTGTGAAGTACCACGTTTTCTTTATCCATTCAGCTTCTGACCCTTTTATTTATAAATTGAAATAAAATATTACAGATACAGTTGAAGCCCTTGTAAACCAGTCTGCAATTCTCTTCTCTTTGCCCTCAGAGATAACCACTAGCTTGAATTTGGTGTTCATCATTCCTACCCAAACTACATGTGTAGGTATCTATCAATAATATATAGCATTGTGTTGCATATTTTTAAACTTTATATAAATTGTATCATACTTAAGTGCCCCATAATTTTATTTTTTCACTCACATTTTTTGAATATTTATCTGTGCTGATCCTAATTATATCACAATTTATTTATTCATTCATTCTCTTATTGATGGACATTTAGGTTGATTCCAATATTTTTCTATTGTAAACTATACTGACATGAAAATTTTGTACACGTTTTCTCGTGTATAAGTATGACAGTTCCTATTTAGCTTGTAGTAACTAATTGTTGATTTCTAGTGTATATAATCTCATATTTAGTAGCTCCTCTCCAAATTGGTTGTATGAGAGTCCATGTGGCACCACAGTTATTAATTCTTGCCAGTCTGTTGAGTGTGAAATGGTATATCATATTCTCTTAATTTTGCATATCTGACTGCTTATGCGGCTGTGCAGTTTTTCTTTCTTACTGGCCACTTAGATTTTCCTTTTCTGTGAATTCCTTGTTTGACTGTATTTTCTCCTTTGCATTGTTAATTTTTTCCTCAATGCTTCATAGTTCTTTATATATTCTACATACTGACCCTTTGTAGGTTTAATGCAGTGCATAGATCATCTCCCAATCAATAACTTGACTTCTCAATTGTGATTTTTTTGTACAAACTTTTTTTTTTTTTGAGACAAAGTCTCACTCTGTTGCCCAGGCTGGCGTGTAGAGGCGCGATCTCAGCTCACTGCAACCTCTACCTCCTGGGTTCAAGTGATTCTCCTGCCTCAGCTTCCCGAGTGGCTGGGATAACAGGCACGCACCACCCCATCTAGCTAATTTTTGTATTTTTGAAGAGACAGGGTTTCGCCATGTTGGCAGGGCTGATCTTGAACTCCTGACCTCAGGTGATCCGCCCACCTTGGCCTCCCAAAGTGCTGGGATTACAGGCGTGAGCCACGGTGCCTGGCCTATACAAACTTTTTATTTTTCAGGTAGTTGAATTTATTTTCCATTGTTTTTGATGTTTTTTTCCTTAATTTAAGACATCCTTTCCTACTCCAAGGTCAAATAAATATGCTCTTATATTTTCCTCTAAAAGGTTTTAAGTTTTGCTTTTTCATAATTAGGTCTTCAATCTGTCGAGAATTTATTTTGTGTGTGGCATGAGCTACAGATGTAATTTTTTATGTGTGAATAACCAATGTTTTCAGCATTTCTTACTTCTGACTCAAAATTCGACCTCTGTCATGTATCAGACATCCATACAGACTTAGACATGTTTGTGGCCTCTCTACCCATTAGGTTTTTCTATTTGTCAATGTTTATTCCAATAACACACTTCCTTAGCTACCATAGCTTTATATGAAATTTTGATATCTGGCTGGGGAGTCTCTCTTCCTATCATCTTCAAAATTGTCTTGGCTGTTTTTAATTCTTCACTATTCCATATGAACGTTAGGATCAAATTGTTCATTTCCGCAAAAACCCTACTGCCCAAAACTATACTGATTTCATATATTAATTTGGAGATAACTGCCATAGTTACAATTTTGGGTTTCATCACATATGAATCTAAGAGATATATAAAATCCACACTTACTTAGATCTGTTTTAAAATCTTTCAATAGTGTTATATAATTTTCTCCATTAAATTTTCTCCTGGGATGTGTTGGTTAGGTTTATTCTTAGTGAACTTCTAGCTTTGTTTTGTTTTGCTATTTTGACAGTATTTTAAATTATATTTTACAAGTATTTATCGTTGCTGTATATGAATGCAATTAATGTTTTCACCTTCTCCTACTCTTTGTTTTAATAATTTTACTATAGATTATTTTGGATTTTTCTATGCATTATTCTACAAATAGTGATGGTTTACTTTATTTCCAATACATTTTTGACATCTTTGCACTAATTGATTTATGCTTTAATAGAGATATGTATGGATTTTGTTTGTTTGTTTGTTTGAGATGGAGTTTCGCTCTTGTTGCCCAGGCTGGAGTGCAATGGCACAATCTCGGCTCACTGCAACCTCTGCCTCCCAGGTTCAAGCTATTATCTTGCCTCAGCCTCCCGAGTAGCTGGGATTACAGGCGTCCCCTCACCATGCCCGGCTGATTTTTGTATTTTTAGTAGAGACAGGGTATTGTACCTTTCCATGATGGCCAGGCTGGTCTTAACCTCTTGACCTCAGATGATCCACCCGCCTCAGCCTCCCAAAGTGCTAGGATTACAGGTGTGAGCACTGCGCCCAGTCGGTTTTTGTTTGTTTGTTTGTTTGTTTGCCAGTATCTTTTTTTTCCCTAGCATGGCTAGGCTCTCCCTTAGCTTATTGAAAAGAAGCGCCATTGTCTTATTCTGGACTTTAAAGGAATAGGAGGATGCTAATAGTATTTTATTTTTATTTTTTATTATGAATGGATATTGAATCAACTGCTTTTTCTGCATCTCTGATGGTCTCCTTTAGTGTGTTGATGTTTCTGAGTTTTGGCATCAACTTGTAGGGCAGGCTGGATTTATCTAGAGAGGCTGTCGCAGAGTGGCCACCACTACTGGTAGAACAGGGTGGATTTTGTCTGTATCCAGCTGAGTCAGAATCCATGGTGATGGCAATCAGGCCCCAGTAAGGCAGTGTCCTTAGGCTTTGCAGCTGCTTCTCCAGTGAGCCATTTTCCCCCTCACTCCGAAAAATGGGAGAATTTCTCTGAGGAACATTCACACAAGCAGAAGACTCTCATCTGGGAGTCTTCCTGCAAGTGCAGGATGCTACTATGTTATGGGAGCATCTACCTCTGAGACATTAGGGAAAATTGAGTTGGAGGAAAGCTAGAGTGGCACAAGAGTGGTGTCGAAAGATAGGATCACTGTGATGGGTAAATCAGTAGCCCACCAAGAACAGCAGTGCAGGAGAGGTAGGGAGGACTGGCAATGGACAGCAAAAGATGCAAGAACAATATTAACCACATAGGGCTAAGGACCAGGCCCCAGGGATCTAAGTATGACTCAGTGGTGGGGGAAAAGGAACATAGCACTGGCACATGGAAGGTCAGGGCTGCTTTATATGTTAAAGGGTCAGGGTTCTCAGAGCTGATCTATTTTGGCCTACAAAGATAATGTGAAATTCCTACAACTGAGGGATCATGGCTGTCATTGATACCTCTATACAGGCACGAATTTTCATGTCCTTTCTTCACCTAGAACCCAGCCTAATACACAAAAAGTATTGTACCTTTCCAATATTTGTTAAATGAGTATTTGTTGACTGTCGAACCCACACACAAAACAATTAGCACAGGGCCTGTCACACAGTGATGTGGAAAACATAATGCTGGCTCTGAGTGTTGGTTGGAGAGATGCTGGGTGAATAGAGGCCTTACAACCCAAGTCTCAGACAGACAGTGTCTCCCTGACCAAGCCTGGAATGAGACAGCAGAATGACAGGGTACCTCTAGCCTCCCTCCTCTTCCCGGGCCCCCTCTCTAAAGTGCAGTGGAGCCAGACAAAAGAAAAATGACCCAAGCATGTCAACTCACAGAGGCTGCTCCCCTTGGTATGTCTTCCTCAGCTCATCGTTGTCTGTCTACTTCACTAAGAGAATGAGACACATATGAGCATGTGGTCTGCTTTACTCCTTCCCCAGGAGCTGTCAGCATGCCTGTCAGAATTTATATTTGCAAAACCATCAGTGATCAGAAAATACTATGGTTGATTCCCTGTCCTTGCTGCCTCCAACAGAACCACAGGAAAGGTATAGGTTCCATCCTTTCCTCCCTCCCCTTCTATTATCCATCTCCTCTCCTCTCCATGTCCCTACTGCAAAAATTGGCCTCTCAACCTCCATTCTACCTTCTCTTAGTTAGAGGCATTGAAAAACTACACACTAGGTTTCTCAGATTCCTTTGCGGCTAGGCTTCTGGATTCAAAGCAGCTTTTACCAAATAAACACTCAGATGGCCTTTGGAAGTAAGAAGTGAGAAGAAGGCCATCTTCCTGCTGTTGCTGATAAACAAAGTAAAGAGTACGAAGGCTGTGGCAGCATCTGGACTCAGAGTTCCAATATCTAGTGTCTTGCTTTGTGGGATGAGGGTCAGCTGTAGTGTCCACAGAGGTAGTAGCAGCAGTGGGTTCCTAACAGTTTTAGTGGTATAATGATGTATTTGATAGCCTGGTTGCAGAACCTTGACTTTCACATCACAAATTTCTTCCAAAAATTTTTGTATTACATCCCTTTCTGCATAAAATAATTAGAGTGATTTCTGCTTACTTCAGTAAACTGATTGATGCATCTATCCTCTGCTGGATCATCTAAATAGATAACAGTTTGCCCAGGAGGGAATTCATTTCGGTTCAGGTCAACCCAGTTGGTACTGACCTCCACTATATGCCTAGTTCATTTTCTAGGGTTTTGCCTTCAGGAATTTCCTAGTCTGTTTGGGTAAACGGACTCACACAAAGGGGTCTGTAATCATAGATACTATTTATTGAACAACCACCAAGCGCCAAGGTACTATAGGGACTTTACATTTGCTGTCTTTCTCATCATAACCCTGTACGTATGTGTATCAACAATGCTTTTGGTCATAAGCATTAGAAAATCCTATCACATACTTACACAAGTAAGGGGTTTATTTTTCTCACATAAACAGATGTTCAGGCTAGGAAATTCAGAACTTTATGGCTTGCTGAAGCCATTATGAAGAACTGGGCTTCTTTTATCTACCTGTCTTACCATCGTTGGTGTTTTTACTTCTACAATAGAACAGACTAGAATAGAATAGATGCTGTACCTCCAGACATGTCATCCAAGTTCAAGGCAGAAAGAAAGAAGATTGAGGAAGACAAAAAGCAAATAGCAGGCTGGGCATGGTGGCTCATACCTGTAATCCCAGCACTTTGGGAGGCTGAGGCAGGTGGATCGCTTGAGGCCAAAAGTTCGAGACCAGCCTGGCCAACATAATGAAACCCCATCTCTACTAAAAATACAAAAATTAACTGGGCATGGTGGCACATGTCTGTAGTTCCAGCTACTTCAGAGTGGGAGGCTGAGTGAGGCACAAAAATTGCTTGAACCCAGGAGGCAGAGGCTGCCATGGGCCAAGATCACACCACTGAACTCCAGCCTGGGTGACAAAAAAAAAAAAAAAAAGCAAATAGCAACATTCAGTAGCCTCTTCCTTGTCAGACATTGACTTTTTATTCTGGAATGGAAGGCTTCCCTGGCGTCTTCTGTCTGCATCTGATTAGTTAGAGCTGTGTGGTATCATGGCCATCTTTTTCTACGAGAGAGTGGAGATGTGAGCATGTCACTTGCCAGCCTTCTTTAAAGTAAGACAGTAGACAATATGGTTGAAATAGAGGCTAAATCATCTAATCTACAGAATCTGCCAAGGCAAGTGTTATCTCAGTTTTACAGATGAGGAATCTAAGGTTGAGAGAAGTCACACGACGTGCCTGAGTTATCTAAGGGAATGTGGACCACAGATAATATGGCAGTCTGTCCTGTGGAGCATCTATGCATTGCACTGAGGTGAAGGGGTGCTTTTCCTCAGTGTCCATCAGAGTCTCCTTGGCCTCAATGCCTGTTACAGATGTCCCCTGATCTTGGACAAGGAGTGTAGACTTGGGGAAGTATAGAGTTTTTGATACCATTAAACCTAGAGATTGCGAAACCTACCTTAACATGTTAGGAGCATTCTAGAGCTGAAGCATTACCATGGGGATGTACAGGCTATTGTGAGAAGAGAGGACTCAAGGGAAGGTTCCACAGCAAGAACCACCAACTCATGAAGGCCACTTGCCAGCAATTTATGTGGCACCAGCAGGGAGCATCAGGGCTAACAGGGAGCTGTGTTCACTGTTAGGTTGTTATAGAGGTGAGAAGTAACTTTTCAGATAGCTTAAAAAAGAAATGGTGAACAGGCTTAGGAAGGTAAAAGTGGAGGTCTCTGTCCTCTTGAATCGGTGTAGGCTTGAAGAGAAAGTGGAATTGTGGACAGGGAGATCTGGATGAATGGTGGCACCAGAGAGAAGCACTGAGAAGGTCCTGAGGGGCAGTGGCTGCTGTGGATGGTCTGATTTCAAGATCTCAATAAAGGTAACTATAAAATTGGAGAGATTTAAAGAAGGCCAAAAAAAATGATATACCATGTTCGTGGATCAGAAGCCAATATTGTAAATACGTAAAATTTCTCTAAATTGATCAATAGACTCAATATAGTCTCAATTAAAATCACAAGATTCTTTTAGGAAACAAATGAGCTGATTCTAAAATTTATATGGAAAAGTAAAAGGTAAAGCTTATCCAAGGTAAAAGAAGAGGTAAGAGGACCTGTTTTAGCAGATATCAGGATTTACTATGAAGTAGAGTAACTAAATCAGTGTGGTATTGGTACAAAGATAAAAAATCAAACCAATGAACTGATGGAATAGAATAGAGAATCTAGAAATAAATTGTGCATAGATAGACACTCTATATATGACAGAAAAACAATGCTGTACACTGGGAAAAGATTGTCTTTCTAATAAGAGGTTATCAATGTGGAAAAAAATGACTCTTATTCTCACACCATCAACAAAAATCAAATTTCAGATGGATTGGAAAATTCTCAATAGATTGGAGTCCTCAAAGTTAAAGACAGAATAGTAAGAAATGTATAAGGGAAGATAGGGGAATGTTTTCATGACCTTAGGATAGGTAAAGATTTGATAAGATGCACAACAGTACCAACCATAAAAAAGAAGACTGTTCTACATTAAGACCTTTGTTTTTAATTAAGACCTTTGTTCAAAAGATACCAGTAAGAGAGTAAAAAGATAAGCCGTGGAATGAGGCAAGCTGTGTTCCACACATATAACCGACAAGAAAGAGCACCTAGAAATCAATAAGAAAAAGACAACGTAATTTAATTAATGGTTAAGTACTTGAACAGACACATCACAAAAAGGGAAGTCCAAATGGTGAATACATTTAAGGAAAGTGGTTCAATTTTATTAATTAAGGAAAAGTACAAGATTCTATTACATACCCATCCGATGGGTAAAATTTTCCTTAAACATCTGGCAGCACTAGGCATTGGCTAGGGTGTGGTGCAAGGGGAACTCTCTTATACTGTTGATGGGAGTGTAAATTGACATAACCATCTTGGAAAAATGGCATTTGTTACTAAAGTTTAAGGTATGCATATTCATACCATAACCCAGAAATTCCTGTAAAAGAATGTACATGGGCAAGAATGTTCATAGCAGTATTGTCCACAATAGCCTCAAACTAGAAACAATCCACATGTCCATCAACCATAGTTTATTTATTCATACAATAGATTATATGGCAACAAAAACGAACCCAGCTACATGCAGCAACATAAACAAATCTCACAAACACAGTTTTGAGCAAAGAAGTCATATACAAAAGAATTAACACTATATGATTCCATCTATATGATATTTAAGAAATCAGCAGCCAAACTACCTAGCCTAGCCTAGACTTGCATACTTAGGTGGGATGTGACTGCTATTATTTTCATTATAGTGTATTCCTCTTGGGGAGGAAGAGGGCTGTGACTAGGAAGAGGCACCTGGGGGTGCTTCAGTGGTGCTAGAAATAATCTCTTTCTGGCCGGGCACAGTGGCTCACACCTGTAATCCCAGCACTTTGGGAAGCCGGGAGGCTGAGAGGCCAAGGTGGGTGGATCAAGAGGTCATTAGTTCAAGACCATCCTGGCTAACACAGTGAAATCCCATCTCTACTAAAAATAATAAAAAAAAAAAAATTAACCGGGCATGGTGGCACACGCCTGTAGTCTCAGCTACTCGGCAGGCTGAGGCAGGAGAATAGCTTGAATCCAGGAGGAGAAGGTTGCAGTGAGCCAAGATCATGCCACTGCACTCCAGCCTGGGTGACAGAGTAAGACTCTATCTCAAAATAATAATAATCATCATCATCATCATCATCATCTCTTTCTTGAGCTGTGCTGATACCCAGGTGGTCAGTAAGAAGGATTAAACTCTACATTCATCTGGAACCATCAGTTTTATGTACTTTCCTGGGTATAATATTGCAGAATAAAAAGACGAAATATAATATATATTAGATCTGGAAATACATTCAAGAGGCCCTCTGGTTTAGGTCCACTCCATCAAGCGGATCAGATGTCCTTTATCCCCATTTTCAGGTGAGGCAATTGAATCTGAGAGCTTTTAATGACTTGTCCAAAGCCAATCAATGGTAATGAATCAAAACCAGAAATAGAACCCAGGCCTCCTGCCTCCAAGGTAAAGACTCTTTCCGGTCTACTTTACATTTCTCTCAACCCAAACAACAGCAATTAAGTTCACAAAAAGTTAAGCAACATAATTGAGGGAAGAATTTCCCAGGTGGCCTGGATCATCCTGAATCCTGGCCTCCTTTTTCCCCAGGGTCCCAGCCCTACCTTGATGACCCAGGCAGTGTGAGGAGCTGGGACTGGAGGGTTAACCCTGAAGCTTCCAACAGCTGCTTGGGTGCATCTCAGGCTTTGCATTACTCTTATTCCCTGTTCTGCTCCACATTCCCTGGCTGGCCCTTCTGGACCTACAAGCCCTGGCTGATGTGACCAGCTCTTTGGGATTTGTGTTTTATTGCCTCTCAGTCAAGAAGAGAACTACCTAAAAGATATACAGTTTGAGCTCTGTGAGGGCAAGAACCATGTGGCCACAGGCACTATACTCCCAGAGAGGTGGAGCTGAATAAAGGTCTGGTTCCTTATCCGAGGAAGTCTGTGACCAATCCATGGACTTTGTAAGTCATTGATGGTTGGGGAAGGGAGAGATCAATGTGGGCTAACTGGTCCAAGAGGTCACATTTGTACTGAATCTTGAGTGATAAATGGAAATTGATACATGAAAAAAGAATGGAGGATGTTCCAGCATGGGCGGTGATGGGAAACTTCAGGCCAGTTCTGGGGAGGGTGATCAAGTTGACCACAGCAAATCATTCATGTGGGAGTATAGGGTTTGATCAGTTAGTTTCACTGCCCTTTCAGTTATGGCATTCTGCAGGGTCTGTCATCAAACTTGTGAAACTATCTTGTGGCCCATGGCTCTTCCTCATCACAGTGGAGGCTCTTGCAGGGCAGGCCTATGCCTCCCCTATGGGCTCAGCCAGAGTGCCACGCTCTGCAGCTTTGCCAAATCCCCTTCTGACCATCAGGCTATCAGCAGTGTTCCTCCCATGACCATCTGGGTTCCAGGTGATGGTTCTCCCAGACGTTCTGGTTTGCATTTTTTACAGGTTGAAGTAAGTGCATTATTTCATCCTGGCTGTCCCACAGCCCCAACCCTTATGCAGTTGTCCCCCCTGGTCCCCCATATTTTTAGCAACCAATGTAATTAATATGCTGTGTAATGTGTTTTCCTGGAACTATGATTATGCTTAAGGTATCTCAAACCTTTTTACAGTAATTACTGAGAAAAGGCTTGGAGAGTATTAACCATGCATGTGGAGTGAGCTATAATCTGACCTTGGACCCTTAGATATTAAAAATCTCTCTGACTGTGTCTGCCTTCATTTGCAATTCCAAATTTTCAGGTTAGAGGGCCTTTCAGCTGATTAAATAATGGGTTAATGGAATCCTCTTTCTAATTAAATCCAGATTGTCTCTTTGTGAAAGTGCACACTTGACAGTCTATCTGGATCATTCTAATTGCATTCTAAAGTTGCCATGGGGGCTGCCTTGAAGAAGCTGCTGTCCTGTCTGAGGGTAGAAACTGCACACAGGAGAGTAGCAGGTCCAGGAACACTCAGAGGCTATCCAGTTCCACACAGTGCTATAAGATTTGGGAGAACAGGGACCCACTTTGCCTTGTTGACCATCATGTATGCTGTGCCTACAGCAATTATGGCCACTGTTCTCAATGATAGGCTCTTGATGCTGGGTAACTATTGCTTGAACACATGAATGAATGAATGATTTGCAGCCGTGTTGTCATACTGACAACCCGGTGGGGCGGGCTGAATGGCCACTTGGATATAGTTTTAATCCCATGTTTTAAATTATGGGACTAGGATATATTGAACCCAGAGCATGAGAAGATTCTGAATACAGGAGAAGCTAGGCTTGAGCAATTCCCATATCTCCCCAATATATGCCCCCATAATGAGCCTTCTGCAGGGACTGGGTGGCCCATCTCTTTAATAAACTCTCTGACTTGCTAATAGCCATCTAATTTCTATGTCAGTTATGCCATATGATAAAAACTTTAATATGAAATGTTTTTCTAATACCAATCCTAGCTAATCTAAAACATACTGCTTCCTCTAGACATGGATTTCTATGCTTAATTCTAATCTTTTTTTTTTTTTTTTGGAGACAGAGTCTTGCTCTGTCGCCCAGACTGGAGTGCAGTGGCACAATCTCAGCTCACTGCAACCTCCATTTCCCGAGTTCAAGCGATTTTCATATTTTCATGTCTCAGCCTCCTGAGTAGCTGGGATTACAGGCACTCACCACCAGGCCCAGCTAATTTTTGTATTTTTAGTACAGACGGGGTTTCACCATGTTGGCCAGGCTGGTCTCGAACTCCTGACCTCAAGTGATCTGCCCATCTTGGCCTCCCAAAGTGCTGGGATTACAGGTGTGAGCCACCACACCTGGCCAATTCTAATCTTTTAAAAACTCAATATTAATCCTTGATTGCAGAGAAAGTAGTGGGGAAAGTATTCTGGGTCTGCCTATTACAAACAGTAATATAACCAGCTTTTTTTTTTTTTTTTTTTTTTTTTTAATGCATGGTTGGCTGGGTGTGGTGGCTCACACCTGTAATCCCAGCACTTTGAGAGGCTGGGCAGGCAGATCACTTGAGCCCAGGAGTTCAAGATCAGCCTGGGAAACATGGTGAAACCCCATCTGTACAAAAAATATTAAAGAAAAGTAGCCAGGCATGGTGTCTCACACCTGTAGTTCCAGCTACTCAAGAGGCTGAGGTGGAAGGATTGCTTGAGCTCAGGAGGTAGAGGCTGCAGTAAGCCCTGTTTGCACCATTGTACTTCAGCCTGAGCAAAAGATTGAGACCCTGTCTCAAAAAAACAAATAAATAAAAATTAAAAAATAAAGTGCATGGTTAAGCTTACAAGACAGAAAAGTGAATCTTTCACTGGCCACCAGGAAAATTAAAACCTAAACCACTATGAGATACCATGTTACACCCATTAGGATAGGTGTAATAATTTTAAAAAAAAACATAAAATAATCAATGTTGGTGAGGGTGTGAAGAAATTGAAACCTTTCTACATGACTGGTAATAATGTAAAATTGTTTAAAAAAAAAAAAAAAAAACTCCAGGCCAGGTATGGTGGCTCATGCCTGTAATCCTAGCACTTTGGGAGGCCGAGGCGGACAGGTCACTTGAGGTCAGGAGTTTTGAGACCAGCCTGGCCAACATGGTGAAACCCTGTCTCTACTAAATATACAAAAATTAGCCAAGTGTGGTGGCAGGCATCTGTAATCCCAGTTACTCCGGAGGCTGAGGCAGGATAATCGCTTGAATCTGGAATGCAGAAGTTGCGGTGAGCCAAGATCTTGCCATTGAACTTCAGCCTGGGCGACAGAAAGAGACTCTCTCAAAAAAAATTTTTTTAACTCCAAAGAGTTTTTTTTTCTTTTTTTTTTTGAGACAGGGTCTTGCACTATTGCCCAGGCTGGAACACAGTGGTGTGGTCATGGGTCACTACAGCCTTAACCTCACTAGGTTCAAGTGATCCTCCCACATCAGTCTCCCAAGCAACAGGGGCTACACGCATGAGCCACCATTCCTTGCTAAGTTTTGTATTTTTGGTAGAGACGGGGTTTCACCATGTTGCCCAGGCTGGTTTTGAACTCTTGGGCTCAAGAAATCCACCTACCTTGGTCTCCCAAAGTGCTGGGATTATAGACATGAGCCACCGTGCCTGGCCCAAAAAGTTAAACATAGTATTATCATATGATCCAACAATTCCACACAAGAGAATTAAAAACTTGTACATAAACATTTATAACAGCATTATTTATACAGTTGGTTCTCCATATCCACAGGTCCCACATCCTTGGATTCAGCCAACTGTGGCTGATTAAAAAAGTATTTTTGGGGCTGGGCATGGTGACTCACGCCTGTAATCCCAGCACTTTGGGAGGCCGAGGTGGGTGGATCACAAGGTCAGGAGATCGAGACCATCCTGGCCAACGTGGTGAAACCCCGTCTCTACTAAAAACACAAAAATTATCTGGGCATGCTGGCGTGTGCCTGTAATCCCACCTACTCAGGAGGCTGAGGCAGGAGAATCCCTTGAACCAGGGAGTTGGAGTTTGCAGTGAGCTGAGATCGTGCCACTGCACTCCAGCCTGGTGACAGAGTGAGACTCCATCTCAAAAAATATATATGTATATATATTTTTAAGAAATATATATTTAAAAAAATAATACAACAATAAAAATAATACAAATAAAAAACAACACAAAACTACCATTTACATAGCATTTACATTGCATTAGGTAATATAAGTAATCTACAGATGATTTAAAGTATGCAGGAGGATGTACACAGGTTATATGCAAATACTGTGTCATTTTATATCAGAGACTTGAGCATGTGGATTTTGGTACGGGTGGGTATCTTGGAACCAATCCCCCTTGGATATCGAAGGACAAGTGTAATAGCGCATATCTTGGTATAAACAACCCAAGTGTCTATCAATTGATGAATAGATAAATAAAAGGTAGTATAGCCATACAATGGAATATTAATACACTTATCCCAGGCTACTTTTCCCTCCACAAAAGTTGATGGCCAGATATCCTTCATAGAGCTCTGCCTTCCAGTAGGATCACAGCCATGGGTGGAGTTGCAGTGGGGCAGGAGACCATTTTTGACGCACAGCAACAAATCAAGGCATTCCATTCATGGACCAGACCCAGTTTTTTCCTGCTCACTGTAGCTGATTGTATGGAACTCTCCACGAGGCCTTAGGTTTGAGCTGAGACAAAGGTATTGGTACAACAGAGGTAGGCGCCATGGGGATTTGGGATACCTGACAGTGTAAATTATTTGAGTTCTCCAGTTTTATTTGGGCCTAATCCCAAATATACCAATTCCACCATATGATGGATTGCTACTGTGTTCTCAAATTTGTGATTTGGTGGATGTGACAGGACCCAACTTATAAGGTTAGCTCCACTCAGTCACCTAGCACCCCATGGTCATGCACTCAGTTTCAACCAGGGTTCTGGTCTACCAGGGACTGATGTTTAAATAATGGCTATCTCTCTGCTGCAGGTAGCAAATCCTTTCTCTAGGACCTTAGGGATTTGTGCTATGACTGTCCTAAAATAATTTGTCAGAAATGCCATATAGCACCCTTGTCTATCACAGATACCTATAGCCCCATTGTGCTGGATTATATGACCTCCCCACCCTCTGCCCTATGGCAGGGCTGCTTTTGCTGAAGCCTGGACCTGCTGAAGAGCCCACTTTTACCCTAGGCCCAATTCAAAATCAGCTGCCTTCCAATGTATCTGATAAACGGGACTGAATAATATTCCCAACCATGGTATGTGCTATTTCCAAAATTCAAAGAGAGCTTCCAAGTACTCTGCCACTTTTTCAGTGCTAGGAGGTACAAGGTACAATCATTTGTCTTTTACTTGAAGATATTCCAGCATACCCCAGACCACTGGGACCCTGAAAACCTCACTGGTATGGTATTATCCCTAAATTTTTATGGGATTTATCTGTTACCCTCTGGCCCTCAAGTGTCTTGCCAGGGCTTCCAGAATACTTATCACTTCCTCCTTACCAAGTCTGACTAATGTGATTTAATCAATATGGTAAACCAGAATGATGTTCTTCAGAATATCAAGATAATCAAGGTCCCTTTGGACTATATTGTAACGGGGAGCAGGAGAGTTAATCAAGCTCTGGGCAAGACCAGTGAATGTGTACAGCTCTGTGTGTTAGGTAAAATGCAAACTACTACTAACCTCCTTTCCTGATGGAGGTTAAAAATAACACATTCACCAGCTTAATAGATGCAGACCCAGTATCATACACTGTGTTGATCTAGTCAGTAAAGATAACAAATTTCATATAGTAGCTGGGATCGGGACTACCACTTGCTTAAATTTATGGGAATCCACCATCATTTGTCTTGGTCAATCTGATTTGTAGGTCCTTAAGAAAGAATGGTGGTAATCTCTGCTATTCCACCCAGGATGCGGTACAACTACTTCTAGTTTACTATCTTGGTTGGCAGGAGGAATAGTTTAAGGGGCTTCTGTCTGGCCTTTCGTACTACAATGACTCTTACCCTACAGGCCAGGGAACCAACTACTAAGTATATCTATCTCAATAATGCAATCAGGACTGAGAAAATTGACTTATACCAGGACTCCATGTAATACCCAGCCTGCATATACCCCTAATCTAAGTATAGGGACCATGATGACATTTTGGGTCTTCGTGGTATCAAATGTCAGCTCATTTAAAGGCTCTATATCCAATAGCCTTTAAAAGATCTGGACAGCCCTGTGCATGATTACTGTGCTAAACGACTATAGGTCCCTTTGGGATAAGGGTTGAGGGAACACCTACTTGCATACACTTGATGTGACATTATAGGGTCCTTCTTCAAGGGAGTACAGCCCCCTTCAAGCAAGTGATCTAAAAACTGGCTCATGTCTGGAAAACAGTGAGAGATCATAATATTTTTCCATTGCAATCAACCTTCTGCTCACCCTCTCTTGATCTATTTTGATCTTGTAAGTTGAGCCACATCCTCATTGGCCCTCCATTTATCTTGTGCCTAGAAACATCATTGTTTATTAGCCATTGCTCTGAAGCCATGTGGGTTAGGACTCTTGATTTTCTTCTGGCCTTGCTGTTCATCATGGTAATTACACCCACATTTTCTTTGACAGTTAAGTGCTGCCCCATGGCCTGTGCTATTCCTGAATCCTATCATCTCATTGATATTAGGGACTCCAGTTCTGTAGCACATCTTTTACCTTTAACCCTGGCCCACACAGGACAGCCACCACGGAACCCCTCACTAGCTTATTCCTTATTATTTTAATGAAGAAAGTGTCTTCTTGGCCTTTCCAGGGAATATAGTCAGCTGGAGTGTTCTCTAAAATTGCATAATAAATGCGTTCTAACACACTCATTTTTCTGAGGCTTTTTTTTTTTGACAAGAGTGCAGTGGCACAATTATAGCTCACCGCAACCTCGAACTCCTGGGCTCAAGCGATCCTCTTGCCTCAACCTCTAGAGCAGCTGGGACTATAGGTGCGTGCCACCTCGCCCAGCTATTTTTTTTTTAAGAGTCGGGGTCTTGCTATGTTGCCCAGGCTGGCCTTGAACCCCTGGCCTCAAGTGATCTTCCCACCTCAGCCTCCCAAAGTGCTGGGATTACAGGCATGAGCCACTGTGTTTGGCTTTTCTGAGACTTTTGACCTCCTCCTCATTACTCTGCTAAGCCATCTCCCCTTTCTTTCCTACAGACTATCACTGATTCCAAGCTTCAGGGAGCCATTCCATATTAGGATTAGCTCCAGGCATCCTCATTGGGATGTTAAATCCAAAGCCACAAGTGTGTTTCCATATCATTAAATCTTCCATATCCAGCCTTATCTTTCAACCTCATTAGTCCAGCAATCTTGGAATCCATTCCCACATATGTTTTCCCACAGCTCTTTTGGTGAATAATCCCTTTTATTTAATGGCAACAATCATACTTTTCAACTGAAAGCACGCTGAGACCTGACCGTACTTATCAGTCTAGAAGTGGCCGGGTGTGGTGACTCACGCCTGTAATCACAGTACTTTGGGAGGCTGAGGCGGGTGATCACTTGAGGTCAGGAGTTTGAGACCAGCCTGGCCAACACAGTGAAACCCTGTCTCTACTAAAAATACAAAAATTAACCAGGTGTGGTGGCATGCCCTTGTAATCCCAGCTACTCGGGAGGCTGAGGCAGGAGGATCACTTGAACCTGGGGGAGGTGGAGGTTACGGTTAGCCAAGATCATGCCACTGCACTCAGCCTAGGCAACAGAGCGAGACTCTGCCTAAAAAAAAAAAAAAAAAAAAAAAAAAAAAGACAAGAAAAGAAAAGAAAGAAAGAAAGAAAGAAAACAGAGAAGCAAGGAGGGTGGCAATGGGAGGTTGCCCTACTAACAAGTGGTAGTGGAGGTGGAAGGGCACACCTACTGGCTCAGAAGGGTCTAGATTCTTAAAGGCATCTACCCAAATATCCCATGTATCAGAGTCCTGACCTCACCTTATCAGTGCTGTGATTTTGGCATAGGAGACTTGTTAGGGCTATTAATTCATCTTCCTCTGTAACTCCACCACCCTTGCAATCAAATCTCGTCCTGATTTTTAGTACAATCGTTTTTCAGCTGCAGGAGACGCAGCTCACTAACATTGCCACCAGGCTGTGTGGTCTTCACATTGTAACCAGACTTAACAGGAGGCTGACATGAACTTGGTATTTTTTTCCCCTGCTGAGCTTTTATTTTATTTCGAGACAGGGTCTCGCTCTGTTGCCCAGGCTGGAGTGCAAGTGTTGAGATCTCTGCTCACTGCAACCTCTGCCTCCCGGGCGCAGGTGATTCTTCCACCTCAGTCTCCTGAGTAGCTGGGACTACAGGTGAATGCCACCATGACTGGGTAATTTTTTTATTTTTTGTAGACACGGGCTGTCACTATGTTGCCCAGGCTGGTCTCGAACTCCTGAGCTCAAGTGACACACCTGCCTCAGTCTCCCAAAGTGCTGGGATTACAGGCATGAGCCACCGCACTGGGCCCCCTCTGGGTTTTTATGGCAGTTAACAATAGCCAACCAATTCTGCCTTCTCTGTAATTACCATTGCCCCCTTATCTTTCAAGTGCCAGAGCTATTGAATAAGCATTGCATTCCATTCCACCTGTATTCCGTCCCAATCCATAGGCAAGTTTTATTCATTGCAGCTAGCGTGAGAGCTAATATTACCACCCCAGTCGCTTCTTTTTTTTTTTTTTTTTTTTTTTTTTTTTGAGACGGAGTCTCGCTCTGTCGCCCAGGCTGGAGGGCGGTGGTGCAATCTCAGCTCACTGCAAGCTCCACCTCCCTGTTTAGAGCAATTCTTCTGCCTCAGCATCCGGAGTAGCTGGGACTACAGGCGCCCGCCACCATGCCAGGCTAATTTTTTTGTATTTTTTAGTAGAGATAGGGTTTCACCGTGTTAGCCAGGATGGTCTTGATTTCCTGACCTCGTGATCCACCCACCTTGGCCTCCCAAAGTGCTGGGATTACAGGCGTAAGCCGCGCCCGGGCCACCCCAGTCACTTCTTACTGATATCTGGTTGGCAAATGATACAATTTCAGAACCCCATATTGAGGGTCTGCTTTGTAGGATCACTTTTGGCACCACCCTTCTTAGGATGAGAAAAGGATTTGAATGCAAGGAGCTTATTTGGAAGGTGTTCTCAGACAGCACTGGTATGAAGCTAGAGAAGAGAGACAAGTAGAAGAAGGAAGTCAAGAGAGGCTGTACTGATGAGCAGATTTTCACCATGGACACCTCCTCCTCCCATTCATCACTGAATAAGAATCACTCCCCAGGATTTGCACTCCCCAGTACTTCTGGTTCACCCCATGGCATGGACCACGTAAAAGCCCTCAGGTAGAGAATCACAGGTTTACAATGGGATACTATTAGTGTGTATGGTAATGATGAATGCTGGTGGGGTATGTGTGTGTCCTTAACTGTATATACTACCGTAGGCTAGAAAAAAAATTGTCCACCTGAACCACCTCACACAAAGGGAGATATCAAGAAAGCTTATCTTTTTTTTTTTGCTTGGGCAAATGTGTGTGTGTGTGTGTGTATGTGTGTGTCCCCTTTGAGAATTTGCAACCATAGATCTTTACTTGACATAGGCTTGCTGTTTGAATTTATACTCCTTGATGGTCCAGAAACCCAAAGTAAGAAATTAATGTAAAATTTATCCCTGGCTAAGTGATACCCATGGAATGCTCAGCAAATGTGCGTGAAAAAAATTAAAAAATTTATATGACTTAAAACACCCAATAAAAGGAGAAATGATTTTTGATAAAGCCAAACAATGTTACACAATGCAGCCATTAAAATGATGCTTAGAACCGGGAGCTTGGGGGAGAGAGATAAAGAGAAGTTGTTAATAGTTGCAGAGTTTCCGTTCTGCAAGATGGAAAAGTTCTGGAGATCTGTTCCACAGGAATGTGAATATACTTAACACTACTGAAGTGGACACTTGATAATGGCTAAGATGGTGAATTTAATGTTGTGTGTTTTTTTTACCGCACAGGAAAAAAGAGAAACAAAGAATTCTTGATGGTGAGGAGAAATGCTTATGGTAGAATGCTAGAGAGAAGGGGGACACAAAATTGTATAGACCATCTTATCCATCTTATCTCATCTGTGAACAATTACATATATATAGTAATTATATATTTTATATATATAGTATATTTTATATATATATATATAATTACAGTGGAGGGAAAAGCTTTAAGAAAATATTTTTAAATACTAATAAAACTGCCTGGCAGAATTATGGGTGATTAATTTCATTTTCTCTTCCTTTCTAAAAAAATCTGTTTCAGTAATGTATCACTTAGGATGCTTTCAGTTGCAAGAAATGGAAAATCCAATTTGAAATGACTTAAAAAATGAAGGGGATTTATTGGCTCATGTAACTGAAAAGGCCAGAGGTGGGGTAAGCTTCAGGGCTGATTTGGTTCAGATGTTCTAGTGATGTCATCAGGAATCCATTTCCTTCCCTCTTTCTGCCCTGCCATCTCTGGCTCCAGCTTTACCCCAAGGCTGACTCCCTTCATGGTACCAGAATAGCTGTAGCAGTCCCAGGCTGTGCACCCACACACCATGCTGTCCCAGGGAAAGGACCCCTCTCCTGGCGGCTTTCAAAAGAAGAGGAAATTTCTTTCTCATAAGCCACAGATAACTGATGCTTAAGTCTCTTTGACCATATTGCATCACATTTCCACCTCTGATCACATTATCCTGATCGATCTTAGCTTAAGCAGATAGGCTACAAGGTGGAGAAGATACCTGAAAAAATGTCTGGGCATTGTTAGGAAGGGGAGAGAAGAGAATGAATGCTGGCTGGACAGCTAACAAATACATGTATTTAAGCCTATTCCAAATTTGTATTTCTCTGGGAAGTTCAAAAACCACAAGTGTAAAAATGCTCTTTTATAGAATATTTTATATATATACTATAGCATGTATTACATAAGTTTATATAATATAAACATATAATATGTAAGTTATAAGTTTGTTATATAAATATATATTTATTATAATATGTGATATATATTATATTTTGTACATAATATGTATCATAAGTTTCTATAATACATACTATAGTATACTATACATAATATAATATTTATATATGTACTATAATAGACTATTATATTACAAATATAATATAAATACCATAATAATAATGTTCTTTATGCAGAAAAAGTAACAAACCACCTTTACCAGCCTTTTACATAGACTCTATAGAACGAGGTTAGCATTCTGAAATCAGCTTTAACCTGACATTACAATTAAGGGTGACATTAAAAATATTTAATGAGCAGTATTGCACAGTTATCAATCAATCTGAGTGGGCGCCCAAACAATGGGGGAGAGGATGTCACTGGCCATTCCACTGCGTTGGTGACCTCAGCCACAATCACAGTCATTATTACTTAGCAGTCACCATCAGATCAGAGTATGACATAAAACTGTCCAGTTTACCTTCAGCCACCAGTGCTGGACACCCACTCACACCCAGTCCAACACTGTGCCAAGACAGAGGGATCCCCATTACCAGACACACAGTTTCAAGGGAGATTAGGATTATCATTGTCAAACACCAACGGAAGCATGGGCTAAAGAGAACAAAAATAAAATCCAGCAAAAGCCTCCCTAGTCTTCTGTTGCATTTAATGAAGAGATAGGGCATTGAAGTCAAGACAACCAATGTCAAAATGAGGTCGATTGACAACCAATGTCAAAATGAGCTCGATCATTTACAGCTGTGTCTACTCCACCTGGCCAAGCTTCAATGTTCACATCTACAAAAATGAGTAATACAAGAATTACCTCCAAAACTGGTTATGAACACATAGAGGTAGTGTAAATAAGTCATTAATGCAGGTGCAGCACATAGTAGGGAGTTAATCAATGGTAAGTATCTTTTATTACCATCTCAAGAGGCTGGTTGAAAAAACCTCAGACAACTGAGAGGCTTACAAATGCCCTTGTAGGGAGGTTAGCTCTCTGATTTCTGAAGTAAGGAAACAGCCACTGGCCTCTCCGTAATTTCACCCTCATTTTGGGCTTGAACCATCCATTCATCCACACTGCCCCTGTCTCTATAAATATAATGGGCTGACAGCCTCTAGAGCTGGAAACAGCTCTTCCTGAGCTGGGATTTCTGACAGCTCAACTTCCACAAGCTGTTCATGAGTTATTTCAAGGGACATTTTACTGTCAATCACTTACCCCTGAAGTGGACTGCACAGTCCTACCATGTGACCAGGATTCTGAAAGGGGCAAGAGCAACATTTGCTTCCTGGAAATCAGCATACTGGTTCACGACCCATAAAAGGAAGCTGAGAAAAGCAATGTGATGCTAAACAAGGAAAGGAAGCTATTCTTACCAAGAACTCCATATATGTCAACCACTGTGCTATCTTGCTGAATCCCCACAAGAACCCCAGGAGGCAGGTGTTAGATGCCCACCTTACAGGTAAACAAACTTAGGCTTAAAGATGTTAACTAACTTGCCCAGACTGGTATGGGGAGGAGCTGAGTTTCACATCTAGGGCTCTTTGACCGCAAATTTCTTTCAGAATTTCTCAGAGGTGACGCTGTTGACATTTTGGGCAGGGCAGTTTTTTTTATTATACGATGTTTAGCAACTCTGGTTCCTGAGCATTAAAGGTCAACAGCATGCCCAGGTCATTGTAACAGTTAAACTGCCTCCACACAGTTTCAAACCTTCTATATCTATAATAAATAGATCTTTTAGATCTATAATAAATCTATTTGTAATAGATAGATAGAAAAACATCTTATTTCAGAACAGGATTCTGGCACAGAGTAAGAAGAGAAAAGGAGGCTGGGCACAGTGGCTCATGCTTGTAGTCCCAGCACTTTGGGAGGACGAGGTGGGTGGATCCCTTGAGCCCAGGAGTTTGAGACCAGCCTGAGCAACGTGACAAAACCCTGTCTCTACAAAAATACAAAAATTAGCCAGCCATAGTGGCACACACCTGTGGTCCCAGCTACTCAGGAGACTGAGGTGGGAGGATTGCTTGAGCTGGGAGGGTCGAGCTGCAGTGAGCTGTGATTGCACTACTGCACTTCAGCCTGGGCGACGGAGTGAGAGCATGTCTCAGAAAAATAAAAATAATTTAAAAATAAAAATAAATAAAAATAAAAAAAATTAAAAATAAATAAAAAAGAAGAGAAAAGGAGCTTTACAGATGTGGCCATGGGTGATATTGGAAATGCATTTGTGAATCCGAGTATGTATATTCCTGTTTCGAGTTAATAATGCATCTCTGTGCATAGAGTGTGCGTGCCACACTATGACTGCACGTGTGTATGAGATGTGCTCTTGTGTATGCACAGGCATGCAAGTCCCTAAGTCATCTGGGACCCTTTCTTCTCAATCAGCTCCCACATTCAATCAGTCTCTTCAGTCCTGTTGATTCCCCCTCGTAAATATATCTCACACCCATTTCTGCTCTCCAACACTGCTACATTGGTCGATATCGAACTTCTTCATCTCTCATCTGGACCACTGCACTAACCCTATATCTGATCACAGGTACTACCAAATCAATCTCCACACCACTGACCACCAGCATGATCTGTCTATAAGGCAAATCAGACCACACCTCCCTCTAGCTCAAAATTCCTCAGTCATTGTCATTGCCTATAGCAATTTTAGAAGCAGAACCTTGAATCTAAATGAAGTCTTCAAACACAAGTGCAATACGTAAAGCAGATAAATGTAGAACTGCTCTTTTGGATTATGTAGACTCCTTAGCAAGGCATACAACGTCTTTTATGATCTGTCCTTTAGCCAACTACTACAGCAACATCTCTGGCTTGGTGGTCATATTTGAGGGCTCTAAAATTCCCTACCTGCATTCAAATTCTTTGCCACTTACTAACTGTGCAACTTGGGCACATTGCTTTACTTCTCTGTGCCTGGGTTTCTTGTAGATAAAGTGGGACTAACTGCACTTAATGGAGTTGTTTTGAAGATTAGATTCATTCATATTTGTGAATCACTTAGAACAGTTCCTGTGGTTCCCAAAGGAATCTGTGGTGGGATTGACCCTCACTACAGTTGCCTACAATGTGACCAGCTAAATACACATCCTTGGATTAGCTTTCCTCTTTCTCTCTTTCATTTCAATTTTTTTTTTTTCTTTTTTTTTTTTTTTTTTCAGATCATGTCTGGCTCTGTCGCCCAGGCTGGAGTGCAGTGGTGCGATCTCAGCTCACTGCAATCCCTGCCTCCCGGGTTCAAGCAATTCTCCTGCCTCAGCCTCCCAAGTAGCTGGGACTACAGGTGTATGCCACAATACCCAGCTAATTTTTGTATATTTAGTAGAGACAGGGTTTCACTATGTTGACCAGGCTGGTCTCGAACACCTGACCTCAAGTGATCCACCCACCTCAGCCTCCCAAAGTTCAGGGATTACAGGCATGAGCCACCACGCCCGGCCCTCTCTTTCACTCTTTAGTCCCCCCACTTCTATTTCCTCAGACCACTTTCCCAAATAAACTATTTGCACACAAGATCCTGTCTTGACCTCTGCTTTTGTAGGGAATCTAAGCTAAGACAAAAAATGTTCCCAAATTTTTCACTATTACAAATAAATCCTGCTTTATGTTTTTATGTTTCTTTGTGACCATGTGTGAGTTATTCTCTAAGGTGTAAATCTAAAAGTAGAACTGCTGAGTTACATGACGTGTGCATTTTCAATTTTATTAGAAATTGCCAAGTTACTTTCCCATATGGTGGAACTAATTTACATTGTTGTCCACACTGCTGAAAATTCCCATTTTCCCACATTCTCTTCAATATTAATGTTGTCTGGTTTTAATTTTTGCCAGTAACATACAGCCTCATTATTGTTTTTAATATGTATCTCCTTGACCACTAACGAAGTTGAGCATCTCTTCATAAGTTCATTGCTCATTTTGTTTTCCTTTTATGTATTTTGCTTATTCACATCTTTTGCCCATTTTCTATTGGGTTTCTTTGTCTTTTTGTTATTGATTTATGGAACTTCTTCATACATTCTAGATACAAATCCTTTGTCTGTTAACTAGGTTGTGAATATTTTCTCTGAATGTTTTACTTGTCTTCAAATTTTGCCTATGATACTTAGTTTTTACTTTTAATGTAATCAAATATATTTTTCCCTTTATTATTTGTAATTTTTTATGTCTTGTTTTAAAAAATCTTCTTTTTATGTTACTTTATGATAATATTTACTTCTTTCATAATTTTACATTTCGGTTTATGTTTAGGGCTTTAATACATCTGGAATTTATTTTTATACATGGTATAAAGAATAACTCTTTTTGAGCTAACAGGCATTGAGAAGTTTTACTTTGCATTAAAAAATGTTTCTTGCAGAGACATCTTGGCATTTTGCATAATGTATATCTGACAGACCTAGAAATGGCAGAAAGGTAGAAAAGGAGGGGAAAGCACTGAGAAACTAGGGATGGTAAAGAAATTTCAGTTTCACATTTTATCCAATGTGAGTACTGTGACCTTGTTTGGGCAAAGCAATCACATAAAAACCACTTTGAAAAGGTTTACATTGGTTCTTAATTATCTACAGGTATCACATTAGTGAACATTTTTTGATTCCCTCACTTCCATTAGTCAGCTGGAATATGCTCACAGAAATTGCAAAAGCTATGAAGTAGGAAAATAAGTAGCTTCAGTCTGAACCAAACATGATGAGAAAAGGAGGTCTACAGGAAGAAAATTACATTTCAAAGCCTAAGCTAAAAAGTTTGGGGATCTTCTGCTATTTTGGAATAGTTACTCACTTTATATTCATTCATTCAGCAAGCATGTATTGAGCATCTACTCCATTCCAAGGACTATCCTGGGTGTAGGGAGCTATAGAGATAAATAAGTCCCTCCCCTTGCTCTCAACAATTTCTCTTTTAGGCAAAAAGACAATTATGTGAGAAAATAAATTTTCATTATATGTGATAAACATATGAAATGGCTACCATACACCATTTAAACATAACACCGAGCAGGAGGAATTAGTTATCTAGATTGGAGAGGAGGAGGTGGTCAAGGAGATGTTCCTAGAGCTAACTATTCAGGGGTGAACAATGGTTGACCAGGTAGACAAGGAGGTAGGTATGAGATGGCTTCAAAGGACATTCCAATCAGAGGGAGTAGAGAAAGCAGACATGTGAGAGGCAACTGTGCCTGTAGGTGGTGGGAAGGGTCTAAAAATGTCACACAAACGGGATCTATTTTCCCAATTTTCTATTTCTCCTCTTCAGTTTGAGCTTGTCTTAGTTCTGAAGAAAAGGCCCATCTCATCAAAGTAAACAAATATGGGCTAAAATTGACCTTCTTTTGCATATATACCTAGATTTCTTTTATTTATCTAATAATTTTTGTCCAGCACCTACTACAGGTGCTAGCAATACTTAAGGAATTCTTGTGAAAAGACACACAGAAATACAGACATTAATAAGACAGATCTGCTAAAGGAAGGTTGTACCCAGGTCCTGGATGTGAAAACAGGCCACCTAATTCTGCCTGGGAGAGTCAGGGAAGAGAGACAGAGGAAGTGGTCCTCGAGTTGAAATTTGACAGGTAAATAAAGTTTGCCAGGCAGAGAAGTAGGAAGGAGACAATTCTAGGTGGAGCCTGCAGGATGTTATGGTACCAACGTGGTCACTACACCCCTTTCAGCTGCAACTGTCTCACCCACAATGCCCTGCTCAAGGAAGAGAAGCAAAGCCATCCTTTGAAGGATGGTGGCTGCTGATTGGACCTCCTCACAGGCAGACAGTGTCCTATGAAGTATCCAGACGCAAGGGCTTTACCCAATTAGGAGGCATTGGTAACTGGTCAATCAGGCTGCATCCCCTAAGAATTTAGAGAATACAAATTGGACTGTCTGGTAACAGCAGAAGGATGATGAAGCCAGCTCTCAGAGAAAAGAAGAAACCTGGCTAGAGCACCAATTGTCTGTGATTATTTCCCCCAAGGATAGAAGATTAATTCATTTATCCATAGACTCCCAGCTTCCAGTCATCAAGGATTGCCCCATGGGATGTTAACTCCCTCAGGTTTCCAGGTTGCATGTAGGTCAGAATGGCTGAGTAGGACCCCACTGGAGTTCCCAGATTGTTATGTTTTCTTTCATGGGCTCTGTCTCTTTGGCCTTTTGTTCCCTTTACTCCCTCCCTCCCTCCTTTCCTCCTTTCCTCCTTTCCTTTCTTCCTTTCTTCCTTTCTTTCTTTTTCTTTCTTTTCTTTCTCTTTCTTTCTCTCTCTGTGTCTCTCTCTCTCTTTCTTTTTTAGACAGAGTTTCGCTCTTGTCACCCAGTCTGGAGTGCAATGGCGCAATCTCGGTTCACTGCAACCTCCACCTCCCAGGTTCACAAGCGATTCTCCCGCCTCAGCCTCCTGAGTAGCTGGGATTACAGGTGCCCACTACCATGCCCAGCTAATTTTCGTATTTTTAGTAGAGACGGGGTTTCGCCATGTTAGCCACGCTGGTCTCGAACTCCTGACCTCAGGTGATCGGCCTGCCTCGGCCTGCCAAGGTGCTGGGATTACAGGCGTTAACCACTGCACCTGGCCGACCTTTTGTTCTGCTTTCTAGGAGAGCTCCTCAACTTTATTTTTCAACTCCTGTGCTTTCTTTTGTATTTGTCCAGCATACTTTAAACTTTTTAGAGCACTCTTTTTTCTCTAATTATTTGTCATTTGTGTAGCAACCTGTTCTTGTTTTATAGATATAATAGCTTCTCATGTCTCTCTGGGGATTTTAATTATCTTCTTCTCTCTATGTAATCTCTGTTCTCTCTAGTTATTTATCCTTTCTTCTACTCTCTTTTATATGTTGGAGATTTTTCTCAGAAGTCTGATAATATTAATTGCTGGTTTTTATTTAAGAGTGAGGTAACTAAAAAGCTGATTGGAACTATTATATTCTGGTTGGGCTTTAGAATTGGGGAAATTTGCTTTAGGTAAGTTAGGAAATAAGAAATTTCCTTCTATTCTGAGTGGCCCCCAAATGCCAGATAAATGGAAGTTATTCCATTTCTCTATGGAAGAACCCTCTGCCTGGGGGGAGATGTCCTGTGGGTAGGTGTTTTACACTCAAGTTTTGAGAGTGTGTTGCACTTATAGACTTTCTTTCTTTCTTTTTCTTTTTTTTTTTTTTTTGAGACAGAGTCTTGCTCTGTCGCCCAGGCTGGAGTGCAGTGGCGCGATCTCAGCTCACTGCAGCCTCGGCCTCCCGGGTTCAAGCGATTCTTCTGCCTCAGCCTCCTGAGTAGCTGGGATTATAGGTGCCTGCCACCATGCACAGCTAATTTTTGTATTTTTAGTAGAGACAGGGTTTCACCATGTTGGCCAGGCTGGTCTTGAACTCCTGACCTAGTGATCTGCTTGCCTTGGCCTCCCAAAGTGATGGGATTACAGGCGTGAGCCACTGCACCTGGCTCCACTTATAGACTTTGAATTAGTCCATCCATTTGCAGCCTCACGTCTCAGTCACGTGTACCCTCTGGGGACACATGCCATCTCTGCCAGACATGATGGCTTTCTTCTATTTTACATCCTCCTTCTAGTATGCTCCAGGCTGCAACTTCCCCTGCCCTACTAACAGTTACCCTTCCTTCTGTAGTTTTTTCCTCCTTAGAAACTTGTTGAAATCTCTCCTTCACCTTGCTTTTTGATCATAGTCTTTTTTTCTAGTCATCTACATTTATTAATATGACAGTACATTTGGTCTTCTTAGTTATTCCTTGGTTTTTAATACTTTTTTTATGTTCTGTTATATTAATGTTTCACTTTATAATCTGTGATTACTTTTCTGGGATGTGCATGCTGTTTTTGTCTGATAATAAGGATTTTTTTTATAGTCTGATATTTTTCTAGTTGATCACTTTTTAGCTATGATTTTGAATAACATAATTGATTCTAGCATACGGCTAGATTTAAAAGTCCAATCTGATAATTTATGTTTTTAATTTGTGAGTACAGTTTATTTACATTTTGTAAATATATATATATTTGAAGTTTTAGGACCACCTTATGCATGATTACTGCTTATTTTTCTTTCTTTATTCCTTCTCTTTATTGATAGACTTTTCTTTATCCCAACACTCTTTTTTAGTGTACTCATTTGGAAGCTATAGATTGTTCTATATTTTTAGTGGTTTCTTTTGTTTTTTGACATATGCACACTTAACTCCTCATTTTCTAACAAAACTACTGTTATTAAATATTTCAATCCTAACTTTGGACATTGTCACAATTTAACTACTTGTTGAATACCTCTCTCCCTCCATCTTTTTACTCTTTAGAGTTTTAAAAATAGCCAATAGTTTTTTTGATAGTCAATAATTAAGTTTCTCTACATTTAAAACCAATTTCTGTGCTATCATTAAATACATCCTCTAATAGTTATTTCAGTGAGTGTCTAGAAGTATCAACTCTCAGTTATTACATTGAAAATTCATTGTTTAAATTTTTAAATGGGCAACTTTTTAATTGAAGTGTAATATACATAAAGAAACCTACAAAAATTATATACAATTGATTCTCATTATTTGTGAAAATTATGTTCCATAAAATCACCATGAACACTGAATTAATGAATACTGAACCATTGCTCCCAGGGGAAATACAGAGTTAGGTTCCCATGAGCCTCTGGTCACATTTTCGTCAGCCGATCAATGTGTAATCTTGTTTTATGTGTGTTTCTATTGAAATACACCTTATTTAATATGTATGGTTGATTCATTAACATTGAACTTACTGCCAACAGCACTGCAACTCATACCTGAATGAAGCTTACTAACACATGTATTTTCTCTATAAGGCATACCACAGGCTTATGATAACACTAGGTAACACTTCAGCTGTATGCTTCCAGGCCATTTTAAACAGCAAAATCACCATCAGAAAGCACAAAAATGCAGAAAAATGTGCATTAAGTAGCCTGTGAAAAGGACACTTGAGGCCAGGCACGGTGGCTCACGCCTGTAATCCCAGCACTTCGGGAGGCCAAGGCGGGCGGATCACAAGGTCAGGAGATCGAGATCATCCTGGCTAACACGGTGAAATCCCGTCTCTACTAAAAATACAAAAAAAAAAAAAAAAAGCCCGGGCGTGGTGGCAGGCGCCTGTAGTCCCAGCTACTCGGGAGGCTGAAGCAGGAGAACGGCATGAAACCGGGAGGCACAGCTTGCAGTGAGTCGAGATCGCGCCACTGCGCTCCAGCCTGGGTGACGGAGACTCCGTCTCAAGAAAAAAAAAAAAAAGAAAAAAGAAAAAAAAGAAGAGGACACTTGCTTCTAACATGAGAGCTGAAACAAGTAAGCAGAGAGTTGTTTTGTCCGACTTCAGCTTGGAACATGTGCATCCAGTGACTCAAATTTTTCCCCTCAATGCGTAGATCTGCAAACGACCACAAAGCTCAGCAAGTATTGATTTTGGGGTTGCAAATAAATTTGAGTGAGTAGGTAAATTAACAAATACAGAATCAGTGAATAAATGAGGATGGATTGTATGGACACACAATGACTTTTCATAAAGTGAAAGCACCCATGTAACAAGCATCTGAGTCAAGAAATAAAACGTTTCCAGCATTCTCTTTGGCCTTTTTCCAAGGGTAACCATTTTTCTGGCTTCTGACACCATAGATTGGTTTGCCTGCTTTTTCACATGACATCATGTAAGCATGTGTTATGTACTTTTTTGTGTCTAGCTTCTTTTGTTCAATATTATATTATTCATCCATGTCACAGGTTGTAATAAATGGTATTGATCATTCTAAAGCATTTTTGTCAGTCTGTTCTATACAATTAGTTTTGTCAGAAGTGAGTTTATATTCCTAGTGTTGATTTTGTCGATCGTCTTTCCTAGAATTGTATTCCCTGATGTGTTTTAGACTTTTGATTTTCAGGGTCATTTTAAGCAAGAAGCTTCTTGCTTTTCTTCATGTTTCTCTTGCTTTCTAGTAATTGAGTGGTGTGCTGCTGCCTTCCCTTGGTCCCCCAGGCTCCAGTCCAGTCTTACAGGGATGTTGATGTGCTGCAACATTGGAGATATCCAGTTCCAGAGTCTGCACGAGCCTTGGCTCAGGTCCTGCTCATGAGGCCCATGAGGCTGTGTCTGTCCACCTGCCTTCTTTGGGCTCCATGTTGCTGGAAACAGTTACACCGGGCATCAGAGTGGCAGTCTTTTGAGCCCCTTTCAAAGGAGTAGCATCCCACTCCAGCTCCTGGCTTCATGCAGGGAGCTGGACTCTATTCCGTGCCTTGTGTGGAGGTTTTGGTCCTGATTCCCTGCTACCGCTGTCTGGGGCCAGACCTGGAGCCCAGCATGCCCTGGCTTTATCCTTGCTCACTGCTGGAGATTTATGGTCCCAGAGATGCTTGTCTTCTCTTTGATCCCAGCTATCCATTTTCAGTCATCTCTTCTTATATTTGACCTGTCATTACTGTGTCTGGAGATGGGTGAAGTTGTTGAGGAGTGAATTTAACTGTACTATGCTGCCTGGGAGTCTGTATTGTTTGTTTTATTAGAGAATTAACAAGCCATTTTTATCTTGAAATACATAAAGCATTCAAGAGTTTCCTCTCAGGTGGAAACAACTCAAATATCTGTCAACTGATGAGTGGATAAACAACATAGGTATATCTATACAATGGAATATTAGTCATCCATTAAAAAGAATGAAGTATTCATACATGCTATGACATGGATGAATCTTGAAAACGTTATGCCAAGTAAAAGAAGCCAAATATAAAAGGCCATATATTGTATAATTTCATTTATATGAAATATACAGAATAGACAAATTCATGGAGACAAAGAGTGGATTGGTGCTTTCCAGGGGCTCAGGGGAGGGGAGCGTGGACATGATAACTAATGGGTATGGGGTTTCCTTTTGGGGTGATGAGAATGTTCTGGAACTAAAGAGTGGTGATGGTTGCACAACACGTGACTTCTAACTGCCTCGTTTGAAGGTATTACTCCTTTGCACCAACACAAGGCCAGGTCCTGTCTTTATTGAACATCTTTCACAATATATTGTGAATTACTTGTCTTTGGGTCTATCCCTCTACCAGACTATAAACATTTTCAAGAGAAGCGTTTTTTCCTATTCAGATTTTTATCTCTGTTACTTTGCTTAGTGCCTGGCACAGAGTAAATCTAAGAAACACTGCTGATCAAATGAATGAACAAATTAGTTGAACTGGCATGACCACTTCAAAAAAAGTCATTCTTTTTTCTGGGTCCCTCAGTTTATTGTTAGAATCATCTCCCAGGGAAAGATTTTCATTCAGAGACACTGTGATCCCTCAGAGTTAAAGCATTTGATGTGAGGAAGCAGTGCAAGCAGCCCTTACCATTCCCAGGGTCCTCCTAAAACTTTGACCTCCCAGCCTCAGCCAGTCCTAACCTAACATCTGCTGGAGGTGCAGTTGCAATGGCTGAATTATTCAAAATATTCCCAACAACTAAGCACAAAAATACTGTTGCTGAGTCACTCCCAGCACAAAGCATTTTCTTTATGATGTCTGCCCTCTGAGGTGTAAATTGCAAGTCTCACAGCCTCACTCTATAGAGGTGAGCTAAATGACTTCTCCAGGGTCAGGGAACAAATGATGGAATAAGCGGCACATCAAATTGGAAGAGATTTCTAGGGATCTATGCTTCTGTATTTGACTATGTATATGTAGGTGTCAGGGTTAGAAACTCCCCAAATATATCACCTATTAGATTAAGATCTTGAGATACAAAAATTTATTCTTAATGTTAGCGCCAATTCTTCATGACGTGGTTGAAGGTGATTTCTTCTTGTTCCAACAGTGTGGAGGTAAGGAAGGGAAAGGGTTATTAACCATTTCCCCCCATGTTAACCCTTTATACACTCAAAGTGATTTTTAAATTGTCCCTTTCTTCCATATTAAAATTTGCAGTCTGTTCATTAAAAAAAATTAAGAACCTACTATGTGCCAGCAATTCTGGATTCCAACATAAAGTATAGTCCCTCTCTTTAAGGTCTGAGTTCATAGTCTTCCTTTAGGGTTTGCTTTAAATTCTTATTTCTAACGCTAATCCAGCTTTGCAAAATACGCTCCCAAATCTACCACCTGGCAAACATTTTGTAGTAATTTATTATTCTCTGTGCTTTTAACACATGGGAAAATCAGTGTTAATCTCTCTCCATGTTATGCCAATGACCAACAGCCTGTAGACAAGTTGGGATTGTCTGCGCCTGGTCACATTGAAATACTTTCAATTACCTGCAACGGAGGAGTTGATTTTTGCTTGTGAAAGATACAGAGTAGCAACTTGAAAATAATTGCTTTTTAGCAGTGAGTGTAAAGTACCATGGGAACATCCCCTTCTTACACAGTATACACAGGTCTGTCATAATGTAGACAGTTCATCTGGCTTGACTGATGCAAACACGGCTTTTCTGGGAAACCCCACAGCCATCAACATTGTTCTGCAGTTCTCAATCACTTTGTGTGGTCCCCAGAGCTGTTGCTGAGGGACACAGCAGGCAGAGCAGAGGTGCAGCTTTTCCTGTCATCTTGTCATCTAGGGGAGCCAAGGAGACTGAAGCCATCATTTCCTTTGCTGACTCAATATCCTGGGCAAAAGGGATGTATGGGGTCCCTGGTCTGCTCTGAAAGAGACATGCTAGGGTTCCAAAACCAGTCTTTCGGCCTGCCTCCAACAATGATGCTGACTTACTCACACAGCATCTCTCTGTGCTATTTATGCCACCTGCAAAATAGAGTTACACAGTAAAAGAATTTGGAATGAAAACTCTGTTCAGTGAAATAAATGACTTTTTCTCTTTTTTTAAAACTTCAGGGGCTAGGTTTTTCTAACTGGTAATAGTTTTCTAAGAGGGGGATGTAGGGATCCAGTGGCTCATGCGTGTAACCCCAGAGGCTGAGGCAGGAGAACTGCTTGAAGCCAGGAGTTTGAGACCAGCTTGGGCAACAAAGCGGGACCCCATCTCTACAGAAAAAAAAGAAGGGGATGTTTTAACTCATAGTAACCTGTCATTTATTAGTTCTGCCTTCAAATGCTGTCATTCTGCTGCTTCTAGTCAGCGATGCATTGGAGGGTCTACTTTGCATTTAAGAATGACTTCTCCCTCCTCTGAATGCTGGTTGTACCATCTTCCTGTATGCAATTATATTAAAGCTAAATACATGAGGGTAGGGACTGTCTGTCTTGTTTGTTACTGTCTTGGTTTGAGTTTCCACAGAAGCAGACCCTGGGAATAAGCAGACCCTCAAGTGCGAGCAATTTATTTGAGAGGTGATCCCAGGAAACACTGATAGCGGAGGGAGACAGGGTAGGGAAGTTAGCCCAAAATGAATCATTACTAAACAAGTTAGCATCATGGGTAACTGGAACTTAATTCCACTGGAAAACTTAGGGAACAGGGTATTACACACATCTCAGAGCAGTCCCAACTGAGGAGTAAGGGAACTTGGGTATTTATATGACAGTTTCCATTAGTCATTGGTTTAGGGCTGCCCCCATTTAACATAACGGTACATCCACATGGAAAAGAATGATCCTTAATCCCTACTTCACTTCACACAAACAATATAATGCAAGAGGGATCATATACCTAGTTGTAAAAGTTAGAACCATAAAGTTTCTGGAAGAAAATGTGGAAGGATATGTGTGCAACCTTAGGGTGAGCAAAGTTTTCTTAGGCAGGACAGAGAAAACACTATTAAAAAAACCCGAAAAATTAATTAAAAAGTACTTAATCAAAATTAAATACATCTGCTCTTTACAAAAACATTGTTAAGAAAATGAAAAGGCAAGTAATGGAATGGGAAAATATTTTCATTACATATATCTGACAAAGGACTGGTGCCCAGAATATATAAAGAACTCCTACAAATCAACAATGTTCAATGATTTGAACAGACACTTCACACATAATTTATACAAATGGTCAATAAGCCAATATCATTCATCATCAGGGAAATGTAAATTAAAATCCTAATGAGAAACCACTAGACATCAACCAGAATGGCTCAAACTAAATACTTGGTAAGGCCAATGTCAGCAAGGATGTGGTCATGTCAGCAACTGGAACTCTTGTATTTTGCTGATGGGAGTGCAAAGTGGCACAATCACTATGGAGAACTCTTTGGCAGTTTTTTACAAAGTTAAACATACATCTCTCTAAGACCCAGAAATTATATTTCTAGGTATTTATTTATTTATTACTATTTTTTTGACATGGAGTCTCACTCTGTCACCCAGGCTGGAGTGCAGTGGTGCAATCTTGGCTCACTGGAACCTCCACCTCCCAGGTTCAAGTGATTCTCCTGCCTCAGCCTCCCGAGTAACTGGGATTACAGGTGCCCACCACCACGCCCAGCTAATTTTTGTATTTTTAGTAGAGACAGGATTTCACCATGTTGGCCAGGCTGGTCTCGAACTCCTGACCTCAGGTGATCCGCCCGCCTTGGCCTTCCAAAGCTCTGGAATTACAGACGTGAGCTACTGTGCCTGGCCCTCTAGGTATTTATTATTGAAGATAAATGACAACACACATCTACAAAAACAAAAAACAAAAAACAAAAAAAAAGCTTATACAAAAATGTTCATAACAGCAAAAACAAACAAACAAAAAACTAGAAAGCATCCCAAATGTCCACCAACAGGTGAAAAAAAGCAAGCTGTGAAGTAGTCATATAATAGAATGCTATTTAGCACTAAAAAGGAACGAATTATTGGTACATGCAACAACACGGATGGAGCTAAAAAAACAAAATTACACTGAATGACATAAGCATATATAAAAGAATATATTCTGTGTGATTTCATGTATATAAAGTCCGGGAACAGGAGAGCTAAGGTGATAAATCGACCAGTGGCTGCCCTTGCAGGGTGGTCTGATTTGAGTAATGGAAAGGAGGCACTCACAAGGGAACCTGGTGGTTTTGAAAGTGTTCTATATTTTGTTTTGAATGGTGGTTACATGAGTGTATATAGATGCCAAAACTCACCTAATTGGATATGTGAGATCTGTGCTTTTTATTATCTAAAATTATACCTTAATAAAGATTACAGACTTATCTTTTAAAAAGAAAACACATTAGCCATTAACAATAGTGGGTGATTTGCTCAGTGTTCTGCCCTCTACTAGAC
Source organism: Pongo pygmaeus (assembly GCF_028885625.2). NCBI lineage: Eukaryota > Metazoa > Chordata > Mammalia > Primates > Hominidae > Pongo > Pongo pygmaeus. The sequence goes on from NC_072389.2 coordinate 79,021,080, forward strand.
TGTGAGCTTCAAGAGAGCAGAAGCCCCATTTGTTTTGCTCTTTACTATATGCTCAGCACCTATCATAGCACCTGGGACCACCTGAGTGCTCAAGTCATATTTGTTAATATTATAAGTTTGTAAGAGCCTCTGTGCATTGAGCTGTGGCTTTATCCTATCTCCCTTTGCAGACATGATCTGTTCTTGGCAGACGCTGGTGGCCCCAGAAGCTCGAGCACAGGTGCATTGTCTAGGAAGGGAGCTTGCAGGTGGGAACCCAGCAGGGCCCTGGGTGTCCTTGGGCACTGACAGGGTCCCAACTGTGAGCACCATCTGCTCCTGTGAAGGGTGTCTGACAGTAGCCGCAGCCCTGGACCTGGAAGGTGAGTACCTCTGAGACCCAAAGTCAGGCTCCCATTCCCATCCTCCCTGCCTGTAGGGAGTCCACGGAAAGTCACTTTAACCCTGGAAATAGAAAGCACCAACATATGTACCACTTCGTAATTTACCAAGTGTTTTCCCACATATGTTCTTATTTTATCTTCTCAATGACCCTGTAAAGTAGTTGTCTAATAACCTTATTTTACAGAGAGGTTAACTGACTTCAACAAGCTCACGCAGTTGGCAACGGACAAATCTCGGATTCAAACCAAGTTTTTAACCATTTATTCCTATATTAAATGCAGTACTGCTGTGTCATTTATGGACCTTCAGAAGCAATTTCTGAAACCTGACCCCTTCAGTAAGCTTTACCGGACTGCTGGAAAGATAAGTAGTAGGCCCCTCTTGCCTTTTATCCAATTTATCCCATATGCTTCCAAGATATTAACCTGCCTGGACCACTACTAGGATAGTGCCATTCTCCCATGCAAATTTTTCATATTCCTCATCACCTACCAAGTAAAATTCACATTCCTTAGCTGCTGTTCAATGCTCCTTTGCCCCAACTCACCTCTGTAGCCTCATTTTCCTTAAAAAACAACTTCGTATTCTAGCTGGTCATGTCATTATCCTCATTTCCACAACTTTACTCCTCAACTTCTCCTTCATATGGAACAACAGTTCCTTCCGTCTTCCCTTGGGAAATTTTTCTCACCCTTCAAGTCCTCACTCAAATACCACTACCACTCCCTATTGGGAAGATTTTTACTTCATTTGAACCCTGGGAGCACATGGTTTGTACCTTTCCTGTGGCATTAACTGTCAGGTGTCATGGTGTCATATTTGCACCTTGCTTGTCTTCCTTATTAGATCCTGTGATCCCAGAAGGTTAGATACATGCCTTATCCGTTTCTGTAGCCCCTATGGTGACTAGCATAGCTGTAGATATTTAATTGATACTTTGTAGAGTGAATACATTACCACCTCTCCAACCATTGTCTATGAATTGAATATCCTTTGGTATGCATAGCTTTAAACATTGTTTGCGTTTAATTCTATTTTATGTGTTTGGTTAGCATAGTCTCTACCTCTGTATATTTTGCTTCTAACTTGACATAGATTGTATGACTATCTAAATTCTTTGCAAATGAGGTGGACACGTGGAGATTGTGGAGTCCACAGCTCTACTCTGGCTCTGCCGTTCACTGGCTGTGTAACCTTGGACAAACCACATCTACTCTCTGGATTATTTTACTTTATTTTATTTTATGAGACGGAGTCTTACTCTGTAGCCCCAGCCGGAGTGCAGTGCGACAATCTTGGCTCACTGCAACCTCCGCCTCCGGGGCTCAAGCAATTCTTGTGCCTCAGCTTCCCGAGTAGCTGGGGTTACAGGCGCCTGCCACCACGCCTGGCTAATTTTTTGTATTTTAGTAGCGATGGGGTTCACCATGTTGCCCAGGGTGGTCTCGAACTCCTGAGCTCAGGCGACCCGCCCACCTCAGCGTCCCAAAGTGCTGGGATTACAGGCATGAGCCACTGCGCCCGGTCACTGGACCTTATTTTGCCTCCATCTATTAGATGGGGGTTATAATCCCTGCTTTGCTTCTTTAATTCACTACAAGGTTGTTGGGAGGATAAAGGAAATAACAGATGTGTAAGTGCTTTGCCGACTATAAATCACCCAGAAATGTCGTTTCATTGCATCTGCTGTTGAATGCAGGCACATCTTTTGCTGCTGGCAGCCCCCACCCATCTGCTCCTCTTTCAGTGAAAAATTGACTGTCGAGTGGCAGGGAACGTCGAGGGGGTGGCAGGATGGATGATGAGGAAGTAACCATGTCTCCTGAATGGCGTGTGGCACTGGGGCTTTGTTGTGGTGGGTGTTAGGTGAAGCGGGGACATTGTCTTCTGAAAGGCCGCTATGAGGAAGGGAAAAGCCTGTGTCCAGGCAGCCTCGACTACCAGCCTAGTTCCAGGGTGTAGGCTACAGGGAGTCAGGCAGTTTGGGAAACTTCTCAGACTCAGAGACTCAGAAGTTGACATGGGCTGCCTGAGGGAAGGTGTGGGCCCGAATGCTGTGCAAGTGCGACATCAACTTCCACTAATAAGGGTCACAACCGCCCTTTAATGTAGAAGCGACCATCTCGGTGCCCAAGGTCAAGAGAGACACCGAAGCCCGGAAATGCCCTAGGCGCGAATCTTCGGAGCCTGCCCATTGGCTTCCGCTGAACGGGAGGGTGGGCCCTGGGGTGCTCCGCTTACTGATTGGTTCGATGCCGGATTGGGCGGTCCCCGCCGGCAGTGCGTGTGGTGAGGCCGGACATGGCGGAGGCAGGAAAAGTGCCCTTGAGCCTCGGGCTTACCGGAGGAGAAGCGGCAGAGTGGCCTTTGCAGCGGTACGCCCGCTGCATACCCTCAAACACCAGAGACCCACCTGGGCCATGCCTGGAAGCTGGGACAGCCCCCTGCCCCACATGGAAGGTGAGGCCCGAAGGCAGGAATATCCCTGAGGTGCCCACAGCCCTCAGGAGGGGAGGCTCCGCGAATACACAGGGCCAGTGCCCCGAAAGCGATGCCAAGGGGACACCGAGTGACTGCCAGGCCTGTTGGGGAATGGACAGGCCGACAACTAAGATAGGAAATACATACATAGCAGTAGGAGACGTGGTTGGAACTCTTTACAGTCTCAAAATAATTATACAAGGGAGTAGTAAACATTCGTATATTCAATGTGTATTTATTGAGCGTCAAGTATGTGCTAGACTCTATTCAGGGTGCTAGGGATGGAGCAGTGAGCAAGATAAAACGCTCCCCACCCTTATTGATGTTTTTAGTTTAGTGGAGGATATACTGTTTATCCAAATAACTAATTACAGAAGGGATAACTGAGTCATCCCATAACCAAGCATACACTCAGGACTAAATTTGAATCCTCACGTTGCCAGTGAATTTCTGTGACCTTGCTTTAGTTACTTAACCTCTCTGTACATTATTTACTTTGTCTTAAAATAGAGATAATAATATAATAGTACAGGCCCTCAGAAATATTGGGATTCGGTTCCAGACCATCACAATAAAGCAAGTTACAAACTTTTGGGCTTCTCAGTACATACAAAACCTGTGTTTGCACTATACTGTAGTCTATTAACTTGTCTAAAAGAATTATGTCTAAAAGAACAATGTACACACCTTGATTCGAGAATACTTTATTGCTAAAAAATGCTAACACTCACCTGAGCCTTCAGCACGTCAGTCTTTTTGCTGCTGGAGGGTCTTGCTTCATGCTGGTGGCTGCTGACTGATCAGAGTGGTGGTTTCCCAAGATTGGGGTTGCTGTGGCAATTTCTTAAAATAAGACAACAATGCAATTTGTCACATGGATTGCCTCTAACTTTCAGGAAAGATTGCTCTGTAAAATGCAATGCTGTTTAATGGCATTTTTACCCACAGTAGAACTCCTTTCAAAATTGGAGTTAATCCTCTCACATTTTGCTGCTGCTTTATCAACTAAGTTTATGTGATATTCTAAATACTTTGCTGTCGTTTCAGCAGTGTTCGTGGCATCTTCACCAGGAGTAGATGCCATCTTAGGAAACCCCTTTCTTTGCTCATCCATAAAAAGCAACTCGTCATCTCTTCCAGTTTTGTCGTAAGATTATAGCAATTCAGTCCCATCTTCAGGCTTCACTTCCAATTCTAGTTCTCTTGCTCTTTCTACACATCTGCAGTCCCTTCCTCCATTGAAATCTTGAACCCCTCAACAGTCATCCGTGAGGGTTGGAATCAACTTCTTCCAAATTCCTGTTAATGTTGATATGTTCCTCCCATGAATCACAAATGTTCTTAATGGTATCTAGAATGGTGAATCCTTTTCAGATGTTTTCAATTAACTGCCCAGATCCATCAGAGGAGTCACCATCTACAGAAGCTATAGCCTTATAAAATGTATTTCTTAAATAATAAGACTTGAAAGCAGACAATTACTCCTTGATCATGGGCTGCAGAATGAATGTTGTGTTAGCAGGCATGAAAACAACATTCATCTCTTTCTACATCTCTATCCAAGCTCTTGGGTGACCAGGTGCCTTGTCAATGAACAGTAATATTTTGACAGGAATCTTTTTTTCTGAGGAGTTGGTCTCAACAGCGGGCTTAAAACATTCAGTAAACCATGCTATAAACAAATGTGCTATCATCCAGGCTTTGTTGTTCTATTTATAGAGCATAGGCAGAGTAGATTTAGTACAGTTCCTAAGGGCCCTAGGACTTTCAGAATGGTAAATGAACATTGGCTTCAATTTAGAGTCACCAGTGGGATTAACCCCTAATGCAAGAGTCAGCCTGCCCTTTGAAGCTTTGAAGCCAGGCATTGACTTCTCTTCAGCTATGAACATCCTAGATGGCCTCTTCTTCTAAGAAAAGGCTGTTTTGAATACGTTAAAAAATCAGATCAGACTTTGGCTTAAGGGAATGTTGTGACTGGTTTGATCTTCTATGCAGACCATTACAACTTTTTCCATTTCAGCAATAAGGCTGTTCCACTTATCATCCCTGTGTTCACTGGAATAGCATTTTTAATTTCCTTTAAGAACTTTTCCTTTGCATTTACAACCTGGCTAACTGGCATAAGAGGTCTAGCTTTTGACCTGTTTTGGCTTTCAACATGCCTTCCTCACTAAGCTTAATCATTTCTAGCTTTTCATTTAAAATGAGAGATGTGTGATTTTTCCTTTCACCTTAACACTTTGAGGCCATTGTAGGATTATTAATTGGCTGGATTTCAATATCGTCGTGTCTCAGAATAGTGAGGACCAAAGAGAGGGAGGGAGACAGAGCAAAGGCTGGTGGATGGAGCAGTTGGAATATACATATCATTTATTGATTAAGTTCACTGTCTTCTATGGGCATGGTTTGTGGCACTCCAGAACAATTACAATAGTAACATCAGAGATCACTGATCACAGATCACCATCAGATATAATAATAATAATAATGAAAAAGCTTGAAATATTGTGAAAATTACCAAAATGTGATACAGAGACATGAAGTGAACACATGCTGTTAGAAACATGGCACTGAGAGACTTGATTGATGTGGGGTTGCCACAAACCTTCAATGTGTAAAAATTGTAATATCTGTGAAGTGCAATAAAGCAAAGTGCAGTAAAGGGAAGTGTGCCTGTACCTACTTCATAGGATTATTTTGACCATTGCATAAGCTAATACATATCAATCACCTAAAATAGTGCCTAGTATATATTAAGTTAGGGGTTTGCTGTTATTATCATTTTGTTCTAGTGGTATGCTTTAACACCATGGGTTGCCAGTCATTCAGTTCCCTTTTGTCTGGTTTGACTATTGGATGAGGAACCTGGGATTTTGGATTATACACATACATGTACATCACATGTGTGCACACATGCATACATGTTTGTGTATTTTGGGCAGCAGTAGATAGGAGAAGAATTAAAGAGAATAAAGGTCCCAGGTAGCTGGGTGTGGTGGCTCATGCCTGTAATCCCAGCACTTTGGGAGGCTGAGGCGGGCAGATCACCTGAGGTCAGGAGTTTGAGACCAGCCTGGCCAACATGGCAAAACCCCGTCTCTACAAAAAATGCAAAAATTAGCCGGGTGTAGTGGTGCCTGCCTGTAGTCCCAGCTACTCAGGAGGCTGAGGTGGGAGAATCACTTGAACCTGGGAGGCTGAGGTTGCAGTGAGCTGAGATCGTGGCACTGCACTCCAACCTGAGTGACAGAACAAGACTCTGTCTCAAAAAAAAAAAAAAAAAAAAAAATTCCCACAACATATATAGAGGCCACAACATACCTGAAAAAACCTCGGCATGTAATGTATAGTGAGAAGGCTAGCAAATCTGGTGCTTAGAGAATAAGGGAAATGGTAGCTTGAGATAAGCCTGTCTGAAGAGGTAGGCCGGTGCCTTGTGAACATTATTATAAATCCAGTGGGAAGCCACGGAACAGTTTTAAGCAGAGGCATTTTCATCTTTGAAAGATCACTCTGGCTGTGGTGTGAAGATGGAATTGGAGGGGAATATGAGTGGATTCAGAAAGATCATTTAGTATGCTATTGCAATGTTACAGGCAAGAGATGATGATGGCTTAGACTCAGAGCATGGCAGTAGAGATAGGGATATTGGGAATATATTTTGGAGACCAAAATGAAAAGGCTTGGTGATTGATTGTATATGAGTGGTGAGAGTAAAGGACTTCTGGGTTTCTAGCAGAAGCAACTGAGTAGATGGTTGAAGAATGGGAAACACTAGAGGAGCAACAGTGAGGGAAAAATCCAAGATTTCAGTTTTGGATGTATTGAATTTCATAAGATTGTGAAGCATCCAAGTAGAGATATTGAATAGGTGGTCGGGTATATTGGTCTAGACTCAGAAGGAAGATCTGGGCTGGAGATGTAAAGGTGTGAGTCATCAGCATAAAGGTGATATTTATAGTCTTGGGATTAGGTGAGATTTGGGACCAAGCTTAAAGGTAATCCAACATTTGTAAGTTGGGTAGAGGGGACAGAGCCCCAAAGAAGATTGACAAGAGGCCTGGTGCAGTGGCTTATCCCTGTAATCCCAGCACTTTGGGAGGCCAAGATGGGTGGATCACTTGAGGTCAGGAGTTCAGACCAGACTGGCCAACATGGTGAAACCCGAGGCTACTTGGGAGGCTGAGGCAGGAGAATCCCTTGAGCCTAGGAGACAGAGGTTGCAGTGAGCCAAGATTGTGCCACTGCACTCCAGCCTGGGCAACAGAGTGAGACTCTGTCTCAAAATAAATAAATAAATAGGAAAATACAACAAGATAGCCGAATAGGAACAGCTCCGATCTGCAGCTCCCAGCAAGATCAACACAGAAGGCAGGTGATTTCTGCATTTCCAACTGAGATACCTGGTTCATCTCATTGGGACTGGTTGGACAGTGGTTGCAGCCCATGGAGGGTGAGCCGAAGCAGGGTGGGGCATCACCTCACCTGGGAAGTACAAGGGGTCAGGGAATCTCCCTCCCCCAGCCAAGGGAAGCCATGAGAGACTGTACTGGGAGGAATGGTGCACAGATACTGCGCTTTTCCCATGGTCTTCGCAATCAGCAGGCTAGGAGATTCCCTCTGGTGCCTACGCCACTGAGGGCCCTGGGTTTCAAGCACAAAACTGGGTGGCCATTTGGGCAGACACTGAGCTGGCTTCAGGTGTTTTTTTTTTTTTTTTCATATGCCAGTGGCTACGGGAATGCCAGTGAGACAGAACTGTTCACTCCCCTGGAAAGGGGGCTGAAGCCAGGGAGCCAAGTGGTCTGGCTCAGCGGGTCCCACCCCAACAGAGCCCAGCAAGCTAAGACCCACTGGCTTGAAATTCTCACTACTAGCACAGCAGGCTGAGGTTGACTTGGGATGCTGTATCTTGGTGGGGGGAAGGGCGTCCACCATTGCTGAGGCTTGAGTAGGTGGTTTTACCCTCACAGTGTAAACAAAGCCACCAGGAAGTTTGAACTAGGTGGAGCCCATGACAGCTCAGCAAGGCTGCTGCAGCCACACTGCCTCTCTAGATTCCTCCTCTCTGGGCAAGGCATCTCTGAAAAAAAGGCAGTAGCCCAGTCAGGGACTTATAGATAAAACCCACATCTCCCTGGAACAGAGCACCTGGGGGAAGGGGTGGCTGTGGGCACAGCTTCAGCAGACTTAAATGTCCCTGCCTGACAGCTCTGAAGAGAGCAGTGGCTCTCCCAGCACAGTGTTCAAACTCTGATAAGGAACAGACTGCCTCCTAAAGTGGGTCCCTGACCTTTGTGTCTCCTGACTGGGAGACACCTCCCAGTAGGGGCCGACAGACACCTCATATAGGAGAGCTCTGGCTGGCATTTGGTGGGTGCCCCTCTGGGACAAAGCTTCCAGAGTAAGGAACAGGCAGCAGCCTGTTCTGCAGCCTCCACTGGTGATACCCTGGCAAACAGGGTCTGGAGTGGACCTCCAGCAAACTCCAGCAGACCTGCAGAAGAGGGGCCTGACTGTTAGAAGGAAAACAAACAGAAAGGAATAGTATCAACATCAACAAAAAGGATGTCCACTCAGAGACCCCACCCAAAGGTCACCAACATCAAAGACCAAAGGTAGATAAATCCACGAAGATGAGGAGAAACCAGCGCAAAAAGGCTGAAAATTCCAAAAACCAGAAAACCTCTTCACCTCCAAAAGATCACAACTCCTCGTCAGCAAGGGAACAAAACTGGATGGACAATGAGTTTGATGAACTGACAGAAGCAGGCTTCAGAAGGTGGGTAATAACAAACTCCTCTGAGCTAAAGGAGCATGTTCTCACCCAATGCAAGGAAGCTAAGAACCTTGAAAAAAGGTTAGATGAATTGCTAACTAGAATGACCTGTTTAGAGAAGAACAGAAATGACCTGATGGAGCTGAAAAACACAGCACGAGAACTTCATGAAGCATACACAAGTATCAGTAGCTGAATTGATCAAGCAGAAGAAAGGATATCAGAGATTGAAGATCAACTCAAAGAAATAAAGCAAGAAGACAAGGTTAGAGAAAAAAGAGTGAAAAGAAACAAACACAGCCTCCAAGAAATATGGGACTATGTGAAAAGACCAAATCTATCTATGATTGGTGTACCTGAAAGTGATGGGGAGAATGGAACCAAGTTGGAAAACACTCTTCAGGATATTATCCAGGAGAACTTCCCCAACCTAGCAAGGCAGGCCGACATTCAAATTCAGGAAATACAGAGAACACCAGAAAGATACTCCTCGAGAAGAGCAACCCTAAGACATATAATCATCAGATACACACCAAAGTTGAAATGAAGGAAAAAATGTTAAGGACAGCCAGAGAGAAAGGTTGGGTTACCCACAAAGCGAAGCCCATCAGACTAACTGCAGATCTCTTGGCAGAAACCCTACAAGCCAGAAGAAAGTGAGGGCCAGTATTCAATATTCTTAAAGAAAAGAATTTTCAATCCAGAATTTCATATCCAGCCAAACTAAGCTTCATAAGCAAAGGAGAAATAAAATCCTTTACAGACAAGCAAATGCTGAGAGATCTTGTCACCACCAGGCCTGCCTTACAAGAGCTCCTGAAGGAAGCACTAAACATGAACCAGTACCAGCCACTGCAAAAACATACCAAATTGTAAAGACCATCGATGCTGTGAAGAAACTGCATCAACTAACAGGCAAAATAACCAGCTAACATCATAATGACAGGATCAAATTCACACAACAATATTAACCTTAAATGTAAATGGGCTAAATGCCCCAATTAAAAGACACAGACTGGCAAATTGGATAAAGAGTCAAGACCCATCAGTGTGCTGTATTCAGGAGATCCATCTCATGTGCAAAGATACACATAGGCTCAAAATAAAGGGATGGAGGAATATTTACCAAGCAAATGGAAAGAAAAAAAAAGCAGGAGTTGCAATCCTAGTTTCTGATAAAACAGACTTTAAACCAGCAAAGATAAAAAGAGACAAGGGCATTACATAATGGTAAAGGGATCAATGCAACAAGAAGAACTAACTATCCTAAATATATATGCACCCAATACAGGAGCACCCAGATTCATAAAGCAAGTTCTTAGTGACCTACAAAGAGACTTAGACTCCCACACAATAATAGTGGGAGACTTTAACACCTCACTGTCAATATTAGACAGATCAATGAGACAGAAAATTAACAAGGATATCCAGGACTTGAACTCAGCTCTGGACCAAGCGAACCTAATAGACATCTACAGAACTCTCCACCCCAAACTGACAGAATATACATTCTTCTCAGCACCACATCACACTTATTCTAAAATTGACCACATAATTGGAAGTAAAACACTCCTTAGCAAATGCAAAAGAACGGAAATACAACAAACAATCTCTCAGACCACAGTGCAATAAAATTAGAACTCAGGATTAAGAAACTCACTCAAAACCGCACAACTACATGGAAACTGAACATCCTGCTCTTGAATGACTACTGGGTAAATAAAGATATGAAGGCAGAAATAAAGATGTTCTTTGAAAGCAATGAAAACAAAGACACAACGTACCAGAATCTCTGGACACATTTAAAGCAGTGGGTAGAGGGAAATTTATAGTACTAAATGCCCACAAGAGAAAGCAGGAAAGATCTAAGGTTGGCACCCTAACATCACAATTAAAAAAACTAGAGAAGCAAGAGCAAACAAATTCAAAAGCTAGCAGAAGACAAGAAGTAACTAAGATCAGAGCAGAACTGAAGGAGACAGAGTCTCGAAAAACCCTTCAAAAATCAGTGAATCCAGGAGTTGGTTTTTTGAAAAGATCAACAAAATAGATAGGCTGCTAGCCAGACTAATAAAAAAGCAAAAAGAGAAGAATTAAATACATGCAATAAAAAAATGATAAAGGGGCTATCATCACTGATCCCTCAGAAATGCAAACTGCCATCAGAGAATACTATAAACACCTCTATGCAAATAAACTAGAAAATCTAGAAGAAATGGATAAATTCCTCGACACATACACCCTCCCAAGACTAAACCAGGAAGAAGTTGAATCCCCGAATAGACCAATAATAAGTTCTGAAATTGAGGCAGTAATGAATAGCCTACAACCAAAAAAAGTCCAGGACCAGACGGATTCACAGCTGAATTATACCAGAGGTACAAATAGGAGCTGGTACCATTCCTTGTGAAACTATTCTAAACAATATAAAAAGAGAGAATCCTCCCTAACTCATTTTACAAGGCCAGCATCATCCTGATATCAAAACCTGGCAGAGACACAACAAAAAAAAAGAAAATTTCAGGCCAATATCCCTGATGAACATTGATGCGAAAATCCTCAAAAAAATTCTGGCAAACCAAATTCAGCAGCACATCAAAAAGCTTATCCACCACAATCAGGTTGGCTTCATCCCTGGCATGCAAGGCTGGTTCAATGTACACAAATCAACAAACGTAATCCATCACATAAACAGAACCGATGACAAAAACCACATGATTATCTCAATAGATGCAGAAAAGGCCTTCGACAAAATTCAACAGCACTTCATGCTAAAAACTCCCAATAAACTAGGTATTGATAGAATGTATCTCCAAATAATAAGAGCTATTTATGATAAACCCACAGCCAATATCATACTGAATGGGCAAAAACTGGAAGCATTCCCTTTGATAACCAGTACAAGACAAGGATGCCCTCTCTCACCACCCCTATTCAACATAGTATTGGAAGTTCTGGCCAGGGCAATCAGGCAAGAGAAATAAATAAAGGGTATTCAGATAGGAAAAGAGGAAGTCAAATTGTCTCTGTTTGCAGATGACATGATTGTATATTTAGAAAACCTGATCATCTCAGCGCAAAATCTCCTTAAGCTGATAGGCAACTTCAGCAAAGTCTCAGGATATAAAATCAGTGTGCAAAAATCACAAGCATTCCTATACACCAATAACAGACAAACAGAGAGCCAAATCATGAGTGAACTCCCATTCAGAATTGCTACAAAGAGAATAAAATACCTAGGAATCCAACTCACAAGGGATGTGAAGGACCTCTTCAAGGAGAACTACAAACCACTGCTCAAGGAAATAAGAGAGGACAAAAACAAATGGGAAAACATTCCATGCTCATGGATAGGCAGAATCAATATCATGAAAATGGCCATTCTGCCCCAAGTAATTTACAGATTCAATGTTATCCCCATCAAGCTACCATAACTTTCTTCACAGAATTGGAAAAAACTACTTTAAATTTCACATGGAACCAAAAAAGAGCCTGCATAGCCAAGACAATCCTAAGCAAAAAGAACAAAGCTGGAGGCATCAGCTACCTGACTTCAAACTATACTACAAGGCTACAGTAACCAAAACAGCATGGTACTGGTACCAAAACAGATATATAGACCAATGGAACAGAACAGAGGCCTCAGAAATAACACCACACATCTACAACCATCTGATCTTTGATAAACCTGACAAAAACAAGCAATGGGAAAAGGATTCCCTATTTAATAAATGGTGTTGGGAAAACTGGCTAGCCATATGCAGAAAGCTGAAACTGGATCCCTTCCTTACATCTTATACAAAAATCAGCTCAAGATGGATTAAAGACTTAAATGTAAGACCTAAAACCATGAAAACCCTAGAAGAAGACCTAGGCAATACCATTCAGGACATAGGCATGGGCAAAGACTTCATGACTAAAACACCAAAAGCAATGGCAACAAAAGCCAAAATTGACAAATGGGATCTAATTAAACTAAAGAGCTTCTGCACAGCAAAAGAAACTATCATCAGAGTGAACAGGCAACCTACAGTATGGGAGAAAATTTTTGCAATCTATCCAGCTGACAGAGGGCTAATATCCAGAATCTACAAAGAATTTAAACAAATTTACAAGAAAAAGTCAACCCCATCAAAAAGTGGGCAAAGGATATGTACAAAAGAAGACATTTATGCAGCCAACAAATATATGAAAAAAAGCTTGTCATCACTGGTCATTAGAGCAATGCAAATCAAAACCACAATGAGATACCATCTCATGCCTGTTACAATGATGATCATTAAAAGGTCAGGAAACAACAGGTGCTGCAGAGGATGTGGAGAAATAGGAACACTTTTACACTGTTGGTAGGAGTGTAAATTAGTTCAACCATTGTGGAAGACAGTGTGGCAATTCCTCAAGGATCTAGAACTAAAAATACCATTTGACCCAGCAGTCCCATTGCTGGGTATATACCCAAAGGATTATAAATCATTCTGCTATAAAGACACATGCACATGTATGTTTATTGCAGCACTGTTCACAATAGCAAAGACTTGGAACCAACCCAAATGCCCATCAATGATAGACTGGATAAAGAAAATGTGGCACATATATATCGTGGAATACAATGCAGCCATAAAAAAGGATGAGTTCATGTCCTTTGCAGGGACATGGATGAAGCTGGAAACCATCATTCTCAGCAAACTAACACAAGAACAGAAAACCAAACACTGCATGTTCTCATTTATAAGTGGGAATTGAACAATGAGAACACATGGACATGGGTGGGGGGCATCACACACCGGGGCCTGTAGGGGAGTGGGGGGCTGGGGAAGGGATAGCATTAGGAGAAATACCTAATGTAGACGACAGGTTGATGGGTGCAGCAAACCACCATGGTACGTGTATACCTATGTAACAAACCTGCACGTTCTGCACATGTACCCCAGAACTTAAAGTATAATAAAAGAAAACACAAACAAAAATAAATTAAATAAATAAATAAAAGATTGACAAGGGACAGAGAGTTGAGAAGCACCCAAGAGAATGAAGGTTTATCAGTGCTAAAGAGAGTTATTTCCAGGGGAAAGAGTGATTGATTAACTTTGTTGAATGATGCTGCAAAATGAAGAAACATGATGACTAAGGGATATCTATTCCGTTCAGCAGCGTGAACGTCCTTAATGGTCTACCAAGAGAAATTTAAGTGGAGTGAAGGGAGTGGAAGCCAGATAGGAGTAGGGTAAAAAATGGCTGATAGGTGAGGAAGTGTAGCCAATGTGCACAGAGAGTTCTTCTGGGAGGCTTGACTATTGATATGATTAGAGAAAGGGCACAATGATTTATTCACCACATTGTAGAATATTAGAGCCAGGGGCACTCCTTCAAGATTGAAATCAGTATATCTAGGACCATAAAAAAGGCATTAAATTCCTAGTTGTACTGTTTTGAAACCCTGTATCCTGAGAAATGATATAGGCTGAAATACAAAGTGAGGTGAAGAAGAGTTAAATATAAGGATGACTGACCTATAATTGGATCTTATAAAAAGCTGGGAATGTTTGATGACATACTTAATTTTTGAGACTGCTCCACAGGTTCCTTGATACCTTCTCGTAACACACTTTAAACCCTTTCTCCTAAAGCATCTGTGTTGGGTGCAGCTGAATAATTCTTAAATTCTTATCCTGCAACCCAGAGGCCAGGACATTTGACCATTCTAAGGAGTTGATTGTTATTACAATTTTTTTTACTTCTCTTTGCAAAGCTCTTCATAATTGCTTATAAGGAACAGTGCTTTTAACAGTTTTCAAATGTTTGGCATAAAGCCACAGCTACAGTGACAAGAGATGAGGTTGGCTTTTGCAGTGCTTTTGAAAACTGAACATTTGTACCTTCCTTTGAATCTGTGCCGAACCATCCTACCCGCTGTGATCAGTTTCAGCCTAGGTCTGTCATTTTTTTTTGGAAAAAACGAAAGAGAAAACAAGATTTGTTCTATTTTATGGGCACTGGGACTATTGTGCAATAATAATAATAAAAGATGAGCCATCTAAAGAACTGTACTCTCTAAGTCTCATGTGAATTTTTTATTTTAAAAATATGTGGTACCTGCAGTAAAAAAAGAGGTTAGGTAAAGCATAAAAATATATTATTGTGGAGGATAGAGTCATTCTAGTTGTTTTTTCTTTAGGGAACTTTCGAATTCAATCTTGGTTGAACCTATTTTGAGTTCTTTGAATTTTTCTGATTATGGGAGAATCTGTTCTCCTGGTACTGTTCTCTATAGCTGTTTACAGAGAAAACGTTCATCACAATGGCTGTATATGCTGAGACAAAAATGTCAACTCAAGAGAAAAAATGAATAGTACAACAAGACTCCTAAGACTTGAAGTCCTAGTTGAGAGGGAAGATCAATTGTGAGACAGAAAGAATGTTATATATAAAATATCTAATATATTTTATAGAATAATATACTTCATTATGTATACTGATTTGATTTACTTCTTTGAATGGAATTAATCTTGTTAAAAGACACTATCTAGAGATAAACACAATTTGGAAGCAAATAAACTTAGTAAAACACACACATGCACACTGAAAACCCAATGGTTTAGAGCTATGCTACCCAGCCCTTAATGTGCATAGAAATCATCTGGGGGTTTTGTTAAAAATGCAAAATCTGACTCAGTCAGAATAGGTCTGGTATGGGGAATGAGATTCTAGTTCTAACAAGCTCCCACGTGACACAGATGCTGTTGGTTAAAGGACCACACTTTGAGAAGCAGGAGTTTAGAATATCTTGAATGAAATGATAGCCATATCGTAAAATTGATAAAATGAATTTATAGAGTTATGAGGTAAGGCAATCAGATTCATAATGACTATGCAAATGTTTTATTAATAGGGTTAATATTTAAGCCATCTGTCGTCATTTAAGTGGAATGAGCAAATGTTAGTTCCTTACATCTGTTGGCTCAGCCTTTCTGAAAAGATATAATAACAGATTGGTCCATTTTATGTATTTTATGTCTGAATATAATTTAGTCTACTAATAAGTAGACTAATTTGAAAGGTGATGTTAATTGCAGGTTGCTTTTAAAGTTTTACCATGTTTTTCACATTTCAAGGATTTCTCAGACATGCCCTAATTGGTTGAACCTGACAACTTCTTAGATTTTTTTTTTTTCCTTTCAAAGGGAAAAAAAATCCTTTTTTATAGGAGGAACTTAAAATAATTGCCCTACTTAGAAATTAAGAAATAGAATTGAAGTTTGTATTTGAAATGAACTTTTAAATGTGGATTCAACATAAGATATATTTTGGATCTTCTCAACAGTGTTCTTTTTTCTTTTGTATTCCTAGTGCCTACATAATACCAAGTATATGATAGATGCTCAGTAAATGTTTGAATGTATGGTGTGGTAATTTTCCTTATGATAATGTGATAATTGCTAAATGATAGCTATTATTTATCATTTGCTTTGGTATATTTTTTACAGGAGCCCTATGAAGCAAGTATTATTATACCCATTTTATAGATAAGTGAACTGAAACTCAGGTTCAGTGGCTTTCCTAGGAATACAAAGATAAGTTGAAAAGAAAGAATTTAGACCCTTCTTTTCTCGTCTCTAAAATCTGTGCTTCTAAGCTCTATGCTGTTTGCCTTAAAAGTATTAATATCTTATATGGAGTGTAGCAATTCAATTATGTGGAAGAAGAATTTTGAGATTAACACACAGGATAAAATTGACAAAAATAACAGTTTTTTTTTGTTTTTAAGGAAAATTTAAAATAGTAAAATAGTTCTTTGTATGCTTGATAATTTTTTATTGCAGGCCTAATGTTGTGAATTTTACTTTGTTGGGTACAGGGTATTTTTGTATTTCTGTATTTCTAAGCATTTTTTTTTTTTTCCAGGTAAGTTATTTGGAAACAGTTTGATCCTTTCAAGTTTTGCTTTTAAGCTTTGTCAGCTGGGACCAGAGTGGCTGGGACTAGGGCTGCTTTTTCCCACTTCTGAGGCAAAGCTCTTGAGTATTCTACTCAATGTAAATTGTTTTCTCTACTAAGAACAGGCACTATTCCCTGTCCTGTGTGAGCTCTGGGGATTATTCCCTTAAATTCTTTCAGGTGGTCCTTTCCCCACCCTCTGGCAGTTTCCTTACGCATATATATATATATATATATATGTTGCTCAGTACTCAGCTGAAGCAGAGGAGGAGGTTCTGCAAGTGTCTGGAGTTCTCTGTTTGTACAGGTCTCTCTTTGGTATTTTGTCTTGCAAACTGTAGCTGCACTGACCTCCTAGGACTCGAAGCTTCATCTCAACTCAATGAGACCTCACCAGGCTCTGCCTGGATTTATCATCCTTGCACTCTGACCTGGAAACTCGCGCCAAGAAGTAACCTGGGGCAGTGGTAAGGGCTCACTTCCTTCATTTTCTGTCATTTCTCAGTCAATAGGTATTTATTACTTGATACCTATTGACTTGAGAGCTGTTGATTCCTTTGATTTGTTCAGTTTTTTATTTCAGTTAGGAGGTATGAAATAACCTGTTAAGGAGGTACTTGTTAATTCCTCTTGGCCAGAAGAGGAAGTCCATAGTGAGTCTTTTGATTCAGTTCCACTTTGTTTTTCTACTGCAGGTCATCAAACAAAGCATTATTAAATTATCTGCTAAGTACTTGACATTCAACTAGGCATTAGAGATGCTATGGAACTGTGTGCTTCACACAGTTTTAAAATATTATGTTACTTGAGTACGGGATTCAAGGATAGGTGGGGCTTGATCACTGGAGCCAAGATTCCTCCTGGTGATCAGACAACTTTCGTCAGTCTTTTGGGGTGCTTCTTGAAAATACGGCTTCATTGTTCCTGTGCTAGGCCTACTGAATCAACTTCTGGGGTGGCTCTCTAATTGATTCTATGAGTTGTAATCAGTCTTCATGGCCCAATTCTGAAGAAAGGGTGGTAGGGAAGAGGGGACAGTTGACAAAGTGGTACTGATACTATATGGAACTTTCAATTTACAAAGTATTTTCATAAATGTCTTTCCATTTAATTCTTACATTAAGACTTCCTGGGTCTCATTACCATCTTATAGACAAAAAGCTGAGGCCTAATTAGGGTTAATAGTTTGCCAAAGGGTAACATAGGAAGTGGAAGAACCAATTCTAAAACTCAGGTTTTCCTCAAGCCATTGCTTCTTCTGCCATACACTGACACTTACTACATTAGTTATCTTCTCATATGCAGATGTAGGAGTATCATGAAGAGTTATTATTCTTTCATGTAGCATGCTTTTTTTGAAGAGTTAACAGGTAATATTTTGTATTAGGATTAAGATACGCTTTGAGTGACATGTAACAGTGGATTAAATAAGATGAAAGTTTATGATTTCCCACATAAAAGTCCACAGCTGGTGTGGCACTATAGTGATAGGTACTGAGGCTCCTTCTTTGTTCTCTGCTGTGCCTGGCCATGGTCTCACAGTCTGAGATAGAATCAGTATCCCAGACAGCTTGTGGAGGAGGGGATAAAGAAATGGACAAAGGTATATGATTGCTGTCTCTTAAGGAAGTTTCCTGTAAGCCACCACGACACTTTCCTAGAACACAGTGGCCAGAACTTAGACCTGTGGCCATCCTAGCTGCACGGGCAGCTGGTGTATATGGTCTGTATTCCACAAGTTCATATGTCTAGCTAAAAAACTAAGAGTTCTATTACCCCATAAGAAGGAAAAATGGATATTGGAGGGTAACTGGCAGTCTGCCACACAGTTCTCTTCTGAATCTAGAGACTGCTAAGAAATGAAGACTTATTCTTTGAGTCCCTGGTTGGAATAACAAAAACAACTATTTAATGAGTAATTTTTGTATGTTAATACCTAGAACACTGCTTGGCAGATGCCCCCAAAATATTAATTGAAGGAATGAAGGCCAGACATTCTGCTAAGCATCTGATCTCACATACCATTTAATCTTTCAGATGATCGTATAAGGTAGTAGTACAATTTTTATTTTACATTTTACAGATGCGATAATTAAGTATACTTTTTCTTTTTCTTTCTTTTTTTTTTTTTTTTGGAGACAAGAGTCTCACTCTGGCTCTCAGACTGGAGTACAGTGGTGCAATCTTGGCTCACCACAGTCTCCACCTCGCAGGGTCAAGCGATTTTCCTGCCCCAGCCTCCTGAGTAGCTGAGATTACAGTTGCCTGCCACTACCGCCCGGCTAATTTTTGTGTTTTTTTCAGTAGAGACTGTTTTACCATGTTGGCCAGGCTGTTTTTGAGCTCCTGACCTCAAATGATCCACCCGCCTTGGCCTCCCAAAGTGTTGGGATTACAGGCATGAGCCACCGCGCCCGGCCCTAATTAAATATGCTTCTAAATGGCAAAACTGGAATTTGATCCTAGCTGTAATTCCAGATATTGTCTTTTGTAAAATAGTAGTCGTTAGTGCTGTTCACCAAATATGCTCAGATTGTATATTCCTGGCCTCTTGAAGTTAAGTTTTTTATATGACTGGTTTTGGCCAATGAAATGTGAGCAGAACCAACTGTCATGGACAGAAGCTTTAAGAGCCAGTGCATGATTCATCTTATCTTTTTCTTTGCCAGTGTTGCAGATATTGGCTTCTCTCTTAGCCTAGGTCCTACAGTGAAAACATAGGCGGTGTGAGGTAGAGTATGAAGACAGATAGAATAAGGGTGGATAGGTAATGTAAGTGAGAAATAAACCTTTGCTTTTGGGGGTTGTTAATTTCTGCAGCATACTGTAAGCTACACCTGACTGATATGGAAATTTTTTTTACTTTTGGTTATGTTTAATTGAATTATGTCATGTACATTGTAGAGTGCATGGGCTTTTGAGGAAGAACCTTATAACTGATGTTCTAACACTTCTTTTCTATGACTAAATTATTAGTTGTTCCAAAGCATTAGTTTATAAATGTTTCCAACTTGGGACCAGTCTTTGTTCTCTTTCTTCAGTAAACAAAATCTTAATTTTATTGTGTAACAGACATAGTTTTCATAGAGGCTATGGCTTGTTTATGAAACATGATTTAAGGTAGAATTTATTTGGACAAATAACTGAAGTTTTTTTCAGCTTAGTGGTTTAAGGAGTCTAAGAAGTTACAGTTTAGAATGAGGCCCAAGAGTATTAAAATTCATTCATTTTTAGGATTTATTCTCTACCTACTATGTGCCAGACACTATGCAAGGCTCTGTTTAGAGGTGGTTAAAGCATCTCTACTCAAAGAGCTAGCCAATTAAGTTCAAGTACCTGCTTATTTCAATATAGGGTGTTTTTGACTTCACAAATGACAGCACTGTATCTGAGAAATAAAGTAAGGTGTTTCCTTAACTCAAATTTGAAATATAATTTGAATATTGGAACTGTTATGAGCTTAAGTGGGCTTTGTGAATGAATAGAAGAGCATGCCTATGAAGATACCAAAGGTGAGTGTGAGAGTTGCAGAGACCTAGGATAGGTTTGATAATGGAAAGTACCACTTTCTGGTATAGTTAGTGATTTTTATCAGATTTAGTAGTCTGGGAAATGTTTAAAGGATATTTTAAACATGTTGGAGAAATGTTGTGGGAGTATTTGTTATAGAAATAACCAGAGTAGCCTTGACTGGTAATTTCAAAGACATAAGGAACTTATTCTTCTGTTACATGGAAAGTGTTTTGAGTAAATGTAGTCTATTTATGGCTACTGATAGAGGTGATCAAGTTAATTCTAGTAACTAGGTTTAAAAAGACTGGATAATTTCATGATCAATAATCTTAGGGATATGTGGTAAAAGTAGGGGAATTACATCTCATGCTTTGATACATGAGATAATTTTTGTACATTATAAAAGAAAAAATTCTCTCTATATATATGATTACTTTTTTTGGTGGTGGGAAGGTGTGCGTGTTATTGCTATTGTATTTTTTTTTATCGTTACAGTTAAAACTTTGTATTTCTGTGAAACACCAAAAAACGCTGAATTTTATTGTTTGGTAATTGGTATTTGGCAGGACCACTTTTATTAGCATAATACACTCTACAAGTTTGTTGAAATAATTTATGAGACTCTTGCTACCAAGAGTCAGTGGGAAGGTAGTTGATAGCCTACTTAGCAATTTTGCACATTTTTCATATTTTATAGTTCATAAAATAGCAACTTGAGCCAATATATAAAGCTGTGACACTTTTTGAGGGGTCTTAAAAGCAGAAAACAAAACCCTTAATCTAGCACATAGTTTAATTCATCACAATCTGAATAATAATACTATTTTCACCTTTCATGTAGATATAATTTAGGGTAAGTACATTTGGAATACTTTTCTGTATTTTCATACTCTTTTCACTTTTTTCTACCTGATGTTAGATTTTTCTTATAGTACTGACTTGCACAAACAAACACATGCATGTAAATTTTGAGAAGATTCGCTGTTTAACCAATATGTAGGTTGTGCTATTGTTATTTAACTGATGTATAAGCTTGTGATAGGGAGGTTCCAAATAAAGCTGTGTGTGCTGCTGTGTTGATGGAAACATACTGCCATAGGCGGAGGTCATGTTGATGTCAATGTTAATCTACGTTTAGATTGGCAACTGAAACGAAGAGAAGATATAAACTTTATGTATGTTCTCTGTGATCCCTTAACATTAATGTCTTGTGTTATGATTTGGTCATTAGAGATAACATTTTTCTTTTTCTTTTTTCTTTTTTTTTTTTTTTTAAAAAGACAGAGTCTTACTCTGTCACCCAGGCTGGAGTGCAGTGGTGTGATCTCGGCTCACTGCAACCTTTGCCACCCAAGTTCAAGCAATTCTCCTGCCTCAGCCTCCTTAGTAGCTGGGATTACAGGCACCTGCCACCATGCCCGGCTAATTTTTGTATTTTTTGTAGAGATGGGGTTTCACCATCTTGGCCAGACTGGTCTTGAACTCCTGCCCTTGTGATCCACCCACCTCAGCCTCCCAAAATTCTGGGATTACAGGTGTGAGCCATTGCGCCCAGCCAACATTTTTCTTTAAGCTTTCCATATTGTGTTAATGTGAACATGCCAGTAGCATAAAGTTATCAGTCATTAAAGGTATTTCCCAAGGGCCAGAAATAAGCAATTTTTTTTCTCAGATACCTGGATTATGTTAGGTGTTATGATATTGGAATGTCTCGGTAGAATTAGGACATTATATTCAAATCCTAAATACAGTATCGTTATCCTTTGTGGTAAGCTGAATGCTTTTCTTAACCTTGATTCTACCTAGTCAACAAGGAACATGGAAGCCTCTAACAATTTGTATTTTAAAGCATTTCAAGCATAATCAAAGGTAGACAGAATAATATAGCGATACACGTATGCATCATCTAGCTTTAAGAATTACCAACTCGGGCCAGGTGCGGTGGCTCACGCCTATAATCCCAGAACTTTGGGAGGCCAAGGCGGGCGGATCATGAGGTCAGGAGATCGAGACCATCCTGGCTAACACGGTGAAACCCTATCTCCACTAAAAATACAAAAAATTAGCCGGGCGTGGTAGCGGGCGCCTGTAGTCCCAGCTACTCAAGAGGCTGAGGCAGGAGAATGGCGTGGACCTGGGAGGCAGAGCTTGCCCTGAGTCGAGATCGTGCCACTGCACTCCAGCCTGGGCGACAGAGTGAGACTCCGTCTCAAAAAAAAAAAAAAAAAAATTACCACTTAAAGCTAGTCTAATTTCATCTATACCCTATCCACTTCCTTCTCATCATGTTATTTTGAAGCAAATCCCAGACATGATATCATTTCATCAGTAATTATTTCCGTTCATACCTCTAAAGAAAAAGGACTTTAAAAAAGCATAACCATAATACCCCAAAATTAACAATTCTGTAATATTATCAGTGTTCAAATTTCAAGTAGTCTTATAAGTGTCATAATTCTTTTAAACATGGCCAAAAATTGTGATTGATTGGTGTATCTTTTAATTTTTAGGTTTCCCTGCAGTATTTCCCTGACCTCACCTCTCTCTCTTCCTGCGGTTTAAGAAATCAGGTTGTTCTACAGTTTCTCAGTCTGGATTTTGCTGACCACCATCTCTGTGGTGCAGTTTAATGTGATCCTTTGTGCTCTGTATTTCTTGTGAACTGGTCATTGAATCTAGAGGCTTTGTCAAATTCAGGTTGGATTTTCTTGTATTTTCTTTATGTATCATCTGGACTATTTCTGTAAAGAAAAACATCCCCTTATCTATTAGAGGTTACCCGGTGGTTGGTTTTTATAGCAGAGCTAGGATAAATTCTTGATTCTTTCTCTTCATTTACCACTTAAAAATGAGTTAAGCTGGGTGCTGTGGTTCACACCTGTAATTCTAGCACTTTGGGAGGCCCAGGTGGGTGAATCACTTGAGGTCAAGAGTTTGAGACCAGCTTGGCCGACATAGTGAAACCCTATCTCTACTAAAAATACAAAACTTAGCTGGGTATGGTGGTGCATGTCTGTAGTCCCAGCTACTTGGGAGGCTGAGGCAGGAGAATCACTTGAACCCACGAGACAGAGGTTTCAGTGAGCCAAGATCGTGCCACTGCACTCCAGCCTGGGTGACAGGAAAAGGAAAAAAAAAAAAAGAATTGGTTCCCTAGGCTTCTTCGGTGTTGAAGGAGGATGTTTTTGTTTTTAACTAGAAACTTTTAAGATCTTCTTCTATCCGTGGAATTCAGGAATTTAATCAGGATATGTCTAGTTATTGATTTTTTTAAAACCCCCATCCCCATTAATGCCTGGAACTTAAACCCTTTCTATCTTCAGTCTCACTTCTTTCTGCAGTTGTAGAATATTTCATTCTATTATTTTTTCAATCGGTTCCTTTCCTCAGTCTTTTTTTCTCCCTCTACTTTAGCCCCTCTCACTAACATTTTTTCTCCTGGATCTGAATCTTTGCTCCATGTATCTTATATTGTTACACATGATTTCTTTCTCCTAGTTTTGCTCTATTTTTCTCCTACTTGCTCTTTTAAGCTATTAATTTGGCCTCAATAGTGTCCATCCAGTTCTTCAATTAGCTATTGAATTTTTGTATTCATAAAATAGTTTTAGCTTCAAGATTCTTCTTAAGTGTGAATAATAATTATATTTATCATTATTTAATAAGAAATATAGAAATATATATTTATTATTATTATAGTTATTATTTGGTTCAAGCTGTTGTCAGTCTCCTCTAGCAGCTTGTTCCCCCGGGAGCCTCGTGTTTTGGGTTTTCTGTTGTTCTTCATTGTTTTAGCTCATTGGGTATGTAGCTATTTTCCTTTGTCTAACTTATGGGTCTTTTCACTCCTGGGTCTCACCTCCAAGAGTGGACACTTTAAGTGGTGAGTGTTAGGAAATGCAGAAGTCACGGTGCTGTGGGCCTCCTGTAGAGAAGTAGGAAGGACTCAGTTAAGTTGGCCAACTCCTTTGTGACTCCTTGGAGGTTGAGAGACCGCTAGGAACTTGAGAGCACATAATCTGGTCTGCGCATCTTCATGAGGTCCACCAATTTCTAGGGACTAGGCTCTCACAAGAACTGCAGCATTGTCTTTGCCTCAGGGCTCCTTGCTTAGTACCTCCTTTCTCCTGTAGGGGGAAAACATCCTACTAGCTCTTTTTTTGTGGACCCTGAGACCTCAGTCCACCTTTCTGGCTCTCTTGGATGATGTTGCCTTTTTTTTTTTTTTTTTTTTAGATGGAGTCTTGCTGTGTTGCCCAGTCTGGAGTGCAATGGTGCAATCTCAGCTCACTGCAACCTCTGCCTCCCAGGTTCAAGAGATTCACCTGCCTCAGCCTCCTGAGTAGCTGGGATTACAGGCACCTACCACCACGCCCAGCTAATTTTTGTATTTTTAGTAGAAACGGGGTTTTGCCATCTCGGCCAGACTGGTTTCGAACTCCTGACCTCATGTGATCTGCCTGCTTCAGCCTCCCAAAGTGCTGGGCTTACAGGTGTGAGTCACTGTCCCCTGCCAGATGCTGGTCTTAATAATTGCTTAAGGAAAAGTAATTGGCATTTGGATTGAATTTGGAAAGAGAAGACTTCAGGGATGCAATGAAGTCTTGAACCCCTTGGAAGTTCTTAAAATGGATATTTTCTAACTATATGAGCACATTATGTAGACCTTTTGGATGAGGGATTGCAACAGACATCTGAAAAATCATAAGCCTGGAATTCTCCTCCCCCAGATATCTGGTTAACTTTCATACCTTTGGTCTTTGCTCAAGCCTCACCTTCTCAGATGCCTACCTTAACCTCTCTATATTGTAACCTGTGTCCTGTCTTTGCACTTTGATTCCACTTGCCCTGTTCTATTTCTTCCCTAGCTCTTAGCATTATCTCATATACTAGATAATTTTTTTATTTGCTATGTTCAGTGATGTGCCTAGGACATCTGACACCTAGAATGAATATTTTTTTAACATCTTCTTCCCCTGAATGATGAAATTATTTTCAGAAATAATCATTAAGTTAAATGAAAAATATTATGCAGCAGACGTTTTCTCTTACTGAGTTTTGTTGTAATAATTATGCCAAATAAGAAAAATACAGTATAAGGCAGGGAAAAAATCCACAACTATTTAGCCCATTGTTTTTATTTTATTTTATGTTATTTTATTTTATTTTATTTTGAGACGGAGTCTCGCTCTGTCACCCAGGCTGGAGTGCAGTGGCGCAATCTCAGCTCATTGCAACCTCCGCCTCCCGTGTTCAAGCGATTCTTCTGCCTCAGCTTCCTGAGTAGCTGGGACTACAGGCGCGCACCACCACGCCTGGCTAATTTTTTCATTTTTTTAGTAGAGACGGGGTTTCACCAGTTGGTCAGGCTGGCCTCAATCTCCTGACCTCATGATCCGCCCACCTCGGCCTCCCAAAGGGCTGGGATTACAGGCATGAGCCACTGCGCCCGGCCACCAATTGTTTTTATATCTAGTTAATTGTTTGAACTTGGATTCTGTAGTTACAGACTGATATTTTATGTAATTGTTCATTAACTAATAAGTGAAGTTTTTTTTAAGTAAAACTAAGCATTTCCAGCTGGGTTCGGTGGCTCATGCCTGTGATCCCAGCACTTTGGGAGTCCGAGGCAGGTGGATCACGAGGTCAGGAGTTTGAGACCAGCCTGGCCAACATGGTGAAACCCCATCTCTACCAAAAATACAAAAAATTAGCCGACTGTGGTGGTATGCACCTGTAATCCCAGCTACTCAGGAGGCTGAGGCAGGAGAATCACTTGAACCTGGGAGGCAGAGGTTGCAGTGAGCCAAGATGGTGCCACTGCACTCTAGCCTGGGCGACAGAGCAAGACTCCCTCTGGGGGAAGGAAAATAACAACAACAACAAAAAAAACCTAAGCGTTTCCAAAAGGTACAATTTACGCAACTATTAATAAAATTGCTGATATGTTTTATCCCCTCTTAATGTTCTTTAGTTTCAAAACACTTAATTTGAAGATAATAAATTTCAATGTTAAAGATATTCAAATTTAGTAAAATATTTTGTGAACTAAAATTTGCACTTATTAAGTTGCGTCTTGCTATTTCCACTTGTAACAGTGTTTTAAATTTTAGACAAATACCAAAATGTCCCATAAAAATGACAGAATTGGAGTGCCTCAAGTTGTTTCTTGGTCTTTACAATCACTGTGCTCTCTTTGTTTTATTTTGAATCTATCATTTAAATGCACAAGAATGTAGTACCACAGGGATGGAAAAGCCAACTGCATCCTAAGAAAGGGTTGGAATTAAGAACTTCATGTTGAGCAGCCTTCAGGTTTAACAAAGCCTGGTGCACTGCTTTTGAAACAAATATATGTGCCTAAGTTTGCATGGATGGGGGTTAGCTGTAACTGGGAGTTTCCCCAATTAACTTATATGTAGACAACAATTTAAGAATAAATAACAAATCTGATATTTTGAAGCTTACATATATATAATTTAAACTCAGCAGTAACTGCAGTAATTATTTGGAACTTAGACCAACAAAATGTTTTTTTAGGAAGGAGTATTTTTATCACTGACATTGATTAGAATTACTGGCACATGGTGGTAATAAACTGATTTTAGTCAGCTTTTTAATTGTTTATAAATTCTCTCCAGACCAAGCATTCCTTTATTGCCAGCACCTGCAGTGTACCGCGCCCAATATCCCACCTTTGGTATGTCACTAATTATATTTGTTGTTTATTGTCTGTACCCTTGCTCTGCATCACCATGTCACACTTGCTCCATTAGGATGAGGATCTGTGATTTGTTCGGTGATACTGCAATCATATATTTGTTGAATGAAGAAATGAATTAATGAAGTTCAAGTTCAGAGACTTTCTATGTCTTTTTTCTTCTCCAAATTATAAGGCGGATCAGTACATAGTGGATACTTTGCGATTGTTAACTCACTGACTTAAATGCTTGGCATATAGTCTCTTTGGACTCTTGCATTTCTTGAAAAATTTGGAATTTTGATTGGGATTGGATAGATCAACTTGGAGAATTAGCGTCTGTACTAATTTCTTAACTGCTGCTGTAACAAGCTATAAACTTAGTGGCTTAAAACAATGCAAACATTAGCTTATAGTTCTAGAGGTCAGAAATTTGAAATGGGTTTATTGAGCTAAAATCAAGGTGTCAGGAGGACTGCATTCCTTCTGGAGGCTCAAGAATCCTTTTTTTTTTTTTTTTTTTTTTTCCTGGCCTTCTCTAACACGTAGAGGTTGCCTGCATTCCTTAGTTTGTTACCCACCTTCCATCCTCAATGCCAGCAATCACATTCCTTCTGACTCTTTCTGCCTCCCTCTTTCCCTTATAAGGATGCTTCTGATTACAATAGGTTCACCTGGATAATTCAGGGCTATCTCTCCAGCTCGATATATTTTAACTTAATCACATATGCAAAATCCTTTTGCTATGTAAGATAACATATTACAGGTTCCAGGTATTAGAACATAGATATCTTTAGGGGGACCATTGTTCTGCCTATTACAGCATTTTAATAATATTAAATCTTCCTATCTGTGAACAAAATATTTCTCTCCATATATTTAAGTGTTCTTAAATTTCTCTTAATTTTCAATGTGCTGGTCGTCTTTTGTCATATTTATACCTTAGTATTTTATATTTTTGATATTGTAAATTTTGATGCTTTTAAAATTTCAGGTTCTAGTTCTTCATTAGTGTATGTAAATACAATTGGTTTTTATTTATTGATCTTCTATTCTGTAACCTTTCTAAAATTCACTTATTAGTTCTAGTAAAATCAACTGGATTTTCTACATAGATGATCATGTTGTCTGTGAATAAAGACAGTTTTACTTCTTTCCAATCTGGATGCTTTTTCATTCTTTTTCCTGTCTGATTACAGTGGTAAGAACTTCCGGTAACAATGTTGAATAGAAGTGGTGAAAGTGGACATCTTGTCTTGTTTCTTATCTTAGGGAGAAAGCTTTCAGTATGAAGTTAACTGTAGTTTTTTTTTTTTTTTTTTTTTTTAATATAGATGCCCTTTATCAGCTTGAGGAAGTTACTTCTATTCCTG
The DNA here is from genome assembly GCF_028885625.2 of Pongo pygmaeus. NCBI lineage: Eukaryota > Metazoa > Chordata > Mammalia > Primates > Hominidae > Pongo > Pongo pygmaeus. The sequence goes on from NC_072389.2 coordinate 79,049,248, forward strand.
GTTTGCTGAGTTTTAAAATCAGGAATAGATGTTGGATTTTGTGAAATGTTTTTTCTACATTCTCTCATATTGAGGTGATCATATGGTTTTTCTTTTTTAATATGTTAACATGGTGAATTCCTTTGAGTTCACAATATTTCTGATTTCCCTTTTAATTTCTTATTTACCCATGAGTAAATAAGAATATTTGGGGTTTTTTTTCAGGGACCTTTCTGTTATTGATTTCTAATTTAATTCATCTGTGCTCAGGTAACATTCTCTTAAATCAACCAGAACTTGTTCTGTGGCTTAGAATATAGTCTTGGTGAATGCTCTGTGTATACTTGAGAAGAATGTGTTTTGTGTTGGTGTTAGATGGAGTGTTCAATAAATGTCGATCAATCATGTTGGTTGACAGTTGCTCAAGTATATACTTGGTGATTTGCTATGTGCTTTTTCTATCAGTTATTGAGAGAGGGGTATTAAAATCTGACTGTAATTGTGAACTTGTCTATTTCCCCTTACAGTTCTATCACTTACTGCTTCGTGTATTTTTAAGCTCTGTATTGGAGGAATACATGTTTGGGATGATTATCTTTCTTGATTAATTGACCCTTTTATTATTTGAAATGACCTTCTTTATAACCTTTTGATATCCTTGTCTAATATTAATAAAACCACTCCAGTTTTTATTTTTTATTTTTATCTTTTTCGTGAGTCTCACTGTGTTACCCAGGCCTCTGGGTGTAGTGTGCAGAGTGCAGTGGTGCAATCATAGCTTACAGCAGCCTCGAACTCCTGAGCTCAAGTGATCCTTCTGCTTCAGCCTTCCAAGCAGCTGGGACTACAGGTGTGTACCACCATGCCTGGCTAATTTTTAAATTTTCTGTAGAGATTGAGTCTTGCCATGTTGCCCAGGCTGATCTCAAATTCCTGGCCTTAGGCAAGCCTTAGACTCTTTTTTTTTTTTTTTTTTTAAAGACTCCCTCTCCCTCTGTTGCCCAGGCTGGAGTGCAGTGGCATGATCTTGGCTCACTGCAAGCTCCACCTCCCGGGTTCACGCCATTCTCCTGCCTCAGCCTCCCGAGTAGCTGGGACTACAGGTGCCCACCACCATGCCCAGCTAATTTTTTGTATTTTTAGTAGAGATGGGGTTTCACCGTGTTAGCCAGGGCAAGCCTGTGCTGAGATTGTAGGAGTGAGCCACTGTGCCTGGCCTTACTCCAGCTTTCTTTTGACTAGCATTAGCTTGGTATATATTTTTTCTATCCTTTTGTTTTTAACCTGTTTGTTTTTACATTTAAAGTGCATTTCTTTGTAGGCAGCATATAGCTTGTTTTGTCTTTTTATCCAATCTGACAACCTCTGCCTTTAATTGAGGTGTTTACATTTAAATGTACTATTATATTTAATATGATTATTGATAGGGTTTGGTTTAAGTCTGTTATCTTGCTATTTGTTTTATAATTTTTCCATCTGTTCTTTGTTCCCTTTTAATTTTGATCCTGCCTTTCGTTTGGATTAATTGAATATTGTTTATCAATATAATCCCATTTATCAGTTATCTTTGAAAGATATTTAGATAAAATTTTTATGTATTTGCCCATGTAATTACTATTTCCAGCACTCTTCATTCTTTTGTGGAGATCTTAGTTTTTATCTGGTATCATTTTCTTTCTTCCTGAAGGACTTCCTTTCACATTTCTTTCAGTGCAGATCTGCTGGTGAAGAATTCTTTCTGAAGACATCTTTATTTCCTTTGAAAATTTTGCATTTTAATATGGTGCCTTCATTTAAAAGTTCATATTTACTTAACCATCCAACAAAATATTGGGTGTCTATTGTGTGCCAGGTACTATCCTAGGCATTTGAATGTAACAGTGTCCAAAACGGGGAAAAAAATCTCTATCTTCATGGAGCTTAATTTCTGCTCAGGGAAGACTGGTAACAAGTAAATATAACAAAGTGGTAAGAGCTATGGATAAAAATAAAGCTGGAGAAGGGAATAGGAGTAGTGTGGTTTAGGTAACATGGGGGAGTTTTCAGATGGATGGTTAGGAAAAGTTTTACCTGAAAACATGATATTTAAGCCAAGGTTTGAAGATGGAGTGAGTCATGTGGTATCTAGGAGAAGAGAATTTCAGATAGAACAGCAATTGTAAAAGCCCTGAGGTTTATAATAATCAGTGTGCCTAGTGGGTTTGGGGAGCAGGAAGGAGGCTAGTGTGGCTGATCAGAGTGCACAGTGGGTGGGTGCTAGAGGACCAGAGCCAGAGAGGCAGTGGAGGGCCAAGACCATGGAGTGCGTTGCAGGAGCTTCTGAATGAGATAGGGAGCTACTGCAGGGCTCTAAGCTGGAAATGACATGATCTGACTTACATTTTTAAAGGATCACTCTGGCTACTGTATTGATAATAAACTCTGTGTTGGAGAAGGGAAGCAAGAACAGAAATGGAAAAGCCAGGTAGGAGATTATTATAATAATCCAACTAGAGAGAATGATAATTTAGACAAGACCTGTAAGAAGTGGTTGAATTATGGATATTTTGAAGATAGACATGAAGGATTTGCTGATGGATTGGATATGGGTGTGAGAAAAGGAGTCAAGAATGATTCCATGGTTTAGCCAAAGAAATGGAAGGAAAGAATTAATTTCTTCAGTGTTGCATATAGAAACCTGAAAAAGAAGAAAATTATTTTCTGAGATGAAAATGTTGTGGTGTCAAATGTCTACAACAGCCTAGCACAGGGTAGGTACTTTGTAAATGAATGAGAAGGTTAGGAGTTCAAGTTAGGGACTGTTAATTTTGAGATAACTATTAAACCTTTACATGGAGATGTTGATTGGGTGATAAAATGTAGCAATTTGGAGGGCAAGAGAGTAGTCTAAACTGGGGCTCTCCTGGAAGTTGTTGGCCACAATTTGAAAAAAATAAAATAATTTGGGAAAAATAGAAATCTTTTATAATGAGTGTTTCTATCCAACAAGAGACATATGTAAGAATGTTCATAACAGTATTATTTGTAGTGAACCTAAACTGGAAAAAATACCCATCAGCAAAAAAAAAAAAAAAGGGGGGGGTGGTATTATCATAGAATATATTCAAGAATAATGAAAATGAATACACATGCAACAACATTGATGAAGCCAAATGTCAAATAGTTCTTTAAGATTCCACTCATATAATTAAAACTAAAGTATAGTGTTAGAAGTCAGGATGAGAGATTATTTTAAGGGAAAAAGAAGCAGATGGTGATTTTAAGACGGCAAACACTAGAGGACCTTCTGGAAATCTGGTAATGTTCTATTTCTTCATCTGGGTGATGTGTTTGCTTTGTCATCGTTCATTGAGCTGTACACTTATATTTTGGATGCTTTTTGGTATATATATTACATTTCTTAAAACAAAACATTAAAGTATCATGTTAACACATTGCCTTCCAAAGAATTCATTGACCAGACTGTAGTTGTGAAAGCTGTACTTGACTCCTAGCTATGCTTTTGGTTCTAACCAGTCATAAAACACACAGGATAATTCATTTAAACTGTGACAGGAAGAGTGTTGTGCCACTGACCAAGTTCCAAATACTGGGAAAGAGGGAGAATTACAACCACTGAAGGAATTAGTGCAGGTCTTATCGTATCCCCTTTGATATCTAAAATGTTATTCACTTTTTAAGTTTGGAATTTAAAATGAATTAGAGAAAACACAGTAGAAATCTTGGATTTAAATATAGCATTAAAACTCCAAACCCCACATATGAAACTGTAAGAGCATTATTAGTAGAATGCAGTAACCTCATAAAAACATATCTAAGTTGAATTAGGTATGTGTTAATTATTTTGAACTTTGGGCATTAAGATGAGTCTATAACTTATCTTATTGTTTATATAAGGATGTTTACCTTACGGTGTTTATTAAGGATATGAAAGCCACCTATATAGTATAGTCATTTAAGACCCAGATCCCACTCTAATATATCTATCAGTCATGTCCTTCCTGACATTTTGATTTAATTTCTTTGGTTCCTCACTACATCTCAATAGGTTGGAACTATAGATCAAATCTAACAAGATAAAATATAATGGGGCTAATCCAAGGTTTTATGTTTAGGTTCAAGATGAATAAAGGGAAGTATGATTTACCAACATAGGTAATGAAGTGTCAGGAGGTTATATTGATTTAAAATCAAACTGTTCAGTGTACTACCCTCTCAAAAAGTTAATGTGATTATAGGCAACACTATTGCAAGTAATGGGAGATAATTAGACTACACCAAGCAGATTATGGTAAGTTTATGGCACCATATTTTAAGAGTGACACTGACAAACTAGAGCTCATCCAAAGGAAAGCACCAGATGTTAAGGGGTTATGAAAAATGGATGGCTGGGTGTGATGGCTCACGCCTGTAATCCCACCACTTTGGGAGGCTGAGGTGGGCAGATACTTGAGGTCACGAGCTCGAGACCAGCCTGACCAACATGGTGAAACCCCAACTCCACTAAAAATACAAAAATTAACCGGGCATAGTGGCGCATGCCTGTAATCCCAGCTACTCGTAAGGCTGAGGCAGGAGGATCGCTTGAACACAGGAGGCAGAGGTTGCTGTGAGCCGAGATCATACCATTGCACTCCAGCCTGGGCAACAAGAGCGAAACTCTGTCTCAAAAAAAAAAAAAAAAAGAATTGATTACATGGCTGAAGAAATTGAGACTGTGAAGTCTTACAGCAACTCTGTAAGATGCTATCTCCATTTTACAGAAAGAATACTGAGGCTCAGAGAGAATAAATTATTTATTAAAATGTAACTAAAAAGTGGTTGGCTCAGGACCCACAACTCATGATTCTTAATCTGATATTCTTTGTTTCAAAATATTGGCTTTTAATTTTATTTTTTTAAAAGTCTGGCTGTTAGCTTATATATATGGAGAAACTTAAAGTTGTAAGGGAAGGGTTACAGATTAAATGAATGGAAAAGCAAAGAGAATGCTCAGAGTAGAAAGATCAATATGAGAAAACAGCTTGGTCATCAGTATTATAATTTTATCAGTTATAGAAATGTATTATCTTTTACATATTTTTCTCTCTCTTTCAAGGTTTTTGATTCCAATGAAGAATCTGGATATCTTCTTCTCACCATAGTTATATCAGGTCATTTCTTCATTTTCCAAGGACAGACACTACTGGTAGGTTTTATGCATAATAGTTTAATATGGAAATACATCTTTGTCTTCTTAGCTTTACGTGAATTTTTGTATCCTCAAGCTTCTTCAGTCCCACTGAAATTCAACAAGGTTAACACATTAAGCATTTATCGAATGTGCCATAACAGTGGGAAATACAGAAACGTACTGAATATTGCCTGCCCTAAAGGGGTTTAGGATTTTGTTGGGAGTCAGAGTGGATCAAAAGATTGAAATTAACCAGTATGATAAAAGGCTCTGTAGTAAGGGAGATTAAGTTAAGATAGGCTTGTTAACAGAGACAAGTGCGGAGGGTTTTCCAGATAGGGAAAACAGCATATGCAGAGGGATAGGTTTGCAGAAATAAAGAAAACAAAAAGGTGTTATTGTTAATTGATAGAGTCCTCTATAAAACTCTAATTTTATGGTGATGCATGTGTTCTTTATTCTGAATATATGTACGCTTTAGGAAATTTTGGAATGAAGAAATAAGAAAATAAGAATCAACTTGGTTGAAAGTTTAGGTTTTATTTGGTACATAGAAACCAAATGAAAGAAAAAAAACAATTGGTAACTTCCAATCAAAGGAATTGTACAAGAAAGGAACATATAATGGAAAGTTATTATATCATTTAGCTGTGAATGGGGTCTACATTGACATAAATTCATACAACAAATATTTACTATCTACATGGGCATAATTTAACAAATATTTATTGAGTAATTGTATATGCTAGGCATTTTAGGGGATGCTAGGGATATAGCAGTGAACAGTGAAGACAGAAATCCCTTTCATTATGGGCTATCATCATTCTAGTGGGGGAAAAACAGCAATAAGCAAATAGGTCAAATACATTTAAAAGACATTAATTTTTTTTGGATCACTTACATGTTCTATCATAATATGGTAGGATCTCACATGTGTATATTGTGATGATTCATCTTTCCGCTTAAATATACCCTCCTCATTGAATGTGAGATGACCTGCAAAGTCATCTTTGTATTCCTTGTGACTTTTAAAACTGCAGCATGAGTTGTACTATTTTGCTTTATTTGCTACTGTCAGGGTCTGCATCAGTTGCAAGAGATAAGGTTTCTTCAGCTGCTAATGAGTATTGCAAATGGCAGACTTGAAGAATACCTAGTGCACAGCTAGTTCTCCCTGCCAATATCAGGGGTCTTTGCTGAATGGTGACATTAATGCAGTTTGGCTTCCTCAGGCATAAGAGACCACCCCATACTGTGTCTCTGCTCCATCTTTTTGCCCCAGTGGTGACTATTATGAACAAATGGATAGAAATTTCTTTGTATCACACATAGAATGATTTTTGCACTGTAGTCACAAAACCAAGTTTATCAAATTCCAAGATACCCACTACTGAGAAATGTAAGGATAACTCTGCAATTTGGTGCACGTTGCATATACAGTCATGTGTCTCATCACAACATATTAGTCAAGAGAGGACCACAGATATGATAGTGATCCCATTAGATTATAAGGGGGCTGAAAAATTCCTATCACCTGTGATGTCTTGATGATACTGGCCCTTGTAGGCATAGGCTAATGTGCATGTTTGTGTCTTAATTTTTAACAAAAGGTTTTTAAAATACAATAATTTTAAAAATATAAAAATAGAAAAAATGTTGTATATGTTTTAAGTTATTGTAAAACGGTCCAAATGTTTTTTAAAATTTTTTTGAAGTTTATAATGTAAAAATGTTACAGTAACATTTTTACAGTAAGCTAAGGTTAATTTGTGATTGAAGAAAGATACTTTTTAAAATAAATTTATTTATAAAAAATAGTCATTAAGGAAATGCAAATTAAAACCACCATGAGATAACACTACACACTTATTAGGATAGTTAACTGAGTGTACAGTGTTTATAAAGTCTACAGTAGTGTACAGTAATGTCCTAGGCCATCACATTCATTCACTACTCACTCACTCACCCAGAGCAATTTTCACCTTGCAAACTACATTCATGGTAAGTGCCCTATACAGGTGTAATGTTTACTCTACCTTCTCTATGCTTAGATATACACATATTTAGCATTGTGTTAGTGTTACAGTTGCCTACAGTGTTCAGTACAGTACCATGCTGTACAGGTTTGTAGCCTAGGAGCAATAGCCTATTCCACATGGCCTAGGAATGTAGTAGGCTGTACCATCGAGGTTTGCATAAGTATACTCTATGATAGTCACACAATGACAAGATCACCTAATGACACATTTCTTAGAACATATCCCCATTGTTAAGTGACATATGACTATACATATATAACTTAAACATTGTAATTTGTTTAATCTTTTTTAAAATTATTTTTAAAAATCACTTTTATTGAGGTATAATTTACATAAAATTCACTGACTTTAAGTGTTCAATTTGATGTGTTTTAATAAATCTATATAGTCATGTAACCATCACCACAATCATGATACAGAACATTTCAATTAACCCAATTTCCTTGTGCCTCTTTGCAGTGAGGTTCTCTGCCCACCCTCAGCACCTAGAAACCATTGATCTGCTTTCTGTCACTCTAGTTTTGCCTTTTTTAAAATAATTTTTATTTATATATATCTTTAATTGACAGATAAAATTGTATATATTTACTGTATACATTATTTTGAAGTATTATATACATTGTAAAATGACTAAATCTAGCTAATTAACATATGTGTTACCTCACTGTAGTTTTGCCTTTTCTAGAATTCATGTAATGGAATCATATGATATGTAGTCTTTTCAGTTGGGCTTCTTCCATTCAGTATAATTTGGGATTCATCTCTGTTGTTCCATGTTATCAGTAGTTGATTCCTTTTCATTAATGAAGAATATTCCGTTGCATAGGTAAACCTATTTTGCTTATCCATTCAACTTTTGATAGACATTGGGGTGGTTTTCATCTTTTCAGCTGTTATAAATAACACTACTGAATATTTGTATATGAGCCTTTGGGCATGTTTTCATTTTTCATCGTTAAATGTCCAAGAGAAGAACCGCTGAGTCATATGGTGTGTCTGTGTTTAACTTTATAGGAAACTGCAAAACTGTTTTCCAAAGTTGCATTCTCATAAGCGACATATGAGGGTTCCACATGTTCCACATCCTCACCAACACTTGGTATTGTCAGTCTTTTTAATTTTAACTATCCTAATAAGTGTGTAGTATTATCTCATGGTGGTTTTAATTTGCATTTCTTTAGTGACTAATACTGTTGAGCATCTTTTCATGTATTTGCCATTTGTATGTCTCATTGGTGATGTGTCTGTTCGTGTCTTTTAACCATTGAGTTGTTTGCCTTCTTATAATCGAATTAAAAATTCTTACTCTGGTTACAGCTCTTTTATCAGAAACGTGTTCTTCGAATATTTCTACCAGTTTATAGCTTACCTTTCCATTTCTTTGTGTCTTTTGAAGAGCAGAAGTTAAAAATTTTGAAGTTCAATATTTTTTTCTCTTATGGTTTATCCTTTTTGTATATTACTTAGGAAGTTTTTACCTATGCCAAGATTGCAAAGTCGTTTTTTTTTTTTTGAGTCAGGATCTTCCTCTGTTACCTAGGCTGGAGTACAGTGGTGTGATCACAGCTCACTGCAGCCTTGACCTCCCAGGCTCAAGTACTCCTCCCATCTCAGCCTCCTGAGTAGCTGGGACTGTAGGCATACACCACCATGCCTGGCTAATTTGTTATAGTTTTTGTAGAGACAAGATCTCACTATGTTGCCTAGGCTGCTCTCAAACTCCCAGACTCAGGCGATCCTCTCACCTCAGCTTCCCAAAGTGTTGGGATTATAGGCATGAGCCACTGTGCCTGGCTGCAAAGATTTTTAAAAATGTTTTCTTCTAGAAGTTTTATGCTTTCAGCTCTTATATTTAGGCCTCTAGTTCATTATGAATTTTTTTAATATTAATATTTTTTATTTTTATTTCATGTAGTGGTCCTTCTTTCCCACAATTAAAGCAATGTGGTATTGATAAAAATTACTATATTATGGAATGTAATCATGGATCTTAGGCAATTTACTTCTGGAACCATTGAATTAATTTTAATATATGGTGACAGTTAAGAATTTGGGTTTATTGGCCGGGCGTGGTGGCTCATGCCTGTAATTCCAGCATTTTGTGAGGCCAAGGTGGGTGGATCACTTGAGGTCAGGAGTTCGAGACCAGCCTGGCCAACATGGTGAAACGCCATCTCTACTAAAAATATAAAAACTAGCTTGGCGTGGTGGTGGGTGCCTGTAATCCCAGCTACTCGGGAGGCTGAGGTGGGAGAATTGCTTGAACCCAGGAGACAGGTTGCAGTGAGACGACACGGTGCCACTGCATGCACTCCAGCCTCGGTGACAGAGTAAGACTCTGTCTCAAAAAAAAAAAAAAAAAAAAAAAGAATTTGGGTTTATTTTTTGCACGTGGATATCAATTATTTTAGTACCATTAATTGAAAAGGCTAGCTTTCCCTCATTGAATTACCTGGGTATCATTGTTGAAAATTAATTTGCTAAGTATGTGTTAGTCTATTTCTGGACTCTTTTTTGTTCTGTTGATCTATATGTCTATCCTTACTCCAATAACACTGTCTTCTGCTTTGTTGTAATTTTTTAAATCAGGTAGTTTAATTCTTCCAACTGTGTTCTTTTTCAAAGTTATTTTGACTATTATAGGTCATTTGCATTTCCATATAAATTTTAGAATGACGTTTCCTACAGAAAAGCTTGCTGGGATTTTGATGGGACTGATTTGAATCTATAAATCAATTTGAGAAGAATTGACTTCTTTTACCATCGTCTAACTAGTGAGCATATTTAAAACTCTCCATTTATTGATTTCTCTCATCAATGTTTTGTAGTTTTCACAATACAGGTCTTGCACATACTTTGTTAAATTTATCCACAAGTATTTCATATTTTTTATGTTCTTGTAGGTAGGATTTTAAAATTTCAATGTCTAATAGTTTGTTGCTGATGTTTAGAAACATAATTGATTTTTAAATATTGACCTTGTATCCTGTGATCTTGCTAAACTCATTAGTTCTGCAGCTTTTTTGTAAATTCTTTAGGGTTTTCTACATATGTGGTCTGTGTTCTGTAAATAAAGATGTTTTACATTCTTCCTTTCAATGTGTATACTCTCCCTGCCCGCCTCACCCGCTTCCCACAGATTATGCTGGCTAGGATGTCCTTTTCAATGTTGAATAGCAAGGGTGAGAGTTGATGTCCTTGCCTTGTTTCCCCATCTTAGGGGGAAAGCATTTAGTCTTTTCACCATTAAATATAATGTTAGCTGTAGGTTTTTTTTGTAGATCCAATTCATAAAACCAAGGAAGTTCCCTTCTATTCCTAGTTTGCTAAGGGACTTGTTTTTTCCCTTTGAGCTTCTGGTATTTATCTATTTTTAAATAAAAATTATATATATTAGTATACATATAATTAAGGTATACAATGTAATGTTTTGATATACATTGTAAAACAATGACCGTAGTCAAACTAATTAACATATAATTACCTCACAATTACCATTTTATATATGTATGGTGAGAATACTTAAGATCTATTCTAGCAGATTTCAAATATACAATATAGTGCTATTATCTATACTTATGCTGTACATTAGATCTCTAGAATTTATTCATCCTATATAACTGAAGCTTCACACCCTTTGACCAACATCTCCTCATTTTCTCTACCTTCCCTGGCCCACCCCTAGTAACCACTATTCTATTCTCTGCTTCTATGAATTTTACTATTTTAGATCTCATATATAAGTGAGATCATGTAATTTTTGTGTGTGTCTGGCTTATTTCACTTAGCATAATGTATTCCAGGTTCATCCATGTTGTTGAAAATGGTAGGCTGCCTTCTTTTTTAAGGCTGAATAATATTCATGTGTGTATATGTACCTATATACATAACAATTTTTTATCTACTTATCCACTGATAGACACTTAGGTTATTTCTGTATCTTGACTATTGTTAATAATGCTGCAGTGAATGTGGAGTACAGATACCTCTTCAAAATACTAATTTCATTTCCTTTGGATATATACCTGGAAGTGGAATTTCTGGATCATATGGTAATTCTATTTATAATTTTTTGAGGAAACTCCATACTATTTCCCAAAATGGCTATACCAATTTACATTATCACCAACATTGTACAAGGATTCCTTTTTCTGCATATCCTCACCAATACTTCTTGTTTTCTGTCTCTTTAATAGTAGCCATCCTAAGAAGTATGAGGGGATAATGTCATTGTGGTATTAATTTGCATTTCCCTGATGATTAGTAATGTTGAACACTTTTTCTTATACCTGTTGGCCATTTATATGTTATTTGTGGAAAATGCTTATTCAGGTCCTTTGCTAATTTTTATTTTTTATTTTTTGAAATGGAGTTTCGTTCTTGTCACCCAGGCTGAATAATAAATAAATTATTTAAATAAACAAATTTATTATTTAAAATAAATTTTAAATTTTATAATAAAAATTTTCAATTACTGAATCAACCTTTATTGTAGAAGTATTTGATTTTTAAAATTATGTACATATGTAAGTGTGATAAAAATAAGAATATATATTTAAAATATATTTTGCCCCCTAAATTACAGAATAATTTTCATCAGTTCATGCCATTTATTCATAATCTTTCTTGGCCTCCACAAAAAGCAACACATAGAAGAGCAAACACATTTGGCTTATACGCATTTATAACACGTGTAATTTTATGTTGGTATTACATTTACACACCCTCTCCTCATACTAATCTGGGTCATCATACATTTTTAGAACTTTTTTTTGAGACGGAGTCTCACTCTTTTGCCCAGGCTGGGATGCAGTGGTGTGAGCTCAGCTTACTGCAACCTCCGCCTCCTGGGTTCAAGCAATTCTCCTGCCTCAGTCTTCTGAGTAGCTGGGATTACAGGTGCCCACCACCACGCCCAGCTAACTTTTGTATTTTTAGTGGAGACAGGGTTTCACCATGTTGGCCAGGCTGGTCTCGAACTCCTGACCTCAGGTGATCTACCCACCTCGGCCTCCCAAAGTGCTGGGATTACAGGCCACTGCACCTGGCCTTAGAACTTTTTTTTCATAAAAGGTAGAGACAGGACAGCCATGGAAAGTTTTAGCCATTTCTGTCTTAGTACAATAATTCAATCACTGGCATAGATCTAAATATCATATATTTATATTTTCAAAGTTGTGTGGAAGCTGCATCCACAAAACCCCTCCAAAAAGTAGTAACAGCCTAGTAACAGCTTCACGTATGTGATATGTTTATGTAAATCTCAAAACAGGTCAACAAGGTTTTGGGCTTTCTGCTTGGTCCTGGGAAGTTATTTAAATTTAATTTCCCTTAACCATCATAGGTATTTGATTGCCACTCCCTGTGAGATCCATGGGAACTTAATGCTTCAGATTAAACTGCATGCATGGTATCTAGTAATACTACAGATTTCCATCTTGCTTGTTCATATAGCACCTGTATTCAACTGGGGGCATCACTGCCAGAGGGCTCCATGGAGACCTACCACTAGACTGTTCTATTGTCATTTATGTCAAAGGGTTAGTATAGCAAGAAGGCTGAGATATCTTGACCCCATCCTCAGTTTACCTTGGGCTTGGGCTCAACTGACTTCCCCTTGCTAGTCTTGAAAGTTTGAATAGATTCTCCCTTGGCCGTTTTGGGCTTCATTTTTTTTTTTTCTAATTGTGGTAAATACACTTAACATAAAATTTACCATCTTAACTCCCTTTTTTTTTTTTTTTTTTGAGGCGGAGTCTCACTCTGTCACCTAGGCTGGAGTGCAGTGGAATGGTCTTGGCTCACTGCAACCTCTGCCTCCCGGGTTCAAGCAAGGAACCTAAGCCTCCTGAGTAGCTGGAATTACAGCTGCGCACCACCGTGCCAGGCTAATTTTTGTATTTTTAGTAGAGATGGGGTTTCACCATGTTGGTCAGGCTGGTCTCGAACTCCTGACCTTGTGATCCACCCACCTCGGCCTCCCAAAGTGCTGGGATTACAGGCATGAGCCACTGCGCCTGGCCTATCTTAACCATTTTTAAGTGTACATGTCAGTGACATTAAGTACATTCATATCATCATGCCACCATCAGCACCATTTATCTCCAGAACTCTTCATCTTGCAAAACGAAAACTCTGTACCCATTAAACAACTGCCCATTATTTTTCCCCCAAGCCCTTGGTAACCACCATTCTACTTTCAGTTTCTATGAATTTGACTATTGTAAGTACCTCATATGATGGTGATATAGTTTGGATGTTTGTCCCCTCCAAATCTCGTGTTGAAATGTAATCCCCAGTGTTGAAGGTGGGGCCTGTAGGAGGTGTATCCCTCATGAATGGCTTGGTGCTGTCCTCACAATAATAAGTGAGTTCTTGCTCTGAGTTCATGCAAGATCTGCTTGTTTAAAATAGTGTGGCACTTACCCCTTCTCTTGTTCCTGTTCTTGCCATGCGACATGCCTCTTCCCCCTTTGCCTTCTGCCATGATTGGGAGCTTCCGAGGCCTCACCAGAAGCTGAGTAGATGGTGATGCCATGCTTTCTATATGGCCAGCAGAATTGTGAAACAAACCTCTTTTCTTCATAAATTACCCAGCCTCAGGTAATCCTTTATAGCAATGCAAAAACAGCCTCTAATACAAGAGGAATTATACAGTATTTGTCTTTTTGGACTGTTTCACTTAGCATAATGTTATCAAGATTGCTCCATGCTATAGCATATCATAGATTCCTTCCTTTTTAAACAGAATAATATTCTACTTTAGGTATATACCACATTTTGTTTACTGATTTATCTACCAATGGACGTTGGGTTGTTAATACCTTTTGCCTATTGTGAATAATGCTGCTATGAACATGAGGGTACAAATGTCCCTTTGAAACCCTGCTTTCAATTAATTTGGATATGTACTCATAAGCAGAATTGCTGGATTATATGGTAATTATATTTTTGATTTTTTTTTGAGGAACTGCCATAATAATTTCCACAGGGGCTATACCATTTTACATTCCTAGCAATAGTGCATGACAGTTCCAGTTTCTCCACATCCTTGCCAATGATTATTATTTTCTGTTTTTTAAAATAGTATTGATCTTAGCAGGTATAAGGTGGTATCTCCTTATGGTTTTGATTTGTGTTTCTCTAATGATTAGTGAGGTTGAGCATCTTTTATGTATTTGTTGCCCATTTTTGTACCTTATTTAGAGAATGTCTTCAGTTTTCTTTTTTCAAAAAAATATTTAACAATTTATTTTCTTTGAGTACTTCTGGTCAGGTTTTGGCAGGGCTCTCTGCATTCCTCTGGTCTTGTTTTGAGCTACTGCTGCTGCTGCAACTTTTAAAGCCTGTTTTTGCTTCTTCAGCTTTTGAGTCTCTTGGAACATCCAGAACGCACAGTCTTCTCAGTCAGGACTTGGCAATGGGCTGCTCCATCAAAAAGGTGTGCTCAATCCCCAGTGTGTCCTCTCAGAGACATCATATTGGTCTAACGAAGGTTTTTGAGCATCTTTTTCCTCTGGACAGTGCCCATCACCAGATAGTATTTGTGGGTTTTGTTCTTTCAGTTTTTCTGCCATGTTCTTCATAATTGTGGGCCTTGGTCAAGGGAATAATTCGAGCCTCCGGGAAGCTGGTATCCTTAGGGTTTGCCACGACTTTGTTCATCAGATGTTCTTACTTGATATTTAGCTTCTCCTTTTGGTTGGTCATTTCCAAAGACAAGGGTCTTTTCACTGTATCATTGCCCTTCTCAATTTCAGGGATGGTCTGGTGGTCTTTGAGCAGCATGGAAAGGGGAAGGTCATGGTCCTGTCTAGGCCAGACTGGTTTCTGGATTGTGTATCTGCTGCAGCCTGGAGGAGGAGACTGCAGGCCCCTTCAGTTGGAAGGAAGCCTGGTGTTCCCTCAGCCCAGCAGCCCAAGGACTGGGGTCTGGGTCACTGCCTGGGTCCAATAGAACTTGGCACTCTCTATGTGGCCCTCAGCATGGTGACTTCTGACCCCCACCAACTCCCCTGGGGCCTACTCCACAGCCTCCAGCCTCTTCACTGTAGGGACTGGGTTACACAGGCCTCTTCAATTTTCTGATTGGGGTTTTGTTGTTGTTGTGTTGTGGAATTGGTGTTGTTTTTTTAAAATAATAATTCCCCTTTACACACACACATGCACACACATCCTCCACCTGGTGAATGTAGCTTTTAAAACATTTTTGGCCAGATGTCATGTGATCTTCTCCACTCCTGTTTCTTCTTTCAGCTTGGATGAGATGTAGGATAAGCACTGTGAGCCCTTTTTAGGGTAGAGACTAGAAAGTGTGGCTTTTCTTGGAGCACAGAGCTCTGTGCCATGCTGTGCCCTCTCCCCAGTCACCCTTAAATATCAAGTTGCTTCTGCCACCTGCTTCTTTGTTGCCTGCTCAGTCCTCCTCGGCTTCTTCTGTCCTGGAGCTGGAGCTTCTGATTATTAGCAGGAGGTACACTTACCCTTCAGTGGGCTGCCATCTTTTCCTGGATCTCAAATTCATTCTTTAAAAAAGTGGAATTCATAACTCCTTTGGGGATATTTCTCCAAATTTAAAAACACATTCTCTTACATATCAATGTAAACCTCTAAAGATCTACCTTTTGTCAGCATCTTCCTTCTCAATCCAGAAGTTGCAGAAGTAAAGTTTCAAGCCAGGTTCTAAATATATCCAAATGGGAGAAGTTATTTCCCAAGGCTTTAGCCTCTATTTCCAGCCATTCCTTTTTATCTCAGTTGGCTTTTGTCCAGCATGAGTGTGTCTTTACCTAATATAATTATGCCTGAAACACAGAATGGTTTTGAGACAATTTTAATTCTGTTTGTCTGGAAAACATGGGTCATTGTAGAAATGATAGAGTTCATCAAATTTTGTTTTGTTTTAGTTTCCTTTTTATTTTTCACACCCGGCCCAAATGTTCTTCCAACAGGAATTGTCTTTCTGTTTACCAGTGAAAATGCTATATTCCTGTTTAAGTGAACTCTGAAACCTTTAAACACTTAACCCAATTAGTTTTTAAAAATGTCCAAATCAGTCTTTAACTACAGAATCTTCTAAAAGGAAAGATTTAGCATAAACTTTTAAAGTCAAGTTATTCACACCATTAAACACTTTATTTATTTAATATTTATTTTGAGATGGAGTCTCGGTCTGTCTCTAGTGCAGTGGCGTGATCCCTGCTCACTGTAACCTCTGCCTCCCAGGTTCAAGCGATTCTCCTGCCTCAGCCTCCCGAGTAGCTGGGACTACAGGCATGCACCACTACGCCCAGCTAATTTTTGTATTTTTAGTAGAGACAGGGTTTCACCGTGTTGGCCAGGATGGTCTCGATCTCTTGACCTCGTGATCTGCCTGCTTCGGCCTCCCAAAGTTCTGGGATTACAGGTGTGAGCCACCGTCCCCGGCCAACTCTTTAAATCAGAACCTGTCTATTCTTTGGCCACTGATATGGTTTGGATCTGAGTCCTACCCAAGCCTCATGTTAAATTGTAATCCCCAGTGTTGTAGGTGGGGCCTGGTGGAAGATGATTAGATCATGGGGGTGGTATCTCATAAATGGCTTAGTACTAACCTCTTGGTACTGTCCTTGAGATATTGAGTGAGTTCTAGTGAGATCTGGTTATGTAAAGTGTGTGGCGCTTCCTCACCACCTTGCTCCTGCTCTTGCCATGAGATAAGCTCCTGCTTCACCTTCTTTAAGCTCCCAGAGGCCTCCCCAGAAGCAGATGCTGGTGCTGTGCTTCCTGTACAGCCTGCAGAACTGTGATCCAGTTAAACCTCTTTTCTTTATAAATTACCCAATCTCAGATATTCTTTATAGTAATGTAGGAATAGCCTACTACAGCCACTTTTTCAGGAAAGAATGAGGGAAAACAAAGCTCTTCATAACTTTATCACCCCCTCCCACAATTAAAACCACTGTGATCAATTTAATTCCACTTTTGTGTGTTTTGTTATTTCTCTTATAAAGACAGTTGGGTTAGCAAGAGTTAAAGCATTTTACTGTTCTACGTTTATACTGTCCTACATCTAAATAAACTTCAGCTCTTATGCAATACTTGCTTGCAAATTTGCTGATTACTCAACTGGAAGAAATATGAGGCGATCTTCCACCATACCTTTTTTCCTTTCTTTTTTTTTTTTTTTTTTTTGGAAACAGAATCTCGCTCTGTCACCAGCCTGGAGTGCGATGGTGCAATCTCGGCTCACTGCAACCTCCATCTCCTGGATTCAAGCAATTCTCCTGCCTCAGCCTCCTGAATAGCTGGGATTGCAGGCACGCACCACCATGCCCAGCTAATTTTTGTATTTTTGGTAGAGACGGGGTTTCACCATGTTGATCAGGGTGGTCTCGAGCTCCTGACTTCGTGATCTGCCCGTCTCGGCCTCCCAAAGTGCTGGGATTACAGGCATGAGCCACCGCGCCTGGACACCATACCTTTCTTATCTTCCTGGCTTTTCACCTCCCTTTGGGAATCTGTGATGTGAAAAACCAGGGAATAACGCCTTAAGCTACCTTACCTTTCCCTCTTTTACCCATTGGGCTCAATTTGTCAGCAGAGAGTTCTTAGTCCATTTGTACTGCTATAACAAAATACCACAGACTGAGCATTTTATAAGCAATGGAAATTTATATCTTACAGTTTTAGAAGCTGGAAAGTCCGAGGTGCCGGTAGGATTTGTGTCTGAGGTATCTCTACTTCCAAATGGTGCCTTGTTGCTGCATCCTCCATAGGGGAGGACTGCGGTATCCTTACATACAGAAGAACATAAGAGAGGTACTCTATTCTGGCCGGGCGCAGTGGCTCATGCCTGTAATCCCAGCACTTTGGGAGACTGAGGTGGGCGGGTCACCTGAGGTTGGGAGTTCGCAACCAGCCTGACCAACATGGAGAAACACCATCTCTGCTAAGAATACAAAATTAGCCAGGTGTGGTGGCACATGCCTGTAATCCCAGCTACTCAGGAGGCTGAGGCAGGAGAATCGCTTGAACCCAAGAGGCGGAGGTTGCGGTGAGCCGAGATCGCACCATTGCACTCCAGCCTGGACAACAAGAGCGAAACTCTGTCTCAAAAAAAAAAAAGTACTCTATTCCCTGAAGCCCTTTTCTAAGGACCCTAATCCCATTTATTAGGGCCCTGCCCTCATGACTTAATCACCTCTTAAAGGTTCTACTTCTGTATACTGTCATATTGGCAATTAAGTTTCAACATATTACTTTTGAGGAATACATTCAGACCATCAATTCTACCCCGTTCCCAAAATTCTTGTTCTCACATGCAGAATATATTCATTGCATCCCAGTACCCCCAAAAGTCTTAACTTGTTCCAGCACCATTTCAAAAGTCTTTAAAGTCCAGAGTCTCATCTCTAAATCAGATGTGGGTGAGACTCAAGGTAAGATTCACCCTGAGGTAAATTTCTCTTCAGCTGTGAGCCTGTGATATCAAACAGGTTATATCCTTCCAAAGTACAATGGTGAGATGGGCATAGGATAGACATTCCCATTTCGAAAGAGAAGAAATGGTCAGGAAGAAAGGGATAACAGGTTCCAAGTAAATCTAAAACCTAATAAAGCAAACATTAAGTCTTGAGAGTAATCTTCTTTGACTTCATATCCTACTTTTGTACACACTGGGGTGGAGTTGGGCTCCAAGGGCCTGGAAGGCCCTGCCTGTTAGAACTTTGTGAGCACGGCCCACACAGCAGTTCTCATGGGTTGGAGTTGGGTGCCTGCAGCTCTTCCAGGCTAAGATCACACTCTGGTGGCTCTATAGTTGTGAGATCTCAGGAGTGGCGCCGCTCCCATGGCCTCACGAGACATTGCCCTAGTGGGGAGTCCTTGCAGTAGCCCTGCGTCCATGGCTTCACTAGGCATTGCCCTGGTGGGGGCTATCTACAGTGGCTCCACCATGTGGTATTTTTTTTGCCTGGGCCCTAAGGCTCTCTGAGCCATCCTTTGAGATCTAAGTGAAGGTAGCCATGCCTCCACAGCTTGTGCACCCTACACACCTGCAGAATTAGCACCACGTGGATGCTGTCAAGATCTATGTCTTGTGCCCTCTGGAGTGGTGGCCAGAGCTGAACTTGGGCCCACCTTAGTCACAGCTGGGGTGGCCAAGGAACACTGCACCAGAATTCTGGGAGCAAAGACTTGAGGCAGCCTGGAGCAGTGAGCACCAAGGTCAATGGGCACCCTGGGTCCCTCCCTTAAAAGTGTTCTGCCCTCAAGCCTCTGGCATTGTAGACCTATGATGGGTGTGGTAGCCTCAAAGGTCTTTGAAATACTTTTGGGGTTATTTTCCCATTGTCTTAATGAATTGTATCTGGCTTTCTTCTATCCATACTATTCTTTTTATCAAATAGTTGCTTGGCCATACCTTTAGGGTTTTCTTCCAAACACTTTTATATTCTTTACATGGCCAGGCTGAGAATTTTCCAAATCTTTATGTTCTGATTCCATTTGACTATAAATTCCATCTTTAATTCATGTCTCTCTTCTTGCAGTTTATTATAAGCAGTTAAAGTCCATACAGCACCTAGAGTATTTTGCTCAGAGATTTCTTCTACTAAATATTCTATTTCATTGCCTTTAAATTCTGCCTTCCTCAAAGCAGTGGGACACAAACACAATTCAACCAAATTCTTTGCCATTGTATAACAAGAATGGCCTTTCCTCCAGTTTCTAATAAGATATTATTTATTTTTGTATAAGACCTTATCCAAATGGTCTTTACTGTCCATATTTCTACCAACATTCTATTCACTACCACTTAGATTATCTCTAAGACTGAGGCTTTCTTTATAGCCATCCTCTTCTAAGCCCTCACCGGAATCATCTTTAATGCTGTGTTCATAGCAATATGGGCCTTTTCCAGCATTCACTTCAAAACTATTCCAGCCTGTACCCATTACCCAGTTTCAAAGTCACTTTCCCATTTTCAGGTATTTGTTATAGCAACACCCCTTTCTTGGTACCAATTTCTTAGTCCATTTGTGCAGCTATAACAAAATGTCACAGACTGGATAATTTATGAACAATAGAAATGTATTTCTTATAGTTCTGGAGGCTGGAAAATCCAGATCAAGGCACCAGCAGGATTGGTGTCTGGTGAGTGCTGCTCTCTGCTTTTGAGATGGCATCTTGTTGCTACATCCTCCATAGGGGAGGCAAACTAAGTCTTCACATGGTGGAAGAGCAGAAGACAGTGAACCCATTTTCTGAATGCCCCTCCCTCACCTTTTTTTTTTTTTTTTTTTTGAGACAGAGTCTCACTCTTGCCCAGGCTGGAGTGCAGTGGTGCAATCTCAGCTCACAGCAACCTCCGCCTCCCGGGTTCAAGCAATTCTCCTGCCTCGGCCTCCTGAGTAGCTGGGATTACAGGCAGGTGCAACCACGCCCAGATAATTTTTGTATTTTTTTAGTAGAGATGGGGTTTCATCAACATGGTCAGGCTGGTCTTGAACTCCTGACCTCAAGTGATCCACCCACCTCAGCTTCCCAGACTGTTGGGATTACAGGCGTGACCCACCGCGCCTAGCACCTGGAGCCCTTTCCTAAGGGCCCTACTCCCATTGATGAGGGTTCTGCCTTCATGACTTATTACTTCTTAAAGGCCCACCTCTTAATTCTATTATATTATTATTAACTTATTATGTAAAGGCCCACCTCTTAATTCTATTATATTATTATTAACTTATGTAAGTTTCAACATTTGAATTTAGGGGAACACGTTCAGTCCATAGTGAGGGGAGAGTCTGTGTACTCTTACATGGTTACTCCAGGAAAAAAAAAAAACAAAAAGCTCAACTCTCTAATCACCCAGCCTTCCTCAGGCAGCAGTTCCCTTATTTGCCTTCCTAGCAGTCCTTCCAAACTCTAACAACAGTGGTGGTTTATCTATGCCAATCTCATGTCTGATGCCAACTGTAGCATTTCAGGTAGTGGAAGGAGTGAGTACACTCAAACACAGTAGAGTTCCTTGCTTAATTGTAAATGTGGAATCTTTTGAGAGTGAGGTGACCACCCATGACTGGAATAGGTACAGTGAATCTCAGGATAGCTTTTGCTAACCCCATTTTCTGATGACACTTTTTGCTAGGCTGTAGCCCTTATATACTTGGGACCTAGGTCACCATTCCAAAAGAATTTCACTAATAGCTTCTGATTAAGAGAATGTTTACAAGCATTGGAATTATATCTGCATTTTTTTCAAAGATAGAAAGTTGTCAGTGCTCAGATGTCCATGAAATTATTCTTTTGCCAAGCTTTTCAGCATTCTGGAAATCCACAGTGCTCTTCCCATTTTCTGTTGGGATACTGAGGTTTTGTTATGTATTATTGGCATTATCTCTATAGAATAAGAATATTACATCTTTGAATATATGTTGAAATAGTTGAATTACGTCTTTGAATATATGTTGAAATATGTTGAAATAGTCGGTTTGTCATTGACTATTCTTAAAATGAGTTTTATTAGAGTACAATTTATATATAATAATAAAGTGGCTGGGCGCAGTGGCCCATGCCTGTAATACCAGTGCTTTGGAAGGGTGAGACAGGAGGGTCTCTTGAGCCCAGGAGTTCAAAACCAGACCTGGCAACATAGTGAGACTGTATCTCTACAAAAAATTAGCCAGGAATGGTGGCATACACCTGTAGTCCCAGCTATTCAGGAGGCTGAGTTCAGAGGATTGCTTGTGAGATGGAGGCTGCAGCAAGCCCTAGTCGCACCACTGTATTCCAGTCTGAGCAACAGAGCAAGACCTTGTCTCGAAAAATAAAGAATTTATATATATAATATACTCACTGAGTTCATTGAATTTTGATAAATGTATTCAACTATATAAACCATCACAATCATGATATGAACATTTCTTTCATTCCTTCGCCCCCACCAAAAAAAAATTCCCTCGTACTCGGCCACCTTCATCCCCAGACAACTACTTTCTGTCTGCTTTCTGGCACTACAGATTAGTTTTGCTTTTGCTAGAAATTGATTAAATGCAATTATTGTAATATGTGCTCTTTTTGTGTCTAGCTTCTTTAATTCAGCATGTTTTTGAGCCTTGTCCACAGCATGCTGAATTAAAGAAGAACATTGTACATGTTCTTTTTTTGTTGATTTGTGTTTCATTTTATGGATGTACCACAAATGCTCATCTATTAACCTGTTGGATATTTGGGCTATTTCCAGTTTGGGGAAATTATGAGTAGAGCTGTTATGAACATTTATATATAAGTCTTTGTGTATTATCTTAATTTCTTTTTGGTAACACCTTAGAGTAGAATTATTGGGTTGCCCAGTAAGATTCTTTATAAGAAAGAAGTAACTTCAAAAGAAACTTCTGTACAGTTTTTCAAAGTGATTGTATCAGCCAGATGCAATGGCTCACGCCTGTAATCCCAGCACTTTGGGAGGCTGAGGCGGGTGGATCACATGAAGTCAGGAGTTTGAGACCAGCCTGACCAACATGGTGAAACCTTGTCTCTACAAAAAAAATATAAAAATTAGCCAGGCGTGGTGGCACATGCCTGTAAGCCCATCTACTGGGGAGGCTGAGGCAAGAGAATCGCTTGAACCTGGGAGGCAGAGGTTGCAGTGAGCTGAGATCATGCCGCTACACTCCAGCCTGGGTGACAGAGTGAAACTCTGTCTCAAGTAAAAAAAAAGTGATTGTACCATTTTGCTTTTCCACCAGCTTTGTTTGACAGTTCAAGTTGCTCTATAATCTTGCTAACAGTGGTACTATCAGTCTTTATAATTTACGTTATTCTTGTGTCTGTGTAGTGGCATGTCATTGTCATTTAGTTCTCATTTTCTGAAGGACTAGTGAAGCACATTTTTTGTATGCTTATTAGCCACGTTAAGAAACAGAACATTTTCAGTATCCCAGAAACCTTTCTCATATTCCCTTCCAGTGACTACTACACACCCCACTCCCCAAAGACTAACCACCATCTGACTTCTAATAGCATAGTTTCCCTGTTTATGTACTTTATATAAAATGAATAATACAGGACTCTTCTGTCTGCCTTCTTTTGCTCATCATTATATTTATGGGACTTGTCCATATTATATTTATGGGACTTGTGCAAAATGAGATTGTTCATTCTCATTTTGTGAATATATAACAATCTATCCATTGATGGGTGTTTGAGCAATCTCAAATTTTTAGCTACCACAAATAGTGCTTCTGTGAACACTCTTGTATATCTTTTGGTGGACACTTGTATGTGTTTTTGTTGGGCATATAACTAGGAGTGGAATTAATGAGTTATAGGGCAGCGCTTCTCAAACATTAACATGCATATGAATTATCTGGGCTCTTATTAAAATGTTGATTGTGAATCACCAGGTCTGGGGTGTAGTCTGAAATTTTGCATTTCTAGCAAACTCTTGATGATGCCGATTATACTGATCCATGAACACACTTTGAGGGATAAAGTCATAGAGTATGCTTTGGTAGATATTGCTGGAGTTTTCCAGAGTTATTCTGCTCAATTTATACTCTTACAAATAATGCATGAGAGTTCTCCACATTCTTGGCTATACATTCCTGATATTTTCTTTTTAGCCATTTTGGTAGGTTTTCATTTATATTTTCATAATTAATAGTGAGTTTGAACACTTTTCCTTATGTTTATTGGTCAGCTGGATGTCCTCTTTTGTGAAGTATCTGTTGCAATCTTCTGCACAATTTTCTCTTGGGTTATCTTTATGTAGTTTTTATTTCTGCCATTTTTTTTTTATTCTTTATTTTTTATTTATTTATTTATTTATTTTTTGAGACAGGGTCTCACTCTGACACTCTGGCTGGAGTGCAGTGGTGTGATCACTGCTGACTGCAGCCTTGAATTCCTGGGCTCAAGAAATCTTCCAGCCTCAGCCTCCCAAGTAGCTGGGACTCTATAGGCACATATGCCACCACACCCAGCTAATATTTCTTATTTTTAGTAGAGATCAGATCTCACCATATTGCCCAGGCTGCTGCTTATTCTTTTATTTCTTCGAGCTCCTTGTTTATTTCTTCTTTACTCTTAGCAAAACCTCTGACTGTTGCTTATTATCTGATCTTTACTCTCTTATTTCAAAGAATCTGCATTTTTCTGAATTTATTTAGTTTTTTTGTGGTGCAATTTTAATTAAAATTTACTTCTATTTCCAGTTTTGTTTTCAAAACTATGCCCTTTTCTGTATCTTCAGGGTTATGTTTTCCCCTTCCATTTTGTTGCAGAATGTTTTCATAGATCTATTATTATTTTTTCTTTTCTTCTTCTTCTTTTTATTTTATTCATCCTCATGCATGGAGATGTCTCATATGTAGAGGCCTGAGGGTGGATTCATCTGCAATAACCTCACTGTCCTTAGAAACTAATAGTTTCCTTTCAAATATTACATAAGAGACCTGGCTAATGTAAGTTTACATTTCTGTTCTTTGATCTAGAAGCCTGAGAGGAGTGAGCTTAGAGCCTGTCCTAGCAAAGGAGTTATCTCTAATTTCTTCTGTAAGGAATCAGTTTTTTGCTAGCCACAATGCCAGTTGAATACTGTAGTTATTCATCCACCTTCTGGTATATCTGCCTATTATTTCTCACACAAATTTTTTATTTCTCCGATTATTATCTGGTATGCTGCAGTACACATTCTAGGGCACAGTTATTTCAGATGATCTTGATTAGTAGTGGTGAAACAGATTCCAGATGAGGGCTTTCTTATTTTTTCTATGGCTCCCCTATTCAGTAGCTCTTGCTCCTCTTGGTAATGGCGTTTCTGCCAGTGTCTTCTCTTTCTCTCTGAGTCACAGAACTCCTTTCTCAGGAACGTGCGTCACTAGTTGGCTCTTGGCATCTTTCTTCCATCACAATACCATGTCTTGCATAAATTCTTCAACAGTTTTGTCATATGAATGGCATCTATTCCTAGTTTCTAGTATTGATATAGTTCTCTACTGTTTTATATTTGTTTTGGCATTTTCATTTGATAAGATGAAGGTATGAGTTAAAAGTTCAAGATACACCTGGGAGGCAGAGATTGCAGTGAGCCGAGATCTCGCTACTGCACTCCAGCCTGGTGACCTGTCTCTACTAATAATACAAAAATTAGCCAGGTGTGGTAGCACGCGCCTATAGTCCCAGCTACTTGGGAGGCTGAGGCAGGAGAATCATTTGAACCCGGGAGGTGGAGGTTGCAGTGAGCCCAGATCATGCCACTTCCCTCCAGCCTGGGTGACAGAACAAGACCCTGTCTCAAAAAAAAAGTTGAAGATATTTTCTTACCTTGAAGTCTAAAACCCTTTAAATTATTTTTCTTTTTTTCTAAAATGCTTTAAGTATTAAAAAGAAATGTACCTTTTCTCACCATAGGATAACAGTTATGCAACTTTCTGTGAGGTTTGGTTGTTTGTGGTATCTCAGATGATGTTACATTTTTGCAACTGGTTGATATGCTATAAGTGGGCCAGAATATCCAAGTATACATCAAGAACATTTATGTAGATGTAAATAATTCACTTTCTATAGTGGATCAGACAGATGAGGCACTCTAATTGGGTAGCTAAAATGGAGATCTTTGACCTAAGCCTTGTTATACTAAGTGTTTCATGGAAAGTTAGCGTATATATCTAGCTTCACTGATATGGTAATAGCTCTGATAGGGACCCGAAGGGCTTATCTAGCCTGGTTTGCTTTTAAAACTACAATTACACTTTTGTTTTGTTGCACTTACATTGTGACTTTTATATGAATTTCTTGTCTCTTGTTCATTAGGGACTAATTCCTGACAATTTTTAAAAGAGCTTCTGCTTTGTATTTAGTATGAAAATCTTAAGCATGTGAAGCCAGTAATACCATCTTGTTTCTTCCCCTCATCTTTTCTCTTCTCTCTAAAGTGCGTCATGACTTTGGAATAATCTTTTGAAAGGGTACTAACTACTCACAAAGAGTAATTTTGACATTTTAAACCTAACTGCCTTTCCCACCCTTCTTTTTTCATTTCCTAGCATATTGGAGTCAAAGACATTTGCCAGATTGTGTAGACTGTCTTTATTTTTAGAACTCTTGTTTACTTTACTAGATTTGTAGTTTCGAAAAAAAAGTACCTCTTCGGGGCTAAGTTCTGGTTGGTTCCTTTTGGGTATGTTGAAAGTTTGCATTAATATGTAGCTTACTAGTTATCTCTGATATATTCTATCCTCAGTGTCATAACCCAAAACAAAATATGAATACCACAGTCTTAAAATATTTTGCACTGCCAGTCTTAAAAAAAAAAAAAAAGCAAGGGAAATTTTTTTTTTTTGCTGCGACAAAATAAGTCTTGATTTAATTTATATCCCTATTTATCATCTTATCAAATTACAGGCATAAGAAGCTTAGTTATAGTACTTAGCCAGACCTCTAGATTCCTTCTTTTATTAAGAGGCTATAGAATTTAGGGTCTTTTCAAAAACACATCTTTGGTATAAGATTTTTTTCTCACAGTATTCAATTAAGTCTGTACTAGGTTCAATTGGATTAGCTTTACTTGGATTCCTTTAAAATAGTAAATCTTTTTATTGTTGGAGAAAAATTGTTATTTTTTATATCACTAATCATTAATGAAAGGGAAATGAGCACATTTTACTTTGACTATTACTAATTAAACTCTTCTTAAATCTTTAAATTAATTTAATATTTGGGAATATTTAATCCTTCAGTGGACCTTATTGAGCAGATAAAATTTACACACTTGAAACAAAGAAAATGCAGTTCCAAAAGATGGGAAAGATGCTCTAGCAGCATAACATTTTTTAATTTAAACTTTTTATTTAGAAATAGTTTCAGACGTATAAAAAAAGTTGGCTGGGTGCCTGTAATCCCCACACTTTGGGAGGCCGAGGCAGGCAGATCACGAGGTCAAGAGATCGAGACCATCCTGGCCAACATGGTGAAACCCCGTCTCTACTAAAAATACAAAAATTAGTTGGGTGTGGTGGTGAACATCTGTGGTCCCAGCTACTCGGGAGGCTGAAGCAGGAGAAACGCTTGAACCCGGGAGGCGGAGGTTGCAGTGAGCTGAGATCTTGCCACTGCACTTCAGCCTGGCGACAGAGGGAGACTCCTTCTCAAAAAAAAAAAAAAAAAAAAAAAGAAGTTGCAAATCCCAGCACTTTGGGAGGCCAAGGCGGGCATATCACTTGAGATCTGGAGACCACCCTGGCCAACATGGCAAAACCTCGTTTCTACAAAAAATACAAAAATTAGCCAGACGTGGTGGCAGGCACCTGTAATCCCAGCTACTTGGGAGGCTGAGGCAGGATAATTGTTTGAATCCGGGAGGTGGAGGTTGCAGTGGGCTGAGATCACGCAACTGCACTCCAGGCTGGATGACACGGTGAGACTCCATCCAAAAAAAAAAAAAAAATTGCAAACGTAGTGTAAGGAATGTGTTTATACCATTCACCCAGCTTTCCCATTTAGCATAGAATGGTAATCCAAACCAGGAAGTTAACACTAACACAATACTACTAACTGATCTACAGACCTTATTCAAAATTTGAAGTTGTCATACTGTGTTTTTTGCTGGTTCAGGATCTAACCTAGGATTCCACGTTGCATTTAGTTTTTATGTCTTCTTGGGTTCCTCCAATCTGGGATAGCTCCTCAGTCTTTGTTTTTTTTTATAACTTTGACACTTTTGAAGAGTACTAGCCAGTTACCTTGTGAAGTGTCTCTGAAAGACAGAAGAGATGTTCAGTTCATTATCTCAGGAGGTACATGATATTGATATATCTTGTTACTAGTAATGTTAACCTTGATCACTTGGTTAAGGTGATATCTTCCAGTTTTCTCCATTGTAGTTACTCCTTTTCCCTTTGTAATTAACAACTATGTTGCCAGGAGATATTTTGAAGTATGAAAATACCTTCTTTCTCACAATACTCTTGTCCACTAGTTTTAGCAGCAATTGGTGATTCTTGCCTGCAACAGTTACTGCTCTGGTGTTTGCCAGATGGCAATTTCCTATTTCTGTGATTCCTTCTGCATGTACTAATTGGAATTCTACTGTAATAAAGGGCTGTCCCTTTTCCCTTATTTATTTATATATTTATTTGATTCTATCAGTATGGACTCATAGATACTTCATTCTGTAGGTTATCCATCACTATCATTATCTATCACTATCACTAATCTTCCACTGATCACTTTTCTTTAGTCTTTTATTCTCTAGCACCATGCTATCAGTTAGAATATCAGGGTTTTTACTCTAACTTCCTATGTGCCATGAAATTCACATTTAGGCAAAATATTCAACTATTGTCACCCTGAGTACCCTCTCTCATAAAATGGGAATAATATCTGCTTGCGGTATATAAACAGATTTGTAAACTATAGAATGTGATACATATAGTAATATTGTCATTATTTTGTTGCTAAATGCCACAATGGGTATTCAGAGAACAGGGGCTCTTTTCAGGGGCTGACTTAAGAATTAATTCTTTTAGAGTGTCCACTTATTTCTATAGGGAGGCCCAAGAATGAAAGTGGAGAGGAACAGTTGTATGGAGATGAAAGGCAGAAGGAAGCCAAAAGTAAGTCACAGAAACACAGAGCAGCATTTATTTTCACATTCTGCCATGTACAGTAAATAATTACTGAATTCCCTAGAATATCATGCAATAGTAATCTATTTCTTTGACTATTAGTTTTGAAAATTCCCTTGTTTCATGTAACAAAATATTTTTAAATTAAATGTGGCATATAAAAACAACATTAACTTAATTTTTCCTGTACCTCAAGCTATTGTTTGATTTGGAAATGTTATCTCTGGTGTACTTTAAGGATGTGTGAAGCACACAAAACCATAAGGTGTTATGAATGTTATTACTCTTGTTTTTTTTCCCCAGTTTGCTTTGTGAGTCTTTAGATACCTATGACAATACTGTGTACAGAAGTCCTTGATGTGACTTTTTCTCATTAAATTTCTGAATCAGTACATACATCCACTGCCCGAGATCATTTGTTTCTCCATCCTCTTTGCTGTAGGTATTTGAAGGATCTGTTGAATACTAAGTTTGTGATTTAAGGTAGGGGTGTGTGTGTGTGTGTGTGTGTGTGTGTGTGTGTTTCCTTTTTTATGTTTTATTTTGTCTTTGGGGATGAGAGTTTTATTTCTTCCTGTCACAACAATTGGGCAAAAAATAGTAGACTAAACTGCTAAGTAGGTCGACCTGCCTGAGCACCATGAGGTGGCAAATTCTAATAAGATTTCCTGACTTCAGCAGTTATCAGTGATGGGAACAGGGAGTAGAAATAGCAGTATTTGAACTTCAAATATCCAGGGAAGAATAAATGAGTTTCTGCTTTGTTCAACATTTGTAACTAAAGAAAGATTTTACACCACAAGGTCTTTTTCTATTTCATTTTAATGAATATTACCAAAGAAAGGCATGAAACCAGAATTAAAGAATAAGATCACAGTAAATTATTATATTAACGGATTTAGGCTGTGTAGTAGGCACCTTCCGTGTTCTCTAATACAGTAAAAGATTAGAAATAGCCTTGCCTCCTTGTTGCGTATGTGTATAAAAGTGAATGTTAGGCGTTGAAGCTATTAAGGGATGCTATTTTGTGTCAGTTATTTTGGAGATGGATGTTTTGTAAAATCCTCTTAGACATTAAAATCAACAAATGCTATGAATGAACTTCAGACCTTTGACTTTAGCTTAGCTTTTGGTCATAGGTTGGAATTTCATTTTTTGTTGTTGTTGTTAGTCTTTGGCTACTGACTTGTTTGCAGAATGGTGCTCAGCTAAACTCTTCCCCATGTCATTGGTCTACCAAGTATCTTAAACTCTCCAGATAACAATGGCAAGTGCATTGGGCACTGTAAAGAAACACCTCTTAAGGCGTTAACACTTCTGAATGAATTACTCCGATTCCTTTAGGTTGGTGCAAAAGTAATTGTGATTTTGCCAGCAGAAAGTGCAGTTACTTTTGCACCAATCTCATAATTGACCTGAAACCAGTTATGAGGAGGCAAGTATTATGGAAAAATATTTTTCATTCCTGCAAGGTCATGTGGAGAGTGTTTTAAATAGCAAAATTAAGTATTTATTCACCAGAATCCAGTTTGATCACTTGCTGTCTAATTAGCCTTTTGTGTTAAATCTTTCAGTTTGGTTGAGGGACAACAGGGTAGTTTTTGACAAATCATATTAAAACCAAGTTGTTTTAATATTTGAGTTCCCTACATCTTTATTACCATTACCTCAGTTTAGTCCTCATTATCTCTTGTTAGGGTTACTAGTGTAATCTCCCACTGATCACTTTCTTTAGTCTCTTATTAAGTCTGTACTAATATCTGAATAATCATTTAAAAATACAAGTCTGGTCAGATAATTTTCTTGCTTCCAGTTTCTTCAGAGCTCCCAATTGCCTTAGAATAAAACCAGGCTTTCTTAGCATGGAATACAAGGACCTTAGTGATCTAGTCCTGGCCTGACTTTTCAGTCCTGTTTCCTTACAACTTCCCCCAAATGACTTGTGGGTCCTTGAAAACTCTGCAGTTTTGCTTCTCACCCTTGCTTTTAATATTTCTCTGCTTGGCGTGTTATTGTCTTACTGACTAGCTCCTATCCATGCTTTAAGACACAATTTAAATTTTAGAAACTTTTAATTATGGATATTGTCCAAACATACACAGAAGTAGAGAGAATAATATAATAAACCCCATGCATCCATCACCCAATTTTAGAGTATCAACATTTAGCAGATTTTTCAACCATGATTTTTTTTCCAACTCAGTCTTCATTGGAGTCCTCCATGACCTCTCTAAGCAATGTGAGCCACTCTTTTCCTGTGTTCTCTTTAGCACCTTGACCATCCTGCTATTAGAATTCCTCATTTACCTGTCTCTCCCTCTACAATGTGAATCCTTAAGGGTAGGTACCAAGCTCTTTTCACCTGTTCTCTATGCCTAACATAGATGCCAACACATCATAGGTGTTAACTATATGTGAATGAAAGTAATAAACCAACCTCTTATCTTCTTCATCCCCACTTACTATCACCCTTTCCTTCCTTCACAGAAATAGCAAAAAACAAAAAAAAAACAAACAACTTGTTTCCCCAAAGAAACCAGATACGACGAAAGAGTGTATATGTATGCACATGTGCATTTATTTTTACTTTTTCAAGAAAGGCAAAACTAGTCTATGGTGATAGAAGTCAGGATAGTGGTACCTTTGGCAGCAGGTGAGGTGGAGGCATTGTTCACTGGGGAGAGATCATGCATGGAGGGGCCTTCTAGGTTCTAGAAATGTTCTATCTTGATCTGGATGGTGGATAAATATATGTGTGTATAAAAACGTATCAAGTGGTAAAGTTAAGATATGTGTATAATACTTTGCTGTATATAAGTTACAGCTCATTTTTTAAACGTCTGTTTGTTTTTTAAAGCCTGTTCTCTTCAATTATTGTTTTGTTTTTTTTTTTCACTGCTGGTAACATCATTTCCTTGATTACCCAAATTGCAAAACTGGGAGTTTCTCCAGACTTCTCCCACTCCCTCCTCTGAACTCTGATGAATCCATTTTATAAATAGCATTTGATCTTTCCCTTCTTATTCATCCTTAGAACCTCTGCCCCCAGGATATGGACCAGCCTGTGATGGGCCCACTTTGTGTCAGGTGTCCCCATGGTCTTATGTATTGAGGGAGGAGTCATCTGGCTTACTACCCACTTAACAGGAGTTGTGAGTGGGACATGGCTCAAAGGCCTTGTTTGGGAAGGCAGTGATTCACATCACTTATATACAGTATGTGAGAATTTAAGGCATATCCATTAAGCCATTTTTAGTACCTAGATAAGTGTATCCATGTAAATGAGGTTATGATATTTGAAGTAAAATAACACAGTTTTTGCCAACTGTATATTTTATTGCAGCACATCCATGAAGGTGTGCCATTCAATCTCATTGGATAAATGTTAACTAAAGTTTAAAAGAAACAAGTTTTTATTATGTGTAGTGTGGAAACGTGTAGCACAATTTAAGGCAAGGTGCATTTTACCTAAGTATCCCTTGTCATTCTTCTTCTATTGAAGGAAAGTTGGTAAAAATAAAAAGCCATAGGAGGGTTCCAAATGGTGATAAGAGTTTATCCTGTGAGCCTTTTCCAGTTTTAGCAGCAGCAGCAGCATTATTATTATTTTAGGCAAGTCTCGCTCTGTCTCCCAGGCTGGAGTGCAGTGGCGCCATCTCAGCTCACTGCAGCCTCCACCTCCCAGGTTCAAGAGAGTCTCATGTCTCAGCCTCCAAAGTAGCTGGAATAACAGGTATGTGCCACCACGCCCAGCTAATTTTTGTATTTTTAGTAGAGCTGGGGTTTCGCCATGTTGGCCAGGCTGGTCTCCGTCTCCTGACCTCAATCGATCCACTCACCTCAGTCTCCCGAAGTGCTAGGATTACAGATGTGAGCCACCATGCCTGGCCACCAGTTTTATTATTAAAGAAGGACAGAATTGACTCACTTTTAAGCAAGCTGATTTTATGTCTGATTCTTGAGAATAAATGTTTCATCAAATAATCAGAACAGATACAAAGATGCAACGATCAGAACAGTGAACAGTTAAATGTGTGCAGTTCCTGAGTAGAGTTTATTTTCTTATAATGACATTAAGATCATATTCTTCTGAAAATAAACTCAGTATTTAAGAGAGTTCCATTGTGGAAAATGCAACTCAGAGTTATGAGCTGGGCATAGTGGCTCTCGCCTGTAATCCCAGCACTTTAGGAGGCCAAGGCTGGAGATAGCTTGAGCCCAGGAGTTGGAGGCTGCAGTGAGCTATGACCACGCCACTGCACTCCAGCCTGGGTAACAGAACAAGACCTTGTCTCTTAAAAAAAAAAATGACAGAATGCCAGGAATTTTAGATACAGAATGTAACATTTGTATACTTTGTATTCTTCATCTCATTGTTAAATAACACATCTTATAGAAAAAAACAAAAATATAAAAGCTGAGGATTAAATTTCCATGGTAACATCACCTTATTACACTACAGTTGATCCTTCAGCAATGCAGGGATTAGGGGCACCAACCCCTTGCGCAGTTGAAAATTCAGGTATAACTTTTGACTCACTGAAATGTAACTAATAGCCTACCGTTGACTGCCTTACCAGTAAAATAATTTTTAACACATATTTTCTATGTTACATGTGTTACATACTGTATTCTTATGACAAGATAGAGAAAATAATCATAAGGAAGAGAAATATATTTACTATTTATTAAGTGGAAGTGGATCATCATAAAGGTCTTCATTGTCATCATCTTCATATTGAATAGACTGAGGAGGAGGAGTAAGAGGAGGGATTGGTTTTGCTGTCTCATGGGTGGCAGAGGCAGAAGAAAATCTGCCTATACATGGACCTGCACAGTTCAAACCTGTGTTGTTGAAGGGTTACATGTAATTAGTTTTAGATTCCATTTAAGTAAGTTTTAGTGCTAAAATTGTTCAGAGCATAAATATTTGAAAATTTTATGTTGATTTTATGGAATCTGGCACATTCTTTAGAATCCTGTTACCTCCAAAACTTATTTGTAGACTATTATTTGCATAAAGGACAATATTTTTCTATGTATGCTTCAAT
Organism: Pongo pygmaeus; assembly: GCF_028885625.2. NCBI lineage: Eukaryota > Metazoa > Chordata > Mammalia > Primates > Hominidae > Pongo > Pongo pygmaeus. The sequence goes on from NC_072389.2 coordinate 79,083,095, forward strand.
TCTTACTGAATTGATTGCATTGATTAGTGAAATACAGATTAAAACCCCAATGAGATACCACTACATATCTATAATGAATGGCCAAGATTAAATGAACTATAATACAACTGTTTGCAAGGATGAAGAATAAATGGAGCTGTCATGCTTTGCTGTTGGAAATGCAAAAGGATACAGCCACTTGGCAAAAAATTTAGCAATTTTTTGTAAAGTTAAATAGTCACTTACCATATGACCCAGCAATAAAGGCTCTTAGGTATTTATTCAAGAGAAATAAGTTACTTTCACACAAAAATTGGCTCACAAATGCTTACAGCAGTTTTATTCATTATCACCCCAAACTGGAAACAATCCAGTTCATACATTCCCCAGTGTTTCAACTGAGTTGTGGCACACAACTCATAGAGCTGTATACTAAAAGCTGAGTTTTACTGTATGTTTATACCTCAATTTTTATTGAGGTATAACTTATACTTCAATAAATCTGACTTAAATTTTTTCCCTATCTTTTAAGGATGTAACTGAAATATTTACAGGAAAAAAAAAGTGATACAATACCTGGGATTTGCTTCAAAATTATCTGGCAGCAGAGATAGGGATAAAATAAGATTGATCATGAATAAATTATAGTTACATTATGGGGTGGGTACATGGATGTTCATTTTATTTTTCTCTCTACTTTCATACATGCTTGAAAGAAGCAACATTAAAACAAATTACAGGTTATCTGGCAGATGTGAAATGGGATCTCATGTTTTAAAATTTTATTTTCCTGTTTATAATGAGTTTTAGCATCTTTTCATATTGGCAATTTGGGTTTCCTCATTTATGAATTTTTGTTTTTGTCCTGTGCCCATTTTCCACTAGCTTGTTTGGCTTTTACTTATTGATTTTAGACCTTTATATATTCTGGATACCAGTCCTTTGCCAGTTACACAGGTTGTAAATCTTTTTTCCCAGTCTGTTATTGGCTTTTCAATTAGTTTATGTTAGCTTTTGTTGTATATAAGTTTTAAATTTTTATGTAGATGGATTATCAACCTATTTATTTATGCTTCTATATCTTAGAAATTCTCCCATAGTAATTTTTTTTTTTTTGAGATGGGAGTCTCGCTCTGTCGCCCAGGCTGGAGCGCAGTGGTGCAATCTTGGCTCACTGCCTCCCAGGTTCCAGTGATTATCCTGCCTCAGCCTCCCGAGTAGCTGGGATTACAGGCACGCACCACCATGCCCAGCTAATTTTTGTATTTTTAGTAGAGACGGGGTTTCACCATGTTGGCCAGATGTTCTCGATCTCTTAACCTCATGATCGCCCTCCTCAGCCTCCCAAAGTGCTGGGATTACAGGCGTGAGCCACTGCGCCCGGCCTGAAATATTTTTATATTTCTTTGTTTTTCACATTTCTCTAACCCTTCTGGAATTTATCTTTTTGTATAGGAATTCAATATTTTTTTCATATTGATTATCAGTTGTCCTTATACTAACCTTTCCTACTGATTTGGAATGCAACCTACAGTTCTTTACCACTGGGCTCCCTACTGATGTTGGATCCCTTCCTGGACCATGTTCTTGTTTGGCAAGAGGAATCCTAGCCCCTCCTTCCTGCCCATATGACCAGCAGTTGCTTCTTCTCCTCTGGGTTTCTTTAGGAGTAGTTACAGATTTATGCTGCTTTGGCTTTGCTTCTCTTCCAGGTTTGGAAATGGGTCATTTTAAACTTTTTCTCAGGAATATACTTGGTGGAGGTTGGGGTAGAGAGGAGCAGGCAGGCGCAGGCTACAGATTTTATATGTTGAACTGGTTTGGAATGAGTCTTTTAAATTATTTTTGTTACTTATTAAAAAAATTGACTATTCATGAGTTATAAGTTGTATAAAAAAATTTGTGGGTTTTGTTTTAATGGGTTTTGTTTAAAAATATAGATGTTTTATTGGATTCTATTTTAATTTGGGTTAAGAAACCCTGAACCTTGGGTTGCTTAAATTTCTGCAATAATAAACTTGCATCCTCTTCTCTAGCCAAACTAAATTACATTCTATTCCTTGTTCATGCCATGTTCCTCTATTCCTCTGTACCTTTGCATTTGCTGTCCTCACAAGTGACATTTTTTTCCTTATCTGCTTGGGAAGCATGTACATGTTTCTGTTTACCTTCTTCACTAGTCTGTGAGCTCTTACTGTGTCTTATTTATCTTTTAATCCCATTAACTGTGCACAGCACCTAAAATGTAGCCAGTGCCCTGTAAATGTTTATGTGCAACCTTAGATTCACTATGTTTGTGATATTCTTCATGTATAAAAGTTTTAAACCTTTTCTATAATTTAGTTTGACATTTGGTCAGTGTAAATTTACCAGTTTCACACATGTGGATTGTTATTGGTCAGGCTCTACCATGTGTACTCAACCTGTTGGCCCCTAATTTGCTAAATCCACCAAGATTCTTATGAAAACGGTTTTTTGTGCAGTTGGCCCGTATGTAGATTTTTCTACCCATCCCTTTGGCACAAGCTAGTTAGGATGCTTTTCTGTTCTACCAATGCCCTTTCTCCTGTGTAGGGCCTTTTCTTATCCAACATTCAACTGCACTTCTTCCTTTTTTTTTTTGTTTTTGAGATGGAGTCTTGCTCTGTCGCCCAGGCTGGAGGGCAGTGGTGCGATCTCCGCTCACTGCAAGCTCTGCCTCCTGGGTTCACGCCATTCTCCTGCCTCAGCCTCCTGAGTAGCTGGGACTACAGGCGCCCGCCACCACGCCTGGCTAATTTTTTGTATTTTTTAGTAGAGACGGGGTTTCACCGTGTTAGCCAGGATGGTCTCGATCTCCTGACCTTGTGATCCGCCTACCTCAGCCTCCCAAAGTGCTGGGATTACAGGCGTGAGCCACCACGCCCGGCCTGCACTTCTCCTTCTTACCCTGGTTATAGTTGGTAGAACATTTCCTGATTATACCCTGATTATTGTAGCTATTGTGATGTCATGCTCTTAGTTTGAAAAGGCTCTCTTATTTTTATTCCTACTAATGGAGCAGTTGAAGAGGGCACGCCTGAGAAGTGTGGTCTGCAGAGCATATCCTTTCTGAACTGACAAGAATGGAGATAACCCCTGCTTTTTTTTCCTTTTTGTAAACAAATGTTTTCATATTGATTTAGCCATTTTATAAAGAAAGCTTCTATAAATGTTATTACTTATTTATGGAATAGGCTCCATAAATGAAAGGTTAAAAAAAGCTTTGTTATTTCTTAGAAGATAAAAGCTTTACTTTTTTTGTATCTGATCTTTTATCACATATATTTTCTAATAATGGAAGATAGTGAGAACTGAGAAATAGGTTCTGAGTTGTGATCCTTCTATTTTTTAAAAGCTCTGTTGTCATGTTGTCTTGATTCTGCTTTTAACATCACTTAGTATTGTCTAAACTGTACTGAAATAGCAAGAGGTGGCATTATACCTAACTCAGCTGGTTCACTGTGCTGTTATAATTACTACTGCTTGTGAAATCTAAAAATTGAAAGTTTAAAAAGATGCCTGCGGTGCTGATAAAACATGGCTGAAGTGCCACTAGAAATGAATGCAAGTAGAAGTGCTATATATAATAATTCAGGAATTAGATCAGAAATTGTTAACTATAAACAATATAAATATGCTTGATTTGCTAAGGATTATAGTTTAATACAGCCATATGTATGTTCATCAACACTAAATGCAATCATTTGTAGAACCATTATTACAACTGTAAATCTTTTGGGGAGATAAATGTAAATGAATGAGTTTTATAAGTCTCATCTCTATACTCAAGAGGCAAATAACTCCATCAAACTTACAGGCCCCTTAGAAGATTAAGAGCAATACAAGTCTGAGAGAAGGTACTTGTATAAATTTGTGTGCTGACATTCTGGCCTTAGAAAGGATTTTTAAATCACCAAGGAAAAGATCAACAGATATTAACTACATAAAAGTAGAAAACTTTGGTATATCAAATAAAATCCATAGCCAACTAAAAAAAATTAAAGTCTTGGAGTGAGAAGGCCTTGTTAAATAAGATAGAAATGCTCAGAATCTATAAAAGAAAAGATTGATAAAGCTTGCTACATAAAAAAATTCAAAACTTTCTGCATGGAAAAAATACCATAAAGTTTTAAAAAAAGACAAATCAACTCAAGACTAAGTGTTCATTTCCTGTGTATATAAAGGATATCTACAATTAATAAGATAAATTATAACCCAATTAAAAATGGGCAAAGGATATAAACAGACTGTCCACAGAAGTGGAAACTATGTATGTATAACTTAAATAAAAATATATCACATATACATTTTTGCTTGCACATGCATAGAGTACATCTAGAACAAGATTGTCCAACATGTGGGCCAGGATGGCTTTGAAAGCAGCCTAACACAAATTCGCAAACTTTCTCAAATTATGAGATTTTTTTTTTAAAGCTCATCAGCTATCGTTAATGTTAGTGTATTTTATGTGTGGCCCAAGACAATTCTTCTTTCAGGGTGGCCCAGGGAAGCCAAAAGATTGGATACCCCTGATCTGGAGGCTTTATAAGAATTTGGTAAAATTTCAGTGGTTATCCCTAGGGAGGGGACCTGGGTGGCTGGAGGACAGAAATGAGAAGAGGATTTACTCTCTCAAATATTTTTTACCTTTTGATTCCGTACATATGTATCAAATATTAAATAGACACTATATACAGGTACACATGTATGTGTACATGTATGTACACATATATAGTGTTTTATGTGTATATATGTATTTTTAATGTTAAAAACCTAGAAACAATCTTTAGAGCACAGAATGACAAATTTTTGTTTTAACAAAGAGCTCACACAAATTAAAAGCAGCAACTTATAAATAAGTAAGCAAATGAACAAACAGTTCACAAAAAGAATGAATAAACAGACATACAGAAATATGTTCAATCTCAGTAGTAATCAGAATGAAGCTTGGATATAACCTTCTCAGAAAGCCATTTCCAAGTACCTAAGTCATGAATGAGTGGGTTTTATGAATCCTGTCTGTATAAACGAGGTGGATGCTAAGGTCAAGGTAAGCACCATTTTCGGTGCATCCCTACAGCATCTTGTATTTGCTGTGTTGTGGCACTTAATCATAATCAGTGGCTTTTGTTGATTGGTTGTCCTTTTTGTTTTCTGTCTTAAGCTCTAAACTACAAACTCTCTGAGGTCAGAGATTATGTCTTCTGTTATTTTTTCCAAGTCTGCCATCACATCTGGCATCTATTTGTTGAATGAATAAATGAATAAATAGATAGTGATCAAAGACATAGAAATTAAAGTAAAATATTTTGGTTTATTTAATAAGGGAAATTAAATTTTAATATATTGTGTGTTGATAAAAATGTAATGAAGTTAGTATGTTCATTTATTGCTGGTGACATAGCACACTGTTTTTCTAAAATGTTTTCTTCATCTGCCAGTATATATATCAAGACTACCCTCTACCACAGCACACAGTTTTTAACCTTTGACCCAATTCTATTTCTCCAAATCTGTCTTAAGATAATTTAAGATACAAAAAAAGTATACATCTAAAAATGTCTGTCACAATGTTATTCCTAATAGGGATAAAATGGAAGTATTCATAATGGACAACACTCAAGTAATGGTTTTTACAAATTGTTGGTTCTATATGATAGGCATTAAAAATTATAATCCTAACAAAAAGGTAGCAGTTTGAAAAAAATGCTTGTGCTAAAATAATGTTAAGTGAAGACAGCAAAATTCAGAATATAAGTATACTTTAATAACAATGATAAAATATAAAGAAAGACTAGAAGAAAATACTTTAAAAGGAGAAAACAGGAAGGTATATTTATTTGCTGTAATTGGAATAATTCTAAGTACAGTGGCTAAGACTCCCTTCTCAAAAGTACTCTAATGGGCACTACTGCCTTTAACACTCTGATTTTTTTTTTTTTTTTTTTTTTTTTTTTTTTGAGACAAGGTCTCACTCTGTTGCCCTGTTGCCCAGGCTGGAGTGCAGTGATGCCATCATGGCTTACTGCAGCCTCAACCTCCTGTGCTCAAGTGATCCTCCTGCCTCAGCTTACAGAGTAGCTGAGACTATAGGTATGCACCACAATGCCTGGCTAATTTTTTATAGAGATTGGGTGTCTCTCTGTTGCCCAGGCTAGTCTCAAACTCCTGCATCAAGCAACCCTCCCACCTTGGCCTCCCAAAGTGCTGGGATTACAGGCATGAGCCACCATGCCTAGCCAGATTTCTTTTTCTTTAGATATATTGAATACATCCAAATAACTTACTGTATTATCTTTTATCTTTTGGTAGGAGTTTGGGAGATTTCTCCAACAGAACAATCATATGATTATTTTTAAAATAAAAATGTTTACATATTCCAGCAAACATAATATCCATACTCTTACGGGTTGCTGCAGTTATTGTATTGGTGATGTTGCTTACAAATTTTCAAGGTATTTTGGCAGACGACTCTTATGGGCTTTTAGGGCCTGAATTGTGTCTCTGCCCATATTCATATGTTGAAGCCCTAGCCCACAAAGTGATGGTGTTTGGAAGTGGGGGCCTTTGGGAGGTAATTAGGTTTAGATGAAGTCATGAGAGTGGAGCCTGTGATGAGATTAGTGCTTTTATAAGGAAAGGAAGAGAGAGAAATCTCTCTCCCTTCTCCTGGTGCATGCACTGAAGAAGGGCCATGTGTGAGCACACAGCAAGAAGGCAGCTGTCTACAAGCCAGGAAGCAAGCCGTCACCAGACACTGAACCTGCCAGTATCCTGATCTCAGAACTCCCAGCTTCCAGAAATGTGAGAAATGAAATATCTGTTGTTTAATCCACCCTGTCTCTGGTATTTTGTTATGGCAGCTTCAACTGACTAAGACATGGGCTAACTTTTATGAATATGGGATGTGTTGAAGGCACACGATAGCTACTTTTATATTTTGCCCATAATCCATTTTACTAACAAGGAACTGAACATGAAGGCCAGTCTCTAGCTTTTTTTTGAGACAGAGTTTTGCTCTTGTCACCTAGGCTGGAGTGCAATGGCACGATCTCGGCTCACTGCAACCTCGGCCTCCCAGGTTCAAGTGATCCTCCTGCCACAGCCCCCCAGTAGCTAGGATTACAAGCACCTGCCACCACGCCCAGCTAATTTTTGTATTTTTAGTAGAGACAGGGTTTCACCATGTTGGCCAGGCTAGTCTCGAACTCCTGACCTCAGGTGATCTGCCTGCCTCAGCCTCCCAAAGTGCTGGAATTACAGGTGTGAGCCACCTTGCCTGGCCTCTAGCTTTTAACTATTAATAAAATTAAGGTTCTGATTGTTAGTGTTCTGAGCATCTGGGGGTTTTAGAAAGATACTCGCCACTAGCCTGAAAATAACCCACCAAGAACTTTTATGATCTTCAAAAGTCTAGAACAAGTGAAACAAATTTCACACAGAGAGTTAAATGGTAAAAATCAAAGCCGAGGTATGGAAAGATCTCCCAAGGAGACAAGATTGCTCCCAGGCTGAGTCCCGAGAAGTAAATTGAGATAGGTCTGCAGAACCTTGGAGGTTGTATTTATGAATGCAGTACTCCATGCTATGAAGTAAGACAGCATTCTGGGCCAAGTCTTACTCAAAGAGAGGTGCTGTAAAGCTATAAACGATTTTTTTTTTTTTTTTTTTTGAGATGGAGTCTTACTCTTGTCACCCAGGCTGAAGTGCAATGAAGCAGTCTCGGCTCCCTGCAACCTCTGCCTCCTGGGTTCAAGCAATTCTCCCGCCTCAGCCTCCCGAGTAGCTGGGATTACAGACTCCTGCCACCATGCCAGGCCTATTTTTTATTTTTAGTAGAGATGGGGTTTTACCATGTTGGCCAGGCTGGTCTTAAACTCCTGATTGGAGGTGATCTGCTGGCCTCGGCCTCCCAAAGTGCTGGGATTACAGGCATGAGCCACTGTGTCTAGCCATGTAAAGGATTTTTATATGCTCCAAAGTTGGAGTATTTTGTAAAACACTCTATCAATTTCATTGTTCCCAAAATGCATATTGGGGAAGGTGAGGAGGGAGTTGAGAGAACCTCACTAGGACACAGGCTTGTTCTGTGTCCGTAGACCTCTGTCTTAAGAGGTTTCAGGTCCTAGAATGTCTCTTTATGATTTCTTGGCAGTTTATGATCTTCAAGTCTTTTATTTAGCAATTAGATATGCAAGTGTTTATATACTTCACCCTTTCCACTTCTTTGTAGGTCATATAAAAGATTTAGTTTTTAGCTTGAGAGAAATAGGAAGCTATTGAAGAATTCTAAGCAAGGGAGTGACAGAGTCAGTTATGTTTTTACATAAAAAAGGTATCTCTCAAACAAAGAAAAAAAATTTTTTTTTAAAGGTATCTCACAGTATTGTGGAGAAGAGGAGGAGTGGGCAAGAAGATACATGAAGCCTACTTAGGAGGCTGTTTTAGTAAATAAAGAAGATGACAGCTTGGACTACAATGGAATAAATTTATTTAAAAGATATTTAAGAGCAAAAACCAATCGGACTTAGTGGTGTTTTAGAAGTGAGAGGGGGAAAGAGAAGTGAAGGAAAACTTTGAAGTTTCTGGCTTATGCAACTCAACTGAAGGTAGCCTCATTTACTGAAGTTAGGGACTTTCGAGATGAGCCAGGCCTGGCAGCAGGCATGTTCGTGATGACCACCGCCCTGGTGTCAGACAGTTTGAATTGGAGGTGTTTTTGAGACACTCAAGCAGGGATGGCAGTTCCACTTGTTCTCATTTACTATTTAACAATTAGCCCTTCTGGTTCTTTGAAGGTCAGAGAAGGCTGTGCTAGAGATAAGATTTGGGACTCACAGATATTTAAATAGCAATTGAAACTGTGGATCTGGTGACCATAGCCTGGGGGAGGGTAAAAGAATGAACAAGGGAAAGAGGAGGCTGAAGAGAATAAGATCAGGGTAGGCGAAGAAGGAACTGCCACGTGTAGGAGGAAAACTAGGAAAGGGTGTGATCATAAAAGCCAAGACAAAAGTGTTTCACAAAGGAAGCAGTGGTTAACTATGTTGAATATTGCCGATGTTGATAAAACATTTAGATAAAAAACTAATTTGTTAATTGCTATGTTAAATGAGAAGATGTGGAGTTTTTAAAATGGTATGGCAATTAGATAGGGACATTTGGATAATTGAGCAGTTAAAGAAATGAATTATGTTTGCTATTATACTTCTTAAGCTGGGTATTAAACTCTTTGTGTTGCAAATAACAGAAACCCAACTCAGGTTCTTTTAAACAAAATAAATAACTTATTCCTTCATGGAATTGAAATATCCAGGATAGGAGTGGCCTCCAGCACAACTGAGTCAGGGGCTTAACCAATATTGTTAGCTGTGTCTCTCCCTGTCTCTGCCTCTGTTTCTCAGCTCTGTTTTCCTCTGGAAGGATCTCTGGTGGTTCCTGGCCACATCAGGCTTTTCTGATCCTTACAATAAATAACCCTAATGGAAAGAGAGCTCCTCCTTCCTAGTTCTAGCAGAAGTTCCAGGATTTACTTAAATTTTACTAATTTAAATCACATCCTTATTCATAACCTAATTACTTTGGTCAGAAGTAATTAGATATGCTGACAGGCCAGGCCTGAATCACCTGCTCACCCCTGGAGGTGGGCCAGGTGAAAAGTAGCCTTGTCTGAATCACATGGGCTCTGAATAGGGGGAGGGGTGATCTCCCAAAGGAAAATGAAGAATGCATGCTGGGGATACAAAAACAACAGACAGCTATTTTAGCAGTAAAAAGAAGCCTTTGGCCCAATACATTTGAATAACTGCTTCTGCAATATACTTTATAGGTAATCTTTTGGCCTAAAGGATGAATGGGTAACTTTAAAAGAGCTACAGGGTCTGATTTTTAAGACTAAAGAAAGGTTGTAATTATTTTTGCTGCATGTGCTGCTACTGTGGGGCTGAATACTAACTAATCTTAAAGACACATTGAGGCTAAAACAAGCCCATGAAAAATGTTCAGCATCAGTAATCATTAGAGAAATGCAGATCAAAACCACAATGAATTATCACCTCACACCCATTAGGATGGCTGCTATAAAACAACAAACAAGCGAAACAGAAAGTAACAAGTGTTGGTGCTATGGTCTGAATGTTTGTGTCCCCCTAAAATTCATATGTTGAAACCTAATCCTCAATGGAATAGTATTATAAGCATTACATAGTATTAAGCACCCTTAAGAGGTGATTACACGGTCTTGAGGACTCTGTCTTCATGAATGGGATTAATGCCCTTATAAGAGAGACCCCAGAGAGCTAGCTAGCCCCTTCCACATGTAAGGACATGAAGAGAAAATGTCATGTTTCAACCAGAGAGCAAGCCCTCATCAGACACTGAATCTGCCAGCACCTTGATCTTGGACTTCCCAGCCTTCAGAACTGCGAGCAATAAATTTCCACTGTTCATAAACCACCAGTGTATGACATTTTTGTTATAGCAGCTAGAATGGACTAAGACAGTTGGCAAGGATATAAAGAAACTGGAACCCTTATACACTGTTGATGGGATTGTGAAATGGTGCAACCTCTCTGAAAAACACTATGGCAGTTCCTCAAATAATTAAAAATAGAACTACTATCTGATCCAGCAATCCCACTTCTGCATCTATATCCAAAAGAAGGAAAGCAGGGTCTCAAAGAGATATTTGTACACTCATATTCATAGCAGATTATTCACAGTAGGCAAAAGGTAGAAGCAACTCATGTGTCCATCAGTGGGTGAATGAGTAAACAAAATGTGGTATCTACATATAACGGAATATTATTTATCCTTACAAAGCAAGGCTGTCCTGTCATGCTACATAGATGAACCTTGAGGACATTATGCTAAGTGAAATAAGCCAGTCTCAAAACGACAAATACTGTATGATTCCTCTTATATGAGATATCTAAAGTAGTGAAACTCATAGAAACAGAGTAGAACAGTCATACTAGGGGCTGGGGGAAAGGAGAAATGGACAGTTGTTATTTAATGGGTATAGAATTTTTTTTTTGCAAGATGAAAAAGTTCTAGAGATCTGTTGTACAACACTGAATGTATATATAATATCACTGAACTGTACAGTTAAATATGGTTAAGGTCATTTTTTATGTGTATCTTACCACAATTTTAAAAAATTCATGACACATTGACTGATTCAAAAAACTACATAAATAGATGGTCCTTATGGACTAATTGTATCTCTTTTTTTTTCGTTTTGGGTTTTTTGTTTGTTTGTTTGTTTGTTTTGAGATGATCCCTGTCGCCCAGGCTGGAGTACAGTGGCACGATCTTGGCTCACTGCAACCTCTGCCGCCCGAGTTTAAGCAATTCTCTGCCTCAGCCTCCTAAGTAGCTGGGATTACAGGCGTGTGCCACCATGCCTGGCTAATTTTTGTATTTTTAGTAGAGACGGGGTTTTCACCATGTTGGCCAGGCTGGTCTTGAACTCCTGACCTCGTGATCCACCCCACCTCAGCCTCCCAAAGTGTTGGGATTACAGGCGTGAGCCACTGCACCTGGCCTATTGTATTTCTTAATAAGGATTGGTGCACATATCCAAAGGCAAGGGGTTTTCGGGGGTTGAATTTGTTAGAAGATGTACCTAGCACCCCATCACGAACTTCCCTGCTCCATTTTGCCCTGGATACGCCTCTGAACTATGTGGTTGTTGTACTTTGCAGTGATATTAATAGATTTGTATGATTAACCTTATTTTTCCTGGTTCTCTCTTAAATAGTCCATTTGTGTTATCAGTAACTATCTTTTAAAAGAGTATTTCTAAATCTTTCTAGGAGTTTGCAACTCATTGTATTTGTTTATTAGAAATTAACCCACACTTTCTTTTGCCATAGATGGGATTGCTGTTCTTCATTTTTTCATTAATTCATCAAACAGACATGCCTATTGAATGTCATTCTTGAGATACAGAGGTTTGTGACACAGACTTTGCGCTCAGGAATCTCACAGACTAGGCAGATATGATTCACAAGACAGGGTAGGAAGTGCTGTGACAACGGTGTGCACAAGATGTTACAGGGACATAGAGGATGAGTATCTCTTTCAGGATGGGCCGGAGTATAAAGAAAGTCTTAGCAGATGTAATGACTGGGTTAAACTTTATTTTAGCGTTAAAAATACTTAAGAAACGGACAAATCCACAATCCTGGTGAGAGACTTCAACACACCCCTCTCAATAGCAAACAGAAGAGCAGAGAAAAATCAGTAAAGATGTAGAAGATGAAACAAAACAACAACTGACATACTGAACACTGTACCTAGAATGACAGAATTCACATTATTTTCAAGTACACATAGTATATACATACCAAAATTGAATAATTGTTGGCCTAAGCTGTGCTTGAGGAAATTCTGTAGTTGTACAAGCATATTAGAAAAGATGTAAGAGTGAAAATCAGGGATTTGAACTATCTCAGATTGAAAAAGAACAGTAAATCGAACCTAAGGAAAATAGAAGAGAAGAAATAAAGAAGAGAAATAAGTGAATTAGAAAGTAAATGTATAACAAAAAAATCAAGAAAGCCCAAAATTGGTACTATGGAAAGATTAGTAAAATTGATGAACCCTTACAAAGACTAATGTCTTGAAATAGAGAAGAAATAATATTAGGAATGAAAAGGGGGCTATCACTGTAGAGCCTACAAACATTAAAAGAAGATATTTTTATCATCTTTATATCATATATTTGATTGGATGAAATGCACAAATTTCTTGAAAAATACAACTTACCAAAGCTAACAGAAGAAAGAATAGAAAATCTAAGTAGTAAAGTGTATATTAAGGAAACTGTTCCTGTTATTTAAAACATTTCCACAAAGAAAACTGTAGGCCCATGTAACTTGTCTGGTGAATTCTTTCAGATGTTTAAGGAAGAACTCAGATTCTTCTAGATAATAGAAAAAGGGAATAGTTCCTAGCTCAAATTGAACACATAAAATGGACAGTACATTACAATGAAGTGGTTTATTTAAAGTATGCTAGGGTAGCTTAATGTTTAAAAATCAATGTGTTTCACCACATTGACAGGAAGTAGAAAAAGTAGATGATCATTTTGATACGAATTTTTCGCTTAGCGGAAAAGGCCCTTTTCAAAGAATCTGCCTGTCCTCCAGCCTCCTCTCCTTTCACTGTCATGTATACACACACTCCTTCAGCCATATATGGAATGGTTTGCACTTCTGAGGCATGGCATGTTATTTCTTGCCTCTCTGCTTTCACATGTATCGTACTACCTGCTTCTTTACTCAGTAACTTGTCCTTCAAGTCAGTTTAGGATTCTTGGAAGATGTTGCCAGCATAGTCTTTCCTCCCCCTTTTTCCATCTTTATTGAGATATAATTTACATGCAATGAAAGGCATCTGGGTAACTACCACCACCACAATCAATATGTAGAATATTTGTATTACCCTTAAAAGGGTGCTCCTTCTCTGTAAATATTCCCCACATTGATCTATCTCCTTTCCGTTAGTGTAGATTATATTTTGTGAGGTTTCATATAATCTGTATTAACTCTTTTGTGTCTGACTTTTTTCACTCAGTATGTTTTTAAGATTCACCCATATTGTTGCTTGTATCTGTAATTCATTTTCTCTAACTGCTGAGTTGTATGCCACTATATGGATATACCACAAATTGTTTATCCAATACATATTCACGGACATTAGAGTTTCTTCTAGTTTTTATTTATTAATAAAACTGTTATAAACATTAATATTCAAGTTTTGTGTGGACATATTTTCATTTTCCCTAAGTAAGTACATAAGAGTTAAATTGCTCAGTAATATTGTTGGTATATTCTTAACTATGTAAGAAACCACCAGACTGTTTTCCAAAGTGGTTGTACCATTGTACACACCAATCAGCAATGCATGAGTGTTCTGTTTGCTTCATATCCTCAGCAACACTTGCTATTGTCAGTATCTTTAATTTTAGCCATTCTGCTGGGTGTTGGTGGTATCTCATGATTTTAATTGATGTTCCTCTGATGAATTATGTTGAGTATCTTTTAATGTGTTTATTGGCCATTAGTATTATCTTCCTTTGTGAAGTGTCTGTTGAAATATTTTGCCTATTGAGTTGTCTATAAGAGGTTATATATATATTTATATATATATTCTGAATTCAAGTCCTTCATCAGATACGTGATAAAAGAAAAACTTCAGCCGAATTAAATTTAAAGGAGTTTAATTGAGCAATGAATGATTCATGAATCAGGCAGCCCCTAGAATCACAGCAGATTCAGAGACTCCAGCACAGCCACATGATGGAAGAAGATTTATAGACCAAAAAAACAAAAAAAAGGGGGAAAATGAGGTACAGAAACTGGAAGTGAGGTACAGAACAGCTGGAATGGTTACAGCTCAGCCTGTGTCTTATTGGAACACAGTTTGAACACACAGCAGTGAATGAATGGTTGAAGTCTGGCTGCTGGGATTGGCCAAGACTTAGCTATTGTTATAGGTGCATACTACTAAGTTAGGTTTTCAGTTTTGTCTGCCTATGAAGCTAGGTTACAGTTCATCCACAAGGACACAAATATAGAAGTATGGAGTCCTTCTCAGGCCATATTTAGTTTGCTTTAACATATATATGTTGTGAATATTTTTTCTTAATCTGTGGCTTGCTTTTTCATTTTAACATTGCCTTTGGAAGAGCTGATACTTTAAATTTTATGAAGTCTGATTTATGAAATGTTTCTTTTATGGTTCATACTTTTTGTGTCCTCTGTTTCTACCCCAGAGTGGCAAAGGTTCTCTCCTATGTTTTATTTTAGAAATTTTATAGTTTCAGCTAGTACATTTAGGTCTATGATTTATTTTTAGTTAATCTTTGTGTATGATGTGAGGTGTAAGGGTCAAGGTCCCCTCCTTCCCAACTATGGATAATTTGATTGTCCCAGCACCATTTTTTGAAGAGATTGTACTTCCTTCATTGAATTATTGTGGTACTTTTATTGAAATCAATTGACCTTGTACAAGGGGTCTTCAAAAAGTTCATAGAAAGTGTATATTGTGAAAAATCTATACAAGGATTTCATTTTTTTTGCACCAAAATAAACATCTACTAACTTGTTATACCATGTCTGAACAGATCTAGTTTGAGGCATTAAGAAAGAGGAGGCATCAGTTTGAAAACGACCCCTATTAGAGCGACATGGATTTTGCTAAAATTGAAGAAAGAACAAACGTCACATTTATGGTGAAGCTTGGATGGAAGAAGAGTGAAATCAATGATGCTTTATGAAAAGTTTATGAGGACAATGTTCCCAAAGAAATTGGCAGTTTATAAATGGATAACTCATTTTAAGAAAGGATGAGACAATGTTGAAGATAAAGCCCATAGTGGCAGACAATCCACATCAATTTGCAAGGAGAAAATGAATCTTGTTCATGCCCTAATTGAAGAGGATCAATGATTAACAGTACAAACAATACCCAGCATCATAGATATCTCAATTGCTTCAGCTTACACAATTGTGACTGAAAAATTAAAGTTGGACAAACTTTTTGTTGATGAATACCAAAACTCTTGTGCCCAGATGAACTGCAGACAAGAACAGAGGTTTTTCTTTTTCTTTTTTTTTGGGGGGGGGAGACAGAGTCTCACTCTGTTGCCCAGGCTGGCACCCACCATCATGCTAGGCTAATTTTTTATTTTTGAATAGAAATGGGGTTTTGCCATGTTGGCCAGACTGGTCTTGAACTCCTGGCTTCAATTGATCTGCCTGCCTCAGCCTCCCAAAGTTCTGGGATTACAGGCATGAGCCACTGCGCCTGGCCCAAAAGCAGAGCTTTCAATGGAAATTTTTAACAGTGGGATCTAGATCCCAAAGCATTTCTTCGAAGAACTGCAACAGGAGATGAAACATGGCTTTACCAGTATGATCCTAAGGACAAAGCACAATCAAAGCAGTGACTAGAAAAAGGTGGAAGTGGTCCAGTCAGAGCAGATGTGGATCAGTCAAGTGCCAAGGTCGTGGCAATAGTTTTTTGGGATGCTCAAGGCATTTTGCTTGTTGACTTTCTGGAGGGCCAAAGTGCAGGTATTACAGACATGAGCCACTGCGCCCAGCCAAGTTGTACTATTCTTACTATCTTTTTAGTGCCTGTGGGATCTGTTGTGCCATCTTCTCTTTTATTCTTGTTGTGAATTTGTGTCTTCTCACTTTTTATTCTTGATCAATCTAGATAGAGATTATTTTTTCAAAGATCTATATTTTTGTTTCATTAAATTTTCTGTTTTCTATTTCATTTACCTAAGCGCTATATTTATTTCCTTCTACTTATTTCTGGTTTCGTTTGTTATTTTCTAACTTCATACAGTGGAAGCTTATATTATTATTGATTTTTTTCTAAGTATTTAAAATCATACTTATTTTATATATAAGTATAAAATATACTTATATATATTTTATACTTATATATATATGTTTTATATATACTATTTTCACTGTATATCCCAATTTTTTTCTATGTTGTATTTTCATTTTCATTCAGTTTAAAATGTTTTATTCTGTGATTTTTTTTTTTTTTTACCCATGGGTAATTTCACATTGTGTTATTTAATTTGTAAATATTTGGAGATTTTCCAGTTATCTTTATGTAATTTTTTTCTAATTTAATTCTGTTATGACCAGAAAGCCTACTCTATAGTATTTCATTCTTCTTTTAAAAACCTACTCTATATTATTTCAGTCTTTATGGAAGGTATGCATATGGTATATCTTTTTGAATGTTTTGTGTGCATTTGAAAATAATGTATATTCTGCTGCTGATGATAGGTATTCTATGAATGTCAGATGAAGTTGGTTGATTGTGTTAAGTGTTCCATATTCCTAATGTTATTCAGTCTACAAGTTCTGTCCATTACTGAAAAAGGAGTTTTGAGGTTTCCAATTCTAATTGTAGATTTATTTCTCCTTTCAATTGTGTCAGTTTTTGCTTCATGTATTTTGAATAGCTGTTATTGGGTACAAGCGCATTCAGGATTATTATGTTTTCTTGATGAATTTAACCCTTTATCATAATGAGATGTTCCTTTTTATCTCTGGTAATGATCCTTGACCTGACATATGTTTGTCTGAGATTGACATAACCATTCCAGTTTTCTTATAAATGAGTTTAAATGCCATATCTTTTTATCTCTTTTTGTTTTATCTGTTTCTTTACATTCAAAATGAATTTCTTCTAGATAGAATATCGTCTGATCTTGCTTTTAAAATCTATCCTGACAACCTTTTTTCAGGCTTTAGACCCTTTGCATTTAATGTGATTTTCTGTATAAGTTTAAATCTGCCATCTCGTTATTTGTTTTCTGTTTATCACATCTATTTTTGTTTGTTTCTTTTTCCCTCTTTTCGTTACTTTTGGGTTAATTCAGTGTTTTTTAGGATTCCATTTCATTTTCACAATTGGTTTATTAGCTACTCCTCCTTTGTCACCACCCACCATGGCTGTTGTAGGGTTTACAATATACATCTCTAACTTATCACAGTCTGTCTTCAAATATATGCTGCTTCCTGTGTAATGTATGAAACTTAACAATAGTGTACTTCCATTTGTCCCCTGGACAAATGTGCTGCTGTTTTCATATAGAGCATATTCATGAAATAGCTTCTTCAACACCCTTTTCTGCTAATTTTATCATCTCTTAAATTTCTGAGTTTGTTTCTGTTGACTCATTTTTCTCAAGGCTACTAGTCATTGTTGCTGGTTTTTCATATATCTAGTACTTTTTGATCAGATGTCAGATATTGTGACTTTTACATTGCTGCATGCTCACTTTTGTTGTATTCCTTTAAAGAGTACAGAATTTCTTTCAAGCAAGTAGTTAAGTTACTAATAATCAGTTTGACCCTTTTGAAGCTTATTTTTAATCTCTTTTAAGGTAGATCTAGAGTAGCTTTTACTCTAAGGCTGATTTAGCAATACTCCTGATGTATTTTTTTTTAAATAGAGTTAGGGTCTCATTATGTTGCCCAGGCTAGTCATGAACCCTTGGCCTCAAGCAATCCTCCCATCTTGGGCTTCCAAAGTACTGGGACCATAGGTGTAAGCCACCACATCTGGCCCTCATGTATGTTTTCTACTGAATGGCCTGTGTATTCAATGAAGTCTCTCTACTCTAGCTAGTTGTAACTTAAACATTCCCAGACCTGTGGAATTCTAGGACTGTTTGACTTACACTTCCTGGTGATTCTTATTTTTCCAGAAGTTGTTCTTGCTCAGTCTTATGGTATTTCATTCTGCATAGGTACAGATAGCTATTCAGCCAGAGATTCAAGGAACGCATATGCAGGTTTCTAAAGCTCTTCCTCTGTATTGTCTTCCTCTCTTAAGTGCCCTGCCCTGAAAACTGCAGCATCTTGGCCTACCTGACCTCCCATCTCTTTCTTCTCAACTCACTGGGATTGCAGGCTCTGTTTGGATTTCCATTCTCTGTGCCAAAGTCTGGAAATTAATTTTAGGAAGAAAGCCTGGGTGATGGTAGGGCTCACTTTGTCTCCCTTTTATCAGATATCACAGTCCTGTACTGTCTATTTTCTACTGTCTGAAAATAGTTGCTTCCAATAGTTTTGTCCAGTTTTCTAGTTGTTTATAATAGGAGTATAAATTTTGACCCTCTTATTCCCTGTTGGTCAGAAATGACATCATAGCTTTTGTATTTTCTCACATCTCCCCATAAAAATAGACAGTTCAAACAGGGCTGCAAAACCAAAGACCCATGGATAACATCTACAACTAAAGCTAGATGACTAGGCATTCCTGTGACCTTCCAAATATGAGTGGATGGAGCTAAATCACTGACAGCTTGAAGACCTGTGTGATGTCGTTATCTATACGGGGTGGGGGGGGGGAAAGGCAGTTCAGCTTCTGATACCTTGAGATTACTAAGGCTATATCAAAAGGACAGGGCCAACTTGAAAAGGTCCTCATAGCTAAAGAGAGGCAATGTAAAGATCAGTAACTGCAAAGGATCGAAACAGCAAATATGTTTAAATTTGTAAGTTTCAAATGACACTTTAAAAAAAAAACAAAACCCTCATTGTAATCTTTGGAGGATACTAGAGAACCACCTCATTATTTTGAAAGCTGACAAATACAAGAAATGAGGTGAGCATTTATCCCACCTTTCCTATTTTTACCTAGTATAACAAAATAGTTGATGAAGCAAAATTCCTCTTTCGAGATGTATTCTGTCTCATAAAGAATAAATGAAAAAATTTAAAAATCACCATTTTGCAACCCCAGATGAATTAATGAGTGCAGGCAGTGATTATCAATGGCTGCTAATATCACAAAAAGAATAAAAAACCATTATGTACCTACTATGGAATCAAATACCTGTCACTTAGGAAGTAATCTTATAAAATCTGAGAAAAAAAATCCAACCTGAATCTGCAAGCTTCTTGATCTACCACTTTTTGAGAATTATAAGACAGAGTTACATATTAAAACACACCATGGAGATACAAAAACAAAATTTAGTGAGGGGACTTTAGGGCAGGGGTTAGCACACAATGCATGGGACATATTTGGCCCATTGCCTGTTTTTGTATGGCTTTTGAGCCAAGAATAGTTTTTACATTATTAAATGGTTGTAAAAATTCAGAAGAATATTTTGTGAATTATGAAAATTGCAGGGTTCATAAAAAGGTTTTGTTGGAACACAGCCATGCTCATTTGTTTATGTATTGTCTGTGGCTGCTTTCATGCTACAAGGGCAGAGTTGAGTAGGTGCAGGAGCCTGTACAATCAAAATGCCAAAATATTTACTCACTGGCCCTTAACAACAAAAAAAATTGTCAGTCCCTAATCTAGAGGACTAATGACCCGGTTTCTTTAACAAAAAAATTCCAAGAAAAAGGATGAAAGGAAAAATCAGTAAGATTTAAGAGAGATAACAATCAAGTATCACAATATGTGGACCTTATTTGGATCCCTATTCAAAACACAATGTTTAAAAAACCAAGATCATCAGGAAAATGTGAACAGCAACAAAGATACTTGATGATATTACCGAATTGTTAATTTTTAAAGGTGTGATAATGATTTTGTGATTATATTTTAAGAGGTCCTTAGCTTTTTATTTTTATTATTTATTTATTTATTTATTTATTTGTTTTTGGAGACAGTCTCGCTCTGTCGCCCAGGCTAGAGTGCAGTGGTGTGTTCTCGGCTCACTGCAAGCTCGGCCTGCTGGGTTCACGCCATTCTCCTGCCTCAGCCTCCTGAGTAGCTGGGACTACAGGTGCCCGCCACCACGCCCAGCTAATTTTTTGTATTTTTTAGTAGAGACGGGGTTTCACCATGATAGCCAGGATGGTCTCAATATCCTGACCTCGTGATCCGCCCGCCTCGGCCTCCCAAAGTGCTGGGATTACAGGCGTGAGGCACTGGACCCAGCCGGTCCTTAGCTTTTTATAGATAGATTCTGAAATATATACAGATACTTGGATTTGCTTCAGAATAATCCAGGGAGATGGGAGTTATTGAGTGTGGATGTAAGTAAAATAAGATTCGTCATGTTATGAAAATTGTGACTGGAAGATGGGTGCGTAGTGTGATGGCTCATCACACTGTTTTACTATTTTCTCTAGCTTTCAATGTTTGATAACTTAAGAGTTTAAAATAAATGTTATTTCAAAATAAGTTTAAAAAATCAGTTCAAAGGCCATTTCCTCTGGACCTAGTAATTGAATGCCTCTTTTCTGTGCTTCTGTAGAATCATGGAACTTACCACATTGATTATTGTTGGGTGATTATTTGTTTAATTTCCCCTAGACTCCCAGCTCCTTGAGGGCAGGGACCATTTGACTTTGATCTGTAGTGTCAGTTATGGGACATAGTACGTAATCTGGTACATACTTCTGGAACAAATATAATGACTTTTCATGGCATACGATGATTTCTAGATGATAAAAATTGTAAAACACAGTCATCCTTTTTTGTTGACATTATTTATTTTTATTTACTTTACTCCTTCCAAATAGCCTATAGTTCAGCATGAAACCAAACTGGTTATATAGCTTTTATAAATCAGGAAAAATATAACTCCAAAATAAAGTAAGTTATAGAATGGGCATCTTAGTTTGAGCTGTCTCAGTCTGAGACATGATACTGTTTAAGTGTGGAATAGGTACTTTGAAGTAAGGCAGGTATTTCTTCTCCTAGCACAACAATATTGTATGTTTCTGAATATTGCAGAAATATCCATATTCAAATCTAAGACCAAAATCTAATCAAACCAGCTACAAATTATTTCTATCTTATTATTCCCTTTTGTTAGCTTAATACCTTAATTATTAGCTTAACCTAACAACTGGTTATGATTGTTGAAAATTTAATTTTTGCCTGGGTGTGGTGGCTTATGCCTATAATCCCATCACTTTGGGAGGCCCAGGCTGGAAGATTGCTTGAGACCAGCCTGTACAACATAGTGAGACCCCATCTCTACAAAAAAATTTAAAATTAGCTGGGCATGGTGGTGCATGCCTATGGTCCCAGCTATTCAGGAGGCTGAGGTGGGAGGATTGCTTGAGCCCAGGAGATCAAGACTGCAGGGAGTTATCATCGTACCACTGCACTCCATCCTTGGCAACAGAGCAAAACCCTGTCTCCAGAAAAAAGAAAATGTAATTTTAGAAATCCCAGTCTTTTGCTTTGTTTTCCCTCTTCACATTGTTGTCTTCATGTTTGTAGCAATTCTCTTATCATGGATTTTTTTTTTTCTGTTTTCAGTGAAATTTGATCCTCACAAACTGAGCTCCAGGATAGTGAGTCAGAAACACAACCCTGAAGCTTAAGCCAGGGTCTAATTTTTAAATAAATCTGGCACCAAGACACCTTCTCACATTCATCAGGAAGACCTTTGGGTGTTCTGGGCTTGGGGACAAGGTGCATTGTCAAATGATTAGTCATGAAGTTATTTTTGTAACCTTATTCTCCTATGCTGTTTTCCTCTGAATCAGGGTTTTCATATCAGGTGTGAACATTTATAATTGTCATTTTCATAAAAATAAAATGCTGTTTTCTTCAAAGCATTTACGAAATCATAACGGGAAGATTTCAAAGCTAATTTACCTAGCTAAATGCCAGTGACACCCCATGATATTCTCCTGGCTTCCTTGCCCAAACTGGTAGGTGAAGTCAGAACTGAGGGGTGTCTGAGGTACTAACGGAACTAGCTCAATGGCAGAGTCAACAGCAAGGGAAACAGACTCAGTAGGGTTAAGGGCACAGGTAGTTTTTCCCACCATCTTTGGACTTCGGATTGTGTACGTCTTATCTCTGCATCCATTTTCTTAGGTACTTTTCTCCCTTCCCTTGATGGCTTCCTTTTTTTCTCTATGGCAAGTCTTCATTATGTATGATAACAGGGGCCACGGAGTGCATGGATGACCACAATTTAGAAACGCACTTCATAATTTATAAGGCATGAAAACCAAAGCTTGAGATTCTCTTTATATGAAGTGTAGTGTGGCGCCCCATCTTGGTGGCATATTGGCCACTGCCCCTCAGGGAGGCTGTGCCAGAACTGGGCAAATTAAGGGATGGGTCAAAGTGTGTTAGGAGGAAATGGGGGTGTCAACCATGTGCCAGAAATTGGCCCTCTTTCATTCAACAGACATGCTGGGCACAAAGATGAATGTACCCCAGTTCTTGATCTCATGAAGTTTGCAGTGAGGTGTAGGGGCTACAGAAAGAAGACAGGGTAGAAGCAACAGCCAGCCATTGCAGGGCACAGCACCTCCTGCTGCTAGACTCCATGCAGATTTGACAGCCGTTATTTCTACTCCATCCCTGTGCATCACCTGACACCACTGACAAGTTTCTCTGCTGGAAACTCTCAACCCTCTTAGCTTCCACATTACTCTGTCCTGGACATTCATTCCTGGTATTGGCTCTTGTTCTTTTGTCTGATGGTAAATTAGCATTTCCTAGAGTTCTCCACTCTTTCCCATCCCAACCAGTGCTATCAATTCTGAACCTCAATTTTTATGCCTCAGCACTTTCCTGGGTTATGACAGACTCTCATCAGTTAACAGTAACTTCCTTTGGCAGTGATTCTTGACCCGGTGGGGGAACAGTATCCAAAGCAGAAGCAGTATCCAGTAGCAGAAGCTCCCTGGGTGATTTTGACACATTTCCCCCTCCTCTTGGACAGACTCTGTGTCTTATATTTTAACCCCTAGCACGGTGGCCAGCTGTGGTAGGAGCTCAGTGACGTTAACTGCGTGTTTAATGGCAGTAAGCACGGCATGCTATGAGAACACAGAGCAGGTCACTTAATTGTGATAAAGTCAGGAAAAGCTACAGAGAAGCTATCAGTTGAGCCAAACTGAATTCTCTAGATGGATAAGCCTTAAAGAGATTCAAACAGGTGGATTTTCACAGCAAGGCAGATCAGTTATTGAAATTTATGTATGGCAAGTAGTTAGACACACAGGCTTCTTTACTAAATCTCAGCATTAGGAGGAAAGAACTTTCTGAATTTTGAACATTAGCATAAGTCAAATAAAAGTAAGATGTTCTATATCACTGGATAGGTAATAGATTTGTGGTCATCACTGGTCCCAAGAAATGATACTGGTCCTGGCATGAAATAGTCTAATTAATTTTTAAAAATAATTTCAATTTTCATTTTAGATTCAGGGGTACATGTGCAGGTTTGTTACCTGAATATATTGTGTGATGTTGAGGTTTGGGATACAAATGATCCTATCACCCAGGTAGTGAGCGTAGTACCCAATAGATAGTCTTTTAATTAATTGTAATAAAGAGTTTCATTTATTCACTCAATAAACTTATTGAAGCACCTTCTAGTGTTAAGCACTATAATAGGTGCTATATATATTCATTAGAGAGCAAAACGAACTTAGCCCCTTCCCTCATGGGGCTTATAGTCTAGTGAAAAAATAGACATTAAGGAAATCACTACAAACACACAGACACAATGATAAATGCTATGAGAGGAAGTGGAATGTTAAGTACAACAGAGTCACCTAGTTGAGAGACTAGGCAAGAAGTGAACAATGATCAGAGGTTAATTAGGCAAAAAAAATAGGGGGAAGAGGCAGAAGAGACATAGGAAACTCCATGGCAAAATGGTTTGAACAAATTGATGAAGAGCCATAAAGCAGCTCAACTAAGAGTTGCTGTTGAGGAGGAAGGGCACACCCCTTCTCAGGTCCTGCTTCTGCCTCTTCCTTGAGTTCATGCCATATTGTAGTGGGTATCCCCCCATCAACTCCAGCGACAGTGATCTCCTTGCAGGTTCCCAGACAGGCTATGCTGTTTCATGCCTTTTAAAAATTGTGGTAAAAAACATGCGACATGAAATGTACCCTCATTTTAAGTGTTCAGTACAGTATTGTTAACTATAAGCACAGTGTTGTCCAGCACAAATTTAAGCATTATGCATAACACAAGCATTAAGCATAACATTAAGCAATAATGTTGTCCAGCACAAATGTTTGCACAAATTTTCTCATACATGCATAAGAAGCTTACACAGCTCAAAAATCAGAGCAATGTAAAAAGGCATAGAAAAAGCTTTTATTCCCACCCCTGCCCCATCTGCACTGTTCACCTTCACTCCCTGCAGATAACATTTTTATTAGCCTCTTGTGTATTAGTGCTCCAGTTCTTTATGTAAAGAATATACATTATTATGTTCTCTCTTACTTATTAAAAAAGTAGCATATGATGGACATTGTTATGTAGCTTGCTTTTTTGCCTAACAATATGTGTTAGATTTCAGTTTATATAGAGCTGCACTGTCCAAGGTCAGTAGGAGTCATATGTGGCTGTGGAGCACTTGAAATGTGGCAGGTACAACTAAAAATGGAATTTTAAATTAAATTTAATTTAAATTTAGATTTAAAAAATGAAAACAGTGAACAATATTTTCCTATTAATCTCAACTTTATTGTTTTAGTAGGACTACATTTCACTTTAACCATTGAAAATCCAACATCCAAATTGAGATGTGGTATAAGTGTAAAACACACACTGGATTTCAAAGACAGTATTAAAAAAAATGCAAACTGTCTCATTAATGTTTTACATTGTTTACAATCTAGTCACCAATTTGTTCAATTTTTTTGATATAGTTGGTTAAATAAAATATTAAGACCAATTCTGCCAATTTATCTTTTTTTAAAAGTGATACTAGAGAACTTTAAATCACATATGTGGCTCAAATTCTATTTCTTTTTTTTTTTTTTTTTTTCAGACGGAGGCTCGCTCTTTCACCCAGGCCAGACTGCAGTGGTGCTATCTCGACTCACTGCAAGCTCTGCCTCCTGGGTTCACGCCATTCTCCTGCCTCAGCCTCCCGAGTAGCTGGGACTACAGGCGCCCGCCACCGCGCCTGGCTAATTTTTTGTATTTTCACTAGAGACGGGGTTTCACTGTGTTAGCCAGGATGGTCTCGATCTCCTGACCTCGTGATCCGCCCGCCTCGGCCTCCCAAAGTGCTGGGATTACAGGCGTGAGCCACCGCGCCCGGCTCAAATTCTATTTCTACTGGACAGTGCTGATATATAACATTTACTACTTTTTACACCTGTATAGTATTCCATTGTATAGAGTACCACAATTTACTTAACCAATCCACCTTTGATGCATACTTATTTCCAATCTTCTGTTAAAAAAAAAAAAAAAAAAAAGCAGAAATGCTTACTCTTCTCCATGCATCACTTCATACATGTGCAGGTTGATCTGTAAAATGAATTCCCAGCATTGGGATTGCTGGGTCCAAATGTAAATACATTTGTAATTTTGATATTGCCAAATTGCCCTCCATAAGCATTGTACCAATTTGCACTCCCACCAGCAATGTGTGTGAGTGCCAGTTTCCTCATATATTGCCACTTGAAACTACAATTTACTGTATTTTTGGATGTAATAATCAACATTTCTTTTTGCTAATTCTGAGAGGGTTTTAAGAAGAAATCATAAATGGTTTGTCTAACTTCTTTTTCCATTTGGAAAAAAAACCCTGCTATTGATAAAATGCTTAGAGGTAGCATTTCAAAACTGACTTTTTTTTTTTTTTTTTTAGACAGAATCTCGCTCTGTCCCCCAGGCTGGAGTGCAGTGGTGCAATCTTGGCTCACTGCACCTCCGCCTCCTGGGTTCACGCCATTCTCCTGCATCAGCCTCCCGAGTAGCTGGGACTACAGGCGCCTGCCACCACGCCCAGCTATATATATATATGTATATATATTTTTTCTTTTTTTAATGAAAGCATCAAAGAATTAACCCTCACTGTTTCCCAGGTTGTAGATTTCTATGAAAGTTGCAACTTTCACCATACTGAGTTTTAGGCAGAGGGATTTTGTGAGGGTTCAAATGGATAAGGGACTACATTTTCTTCTGTTTTTTTAAGAGTTGGGGATTTCTCAGATTACTCCAGCAGCCTTCCCTGGCTGTGGTGGACTAACATTTAAGGGTAGACCGGCAGTTTGCATGCAGTTTTTGCATATTGCCAGTTAATCTCCTGGATTGGTTTTACTGTGTGCTAAACATATTCTAACTCAATGGGTTGCTTAACTGAGGAAATCACTGACAACATAATTGGCGCTTAAGAGCTGCCATAATCATCAGATAGTTCATTCCACTGACTTTATTAGTAAATGGCAGAGAAAGTTTATCTTTTCACTTTATGGATCCAACTGTTGTGTCTCATTTGAGACTTGTGTGCCCTCTACTGCCCTCTTTGCCTTTTTTTTGTTTTTTCAGATGGAAATGAAGAAGTAAACATTCAGTATCCAAAAGCAAACTGCTTTAAATTTACCATTCATAGGAATCTGAAAATAAGATTCTTGTGAAGAGAAATCTTACTATGGAATTAGAGACGTGCCAGATAAGTTAATAAATCAGTATAATGGAACCCTTGATTTGGGGGAATATAAAATATTTTGGCAAATCCTAGAGGCATAGAAAGCCATTTTATATCAAATATGACTATGGACACTTAACTATCTTTAGTATTGTATTGATTTTCAACATAAAAAGATTAAGAAAAAAAGTTGTCTTATGTTCCTCATGCAGGAAAAGCACCAGGACATTGAGGACTTAGTATAAGGGTCATCCTTGGCAACTGGTTTTATTGAGTCATTGCTACTATGTTTGAGTTACACAATAAATAAATATACAACTTTCTAACAGGAAGTAGCTGCAGCCATAGCTATTCTTCATATTTTTGTTTTTGTTGCTAATTTTTGCCTAATTTTGTTTCAGGAAGGGTTTTCACTCATTGGTAGCAAGGACTGGTTGAAGATTGTAAGACGCGTGGATTGTCTGTTGTTTGGAACAACGATAAAGGCAAGATTTAAGCTAACGATCATACTCTTCTCATCTTCTATGTGTGTATGTTGGGGAGGTGTTTGGGGGCATCTATTGGTAGGTGACGGGTACTGGGAAGAATACAAATGTTTAAGAAAGGTTTGTACTATGAGCAAAACATGAAACAAGGACCGTAGAGAGGCAGAAGCCTCATTAGCAGGAGGACATTGCTAAGGAGTCAGGCTCTGATGGATTTATCAATATGCGTCTGATGGAGCTGTGCAGCCATTCTCTATCCCCCAAGCACAAATCGGAAGTGGAGTACATCATTTGTCTTGCTATTTGGATGTTTTAAAAGGTGTATATCTTCAAATGATTCAGTGAATATGTATTTTCATTTTTTCTCTTTTTAATATTAAAAAATTTCCCTTTTACTTGCTTTCTAGCTGTATTGTGTAAAGAATGATCCTCATCACAGAAACATTCATATTAATCACCTGGATCATTTTCCTTCAAAAATAACTATGAAAACCAATCTGTTAACATTCATGGAGTAGATAATATTGAAATTTAAGTGAAAGATACTAATTTTTGAGGGACTCAGACTCTGAGAGTTAGATGATTATCTAGTGGAGGGGTATTAACCTGGGGTACACAGACCCCAGAGTCTCCATAGAATTCAGGGGGTCCATGAACTTCCATGGATTTTCACTGACCTCTAATTGAAATTTATCATTTCCTTCCACTATGAAGGTAAGGCCAGCAGACCACAGTAGTTTTAGACCTTCTCACTAATGGAAATCACAGATACTTTCATATCACATTTCAGTTGTTTCTGACATCTCAAATGTTTATGCTCATCACTACCTCAAAATTAAGGTGTTTATTAGTCCTCCTACTAGATCTTTATTATCAAATACATTAATAAAGAAGCATATATATTAGTTCACAAATTAGCGCCTTAATATTGTAATAAACTAATTCGGTATAATTGGTTTCTTTGTAAACTTGTGCATTTTGTGTGATTAAAAACATTGTTCTGAGAAGGGGTCCACTGGCTTACCAGATTGCTGCAGGGATCCAGAGCGCACACTCCAAAATGTTCAAGAACCCGTTTTGTTTCCCATATAAGGAAAGTAACTTATGCCAATAGCCCAGGTTATGACTAGCTATCAGAGAACCAGGCTGCCCTTTGATCTTTGGACTTAGCTCCAGACCATATCATACTGAATGAATGTATAGAGCTCTGAAAAAGTTATACCATGCTGTATGTTTGATATTTGAGTTTTAAATTTTTCTAAATATACATTATTACTAAAATTTTAAACTAACTACAAAGAGCAAAATAAAAATCAACCATAATTTGACCACTCAAAAATAATTATTAATATTCTGAAGGTTTTACTAAGCATATATACTATATCAGTTAGGATTGTGTTCAGATGCATGTAAGAGAAAAATCAGCTATAATGGCCTAAAAAACCAGATTTCTTTTTTTTCACTTAAAAGGAAATCTAGGCTGGGCATGGTGGCTCATGCCTGTAATCCCAGCATTTTGGGAGGCCAAGACGGGTGGATCACCTTTAGTCAGGAGTTCAAGACCAGCCTGGACAACATGGTGAAACCCCTTCTTTACTAAAAATACAAAAATTAGCCAGGGGTGGTGGTAGGTGCCTGTAATCCCAGCTACTTGGGAAGCTGAGGCGAGAGAATTGCTTGAACCTAGGAGGCAGCGGTTGCAGTGAGACAAGATCACACCACTACATTCCAGCATGGGTGACACAGCAAGACTCCGTCTCAAAAAAAAAAGAAAAAAGAAATCTAGAAACAGGCCCTTGCTAGCATCCTCCAGCAACTCAACAGTGTCCAGGTTGGCATCTCGGTAATTCTCCTGGCCTCTCCCTCTTGGGTGCAGAATGGTTGCTGCAGCTCTACTGTATTTCCATAGAAGGAAGGTCAGCATCACCTGGCCCTTTTATAAGGAAAGCATCCACTTTCCTATATAGCTCTCCACCACCCACAACCCCCAGAAGATGCCTGCTTATGTGTCATGGACCAGTGTAATATGGCTGTCCCAAACTGCAAAGATTAGGAAAATGAGCGTTTGACGTTTCCAGCCCCTCTTGTGGATTGGTTTGTGCTAATTGAGTATCCACCATATAGATAATTTATAAAATGGGGATTATAGTACTTTGCATCCTGTTCTTTTTATCAGGAACATTATACCAAGTCATTAGATAGTCTCTGAAAGAAAACACCCATAATGGCTTGGTAGCATGTTATTGTTTGGATGCACTAGGGTTTAACTCATCACTAATTTTTCACTATTATAAAAATGTTCTGATTTTCATAAGGATTTATTTACAGGGTTCTTGAGATAGAAGTCCTAGAAGTATACACTTTTTTTAAAAAAAATAAATTTGCCCTCCCGATAGGTTGTCCCTGCTTCTACTGTACTGGCAATGTGTAAGAATGTTCATTTATCCAAATCCTCTCCAACATGGTGATACAATTTAAATTCAAAAACTAGTTTCTAATTTGACAGGCAGAAATGAGCATATTCCTTTAATTTGCATTTCTTGTTAAAACTGATGAGAATGGTAATGTAACATTTGTATTTCTTCTGTGAATCACCTGTCTACTTCTTTTGCCTAGTTTTTCTCTTCTTCAAACTATGTATAATTTGTGTAGCTATATAATTTTATATATTTGTGTACATACTGTATGCACAAACTTTTTAAACATTTAAAACTAGGAACCATTTGCCTGTTACTGTCAACGGTTTTTTTTGTTTGTTTTTTTTTGAGACGGAGTTTCGCTCTTGTTGCCTAGGCTGGAGTGCAATGGCGCAATCTCAGCTCACTGCAACCTCCTCCCGGGTTCAAGCGATTCTCCTGCCTCAGCCTCCTGACTAGCTGGGATTACAGGCATGTGCTACCACACCCAGCTAATTTTGTATTTTTAGGAGAGACAGGGTTTCTCCATGTTGGTCAGGCTGGTCTCAAACTCCCGACCTCAGGTGATCTGCCCGCCTCAGCCTCCCAAAGTGCTGGGATTACAGGTGTGAGCCACCACATCTAGCTGTAAATGGTATTCTTTATCCCAAATATATTTTCAGCCAGTTATTATTGGATTTTTTTCTGAATTAGTTTAAATTTAACCTCCTTACTAAACTTTTATTAACTGTTTATTTTTTTTAATTTCTAGGAAAGTGTTTTTATAACTTACAGACAATTGTATTTCTTTCCAATGATTTATATTTTTTATTACTTTCCCCAGCTTACCGAATTGTCTAGATCTCCCAGAATGCTGTAATCATAGGGTTATAGTATCTTTGACGTCTTCCTGACTTGCATGGGAAGTAGTGTTTAGACATTAACTCCATCTCTGGCTGTTAACTGGCTTTTTTTTTTTTTTTTGAGAAGAGTCTAATTCTGTCACCCAGGCTGGAGCACAGTGTTGTGATCTCTGCTCACTGCAGCCTCAACCTTCAGGGCTCAAGCAATCCTCCCGCCCCATCCTCCTGAGTAGTTAGGACCACAGGAGTGTGCCACCACGCCTAGCTAATGGTCGGATATTCTTTATCATGTAAGGGAGATTCTCTTTCAATTATAGTTTATTTAATACCTTTATCAGGATTACATATCATTTTATCAAATGCTTTTTGACAAGTATTAAGATCATGGGTTTTTTCCTCCTTTGATCTATTGACCTGATGTAATATGTTGACATTGAACCAACAGATTCTTCTTTTGCCCTACCTGGCAAATAGTATCTCTGGTGCTTCTTGGCTTGGATAACTTTTAGTTTTCAAGTATTTTGCCAAAACACTATTATTTAATTGACAAATGGAAGAAGTAAAATTTTCATTCCTTTTATAGCAATTTAATATAAATTTTGTGAGTAGTAAACATTATATTTCTTTTCTCTCTGAACTGAAATAAGTAGGTTGAATAAATTCTGCCTACTTATAAGGTAGGCTTCCCTTTTTCCAGCAATTCTGATCAAATAGGGGGCTAACAATAGACATATAATTCCTTATCTTAAGGGCACTTTGGCTCAAAGAAGGAAACCAAACAACCACTGTCCTCTTTACTTCTCACTCCCAGTAACTCACTGAGGAGTTTTTAAAATGATTTCGTCTAGCCAAGGCTTTGAGTATTACCTTTTAGTTTCAAAGCAAAGAATCAAATAAAATGCTGAAGTACCTTCTCTGGTTAAGACCTTTTTCTGTACTTCCACATTTTCTATAGTAAAGAAATTCACAATTAGTGGTGGGGAAAACTGCTTCGGTTGGGGTCTTAGTGGTAATGGAAAATTTTGTACCAATCTGGGTGATGAATCTAAAACCAGCGGGAAAACCCACTGGGTTTTTAGGAGGCCTCTAGTGTCTCCTTGGCTCTCTATGTCGTGTTAACTGGGCTCCACATCTTCCAGGGCATGACGATGCCTTGGAACACCTACTGTGGAGCCTGTGGTCTAAGCATCTCTGTATGGAGATGCTATTCATACCTGTGAGCCAGCACTTAGTAGGCCTAATCCCTTTGTGAGTACATGGAGATAAGTGAAAAGAGATAAGCACTTATCCTTAAATTTGCTTCCTTGAGTCTGTATTAGTTGTTATAACTTGAAATTAAGTGTTCTGAAGGAGGGTAGGTGCAACTTTACATGTAAGCCACCACTTCACCACTTCAGATACAGTAATTATGAGCCCATCTTCTTAGGTGATAGAAACTAGAGACTGTATATTTGGCGAAGTTCGTGATTGTTGGTATACTTGAGAACTTTTCACTTCACAGCAAGAAGCTCTTTCTGACTTTTAATTATGGCATAACAATAAATCTCATCAAGACTTTCAATCTTTAGCAGTCCCTCTGGTTAACCCAGTGGAAAGTTTTCCATTATGGTAACCTATGGCATTGAGGATATAGGATGGAGATACAACTAATTTTCAGATTTTTCCTGATGTACCTGGGTTTTATCTTGGATCCACATGCATTGAAGTGGTATTTCTGGCTTTAGATGATAAGCTCAAATTCTAAAATTTTTACAGAAGCAAACATGGAACAAGACTTCAGTTAGGCTATTAGACATGTAACCTACTCTGTTGCTTTTTTGGAATTATACTCCAAAAAAAACCCTAGCTATCCAAACTGATTATTATATACATTCACATATATAACTGGTCTCAGGTTTTTGCCCTGCTTGTATGCTTAGTGTCTGCTTGTGCATACAGCTTTTTAAAGCTAGCTATGAAGTACAGTTGCTGATGTCACTGTCAGAAGGTTAATCGCAGAATCCTAATAGCTAATATAAGGGTACTTCATATAGATGTCTTCATATAGAGTCTGTTGGAAACAGCTAAATAACTGTAAACAAGAAATCAGTTTAATTTCACAAAAGAAGATTCATAGTAGTATTATAGACTGAATGTATAGGTTTCTTATCAGTTCTTTTCCCTTCCTCAGGGAAGGTTAGCTTTCAATGACTCTTGATAATTTGGGGATTATCCATCCAAGAGGAAAATGGCTAAGGGCATGAATAGGTAATACACTAAAAGAAAAAATACAAATGACCAATAAGCATAAGAAAGATAGTCAACCTCACTTGTAATCAAAGAAATGAAATTTTTAAAAAACTGTGTTAACCTAGTATGTTGACAAAAATTTAAAAACAGAATCCTTAGTGTTGGAGGGAAATGGGCACATAGATTCTTGGTGGGAGTAAATCAGCCCTGTCTTGCCACAGGGGAGTTAGGCATTATGTACCAAAATATGAATTACACACATCCTTTGACCCAGCAAGTCTGCTTTTAGGCATGTATACACAAAGATGTATGTATAAGAGTGCTTGTTAAAGCTTTGTGGTTTATAATAGGAACAAAGGCTGGAAATAACCTAAATGTTCATCCATAGGGGGCCAGTTAAATAAAGGAATACTCTTCAGCCATTCAAAGTAATGAGGCTTCTATTACTTCTATTTTTATATATTTGATGTTAAATTAAAAATTATGTTATAGAACAGCAATGTATTTTATATACACACATACAATATATAACCTATAAAAATATATTTATCAGTGAACTCATTTTCGATAAAAGTGCCAAGAACATACCCTGAGGGAAAAGACAGTCTCTTCAATAAAGAGTTCTGGGAAATTGCTGAGGCTGGAGAATCGCTTGAACCCGGGAAGTAGAGGTTGCGGTGAGCCAAGATTGTGTCATTGGACTCCAGCCTGGGCAACAAGAGCAAAACTGTCTCAGGAGAAAAAAAAAAAAAAGAGTTCTGGGAAACTGGTATCTATGTGCAGAAGAATGAAACAAGACTCCTATCTTTCACCATATACAAAAATCAAATAAAAATGGATTAAATACTTAAATCGAACACCTCAAACTATGAAAACTACTATAAGAAAACATTGAGGAAACTCTCCAGGACATTGATCTGGGCAAAAATTTCTTGAGTAATACCCCACAAGTGTAGACAACCAAAGCAAAAATGGACAAAGGGGATCACTTTAAGTTAAAAAGCTTCTGCACAGCAAAGTAAAGAGACAACCCACAGAAGGGGAGAAAATATTTACAAACTACCCATATAACAAGGGATTAATAACCAGAATGTATAAGGAGCTCAGACAACTCAATAGGGAAAAAAAATCTAATAATCTGATTAAAAAATGGGCAAAAGATTTGAATAGACATTTCTCAAAAAGCAAATGGCAAACAGGTATATGAAAAGGTGATCAACATCACTGATCATCAGAGAAATGCAAATCACAACTACAATGAGATATCATCTCACTCCAGTTAAAATGGCTTTTATCCAAAAGACAGGCAATAACAAATGCAGGAGAGGATGTGGTGAAAAGGGGACCCTCTTAAATGGTTGGTGGGAATGTAAATTAGTACAATCATTATGGAGAACAGTTTGGACGTTCCTCAAAAAACTAAAAATAGAGCTACCATATGATCCAGCAATACTACTGCTGGATATATACCCAAAAGAAAGGAAATCAATATTATCAGGATATCTGCACCCCCATGTTTGTTGCAGCACTATTCACTATAGCCAAGATATGGAAGCAACCTAAGTGTTCATCAGCAGATAAATGGACAAAGAAAATGTGGTACTTATACACAAGGGAGTACTATTCAGCCATAAAATAGCCATACGCAGAATGGGTATAACTGGCTAGCCATACGCAGAAATACAAAAATTAATTCAAGATGGATTAAAGACTTAAATGTAAAACCAAACACTATAAAAATGCTGGAAGACAACCTAGGCAGTACCATCCAGGACACAGGCACAGCCAAAGATTTCGTGACAAAGATGCCAAAAGCAATTGCAACAAAAGCAAAATAGGATCTAATTAAACCAAAGAGCTATGCACAGCAAAAGAAACTATCAACAAAGTAAACACAAAACCTATAGAATAGGAGAACATTTTTGCAAACTATGCATATGACAAAGGTCTAATATCCAGCACCTACAAGGAACTTAAATTTACAAGAAAAAAACAACTCCATGAGAAAGTGGGAAAAGGACATGAATAGACACTTTTTTTTTCTTTTTTCTTTTTTGAGATGGAGTCTTGCCATTGCCAGGCTGGAGTGCGGTGGCATGCTCTAGGCTCACTGCAACCTCCACCTCCCGGGTTCAAGTGATTCTTCTGCCTCAGCCTCCCGAATAGCTGGGACTACAGGCATGCGCCACCATGCCCAGCTAATTTTTGTGTTTTTACTAGAGACAGGGTTTCACCATGTTGGCCAGGATGGCCTCGATCTCTTGACCTTGTGATCCTCCTGCCTCGGCCTCCCAAAGAGCTGGGATTATAGGCATGAGTCACTGTGCCCAGTCTGAATAGATACTTTTTAAAAGTAAGACATACATGCAGCCAACAACTATATGAAAAAAAGCTCAGTATTACTGATCATTAGAGACATGCAAATCAAAACCAGTGAGATACCATCTCATACCATTCAGAATGACTATTACTAAAAAGTAAAAAAATAACAGATGCTGGCGGGTTGTGCTTATATACTGTTGGTGGGAGTGTAAATTAGGTCAGCCATTGTGGAAGACAGTGTGGCAATTCCTCAAAGACCTAAAACACCATCTGACCCAGCAATCCCGTTACTTGGTATATAATCAAAGGAATATAAATCACTCTGTAATATTGACACATGTACATGCATGTTCTTTGTGGCACTATTCACAATAGCAAAGACATG
Source organism: Pongo pygmaeus (assembly GCF_028885625.2). NCBI lineage: Eukaryota > Metazoa > Chordata > Mammalia > Primates > Hominidae > Pongo > Pongo pygmaeus. The sequence continues at coordinate 79,118,665 of NC_072389.2, forward strand.
GAATCAACCTAAGTGCCCATCAATGATAGACTAGAAAAAGAAAATGTACATACACACTATGGAGTACTATGCAGCCATAAAAACATGAAATATTTTTTGCAGGGACATGGATGGAGCTGGAGGCCATTATCCCTAGCAAACTAACACAGGAACAGAAAACCAAATACCACAAGTTCTCACTTATAAGTGGGAGCTAAATGATGAGAACACATGAATACATAGAGGGGAGCAACACACACCGGGGCCTTTTGGAGGGTAGAGGAAGGAGAGGATCAGGAAAAATAACAAATGGGTACTAGGCTTAATACCTGGGTGATGCAATAATCTGTGCAACAAACTCCCATGACACAAGTTTACCCATGTAAAAAACCTGCACTTGGACCCTTGAACTTAGAATAAAAGTTAAAAAAAAAAAAATTATGAGATCTTGTTACTTGCAACAACATGGATGGAACTGGGGGTCATTATGTTAAGTGAAATAAACCAGGCACAGAAAGACAAACATCACATATTCTCACTTATTTGTGGGATCTAAAAATCAAAACAATTGAACTCGTGGACGTAAAGAGTAGAAGGATGGTTGCCAGAGGCTGGGAAGGGTAGTGGGGATGGTTAATGGGTCCAAAAAAAGAAAGAATGAACAGGACCTAGTATTTGATAGCACAACAGGATGACGATAATGGAAATTTTTAAATACGAGTATGGTTGGATTGTTTGTAACACAAAGGATAAGTGCTTGAGGGGATGGATACCCCATTTTCCATGATGTGGTTATTACTCATTGAATGCCTGTATCAAAACATCTCATGTACCTCATAAATATATACACCTATGTACCTAAAATTTTAGAAATTAAATATACATGAGTGTTTGTATATATTCTTTTATACACCCACAGATACATATGACTCTTCACATTTTTTCCAATGTTGGATACCATAATGATAATGGATTACTTTTATATTCAGGGGAAAAAATTAAATGAATTCAAATATAAAGAGTACCAAATACAGGCAGTGAAAAGGGGTAGTGGTGCCTATTCTTCTAAACATGATAGTTTACCATTATCTTAGCCATGCCAAGAGTTTTCTGTCATCTAAATATATGGCTTTACTTGATGGGTTTATTTAAATAGTATAAATTGTGAACAGGAAAATCAGGGACTATTTGCTTATAGGAACTTACAGGGTTTTGTTAACTGTAGTTAGGAGTGTTTTCAAGGTAGCAACATGGTATATATATTTCATGAGGGAAAAGGACTGTCACTGTGCTAAGCTTAGCATCTACATTTCTTTACGGAAGAAACTGATGAAAGGTATACAATATATACAGTCCTGTTTCGGAAGGCTTTTATGTAGGTTGACTCCTCTAAACTAGGCAGAGTAGTAGACTAGAAAAAAGGGAAACTATTCTAAAATGATTTTATGTTATTGTTATAATCTAGATGTTTTTACACTTAGATGTTTTTATACTTGTAATCAAATAAGTTTGATGTAGTTGACAGATTTTTAAAATTTTTTAATTGCATCTGTCCCACATTTGCTAATTTGCCAAGGGATATGACTCATACAGCAAATTAAAGACAGCCTTTCACTATGCAACTTGTATGGTAGTCTGGCCTCTTTAAGGATAAAGGGTACTACAGATCATTAGCATGAGATCTATTAGCTTTGAGCATCTGCCTGTCACTCTTCCCCAGTACTGTTTAAGCTCACTGCCTTGTTTAACATAGTATCTACCTGGTTTGGTATTACTCAGTTTAGAAAAGTTTTGTTGAGCAGGACTATGCTTGCTGTATTATTATCCTCACAGATTTTTCACTTAAGGAATTAGAAGCTATGAAATCTTTATTCCAAAGCATGATAAAACACTAATCTGCAATCAGTATAGTGATCTTCCTTGTCTTTATGATATGACCTTTTCCATTGTTGCTGATGTCACTTCCCAGAGGGAAGTGAATTTTAGTATGATGAACAACTCCCAAACGGGGGAAGAAAATCAATTATTGGCTTTTCTATGCCTGCATCAATAAGTGAAGATGACTGTTCCCTTATCTATACCTCTTCCTCCGCCAAGCAAAGGAAACACTCAGTGGAAGACCCCAAAGTAAATAGTTATATGACGAGGGTCTCTCATGATAACTTTTGATTTGTCAAACAGGACAAGAGTCGCCTGTTTCGAGTACAGTTCAGTGGAGAGTCAAAGGAGCAGGCGCTGGAACACTGCTGCAGTTGTGTTCAAAAGCTGGCGCAATACATAACCGTTCAGGTGCCTGATGGAAACATCCAGGAGCTTCAGCTGATTCCTGGCCCACCCAGGGCAAGTGAAAGTCAAGAGAAGGATTCTGCAAAGAGTGTCCCACGGCAGCCTGGAGTAAGTAGGCTGATGTGTTGGTTATACAGGAAACATGACAATGCAGTGCACGATGAGTGGCCAAAATGACAGTGGAGTTTGTCAAGTCTGTTAGGTTTGTAGTTTAAAAAACATCTGTGTTGGGTGACTTTTTAAAATTGAGGTCGACACTCTTTGTAGCTCCCTATTCAGAAATTAGGGAGGGAGGAGTTCCAGCTGCATTCTGGGTGTCACTACAGAACAGTGGTTCTCAAAGCGTGGTCCATGAACCCCTCCCTAGGACCCTTCCAGGGGGCCCACAAGGTCAAAATTATTTTTCTTTAAAGAAACAGTATCACTTGCCTTTTTCACTGTGTCAACATTTGAATTGATGACAGGCATCGTAAGGCTGCTGTCATCTCGTACAGATCAGGCAGTGGCACCAAACTGTACTAATAGTCATCATGTTCCAATCATTTGCAGTAAGAACAAACTAATGAAATAACCCTGCAGTCTGCAGTACCATGGCTGTCTCAAGGGAATGCACCTGTGTGACATTTGTATTTTGAACTAGCCTCTTTTTTCATAAAATACCATCATTATGTGAGAGAACAACAGACTATGGTCATTCAGATTTGGGTATCTGGCAGACATTTTCTCAAATCAGTGAAATGAACTATCACTTCAGGAAAACAGCTGATAGTATTTATTGAAAATGATAAAATTTAAGCTTCCAAGTGAAAATTAGAATCTTGAAAAACTTGTATCTGCCACATGAGCTTCACAACTTCCCAACCCGGAAGACTTTTCTAAAGGCGCTATTAATAAATGTGATTTACTTTTTTGTAAGTAATTACCTGATGAAATGTGTCAATATTTGAAAGATAGTATATTCAGTGAACCAGTATTGTCCAAATGACCGATGCCTGGATGCCTGAATGCCACAAAATTATACGTGAATGAAGAGCTATTCAAAAGTGTAAGATAGGCTAAAAGATTGTAATATAACAGTATAACAAGTTTATTGCTATGGTTTCAGATTCTATATTGCAACTTAACTTTAAGCAACTCACTCGTTGAGTTTTGGTGTTATATCAAGTAATATCCACAGTTATCTGAACAGGCTATTCTAAAATACCCCTCCCTTCTCCATCTACAATTTGTGTGAGGCCAGATTTTCTTCATGTCTTCAACCAAAGCAGCACATTACAGCAGACTGAATGCAGCAGCAGATAGAAGAATCTAGTCACCTTCTACTAAACTAGGTAGTAAAGAGATTTGCAAAAATCATTACATTTTGTTTTAGAAAAGTTATTTTCCATAAAATGTTTTCAACATTAACGTAAAGTGGGTTTATTATTTTTAATGAATATTTTTAAATTCAGTGTTAATTTCTAATATAAATACCAGATAAATGTAACTCAGAGGAAAGTTCTTTGAAGGCCTCATGAGGGGTCTTGCGATAAAAAAGTTTGAGACTCATGACTATAGAATTTCTCCCAGAAATATGTGTTCTGCATTTCTTTGGCACAGTTTCAAATATTGTTGGAATAAGCACCTACCTCTGCTCTTGAGATGAGATTCTACTTTCAAGCTGGGTTTTGCATTTGCTTTGAGAAGTGGTTTTTCCAAACCTGGTTTTCCATTACTTCATCATGTTAGTTTTCCTTAACCAAAACACCTCATTTTTGCTGTTTTGTCACTATGTTTCTTTTTTTTTTTTTTTTTTGAGACAGAGTTTCGCTCTTGTTGCCCAGGCTGAAGTGTGCAAATGGCACGATCTCGGCTCACTGCAACCTTGCCTCCCAGGTTCAAGCCATTCTCCTGCCTCAGCCTCCTGAGTAGCTGGGATTACAGGCATCCGCCACCATGCCCAGCTAATTTTTGTATTTTTAATAGAGATGGGGTGGGGTTTCATTATGTTGGCCAAGCTGGTCTCGAACTCCTGACCTCAGGAGATCCACCTGCCTCGGCCTCCCAAAGTGCTGGGATTACAAGCATGAGCCACCGCACCCAGCTGTCACTAAGTTTCTTGTTACTCATAATTTGTCTAAGGTGAACATAAATTTTCATTATTTATTATAAAATCTTTTTCTTTAAGCAGGTGCTGCATGATTTCCTCTTGAATGTATTTAGTTTACCAAAGAGATTTTGGTGTTTTGAGTTCTTTCCCTTCGTTTGATTTTTGTGAAGATGTCTTAATGCTGAAGCTGCTTGCCTCAGAAACCCTGGATCTAGTTTCAAACAATAATGCTTCGTCTATATTCATCTCCTGCTATATTCCTTAAGAATCCCCTCCCTACAAATGGGTTGGTTGTTACAAGGTATTTTATTGCTTCCGATTTTTTGCCCTTTAGATTTTCATGTTTCACTGCCCATTAGATTCAGATGATAGTATAGTATACCCAGTGTATGGAGTGTAACAAAAACCAGAAGGGTTCCAGAATTTGGGAACTCAGTCTGGAATTCCTTATAAAGGTAATGAAGTCACATCACGCTAGAACCTCATCAGGCTACACAATTATCTAAGTATTACAAATGCAAATAAATTGAAGTTGTAACATGCAGTAACAAATGCAGGCTGAGTTGTGAGCTACAGCCCCAGATGAAGGCTCCAGCTCTCTGATGTTAAAGACTGGTCCCAAATGTCTAGGTAGAAATACCTGAGAAGTGGTTAGTAAACTTTCATGCCTTTCTTGATTCTATTTTCAGGGACTCTTCTGAACTGTAATTGGGTGATTTGACTAAGATAGCATGATGTTGTGCAAAGACTACAGGTTTTGGTATCAAAATGGATCTAGGTTAGAATCCTGGCCCTATTTCTTAGTAGCTGTGTGATCTCACGGAAGCCAATTAGCCCCATCTGTAAAATGGTGAGATTAAAATGCTGTATAGAAAGCACCCAATACAATGCCTGGCAAATATAATCACAAAATCCATCATTACTATTATTGCCACCAATGTTACCCTTTCAGATGTGCCTTCCCTTGCAAATGAACAAATCAGCATCCTGGTCAATTAGCAAGGATCAGAACCTCCAGAGCCAAGAGAGGGCATGATAAGACAGTGTCTGAAGCTGCAGAGCAGATGACAAGTTAAAGCCATTGGATTAAATTCCACCAGGGTACAGACCTTGTGAGGCACCACCTAGAAAATTCTAGTTTTCCTAATGGCAAAACATAAGGTTTGCCCTTAACTCTGTTGTACGAATTTTGGTAGCATGTGCTCTTTCTCAGAATCTGTCTTAAGAGGTACAAGCCATGGCCAAGTTCTGGTCATTTTGCTGCTCTCTTACATTCAGGTGTGTCATTTTTGTAATACCTATATATTTTTTAGTATAAAATAGTTGTTTCCTTCTTTGCAAATAGAGATAATTCTATTTCAAGTTCTTGAGTCATTTACTGGCTCATATTTTAGTTTTTGCTTTTCCTCAGCCTTGTAATTTTGTTAATTGTGGCTTAACCAGGCATTTCTCAACCTTAGCACTTCAAAGGCAACCAGCCCACCCCAGGGAGGGGCATGGGAAAGACAGTTAAGAGGATCGCAGTTCCTATGTGGACTCTTTCCTGTTAGCACAAAAAGTCCAGAAGAAAGTAGCTAGGGGACTCCAGCTACTGTGTGCACAGACTCTTCCATCTCTATGCTGTTGTAGAGGTGGACCATCTAATCCTAGAGCCCGCTAGCCTCAGGTGCTTCAGTTCCACTTTAGCTATTTTTTACAGTGTTTATGGCAGACAATTTTGGTTGACATCTTAGTTCTTTGTGTGAGCTGAAATGATAGGTATTCTAGGAAAGCATCAAATGTCATAGCTGAAGAAACACTAGGCACTAGAGTCTGCCTTGTTTTTACAGAGGAGAAAACTGAAGAAACTGAACAGAGAAATGGGGCTTGTCTAAGGGCTCTTGATTATAGAGTCCTTTGGCCATTTTGCTCATTTTTCGTTTTCTTGTCTTTGTTCTTTCCTTCCTCACTGTACCTCCACACTTCCTTTTTGTTGTTGTTGTTTGATGCTTCCAGGTCTGGTTTTCTGCTACCTACTGACTAGCAACCATCAGCTTCTCTGTAGGACAGAAGACAGAATTTGGCATCTCCCGTCTTCTGGTAGTCAGACTTGTTGCTGAAGGACAGAAGTGCCCTCCAAAGAGTGCTCTGTTTCCTCCCTGTATTGCACCATCAGCTCATACCTAGTGCAGGATCACCACTGCTCATCTGGAGATTAGCACTGCAGCAGCCTCAGGTACCCAAGGCATATTGGGGCCTGAAGACATGTGGCTAGGAAGGAACGGAGGTAGGGCCCTTCATGCCTCCAGACCTCCTGCACCTTGTTCATTCCATTTGCCTGGAAAGCATCCCATGTCCTACCCGAGAACAACTTATTACCATAGACTCTCTCCAGATAACATGGACCTTAGAGCATCCCTGTACTTCCTGCTTAGCATACAGCCCTCCAGTTTACCCACTTCTCCGTGAACCTCCAGCACTTCCTGAGTTGCAAGATAATTCATGGTTTTACCTGTTAGGTTCTCACTAGGTTGTGGGCTTCCAGAGGGCAGGACTATCTTGTTCTTTGTAGCTCCTATTCCCATACCACCCCAGTGTCTAGTACGTAGGAGGCATAAACAGTCGTTGAAAGAAGATATCTGTAAGTTTTACTTACAGAAGAACTCATTCCTTCAGAATATCTAAAATGAGATTTAAAAAAAATCATTTTATTGAAAACATCAGTTGTCTTAAAATTATAGGAGTTTTCCCCCATTTTGCATTTCTGCAATGAACATGTATTACTTGAGCAATAATTTTTAGAGTGTGACAAATCATGATCAGAAGCTGGGGTCCGTCCACTGCATGCAGGCTGCCATGGTAACAGCACCTGGCCCACCCTCCAGCACCTGGTCCTGAATCCTAGGCTGGGCATCTGACAACAGAGGAATGCCCCAGTGTCTGACAGGAAGAAGCACTAACAGCCTGCCAGCTGCTGAGGAACATCAAATAGAGGTCAGGGCCGCAAATTTAAACTCAGTACTTCTGCTGTGGTAACTCAAGTAACCCTCCGTTTAAACCAGGACAGACCTATGCTGACAACCATTTTTACCACTCTTTGAACATGAATGCATATTTATGTTCAAAGAAATAGTGGTATTTTCTTTCTTTGAACATGAATGCATATTTCTGCTTCTTTAATGGCCTGTGGTATTTAAGATTACATTCAGCTAGTCTCCTTATTGCATGTTGTTTTATTCCAGTCCCACCAGCACTCAGAACAGCAAGTGTGTGTAACAGCGGGCACAGGCGCTCCAGACGGAAGGACCTCACTGACGCAGTTAGCTCAGGTAGAGCTTATTTCTGTGTTCAATTTTCTTGTCATGAGAAGCAGTGACCCCTAAGAATTTGTATCCCTTTGTTCACGGAGAGAAACTTCTAAAGCATTACTCTAAAAGGTGATAAAGACAGAGACAGGCCATTTTCATCTACCCCTTGCAGAGTAAGTTTTATTACAGTAAGTTGTGAGGTGAGACATGATGGCTGCAGGCACACAGTCAAGATCTACCCTCCTAAGGAAATAAAAAGAGGAAAAGTGGTTGAATGTCCAAGATAGAAAAATTTAATCACCACTTTCCCAAAAAAAAGAATAAATGGAGGACTCCATTGTAATTATGGAAATGAAATTTGGGAACTATTTTAAGACAAATATCAAAATGAATGTGGATTCAGATCTACAACAGTTTCTATATGGGCAGATTGTTAGTACTCAGCTAAGGATGTGTAGAAACCCAGGAGGATTCAACTGTTAACTCAGACTTGCTTTCAGACAGCCCCTTGCCCCCTGCTGCAAAATCTCTTCATTCAAAACTATGGTTGTGTGATGTCCACTCTCCTCGGAGCTCTGCAAGGACTTTGTCTCCCCCTTACTGCATTCCTCATTGCAGGTGTTCAAGCCAGCAGCTTCTGCTTTCCACAGAATTCTGCATGGAATTCATCAATCTTCAAGTATGATTTTTTTTTTTTTTTGAGGCAGGGTCTCACTGTGTCACCCAACAGGCTGGAGTGCAGTGGTGCGATCTTGGCTCACTGCAACCTCTGTCTCCTGGGTTCAAGTGATTCTCCTGCCTTAGCCTCCTGAGTAGCTGGGATTACAGGTGTGTGCCACCACGCCCAGCTAATTTTTGTATTTTTAGTAGAGACAGGGTTTCACTATGTTGGCCAGGCTGGTCTTGAACTCCAGACCTCAAGTGATTCCCCCACCTTGGACTCCCAAATTGCTAGGATTACAGGTGTGAGCCACTATGCCCGGCCAAATTTTCTTTTAATCCCTCTACTAAACTGTGCTATCAGTAGTTTAAAAAAAAGAAAAAGGGTTTTCTCCATCTGGCTTGCCACTAACTCAAAATAAATGGACAATCATATAGAATAAAAAACTCAAGAGATAGGAAGACTAAGAATTCATGTTTATTTCTTTTAATAACCCAGTAACTATGAAAAAAATTGTCCAGCAGCAGGACTGACTAATGCCCATATTTGCACTGGGGCGTTAGGGGCTAACTGAATCAGAGAAGCTGAGGAAAACAGAGCTGCAATAAAACAATAAGCAAGGCAGGGTGTGATGTCCTTATTTAGGAAATATCAATTGCTAGAAAAGGCATACCTTTGCCCAGTTTCTTTACATAGTATGGAAGAACCATATACAAATGAGAAAAAGCACGAAGCTTGGAGCTCAGATACATTACTTATTTGCTCTTATCTTTTGGACATGTCATTCTGTGTAAGTTGGCAAAACCTTTTGGAAGGCAATTTAGCAGTACATATCAAATTTAATATTATGTTAGCTATAATTTCATTTCAACTACACAAATATACATATGTTCATCACAATGCTTAAGAAACTGGAAACAACATAAATGTTCATTTAATAGGATATTAAGTGAGGTATAACCACAGATGGGATAGAAATGCAATTAATACAAGGGATGTAGGCCGCACATGGGTGGCTCATACCTGTAGTCCCAAGCACTTTCGGGGGGCTGAGGCAGGAGGATCATTTAAGGCCAGGAGTTCAAGACCAGCCTGGCCTAACATCATATTGAGACCCCATCTCTAAAAATAAACAAGTGCTGTATATCCCAAGTGAATTTCTGTTACAGAGTTCCTGGAGAAACAGCAGTTCTGTACTTGCACACTAAAGCATGCCATCCACAGAAAGAACGAAGCCACCTACCTCACAGAGTTAATGTGGGGAGTCAGTAAGATGACCGAGTCAGTGCACCAAAGTGGACCACACAGAACTGGAGCCCATCATCCTCATGGGGGACTGTGGATCCAGTGCTGCCAGATCTTCCAAATTGTCAAGATTTTTATTTGAACTCTCCTAATATTTAAATGTTGACAACTTATTCAACTGGTTTTAAAACACTGCAGGTTACCAAAGAAAACATACAGATGACAAATAAGCATGTGAAAAGATGCTCAACATTATTAGTCATTAGGCAAATGCAAATTAAGACCACAATGAGACATCCTGCAAACTTATTAGAATGCCTAAATTAAAAACAAAAACAAAAACTGACAATACCAAACCCTGGATGGGTGAGCAACTAAAACTCTCATCTACACTGCTAGTGGAATGTAAATGGGACAGCCACTATAGATGACAGTTTGGCAGTTTCTTACAAAATTAAATATACACTCACCACGACTCAATCCCACGTATTTACTGAAGTGAAATGAAAACCTGTGTTCACACAAAAACCTGTAAGGGAATGTTTATAGCATCTTTATTCGTAATTGCAAAAAATAAAACCCAAATGTCCTTCAACTGGAGAATAGGTAACCAAACTGTGGCACATCCATGCAATGTAATACTTATTCAGCAATAAAAATGAACTACTGCTATACTCAACATCATGGATTAATCCCAAATGTATTCATTATGCTAAGTGTAAGAAGCCAGATTCAACAGCGTATTATGATTTCATTTATATGACATTCTGAAAAAGGCAAAACTATATGGAGAAGAGATCAGTAGTTACTAAAGGTTTGGCGGTAATGGTTAGCACAAGGGTCACATAAGGGAATTTTTTTGGGAAGTGAAAGAAATGTTCTGTATTTTGATTGTGGTGACAGTTACGTGACTATTTGTCAAAACTCACAGATGGCCAGAAAAAGACGCATGTGAACTAATGTCCTTTGGGCAGTCTGTGGCCTCTTTCTTACATTCAGAATGCAGCTAGCACATAGTAGGCTGCTCACATCCACTCTGCCACCTATGCTATGGGGAAGATGAACTAAGCTAGTGGAGCTCATTCATTGATAGGTTTGTTTTCAATCCACAGGTTATCAGCACAGTATTCTTCATTAAAGTAGAATCTCAACTTTGCAAACATTTCATCAGTACATCTGAAATTCTTTCCTTAGAGCAACAAGATTATCTCACGTGCTATGTATATTCAGAAAACATATTAATATACAAAATTGTAAATGTAACAGTAAAACTATGTAAAGGAAGCCTGTAAAGCTAATTAACACCAATTTTTTTGGTGTGTATTTCGCTAATCTTTCCTTAAAGCACTATTTGCCTGTGTTCGATTAGCCAGGTATTGCTTTTACCTGTAATCTGTAACGACTTTTCTGGTATCCCTGCAGACTCTTCTGGCCTCGGAGGAGCTGCCCCGTGTCTATGAACAATCTGCATGGGGTGCAGAAGAGTTAGGCCCCTTCCTACGTTTGTGCCTTATGGATCAGAATTTCCCAGCATTTGTGGAAGAGGTAGAAAAGGAACTTAAAAAGCTGGCGGGTTTGAGAAATTAATGCTCTATATACATATATAACTAAGGAACTTCAAAGTATTGAAAATGTTTCCTCCTAAAATTAAAGAAGATATTAGAATAAAGAGTATTATCCAAACACCTTTTATCAATGTTTTATTTTTAAAAACAGGTGAATCCACTTTTTTATACATCATTGCACTTCAATAATTACACAAAACACACAAGTACATGCATCTACAGTTACGCACCGCATGAGAACCGTTAGGTTATAAAATCTATCATCAACCAGTAAATCAATGTGAAAAAATACAGTGTCAAACCAAAAAGTATAACTATAGTTGCATAGAATATCACCATGCTATAACATTTCAAGGCCATTGGAAACAAAAGAAAAATTATAAAAGTTTGCCTTGATTGAATGTACAAGAATAAGGTTCAACACATCAGTGCAAAAGGATTTATGAATTTACATGACTTAACAAAAGATAATCACTTAAAAAGCAATCATACGCATATACTGCAATTCATTATACCCATTCAGTGGACGGTTCCAGCTTATTAAAGTCACAGGTTAAGCCCTTAAAATTATAGATTTCAGTTTATATTACTCATCTTTATGTACCAGAACTGCACAATTTCCTCATCTGACAACATACAATAAGGAATGAATATCAGCAGCTTAAAAATGAAACAAGCATTTACTTTATTTTGGATTTCTCCCTCCCCAAAAATATAAATATATATATATATATTTATATACTGTATATATCTGTAGGTTTTGCTGTACTTTACAAAAATGTATCACTAGATGGCAGCAGTGCATTTTAGAGCTTTGCCAATTTAACAGCTGCATTAAGTAAAAAATGGCGCATGCATGATCTGATCCTCAGAGGACCTTTTCACTTCTATTTAAATATTTTAACAAAGGAAAAAAAGCAACATTCACAGCACATCAAGCCCAAAATAGTTTACACCTTCTACACTGAAGCATTGTTTAAAATGTACCTGGCTAGATCACCCTTAGGAGAGGCTAAATAAGGCATGCTTTAGACAGTCATTGTGGTGTTGCTCACTTGAAAGGGGAGAGAACCAAAGAGGTCCAAGCAGAAAATTTAGCAGGTCATGTTGCCACCAGTTTCAGGAACCTAAAGATCTGTAAAGAAATATGTATTTGGAAATTATAAAGGGATTATGCACTGTCACTCACAACTACACCGTGTGCCACACAAAACTTTGGTTCAAACAGCATGCTCAGGGATGTGGTGTGAAATTCTGATCTCCACGTGCCTAACAAGATGATGACATTCTGGCCCTGCTGCTACCTGGCCATTCCTGTCTTGCCCCTAGATGTGAGGTAAGACTAGTAGGCCTCTGGGAATAATCCACCTAAGAAGGTGACAATTTTCACCTCTTTGTAAAGATATAATAGTAGTGGAAAGTATTTATTTTAAAATATGTCTTCTGAAATGGCATTTATATAAACATGTGACACAATGCACCTGATGGCGGGGCACACTGGCTCATGCCTGTAATCCCAGCACTTCTGGGAGGCTGAGTCAGGCGGATCACTTGAGGTCAGGAGTTCAAGACCACCCTGGCCAACATGATGAAACCCCATCTCTACTAAAAATACAAAATTTAGCTGGGTGTGGTGGTGGGCACCTGTAATCCCAGCTACTTAGGAGGCTGGGGCAGGAGAATTGCTTGAACCCGGGAGGCGGAGGTTGCAGTGAGCCGAGATCACACCACTGCACTCCAGCCTGGGCAAAAGAGTGAGACTCCATCTTAAAAAATCCAAACAACAGGTAGGGAGGAGCCAAGATGGCCGAATAGGCACAGCTCCGGTCTACAGCTCCCAGCGTGAGCAACGCAGAAGACGGATGATTTCTGCATTTCCATCTGAGGTACCGGGTTCATCTCACTAGGGAGTGCCAGACAGTGGGCGCAGGTCAGTGGGTGCGTGCACCGTGCGCGAGCTGAAGAAGGGCGAGGCATTGCCTCACTCGGGAAGCGCAAGGGGTCAGGGAGTTCCCTTTCCTAGTCAAAGAAAGGGGTGACAGAAGGCACCTGGAAAATCGGGTCACTCCCACCCAAATACTGCGCTTTTCCGACTGGCTTAAAAAACGGCGCACCAGGAGATTATATCCCGCACCTGGCTCAGAGGGTCCTATGCCCACGGAGTCTCGCTGATTGCTAGCACAGCAGTCTGAGATCAAACTGCAAGGCGGCAGTGAGGCTGGGGAAGGGGCGCCCGCAATTGCCCAGGCTTGCTTAGGTAAACAAAGCAGCCCGGAAGCTCGAACTGGGTGGAGCCCACCACAGCTCAAGGAGGCCTGCCTGCCTCTGTAGGCTCCACCTCTGGGGGCAGGGCATAGACAGACAAAAAGACAGCAGTAATCTCTGCAGACTTAAATGCCCCTGTCTGACAGCTTTGAAGAGAGCAGTGGTTCTCCCAGCACGCAGCTGGAGATCTGAGAACGGGCAGACTGCCTCCTCAAGTGGGTCCCTGACCCCTGACCCCCGAGCAGCCTAACTGGGAGGCACCCCCCAGCAGGGGCAGACTGACACCTCACACGGCCGGCCAGGTACTCCAACAGACCTGCAGCTGAGGGTCCTGTCTCTTAGAAAGAAAACTAACAAACAGAAAGGACATCCACACCAAAAACCCATCGGTACATCACTATCATCAAAGACCAAAAGTAGATAAAACCACAAAGATGGGGAAAAAACAGAGCAGAAAAACTGGAAACTCTAAAAAGCAGAGCGCCTCTCCTCCTCCAAAGGAATGCAGCTCCTCATCAGCAACAGAACAAAGCTGGACGGAGAATGACTTTGATGAGCTGAGAGAAGAAGGCTTCAGACGATCAAATTACTCCGAGCTACAGGAGGATATTCAAACCAAAGGCAAAGAAGTTGAAAACTTTGAAAAAAATTTAGAAGAGTGTATAACTAGAATAACCAATACAGAGAAGTGCTTAAAGGAGCTGATGGAGCTGAAAACCAAGACTTGAGAACTACATGAAGAATTAAGAAGCCTCAGGAGCCGATGCGATCAAATGGAAGAAAGGGTATCAGCCCTGGAAGATGAAATGAATGAAATGAAGCGAGAAGGGAAGTTTAGAGAAAAAAGAATAAAAAGAAACGAGCAAAGCCTCCAAGAAATATGGGACTATGTGAAAAGACCAAATCTACGTCTGATTGGTGTACCTGAAAGTGACGGGGAGAATGGAAACAAGTTGGAAAACACTCTGCAGGATATTATCCAGGAGAACTTCCCCAATCTAGCAAGGCAGGCCAACATTCAGATTCAGGAAATACAGAGAACGCCACAAAGATACTCCTCGAGAAGAGCAACTCCAAGACACATAATTGTCAGATTCACCAAAGTTGAAATGAAGGAAAAAATGTTAAGGGCAGCCAGAGAGAAAGGTCGGGTTACCCTCAAAGGGAAGCCCATCAGACTAACAGCAGATCTCTCGGCAGAAACTCTACAAGCCAGAAGGGAGTGGGGGCCAATATTCAACATTCTTAAAGAAAAGAATTTTCAACCCAGAATTTCATATCCAGCCAAACTAAGCTTCATAAGTGAAGGAGAAATAAAATACTTTACAGACAAGCAAATGCTGAGAGATTTTGTCACCACCAGGCCTGCCCTAAAAGAGCTCCTGAAGGAAGCGCTAAACATGGAAAGGCACAACCGGTACCAGCCGCTGCAAAATCATGCCAAAATGTAAAGACCATCGAGACTAGGAAGAGACTGCATCAACTAACGAGCAAAATAACCAGCTGACATCATAATGACAGGATCAAATTCACACATAACAATATTAACTTTAAATGTAAATGGACTAAATGCTCCAATTAAAAGACACAGACTGGCAAATTGGATAAAGAGTCAAGACCCATCAGTGTGCTGTATTCAGGAAACCCATCTCACGTGCAGAGACACACATAGGCTCAAAATAAAAGGATGGAGGAAGATCTACCAAGCAAATGGAAAACAGAAAAAGGCAGGGGTTGCAATCCTAGTCTCTGATAAAACAGACTTTAAACCAACAAAGATCAAAAGAGACAAAGAAGGCCATTACATAATGGTAAAGGGATCAATTCAACAAGAAGAGCTAACTATCCTAAATATATATGCACCCAATACAGGAGCACCCAGATTCATAAAGCAAGTCCTGAGTGACCTACAAAGAGACTTAGACTCCCACACATTAATAATGGGAGACTTTAACACCCCACTGTCAACATTAGACAGATCAACGAGACAGAAAGTCAACAAGGATACCCAGGAATTGAACTCAGCTCTGCACCAAGCGGACCTAATAGACATCTACAGAACTCTCCACCCCAAATCAACAGAATATACATGTTTTTCAGCACCACACCACACCTATTCCAAAATTGACCACATACTTGGAACTCAAGCTGTCCTCAGTAAATGTAAAACAACAGAAATTATAACAAACTATCTCTCAGATCACAGTGCAATCAAGCTAGAACTCAGGATTAAGAATCTCACTCAAAACCGCTCAACTACATGGAAACTGAACAACCTGCTCCTGAATGACTACTGGGTACATAACGAAATGAAGGCAGAAATAAAGGTGTTCTTTGAAACCAACGAGAACCAAGACACAACATACCAGAATCTCTGGGATGCATTCAAAGCAGTGTGTAGAGGGAAATTTATAGCACTAAATGCCCACAAGAGAAAGCAGGAAAGATCCAAAATTGACACCCTAACATCACAATTAAAAGAACTAGAAAAGCAAGAGCAAACACATTCAAAAGCTAGCAGAAGGCAAGAAATAACTAAAATCAGAGCAGAACTGAAGGAAATAGAGACACAAAAAAAACCTTCAAAAAATTAATGAATCCAGGAGCTGGTTTTTTGAAAGGATCAACAAAATTGATAGACCGCTACCAAGATTAATAAAGAAAAAAAGAGAGAAGAATCAAATAGATGCAATAAAAAATGATAAAGGGGATATCACCACCGATCCCACAGAAATACAAACTACCATCAGAGAATACTACAAACACCTCTACGCAAATAAACTAGAAAATCTAGAAGAAATGGATAAATTCCTCGACACATACACTCTCCCAAGACTAAACCAGGAAGAAATTGAATCTCTGAATAGACCAATAACAGGATCTGAAATTGTGGCAATAATCAATAGCTTACCAACCAAAAAAAGTCCAGGACCAGATGGATTCACAGCCGAATTCTACCAGAGGTACAAGGAGGAACTGGTACCATTCCTTCCGAAACTATTCCAGTCAATAGAAAAAGAGGGAATCCTCCCTAACTCATTTTATGAGGCCAGCATCATCCTGATACCAAAGCCGGGCAGAGACACAACCAAAAAAGAGAATTTTAGACCAATATCCTTGATGAACATTGATGCAAAAATCCTCAATAAAATACTGGCAAACCGAATCCAGCAGCACATCAAAAAGCTTATCCACCATGATCAAGTGGGCTTCATCCCTGGGATGCAAGGCTGGTTCAATATACGCAAATCAATCAATGTGATCCAACATATAAACAGAACCAAAGACAAAAACCACATGATTATCTCAATAGATGCAGAAAAGGCCTTTGACAAAATTCAACAACCCTTCATGCTAAAAACTCTCAATCAATTAGCTATTGATGGGACGTATCTCAAGATAACAGCTATCTATGACAAACCCACAGCCAATATCATACTGAATGGGCAAAAACTGGAAGTATTCCCTTTGAAAACGCACAAGACAGGGATGCCCTCTCTCACCACTCCTATTCAACATAGTGTTGGAAGTTCTGGCCAGGGCAATTAGGCAGGAGAAGGAAATAAAGGGTATTCAATTAGGAAAAGAGGAAGTCAAATTGTCCCTGTTTGCAGACGACATGACTGCGTATCTAGAAAACCCCATCGTCTCAGCCCAAAATCTCCTTAAGCTGATAAGCAACTTCAGCAAAGTCTCAGGATACAAAATCAATGTACAAAAATCACAAGCATTCTTATACACCAACAACAGACAAACAGAGAGCCAAATCATGAGTGAACTCCCATTCACAACTGCTTCAAAGAGAATAAAATACCTAGGAACCCAACTTACAAGGGACGTGAAGGACCTCTTCAAGGAGAACTACAAACCACTGCTCAATGAAATAAAAGAGGATACAAACAAATGGAAGAACATTCCATGCTCATGGGTAGGAAGAATCAGTATCGTGAAAATGGCCATACTGCCCAAGGTAATTTACAGATTCAATGCCATCCCCATCAAGCTACCAATGACTTTCTTCACAGAATTGGAAAAAACTACTTGAAAGTTCATATGGCACCAAAAAAGAGCCCGCATCGCCAAGTCAATCCTAAGCCAAAAGAACAACGCTGGAGGCATCAAGCTACCTGACTTCAAACTATACTACAAGGCTGCAGTAACCAAAACAGCATGGTACTGGTACCAAAACAGAGATATAGATCAATGGAACAGAACAGAGCCCTCAGAAATAACACCGCATATCTACAACTATCTGATCTTTGACAAACCTGAGAAAAACAAGCAATGGGGAAAGGATTCCCTATTTAATAAATGGTGCTGGGAAAACTGGCTAGCCATATGGAGAAAGCTGAAACTGGATCCCTTCCTTACACCTTATACAAAAATCAATTCAAGATGGATTAAAGACTTAAACATTAGACTTAAAACCATAAAAACCCTAGAAGAAAACCTAGGCATTACCATTCAGGACATAGGCATGGGCAAGGACTTCATGTCTAAAACACCAAAAGCAATGGCAACAAAAGCCAAAATTGACAAATGGGATCTAATTAAACTCAAGAGCTTCTGCACAGCAAAAGAAACTACCATCAGAGTGAACAGGCAACCTACAAAATGGGAGAAAATTTTCGCAACCTACTCATCTGACAAAGGGCTAATATCCAGAATCTACAATGAAATCCAACAAATTTACAAGAAAAAAACAAACAACCCCATCAAAAAGTGGGCGAAGGACATGAACAGACACTTCTCAAAAGAAGACATTTATGCAGCCAAAAAACACATGAAAAAATGCTCACCATCACTGGCCATCAGAGAAATGCAAATCAAAACCACAATGAGATACCATCTCACACCAGTTAGAATGGCAATCATTAAAAAGTCAGGAAACAACAGGTGCTGGAGAGGATGTGGAGAAATAGGAACACTTTTACACTGTTGGTGGGACTGTAAACTAGTTCAACCCTTGTGGAAGTCAGTGTGGCAATTCCTCAGGGATCTAGAACTAGAAATTCCATTTGACCCAGCCATCCCATTACTGGGTATATACCCAAAGGACTATAAATCATGCTGCTATAAAGACACATGCACACATATGTTTATTGCGGCATTATTCACAATAGCAAAGACTTGGAACCAACCCAAATGTCCAACGATAGACTGGATTAAGAAAATGTGGCACATATACACCATGGAATACTATGCAGCCATAAAAAAGGATGAGTTCATGTCCTTTGTAGGGACATGGATGAAATTGGAAATCATCATTCTCAGTAAACTATCGCAAGAACAAAA
The DNA here is from genome assembly GCF_028885625.2 of Pongo pygmaeus. Classification (NCBI taxonomy): domain Eukaryota; kingdom Metazoa; phylum Chordata; class Mammalia; order Primates; family Hominidae; genus Pongo; species Pongo pygmaeus. The sequence goes on from NC_072389.2 coordinate 79,137,337, forward strand.
AACCAAACACCGCATATTCTCACTCATAGGTGGGAACTGAACAATGAGAACACATGGACACAGGAAGGGGAACATCACACTCTGGGCACTGTTGTGGGGTGGGGGGAGGTGGGAGGGATAGCACTGGGAGATATACCTAATGCTAGATGATGAGTTAGTGGGTGCAGCGCACCAGCATGGCACATGTATACATATGTAACTAACCTGCACATTGCGCACATGTACCTTAAAACCTAAAGTATAATAATAAATAAATAAATAAATAAATGAAAAAAGAAAAAAAAAATTCCAAACAACAACAAAAAACAACGCAGCTGAAAAATGTTCCTTTCCAGTCCCTAAACTGGGCAGACAGAACTGGCTTCATCAGTATCAGCTGCTCTGAAATGAACTAAAATATCTTACAACATAACACCAATTACTGAAGAATTTGTAACAAGGTCAACAGAGGCACACTTGAATATAATTTTTAAGACTGCTACAGAAGGCCATACTTACATTGTAAGCAGTACTTAATTTGTGTTTCTCTGGCGCAAGTTTTTATCTTTGTGATTGTTGGTAGAGTTGGTTTTCCTTTGGAGGAAAAATTGCATTACACGAGTTAAACTCAGTCAATAACTTCTGAAAGTATAACACATGGAAATACAGGGACTCTTTCACTTACTGCCATCCCTGGTGTAGTGAGAAATTTTGTGGCACAATATGAGTGCATAAAAAAACATTCCTTAAGTAGCTACAGGTTACGTATCCCTCATCTGAAATGCTTGGCATCAGAAATGTTTCAGATTTTGAATTTTTTTAGATTTTGGAATATCTGCATTATACTTACCAGTTCAGCATCCCTAATCTGAAAATCCAAAATTCAAAATGCTCCAATGAGCATTTCCTTTAAGCCTCATGTGAGCACACACAAAAAACTTCAGATTTTGGAGCATTTCAGATTATGGATTTTGGTAGTAGATAGACTCAACCTGTATATACCTCATTTTATCCTCCTTTTGACCCCCAAGGCAGACAAGTACTTTCCCTTTGATTCCTGAACTATAATTACGATACAGGTGAGAATATGTAAAACTTTTCTCCACTGAACACAACACCACTGTCCCTTCTTGATAAAAGGTAATCATAAGCTGGCAGTGCTGGGCCCTCTGGTACTTAACAAATTTGGGTGCTGTTTGTCTGCTTCTCACTCTTTAGTCCAACTCTAGGAGATTCTGCTGATCTCAGATTGATTCCATACCTGCAGTACCCTCTCTCTTGGATATGAGCAATTGTTAATGGGGCTAGACAGTTTATCCAGGCTACCGTTCAGGCTCAAATTGCATTACGTGAGTTAAACTCGGTCAGTAACAACTTCTGAAAGTATAACACATGGAAATACAGGGACCCTCTCACCACCACCGTGGTGTAGTGAGAAATTTTGTGGCACAATATGGGTGCACAGGAAAACATTCCTTAAGCAGCTACAGGTTGAGTATTCCTCATCTGAAATGCTTGGGATCAGAAACGTTTTAACATTGACAAAACCGGAAGCCTCAGATATACTGGCCATTTCCCCCACATTTTAAGTATATCGAATATGCAAAATTTGAAAAAAAAAAAGTTTTTTGCATGGTATTCCACTTTGTATGGCCACTGAAAACAAGACTGCATAACCTATCCTGAGAATCAAGTGGTTTTTAGTCAGATCTGTGTCAAGCTAAGAAATCTACACTGCAACCTTCATTTCCACTCACTGTCTTCCCCTCCAATCTTAGCTACTCCATTTGATTAAACTGCAAACACAACATAATTCAATCAGATACTGTTGAATCAATGTCCAATAAAGTACTTACATTGGTCCAGCTGGTTCATCATCTACATGGTGTTCAGTTTTTTAATAATCCATGAGAAATAAGAGAAGAAAGGAGAAAACTGTTAGATTCTGCATAAGGATTAATAGAATAGCAAACTGCAAGTGGCAATCATGGCTACTCACAGCATTTATTAAAGGCCATTCCATCTGGAGGTGCAAAACACTCATGGAGTTATTATTTCTAGATTCAAGTTTAAATGGCAGGTATGTTGTTTCAATGGTTTTAGTTAACACTTTGAATGCTTGTCATGAAAAACTGCAACTGTAGCGGACAGATAGGCTGCAACATTGTTATACTCATCTTGTCCCCAAGTTCCAGTGGTTCACTCTTAAATAGATGAGAAGACAAACCAACATTTCAGTTGTAAAATCCTGCTGTTTGTTTTCTTGTGGTGAATGCATGCAGTTTTGGCTCAATCCTGCAATGTGAGTGGATGTGTACAATCTGTACATTTAGCCACACATCCTCACTTCCCCGAAGGGCACTCTGTTTTTCTTGCTGTTTTGTAATCTTTAGAAGAGTCTTTAGTCTGGAGAATGAGATTGAGAAGAGGCAACCACAATAGTTCAACCTAAATTGGGTCAGCCATGCTGGGCTATGCCAGCAACAAGTGTATGTATACCAGAGGATGTTCTGTGACACACCAAGGAAAGCTGAACAGTGGTGACATCCCTCTAGAAAAGACTTCAGAAAGGCTCACTCCTGTGCCCTGGCCAAAACCAGAAGCCAAACCCAGGGGAGCCATGAGATAACTTTTTTAAAATCAAAAAGCTGACATTATATGAGTTTAAGCCTTCTTAAATTGATACTTTATGATTCTGATTTATAAGTCTTTCGTGTTTCAACTAAGTGCAACTTGATCCCCTTTAAGGAGAGATATACATTCACAGAGAGAGAATGTCTTAAAAAGACCCACAAGGGGAAGGGAACAAGTAAGTGCTCTTAGTTTGTTTTTATTATACAAAAGTCAGGTAGACTACATGATTCAGAACAGTTTGATTTCACTGAAGGCTTCTAGAAAAACTCTCAGCAGGATTCCACAAGGGGGCTTGGTGCACATGAAGCAGTTATGGAGATTACAGTCTCAGTGTAGGCATCTGCAGGAGCACACGTCGGGAGTAATGTCTGTCAGAGGGAGACATTGCTCCACCTGTTCCTTCGAGGCAACGGAGAGGCAAAGCCACCGCCAGCACACACAGTGACTGGAGCAAAAAAGGATTTCAAAAAAAAGAACTAACCACAAACCAATGACTCATCAGCCAAAACAATAGGCTAGCGACACAATAGTGTCCACAGGAGTCCACTACTAACAACAGTATACACTATCAAATGGGTACAGAGAACAAACTAAGACTTAAGGACACCCAAGACATCTGTGTGCTGTGTATGCAGTGGAAAGATACAAAGACATACCAGGTACTAAGACACACAAGCCCAGCCTAAATTCTCCCCTCACAACATCCTAATGCTCAGCATCCCGGCCAAGCCAGCTCAGCTACATGCTAGGAACTAAGCACTTTGGGGATTTAAATGAAAAGACACAGGAGCAAACTTGGAATATTTTTAGTGCTCTGGCTGTGCACTCGAAAATACGAAATTCTAATGCAAGATAGCCAAATCAAGAATACACCAATCTACTCTCAAATTTAAAATAAAAAGCAGGGGAGGGAGAATCGCAATAGCCAGGCTAATCTTTTCAAAGCATGACACTGTAGGCACCAACCCAAGCACCTCACACCACGGGCTGTTTTTCCTTTTGGAGTGTGGGTATTCCCTGGTGTCTGATTAGTAATGTCACTTTCCAGCCCAACAAGCTGGTAACATGCAAAGGGTTGCATGGAGGTGTTTTAGCGACAGTGCCTCCGGCATAGCTGCCATGCCTGCAAGTGGGAGCAGCTGAGATTCACAAGGGGGCAAAATCCCAGGAGCCCTCTTCATCTGTCTCCCCAAATCCACTTTCACACTGACAAACAAAAGAGCTTCATGTCTCCCCACTCTCCTGGACTGAATCACTATCTGCAGCACCACTCTCCCCTACAGGTCAGACAAAAAAACGACTTGACCCCTAACAGGGAAGTCAGAGGAGAGGGAAAGAACAGAATTACAGAAAAAAGATACAGAAACCAAAGTAAATGAGGATTAAACAGCAAACTGAAATCCAAATTAGTTGTGAAAGTGAATGAAGTAAACTTGAAGAAAAGTGTTAACATTATGAACTGTGCATCGTATAGACTGAAGCGGAGATTAAACAAACTCCAAAAGCATGCATATCGCTCACTTACCACCATGTTTTAAGGGTTTGATGCAATTGAGGGGGGAAAAAAAAGAAGTCATAGTAACCGACAAATATCAACATACCCCAAACCCTCAGGCCAAAAGATAGCCAGCTTAAAACAATGACTGTTCTCTCCACCTCAGTATTACAGCCACTGGCTAGATGAGAGGAAGAGGACTGGGGGGAGAATGGAAACAAGATACTTCTGGAATCCACCTTATGAGTAAAGTTACCGGTGGAGCTGTAGCACACACTGATTTATCTGCGTGTTCCATCTTCCCAACCAAATGGACCACAGCCCTCACTCCCCCTATATCCGCCTCATCATCTAGAAGGGGTGCTCTGCAATGTCTAGTAAATAACGGATTGCCTAATACAATATCACCTCCAAAAAGATGGCTTTAAAGTCCGAATAATGAAGAGTTGACTCTCTGGTCAAAGGTCCTTTGTCACTGCATTCATCTCACTAGAAGGTTTTACAGTTTCTAAATCCACTTAAATTTTGCCTGACCTTAGCAAGTTAGCATTAAACCCAAGAGAGACTGAGTCACTTCCTATTTCCTTCCTTGTTTGGTCCTATTGCATTTTCTCCATGAGGTAACTTGTTACTGACCCAGATGGCCCCTAGTTAACAGACCAGACACTGAATGCATGTTTTAGGTGTCATTTTAAAAGTCACATTTCTTTTCCAATATCCCTAGCCTGTATAAAGCTTCATATGCTACCAAATGTTTTGACCAACTAACAGATTTTGGAACATTAGAACAGCTCTTCATTCTAAAGTGTCTAAAAGAGCTTGGACATATCAGAGCCACTAAAAATGACCCCCCAAAAATCCTCAAATATCTTCTCCAACAGTAACTTAAAGAGAGTCCCTTTGACTTGCTTATAAAAATTATCCCAATGTAAAAACAGAAAGTTCTTTTTTGGTGCCAGCACTTCTTTTCTTAAATCAGCTCCTGTTTTAATTTGCTGTCTGTGAGGTCACTAAAATATCAAGAAGAACTGCAGGCCTCAGCAACTAAGTGGGTTCACTCCCCATTCCTCCAGGGCCTGGGGAGGGGAGACTTAAGAGCACAGGCTGACTGCTCCTGGAGTGCAGTCGGCAGGACACCAACACAGAAGGTGCACCCAAGCAGGCGCCCGGCTGTGACATGGATGGAAGGCTAGAGGCTGCTAGCTTGACCTGGTTTTAGAGAATTATCATTTAACATTTTCAGGGAATACAGTCAAGTGGTGAGTAAAGTGAACAAAACAAAGCTCTTATTTGACTCCATGATTCACTTGTTCCTGAAAATACTGAAGGTAAAGGTGATCTGTAGATTAGTCCATCTACAAGACAACCTAGTGGGCACTGATCCTCAAAGAGACCATACAGGGGACTAAAGGAATGCAGGTGGGAGCTTTCATGTAGGAAATGGTCTGAGAATACTCCAGTAAGTAAAGAAAAAAGACATGGGGCTTTTTTTTTTTTTTTTTTTTTAAAGGAAGCAGCTAAACCTCAATCCTAAGCATTTTCAATGTGAGAAATCTAAAGTAATATTTGATTTTCTAGTGAAACATACTTAAACTAAAGTATGTAAGTTCAAATTTGTGCTTTTATACTTTTGTATTGTTCACTTAGTGCTTTTGTAGTAAAGGGATGAGTTACCAAGAACTCACAGACTGCCCAAAATATGAAGACTGTGCATTCATATAAAAAAAGTTCAGTGACTCTGAAATGAGCCATGGGTGTATCTTGATAATAGAGTGCTATTTGGCAAAGTAGAAGTATGCCAGGCCTATAAAAAAAATTCCCATTTTCCTAATGGCATAAAAAAAAATCCAACACAGAGCCACAGATGGTTATCTGATAGGTAAACACTTATCACCTCTAACACTCCCAAGTTTGTGTCAAATATAATGTACCTCTTCGTTTATTCCAAAAAGGAGTGTATGTATATATCTATATGAAAATTTGGGGAGGAGCACATGGGAAGAAAGCAGACAGGTAAGTTTGTCCTTCCTATGGAGTGCACAGGGGTTGAGGGGGAACTGGCTAAAGAAGGAAAAGGCAGAGAAGAAGGAAAACTCACCAAAGAACATTCAACTTTTTCTTTTGTTTAATGATTACTTCCAGGAAAGGAGAAGAAAAGCGGGCAGGGGTGGAAGTAGGGAGGAGTTTGAGAGAAAGAGAAAGAGACAGAGGAGAAAAACAGAATGGAAATACTGGAGCAAGGGCAGGGTGTGAAGATGGAGAGTAGAGCCTGGCCCACACTGGCTGTCAGGAAGGGAAGGAGAGAAGGCAAACATTGCGATCATTCCAGCATCTCAGATTTTTCACCCCAATGCAACAACAACGAAGTAAACGCTGCTTTCATTACAATACTCTCCCAAGAGACTAAAGCAAGGAGGTTTTACTTTGCACTTACCCTGCCGTCATCTCTTTTAAGGGTAGGATTCGTTCACTGTCTATAATAACTTAGTTTAAGACGTACTGTCCCTCCAGGAAGCTGTTCAGATTTGCTGGCCACAGATGTCTCCTATAACAAACTGGTCCCCCATTTGAATTCAGTAACCAAGAAACTCTTACAAAAAAAGAGCTGCTTCCCTGGGCAGGTGTCTACACTTGTCCAACAGAACAATCCTAACCATTTCTCAAATCTAACCTGCCACACGCACTGTGATAGCAACCTCATAAGCGCGGTGACTTCTTAGGGCAAAGACTAGACCTCTGCTGGGAACACGCTAGGCTGCTGCATCACTCTCACCAGTGGCAGCCAGCCTTGCCTTAAAATTTAAAAATCAGGTTCTGAAGTCCATCTCTGCCTTCTCTTACCTGACTTTTTAGCTTCTCAACCTTTCCAAAAGGTAGGCTGAGGAAGGTGGTATTGGCAAAGCAAAAGCATTCTGGGGGGATAAAAAGGCCCTTTTCAGGAATGAGGCGTAACTGATCCCACAGAGCCAAAGCTGAAAACACACGAAAGACAGGCAACTCTTTCCCTTTACTCCCAGGTCTAAATAAAGGTGCACTCTTGCCTTGGGAGTCCTAATATGTAGCAGGAAAGAGAAATACCTGGAGAGAAAAAGCATTAGGAGTACATGAAATCCCAAAGAAAGCAGGTTCACTTCATAAAGTAGGAAAGTAAAACTCCTGGGGACACTCCCAGGTTGCAGGAAACTAGAGACTCATTTGCAGAGGCCGTCTGCTCCCAGCCAGCGTCCCTCCCACGCCTCTGCCCAGCTCACTGCTGAGTGCACATCTGGAGGGAGTCACCAGATATTGTCAGTGTCATCAACAAACCTCCTCACCAGCCACTCACTCTACTTACTGCAGGCAGAGAGATTTGTAACTGCTGAGAAGAAAGGAAAAGATGGGGAAGGGGCTGTTGCTCTCAAACATGTCCTCCCAGAGAGTCTAAAGCCACTGGCATGCCTCTGGGGCCACACTCTTTCTGAGGGAGCACCAGATGTCACTTTGTATTCTCCACTGGACAGCCAGCTCTGTGGGGCAGGATACAGCACCACAGGTGCACAAACACAGGCCCCAGAACAGCTGGACTACAGCTGGCAACCCCACCATCACCCCGGGTCGGCTACCACTGAGCCCAGGGGCACACCCATCTGTCTAGTCTAGCCAGGGACAGACTAGTGGTGGTAACAGTCGGCCAATTAATTTCTGTACGCTGGTCATGTTATAGGGTGGGGATGAGGAGCCAGCTGGGAACCTGAAGTACTGCAGATACAAGTCTCCATCAGCAGCTTCCCCGTTCACAGGAAAAATCGATCACCAAAAACTTCCCAAGGCTTTTCTGACTCTAGGCATATACAATAACCTAAGATTTCAGCTCTTGCTCTTTCCAGTGCTCAGTGGTGTGCTGTGGTTCTGCTGCTACCATCTCCTCCCTTCTCTGACCCTAGGCCAGCTTGAGGGCACAGCCTTGGGGCACGGACTCCATTTGTTCCGCCTTCGCTATCTGTCTTACACTAGATGGGTGGATACATCAGACTCTCCTTTGTCTGTGAGACACAGATGGAAAGCCACCCAGCAGAGAGCCTTGGAAACCTATCAAAGGGACCAACCAAGGAACCAAAGGCTGGCTCGTTCCAATGGCTTTGCTGAGAACAGTCTGACTGGGCTGGGGCAGTTACCTACAGGGGCTACACCAGGCAACCATGTGACAACCAGTTAGATACCTTAAATCTGCCTGAAAGGCCAGGTGGCCTGCCATCTTGGGGTGGCTTCTAGGCTTGACTTGGATTCTCCTCAAGCTCAATCTGCCTGATGATCTGTATTGAAGGAGGACAGAGCTGAACAAAGAGACTGACAGCTGCCCATTCACCACATGGGGCCTGAAAGGCAGATGGGACTAGGGTTTGGAAAACACCCAAACAGAGGGAGAGAGCTAAGGACAGCTCTAGATGGCTAATGCAAAAAAAATAATAATAAAATAAAAATAAAAAATAAAAATAAAAAACTCTTACGGGTAGGGGGTTAGGAACTGGTATAAGAATTTTCCTTCTTTCCTTTAGGGATTGAATCCCAACATCCCTATAGTCCTCTTTGGGTACTTGGAAACCACCCGAAGGAACCAACCCCAGCAGTACAGCTATTTTGTAGGGATGCTCTTACCGTCAGGAACCTCATCTGGCCTCTTCCTCTTCTCATACACAACAATGATCACCACAAGGATGATAATTTCAGCCAGAATTCCCAAGAAAGGCCAGAGTGGGGCCAGGTGGCTCCGCACCCTGAGGACAGTGACAACAGAGGCGGAGCCAATGGCGTTGGTGGCATTACATTCATACTCGCCAGGGTCTTCTGTGATCTGCAGGTTCACAATGTTCAACTCGGTGTAATTTTCCTTGTTGATGATGAAGAAGCGGCCAGAGGTATTGACAATGTCCTGCAAAAAAGTGAGAATACACAAAGGTGAGAGTGAGTAATTGAGCTAATGTTCAAGAGAGGGTGACATTGCTCTCCGTTCTTTTCAGGCACCAGCCAGAACGAGGAAGCAGTGTCTAGGAGCATTTCATTAATGATTTCCCTTCAGTATCAACAACAACAAATCAACACACTTCTGACAGAGCCAGGCAAGCCCCCCTTACCATCGGTCCTCTAGACTTCCCCGACTTCCATGAAGTGAGCGCAGGTCCTACTGCCTGGAGACTCAGAAAAGTCCAACAACCTAGTAAATGCTGCCTCAAACACCAGGTAAGAAACCACAGCAGAAAGAGGACGGCGGGAGGAGGGGTGCAACCCCTACAGTCAGGCATGCCTCGGGGACCTCAGGCCTCTCTGATGACCTCAGAGTCAGCACACTGACTTCACGCTTGGTGAGTTCTGAGGAAGTCTCCTTAAACTTCCTCCACAAACAATGCTAAGAACTCACTCCTAGTCAGACTGGGGGAAATTCATAACTTTCCTTTCATTTAAGGACTACAGGGTTAGAGGAAAGGTTATTCAATCAATCAACAAATATTTATGGCTGGGCATAGAGGCTCAAGCCTGTAATCTCAGCACTTTAGGAAGCTAAGGTGGGAGGATCGCTTGTGCCCAGGAGTTCAAGACTGGCCTTGGCAACAAACTGAGACCCCATCTCTACAAAAAAATCAAAAACAAAATTAGCTGAGCATAGTGGTGTACACCTGTGGTCCCAGCTACACGGAAGGCTGAGGCAGGAGGATCACATGAGCCCAGGAGGTTGCTGCACTCCAGCCTGGTAGACAGATCAAGACCCTGTCTTAACACAAAACAAAACAAACAAATAAAATAGAACAAATATTTACTAAAATATGCTGCATGCTTTATATCCTACTAAGGGTAGGTGGGAGGGAGAAGGTGAGATAGGGAGAAGACAGACCTAAAAATGAATAAGGAGCTTGGCCTCAAAAGGGAACCAGACATCCAAAAAGGGATGACTGATTACAGGAATGTGTTAAGAAGCCCCAACAGAGCGTGTGTATAGAGTGCTGTAGGGCACAGTGAGTGGCCACTGCTGGAAAGAGTCAGGGAAAGCTTCACAGATGAGCTAACATTTGCACTAGACTGTGGAGGAGGACAGCTGATCAAACAGGGAGGAGCAGTGCAGGCAGGGATTTGCATGGGTGTGAAGGCAGAGGTGCAAGAGTGCACAGGCAGAGGTCGGGACTCAGCGGGATGGCTCACTGCACTCAGCTCATGAGATCCCGGCAGGGAAAAAAACAGACTCAAGTGTCTTTACCCTGCAACAACTAAAGCACAATCAGAAATAGGAGAGAAAAGGGGGAATATTATCCTGGAAATGATTCTAGATATGGCATACAATCTTGTCAGCATTTGAGTGCAGGTACATCTGAAATGGGGAACTCGTAGCTTTTAAAACAGCTAGTCTGTGATGCCTCAAGCTTCATCTTTCAGATTAAAACACATACTGAGTTAATTTCAACCTGCTTTGGCAAAAGCTCAAGGGCACTCCTTCCCAGTGACCAGCAGAGAGAAGTGGACATTTCCTCTCCAGTGCCTTAGAAAGTTCAGTGTCTTGTAAAAAAGACTCAACTCAGCACCTTCACCTCGCCAATCCTCATCCTGCTCCTCGTTAACGGGTCTCTGAAATCATCGCTGATGTTGGAGTCATTATCACAACTCAACATTTTATTATCGAGATGTCATGAAGTAGGAAGAATAATGGACTTGAAATTTAAAAAAACTAGATACAACTCTTGGTTTTGCCACTAATTTATCTTGGCTACTATGGAACCCTTCCAAAGAAGATGGATTAATGATCTTTAAGGTCCTTTTGGATTCTGAAGACTGATAATCAAAGAGGATCCATGGGATCAGAGGAATGCTTGACACTCTCTCTGACAGAAAAGGTAACGGGTCAACAATCATAAGGAGAGAGAAAGTGAGGGTCTAAAGCTCTAACTCTCCAAATACCATCATGAATCATCCCACTGATCGGAAAAGATGTTCTCTTTGACCTTTTCTGGGGTGAATACCGTCAGGTTCCCAGTGTCTAACGCTGCCAAGGCTGCCCTTGGGCCTCCTCAGGTTGCCCCGACTCCTTATCAGTATGTTCTGTGTTGCAGGAATGTACTAGTAATTGCCCTCAGTACCTTGGGCCTCCTCAGGTTGCCCCAATTCCTTATCAGTATGTTCTGTGTTGCAGGAATGTACTAACAATTGCCCTCAGTACCTTGTTTCCTACTAAAAAAAACAAGGCAGGTTCTCTAAGACCACTTCAAGAACAGTATTTTCTTCAGGATAAATGGACGAGAATTAGGCTCCGTTCTTTCAGTGTCCTATCCTGAAGGCAAGTGATATGGTTTGGATTTTGTCTCCACCCCAATTTCATGTTGAATTATAATCCCCAGTGTTGGAGAGGGGGCCTCGTGGGAGGTGACAGGATCATGGGGGCGGATATCCCCTTTGCTGTTCTCCTGACAGTGAATTCTCATAAGACCCGGTTGTTTAAAAGTGTGTAGCACCTCCTTCCTTCACTCTCTTCCTCCTCTCCAGCCACCTAGGACCTGCCTGCTTCCCCTTCACCTTCCTCCATGATTCTAAGTTTCTCTACTTACAGGGATCACTTAGGAAGAAATAAACAGCAACTGCAGTCTAAAAAATAGGTAAGTTTCAAGGATCAAAGAAGCCTGAGGGGGAGGCTAATTCTTTGGATTTAGCTTTATCTTAACTATATTACCTGTCAATGCCTCACCTTCAGTTACAGTAATCTGAAAGCAATAAAACTCAAAGCAGGCCAGATGTCACTCTGTTGTCTAAGATAGGAAAGATAATCTTTCCTGTGTTTCCTGAGGCCTCCCCGGCAATGCTTCCTGTAAAGCCTGTGGAATCATGAGCCAATTAAACCTTTTTTCTTTATAAATTACCCAGTCTCTGGAAGTTCTTTATAGCAATGTGAGAACAGACTAATACAGTGAGCAATCTAATCTCTTACCAGATGGACAGCTTTAACAAACCATGTACAGGGATTTTTGTCCTGGAAGAGACTGTCAATGACCTCTCGATTCATGCTGTAAACCGTTCATGACTCTAGAAAGGGTGACCCTCGCCATGCACGCATCTGAGGATACAGCTACTACAGTAACTGACCCACATGTCTGGACCTCTGCAGGGAAAACTCCAGCAACCAGAGACCCAGGCCTGCCTCCTACTCACCATGGGCATCCCGTTCTCCTTCTTGCGCCATATCCAGTCTGGGTGGGGGTAGCCAACTGACTTGCAATACATCGTGGCATCCTGCCCTTCATTCTTGTTCTCACTCCGTTTATGGCCAGTGATGTCAGGAGCGGCTGTGAGAAAGCGTTAGACGCAGTTACCATGGAAGCCTACTCCAAACAGGATACAAAGGCCCCACCTTCTGGCTCAGAGCCCTGCTTGTAATGTAGTCAGTCTTTATGCTTACTGTCATACTCAGCTTTGATGAAGAGCATTTCAGGTCAGAATAGGGTAAAAGGACCAACTCCATCCTCTACCCCCCACCCGCTAAAGATGCCCAGGCAGATACCAGGGTTGCTAATATATGAGGCTCTACTAATGTAGGTGATTCTCCAACCTACTGGAAAAGGATGCAGGTCCAACTGCCCTCAATTAAGCCCACCTTTAAAGAAAATGCAAACAAACACTATTATCTCTTCTATCAGCCCAAGTTTTTTCTTAAAACACCTGCATGAACAACAATTATGCATCCTGTCAAATATCACACATTCCCTTAAGGAAATGAGATTCTGAGATAAAACAACTACAATCAAGTCCTATTACAAGGTATGTAAAAACAATGAATGCTTGGAGAAGCTACTCAATGAGTAACAGTGACCAAGGCTCTCCCAGGAAAGAGGGAATCCAGAAACTGGTCTTCACAAGGAGGAAGAAAGGAATGAACAGGAAATTCAACCAGTGTCCCAAGAGATTTTTTTTTAATTGAATGACTGATTGAGATGGGGTCTTATTCTATCGTCCAGGCTGGAGCATAGTGGCATGATCACTGCTCACTGTAGCCTCAAGCTCCTGGGCTTAAGTGATCCTCAGCTCCCGAGTAGCTAGAACTACAGGCACATGCCACCACACCTGGTTAATTTTAAAATTTCTTGTATAGACAGGGTCTTACTATATTGCCCAGGCTGATCCTGAACTCCTGACCTCAAGTGATCCTCTCACCTTGGCCTCCCAAAGTGCTGGGATTACAGGTGTTTCATCTGCACCTGGCCCTAAGACCTTTTATTAACAACTTAAGAATCTGCCTTGGACACCTGATTTGCAACAATTTCCTAGACTGAACCCAATAATAGAAGGAATTTCAAGACATGCTAGAGGCCATTGGTCTTCTCTATTTATAGGGATCACTTAGGAAGAAATAAACAGCAACTGTAGTCTAAAAATTAAGTAAGTTTCAAGGATCAAAGAAGCCTGAGATAAAAGCTAATTCTTTGGATTTAGCTTTATTTTATCTTAACTATATTACCCGCCAATGCTTCGCCAGTTACAGTAATTTTTTTGGAGACAGAGTTTCGCTCTTGTCGCCCAGGCTGGAGTGCAATGGTGTGATCTTGGCTCACTGCAACCTCCAACTCCCAGTTTCAAGCGATTCTCCTGCCTCAGCCTCCTAAGTAGCTGGGATTACAGGCATGCGCCACCACGCCCAGCTAATTTTGTATTTTTAGGACAGATGGGGTTTCATCATGTTGGTCAGGCAGGTCTTGAACTCCTGACTTCAGGTGATCTGCCTCCCAGAGGCAGATCACTTTGGCCTCCCAAAGTGTTGGGATTACAGGCGTGAGCCATCACGCCCGGCTAATTTTGTATTTTTAGGAGAGATGGGGTTTCACCATGTTGGTCAGGCCGGTCTTGAACTCCTAACCTCAGATGATCTTCCTGCCTTGGCCTCCCAAAGTGTTGGGATTACAGGTGTGAGCCACCACGCCCGGCTGGGTTACAGTAATCTGAGAGCAATAAAAGTCAAAGCAGGCTGGATGTCACTCCGTTATCCAAGATAGGAAAGAGAATCGATATGCCTTGGTCCCAATTCCAGTTTTGTTGGTTCTTTCGTTATTCTGGGCTTTGCTGCTATAGCCATTATCAAATGGAGACACCTCGTGTCCTTGTCTACCTCCCACTGTTCCTGGATAGATGAATAGGATGTCAAAACATTCATCTTGAGACTGCAGAAGCCTGTACAATTGCATTGGGGCTAATCTCATGTTCCACCTTTGACTGGCTTGGCTTTTCTTGGCTTAAAAACAATGCGAAGTCCTACTAGTCACAGAATGTGCTTCCCAGGCACAAACTGGTTTTAGACTCACCCTCCAGAGGCACCTGGATGGGCATGCACTGGGCAAGGCCCCAATCTGTCTCTGTAACCAGTCCCTACCAAACTGAGGCCTGCTGAGTAACACTCAATGTGAAGTGTTTTCTAGATAGTACGTTTCAAAGGAAATATCTTTTGTTTTTCCCAGGCAAAGTTTCTTACTACAGAAGGAAGTGGTCTACCTGGCTCTATCTCATTCCCACAAAGCCAGAGTTTTCCCACAGCTACTCAGTCACTTCTTAGGCTGACTGTTCAACCTGGTCACCCTTTCTCAGATCTTACTTCAGTTCATAAATTCCAAGCACTCCAAGGAGCAGGCTCCATAGCCACACAGGACCCAGCATGTCCGAAGGGTTACCATGTGCTGCTTCAGCCAGCCATGCTTCATTCATCTGGCAAACACCTGCTGAGCACCCACTACACACCAGATATGTCAGACTGGTTGGGTAAGGCTTTTGTGATGAGATGAACTTTAGCATGGTCGTGAAGAAAATAAGGGAGTATATACAAGGTTCCTGACCTGTGGTAAGTAAAGAATGTCACTTTTTTTTTTTTTTTTTTTTTTTGAAACGGAGTCTCTCTCTGTTGGCCAGGCTGGAATGCAGTGGTGTGATCTTGGTTCACTGCAACCTCCGCCTTCCGGGTTCAAGTGATTCTTCTGCCTTGGCCTCCCAAGTAGCTGGGATTATAGGCATCTGCCACCACACCTGGCTAATTTTTGTATTTTTAGTAGAGATGGGGTTTTACCATGTTGGCCAGGCTGGTCTCAAACTACCGACCTGAAGTGATCCACCCGCCTCGGCCTCCCAAAGTGCTGGGTTTACAGGTGTGAGCCACTGCGCCTGGCTAAGAATGTCACTTTCTAACAGGCCAGGAACCCCAAGTTATCTTGGGACCTCAAGAGGAGAGGAATTTGTCCAACTCATAAGTATTTGAGGGTACAAACCCATGGCTGGGCTCAACTTTTTAAAAGTCTTATCTGAGATTCTTCATGGAACAGAGTTCTGTCAAAGCCAATTTAAAAAGCCTAAGTGAAAAATAACTATTCTTGCTGCACTTTATGCAAATAATCAGGCGAAGTACAGTAAGAATAAGTTTATTTTATAAATAAATCAGTTCTATCATGATTTGTTTTTAATAAAAATGGGGACTGGAGAGAGAAAAATTATGCTTCAAAAGAAAAACTATAGTATACTGTTGTTAGCTGTTGAGTTTTTTTTCTGCAGTTTAGATGAAATTCTAAATTCTTTGTGGGTTGGAAGTCCCCAGACTAATGCTTTCAAATCTTTGCTTTTAAAATTGGGAATTGTACTCCTCATCCTAGGACTCGTTATTTACCTCATAGTAGGCTGTTCACTTAAACACTGTAGTAAAACTATAGATGAGAGTAGTAATGTTTTTCCCACACAAGCCTTGGAATCCTAGCCAGGCCTGCATGAGAACACTCAGACAGTTACAAGGCGGTTCCACTCTTCTCACCTTGGGGTTCACTGCCATTCCCACAATGTCCCCTATCAACAGGAAGAAGCCAGAGTGATCAACGGCCTTTTCCCATCTTCAGAGCCTACACCTTAAGATTAAGGTGTTATAAAACCCAAAGGGAGGGACTGAAACCGTCTTTGCAAAATTATGACTGAGACAGTGAAAGAGATCGAACTTAACTGCTCCATCTTACTTCTAACCTCCAAGCTGTCCTTGTTCACTCCTGGGCACAGGCTGAACTAACTTTGGGAGAAACTTATAGTTTAAACAAAGATGGTAACAACCCCTTCCCAAAACAGACCCCCTTCTTGCCTGGGGACTAGATTGCCTTCGTAGAACTAACATTACATTTAGCCACAAGATTAGAAATTATGGTTTAGGAGTCATGTAGCTGGAGGCTAAAAGATTCTGACCCTCCCTAAACTGCTCCTAAGATCAGTGCTTGAGATATTTTGAAGACCTTGTACTTGATGGATCAGCTGGCCCCACCCAGATCAATAAACTGGCTCATCTGATCCTGTGACCCCCACCCAGGAACTGACTGAGCACAAGAAGACAGCTCCGACTCCCTATGACTTCAGCTCTAACCAATCAGCACTCCTGGCTCACTGGCTTCCCCCGACCCACCAAGTTATCCTTAGAAACTCTGCTCCCTGAATGCTAGGGGAGACTGATTTGAATAGTAATAAAACTCTGGTCTCCCAGCAAAAAAGAAAAGAAGGGAGTAGGTCACACATATCTGTAAGAAGAACACTCCAGGTCGAGGGAAATGCAAAGGTCTTGAGGTAGGATTGTGCTTGTTATCTACAAGGAACAGCAAAGAGGATTTGATTGGAACATAGTAAAAGCAAGGAGAAGAGAGCAGGAGATAAAAGAAATCAGAGAGACTGGGGACCCAGATTAGACAGGACTTTGTAGGCCACCATAATGACTCTGGCAGTTACAGTGAGTCAGCTGGGAAGCCACTGGTGAATACTATGTGCAGGTATAAAATGATGGGTGTGTTTTAACAGGCTCCCCGTGGCTACTATGTGAACAAGAACTGCAGAGACAGCAGTGGAAGCAAGACCAAGCAGGAGGCTATTAGAGTAACCCAGGCAAGGGAGAGGCTGGTTTCCATGGGGGCAGTAACAGTGGAAATAAAGAGAAATGGTGAGATTCCAGGTATATTTTGGAGGTTGAGTTAACATATTTGCTAATGGACTGAATGTGGACTGTGAAAAGAAAAGGAGTCAAGGATGACACCAAGGTTTCGGCCTGAGTAACTGTGAGAATGGAGTTGACAGTTACTAAGTTGAGGAAGACTGCAAAAGAATAAGAGTGTTTTTTGTTTGCTTAATCTTAGTTTGTTTTGTTAAAAGACTGAGAAACAGTGGTGGTAAAAACCAGAAGGTCAAGGTCTAGAACATGGTAAGTTTAACATACTTATTTAACATATGGCTAGGTGTGGTGGCTGGCTAGGTGCAGTGGCTCACACCTGTAATCCCAGCACTTTGGGAGGCCGAGGTGGGCGGATCACCTAAGGTCAGGAGTTTGAGACCAGCCTGGCCAACATGGTGAAACCTTGTCTCTACAAAAATACAAAAATTAGCCAGGCATAATGGCAGGTGCCTGTTAATCCCAGCTACTTGCAAGGCTGAGGCGAGAGAATCGCTTGAACCCGGGAGGTGGAGGCTGCAGTAAGCCGAGATCATGCCATTGTACTCCAGCCTGGGCGACAGAGTAAGATTCTGTCTCAAAAACAAACAAACAAACAAAAAAGATACTTATTTAACATCCAAGTATTGGGAGGCCGAGGCAGGCGGACCACTACGTCAGGAGATCATGACCATCCTGGCTAACACGGTGAAACCCCATCTCTACTAAAAATACAAAAAATTAGCCGGGCGCGGTGGCGGGCGCCTGTTGTCCCAGCTACTCTGGAGGCTGAGGCAGGAGAATGGCACGAACCCGGGAGGTGGAGCTTGCAGTAAGCTGAGATCGCACCACTGCACTCCAGCCTGGGCGACAGAGGGGACTCTGTCTCAAAAAAAAAAAAAAAAAAAAAATCCAAGTAAAAATATCAAGTAGGCAGTAAAACAGCAAGTCTGGAGTTCAGGGAAATGTTCTATGTTTGAGATATAAATTTCAGGTATCAGCTTATATGTGGTACATTTTCCCATTTTCATTCTCCTTTGACCCAAAGAGGACACCCACTTTGGGTCAGTTATTGGCAATAGTACTATGAATTCAGTACTATCAGCTTTTGCTTTGGGGACTCATTTCCAAGACTGTACATTAGAACCATCTAGTATGCTAAAAGTTGAGTCGGCAGCTGCACTGCCTCTGAAAAGTCACTACTCTGAAAGGACCCAGACTTAAAGGTCAAGATTGGGAAGGGGGCTAGAAACAGTCTTCACTCCTGCCTTGGTGTGTGGGAGGAGAACACCACTTCCCCTCTTTATTCAACACTCTGGGAAAGGGTGGCCGCCATACTAGGGGACATTCAACCAACCAATGGAGAGGCCGGCACACTGAGGAACTGAGGGCCACTGCCAAGAGCCATGTGCGTGAGCTGTACACATGGAGTGGATCCTCCAGCTCTGGTCAAGCTTTCAGATGACTGCAGCTCCAGCCACCAGCTTGACCAAAATCTCAGGAAAGGCCCCAAGCCAGAACACCCCACTAAGCTGCTCCCTAATTACTGACTCACGAAAACTGTGAGGTGGTAAGTGCTTATCATTTTATGCCACTAAGTTTCGGGGTAATTTATTATGCATATTTGTATGTATAGATACAAATATACCAATTGATGAAGCAGACATTACCCCACTTTTTAAAACTGGAAAACTCAAGTTTGGAAAAGTAATTTAATGTTTAAATGGTAAAGCTAGAATCCAAGTTCAGGGTTGTCTGAATCCAAAGACCATGCTTTTTGTACTTTAACATACTGAGGGGAAAATAAACTAGAACAGAGTCCACAAAAATAAAAATATACAACA
The DNA here is from genome assembly GCF_028885625.2 of Pongo pygmaeus. Lineage (NCBI taxonomy): Eukaryota > Metazoa > Chordata > Mammalia > Primates > Hominidae > Pongo > Pongo pygmaeus. Next base: position 79,156,217 of record NC_072389.2, read on the forward strand.
TGCAAGGAGGGAGACCATTAGGACAAATACTTAATGCATGCGGGGCTTAAAACCTAGATGATGGGTTGACACGTGCAGCAAACCACCATGGCACAAGTATACCTATGTAACAAACCTGCACATTCTGTACATGTATCTCGGAATTTAAAGTAAAACTTTAAAAATATATGTATATATATTTATATATGTATATATTTATGTGTGTGTGTGTGTGTGTATATATATATATATATATATATACACACACACAACATGTATTACTGGTAACTGCACAGCGAAGAGCCCAAAAGTTATCTTTACTTGTAGATGTGCTAAAACACCTTAGACCCAAAGCAGAACTCATTTACCTGTCAGACTTCACTCTGTATTAGTGTAGCGTAAAGAGCAGAGCTTCAGACCTGAAAACATGGAAATCTGGACTTGATCTCGACTCTATTACTCACCAACTGATCCGTACTAATCTAGAACATGGTTGGAACTCAGGGTCAAGCATTTAAACATCAGTCAGGGAAAGGAAAAGCTAAGGCTTCGACTCTGTCATTAGTTCTAAGAAATCAAAGATACTGATTACTATGTGCTCTCCCCATTTGCTGATACAAACAGGACTTCTGTTTGTAGCTCTAAAAATAAGGTTTAATCATGTCAGATACTGATAAATTATCTGATTAATGGCCTATTTTAGTGCCTCACCTCCTATGGGCTTGCCATTTAATAAGGGACTGCTTAACCAGATTTTGTTGGTCTAAAAGCAGGTCTGAGCGTCTAACTAAGCCTTCATATCCTGAAGGAGACAGAGACAATACTCTGTGCTTCTCTTTACCCTCTTAGTGGGGCACAGACTAAGTGGCAAGGGCAAGGGGTAGGAGCAACAAAGTAACAAAAAGACCCTTAGAAGAGAGCTCTGATCCACTCAGGAATTCATTCATTCTCTGGCCTTGTTAGTCACATATTCTAGTCACACTGATTAATGGATATCCCTCCAGTATCCTAATAAATAGCAACACAGGGGTCCCAAAAGAGTCTCAGTTACCCAACAGCACCTGACCCAATTTCATTATCTGGGCAGTCTGGGACTCAGGCTGAGGACAAATGCATGTTCCTTAGTACCCTGTGCTACCCAACCTGATGTACTTAGAGCAAAGGGTCAGCTTCTAGGCCAGGCTGGATGCTGTAGAAACTGTCAACTCAGGCCATGGAGGCACATTTCAGATGATATTAAATAAAGTTAACAGAACAGACTTAAGAAAGTGATCAAGATATAAGGCCTCTTTACAGACACTGCTTATATGGTGCTCACTTTTTTTTTTTTTTTTTTTTTTGAGACGGAGTTTCGCTCTGTCGCCCAGGCTGGAGTGCAGCGGCGCGATCTCAGCTCACTGCAACCTCCGCCTCCCGGGTTCAAGCGATTCTTCTGCCTCAGCCTCCCGAGTGGCTGGGACTACATGTGCGCACTGCCACGCTCGGCTAATTTTTGTATTTTTTAGTAGAGACAGGGTTTCACCATCTTGGTCAGGCTGGTCTGGTCTTGAACTCCTGACCTTGTGATCTGCCTGTCTCGGCCTCCCAAAGTGCTGGGATTACAGGCGTAAGACACTGCACCTGGCCTTGGTGCTCACTTTTTAAAGCATGTTCATAACCTAATAACTTATTTTCAAAGAAAATCTATCCTTAAAGGTGTTGTCAATGAGTAGCCTATTTCCAAGTAAACACAGAGATTCTGCATTTACGGTCTATTTGCTTCCTTCATGCATCCTATCAAATCCCAAAAACACCTATCTTTGTGGTGGACAAAATGAACACTTGGCTGAAGGCAGTGGGAGAGTGAAGATTTACTGCTTGCCAAGAGTATGCCCACGAAGGAATATGAGACCGGTCAAGACAGAAGCAAGAAGGATGCAGGCTTTTGGCTCAACAAGCATTCTCTGCCCACAGCAGATTCATCATTGGTTGTGAACACCAGAGCAGTCTAGGACAGGTGCCTCCTTCTGCAGGTGAAACCACTGTGTAAGAGGTATAGAAGTTTCCTTGAAGACAGTGACCCTCAACCCTGGCTGTATACCATAATCACCTGATGTACCTTAATCTGATGCCCGAGCCACAGTTCATATGAATTAAATCAAAATTGAGAACCATTGTTCTATCACCTTTCCTGGCACCAGTACTGGAGGTCAGATACTCCCCACAAGACAGGGAGATGAGTGGGTAGAGGTGTGGGAGTCATTCAGGTGACTTTTCCAAGCTGAAAAACTGACAAATTGAAATTTTCCAATAACACTAGGAAAACGGGCTTGGAAATCACTTCCTTCAATAACCAACCTCTCCCAGCCTACATCTTTCTCCCGTGCTGGATGCTTCCTGCCCTCAAACATCGGACTCCAAGTTCTTCAGTTTTGAGACTGGGACTGGCTCTCCTTGCTCCTCAAGCTTGCAGGCAGCCTATTGTGGGACCTTGTGACCATGTAAGTTAATACTTAACAAACCCCCATATATGTATCTCCTGTAAGTTCTGTTCCTCTAGGAAACCCTAATACACAACCTGTCATCTCCGTCCACATAAGGGAACCTAGACCGTCAGAGCCACACAGAACAAAGGAACCTTAAAGATGAGCTATCTCATTCTACTTCATCATGCACTTGAGGAAGCTGAGACCCAGAGAAGGGAAGTGACTGGTCAGAGTCACTGTGTTTAATGGCAGGACCACGATTAGAACACATTTCTCCTAACTCTTAGTCAAGGCCTTTTAAATGTTACATGCTCAACAGAGCACCATGACTTGGTGCTTAGGAGCATAGGATCTAGTGCTAGGGCGCCTGAGTGAGAACCCTGGCTTCACCAGTTAACTCTGTGACACTGGGCCAGTTATTCCCTCAAGCCTCAATTTTCTCACCTGGGAAGGAGAGATAATGATCACACTTATCCCACAGAGTTGTGGAGACTAAAGGAGAGAAAAGGAACAAATAATGCACCTAGCACAGTGCCTGACCCACAGTAAGTGTGCAATAATGTTAGCTATTCTTGTTCTTATTAAGGAAGTTCAGGGTGGCACCCTGAAGAGAGGAAAAGAAAGTGCAGGTATGGTTTTTGGGCTGAAGTTAATGTTCAAAATGCCCTAGCAGCTTCATGATATTATTATGCCTTCAAAGACTTCTCAAGTCACGGCAATTCTGAGTCAGAAGCAGGTTGCTTTGACATCAGTTCTAACCTAAAGGATGTCACAACCTCTACGCATCCTCACCTATCACACTAGCTGCCTTTCCTGACTGTCAGTGAAGAAAGGGCAGTGGAGATGCTGTGCATGCTGAAAGTGCCGTGTGAATGTGGTCTGGGTATCACTGTTCTTCACAATGATCTTCAATCCCACCACACTGCCTTAGCCAGTCTGGATTAACATGTCACTTGAATGCACCATGACAGAGTAGGAAATAGGAAGGCAGGGCAAAGCCACTTACAGAAATCCTAACCTTTATTCTTAATAGTCAAATATAGAGAAAGCTAAGGAGTAGGGAAGAGAAAAACAAGATCAATCCTGGCTCTCACAGCAGCCCAAAGACTGAAACTCATTTGAAATGTCCAATAAGGAGGGTGAGATGAACCTAGTAAGACAACAGGCTCAACCCCCTTCTGGGCTGGGATGTGCCTCTCACAAGAGGCAATGACATATTTGTTGCAAAGGACTGGATGACCAACAAAATCCTTTTCCAAAAACAGCAATAAAATTCAAACTCCTTCTTTCTTGTACTAATCAAAATGGTTAAGGGATAAGGATACTGCTTGGGAGTCATGAGAGCAATTTTTTTCTTTTTACTTTGTAAATGATATCGGGATTTTTAATTTGCTTTTTTTGTGAGCACTTTTTTTTTTTTAATTTTAGAAAAGGAAGGAAGCAGAAGAGGGAAGGAGTAAGGGGCAAAAGGTTGAAAAATTATAGGGATAGAAAATTTCAACATCTATTCATTCATGAATTCTCTATAAGGTGGGCACTCTGGTATCACAGCCTCTGAAGAGTCACAAGCTGAGGACAGAGATGCCCTCCTCAGTATTAGCTGAGTGAATCCCAGGGAGGTGGGGCTTTGGGCTTCACAAGGCCTCATCACTGCTGTCTTCCCTCTCCTGACTGCCCCTGCTCCATCTTCCTTCTCCGCATCTGTGCAGACCACCTGCCGAATACCTGAGAAATGTAACCCTCAACAGTATCTTCCTGTTTATGCTATGCCACATTGTGTCCTTAAAAAAAAAAAAAGGGAAGAGAATTTACAAACCTGCTTCAGATACAAGGCCTCCCCCACTACACGTAGATACCCCTATCCTCCAAATTCCTTTCTTGACGGTGATCTACAGGCTTTGGTTAAAAAACATAATCATCTTGGCTCTGTTCCCAGGCCACAGTCCCTCTGTCTGGTTCCTTCAGCCTTCTTTTCTTTTGTAGACCACAGATAACTCAAGATTTGGTAATCTGACAGATAATGCCCAATCCCTGGCTAGGCTAAATCCTTCACTTCCCACAGTGCGAAGCCCAAACAACACCCCAGAAATGTTCTGAAAGACAGGAAAAGGCAGATGGGAAAGAAATGGCTGAGAGCAGAATAGACGCTGAAGAAATATACACGCATGGTCTGAATTACATGCCCTGTTGTGCTGATTCAGTTAAAGCCACACAGGAAGATTCTCAGAGACTCCTTTCAGCCAAGCGGCCACTGATGTTCTCGGAACCTCTCTGTTCTCAAGTACAACCACCTCTTAACTCTCTATTACTCAGCAGATTTTTCAAATCACTACAGCTATAAAAAGATAACTGTCTCTTATCCCCACCCCGGAGACACTAAGGGAATAAAATGAGAGTTTCTATTAAAATGTTTTGGGAACTAACATACAGACATGTACTACTCTAAATGCAAGGCAGTTTTTCTACCCCAACCACAATTGGAGGTTAGCTTAGAATATGATCCTGGGCCTATGGCAAACCTTTTAAAACTTATACAGAAAAAGCGAAGTGTTCATAGTCTTTACCAGACTCAACTATCCATAACTTGGAAGACAAGACATTAAACATTGAGCTCTTTTCTATCCAGGTGTTGGGGGGAGAAGGAAAGACAGACTAGAATTCTTTGCAAATTTTCTTGAGAGATAAACACACAGTATATCTACCCAAGGTGGTCCAGAATATGGTTTTGGATATTTATAAAACAGAACTCCCTCAAGGTCTACTTCTGTAAAACCAAGATACCACCACCTGCCTCACCTTCCACACAGGGTTATTTGTACAGTGAGAATGCAACAGTGCACAGTAAGCACCTTGAATATAACATGTAAGCTGTAACTTGCTCTGAAAATACTCCTGGCCTACAGCGTCCTATTCTCTGACCCTGGCAACTGCTGCTTCCTACCTGCTGAAGAGACTATGAAGAAAGATGCCTCTAGGGCCACTAAACCCCACCTTCCTAAGCAGCCAAACAAATGGAAAAACCATTTTGATTTCCACTCTTGAAAGTGCTATTTAGAAATCATTAACTCAAAGTCACTAACGATTACAGTTAGTTAGGACTAATTATCTCTTAGGCTTGGGGAGCACAATGAACTAGACACCCCACTCTTTCCTTCCCTCACCCACCCTGCCTCTCTGCACTTGGACTTTGTGCCGAAGGCGCAGCCAGGAATGCTACATGGCCTCAAGTCTCACAGAGAGGTCTCCCCACACAATTCAGCTCACTTAGGCAGGGGAAAGCCCTCACTGGCTTAAAGAAAATGTTTTCCCACATCCTTCATCCTCATGTTGAATACATGTGGCATTCTTCTAAAATGGGTAGAAACCAAGGTTTCTCCAAGAAAAGCCACTAAAAAAAAATCAAATGCTAAGTTCTCTGGCCCACTGTGACCTGTAACTGTAACTCCTTTAGGCATTCAGAATTAAACTGGCAGCTGGAGGAGGCAGCGGCCATCCCCACATCAACTCACAAGTTTAGGGCTGTGTCTCCAAGATATTACTTTCTTTTGATAACACCATATAATGGAAACTTTGAATGTGTCTAAGCCTTTCTTGAATCTGCATTTTTAACCTCCCAAATATTTTAGGAAGACCTGAATACCTATTATACAGCCCCTTCCTTCTCCTAAATTTGTCCTTCTAGCTTCCAGGGATAACTCTATGGATTTAAAGAACAAGTCTGTGTCCTTACTAAGCAAAATGAGAAAGACTGAAAATAAAAAACCTGACCTCAAACAGTAGCCCTGCCTTCTCATGATAATTTTGTGAGAGTAGAAAAAAACACTGGATTGGGGGTCAAGACCTGTGTTCTAGACTAGCTCTGCCACAAACTCACTGTGTGACAGACAGCTAGAGGTTTCACTTTTCTGGGTCTCAGATGCTTCTTTGAAATAACTTAGGAAAGCTGAAATTTATGATGTTGGGTAGCTCCAACTTTTATAGTTCTGTTTGCCCTTCTTGGAACTTTCTGCTACTGCCTTATCTTTCAAAGGTTTCTATTAAAATTCTAATGAATTATCCACAAAGAGCTGATGTCCACTCTGCACACTGTACTTTCCCCTCAATCCTGCTGGCCCACAGAAGACCTATGTAATCATACTTGTAAGGCACTGATCTAAGAGCTTTACAAAGCCTTGGGCCATAGGAGCTGCCAACATTCAAACATTTTTGACATATAAAAACAGCAATTTTACGCAGTTCAATCTATTAACTTATTTAATCCTCCTAAAAAACCCATGATGTAAGTACTGCTGATATCCTCATTTTAAAAATGAGGAAAAGGAAGCAAAGAGAAGTTAGTAAACCACCAAGGCCACACAGCTAGTAGATGATGGGGTTTGAATTTAAACCCAGGCAGCCACGCTCCTGAGCCTGTGGCCTAACTACAACATTATATTGTGTCTCGACATGGAAAGAAGAGGAGCTTGAAGACTGGGACTCCAGACCAAGGTACTGTCTTGGAAGGAGAGTGAGAGGCTCACACCACAGCCTCTGCTGGGTTGTACCTTTCACTTCAATGGTGGCGTTTGCTTTAGGAGCGCTGACAAAGTGATATACGCAGTGGTATTCGCCTGAATCCTCAGCTCTCGGCTTATTGATCCTGCAGAGATGAGAAGAAAAACCAAGTGAGGAAACTGGGAACGGTCAAAATATACAACAGAAGGAGAATCAAAGGGGCAATCAGGGATCCTGCTCTCCAAACCCTTAATGCAACTCACCTCCTTCTAACTAAAAGCAAAAATCCCTCTCTGTGCATCCTAAAACATTAACGTCTTGCTCTTTTCCAGGTGCCAAGAATACAAAGATGGAATGGCAACATGGTCCCTAACCTTAGGATGCTCTGGTCTATTGGGAGAAACAAAATGCAAAAGAAGTAATCAAAATAGAAGGATGTCCAAAGTACTATAGTTTATATTCAGATATACAGTATAAAACCATCACGGCTGGGCACGGTGGCTCACCCCTGTAATCCCAGCACTTTAGGAGGCTGAGACAGGTGGATCACAAGGCCAGGAGTTCAAGACCAGCCTGGCCAAGATGCTGAAACCCCGTCTCTACTAAAACTACAAAAATTAGCCGGGTGTGGTGGCACACGCCTGTAATCCCAGCTACTTGGGAGGCTGAGGCAGGAGAATCACTTGAACCCGGGCAGCAGAGGTTGCAGTGAGCCAAGATCACGCCAGTGCACTCCAGCCTGGGTGACAGAGCAAGACTCTGTCTCAGAAAAACAAAAATCACTAAAAACCTCTTGTTCACCTGGTGGTTCCAGTTAGATAAACAAGAAAAACAAACAAACAAACAAAAAGCACAAGCTTTCTGAGCTTCTCCAAAGACCTTGTTTTGGTAGTTCTGTTCTTCCTACTTTGTCTTTTAGTAGCATGCGTTTCCACAAGTCTACTCGCTAACAGGACCCAGGCATAGTTTAAAGAAAAAAAAAAAATCTGCCATCAGAGCATCAGCCACAGACATGCAGCAAAAAGTCTGGTGATAAACCCTAGGGCCCTACATGATCTGGCCCCTATCTACATCCCTAGCTCCATCCCATGCCACTGTCCAGCTCTTCTGGCTCTCTTCAGTTTTTCAATGCACCAAGCTTGTTCCCACCTCAAAACCTCCACACAAGATGTTCCTTTACAGAGAATGCTCTTCTCATCACTCTTAGTCTACCTAACTCCTTTTCCATCAGGTCTTGGCTTACATGTCAGTTTATTCCAGCCCCAATCTAAATGTCATCCCCTTCCACAACATTCTCTCTCACACTACTCTGTGCTTCTTCACAATACTTATCATGTGTGTGATTATATATTTATGTGATTACTTGATTGATGTCTGGCTTCCCAACAGACCAAGTTCTATGTGGATAGGCAGTTTATGCAGCATACTATCCCATACTGAGCACCTAGCCTGGTGCCTGGAATATGGCAGGGGAATAAATAAATGAATGAATTACTGAGTGAACACAAACACAGAGTGAGTATCTATGCACAGATTCAGATCAAGTTAAGCAGAGTGACAGGAAGGACTATAAGAAGAGTGTATGGGTCAGGCGTGGTGGCTCACACCTGTAATCCCAGCACTTTGGGAGGCTGAGGTGGGTGAACTGCTTGAGCCCAGGAGTTTGAGATCAGCCTGGGAAACATGGCAAAACACTGTCTCTACAAGAAATAAAAAAATTAGCTGGGCATGGTGGTGCGCGTATAGTCCTAGCTACTCGGGAGGCTAAGAGGTGGGAGGATCACTTGAACCTGGGAGGTCAAGGCTGCAGTGAGCCATGTTCATGCCACTGCACTCCAGCCTGGGTGACAGAGTAAGACCTTGTTGCGAAAAAAAAAGAAGAAAAGAAAAAGTAGTATATATGGCCAGAACAGCACTTCATTTCAATCACACAGGGTGATCCCAAACAAGCTTTCTTGCCCCCGAGAGTCAACTACACATCAACTCAGTACACTCTGGCCTACAAGCACATACACCAAACACATGCAGAAAGGTCAGTGAGTAATTACAGAAAGAAGAAAAACATCAGCCTCCAGATCAGAGGATAAATATTTATATAGGGCTGAGCTCTAGCTCTTTTGCTTAGGGGTTAAAATATGATACTTGTGATGGTCAAATCTCTACTGCACTATTTAATGTCTAAGAAAAACTCCTAAACTTGACCACTCTGGCCTAATGCATTTATCCATCTTATATTGCTCATTCCAAAAATGAAACACAGGTTAAGAGACTATGGACGAGGAGAGACATAGCCTATCCCCAGGGCTGTCTCAAGATACCCACATGGCAGCACAATATTCTGTGAGAAGCAGTCAAGGTGTCTTCTCAATGTGACACCATGCCTCTTCTTAAATCATTATGCTCCCAACTGGAAAACAGACAAGTCAGCTGCTCTTATCAACAAGTGTTCCAGAGTTCAAGGAAGGAGCAGCAGCTCTTTCTTCAGGGCTTAAACTGAAGTTCTTTGAGTCTAAGCCCTGAAGAAAGAGCTGCTGTTCCTTCCTCAAACTCAGCCCTGAACTTAAGACTGAAGTTCTTAGACTTCTAAGTTCTTTGAGAAATACTTGGGAAGATAACTCCCACACTTGAGTCCATGCCTATAGGCTCAAAATCTCCCCACACCATTCCCTTGGACTAGCTATTAGGAAGAAATTAAAGCAAAGGGATAACGTCCCCTATAGGCTGGGCAGAAGCAGGGTTCTGAAATCAGCTCTTCAGGTTGACTTATCAGGTAGCCCAAGGAACTCATCAGTTGTTATTTCACGAAATGTAGAATCCCTGAAAAACTCTAGAGATACACAACACCCTTGGAGAGCTTCAAATAAGCTGAGGGGAAAAAAGAAGAAGCATTTTATAAAGTCAGGCTGAAACTTCATGAAGTTAAAGCTCAACACTTTGCAGGCAATAGTACAAGACCCAAGAGAAACATGATTGGATGTCTGCTATCTTAAAGGAGGTATCATAAAAAACAAGTCTAAGGCTGGACGCGGTGGCTCACGCCTGTAATTCCAGCACTTTGGGAGACCAAGGTGGGGAGACTGCTTGCACTCAGGAGTTCAAGACCAGCCCGGGCAACATGGCGAAACCCAGTCTCTACAAAAAATACAAAAAAAAAAAATTACCCGGGTGTGGTGGTGTGCACCTGTGGTCCCAGCTACTGGGGAGGATGGCTTGAGCCGGGGAGGATGGCTTGAGCCCGGGAGGCAGAGGTTGCAGTGAGCTGAGACCGCACTACTGCACTCCAGCCTGGGAGGCAGAGCCAGACCCTGTCTCAATAAAATAAAATAACAACAAAAAATCAAGTCTGTAAAACTAATGGACAGAACAAGAAAAAAATGCTTTTCATTCCACCTAACAACTTCATTTGATTAATCCTTTCCAAACTATGAGGAAATCACTGAGGCTAAATTTCTAATTTTTTTTTTATCAGAAGAAACTACAGTGGAGATAGGTTAACTACCTTGCCACTAAGTAGATGGCATAGCAGGGAAAATAAAAACAATTCTAGAAAAATTTCTAGAAAATCAGAAGACCTGGAACCTAGCCTTGGTTTGGTTCTAGAACTTACTAAAATACAGTATTTGGCCTTAAAGCAGCCAAGAGTCACTCTTCAAATCTTAGTTTCCTTGCTTGGGAAAAAAGGAGGATCCACAAATTCATTTGGATCAACTAAATAAGGGGTGTGAAAAGATCTCAATGCTGCAATATTCTGCAGAATGCCCTTGCTATCACTGGATACACAGGCTTTCCTGGTCTCACTTCAGTGCTCTCTTTCTTTGCACTGCACTAACCTTCTAAGCAAGATTAGCTGATTCTTTTCCAGAGAGTCTTCAACCAGGAACAAACTATTCTGCAAGGTAGGGTGCCATGTGTTCTAGATATTCCAAAAAGCACCAAATATTTGGGTGCTGGGTAACTCTAGCCAGCAAATATCCTTTTTTCAAAGGATATGTCCAGGCTACCATCCTCAATCCACATCATTCAAGAGCCCTGCATCCGCTGGTCCATATCAGGTTACAGTGATGTTACACACTCCTAAAAGGGAATTCACTAGGAAATCTATCCAGTGGAAAGATGGCTTAGGGAGATGTCTTGCTCTACAGTCACAAAGCAGACTTCAATCTGTTTCTTCAAACCTAACTTCAATCTGACTGGATTAGGTCAAGAGACTACATTCTAAGTGTGACTCTCCTACTGACTAGCATTGTTACCCTGAACAAATCACTACTTCACGGCCTCAGTTTCTCTATGATTATAGTGAGGGGATCATCTATGATTCTCCAATCTGGCTGCTCATTAGAATCCTTTAGGAATCTTTTCTAGACTACTGGGCCTTACCTGAGATATACTGGATTGGACTTTCAAAGGGAGAACCAAATATATCTCATGTCCCTCCTGCGTGGCACAACTATGGATTATGAATGTCAAGTAAGGTAAGCCACACTCCCTCCCACCTTCCCAGGAGCTGCCCAGCCGTCTCACCTGTACTCCATGTTGCTGGCATTCTTACGAGTGGCACTCAGTTCCACCCCATTCTTTGTCCAGTAGCTGTATGTAAGGGTGTGAGAGCTGGAGGTGAGGTTACACTGCAGGGTGACAGGGAGAACAGGGCTGTCTCGAATAATGACCTCTTCACTGGTGACAATCCTTGGCTCTGTAATAAGAGTGCACAATGATAGGGGGCAATAGCCTTCCATCCTCTGTAGCCCTGGCCTGAGAGTTGGACGGGGTAGGAGGGGAAACTAGAAAAAGAGGGAGGGCAGACAGGACCACATGAGGAATTTCACTTTACCACTTTGGAGGAAGTCAAGAAAGGAAAAACAATGATTATAAGCAAATGACCACTAGCGCAGACAACAGCCTGAAGACCAGCTGGCCTAGACGTGAAAGAATGGGAGTATTACGGGTGCTTGTACTGGTAACAACCCACTTACGCTTTTGAATACCACCTTTTTATAAGAACCACCAAACAATTCGGCTTCAATTAGAAAACCAGGCTCCACCTTGCCATTCTGAAGACAAAGGCCATATCATTTATGTACCTATTATAATAAACTCCCTATTGTACCACTGGGCCTTGGAACAGTAATAATTACATAATACATGTATAGCTTTCCCCACATTTAAATGTTAAACCTATGGCAAACCATAGGCCATTATTTATGCAGAAAAAGACATTGTGGATTCTAAAAGCAAACTTCCTATTGGAAGTCACTTGCATTTTCCAAATTTTGTGGAGGCAAAATTCTTGAGAAAGCATCATCAGTTCCTCCTCTCCAGCCATATCTATTCCCAAAACAAGTTGTTGTTTTCAGAATTGCACTTTAAAACACATTTCATTCTGAGAAAATATAACGAGTGCAATATTGTGTTGGTATTATGGGCTCCTAGAATTTTAGAAAGGCCCTTAAGAGTTCATTGAATCCCACTCTTTTTTTAAGAGCTGGAAAAGTGAAATGACTTGTGCAAGGCCGTAAGTATTACTAATGGCAAAGCTGGGCCTAGAAGATATATCTCACTGAATTCTATCCTTGGCCCCCAGCCCCAAGACCACCCCCACCACCTTGTGTCCTGGGCAAGGTATATATACTTCACCTTCTGGTGCTATTCTGCGCTTAGATAACCTGGGATCACTAGCTTATCTACAAAAATGACCTACTTGAGTCAAATATTATAATACATTGAACAGAAATGTTTAAAATCACTCTATATTATTCCTGGAAGCTTCATCTTTAAAGCACTTTGAAATCTATCACTGTATTAAAGTCAAGACATTTCTATGTTTGTTGTCTTTTGTTAATGTGCTTTGTCTTTATTATTTCCCCAGGCTTAGTTTTCTCTACTTTTGATCAAACATTTCCAGGTGAAGTCTACACTAACCATCTTTTCCCAACCACAATAAGAGGTATTTGCTGTTTGTTTGTTTTCCAATTCTCTCTCAGAAACCCTTGACTGACTTCCCATTTCCCTGTGTCTAGTCACTTCCTATCTACAGCTCTGCAGCAGCTCCCCTCACCATTTTATACAGTATTGTGCTGAGCCTTAACGTGAGGAAAGAACTCTCTCCCTCCATGGGAACTAAGTCGCTTGCTGTTCAGGGAGGGGGAAAGCATGGGGAAGTCGTGGGATACTTGGGAAATGTAACGTCTTAAGGACCTCCTAACCGATGTAACATTTCTGACTTATAGAGTTAATGTGTTTGAAGAAACTTGTAATAATGCAAAACCTTAAGTTTGCTCAATTAACAAATTAGTTCTATTTTCCAACTCTGGCAAAAGGATAATGGTTATCTTCCATTCAGCACTGGTCCTTATCAGTAACATCAAACAGGGTCTCTATGTACAGATAATGGAGGCATAGCAGCCACTAAGACAGAAGCAGATGCATGTAAACACGTTAGCGCAGTGGTGTCCCATGGTTTCCAAGACACACTGGACAGAAGCCAAATCCCTGGGCCTTAAGAAGTCGAGCAGAACGGCTGCAAACCCTGCAATGGAAGGCGCACACACACCATCAGCAGAAAGCATCACAATTCCAAGAAAAATCAAAACCAAGCAAAAACAAAAGAGAAAAAGATAGAACCAGTACTCCACAGAAGAGAAATTAAAAAAATATAAAGGCAACATTAAAACCCAAACACACTTTTAGGTTTTTACTGAATTTTTATTATCCAATTTCATTTTCTGTCCCACTTGGGACTCTCCTTCTGGCTATTCCTCTCAGACTGCACTGAGAAAGGGTAAACTCTGAGAATGAGGCCAAGAGCTTCCAGATGTTTAAATACAAGGAGGCCAAAGTAAATGCTACTCTTACCTGTGGCGATGCAAATGACCACTGCAGCTCAGGGAGATTAAGAAGTTGATGAAAGCAACCTGGTAGACTTTCTGCCAAGAATTCTTAGAAGGCAAAGGAAAGCACTTTTTCACTTAAGTCTTAAAGATCCAGGAGAGAGTCAGCTGGGAGCAAGTGGATAATTTAAATAGGTTTAAATATGATTCTGCACCATAGGAGGGTTGTGGGGTAGGGTAACCTGCCTCCTGTGATTGCTGTATATGAAAAACAGTGCTACACCAAGTTCCTTGGCCATGGTGCCTCATCTGCATTCTGCACCAGGATGAAGGTGGGGCTTTTATTTTTGTGGCCAAGCGCTGCCCAAAGTCCAAGAGAGATGAATATTTAGGAGAAGTTCAAATGTGTTTACCTGCCACTGATGTCTATTTAAAAGCAGTGGATAGGAGACCCTTACCCCAGCCATCATGCATATATAAAGAACATGCTATGGCCAGAGAGATACCTAAAAACTGGGCACACTTCTCTTCCTGCCTTACATACTCAATGAGCTTTGGGGAAAGTACTACCAGGAGGTCATTCTTAGATAGAACACCTGATGTCCCCATACAGCAATGTCTTTTGGGACGCTGAGATCATAAAACAGTCCAATTAGAGTTAGATCCAGGGTGTTTAAAAAAAAAAAAAAAAAAAAAAAAAAGCAGCAGCAGCAGCAACAACCTCCTGGCTCTCCAAAACAGCTAACTCGGGTTAACTGACTGATGGGTAAGTCTGAAGAGAGTCTAGCCAGGATTTGGATTTGGTTCAACCACATGCAGACAATTCTAAGTAAACTGGGGGAATACATAGCATGTATTCTCGGGATTGGTAGGTAGGTACCCCAAAGCCTCATCTTTTTCTAGCCCCTTGGCATGGCCATTCTAGCTATGAGTCAGGCTCTTGGAAGTATAAGTGCAAATGCCCAGCCCAGTCCATACCTATAAACTTCCACAGACCTTTGTGGCCATGTAGGTAATTCTGCTTTTATAAGGAAAGGAGCAAGGGGGCAGGAGAAGGAGGCGTGCAGGGGAAAAATATTGTTAAAAAAAAAAAAATCACTGGGTTAATGTTCCCCATTTTCACATAGACAAGGTTTTCTTTTCCTCTTTCCAGAAGCAGGTTCTCTGATTCAACAGTGCCAACTGCAGCAGCCTCTCCTACCACTGCCCTACAAAGGACTCTTTTTTTACCCATAGGATCTTCAAGTGGCTACAAAGAACAGACACTAATTTGCTATTTTTCATATAGGTATATAGACTCAAGGCCCATATCTTACTACTTTATGTATTACCAAATTCCTCATCAAAGTAAGATTTTACTATTCTTACTTTCTCTAGATCAGCTCTTTAAGCTAGAACTGGCTATAGATCTCTCATCGTGTCCTCAAAGAGAAGGTGAAAAACCCAGAGGATCTTTCCAAAAGTGAATGTCCCCTCAATTATAACCAGGTTTGATGTGGGGCCAGAACTCTTTTTGGCCAGGAACGTTGGTTCTGTGGTGGCTTCTCCCTCTCTCTGCTTCCCAACATAAGGTAGCAAGTCACTTTCGAGAAAGAGAGAGAAGTGGCCACAAAAGTCCCGGTGTCATATGTCTCACGCATACCTGCTACAAGGAGAGGATTCTGAGCCAGCTGGTCAGCTCACCCCATCACTATGAGAAACCAGGTTGGAAGTTAGTTTCCTCTTTTTTCAAGACACAAAGAAAAGGCCAGTGTAAGTGGTCCCCACACTATGTCTGGAGTTCCCATCCTCTGGGATAAGGCACACTGTGCCAACAGCTACTCATCAGAATCAAACCGTGAACAGGAATCAACTGCAGCTCTGACTTCCAAACAGTGTGATGGGCTAAAACAATAATAATTTGCAGCTTAGTGTCACCTGGCTCCTAACAACAAAACATAAGAAGGAAGTCCCAGGCTGCTGCTTTTAAAGAGGAGACTAATTAGCAGGCCCAGTGAGGAGTACACTGCTGCAGTAGAGGGCTGTTATCAGAGAAGCACATGCCACGGTTTTAGAAAAGAAAAAGAGCTGGAACTATGAAAATATCCAAGCTTACATGCCACCCAACAACCAAAACACACCACCACACTGCACCCATGGCAACATTCCCATCACAACAAGATGACATCAAGTCACAGTTAAGGGAAGAGGCTGGGCAGACACAAACTTAAAACCATAGAGGTGAAGGCAGCTACTTAGAGAGCTTCAAACAGAAGAAATAAAAAGTAGTTAGACTGGGGAGAGAAACAAAAATAGAAAGGCACCAGAGAAGAAATCAGCAAAAGTATAGCAGGAAACCTACTACAAAATCAAAGGGGAGGGAAAACCATTTCAACACTACCCTCCTTGGACTGCCTGGTTTTATGAGTTTTAATTTAAGCTTCCCAGTTCTCCCTCCCCAACTCTTCCCAACACAGATGATTTTGGACAGTCACGGATTTCCTCAAGTTCTTTGTTCCTGAGAAGAAAGACACAGAGAAGGGTTGGGGGATAAGGGAGGCAGAGAGAACGGCAAAGAAAAGAAGAAAAAAAGTTGCCACAGATGTTTTCATACACTACAACCAGAAGGGTCATGGGTTTGAAAAAAAAACGAAGACAAGGGGTGGGGTGAGTGATCATACTGGGGAAGAGGGAAAGGATGCAGAAGGGAAGGGTCATTGGGCCACCTCTAATGACTACAGTACTACTACTGTAGGGTGCTGGACTCACTCTGAAGGACGCTTATGGTGGCCTGGGCTCGAATCCATGTTATGGAGGGGTTTTGCCTCAAGTCATTCCTCTTGGGGTTGTTGCTGGCCCTGCACTCGTAAGTCCCAGAGTCCTCCAAGGTGAGCCGGGTTATTCTCAGCACACTCACGCCGTTTGACCCGTAGGCGGTGTTTACGGTGACACGGCGCTTCCGAGCACCGTCCCACAGCTGTCTGAAAGACTCTGCCCGGTTGACTTCTGCGTACCACCACTGGATCTCTGGCGTGGGGCTCCCGACCACGTCACAGTACAGCTCAAAGGCGTCCCCCGTGAGCTTAGTTTCTGACATGGGCGACTTGACAAACCCAGCTAGAGGGAGGGGGAGCAGGAATGCAGTGACAGGCCAATCAGAAAAAAAAAGAATCAACAGGTGTTAATAGTAATTTAAAGAAAAGAAAAGAAAAAAGCAAATGAGTTGCAAAGAACAAAAAAGGATTCATTTTTAAACTATAAAGAGACAGTACAGCAATTCATACAAGCTTTTAGAAGAAGAACCACACCCTGGGAAGCTTATGAAGCAAAGGCAGGCTAATTACAAGCTGGGGCAGCCCAGGTGCTGGCCAGGCAGAAGCAAGCCCACTGGAAAGCATTTTAGCAATGGGCCCAGCTGGTAGGAATGAGAAAGCCTCAGGTCTTGGGAAGAGCCTCTTTCCTTAGAACACAAACCATTTATTACCTTTTTAAACTCAGGCAAGTGATGAAAGATAACCAGAAGAGGCAGTAGTTTTATATGCCGAATCAGGATCTCTCTTTTGGATGGGTAAACGCTTTGTTAGAAATGCAGTGTCTTTTGCAAGCCTCAACAAGAAGTATTAAATGACCTACTGGTGCCTTCTCTTGGGATTCAGAGTTCAAATTTCAACTGAAAGAGTAGCAAATTTCTCTCTCACACAGGATTCTATCCTGGGTTCGATTAGATTTTCTCCACCTCCTATTCTTCCCTGGGCCTATGGCAAACAAACAACCCAGTTGTTTAGGGTTAGGCAGCCTCTTCCTGAATGCAGACCCTCAGAACAAGACAGCCTGTACTTCACACCACAGTGAGATATTAATACTTTGTGGGTCAGCTCAGAAGTGGGACCAACAATACCAGCAACCCAACTCATTGCCAGCTAATGGAGGGACTGTGCCCTCCATAACCCCATAGATCCATTACCTAGAAAAATCTGAAAAGCTATGGTATTTGACAGGCTCTATACAGTTGAATTGCCTGGCTTCTAGAAGCCAGCTCAGAAGAATGAGAAATGTACCCTGATGAATTAAACTAAACACTAGGGTGAAAGCCAGGCCTCAACCAACACTCTCAGGAACTGCCCAGGAACTAAAGTTGATGCCTACCTCCAATTGCCCATAATTTGCTTGAGGTTACACTTCCATAAGACAAGGTGGAAATGGCAGAAAGAGTAAAAAAAAAAAATCCAGGCTTAATTTAAAAACTTGGAGTTAGGTCCACAGGAAATAAAATCAGAGTGCAAGCATACTCTCTCTTACCCTTCCACCCACCTAGGGTTCATTCAGCATTTCTACTGATTCAGACAGTATCCGAAGGTATAAGGCAAGACACTAAAAGAGGGCATTCTGATTGGCTTGGAAACTTCCCCTGGGAGGCCTGCTGCATAAGCCAAGCCAGCCCCTCTGCAGTGAGCAGGGAGTGAGGTCAGCATCTGCCAACATCAGATTAAGAACATTCCAGAGGAAAGGATGAAATAAATGGTACTGTTTTCCTACAGTCCAGAAGCCAAGGATGTAACAGGGCTAGCTGAAAATGGAGGTTACTAAGTGGAAAAATTCCTGTTTACATCCATAGCAGTATTTGCCTTTGGTGATAACCCCACACCATGGACTAAGAACATTAATGGAGGTACTAACTCAAGTAGAGGCCAAGACCTCCAAATTCATACTAGTCTTTCAATTCCTGACATTTTCAGACTCTGGGGAGCACAGGAATGCAGTGATTAACAGGCTTAGACTAAACGTTCTGCCTTTAATATGCCATTTTAAACTACCTCTTCAGATCCAGCATGCATTCCTTGTAAGGAAATATCTACCAGAGGCCCCAAGAAGCCCAACAGATGTCATTCTCAGATGCAAGAGAAGCTTTAGAATTACACAAAGGAGCCCCCAAGCCCCTGCATGAAGAGCTGAGCTCACTGCCAAATAAAGTGGTATCCAAGGAGCCATGTCTCAGTCTCACAAACTACCACCTGCCCACCTGTCAAAGTCAATGCCAGCTAATATAAACAAAGAAGTAAAGGAGGGCCGGGCGTGATGGTTCACACCTGTAATCCCAGCATTTTGGGAGGCTGAGGCGGGAGGATCATGAGGTCAGGAGTTCAAGACCAGCCTGGCCAGTATGGTGAAACCCCGTCTCCACTATAAATACAAAAATTAGCCGGGCATGGTGGTGCTCACCTGTAGTCCCAGGTACTCAGGAGGCTGAGACAGAAGAATCACTTGAACCCAGGAGGCGGAGGTTGCAGTGAGCCAAGATCGTGCCACTGTACTCTGCCCTGGGCGACAGAGCGAGACTCCGTCAAAAAAAAAAAAAAAAAAAGAAAGAAAAAAAGGGAGGAAGGGAGGGAGGGAGGGAGGGGAAGTAAAGGAAGTTGGTTTTATTTATTTTACTACTGGCTCAAATAACCACAGAAAACTGGATATCAGTAAATCCCTGAAGTGCAGTAAAAGTATTATTCTGTTTTAATCATATTCTTGACCATAAGTGGTAATCACAAATGGTCTTATCACATTATCTGTGAACCTGGGGAGTTACAGCCTCTCAAATGCTGTAATTATGTACTTGATTATGCCCTAGAACTGTTAGTGGATTTCTTTTGTACTTTTTCCCTTCTTCTGTATTGTACTTCAAAGCAGCCCTAGACTTAAGCCTGTTTATCAATCTGTCGACAATGCTAATGTAAAAAAGATGCCTGAAAGTATCCTTTCACCAAGAATCCATCCAATTCCACCGTAACCCCAAGTCCTAATACCACACAACTCACAGGTAGCTGAGAAACAGTCTGACTATGATTCCCACTGCACACAACTGGGCGAGTCACTCGGCCTGATCATGCCACCCTGGGCAAGACTTCCTGCTAAGAGGAAGGAATGCTGATCTGAGTCAGTTCAATTTTCTACCTGTATCAAGGAAAATGGGACGAAGACAAAAATGTTCTTTGCATTAGTAAATTATATGATGTATATTTAAATGAACTTTTAAAACACAAGATAAAAAATCCTTTAAAATGCCAACAATGGACATTTTTCTGTGCTCTCTTTGAAGGCCATTACTGTTATTACCATTACTATACATATAGAGTAACAGGTGACATTTTCTAAGTATGCATTATATGTTTAGGCAATGTGCTAAGCACTTTATTCATTATCATATTCAAAATTCATTTATTCATTATGATAAGTGCCATTATAATTTTCTTAAAGATGTGGAAACTAACGTCCAAAAAAGTTAAATATTTTGCCCACAGTCACAAGCTAATAACAAAGAGTCTGGCCTGGAATCCAAAGCGAAAGCATGGTCTCTTAACACTTACCACAACTGCGGTCAATGTGTCTCACTGGCCTGAAAAGGTTTTTGTAGTTACTTAAGTTAAAGATATGCTTTGTCACCACTTAGTTTAATTAATAAATTAATTAATAATAATTCCTGGCCACAAAAAGCCAGGAACCTTTGACCGACTGTGCAACATAATATGATCACTAACTCCATAAAATTATAATCTTACTAGAGAATGGAGATAGAGAAGCACTGGGTCAAAGAGTTCTTAAAGCAAATGGGGGAGGGTGAACAGTGTGAAAAGATAAGATGATTCTGAGGCAATACTGCCTCTAGTTGTGATGATTCCAATGCCCTGCTTTGGAGAAGGCTGGCTTCAGAGAAGGAAGGAATTTACAAGACACTGGAAAAATTTCTCTGATGCTGTAGTCAGGAGCCAAATTAATAAAGGGCAGCACCTGAAAGTTTTATAAAACTTCGCAGTTTGCAAAGTGCTTCCACATACATCACATCTCATTTCATTCGCACAGTTCCACAAGGTTCATACATAGGGCAGGTGCGGAGACAGGTTTATGACTTGCCCAAGATCACTTAGGCAGTTAATCCTGAGTGGGGCTGGGACTAGAATGCAGGTCTTAGCTTAGTCTAGGGTTCTTTCCAATAAACTGTGCTGCCTCTGAACAAACTAAGGAATTCCTTGATAGCTGAACACTCATCAAAAACCATGAAAAGAGTTCTATTCCCCCTCCAAACAGCATGGAAAAGAAAGAAAAGAAAAAGAAAAAGAGAAAAGAGAAAAGAACCCTCTTTACAAAGTACTGTGAAATCACAATTAGCAAGGGAAAGTTATTAGCAACCATCCACCTCATTATCCATCCAAAATTAGCTTCAATTCAGGAAAAGAACTGGCTCTCAGCAGCAGCAGCAGGAGGTTCAGAGCCTGACTCACTGCCCTGCCTTTCATTACTAAGGGCTTTCAAACAAATATGTACCTTCAACAAGAAAGCACACACTGCCTAAAGTTGGAAGGCCAACAGAAGCATCTATTTGCTCTCTAGGTTAAGGGTCATCCAATATTTTGGAAAAACCCTAAATTTTATAAGACAACCTCCCACCCCACCCTCTTCCCCACCATCATCTCCACCCCCTATCTTAAGTGACTGGGCTCAGATCTGCAAGAGTGTTGGGAAAGTATTAATATCAGTGCATTCAAAGCAACAGTGATAAAGAGGGAAACTGAACAGTGGTTATTGGCTTTGAGGGAGGAAGAGACTAGAAGCTGATGTTGGAGGGGGTGGGTAGCAGGCAGAGCATTAAAAATGGAGGCAGCAAACCCAAGAGAAGCATAATGTAAAATTGCATAACTGGGGATGGGGGATGGGAGGCAAAGATGACAGCTGGGACTAGCAGCCGGAGAAAAGGAGGAGCTCGCTGGCAGGAAAAACTGGATGTGTAGATATGTAGCAGAGGGTGAGAAGAAAAAGGAAACACAGAAGAGCAAGTTGAGCTCAATCCCAGGAAAACTGCTTTCATATATGCCCTAAGGAAGTAAAAAAAGCTAGCCTAGCCCTATATAGGAAAGACTATCATGATTTTTCACATTTACCTCCAGGGCAACCACAGAACAAGAAATCAGACTAACTTTCTCTCTCCCTCAGCTGACTACTGCCAAGGCCAGGCCTTTAAGTCTTGCCTGCTTTTGTCACCTCTTTTAAAAACAGCTGTTCCCTTCAAACCCCCTCTACCTCTAATTCCCTGTGGCTGGCTCATGCTGTTCTCCCCTTCATTCCTCACAATAAAGAGAAAATGACAGCCAAGATCATAAGAGCGTTTCTCTCCTCTGTCTCTCTCTCACACACACACAAATTCAAATCATCTACCTCAAAATAAAGACTGAGCAAGACCCACTGACATCTAAACATGAATACAGGAACTACGAGTATTTCAAATGTCTAAAGGACCCTTAACTGCTGTGAGGCTGTCACAGACTTGAGCCTACACAAACTACCGTAGAGCCTGCCTATCCTTCCTGTTAATCAGGAAACAGATCATTCATCACTATTCCTTAACACCAAAGGCAGGTCAGAAGTCTATATGCACTCATTCTGTGTGTACTGACCAAGGGTAAGGCAGGCTTGAAGCCCTGGGAGCAGTGGAAATGGGGTAACCTCATTCTCTGCAGCAGGAAGAGGTACCACAGATTAGTCTTATCTCTAGGTAGAGATGGCAGCAATTACAAAACATTTTCCAAATTCAAACCTGCTCCTTCCACAGCTACCTTGATCAGGCAGATATGACAAAAGTTTGGAAATTAAGATCATCCCCATCACTAGCTTCTAAACCAGGGTCCACCCTTTATTCTGAAATTATACCATTCAAAATGACCAAAAGCATCTATACCAGCCAGCCTTCTGCTTTGGAGAAACAGGGGAATCTAGTTCATGCCAAGAGAAACTACATAGTTTAGTGATCAAATGCAGCAAACTCTAAAATCAGTTGTCTGGATTCACATAAGGCTCTGTCACTAACTGTATGACTGTAAGCAAGTGACCTAACCTCTCTGAGCTTCATCTCCCTAATCTGTAAAACGGGACTAATAATAGCAGCTACCTCACAGGGTTACTGTGAGGATTATATGAGATAACATAGCTTAAAACAGTACCTGACACACAGTAAGCACTCAATAATGTTAGCTATTATTATATGTCTCCATAGAAATAAGTGCTAAACAGGCCACGGGCAGCAGCCTGCAGCACTGCTCCACAACAGGCTGGGAAGCAAAACTTCACATCCAAAATGAGCTTAACTTAAAATCCAAGTTCTTCAAGAAACAACAAAAAACTAACCTTAAACTTCCAAATAAAATGAGAACCAGAACAGAAATGTTAACTGCAGAAGGGAATGAAAAAGAAGGGAATTCTTCATTCCTTCCTATCTTTAGAGCAAACCAGAATGAACAAAGTGATAATAGCAGACACATGTATGTGGACTCAAGGAATTAGCAAGTGTTTTCAGAGTTATAAACCATTAAATCTAAGATATTATGAATAATCTGGAAAGTCCAAGAATAATAAGAATAAAGAGAGGCAGTACAAATTCTCCTTTTCAAAAAAATTCTTTTAAAGTAGAAAATAATCCTATCAATTATAAATCAGACTGCTTTAACAATATTTGGGAAGATACTGGATACTGAGCAGGCCAAACTGTTCATTTACAAAATATAAGGTGTAGTCATGGAATCTGAGATCATGTTACATTAGCTTAATTTCAGCCTAAGAAAAGGTGTCAGGTTTTGAGTCAGCACCTCCACAAAACAAATTCTCTTAACTTTAAGCAGTTTCTTTAAATGGGAATGATGCCACTTTCTTTATAGGGTAGTTGTGAAAATCATGTTACATTATGTGTAAGAGTTCTGTAAACATAAAACTCTATGCAAATGTTAAGTTACTTTAGGATAGACAAGAAATAAGCATTTGGTATGACGGATCTCCCTTAACAAAAACTTTCATTCAGTCCTGTTGCCAATTCCTATTGACAAGCTAAACAAGCATGATCCTCCTAGATCTACAGGTTTAAAAAAAAGTCAATGACGAAAAAGAAAAAAAGTTAAAAGTATGATTTAAAAAAAAACATGGGCCGCTCACACCCGTAATCTCAGCACTTTGGGAGGCCAAGGTGGGCTTATCGCTTGAGTCCAAGAGCTCGAGACCGGCCTGGGTAACACGGCAAAAGCCTGTCTCTTCAAAAAATTAGCCAGGTGTGGTGGTGCATGTCTATGATTCCAGCTACTCAGGAGGCTGAGGCAGGAGAATCACGAGTCCAGGAAGTTGAGGCTGCAGCATGCTGGCGTCACAACATTGCACTCTAGCCTGAACGACAGAGGAGACCCTGTCTCAACAAACAAAGAAAACAAAAATTATAGGAATCTCTCATCTCAGAAAAATATAACCAAAGTTTTGCATATTTCAGGGGTCTTCCAGACCCTGAGTCTAGATTGTACTACTGTTAGATGAGTGAACAGTTAAGGGTCTATTAAGATGAGAGCTCACCTTATAGGGAAATGAGCCAAGGTTTAAAAAACCTGGGATGGATTTTTCCATTTCTTCAACCTCAGTTTCCTCATCTGAAAAATGGGGACAATGATTCCTATCTTCTTCATAAGGTCATGGCAAGATTCACATGAACAATGTATGTAAAATTACTTCGTAACCTGTAAAGCTATAAATGTAATAACACATCAGTTTTATGCAAGCATTCTACTCTATTACATAAAGAATGATCTAAGGCCAGGCGCAGTGGCTCATGCCTGTAATCCCAACACTTTGGGAGGCTGAGGTGGGAGGACCGCACCAGTCTGGGCAACATGGTGAAATCCTGTCTCTACCAAAAATAGCTGAGCGTGGTGGTGTGCACCTCTAGTCCCAGCTACTTGAAAGGCTGAGGTAGGAGGATCAATTGAGCCTGAGAAGTTGAGGCTGCAGTGAGCTATGATTATGCCACTGCACTCCAGCCTGGTGACAGAGTAGAGACCCTGTCTCAAGGGGGGAAAAAAAGAATGATCTAAACTAGTCCTGAGTGTTCTATTAACATACCTCAAAAGCAGTGTGGAAGAAACTGGGGGGCAGGGCTCACACACATCCATGAAGGAGGGGGATGTCTACTGGACTGACTTTTTCCAAATCTTTCCATTTTCCAAAAGAAAAAAGCACTGCAAACCACTGATCCAGAAAATTAACATGTTTCAAATAGCAAGTGACATTAAATGAGGTAAGGTTGCCAGAAATTAATAAAAATGATTTAGAATAAATTCTGGTTAAAAAAAAAATCTTACAAAAATAGAACCTGACATCAGACCTGAGAAACAGAAAGAACTGGAAAATGTAGGCCGGGTGCGGTGGCTCATGTCTGTAATCCCAGCACTTTGGGAGGCCGAGGCGGGCAGATCACCTGAGGTTAGGAGTTTGAGACCAACCTGACAACATGAAGAAAACTCGTCTCTACTAAAAATACAAAACTAGCTGGGCGTGGTGGCGCATGCCTGTAATCCCAGCTACTCGGGAGGCTGAGGCAGGAGAATCAGGTGAACCCAGGAGGCGGAGGTTGCGGTCAGCTGAGATCGCACCATTGCACTCCAGCCTGGGCAACAAGAGCAAAACTCACCTCAAAAACAACAACAACAACAACAAAAAAAACAGAATTGGAAAATGTTAAAAGCAAAGAGAAGAAGAATCAGCTCAGAATTGAACTCCTCTTGCATTTCTTCTGTACGTCTGTCTTCCAAGGGTCATTCCTATGATCCTGAATATCCTCACATGGACTCTTAACAGACTGAAAGCTCTGCCTGTATGTTATTTATCAGAAAATACTATGGCCATCATGCGGTGGCTCATGCCTGTAATACTACCTACTTGGGAGGCTGACGCACGAGAATCGCTTGAACCCAGGAGGTGGAGGTCGCAGTGAGCCGAGATCACACCACTGCACTCCAGCCTGGGTGACAGAGCAAGACTACTTCTCAAAAAAAATAAAAAGAAAATGCTAGCCACTTGTAGGCTTTTATAGTACTCAGGCAAACCGCTTCATTATCAAAGACACTGCTGGAGACTAACAACATTTCTCCTTCACCCCAGGGAGGAAAAAGGCATTTAATTTACTCTTGAGCAGTCAGATCCAAGAAAGTGTGGCCAAATACAATAAATCGGGGCCCATTTTGACTTTGACATCAAAATGACCATGACTTTTTTAAAACTAAGGATGTGTCTGTCCAAAGAGAAAAATGCAGCAGCCACAAACTATTGTCAAGCTAGTCTTTTCAGGGGAATTTTAGGTAATTCACTTCCCAACTTCACAAATAGTACTTAAGCTGCTGGTCCACAAGAGAAAAAGCTGGTTTTGCTAGCCATTAAAAACCAGGAATGTCTCATGCAGGGGAAACAGAAAAATGCACACTAATAAGCTATATCTTAAAGAGAGTTATTAATGAAAGGTCTGGTTCAAATATGTAAGTGAAACCCTTACATATTTAAGCAAATGCTCATAAAAATTCTCTTATCCCAAGAGATTGTCAAAAGTAGCTATGGGCAGATCTAGAACTACACCCAAAATAGAGCTTTCAGGCCAAAAACAATTTTAATTAATTAAAAGAAAAATAATACCAGTTACAAAACATTTAAAGAGTATACTTCAACTGACTCTCTGGTTAGCATTAAAGCCAAAATGAAAACAATATACTAGAAAGCTTTAATACTTTAATTCGACAAAGATTCTTTGCTTGACCAATATTTAGGCTTCTGAACCTTCTCCTAGGCCCATCTGTGAACTTCCTTATAAAATTCAGTTTTAGCAAAGAACCTTGCTAAGTCAGTTTAGCAAGAACCCCCATCTTTGATCATCCTCAGTATCAGATCAGGTTCTTCAGCCTCCACCATTCCCTAGCTGAGGTCTGATCAACCTGGCCTGTCCTCAGTGAGAATGTTTAGGTTGGGTTAGCCAAATCCTCCTTACCCCTAATGTTTCCTCTTAGTAATTTTCCATCCATTGACCCCCACTTGCCTATGCTGTATTCACAGTTGAGCCCATCTCTCTCCCCAGTGCAGAATCTCACTGCAGTGGTCTGGTCCCTACATCTATCCCATGTTCTAAATAAAGCCTTTCTTACCATGCTTTAACACATAACATTTTTTTTTCTTTAGCAAGGTGAATAAACCATTCTCAAAGGCCATAGGTAATTACTGCTCAAAAGCTAATCTTTGCCAATACTTTTTCTGTGAAATGCACCTGTCTATAAATTCAGCATAACTTCTGATAACAAGCTTACTGTCTGTCTCTGACACCACAGTAACAATCAGGACTTAAATGTTAAGATAACAAAATTCATCTCATTCTTCCATCATCATATATCCCATGAATATGACAATGAACACAAGCAATCCAAGCTGATAGTCTAAGTATAATCTAGAAGACATTTTAACTGAAAGAGGTAGTAAGCTACTTCTCCCCACCTTTTTTTAAACAGCCATTCTCAGAAACCACAGAGTCAAAAACTCTGACCAGAGGGAAATTCAAGTTTTGAATCACATCTCAGGATGTTAGGTAACCGTAGTCCCAGTCTTCCCAGCTGATGAACTATTAATATTTCCAAAGCATAAATAGCTTATAGCAGAAATCACATTGAGAACTTTGTCATTACATACAAAAGGCAAAGCTTTCCTTAGATGACAAAATTCTAAAGCAGCAATTGTTAAATTTTACCATGCAGCAGAATCATTTGGAGGGCCTGTTAGAACACAGACTGAGGCCTGAGACTGCACTTACAAGTTCTCAGGTGATGCCCCTGCTGCTGCTCCAGGGACCATACTCTGACAATGTCTTGGAGAATCTGAAACTGTGCAAATTTTGTGCAAATTTTCAGCTTGTTTAAATGGAAGGAAAATAAAGGCATAAGAGCCACATAGATGTTTCTGAAATCATATAAAGACTCTCCCATCAGCTGGGTCTGTGATCCATGGCCAAAAGAAGTAGAGTAGCAAAAACAGTTGCTAAAAAAACTGTCTCACTATGATTTCAAAACAATGACTTTTATCTTGGATTCGTTCAGTTTTCCAGTGCATACATTGACAGGATGCCTTCAATTTACCATTTATTGAGGTCCTGTTTACCAAGGACTGTGCACAGGGATAAACTTTGTTCCTAAACAGATTTCAACCTTGCAAGACACAAGACAGAATAATCAAAATACAATACCACTGACAACAGCACTTCTATGACAGGTATGTACAACAGGAACATATATAAAAAATAATTTTGTTGGACTAACGTATACCTAGAAAGCTCATGCACTGAAATCTAAATCTAGCCTTTTCAGTTGCGGGGAGAGATGGTCTTGTTCTAGGCAGGAGGAAACACCATGAGCATAGTATTACAATTAGTAGGAATGAGTTCTAGATAAAGGTGAAAAAATTCAACATTTTTTGAGTGCTATTATATGTCAAGCACCTATTAAGTGCTCATGCTATTCAGAAAAATATCCTCAAGACCTCACAATATAGGCAGAATGACAGGTATCCTGTAAGCTATGAAGAGCATATTCTAAAATAAGCAGCTTAGGCTTCTTTCCATAGAACAAGGGGTATGACTGCTCTGACTGGTGGCAGTACAATGGCTGTCAGAAATAAGGAAGTCAACAAGGAGTTAAGAAGCTCCTTCAATAATCCAAATGAAAAATAGTCTGAACTAATTAAGAGTGGCTGTGGGAATGGTGAGAAGGTAACAGACATGAGAACTGTTTACAAGATAGAATCAAATGAACTTATTGACGTGGGGTGGGCAGTGATACTATAACTGTAATAAGGGAAAGCAGGCTGAGCTGGCTTTAGAGACATCTGGAGATACCCAAATGTAGTTAAAAATAAGGATCTGATATGCAGGAGAGAGGTGGAGGCTGGAAATATGCACTTGGGAATCATCAGCTTTTGGATGTTGAAGCCATGGGAGGAGATGAGCTGACTCAGGGAGGATGAAAAAGAAAGTGAGAATGGAACTTTCTAAATAATTATACTTCTTTCCAAATGATTCACCACTGAATGCAATGCACTTTCACTAGGATAAAATACCCCAAGTTAGGAACTAATTCCCTTCCCATATCTAGACAACACTTTTAATAATATCAAATAAATATTTTATTATTTTGCTTCAGAAGACTTAAAACTCCATGTCAATGACTCAGATATAAGGCACAGTATCCATACCAGAAGGTCTCAAAGCAGCATTAGACTTCGCTTGAGTAGAGCATGTAATGCTATTAGCCTTTACAAAGAATCCTGGCCGGGAGCAGTGGCTCACGCCTGTAATCCCAGCACTTTGTGGGGCCAAGGCGGGCGGATCACCTGAGGTGGAGTTCAAGAGCAGCCTGGCCAACATGGTGAAACCCCGTCTCTACTAAAAAATACAAAAACTTAGCTGGGCATGGTGGTGGGGGCCTGTAATCCCAGCTACTCGGGAGGCTGAGGCAGGATAATCGCTTGAACCCAGGAGATGGAGGTTGCAGTGAGCCGAGACGGCGCCATTGTACTCCAGCCTGGGTGACAGAGCGAAACTCCGTCCCCGAAAACAAACAAACAAACAAACAAAAAACAAAAAAAAACACAAAGAATCCTTAACTTCTGAGAAAAACAGTATCCATATGGTTCCAAAGACTACCTTTGGAAATGCTTTTTTCCCCTTACTTTTTTATATGACACATAAAAATTATATTTATATGACACATAATAATTATATATATTTATGGGATACACAGTGATGTTTCAATATATATACAATGTGTAATGATCAGATTGGGGTAATTAGCATATCCATCATCTCAGACATTTATCATCTGTGTCGTGAACACTCCATATTTTCTATTTTAGCAACATGAAAATATGTATTACTGTTATAGTAATCCTACATCTAGTATTTTCTAGCTATAAAACACTAGAACTTTTTCCTCCTATCTAGCTTTAATTTTGTGTCCTTAAACAAATCCCTCCCTATTCCTTTCTTCCCTCACCTTCCTGTTCTACTTTTTACTTTTTTTTTTTTTTTTTTAGAAACAGGGTCTCGCTCTTGTCACCCAGGCTGGAGTGCAGTGGCATGATCACAGCTCACTGTAACCTTGAACTCCTTGGTTCAAGCAATCCTCCCACCTCAGCCTCTAGAGTAGCTAGGACTACAGGTGTGTGCCACCCCACCCAGCTAAGTTTTTTAGTTTTTTGTAGAGATGAGGGTCTTGCTATGTTTTTTGTACAGTATGCTGGTCTCAAACTACTGGCCTCAAGTGGTCTTCCTGCCTTGACCTCCCAAAGTACTGGGATTACAGGCATGAGCCACTGTACTGGCCTACTTTTTATTTCTATGAGATCAACTTTTTTTTAGCTTCTGCATCTAAGTGAGAACATGCAGTGTTTAAATTACTGTTCCTGGGTTATTTCACTTAACATGGAATGCTTTCTGTGGAGAAAAAGCTAACACATAATCCCAACCAAATTTTCTCAACTTTTAAAAAGGAAAACATGCGGAATCTCAGCCTAAAGCCCAAAGCTAAACCAACTCCCACTCTGCAGTAAAGAGTACTGAAAAGAAACAAAGCCAATATGCCACAGACCAGTGATTCTAGAGAAAATATTAACAGAAATAGTAACCCCTATTTTAGACTGTGATAAAAGTTCATGAAATATTACAATGTTTATGCCCCTTTCCTACCCTTCTGGTCCTCTCCAGTATTTCTGTAAAGATTAAACAAATATGATTTTGGAAAATAAGGATATGATGGTGATACACAGGCAAGTGAACAAGAGACTCTTCACTTCCACAATGGCATGAAACGGGAACATTTTCCCCCCTCTAGGCCCCAGTGGTTTCTCAATTTAAAAAAAATTGAGGATGCTCAGCAGAACTTTACTGAGTCTTATTTTGAATCTTGAAAAATGAGACAAATTTGACTCCGTTACATATGGACCATATGGACAATGTGCTGAAACTGCAAACATTCCCACTACTTAAGTTGTGATAGTAGCAAAAATTATTTATACAGTTACACTGAGCCAGAGTCCAAAGAATATTTGATATTTGGTATGACACAGTTTATGAAGATCCTGTATTTGTCCCTGAATTCTCAACAACTCATATAATTATTGTTCATTCAGGAAGACAGGGAAAATCATTCTTAAAGTAATACGCAATTTCACTCCCATTAAATGGGAATTTATCACATATTCAATTCACTGTTAAATAATTAAAAGTTCCCACTTGTGGAATTTAGTATGCCAATCTTGAAACAGACTATCAAGAACATTTTCTTAAAATTAAATATGCTCCCAAACAGTAAAATACTATTCAATGCAAAAAAAACAAACAAACAAAAAAAACAAAAAAACAAACTCTCAAGCCATGAAAAGCCAAGGAGAGACCTTAAATGCATATTACTAACTGAAATAAGCCAATCTGAAAAGGGTACACAGTATGACTCCAACTACATATATGACATTCTGAAAAAGGCAAAACTATGGAGACAATAAAAAGATCAGTGGTCCCAGGAGATAAGAAGGAAGGAGGGATGAAGAGGTGGTACCCAGGGGATTTTTAGGACAGTGAAACTATCTGTATAATACTATAATGATTAACGTATCTAATTATATATTTGTCAAAACTCATAGTATGCACAACATCAAGAATGAACCCTAAACTCAAAGTCCTAAGCTATGAACTTTGAGTGATGATGTGTCAATGTAGGTTCATCAGTTGTAACAAACGTACCACTCTGGTGGGAATGTGATAGTGGGGGCTGTGTGTGTGTGGGGACAGGCGGTACATGGGAACTCTCTGTACTTCCTGCTCAATTTTGCTGTGAACCTAAAATTGCTCTAAAAATGCAGTCGATTTTTTTAAATTAAAAGTATCAACTGAAAAATACTTATAATCATGTACTGAGGTTTATTTGCACTTGACACTGAGCATATCTGATTGCAATTTTTTAAACGATACATAAATGCAAAGCTACTTTTGAGCAATCAGAAATCACTTCTGCTCGGACAAGCTAGTAATGTTCACCTATCTTGTGTTTCTGATGCAAGCACAGAAAACATGGGACAGGTTGGGCATAGTGGCTCATGCTTGTAATCCCAACACAGGAAGGCCAAGGCAGGAGGATCGCTTGAGCCCAGGAGTTCAAGACCAGCCTGGGTAACATAGGGAGACCCTGTGTCTTACAAAAATGTGAAGAATTAGCCAGGCATGGTGGTGTGTACCTGTAGTCCCAGCTACTCAAGAGGCTGAGGTGGAGGAACACTCGGACCCAGGAGGTCGAAGCTGCAATAAACCGTGATTACACCACTGCACTCTAACCTAGGCCCACAGAGCGAGATCCTGTCTCCAAAAAAAAAAAGGAAGAAAAGAAAACATGGGACTCTTAAACTTTAAGATCTATCAGACTGGCCAGGCACAGTGGCTCATGCCTGTAATCCCAGCACTTTGGGAGGCCGAGGCGGGCGGATCACGAGGTCAGGAGATTGCGACCATCCTGGCTAACACGGTGAAACTCCGCCTCTACTAAAAAAATACAAAAAATTAGCCGGGCGTGGTGGCCAGCACCTGCAGTCCCAGCTACGCGGGAGGCTGAGGCAGGACAATGGCGTGAACCCGGGAGGCGGAGCTTGCAGTGAGCAGAGATGCGCCACTGCACTCCAGCCTGGGTGACAGAGCCAGACGCTGTCTCAAAAATAAATAAATAAATAAATCTATCAGACTTCAACTAGGCTATCTTAATTAATGCCCTCCTAACTCCATTAAACAGGAATCTCCCATCATAGGGAAAAGAATGTCATAGGAAGAAATCTCCTAAGCCTTTATCACGTTAAATGCCCAGGAGAATAAATTACATTTATGGGTAAGGTAACCATATAATTTGTCATCTAAACCTGAATCCTTCTGAGAGTGAAAGGGGTGCTGTTAATAATTCTGACAGGGCAACAGGCACAACCTGAGAATTATGGTTACTCGACTTACAGGGAACCTGGAGGATGTATTATATAAGATTAAGCAATTAGAGTGGAGATATCCCAGAATAAAATTCTAGGTCAATAAACTTCCAATTCTAAATACAGTATATTTGTGATTTACAAACTTTCCCCAAAACCTGGAGCAATAATTTTCCAAGAATCCCTTTGATTGTTAAATATCTGAGTCTCAGATTCAAATATATCAAGTCCTCCAAAGCACCTCCAAAATTCCTATTTTATTTTTATCTATTAAAATTATAAATCTTCCACCTTATTCTTCTACATTCAATATTAATTGGTAATTATACCAACCTTAGCTAATTTTTCCATTAACTAGAACCTATTGTCTTAGTATAAAGTACACAATTCAAGGCCCTACTGCTCCAAAAGAAAATGCCTGTCTTGATTTTAAATGGTAGTATACAAAGATCAATGAACACTAATATATACAAAAGGCAGTTCTCCACTTAGTAATTTCAGATTATCATATTTACTAAAATCATAAACTCTGGTTAAAAAAAAAACAGGCCAAGATTGTGTCAGCTACAGTCTCGCTCTGTCGCCCAGGATGGAGTGCAGTGGCACAATCTCAGCTCAACTGCAACCTCTGCCTCCTGGGTTCAAGCGATTCTCCTGCCTCAGCCTCCCAAGTAACTGGGATTACAGGTGCCCGCCACCATGCCTGGCTAATTTTTGTGTTTTTAGTAGAGACAGGGTTTCACCATGTTGGCCAGGCTGGTCTCGAACTCTTGACCTTGAGTGATCCGCCTGCCTCAGCCTCCCAAAGTGCAGGGATTGCAGGTGTGAGCCACAGTGCCTGGCCTGGACCTAACAATTTAAATTGTAACTTTTTGAAAAGTATATTTAAGCCAGGTGTGGTGGCTCATGCCTATAATCCCAGAACTTTGGGAGGCTGAAGCAAGTAGATCACTTGAGCTTAGGAACTCAAGATCAGCCAAGGTAACAAGACAAAACCTCATCTCTACAAAAAATACAAAAAAAAAAAAAAAAAAAAAAAAAGCTGGGCACGGTGGTCCACACCTGTAGTACCAGCTACTTGGGAGGCTAAGGTG
Source organism: Pongo pygmaeus (assembly GCF_028885625.2). Taxonomy (NCBI): domain Eukaryota; kingdom Metazoa; phylum Chordata; class Mammalia; order Primates; family Hominidae; genus Pongo; species Pongo pygmaeus. The sequence continues at coordinate 79,189,886 of NC_072389.2, forward strand.
GGAGGATCATTTGAGCCTCGAAGGTGGAGGCTGCAGTGAGCTGAGACTGTGCCACTGCACTTCAGCCTAGGCAACAGAAGTAGACCCTGTCTTAAAAAAAAAAAAATGCATATTTATAGAAATCATTCCATTTAATAAACACATACACATATATTAAAACCTGAAACCTCAGTTCCCTTGTGTATATAACCAGAAGACTGGAATGGACAATTTCTAAGGTCCTTTCAGCTTTAATATTCAGCAAATCTATGTATTTGTAGATGTAATTGATGAATTAATTCAAATGCCATGTTCTATGAATCCATGAAGATGCATAAGGTAAGAAGAAAGAATATATGTTAACAGATTATAAATTATTTGGAAACCAGGATATGTCTCTAATTTTGTTTCCCTACAGTGCCTTGCTGCACACATTATACTCAATATTTGTTAAAAGAAACGTGAGTAATAAGATTCTTATTAATGAAGGATTAAGAAAAAATCCTTTCATTAAATTTCAACCTATTAAAAACTTAAAATGTACTAGTCATGTTAATAAATATATAATAAATGAAACCATCTTTCTTTGATTAGTGGAGTTTTTCATAGAAAGGTGGCCATCAGAGCCACCTTTCTTAATATCAACAGAATCATATTAATACAATCTAAAAGACTAGACTTTGATATATTTGAATTTACCACAGATATCTTAGAAGTTACCTTTTGTTTAAAAAAAATCAAATCCCTAATGTCAGTTTGTTTTTTAACAAGCAAGGGAATAAATTTGAGTTTAAAATAGATTTCTTATTTGAGTTTTTACTTTACAGTTAGGTTTCAACTTAACCATTGTTTTCCAAGTTAGGTAGTGATGCTGCCCAACACTACGTCTAAAAGAGATGGATGTTCACAGTCTCTGTGAAACTCCTAGCATCAAAAACAAACAGCCTAACAATCTTTTTTTTTTTTTTTTTTTTAAAGATAACCTTGAAGAAAACCATGGTGGGCCAGGGATGGACAGGGAGTAGGACATTTTTTAACTATTCTTAAAAAATAAAAAAGAACATTTCAAAAAGATTACTGAGCACATAACTAATGTCTCTGAAAGGAAATTCATTATAACAGCAGCTAGCCTTTATTGATCATTTGTGTTAGACATAATGCAAAGTATATCATAATTTAATTTGCTACATAAAGATACAGTCTACCTCTTAAGGTTGCTTTTGCCATTCTACACAGTACAGAGGAAGGATGCACACCTTGGCAGTATCCTTCCAGAGCTTGCAATCACTACACTATACTGCCTCACTGACAGCAATGCTTTTACTATAAACAATCAGAACTAAATAATATCCTATATACATTATTTAATCCAAACACATTTTATCTTAGAATGACTGTACACAGTGAGTTCCACTTCTCTGTCATCAAGGTTAACAGTTCAGGCCTTTATTACTACACTTTCATCCCCAATCTGAATTACCTATACAAAAAGTCTATGTGGGCCTATGAGTTTAAAAGGCATTTGGCATTACTAAAAAAGACCGATTTTTAAAAGCTGATGTTCCTAACTAGTAAACTGGAACTTGGTAGTAGGTTTCCAGTTCTTACTGACAGATCTCCAAGATGGTTACTAAAATGACACACCCCTAAGATTTTCTTCCCACCAAGAAGAGATGAAAATAGCAGGTTCATCCTCTTTCCACCCAGAGACTTAACAGCACATTTCTGCACTCTATCATGTACATATACCTGGATTTCAAAACTCGGGTAAATGACAGGTAGCTCTTTCTTCCCCAGAGGTTGGCAAGCCTTGTAATAAAAATTATTTTACTGAATCCATTTTGCATAGGGGTAATTATATTTGTGCTATTTTATACATTCTATCTTAAATGGGTCATCTTTTCTGTTGGTCTTATTCAACAATGGACATATATATTAGTATAAGTATCTTAATTCTCGGTTTTACAAAGTATGCACAGGACCTCTTCTGTGCAGGTATCAAGACTGACCAAGTTGATTATGAACCAAAGGTACAAAACACTCTTATGCAAAAACTTTAAAAGTAGGTCTACAAAGGGATCATCCATTTTCCAATTTAAAAACCCTGCTCCACAGACCCTAAAGATTCTTTGAAACACTTATGGGACTCCCTCTACCCCTCAAACAGCTCTACTTGTATCTAATTAACAACAACAAACTTTCTGCAGCTAAAGGTTGAAAACTCCTAAATCTAATTCTTGCCCCAAATTAACACTCAGATATACCACGGGCCAAAGAGGCTATACTTTAGTTGCAGAACCCTTAACTACAATTCAAATATTCTGACTCCTGTTCACTAATGCTCTATCCACTAAAACCTGCTGCCTCCTCAGTCCCTCAAGAAATCCCAAAATTCAGCCAACTGTCCAAATCTATTCTATTCTCCCTTCACAATTACTTCTTATTTCTACTGTCCTCAACTTGTTTCAGGTCTGTATTACCTCGTAACTACATGATTAAGTAGAATTTTCACCTCTGCAGTGAGGTAGAGAGGTTATACTACTTACCTAGTGTCCCAAACACCAGTAAAAAATATTGCTGCTTGTCTTGAAAAGGGACAGCAAAATTGTTTCCAGAATGCTTTCACTAAAAATCAGCAAAGCTGTCCCAGGAGTTACCCACATGGCTAAGATATTAAATGTGTGAACATTGAAGACTTCAGCCAAAAATTGGATAAAATTGTAGTAGTATATTTTTCTATTCCATTTAATGAAGCTTTTCCCTGCTTCCCTCTCAGTAGGCCAATTTCAATATCAAGAATGCAGTCATTATCAACGTAATTCCCTTTGGTGACAATTAGTAACAACAGATGTATTCCAGCAGTTCCATACATTTACATAAATGAAAGTATCTGTCACTCCAATTACTATATTCAAAAAAAGACTATAAATACCTAGATGAATTATAACATACTACTAAATGCAAAGCATCACAGTATGTAAATGATATGCCTACATAAACCAAGCTTTGAAAGGATACACAACAAACTACTAACACTGCTAACTAAAAAGTAGGAATATCAAGGAGTAAAAGGAAGAACTTCAACATTTTAAACACCTAAGTATTATTTGAAGTTATCATGTAAGCAAATCCTTTCATAATTTTTAAAAATCCAATAACTTTTTCCTTCTTTCAAAAAATGGAATGAAATAATTCAGTATCAAAATGTTGGCTAACCACTATCCAATGCAGGAGGATTCATCCTTCCTAACTAACCACTGGTATTCCCTCCTGTGGTTAGTTACAGCTATTCTTTGGAAATTTGACCTGATGAAAACTTGACTAAATTCTAGGCACAGATGGCTGACAAGCTTATGTATCTGGTTACCTCAGGCTCACCTACTACTGGGCCTGTCAAGTTTTTCGAGTGGTGTATTTTGAGAGTTCAAGACTTGACACAATTCTTTAGTTCTTTCCGTGACAAACAGATAGTGTTGCAGAATGGTAAGGTGACACTCTACTAAAACACTACTACAAACACATTCCACTCAAACTCCCATTCTGGCTTTACAAAGCTGCTGAAATGTACACACCTGTTACTAAAATACAAATGCCAGGAAAGCTCATTCTTCTGATAACTTCTGAGCAATTTTCACTATAACCTAATGTTCCTACAGCAAGAACTACTACTTTGTATACTCTACTGGTGTTTTTTTCTCCCTTTAATGCATATCAAAATTTGCCCTTTCATCCTCCAGCTGTAAAGTCTGACTACCCCTAGCACCACCCCCACCCCATAATTGAATTTTAATGTCTACTTGCCACTGAGTAGCAAATTATATGCTCCACGGGCAGACGTTTCAGAACGTTGCACGTACACTACTCCACAGTAAGTGGTAGCTCTGCAGGGAAGCAAGTACCACACAGCTCACAATCAATATTCATTACTAGCCGCCTGCCTGGAATTCTTTCTGCCTCGATGTCCTCACTTCCATCAGGAATTAATTTCCTTTGTGACCAGGCCTTGAAGACCAGCTGAGCTGTTTCTGAGAAACATGGGCTTATGACCCTTTGGGGATTAAAAGATTTTAAAAAAATATATGTTAGAAAGATCTCTACCATACAAAGAAAGTCATTAAACAGCTATTAGGAAATGCAAAAATACCCACTCACAATATGGAAACACTCCTGCTCAAAAACACCAGTCATCTAAACTTTTATATTACACTTAGAATATGGAACCACTACCTCTCTGCCTAAAAAGGATTAAAACAGAATTTAAAAATTTTAAGTGGCAAATGTTTATCCAGAAACAACTGAAGATACCAGAAGAAACAGGATCAAGAAGGTGTGTGTAAGAAGAGAATAAAATTAAGATAGGAAAAATAAAATGACTTTATAAGAAATTACAGGCTGGGTGCAGTGGCTCGAGCCTGTAATCCCAACACTTTGGAGACCAGCCTGAGCAACAGTGAGACTCTGTCTCTATGAAATATTTTTAAAAATTAGCTGGGCATGGTGGCACGCACCTGTGGTCCCACTACTCGGGAGGCTGGGGTAGAAGGATCACTTGAGCCCAGACAATGGAGGCTGCAGTGGGCTGTGTTCTCACCACTGACTCCAGCCTGGATAAAAGAGCAAGATCCTGTCTCAAACAAAACAAAACAAAAACACCTCCCTGGGCAACAGAGTGAGACACCATCTCTACAAAAAAGTTTTTTAAAAAATTAGCTGGGTGCGGTGGTGCACGCCTGTAATCCCAGCTGCTCAGGACAGTGAGACAGAAGGATTTCTTGAGCCTGGGAAGTTGAGGCTGCAGTGAGCTATGATCATACCACTGCACTCCAGCCTGGGCAACATAGCAGCAAGACCCTGTCTCAAAAAATAAAAAATAGTAACAATAAATTAACTTAAATTAAAAAATTTAAACTAAGGCATAGAGGTCTTTAAAAGGATTCCAAATCATATTGTAGAGGAAAACAAAGATAGACAACAGAATTATGGTGATTGGAATAAAGCTTTTATTGCTTTAACTATTTAGATCATTGTCTTAATTACTAATGTTTAAAAAGAAAACTTTCTGCTGCTAAAATCTGAAAACAAGATGTACAGCAAGCTATGTACATCTCTACAAAATTTTACAAGAACCAAGAAAATGTAAAACTTTCAAAACATTCACTGGAAAACTGGAAGAAAATAATATACCATAGTTTCCTAGTAAAACTCATGCTGCTAAATTTCTAAGTCAAGCAACAACTACCAAAACATGTCACTTGTATGGAACAACTTAATTTTGATGGTGCAATACATTACTGTAGTATTAGCAAAATCCCCTGCTCCAAGACGGCTCCAAAAATAAAGACCACTGCTACCTGGATACATTAATGTTAAAAGCTAACCGGAAAGACCAAGGAGGGTGATCTACTGAAACAGTTTGGAGTAAGCGTATTTAGTGTTATAAGCATCAGGTTTCACATACCCTAAATGGTAAATAAGTTGTGTGTTAACCAAAAAAGTTCATTTTAATTACTTTCTAGCTTGTTAAAAATAAGAAGGGACTAATATCCTCTATATTAAAGATTTCAAATTTTATAATCATTTTACTATAGAACACATAGCTAGCTTTAAAACAACAGATTAAAAAGTAACCAAGATAACTGAAGGGGTATTAGGGCAAAGAGAAAAGTTCACTAAGCACATGTATCTTGTGTCATGTACTGTACTGGGCATTGTATATATGCACTCTCATTCTAATGACCATCCTGTGAGGTGTGCATTATGTCTAATAAGCAGCTGAGAAAACAGAGGCTAAGAGAGATTAAGAGATTTGCCAAAAATCAGGGTTTCAACCTAATCTCTCAGGCTCCAAAATTCATAATATAATCCTTTGGTGAAAGGGACACAACTTAAGAGGCCCACTGATAATTTTATTTCATCAGCACAGTGTTTTTTAAATCCAACTTTCAGTGTTTTCAAAGCATGTATTCTCTAGTTTAGCAAATGGTACTTGTTTAGCTCTTGTGGTAAATGAGTTTGCAAACCCTGCTTTAATGCATGTCAACAAAAAGAATAAAGGCAAGTCAACAGCTGTTCTCCTTGCCTTTCCATTCCTAGAAGGGATGTGGCTTTGACTACTGATAGTCCTAGGGACTAAGTACTATAATCCTACATCAGAGGACGCTTACAAGTACAGGAACAAAATGAAGATATTCTCAATGGGGGCTGCCCTGCCTTTTATAGGGCATTTTGGAAATTTCTCTATTTTTGGTTGACACAATGACTGAGGTGAAACTACTAGTCTTTAGTGGGCAGGCACCAAGGATTTGCGACATCCCACAAAGTAAGGAAAAGTTTCGCACAGTAAAGAATTGTCCCGCTTCCTATACCACTTTCAAATGACATTCAAGATGAAAAACTTGTTCTGAGCCCAGAACCCAACTGTTTTAAATATAACACAAAGTATTCTTGCATGATTTTAATCATCACTTAATTTTCCAGGAATGTAATTACTGTGTAAAGTGTTCTTTCGTTCATTTGGAACTCTACCAAGAGCTGCTCACCTTTTCAGAAAATCACATTATCAACAGCAACACCGCCTATAGTATTCGACTCACCATTACACCACAACTGTATCGGTCTGAATTTGTAGCTTGGTTTTTCTAATATAAACAATGGGCTACTTCAATGTCTTTCTGTGTAGCCATCTCTTAGCACTTACAGACTGATCTAAACATTGTATTATTAGAGTACTTTCCCTTATTTTCTCCTTTATATTACATTTAGGACATCGGATTGTTTTTTCTTCAATAACATGTAGGTAGGTCAAAACATCTATGAATGTTATTTCAAGATAGTAAAAGGGAGTTACAAAAATTTGCTATAAAAAGGAAACACAGATAGACATCTGATTTCACTTTCAGTCACCTATCTCGGGGAGGAAAGGAGAGAATGGGGATGAAAAATAACAAGGGTCCCTGTGACTAAATTTAACTTGAAGTGAGAGCAGTGAGCACACTACAAAGATTATAGAAATTCAATAATAACCTTCCCTAGTAGAGAGGAATAACTAATTCAATGAAAAGACTGGCCTATTAACAACCATCTAAAATGCACATTTTAATGATATGGTCATCATTTGTCAAAAGAGCCAACCTTGAAATAATCTGGCCTTTCTCATTAGTACTTTATTTTTCCTCTTAACTTTCTTATGAACTACCAGAGTTGCAGTTAACCTATTAAGGGTAAACACTATAAATACCATGCCCTATAACTCAAAGCTAAACAAGCATGCCATTTAAAAATATAGCAGTTTATTAAGCACTTTAGCATACATTATAATTTAATCCCATAAAACTCTATGAGTTAAGTATTACACTAATTTTTAAAATAGAAACCAGAGTACTAAAATGCAAAGAGATGATATTTCAGGGCTACTGCCAAATCCAGTGTTCTTTCTACTTAACTTCATTGCCCGACAAGATGACCTTTTCAGTATAGTTCTTATTCACATTTTATATTTACAATGGTAATTTCCTCTTTCATAAAAACTACAAGTTACTTTTAATACTTTTTAAAATTACCTTAAATATATTTCAAATAAATATGGGTAAGTATAATTAGGGTTATGTTTCACGTTCCTTAATATCATTCTCCTTGGAACCTATTCCACTGTTCAACTCCTCTTATTCTTATAGGCACCACTCCTTGCCTCAGCCCATAACAAAAGGACAAAAGGGAGAGCTCTTACAATGAATTACTGATAAACAGGGACAAACCACTACTAAAGACTCATCAAACCATGACTTTCTTGGTACTGAAATTTAGGTATAAAGTAATCACATCCCATGGGAGACTGAGGCAGGAGAATCACTTGAACCCGGCAGGTGGAGGCTGCAGTGAGCTGAGATCGCGCCACTGCACTCCAGCCTGGGGGACAGAGTGAGACCTCATCTCCACAAAAAATTTAAAAATTAGCCAGACATGGACATACACGCCTGTGGTCCCAGCTACTTGGAAAGCTGAGGCAGGAGGATCACCTGAGCCTGGAAGGTTGAGGCTGCGGTGAGCAATGATCACGCCACTGCATTCCAGCCTAGGCAACAGAGCGAGACCCTGTTTCAAAACAAAACAAACAACAGAAAAACACACTAACTTTTGAAAGCCCATTTCATTTCATATTCATTTCCATAAAGATTTTTCTCTCATTGAGCTCCTAAACAGGCACAGTACTATATAAGAAAGAGATCATTTCTGGTTTTGAGTACCCTCTCAACCAGCTCTTTGTCCTACTTACAATCGTTCTGACAATGAGTGCAAATAACTCTATTCTTCTGCTAGTTTCATTAAAATCATCTTAATACTAAACCTATGCTTTCTTCCCTGTGCTCTAGGCCATTGCTCTTTGATACAGCCCATCCATCTTTGGAGACTGCCTAATTCCCTTACTTCATTTACACTGCTACCTTGAAAGTATTAATAGATAATCACATCCCCCTAGTGCTCCCTTTTCCTAAGTTTAGCTCCTTCAGGCTTTTCTCCTAAATCTTAAGCTACCATCAACATAGATTCTATGTCTCTTCCAAAATGTGGTTAGAAAGTATTCTTATTTGGAGTTCAATCCTAGTAAGAAAACAGTAACACTGTTAGGTTAGCACCATACTTTTGATAAGTGATCACTATGTTATTTGTGTAAGGGTAATTCAATGACAGTTCACTGCAAGCTATCTGAAACCTCTTTATACTTGCTTTTTTCCAGGTAGCAGTTTCCTGGTTTGCATTAAGGCCATTTATCTCATCTCCCTTGATGCATGATTTGAGATTCAGCATTAATGAATATAATTTCAACGCTGGAGCTCCTTGTTCTATTTTTTTCCAGTTGTTCCACAATGATTCCCAAACCTGCTAAACTCGTATAATCAAAAAATTCCAAGTTAAATTTAACACATTCCTTCAATCTATGAATTTAGAAGTTTTTCACAGATAGTTGCCAACAAAGGAGGACATCTTGTTGCCTTTTTTTCCTCCAGGAAGCAGTGTCTAAAAACTAGGAAATAATCCCACTACTCTAGGATCTTAAACGTGAATGGCAGATGATTCTTCAGTGATGGTTCTGCTTACCCTCTCTCTCTCTCTTCCCTTGGCCAGTATTCAAGTCAATCTGTACTCAACAGAAATGTGCCTCAGACTACAGCAACCAAGTAAAGCATTTGGCTTAGAATAAACATTAGTACTCCCAGCCCTGCACTAAACTCAAAGGCCTGGGAATAAGGAATACAAGGTCTAATTTAAAAGGAAGGTCAACTGAATATACTCGAAAAGTTATGTCTTGATTATGATATTCAAATTACTGTGGCTTCCCCTTTTTCTAAAGTTCTAAAAGGAAAAAAAAAATCACTATATATAATGCCTAATGTATAAATCCAAAATGTTATATTTTCTTTACTCATAATGACTAATAACAGTATATGCTGATATTATTGATAAATGTCTAGTGAAAATCCTTGTGTTAACAAAAATCATAATTATTCCAGACTAATATGGCATGTAAAAAATAAACAAAAACCCCAAACTACTCCATACCTCAAAATGCTGTTTTTCAAACTGAGTTTCATGGCCCATGAATTGTGAATTCAATTTAGAAGGTCACTATGGTTCTCCTAACTACCTCACACAGATTAAGAATAGGTAATGTTTCACAAAATGTTACATATTTGTGTAATTTTGTTACAAATTTCTATTAGTCAAAAACTACTTCTCTATCTGGGTCACAGACAAAAAAGTTTGAAAGCCTTTTTCTAAAGAGCTTTTTTTTTTTTTGAGAAGGAGTCTGGCCCTGTTGCCCAGGCTGGAGTGCAGTGGCATGTTCTCGGCTCCCGGGTTCACGCCATTCTCCTGCCTCAGCCCCGAGTAGCTGGGACTACAGGAGCCAGTGACCACCCCTGGCTGATTTGTTGTATTTTTAGTAGAGATGGGGTTTCACCGTGTTAGCCAGGATGGTCTCGATCTCCTGACCTCGTGATCTGCCCACCTCAGCCTCCCAAAGTGCTGGGATTACAGGCGTGAGCCACCGCATCCAGCCAAGAGCTTTATTTTTCAAGTAATTTCAACATGATTACATGTGAACCAAATATTATCTTTTACTCATATAAACTAACCCCTACTGACTACATTTCAGGTCCTAGAAAATTCTAGTTTGCAATGTAATTTTTAGGTTATTTTTAAATTAATAAGTAGCAAGGATGTAGCTGAAACTAGATGATGAATACACAGGGGTTTATTACATTACTTATCTATTTTTGTACATGTTTGAAATTCTAAAGATCTAAAAGAAAAAAAGGAAAAGAAATGGACCTAAAAGATAACAAAGTAGTACCATGAATGTTTACAACTTGAGACCTTTAAACACAATGTTTCTAAGGAATAACAATCAAGGAACTTGCTTGGATTTAATTCAGTTAACACTTGGGGTTGCCTTCTTCGACTATAATGGACGGATTTCCAGGTCTTAAAAAATGCATAAGGGACTGCAGAAACTAACTCATATATAGAAAACAAACTTTCTCAAAAGATAACATAAAAATACAAATAGTTAAGTGTGTTTCATTGTCTCTTTATTAGTCAACCACTTTCAGCCAACAGAAAGATCATAAAATACCTACCTACCTGGCAGGAATATTCACTTCTTTATTCACACTGGCAATTTTCCCAGCAAGTTTAATATAAGATCTCTGCATAACAGACACGGTTCTGCCTCCCTTGAAACAAGAACTGCAAGGGTTGTCTGAAGTAGATTTAGAGGCAGTTAGACTTCAAAACAGTGCATGCCTCAAAGTTAATTTTCATTATATCCAAAAGTAAGTTTCTAAAAACTTTTAAACAGAAAGTGTTATCATCTCTGAGCCTTTAACCTATTGGAGACAGTATCTAAGCTATAAGGGCAAGATAATTAGTAATTTTTAGAACTGAAAGGAAATTTAGACATCATCTAGTCCAATGGTTTCCAAATACTACCATCAGGAAGAAAAGAATCTCAAAGGCATAACAATTTATATATGCAAAACAAACTCTTACTTGTGTGTTTTCCTGTATCTTCCTGCACATGAAATACTATGCCTTATTAGTATTCTATCAGGAAAGGATGTGACATTTCGTTATGCATTTTATATTTAATCACATTCAGTATGTGAGTATCCATTTAGATATGATTAAAACTATTGGTACGATTTGGGACTTAATGTTTTCTAATTATAGAAACTTACATAATATATCCAATCCTAATACTTTCAGAGTGATTTCATACCATCTCATTTATATTTTATTGTCTAGTAAATTTGAAGTAATACCTGGGTGACCGATGATTTTTAATAAGGCAAGAGAAGGATATCCAAATTGGCATATTTCAGCCGGGCATGGTGGCTCACACCTGTAATCACAGCACTTTGGGAGGCCGAGGTGGGCAGATCACCTAAGGTCAGGAGTTCAAGACCAGCCTGGCCAACATGGCAAAACCCCATCTCTACTAAAAATCCAAAAATTAGCTGAGTATGGTGGCTGGCGCCTGTAATCCCAGCTACTCAGGAAGCTGAGGCAGGGAGAATTGCTTGAACCCAGAAGGCGGAGGTTGCAGTGAGCTGAGATCATGCCACTGCACTCCAGCCCGGACAACAGAGCAAGACTCCATCTTAAAAAAAAAATTGACATACTTCTGGAAAATACCATAAAGTATATCATAAAGCTCCAGTAGTTAAGATTATTTGGTAGGAAGGCTAGTCTTAAAACATTCCATAATTGTTTCAGAAATGCAAGAAAATATCATTTAGTGCTTTTTAGTACAAGAAACTCAATACAAAATGTTTCCATCAAGCTGACCACATTCTATTTTAATGAATGGATACCGCTCAGTTTATTTATTTGAAAAACAAGAAACACAACAAAAAACCAGCAGGTATCTGAGGAATATTAAATGTCTCCCCTAACTTACTGTGTGCAAGTAAATTCACATACGTAGGAAATTCTTTAAATATTTAGAAAACCCCATTTCTATACAGATAGACAAAAGTTCTGAGCAATCAGGTCAAAATAATCTCAAATTAATAAGAGTTGATTGATAAATGTTTGCCTTTGTATATACACAAAAGCAAACAAAAGTTAGGCCTACTTTCAGTTTCAAACAATATAATAAATTGAAATCAAATACAAATTTTGACTCTCCTTCCTAAACTGAATAGATCCTTAAAAAGCAGATACATTTTACTTGTGTATTCACTCTTTTAAATTTAGACATCAATATCACTAGAATAATGTTTTACACAAGATCACTTTTAAATTCAGTAAAGTTTTGTTATGTATATAAGCCTAAAATATGTAACCATTTATAACCAATTAATTTTACTGGAGGGGTTTCCTGTCTTCCCGAAGTTAATCCTTACCAACTAAAATTAGGAATGTTGAAAAAAAAAAAAATCCATAAAAATTTCACAAACAAGCTTACAAATGCATTATCTAAGGTGCTTAAAATTAAACTCCATATTATGAACAACATTTTAAAAATCTGTATGAAATGATAACGTTTTGTTTAAAGAGGCATACTGAAAGCTAAGCCAATTGTTCACAGGAGGTGATTCTCCACCATTATTTTAACTTTGATGTGTGAATTTACTTTAGAGGTCCCTGGTCTATTTACTCTTTCTGACAGCTTATATTTTTCCGGATGCTCCTCAAACGAAGATTCATTCCTCATTCTTGTATCCTGCTTTTCTCCTTGTACTACTGCAGCCTTTCTTCTGTCTTTCCCTTTCTCTCACAACTTCATTCTCTACTTCTGATCCTGTCCAGATTGTACTCTCACTGCAAACAATAAATTGAATAGAATACATCAGAACTATTTTCATAAAATTCACTTTTCCAAAACTACTTTGCATAATTTTATTCAAACTTTTGTTGAACATCTCTTGTATGGTATCCAACATGGTCACTCACTGTTTTTCTACATACTTCATTTTAATAGATATTAGCACTTTATCTCCTTCCTGAATCGCTGTAAAAAACCTTTACACAGACCCAGCAAGTTTCAGAGTTTACACACAAAACATCTTACTTTTAAAAAGTACCTCAGACTAATGAAAAACAATGTTCAAACTGACAGAGCACTTATCTAATTACATTTGGTCATCTTTCAAGGCCCAATTAAATCTTTTTTTTAATTTAAATAATTATTTTTATTTAAACTTTATTTTAAAGTTAAAATAAAGATAATATAATGTTGCTTTTTATTAATGTCTAAAGGTATAATCCACAAAAGAAACTGTTTCACATCAAATCTGTATTAATAAGAAAAAACAAAGGGATTCCCTCAAAACAGTCTTCTCATAAGGATCTCTATTAATCAAGCGAAGTCAGACCTGTAATGAATTCCAACCTCACATCTAAGGGGTTTTATTTCCTTTTGTGGTTTTAAATCTTGGTATATTCACAAGTTAAGCTCTACTGCGTCTGGCAACACAAAAACCCATCTGTATCTCTTTCTAATTTGGATCCAGTAACCTTGTAAAACAAACCCAGGGAATGGGTCCTGATGTAGTAACATGGCCTATCCTCCCAGACCGAACCAATTTCTCATGCCTGGGTGCTCCATTATATCAGTAGTGATTTTAGCCAGTAGCCTGAGAGACTGAAAGCCTGTGATCTCCTTAGGAAGGGCTTTATTTCAAGGCAAACTATTTCTTCTGGTCAAATCTTACTTGGATTATCTCAAAATTTTTTGCTTGACATTTGGCATGTCATTTGTGCCACAGCTGCCATAGATAAGATGTGTCTTCTGTTGCTCATTTCAGTTCAAAGAGGAAACACACAATCAATCAGCAAATACACCTCTAAAAATGTACTCAGGGAGAGAAAATTGCCAAACCACTGAAGCAAACAGCCCTTGACAGAAAAGAAAAAGATCCATGAATCATCTAATGCAAATACTGGCATTATTACAAAGCACAATGTTCACAACTATCTAGTATCACCCAAGCAAAATGGTTTCTAAAATTTAGGTCGTTAAAAATAAGACTCATTAGATTCCTTATTTTCCTCCATTGAACAGTGTTAATTATGTGATGTCATATTTTCCATATGAATATATTACGTTTTTACACACCACTCCACATTCATTAATTCAGCTAACATGTGTAACACTCCCACTGTGTGCCGGGTACCACATTCTATTTCTCTTATTCACGACAATAATACTCTATGAGAAAGTGATACCTGGCCCACTTGAAAGATTTGGTTCACTGAAAAAAAAAGAAAAAAAAAAGCCATAAAGTCTCTCCCAGAAACTCAAATAAAAATATTAACTTCCTCACCAGAATTGGCAATTGCAGACACAGTGCAGCTGGTCACTTTTCTGAGAAAGTTACATAAGCAAAAGCACAAATCTCTATGTGGGGCCTTCAAATGGCCTATTTACCATGACAGCAGCATTAACAATCAAGTTTTCAATATACACAAGAAGAAAAATAAATAAAAAATAATGCTCCTCTTTAAAGGATAGTAGTAATAGCTAACATGTACTGAGACTCAGGCTGAAATCTAAGCGGCCATTATCTCATTTAATCCTCACATCATCCCTAGGGAATGGACATTATTGTAATCCCCATTTTACAGATGATGAACTGATGAAACTGAAGTTTGCATTACTCAAGGTCACTCAGCTACTGACAGCTGGAACTCAAACCTGAGTCTGTCACCATCCAAAGCCTGCACTCTTGATCATCACATTATACTGCTTTGTTTACACTCACTCAATTGTAGTCTAATGCTTTTGAATGTCTTATAAGGTTACTTTTTAGAACAAGTTCCTCTTTAAACTACCATTTTGATGATACATATAGAAGTCAACAAATAAGGATTTTACTTGGAATTGGTCTTACAAGTTTAAATACTTGGATGAGAAACAAAATCCATCTGAATGAAAGCCCTGAATGCCCACAGCAATGGGTCAGAAACTCACTGGAGCTTCAAGAGACCTTGAGAGTCATACAGGCCAAATTCTTCATTTTAGGAATAATGAAACAAACGCCTTTTGAAAAACATCTATATTCAATCTAAACTACTACACTCTCAATTCAGAGATACTTGTGAGTTTTTTTTTCTCCAATCATTTAAACAGAAAATCTAACATTTCTAACATTTCAACATCATGCACAAGCAAGGTATCCCCTTTTGAAAGCACTGTAAGAAAATACAAACTCCATGACATGAAGTCAGATCACTGCAGGGCTATTTATTACCAGCTGAAAGCTTGAATATTATAATAAGACATGTTATAGAAAGCTATAAAATGGCATCCATAACTATACGAACTCAAACTCAAAAATAGCCATTTCTTCCTTGAATTAAATTTACATTCATTTGGGTCAACCAGCAGCTCAGCTTCATTTCATCGGTCATGTCATGTGACTGAATTCAAGCTCATTTCAAGGGAAAGGCCGTTCTATGCTGTATTTAGAACACATATCACTGAGCAGACAGATGAGTCTTTATAGGCCTATCCAGAAACCTTGCTTTAGTTGCTAAGAAACTACAATTTTACCGTATTATAAATCATTGGAAAAAAGCTATGCCAGCAGAGATTAAACATGTTAAGATCAAGACTCTCTCACCTATTGTGCAAAATGAAACTATGCTATTACCATAAACTGAATAGCTAAAATTAGCATTAGGCTTCTTTAAGTCATGTTGACACAGTTGAGAAACTGATAAGACAAATAAGACTATCTCTACCCTGCCTTCCACAGTGGACTCATGCTTAGAGGAAAACAGGAAAAATACCCAATACACTTAGTATATTCAATGCTACAGACAGAAAAAATGTTTCCTTCCTGACCCCTGCAGTGATGTCCAAGGCCATGAAGCACACATAAAATCTGGTACTACAAACACATATTTAACTGATGGATATTGTCAATCCTTTATTCATTTTAGGAATAATGAAACAAACTCTAACATTCAGCATTTTAAACCCAGTTTCTCAAAAAACTCCATTGGCTCTATCACTGATTTTTTAAAATTTAAATTGCAGCCTCTCTAATAAGAGTAATCGTAAATTGTTCTAGTGTAACAATAAACACTGAAAGATTAGCAAAAATAATTTATAGTTCACTCTCCAGTACTGACTTCTCATAAATTCCTTCATAGAAAAAATATTCTTTAACCTCTTAATGGCTGTTTCCACAAGAGCAGAAACAGGTTCACAATCCTAGACTCACTTCTGAAAGATCAATTCAGCAGCTGAATGGTAACACATGCCTTCAATCAGAATCTGTTCTGTTTAGGTCCCTATGCCCATGGTTCCCCACCATTTCTCCATCTTCTCAAAGGAGCTTCAATTCAAAACCCAGTAATTCTCTGGTTTCTACTGTACCACCTCCCAGGGGCCACTTTCATGTTCCTCGGAAATAACGTTTCTTCTGTCTTGAAACTTTTAAATCTCAAAAATCCACTTCCCCATCTCCCTGTCGCCAGTCACTGCCCTCAATCCCACCACTGCAATTAGCTGCAGCTATGTGTCCCTGTTTTCCCAAAGGCCCGACCAATATCATACAGCATTTGCCACATCCCAACTCCTCCCTTCCCTAATTTATCCTCCACACTGCAAACCAACATTACACCCCCGACTTCCTGCATTTTACTCCCTTCCCTTATTTTTCGTCTTCCCCCACCCCCATCTCCATACTCAAGCCTCCTTACTTCTCTAATAAATATTCCCCCACCTCAGTTCCAACCCTTTCCCTCCATCCTCTGCTCATTTTCCTCTCCTTATTTAGAAACTCCTTTTTGCTCTCCCAACCACTACCCTAGAATGCCCAGCACTCCACCCTCTTTAGCAAACCCAGCCCTCTTCCCCCAGCTCATTTGGAGACACTGCTGCTTCTCTCTCCAGGTCCCCTACTGCAGTCAACCCACTCCCTTATCTTCCCACCCACCTTCCCTCTATCCCCAGATCCAAGGTTCTCTGATTCTTTACCCCTTCCTTTGGTCTCTAGTACTCAGCTCACCATTAGTGTTCCTAAGGACTCTCTTCCCCCCAATTTCTCCCTTATTTTTAAGGATGTCACCAGTCCTACGGGGCCTCAGTAGAATCCTGGACGACCCCAGCTCCCGGGGGGCCTGACCGACACCACCATCCCGGTTGCCCGGAACACAAACGCCGGTCTTGTGCCACCCTCCCTAAGAGCTGCGCCCCCTCCTCATCCGCCCCCGCTACTCCAGCTCCCCACGTCGGCTTCCTCCGTGTCCCCTCGCCGACCCGGCACGACGAGCCCCACGACGTGGAGCCTCCGAGTCGGCAACACCTCGGGCTCACCCCGGACGCCCCCGCCGCTCGGACGGGCGCCTCCGGTCCTCACACCCGCGCCTCCTCAAACCCGCGGCCGGTACCTCCTCCTCTCCGACCCGCAGCCCCTCAGACGCCCACTCGGCCCCCTTCCCCGAGCTCCAGCGTCTCCTCAGGCCAGAGCCGGGCCCCGGCGCCCCTCAAACCCCGCCCGGCCCGCCCCCGGCGCCCCGCTTACCGTTCTGAGCGGCGCCTGGCCCTGGGAGGAGGGAGCCAGAGACCAGCAACAGCGAGAGGGCCAGGGCGCTGGGCAGCGACGAGCCCGACATCCTCCCTAGCAGAAGACCCAACAGCGAATGGGCCGGGGCCAGAGCCGGGGCCGGGGAAGGGAGGGGAGGGAGGGAGGGGGCGGGCGAGTGCGCGAGGGAGTGAGCGAGGGAGGCAGCCGCGGCTTGGCTCCGTCCTTCCCCGTCCTCCTCCTGCCGCCGCAGCGCCCAAGCCTCGCGAGACCTTCGCTCCGGGTCGTGGGCGGCAGAGGAGCGACCGCCGCAAGGCTCGCGAGAAGAGGCGGCCCCGACGGAGACTCCCGCCCCGCGGACGCGGCGGCCCCGCCCCTGCAGAGGCTGATTGGCCTAGCGCGAAGTAGGTCACGTGCTGAGGGCGCCTCTGGCCATGTGACGGGGCGAGGCGGGACTCCGCCAGCTCTCTGGGCAGTGGGGAGCTGGGAAGTTCTCCTTCAGTTTACTCGTCTGTGGCCCGGGAGCACCCATAAATAAGAGGAAGCTTTGGAACACAGTACATTTCCTCCACCCATCCTGCCTTTCATTTGTTAGCGCTCTTGGCTGCAGAGTTTCATACACCGTGCCTCCTTTCCTCCTTCCTCTCTTTGTCCCCTGTTCTGCTGTTTCTTCCTTCTGGACTTTGAACACAGACCTCTACTGGTAACGCTCCAACCTCCTTCTCTCATCTGCTGTTTTTTCCTTCCAGGAAAAGTGGTGCGCCCCCTGTGCCCCCGTTACCTTGTGCTTTCCTGCCTGGACATCTGCTGCCTTTGCTTGAAATGTCCTCCTTTTCCGCCTCTGCCTACTCCCCCTCCCACCCCACATCTGGGCCTTATTTTAGCTTCATAGACTCTCAGGGCCTGAAGTTCAACTAGCCTAATTGCATGTTCATTGACACAATTCTACAAGGAAGTCATGTATGAACTTACATGAAGACTCCTAAGAAGCGTCTTAATGCGGAAAACATTTATCGAGAACGTGCTGTGTGCCAGGCACATAGTGAAACCCACATGAAAAGGTAGTCCCCGCCCTCATGGAGTGCACTGCCTAGGCTAGCAGAGGAGTGAGGAAGGGTCAAATGGCCCCATAGGAAAGGATCTAGCAAAGCACTCTGGAGGGTGATTGGCAGTGTGGTTACTACTGTTTGCATAGAAGTTTGGGAAATGCTCTTTTTAGGGGTATTTTTTGTACTACCCTCAGCGCTTGTGGTTGGCAAAGGAATTTCTATGGCTTAGCTCATCCCTGACTCACAGCAGACGTCCTGGGAGTGTCTGTGGAAACTCCGAGGAGCCAAGTAAACAGTCCTGGTGGCCTGACTTGATTTAAAGAGAGGGTTTGGAGGACCTGGAAGAAGGAGACCCTCGCAATCTCTATCAAACTAAAGTGGTCTGGAGCTTTCAACAGGAACTGAACAGCTGGTGGTTCCAGACCGAAATTTCTAGCAAGGGCCAGGACCACTATGGCATGTTGTTGATTGAAGTGAAAACTATATCCTTCAAAACCTCAGGTGTGTGAGTGACAAAAAGATGGGCATGTACTTTCATCTGGACAAAGGCCATTCTGCAGACAGCCCTGTAAGGAGGGCCATAGGGCTGCCCGTGGTGGGATCAAGATTTTCAGCTGATGGAAGCTTTGGTTGGATGCAGCCATTCTGCCTCATTATAGCTGTAACAAATATGGCTCTTTGATCCTTACAACAAGAGATTCTTACAAAATGATCATGCTCTTTTTGTGGATAGGGAAGCTGAAGCCAAGGGAAGACACGAATGGCTCCGGCTCTCAGAATGTTTGTATTAATCATTAATGCCAAACAGTCTGGTTTGCTTGTTAATAGGCTCATGGTAGAAGTGCATTTTCTTGTCCCCTTGAAGTCGGGAGTGGCATTGGATGTGCTTGGGTCAGTGAAATGTGTAAATTGACATGCACTGCTTTCAAGCAGAAGCATTTCATTTCCAGTTTAGACTCTTTCCCATACTCTTTCGTCTTGGTAGTGATTACTGATCATGATGATGAAAGCATATATCAAAACGAACCTTGTGTCAGCATTAGTCCCTGAGTTAGCATAATAAGCTTAACCCCCCTGCTAACGCATACAGAATAGTTACCCTCTGTTGAATTAAACTGTGAGATTCAAGGGGTATTTGTTCCTGTGACATAACATAGACTGTTCCGGCTAAGGGAAAGATGAAATTCAAGTCCACAACACCAACATTACCATCCAGGAGCTCTGTCACCTTAGGCAAATGACCTAATCTCTCTGGACCTTATTTTCTGTCAAATGGTGCTAATGATAGCACCTACCTTACAAGATTATAGAAGGAATAAATAAGTAAATTTATGTGCAATGTTTAGAACAGTTTCTGGTGCATAGTAAACGCTCATGTTGAATTGTTGATGATGCTACTACAATTCTGACTCCAGCTTTGTATTCTTCTTCTTATCTCATGCTTGCAAAAAGTGATCTGGGAAGAATATTTTTAAGTATGGGTGTTACCAGTCAACTCCCAAAACCTGCAGTTATGAAAAAACCCTTTTACCCAGGGAGAAATGTCACCAAATTCCACATGATAGTAGCTGTACTTTGTCACTTTTCATCGAGAAAATACATAACAACTATGACCTTTTAATAATTCTGTAACTTTTTTTTTTTTTGAGATGGAGTCTTGCTCTGTCGCCCAGGCTGGAGTGAAGTGGCGGGATCTCGGCTTACTGCAACCTCCGTCTCCCGGGGTCAAGAGATTCTTGTGCCTCGGCCTCCCAAGTAGCTGGGATTACAGGCATCCGCCACCATGCCCAGCTAATTTTTGTAGAGACAGAGTTTTGCCATGTTGGCCAGGCTGGTCTCAAACTCCTGACCTCAGGTGATCTGCCTGCCTCAGCCTCCCAAAGTGCTGGGATTACAGGCGTGAGTGAGCCACCATGCCTGGTCTAAGTCAGTAACTTCCTTTTATTTTTTGAGATGGAGTCTCGCTCTGTCGCCTAGGCTGGAGTGCAGTGGCGCGATCTCGGCTCACTGCAAAAGCTCTGCCTCTCGGGTTCATGCCATTCTCCTGCCTCACCCTCCCCAGTAGCTGGGACTACAGGCGCTCGCCACCACGCCCGGCTAATTTTTTGTATTTTTAGTAGAGACGGGGTTTCACTGTGTTAGCCAGGATGGTCTCGATCTCTTTACCTTGTGATCCACCCGCCTCGGCCTCCCAAAGTGCCGGGATTACAGGCGTGAGCCACCGCGTCCGGCCTAAGTCAGTAACTTCTTTAAAAGAATTTAGGAATTTGTATTTTTTTGTTGTTCAAGATTTACATACACTGTAAAAAAAAAAAATCTCTACAAGCGTATGTGGCTGTGCCAGAGGATGGCTGAGCTCTTTGCAATACCGTAGAAGAGCCCTAGGGGTCCTCAGAGCTCAAGCTGAGACACACTTTCCTGGCCTCCAGGGACTGCTTGGAGTTAGGCTCTTCGTTGCTGATCGCGCCCCCTGGTGGGAAGGTCTGTAATACAGCATTCCCAACTGAAAGGCTTTGCGTGGTTTGGTTTGAACATGGTTCACTCAAGGATTTTAGTCAAAAGGCTTGTACTGTTCCTAGAGTTGACCTTGAACTTCCTAATGGTTTCCTCCGTCTTGTAAAGATCTCTGCCCCTTAAGTTCTTGCTATTCAGATTACCACCCCACTCATCTTGATTGTTGTCATCTTCCGACCTCCCAGTCAATGTAATCTTTTCCCTGCCCCTTAAGATGCCTGGCACCATCCTTGAACTCCATCCATGGGTGAGTTCAACATCCATGTTCGTGACCTATTCAGTATCCTGATCTCTTAATCCTTTTACCTTCTCACGTCCAACAACTTGCTCCTCAACTAAACCAACACTTCCGAGCTCACACTGTCAACAGTTTAATCACCCAAAAAGTACTTCATCTTTGAAATATGAAAATGTAATATCCCACTGTCCACTCACCAACACCTAGCCTTTCAGTTCCTTGTGCTAGTACCCTACTTGCTGTAATTCTTCAACCTCACTGAGACCACTAATCTGCTAATCCCACCAATTTGTCTTTATCCATTCTTTGTTTCTTTCTTGGTCCAGTTTAGAGCCCATGATTCATCATTATAATCATTCCTTTGCCCACCTCAACTTTCAACATGCTTTCCTGGAAAAACCACGACCTGACTGAGCACTATAGTCTGAAGTAAGGTACCATGCCTGTACCTGAGCAGCTGAGTGTTGCCAGAGAAAAATCATACAAACCTTCTAAATGACTTCATTTTAAATTCATGATCTCAAACTTCAAAAGGATATTCAACACTACTCAGCAATCCTACTCTTTCATATGTGATAAGCATGAATTTGCAACTACAACGGTCACTTGCCAGAAACGCCTTATTTTTTTTCTTTCTATAAATCAGATTTAGTCTATTCTGAGTACCTTGCTGCTGAGATGACAAGAAATTCAATGTTGGCCTTTATGAGCCTCCGTGACTACTTCCCAGGATAATATGAAATTCCTGGTGTTTTACACAGCCTAGGACATTCCTTTTTATTTGCTTTTTAGTTCACCATGGTGACTGCTGGTAGGAACATTGACCATATCCACGTGATTCCTTGAAGGTGAATGGCTCAGTGCTTCCCACCACTTCCCCCAGCAGCCTCACCCCGCGCTACACTCCCTTTCAGTTCTTTGTGATGGCTCTGCTTCATCTCACCTTGGGGGCCTTTGCATATTTTTTTCTCTTTGCCCCAAATACCGAACAACCCATCTTTTTCACCTGGTCTACTTCTCATCCTTTAGATCTCAGCTTCAACTCATCTCTCCTAATATGAAATTTTAAACCACAGTGAGGTGCCATTTCACATGCACATATTTAATTCAATAATTTTTTAATGCTGGGCATAGTGGCTCATGGCTGTAATCTCAGCACTTTGGGAGACCAAGGTGGGTGGATCAATTGAGGTCAGGAGTTCAAGACCAGCCTGGCCAACATGGCGAAACCCCATCTCTACTTAAAATACAAAAATTAGCAGGGCATGGTGGCGCACATCTGTAATCCCAGCTACTCAGAAGGCTGAGACAGGAGACTTACTTGAACCCAGGAGGCAGAGGTTGCAGTGAGCCAAGATCGCACCACTGCACTCTAGCTTGGGCGACAGGATGACATTCTGTCTCAAAATAATAACAGCAATAATAATTTTTTTTAACCTGAAAATACCAAATATTGATAGGGATGTGGAGCAACAGGAACTCTCATACATTGCTAGTATGCAGATAAAAATGGCAAAATTACTTTGAAGAACTGCTGACAGTTTTCCATCAAGTTAAATACATATCTAATCTATGACCACCAATTCTACTCCTGAATCTCAGTGCCCAAGACAAGTGAAATATATGTCTACAAAATGAATTGTACAAGAATGTTCATAGCAGCTTTATTCATAATAGCCAAAACAGGAAATAACCCAAATACTCATCAACAGATGAATGGATAAACAAACTGTGGACTAGTCATATGATAGAATACTACTCAGGAAAAATAAATAAGTAAGTAAATTATTGACACACAACAACATGGATGAATCTCAGAAGAATGAAACTGAGTGAAAGTGAGACAAAAAAAGTATGTATATATATAGCATAGTTCTACAAAGTTATAGAATAGGCAAAACTAATTTACACTGACACAAATCAGATCAGTTTCAGTGGTTTCCTGGGACAGGGAGGGTATTGACTGGAAGGGACACAGGGGATGTTCTGGGTGATAAAAATTTTCTGTATCTTGATCTGGGTGATGGTTACGTTAGTGTATACATTTGTCAAAACTTATTGAAGCTATGCCTCAATTTAAAAATGAAAACAAAAACATCTCCTTATCAAAGTCTTTCCTGGGCTCTACAACTCAGTTAAACCTCATTCTTTCTTTCTTTTTTTTTTTTTTTTCCAGACAGTCTTCTTGTGTCCCCCAGGCTGGGGTTCAATGGCGTGATCTCAGCTCACTGCAACGTCTGCCTCCAGGTTCAAGTGATTCTCTTGCCTCAGCCTTCTGAATAGCTGAGATTACAGGTGTGCACCACCACACCTGGTTAATTTTTGTATTTTTAGTAGAGACGGGGTTTCACCATGTTGGCCAGGCTGGTCTTGAACTCCTGACCTCAGGTGATCCGCCCACCTCAGTCTCCCAAAGTGCTGGAATTACAGGCATGAGCCACCATGCCCGGCCTAAACCTCATTCTTAAATACACTGATTGTTCCATGCATATCTTCATGGCTCTTATCACAGCTGGAATTTTACATTTATTTGTGTGGTTATTCAACTTGCATCTGAATCCTTCTCTAGACTTCCAGGAGGAGGGAACCATGACCAATGGTATCAGTATTATTTACCACTGTATCTCTGTTGCAGGCTGAAAGAGTGAGGGTCATGATCAACTCAGTATACCACTGGAGGCTCTATGAGTAAACAGCAAACTGTTCTCATGAAAGCAGGATGTTGGCAAACTGACAAGCTGCGTCTGCCGCCCAGAAGGAATGCTGAGGGCAGTCACGCCCCAAGCAGTGTTTCTTGTGGTTAGGCACATCTGAAGCCTGTTAGCAATAATGTGAACCTGTGATCAATTAAGCAGCTGACCAATCATTACCTCTTCCTCCCTGCTCTTTCTACCCAATAAATACGAAGGGCTGTAGCAGCTCAGGGCTGCCTTTGCTCACTAGAAGCAAGGAGCCTTCTTCTTCCCCAGACCCCTTCTTTAAAACGGTTTCTTTTGTTTTAAGTTTTCATTTCTGCATACGTCCTCCTTCGTTCAGTCCCGTGGTAACCGTAGTAACCATGGCAAACTGCAGCATATCTCCAGTACCTACTACAGTGTCTGACATGCAGTGGGCATTTAGTGAATATCTCCTGAATGAATAGACAAAGCATACAGCTAGACTCAGAATCTCAGACTCTTGCCTCTCAATCCAGTGCTCCTTTCAGTCTGTCACTATGATGTTGGAGTCCAGTTCTGCCTCAAGGCCCAACTCTAATTCCACTTCTTCTGGAAAACTATTTCTGTTCACCATTCATTCAGTCGTCATTCATTTCACAAATGTTGGGTGCATAGTCTGTGCAAGGGTATGGTATACAATGATGACAGGGAACATAGACATTGAACAACAATGATCCCATTCCTTACTTAATGATAATTTTGGTCCATGATAAGAGTAGACATATTGGATGCTAAGGGAATATGTTACAGGGAAACCTAACTGTGTCTGAAGTGGGAGGAATGGTCAAGAAAGGCTCCTGGAGGAAGGGACAGCAAAGCTGTGCTCTGAAGGATGCTTAAGAGTTAGCCAGGCTGTCAGGCGCAGTAGCTCACGCCTGTAATCCCAGGACTTTGGGAGGCCAAAGTGGGCAGATCACCTGAGGTCAGGAGTTTGAGACCCGTCTAGCCAACTTGGTGAAACCCCTTCTCTACTAAAAATACAAACATTAGCTGCACATGGTGGCGCACACCTGTAATCCCAGCTACTTGGGAGGTCGAGGCATGAGAATCACTTGAACCCAGGAGGTGGAGGTTGCAGTGAGCTGAGATCACACTTCTGCACTCCAGCTTAAGTGACAGAGCATGAATCCATCTCAAAAAAAAAAAGAGTTAGCCAGGCTAAAAAATAATAAACAACAAAAAGTCATATCTAGAGGCAAAAATAAACTAAAAAATAAAAAACAAATGAACAAAAAAGGATTAGCCTGGCACAGATAAGGTAGGCCTAGGTGGGGGAGGTCTGTTCCAGGCAGATTTAAAGGGTTGGAAGCAGGAAGGAGATTGTCAAGGTCTGCAGAGGAGCCCAGTGTGCCTAGAGCTCAAACAGCAAGGAGAAGGGGGACAAAAGGAGCTGAGGCTGAAGGAGGGGCATTGGGGCCATATCAGGCAATGCCTTGAGGACCATGTTAAGGGTTTTAAGATGTTGATCACCTATGAGGTAACCTGTAGCTTCCTTTAACAAAATCTTGTCCAGAACCTCTTTATTTGTCAATAAAAGAAATCTATCTGTAAATATTGTAATATATTAAAGCAGAATGAGTCGTTAAGCTGTGCTACCTATAAGCCTGATCACGTGTTACTCTCCATCATCATTTCCTTCTATTAGTAACATTTTACTTAGCTGTTCCTGCAGGCTCAGCTGTGCTGCAGAGAATTAAGGGAAGGGCCGTTTATCCTTTGGGTCAGAACATAAATGGCCAGGAACCCTCCCCTAAGGTCATGGTGTGGTGGCTGTTGTCTCCAAGTAGAAAGTGAATGTAGCACAGAGAACAATGCAATGAGTCGTGAGGGAGGACCAGTTCTCCCTCCACACAAGGAGACTCTCTAGCAATTGCCAAGGCTGCATGTCCAGCCCTCAATGCTTCCTTCTGCCTCCCGATACCTATAAGGCTCCTCCCTATACCACTGAAAAATGTTACCAAGCCTTGCATGATGGGCTAATTTTGCACCTCTCCACATCCAGTCTCCCCATCTAGAACACGAGTTCATTATAACAACGTCTTACATGCTACAGCTTTTCACAGTTTACAAAGCATTTCCCACGATAGGAAAAATAAAGCCTTCAATATCCCATTATTTCACTTGGTTATCACAACACCCAATCTTGTTCATTTCATAAACAAGATAACTAGGCTTCAGAATGGAGAATGCCTTGTTCAAGGCCCCCAGCTGGCAGATAATAGAGCCAGAATTTGAACCCAAGTCCTTTGGACCTCAAAGGAAATATGCTGAGGGTGGCTGAGTCACTTTCTTGGGGAAGATGATCCTTGCAATGACCCTCCTCAGACACCATGAGTCTTGTCTGAAGATAAAGCACTCTCTTTGGGCAAGTTCTCCATTCAAGATCTGCTAAGGCTGGTATAATGTTGTTTCACCTCCTGGCCCCAGGAGTTTGAGATGCTCATAATTTCTTCGGGGAGCATCTTGGGTACCAGCTCCACTGTGATGGCCAGTGCTCAAATGGGGCAGGGCAACTAAACAGCTGAGGTAGGCTCTCCCCACTGTTGGGGTTGGGGTTTTTAGTGGCTAATACACGGCATTCTTTTAATCCCTTCTCAAACTTGGAAACAACTGAGAGACAGACACAGGAGTCAAGCATGTGGAGGTCAAAATGGTGGAGAACATGGCTTAGTCTGCTGGCCAAGTGAGCTTGCTAACACTTTGCCCCTGAATTTGGCAGACTTACTCAGAGACGCTGGCAGTGCAGGAAAGCCACAAGTCTCCCATGGCCACTGGAAAACTTAGGGCAGCATGGAGAAGCAGAACCACTCATCTGCTCTCTGTGGAATGCCAGTCCCAGGCTTGCTCAAGTCCTTCTGCCTCAGTTGTCCACCAGAAAACTCATTCCTGGGCCCAGGAGGAGAAGCAAGTAAAAAG
Organism: Pongo pygmaeus; assembly: GCF_028885625.2. NCBI lineage: Eukaryota > Metazoa > Chordata > Mammalia > Primates > Hominidae > Pongo > Pongo pygmaeus. The sequence continues at coordinate 79,216,839 of NC_072389.2, forward strand.
AGGCCACACATGTTACAATAATGAAGTGATTCTCTGCCCTGGCTACACGTTAGAATCAACTAGGGAGCTTGAAAAAAACACTAGCACCAAAACAGATATACACAACAATGTCCAGGTTCCAGCCCCAGAGATTTAAATGCAATTGATCTGGGGATGGGGCCCAGCTTGCATAGCAGAGTAATGCACTTTAATGTGCCGTAATGCACTGCTTCTCGAATGTTGATGCACATTGGATTACATGGGGAACCTTAAAAAATCCCAACCCTAGACCACACCAATTAAATCAGAATCCCTGGAGGGGAGACCCAGGCATCAGTATATTTTTAAGACTCCCCAGGTGATTCCAATATGCAGCCAAAATTGAGAACAGGTGCTCAAATGTGGTTGTGTTGTTGTTGTTGTTATCGTTTCAAATTTGAGTGTTCAGCAGAATCACAAGAAAGGTTTGTTAAAAGACGGAATTCTGGGCCTCACCCCCAGAGTTTCTGACTCAGTAGGTTTGGGTTGGGGGCCTGAGAGTCTCCATTTCTAACAAGCTCCCAGGTGGTGCGGATGCTACTGGTTTGGAGACCACACTTTGAGACCTGCTCCTTCATAGGGTGTGCAGAGAAGCGTTTCCTTTATCAGCTGAGAAAGCCACGGTAACACCTGATGTGAAAACTGTCATCCCTGAAGGTCCACAGAAAAATATGCCAAAGTCAGTAGCATTGGCCTATATGATGTTTTAAAGAGGGTTCATAGATTCTGACTTTAAAAAAGAGCTGCCTCATTGTGGCTAGTGTCAGAATGCCCAAGATGCTCTTTATTTTGGTGCTCTCCTTCTCACAGTCGGGAAACTCATTTCTGGTTTTTGCCAGGTTAATGGTTGGTTATAGTAGAAACAGAGATGCCTTCTGAGTATTGACTTTTTCTCTTGAGAAGTGCTCCCATCTACATAGCTCTAACTGGACCACTCCATTCTTACAAGTCCCTGTTTCCCTGTTTAGCTCAGGGGTGGTCAGCAGACTCAAGCCAGGCCATCCAGAAGCCCTGGAAAATTTTTGGATTAAAACTGAGGAAAGGGAGTCAGTTTCTCTCTTCTCAGTGTTATAAGCTATGAGATGTGAGACTTGGGGTGAAACTATGTTTCCTCTCTACTGTGAGCTCCTCAAGGACAGAGTGTTATTTACTGCCATATTTCTTAGTGTTTAGCATAGTTAGTGGCACAAAGCAGAACATCAAATAAATATTATAAACAGTTTTGATGAGGTATAAGTGACATACAATGAATGGTACATATTTAAAGTATTCAATTTGATATGTTTTGACGTATTTATACACTCTAATAAACAGATTTTCAGATTGAATTAAAAAAATAAGACCCGACTATATGCTGTCTCTGAGATACCCATTTCAAATATAAAGCCACAAATAGATTTAAAGTAGGAGAATTGAAAAAGTATCCCATGCAGACATTAACTAAAGAGAAGCCAGAATGACTGTATTCATATCAAAATGGATTTCAGAAAAGAAATATTATCAGGGAATAATGGTGATATTACATAATGATAATGGGGTCAATTCACCAGGAGCACGTAACCATCCGAAATGGTGTGTACAACGGTGCTTTATTATGCATGAAGCAGAAACTGAAAGGCAAAATAGACAAGTCCTCAATTATAGCTGGCTATTTTAACACCTTTCTTTCAGTGATTGATAGAAAAAGTAGACAGAAAATCTGTAAGGATATGGGAGACTTATACAACACAATCCATCGACTGGATCTAATAGCATCGTCTAGCTAATAATAGCAGAATATGCATTCTTTCCAGGTGCACACAGAGCATTCACTAAGATAGCCTGTGTTCCAGACTATAAAATAAGTCTCAACAAATTTAAATTTATTGCCAGCCACAGTGGGGCATGCCTGTAGTCCCAGCTATGCAGGAGGATCCCTTGAGCTCAGGAGTTTTGAGACCAGCTTAGGCAACATAGTGAGACCCCCATCTAAAAAAAAAATTAAAAGTAGTGAAATCATGCTAACTATGTTGTCTGACCACAAAGGCATATACTACTAAAAGTCAAAGAGAAAAAGATATCTCGAAAATCCTCAAATAATTGGAAATTGAACAACACACTTCTAGAAAGAAACCAAAGAATAAATAATGGAAATTTAAAAATATTTTTAATAGTCCATTACATTAAAGAGATTTGAAAATAAGAAAACATATTTAGGGCCAGGCGCAGTGGCTTATGCCTGTAATCCTAGCACTTTGGGAGGCCAAGGCAGGTAGATCACTTGCTCTCAGGAGTTTGAGACCAGCCTGGGCAACATGGTGAAACCCCGTTTCTACAAAAAATACAAAAGTTAGCTGGGCATGGTGGCTTGTGCCTGTACTCCCAGCTACTTTAGGGAGCTGAGGCAGAAGATTCCCTTGAGTCCAGTGGGCAGAGGTTCCAGTGAATGGAGATGGCGTCACTGCACTCCAGCCTGGGTCACAGAGTGAGACCCTGTCTCAAAAAAAAAAAGAAGAAGAAGAAGAAGGAGGAGGAGGAGGAAACATATTTAGTATACTTATATTCACATTTATCATTTCTCTTTTCTTTCTTTCTTTTTTTTTTTTTTTTTTTTTGAGATGGAGTCTTAGTCTGTGGCCCAGGCTGGAGTGCAGTGGCCCAGCTCGGCTCACTACAACCTCCACCTCCCGGTTTCAAGCAATTCTCCTGCCTCAGCCTCCCAAGTAGCTGGGATTACAGGCACATGCCACCATGCCCAGCTATTTTTTGTATTTTTAGTAGAGATGTTGTTTTGCCATGTTGGCCAGGCTGGTCTCGAACTCCTGACCTCAGGTGATCCACCTGCCTCAGCCTCCCAAAGTGCTGGGATTACAAGCATGAGCCACCGCGCCCGGCCACATTTATCATTTCTATACTCTTCATTCTTATGTGTGGTTGCAAATTTCCATCTGGTATCATTTTCCTTCTGCCTGATGAATTCTCTAAACTTTTGCCTGAGAAAGTCTTTATTTCACCTTCTCTTTTGAAACATATTTTGGCTAGGCACAGCGGCTCACTCCTGTAAACCCAGCATTTTGGGAGGCCAAGACAGGAGGCCCCGGAGCTTAAGACCAGCCTGGGCAACATGGTGACATCTCATCTCAAAAAAAAAAAAGGAGAGAAAGAAAGGAAGGAAGGAAGGCTATTTTTTTTTGTCAGGTATAGAATTCCAAGTTAACAGATTCTTTTTTCAATTCTTTAAAGATGTCATTCCATTATTTTTTGCTTGGCATAACTATAATTTTTTGCTTGGCATAACTATAATCCTTGCCTTTGTTCCATTGAACATAATACGTCATTTTTTTCTGGCTGCTATTCAATTATTTATCACTGGTTTTTCAGCAATTTGATTATAATGTGCCTTGATATTTGTTGTTTTCTTTATATTTGTTCCATCTGGAGTTCATCGAGCTTCTTGGATCTATAGGTTTATAGCTTTCCTCAAATTTGGAAAATCTTATGCCATTATTTCTTCTCATAAGTTTCTATTCTTCTACCCTTCTGCAACTCTAGTTACACTTATTTTATTTTATTTTTGAGATGGAGTCTTGCTCTGTCGCCCAGGCTGGAGTGCAATGGTGTAATCTTGGCTTACTCTCCACCTCCCGGGTTCAAGTGATTCTACTGTCTCAGCCTCCCTAGTAGCTGGGATTACAGGCGCCCGCCACCATGCCCAGAAAATTTTTGTATTTTTAGTAGAGACAGAGTTTCACCATGTTAGCCAGGCTAGTCTTGAACTCCTGACCTCAGGTGATCCACCTGCCTTGGCCTCCCAAAATGCTGGGATTACAGGCGCGAGCCACCGCGCCCAGCCTGTCACGTGTATTTTAGATCACTTGTTATCATCCCATAGAATCACTAGGCTTGTGTTTTGTTTTTGTTTTGTTTTTGCCCAGGCTGGAGTGCAGTGGATCACAGCTCACTGCAGCCTTAACTCTCTGGGCTCAAGCAAAACTTCCACCTCAGCCTCCCAAGTAGCTGGGACCATACGCATGTGCCACCACACCCACCTAATTTTTGTATTTTTTATAGAGATGGAGTTTTGCCATGTTGCCAGGCTGGTCTCAAACTCCTGAGCTCAGGTGATCCACCTGCCTCGGCCTCCCGAAGTGCTGGGATTACAGGCGTGAGCCAATGTGCCCGGCCACATTTATCATGGAGGAGGGGGAGGGGGAGGGGGAGGGGGAGCGGAAGGAGGAGGATCTGCCCACCTCAGCCTCCCAAAGTGCTGGGATTACAGGCGTTCACTTTTTTTCATTCTCATTTTTCTCTGTTTTCTTCATTTTGGGTAAATATTGCTATGTCTTCACATTCACTGACCTCTTTTTTCTAGTGTTTAACCTTCTCTCAATCCAAACTTGTACAGATTTCATTTCAGATAATTGTGTTTTTCATTCTAGAAATTCCATTTGGGTCTTTTAATATATTTTCTTTGTCTCCTCATTATTTTTATGTTTTCCTTTTCATCTTAAGCATATTTGTAAGATTTAAAAATAGCTTTAAAATCCTTGTTTGCTAATTCTATCATCTTTGTCATTTGTAGGTTTTTGGCTTTTTTTTTTTTTTTTTAAGGGACAAAATCTCTCTCTCACTCTGTCACCCAGGCTGGCATACAGGGTGGCACAATCATAGCTCACCACAGTATCCAATTCATGGGCTCAAGAGATCCTACCGCTTCTGCTTCCTAAATAGCTGGGACTATAAGCATGCTCTACCAAGCCCTGCTAAATAAAAAAAAAAATTTTTTTGGAGAGGTGGGGTCTCATGATGTTGCCCAAACTGGTTTTGAACTGCGGGCCTCAAGCAATAATCCCGCCTTAGCCTCCCAAAGTGCTGAGATTACAGGCATGAGTCACCGTGCCCAGCCCATTTCTAGTATTTTCTAATGATGCATTTTTCTCTTCGCTTTGGGTCATCTTCCTGCTGATTTGTATGCCTGGTAGTTTTTCACTGGATGCTCTACATGGTAAATTTTACCTTGCTGATTGCTACACTTTGTTGCTTTTCTTTAAGGAGTATTGGGCTTTGTTTGGCATGCACTTAAACTATTGCATATCAGTTTGATCTTTTTGAGGCTTGTTTTTCTGCAGTTATGGAATCAGAACAGCCATTTTTCTGGGTGTATTTATGTCTTCTGTCAAGGCCTTCTGCTTCTGAGAATGCCCCCTGTATTACAAAATCTCTTTACTCTGGCTGGTGGGAACAAAACTAGTTTTAGCTGTGTGTGAGCTCCAGGAATTATTTGAACAACTGTTTTCCAATGGTGTTTACCCCACCCTCCTGGAGTTTCACCCCAGGCATGTACAGATCATCACTCAGCCAAAGACTAGTTTAGAGGATCCTTTTGCAGATCTCTAGAGCTTTCTGGTGTGCAGCTTCCTCCTTCTCTGTACACTGCCCCACAGGTTCCAGCCACCTCAGCCTCCCCAAATTCCAGTCTCTGTCTTCTAAACTCAACAAGGCTGGCGGTTCTGGGTGGGTCCCTCTCCCTGCACTACAGCCAGAAAACTGCCTGAGGCAGCAATTGCAGAACTCCCAATACCTGTGCCCCCTCGCTCAGGGATTGCAGTCCTGTGCTGCCCATGTTGTTTTATAAATTTTGCCTGGTTTACTAGTTGTTTATAATGGGATTGCAATTTTTGTAGCACTTAATCCTTCACAGGAAGAAGTAGAAGTTAGAGTTAACTACTTTTAACTGTTTCTCTTTTAGTTCTTCTACTAGTTGCTTTCATAAGGTTAAATAATATTCTGAAGTCAACATTTTTTTAATCTTTCAACTTCCTGCTGTGACTGATGAAGATTCAGCCTACCCTCCACTTTCTCCATCCATCTTCCCAGTTTGAATAGTTATGTGATGTTTTTGTTGTTGTTGTTCTTCATTTATTGTGTTCAAGTATTCAGTAGTATACTTGATAATGTATTTCTCACGCCATCATCATTTTTTTTTTTTGAGACGGAGTCTCACTCTGTCGCCCAGGCTGGAGTGCAGTGGTGCTATCTCAGCTCACTGCAAGCTCCGCCTCCCGGGTTCATGCCATTCTCCTACCTCAGCCTCCCAAGTAGCTGGGAATACAGGCGCCCGCCACCAGGCCCAGCTAATTTTTTTGTATTTTTTAGTAGAGACGGGGTTTCATCATGTTAGCCAGGATGATCTTGATCTCCTGACCTCGTGATCCGCCTGCCTCCACCTCCCAGTGCTGGGATTACAGGCGTGAGCCACTGCACCCAGCCACTCCATCATCTTTTGATAGTATCTTTGAATCTTCAATTACTGTGTAAGATGAGGTTATTGGCTGGGCGAGGTGTCACGCCTGTAATCCCAGCAGTTTCGGAGGCCCAGGCGGGTGGATCACCTGAGGTCAGGAGTTTGAGACCAGCCTGGCCAACATGGTGAAACCCCGTCTCTACTAAAAATACAAAAATTAGCTGGGCTTGGGGGCGCATGCCTGTAATCCCAGCTACTTGGGAGGCTGAGGCACAAGAATCACTTGAACCCGGGAGGCAGAGATTGCAGTAAGCCCAGATGGCAGTGAGCCAAGATCGTGCCACTGCTCTCCAGCCTGGGTGACAAATCAAGACTGTCACAAAAAAAGGTTCTTTTAAAAAAAGATCTTGAACTCGGGTGGCGGAGGTTGCAGTGAGCCGAGATCGCGCCACTGCATTCCAGCCTGGGCAACAGAGCGAGACTCCGTCTCAAAAAAAAAAAAAAAAAAAAAATGAGGTTAACACTCTACCCTTCCCTTCATTTCTATTTCCTGACTTCCAACTCCCTGCTTATTTAATAACCTATACCCTTTATTCCCACATTGCTGTAGTTCTTACCATTTATATTTTGCTGTGTAAACATATTTAAATCTTCTGTGCTTTGCCTAGGGATTACTTCCAAAAGTTGAAAACTAATAGAAAATAATGTATATTATTGTCATTAAGAAAATATTTACTGGCCAGGCGCAGTGGCTCATGCCTGTAATCCCAGCACTTTGGGAGGCCGAGGTGGGTAGATCACCAGGTCAGGAGATTGAGACCATCCTGGCTAACACAGTGAAACCCCGTCTCTACCAAAAACACAAAAAATTAGCCAGGCATGGTGGCATGTGCCTGTAATCCCAGCTACTTGGGAGGCTGAGGCAGGAGAATGGCTTGAACTTGGGAGGCGGAGGTTGCAGTGAGCCGAGACCACGCCACTGCACTCCAGCCTGGACAACAGAGTGAGACTCCGCCTCAAAAAAAAAAAAAAAGAAAAGAAAAAATATTTACTGCAGAGCCAAGCTGTGTGATCAACTTACAATTCCTTCTTTATGAGGTCAATAATACAAACCCGTAATACTTGAATGAGTCGAGGTCAAATGGATTCTATTTTGCTTCATATTTGGACCATGACTTTGTTGTACACATTCTTTCCTAAAATTTCTAATTACCTTCCTCTTGTCGAGAAAACTAATGTAAGACTAAGCCACTAAGCTCTTCCAGCTTCTTATCTACCATTTTTGCTGAGAATCAATTCTACTCTTCTTCTTGAAGACATTCTTGTTGGATTCCACTGATCTGTTTTTCTTTTTCTTTTTCTTTTCTTTTTTTTTTTTTGAGATGGAATCTTGTTCTGTCTCCCAGGCTGGAGTTCAGTGGTGCAATCTCGGCTCACTGCAACCTCCGCCTCCCAGGTTCATGCAATTCTCGTACCTCAGCTTCCACAGTAGCTGGGACTACAAACATGCCTGCCACCACACTCGGCTAATTTTTGTTCACCATGTTGGTCAGGCTGGTCTCAAACTCCTGACCTCAGGTGATCTACCTGCCTCGGCCTCCCAAAGTGCTGGGATTACTGGCGTGAGACACTGCACCTGGCCAACTGATCTGTTTTTCTGATATGAAATGATTGGCTTCTAGATCTGTTACGGTATGGTCTTAGTGAAACTCTTTTCCCCAGATGAACACTACAGGAAGTATTGTAATGAAACACTGGTAGATTCCCCAACTCACATCCCACTCAGAGGATTAGTCTAGATTAACAACAATAATCCCATTCATTTTGCTAGCAATTGGCTCAGAATTGTGACTTAATTCTGGCTAATGAGACATTAGAATAAATTAACAAGGGGACTTCTGGGAAAGATTTTCATCCCTAAGAGGGAAAAAAACAGAAAACACAGTCCTTTTTCTTTGTCTGGACATTGTCATATCTAATTAGATATGACACCTGGAATTCTGGCAGCCATCTTGCTGTCAGCTTGAGGCTGAAGCCAACACTAAGAGGTGGCAGAACAGAGATATAGAAAGAACCTGAGCTTCAGATGATATCATGGAGCTAATGACTCAACTAATTCTGGAAGCCCTGCATCTGGACTTTCTGTTTCCTTATTGCTTAAGCCGGTTTCCTGTCTCTTAGAACCAAATATTTTGTATGTAAAAAACACTGTTGGTTGTTTGTGCAATATTTTTTCTCCTCTTCTTTATTACTAGGAGAACCTCATTTTTTCCTACAGAGAGGCATTATACAAAAGAAAGAAGGCAAGAAGGCAAGAAAGAAGGCAAGAAGGCAAGAAAGAAGGCAAGAAGGAAAGAAGGAAAGAAGGAAGGAAAGAAGGAAGGAAGGAAGGAAGGAAAGAAGGGAGGGAGAGAAAAAGGCTTTGCCCTTCAGATTCCTTTTTTCAGCTAGAGATGGCTCTAAGACCCATCTAATTCTAGCGAATGAGATACAAATACAAATTTCTGAGTAGGGCCTCAGGAAAACCTTTTTAATGGGAATAAATTTGGTCTTCATACTTCCTCCTTCCTTCTCACTGAGAATGGAGATTTGATGCTTGGAATTACTGCAGCCATCTTGCGATAGGGAGGGTGAAGACCAAATGCTAGGGACGGCAGAAATGGAAAAAGAAGATGTCAAGAAACTTTAGGACATCCCTGAGCTGCTAAGACAGTCATAAAATGCCTGTAACCAGACATCCTGTGATGTGGGAAAAATAAAACCTTATTTCTTTAAGCTGCCATTAATTGCAATATAGATAATACATCAAGAATCCAACTGCTTCCTCTTCCTTGGTTTTCACCTTCATTTTGCTTGATGATATCCTCAAGATTCTCTTAAAAAGTATGTGAGATAGATGCTTTCTTAGCCTTTGTCTGTCTGAAAATTCCTTATTTTGTTCTCATACTTGGTTGATACTTTGGATGTATTATACAGTGCTAGCTTAAAAACAATTTTCCCTCACAACTCTTAAGACATTGCTCCACTTTCTTCTGGCATTTAATGTTACTGATGAGAAGTCCACTATTAATTTGATTTTGCACTAATGCAAGTGGTTTAAAAAATTTTGGGGGGGGGCTTTTAAAAAATTTTATTTTTGGTGTTCTGAAATTTCACAATGGTATGTCAAGGTATGGGTCTTTTTCAATCATTATGTGCAATACTTGCTGGGCTCTTTCAATCTGAAAACTATTATGTCTTTAATACTTGAGATAAATTATGACCTTCTGTGCTCTTTTATTCTCTTTCTGAATGTTTGACTTTCTGGATTGATTGTCTCTTATATTTTCTGTCATATTTCCCATCCCTTTTTGCTTTTTCCTCTATGTTCTAAGAGATCTCCTTTATCTGCCAATTCTTCTATTACATTTCTAATTTCAGCCGTTACAATTAAAATTTTAAGAACAATTTCTTGGTTGGGTCTGGTGGCTCATGCCTATAATCCCAGCACTTTGGAAGGCCAAGGCAGAAGGATTGCCTGAGTCCAGGAGTTTGAGACCAGCCCGTGCAACAAAGTGAGATCTTGTCTTCTTAGTAAATGACAACAACAACAAAATTAATAATAACAAGGAACAGTTTCTTATTCTATGATTGTTCCTTTATCATAGCAATCTATACTTGTTTATGGATATGTTATATTTTAAAAGTCTCTCTGGAAATATAGTTTGTAATGGTTTTCTGTTCTCTGCATTCTTTATTCCTCTTGAGCCAGTTTTTAAAATAATATATTTTTATCATGATCTGTTTCTTTTATTTGTATGTGCAATGATATACATTTGCTTTTTTATATTTAAGAAAGAGAGTCCGGGCGCGGTGGCTCACGCCTGTAATCCCAGCACTTTGGGAGGCCGAGGTGGGAGGATCACGAGGTCAGGAGATCGAGACCATCCTGGCTAACACAGTGAAACCCCGTCTCTACTAAAAACACAAAAAATTAGCCGGCGAGGTGGCGGGCGCCTGTAGTCCCAGCTACTCGGGAGGCTGAGGCAGGAGAATGGCGTGAACCCCAGGGGGCGGAGCCTGCAGTGAGCCGAGATCGCGCCACTGCACTCCAGCCTGGGCGACAGCGAGACTCCGTCTCAAAAAAAAAAAAAAAAGAAGAAAGAGAAACCATGTTGATTTTTCTGGGTACCAGTTTTGAGTTTCCTGCGTACTGCATGAAGCTAGGTCTATTTTCCCATTTAGTATCTCCCAGAAGGAAAAGGTTGGCCAGGCGTAAGAATGAAGTTTGTTCATGAAGTTTGTTCCGGGCATAAGAATGAAGTTTGTTACTATAGTGAGACTGGGCTAGGAGTTGACTTTTAGCACTGGGGGAAGGGTATTCTCTATGGTTAGTCCCATCTAGCTGAGCTCTACATGAGTAGAGATAGCAAAGGGCGTGGTCTAAGGAGGGCATCTTGGGAAGTTGTTATGGAAAGGCTTCCAGTTGATCTCTGCTCTCATAACTCTTCTTTCCTCACCAGCCAGCTCTTGGGCTCTGCTAGGTGTACCTGCCCCTCAGCTTCCTTCTCTTACTCTGCACAGTGGGCCCACTTCTACTTCTCATCCATCAGCGGCTTCTCTCCACTTACTATTTTCTACAAATCTCAGAAAGTCTCTTTTTGCTGATAGTCTCTCATTCTCTGCTCTAATCAGATCATTTTCTTTTTCTTTTTTTTTTTTTTGAGAAGAAGTCTTGCTGTGTTGCCCAGGCTGGAGTGCAATGGCATGATCTTGGCTCACTGCAACCTCCACCTCCCGGGTTCAAGCCATTCTCCCACCTCAGCCTCCCAACTACAGGCGTGTGCCACAAAGCCTGGCTAATTTTTTATATTTTTAGTAGAGACGGGGTTTCACCATGTTGGCCAAGCTGGTCTTGAACTCCTGACCTCAGGTGATCTGCCCACCTTGGCCTCCCAAAGTGCTGGGATTACAGGCGTGAGACACCATGCCTGTCCTCATTTTCTTTTACTGGCATTCTAATTGAGTTTCAGGAGGGAGAGAAGGCAAATGTTTGTGCTTGGTCCATCATCTTTGCTAAAATTTTATTTTTAATTTTTCATCCATCTTCATAAATGAGATTGTTATATAGCTTTTCTTTTCCTTTATGTCATGTTTCTTTGGTTTTGGGTTCAGGGTTACAGGAACTTTAAAGAATGGTTGGTTCACATTCCATGTATTTCTATGCCCTGGGATAGTTTAAATTCACCCACACACTGATCCAGTAACTGACTGCATTACAGTCACCTGGGAATATATTTTAAAGTACATATTTCACTTGTCTTCGTATAATCACAGGAAAATATAGAAGGATGTATATAAATTGTTACATTTATACACAAACTAATAAAATTTGTTTCAGCAGGAGTAAGATCAGGGAGAAAATGGGGAGACAATTTTTCTTTTATATATTGTTGGATGTTTTTTACAACCACTAAATGTAACTTCTGAAATGAAAAAAAAATCTTTATGAAAAATATAGATTCCCAGGCCAAATTTTGGAGACTTAAGTTTGTTGAGTCTGGGAAGCCAGGAAATCTATATATGTTTTTAAAAATGTACCTAGGTAATTGTGATATGCAATCAAGTTTAGAAACCCCTAGTATAGATATTATAGGAATTAGTTTTTTCTTGAAATTGTGAAGTACTTACCTATAGAACCCCACAGCCCTGAGGCTTGGTGGGGGAGGGCAGGGCAGGTGGAGGGAATGTCGTTCTTTGACTCCTTTTAACAATTTGTCTTGTAGAGATCTAAATATGCCACTCCGAAACATGCCACTTTGGCATACAATTATTTCAAATTCAATAGATGCAGAAAGAAGCCGTCTCAGGGCTTCGCTTATCTCATGAGAAGCAGAAACTTCTGAGAAATGAGGAAGTAAATCTCTGCTGTAAATGAGGAAGTAAATTACTGCTGTAAATCTCCTCTTCTAGGGAAGTTTTATGGCCACTAAGAAGATGGAGTTGGTGACAAGATGGATCTGCACAAACAAACCTTACTCCATTAATTTCCCTCATATATTTACTTTCCCATGGTTTACTGCCTTTGGGAGCCTAAGATTTTTTTTTTCCTTTGACTTGTCACTTCTCTACGAATTTATTGTTCTTTGTTAAGATGCATAAACCCACATTCTAACCACATCTTTGAGTTTTTCATCACATCACTGAGTTTCTCCTGGGTACATGCCCACTGTACATGCTAATAAACTATTTGTTTTTCCCTTGTTAATCTGTCTTTTCTCAGTTAATTTCCAGAGCCCCAGCCAGAGAACCTATGTGGGTAGAGGAAAAAGCTTCCACCCTCTTACCATTAATTTTGGCATTTTATGCATCTCCTGGAAAATCATCCATTCTATTAAATTTATTAGTGAAAAATTAGATCTACTAATTTTTTATTAGCTTTACACTTACCCTTTTTATCTTTATTTTGAACTCCTTTCTTATTCTTAGTATTTGTGATTACTCTGTTTTTCAAAAAAAAGTTTTATTGTGGCAAAAAATATATATATAACAAAATTTACCATTTTATCCATTTTTAGGTGTACAGTTTAGTGTCATTTTGTTCACTCATAATGTTGTACAACCATCACCACTATCCATCTTAGAACTTTTTCATCGTCCTGAACAGAAATTCTGAACCCATTGAATAGTAACTGTCCATTCCTCCTTCCCTAGCCACTGCTAACCTCTGTTCTACTTTCTATTCCTATAAATTTGCCTATTCTTGGCACTTCTTATAAGTGGAATCTTAAAATAATTATCGTTTTGTGTCTGGCTTATTTCACTTAACATAATATTTTCAAGATTTATCCATGTTGTATCTGACTTTCATTCTTGTTAAAGGTTGAGTAATATCCCATAAAGTATGTATATATCACACTTTGTTTATCCATTCATCTGTTGATGTCCATTTGGGTTGTTTCCACCTTTTGGCTATTGTGAATCATGCTGCTATGGACATTGGTGCACAAGGATCTATTTGAGTCTTTACATTCAATTATTTTGGGTACATACCTAGAAATGGAATTGCTGGATATGGTAATTTTACATTAAAATTTTTGATCAACTGCCAGTTGTTTTCCACAGGAGTCACGTCATTTTATATTACCACCCACAAGGTACAAGTGTTCCAATTTCTTCACATCCCCACCAACACTTATTTTATTATTATTATTATTTTTTTAGTAATGGCTATCCTAACTGGTATGAAGTGATATCTCATTGTGTTTTTGATTTGCATTTCCCTAATAACCAGTGATATTGAACATCTTTCCTGTGCATATTGGCCATTTGTTTATCTTCTTTGGAGAAATTTCTATTCAAGTCCTTTGCCTATTTATTTATTTATTTTGTTTTTTTGAGATGGAGTCTCCCTCTGTCGCCCAGGTTGGAGTGCAGTGGCGCAATCTCAGCTCACTGCAACCTCCGCTTCCCGGGTCCAAGCAACTCTCCTGTCTCTGCCCCGAGACTAGCTGGAACCACAGGCACCACCACCACGCCCGGCTAATTTTTGTATTTTTAGTAGAGATGGGGTTTCACGATGTTGGCCAGACTGGTCTCAAACTCCTGACCTCAAGTGATCCACCCACCTCGGCCTCCCAAAGGGCTGGGATTACAGACGTGAGCCAATGCTCCCGGCCGTCCTTTGCCCTTTTTTTTTTTTTAAGACGGAGTCTCGCTCTGTCGCCCAGACTGGAGTGCAGTGGCGCAATCTCGCCTCACTGCAAGCTCCGCCTCCCAGGTTCACGCCATTCTCCTACCTCAGCCTCCCGAGTAGCTGGGACTACAGGCGCACGCTGCCACGCCCGGCTAATTTTTTGTGTTTTTAGTAGAGACAGGGTTTCACCGTGTTAGCCAGGATGGTCTCGATCTCCTGACCTCGTGATCCGCCCGCCTCGGCCTCCCAAAGTGCTGGGATTACAGGCGTGAGCCACCGCGCCCGGCCTGCCCATTTTTTTTAAATTGAGTTGTTTGTTTTTTTGTTATTGAGTTTTAAGAGCTTCTCTATTTTTTTTTTCCTTTGGAGACAGAGCCTCGCTCTGTCACCCAGGTTGGAGCGATTCTCCTGCCTCAGCCTCCCCAGTAGCTGGGACTGCAGGCATGTGCCCCATGCCCAGCTAATTTTTGTATTTTTAGTAGATTCGGGGTTTCGTCATGTTGGCCAGGCTGGTCTCAAACTCCCAACCTCCAGTGATCCACCTGTCTCAGCCTCCCAAAGTGCTGGGATTACAGGTGTGAGCCATCGCGCCTGGCCGAGTTTCTCTATTTATTATTATTTATTTATTTATTTTGAGATGGAGTCTCGCTATTGTCGCCCAGGCTGCAGTGCAATGGTGCAATCTAGGCTCACTGCAACCTCCGCCTCCGGGTTCAAGCGATTCTCCTGCCTCAGCCTCCTGAGTAGCTGGGATTACAGGCTTGCGCCACCACACCTGGCTAATCTTTGTATTTTTGTAGAGATGGGTTTCACCATGTTGGACAGGCTGGTCTTGAACTCCTGACCTCAGGTGATCCGCTCACCTTGGCCTCCAAAGTGCTAGGATTACAGGCATGAGCCACCATCCCCGGACTATTTTTGAATGATCTGTTTATTATTCTGTGTCTCCTGGATTTCTATGAAGCATCCATTGGCTCTTCTAGACTTGTGCTGTTCAGTACAGTAGCCACTAGCCACAGGTGACTATTAAGATTCAAACTTTAGTTAATTAAAATTTAAGTAAATTAAAATTTTATTTCCTTGGTGACATTAGCCACATTTCAAATCATCAGTAGACACACGTGGCAAGTGGCTGCCATATTGGACAGCACAGAACGAACAGTCCTGTCATCACAGAAAGTTCTATTGGACAGCACTGTTCTAGCTCTACCTTCCACAGCTCTTATTTTTTCTCCAATATTCTGCATCTCCATTTTTATGGTCTTCATTCTGAGAGATGTCCTTGACTTTATTCAGATCTTTAATTGGCATTCAATCATGGCCATTGCATTATTGGCTTCTAATATATAATTTTGAATTTTATTTGGCAATTAACTTTATAAATGCCAACGTTTTCTTTTGTTTTTCTATTGCTACCTTTTCACAGCAGCATATTCTTATTTTATTTTTTATTTTTATTTTTTCATTTATTCTATTTTATTTTATTTTTTTTGAGACAGAGTCTTGCTCTGTCACCCAGGCTGGAGTGCAGTGACATGATCTCAGCTCACTGCAACCTCTGCCTCCTGGGTTCAAGCGATTCTCCTGTCTCAGCCTCCTAAGTAGCTGGGATTACAGGCGCACGCCACCACACCTGGTTAATTTTTGTGCTTTTAGTAGAGACGGGGTTTTGCCATGTTGGCCAAGCTGGTCTCAAACTCCTGACCTCAGGTGATCTGCCCGCCTTGGCCTCCCAAAGTGGTGGGATTACAGGCATGAGCCAGCACTCCTGGCCAGCATATTCTTATTTTGTAGGTGAAGTTTGCTCTTGTTTATCTCCAAAGACACTAATTCACTTTAAGAAACTATTTTTAAGGTCTTCTGTTTTCTGAATTAACTCTGTTTCCTCCATAATTAAATGTCCTGTTTGTTCATCTTGGATTTTCTCTTCCATACTGTTGGTTTCCTAAAATGTCTATTGATTCTTAATTGTCCATTTATATTTTATAAATACAAATCTAGGCTGATTCATAACTTACATTCATTCTCTTAACAATTGAAACTCCATTTCCACAGCTGACATTTCTCCTTAATTATAAGATTGATGGGAGGCTCTCAGTGTGCCAAGGTCAGTAACAGTCAGATCAGTTCCCACAGTTGCTAAAAAAGGAAGGTTTTACTCTAGAGGTGAGTGCTTTGTTTCAATCATGGGTGAAGCTGCCTTTCTATTTTTCCCTTTCTTCCACTTACATTTTGAATTTACAGAATTATCTGGGTCCTGATTTGATTCTCTCGTCTCAAGACCTGACTAAGAGTCCCCCAGGCAGATTCTCCAAGTAATCAGAGAGTGGTAATCATGGCTTTACCCTGCAGTGAAACATTGTAGCCAACTGCTTTATATAGAATGATGACTGGCTCAGTTGCTCCAGGGCAGACCTTTAATTTGTGACTCCAAGTTCCACCTCTGCTCCTTGCCTTTGCTGACTCCTGGAAGCTCTTTGAGGAAAAAACATCTCTAACTTATATTTCAAATCTCTGCTACATCTATTTAGGATGTGAATTTCTCTGCTGTGATTTCTCTGTCAATTAAATACCACCTTCATTAATTAATCTTTGCTTTTGTGGACGTCTAGTGCATTAGATTGAATTAATCTTCATAGCAATCAATTATCATCAATCTATAATGTTCCTCTCTGATTATTATGTTATTACTAATACTATTACTTTATTTATTTTGGTCTTCATGCATGACAAAGGCAGTCTCTTTTCACCAAAATGTTAGTCAGATTCCTCTGAGTCTTCTGCTTAACTGGCCCGTCCTTGAGCTTTTCTCTCTGTCCTTGAAGAATCCAGTTTGAGCTAGAATCCTCAAGTCAGTTTAATGAAAATTCACCATCCCTGATATCTGACCACCCTGGCCTATCTTCAGCAAGAATTCTGTTGAGTAGCCCTGATGTTTCTGCTTAGTAATTTTCCATTCCCTGATCCTCCACCCTGCTCCTTGGTTATAAATTCCCGCGTGTCCTTGTTGGAGTTGGGGTTGGGTCCAGTCTCTCTCCCCTACTGCAAGACCTCATTGCAGTGGTCCCTATACATATCACCATGGCATCCTTGACAAGTGTCATGGATCATCTCTTCTTTAACATGCACCATCGCAACTCCTGTTCCTCTTCTTAGGATGAACGTATTTTTGCCTCATGTATGTTTGTATTTTTAACTAGTATAAATGGTACTAAAAGCCTTGTTTTCTTTTTTCAGTCAACATTGTGTTTTAAATATACATCCATGACATCTTATAAATTTCTAATTAATGCTTTAAAATGTACAATCCTACTGTGTGTGCAGAAGGAAAAAGGCCTGGAGATATTTGGTGAACAGCACTAATGACAACCATTGTTTGTCCTTCTGGTCAACAAATATTCAGTTTGCTTTATTTCCCCTCAGAAAAAATACACTCCTTCTGTATCTAAGGGAGTTGTCTGAAACATCCCATGGAGCCCTCCCCACCTCCTCTCCTGGGGATGCACATGGTTCTTGCTTTGGCCCTGATTTCCTGCCCTGGGAGTAGCTACTTTGTCCTTTGTTCTCCTTGTTGTTCCTCTGGCTCTACCTTCTGGAAGATTCTTTCTTCTCCATTATCTGAAGTAACCATCAGCCCATTTCCTGCCCACTGGTTGTTGGGTGCCCTAGGCCCTTTAAGACTAAAATTTAAACTTTTTTTCACTCATAATTTCTTTGGCAACACTCTTAAAATTTAGTAGCCTTCTTATTTATTTGATTCCAGTCAGTTCCATACGGCAGAGCTCATCTATAGTTATTTTCTAGATATATTTCCTGAATTTGCTACATTTCTTGTTTCCTTTCCCCAACCCTTCCCCTTCACTTAATTGCAGGTAACGTGTTAAGCTTATCAGGCTTTGGGGGAAAAGCCACACATTTAGTCTCTTTTCCCAGAACCATTTTGTCAAATTAAAAGGAATTATTGAATATCTCACCCTTAGTTGACATTCACTTTGAGACATCTTCATCCATTCAAAGGTTTTTATCACTGGATGAAACAGCCATAAATTTGATCCTTGTTGAAAGCCTGAAATTTTAATTGGTCTTTGTCCTTCAAAGTCCTTCTCATTTTTCCTTTTATTTGTTAGGGTTGAGAAGCAGTTATTCACAACTTCCAACTTTGCAAGCCTCCAGTTTTCTAGTCCTTCTCAATTTCCTTTCATTCCTACTTGGAAACTTGCCAATTCTTTTCTGAGCTTATCTCAAATACAGTCAATAAAAACTTATGCTCTCTCCTGTCTTCCTTTTCAGAGCTACCTTCTAAGTTTTTGCAGATCTACCTTCCAATATTTTGCCACTGCATAACATGAATCACTGGCCAGGCACAGTGGCTCATGCCTGTAATCCCAGCAATTTGGGAGGCTGAGGCAGGCGGATCACCTGAGGTCAGGAGTTCGAGACCAGCCTGGCCAACATGGTGAAACCCTGTCTCTACTTAAAAATATATCTACACAAAAATTAGCCAGGTGTGGTGGCACACACCTGTAATCCCAGTTACTCGGGAGGCTGAGGCAGGATAATTGCGCTTGAACCTGGGAGGCGGAGGTTGCAGTGAGCTGAGGTCGTGCCACTGTACTCCAGCCTGGGAGACAGAGTGAGACGCCATAAAAAAAAAAAAGAAAAGAAAAAAAAAGAAAGAAAGAAAGACAAAAACATGAATCGCCATCCTTCCAACATTTGCTAACAGTTTCCTTGCAACCTGATGGCCAGCTCCTAAGCCTTCAAAGCCATATTTTTGATTATATTATGGTAGGTAGGATTCCACTTCTGTATCAACCAGGATAGATGGATTATGCTGTGGTGACAAACAACCTTAAACAACCATAAAATCATAATGGCCTAACACCCCAAAGAGTATTTCTTGGTCATTGCAAGTCAGCAGTGGTCTCCTTTCATAGCCACTCAGGGGCTCAGGCCAATAGAGTGGCCACCATCTCCAACATTGCTTGTCATCACACCAAAGGGAAAGAAAATGTGGTAAACAGCACATTGGCTTTTAAAGCTTCTACTTAGAAGTGATACTTGTCACTTAAATTTTATGGACAAAGCAAGTCCTATGGCCACACCTAACTTCAAGGAGGCAGGCAAGTGGGCATATGGCCACTGATCATAGCCATGTATCCAGGAGGAGAACCAGAAATATTTGTGGAATGGTACTATCTCACGTAATTTGCCTATTTTTTATTGTTGTTTCTGTCTTTTTTTGTTGATTGTTAGAGTTCCTTGTAGGATCTACAAAATGTTATGTACTCCCTCATCAGTTTTGTTTTGTTTTTTTTGAGATAGAGTTTTACTCCCGTCACCCAGGCTGGAGTGCAATGGCGCAATCTTGGCTCTGCAACCTCCACCTCCAAGGTTCAAGCAATTCTCCTGCCTCAGCCTCCCGAGTAATGGGGATTACAGGCATGTGCCATCATGCCCAGCTACATTTTTTGTATTTTTAGTAGAGACAGGGTTTCACTATGTTGGCCAGGCTGGTCTTGAACTCTTGACCTTGTGATCTGCCCACCTTGGCCTCCCAAAGTGTTGAGATTACAGGCATGAGCCACTGTGCCCAGCCCCTCATCAGTTTTAAACATTGAAAATATCTTCTGTCCATCCTTCATCTCTTAATTTTGTCAATAGTATCCTTCCTTCACTGTGTAGAAATCCTTTATGTTGATGTAGATCCATTCACCAATTTTTCCAGATGAAAGTTTTTGCTTTTGGGGTCTTATTTTAAAAATCCTTTCCCCATCCCAAGGCCACAATGTGTAATTACATACTTTCTCCTATTAACTATGTATTTTACTTTCTATATCTAAATTTTAATACAGCTAGAGTTCACCTTTTTCTTAAGGTGTGAAGTAGGGATCTTTTCTTTTAATCCATAAAAGGAGCAAATATTCTCAATACCATCAACTATAAAATTAATAATTTCTCCACTGATTTATGGTTCCATCTTTATAATATTTCAAATTTATGAAATCTGTTTTTGTCCCACTAGTCTATGTGTTTGTTCCAATTCTTTCTAGTATAGTACTATGGTTTTGTAGAATATTGAAGCAGGGTATTTTCCTGACTCCTTCACAGGCCTTGTGAAAAGGGTGTTTCACTTACTCAACCTGCAGTGCTCCACCCCTCACGGGAGGGGGAGCACATGTGATTGGGTGCAGGAGCCAGGGTGAGTGCTTTTGGATGCTGATAGGAGCAAAACTCCATGTGGGCCCCATAGCAGTGACTAGGGGAGTCGTCCCTGCAACCCCTGAAGCCCCAGAAGGAGGGTTACAGTGCCCTTTTAGCTTTGCCATCTGTGGACTGCTTAAGTGTTAACAGCTCAGTGGAGGGTCAGTGTGGCAGCCTTTTGCACCCACACTTGAGGCACCTGAGTTCTCGTCTGGCGTCCAGGAGGAATGACATCACACAAATGAATTGAAGGTGGTAAATGCGCGGGGAATTTTATTGCCAATGAAAGTGGCTCTCAGTGGGTAGGGGAACTGAAAAGGAGACAAAGTGGGAAGGTAATCTTCCCTTGAAGTCCAGCTGTCCTTGGCTGGACTCCTCTCTGAAGCTACACTGTCAAGCTGTCCCTCTGAAGTCAAGCTGCTTCTCTCTGACTTCCAACTGTAGTCTCTGACATCCAACTGCTTCTCCTCTCTCTACCGGCTGAGCCTGGAGTTTTTATGTGCACAGGATGGAGGACAGTGCGGGCCATGGGTGGTTTTTGAAAAGGCAGCATTCAAGCAGGAAAACAGGGATGTAAGTTTTCATTTTGGGCTGCAGGTTCAGGCAGAATTTCTCTGCCTCCTGTCCCTATCAATATCTTTGCTTTGTAGAGAATCTCTGTTCTTCTTCACAGTTGTCTTAATTATGTGTGAATTTCTATTCTTCCCTATGTATTTCAGAATATTTTAAGTTGCTAAAACCTTTTGATATAAACTGTACTAAATGTATAGATGATTTTGAAAGACAATTAACACCTTTGTGATGTTAAAATTTTCCATTCTTTTTTTTTTTTTTTGAGATGGAGTCTTGTTCTGTTGCCCAGGCTGGAGTGCAGTGGCATGATCTCGGCTCACTGCAACCTCTGCCTCCCAGGTTCAAGTGATTCTCCTGCCTCAGCCTCCCAAGTAGCTTGGACTACAGGTGTGTGCCACCACACCTGGCTAATTTTTGTATTTTTAGTAGAGACAGGGTTTCACCAAGTTGGCCAGGATGGTCTCGATCTCCTGACCTTGTGATCTGCCCACCTCGGCCTCCCAAAGTGCTGGGATTACAGGCATAAACCACCATGCCTGGCCCATTCTTAGTTTTTTTTGAGATGGAGTTTTGCTCTGTCACCCAGGCTGGAGTGCAATGGCACGATCTCGGCTCACTGCAACCTCTGCCTCCTGGGTTCAAGCAATTCTCATGCTTTGGCCTCCCAAGTAGCTAGGACTACAGGTGCCTGCCACCACACCCAGCTAATTTTTGTATTTTTAGTAGAGATGGTGTTTCACCATATTGGCCAGGCTGGTCACTCCTGACCTCAAGTGATCCGCCCCCCCCCCCAGCTTCCCAAAGTGCTGGGATTACAGGCGTGAGCCACTGTGCCCACCCCAAATGTTCCATTCTCTAATGTGACATGTCTTTCCATTTTTTCTAGTCTTTATGTATTTTATTAGAGTTTTAAAACTTTTCTTGTATATTCTTTGATAGGTTTATTTGTATTGTTAAAATAGATAATTGGGATGTCATTAGGATGAGACACTCTAATGCATGAGGTTCTTACCAGAGAAACCAAACCCCAACTCAGTGTAAACTGTAAAATGAAACTTAGGCTAAACCAATCAGAAACTGTTAGCTAAACTTCTAACGGACTTTCCAACTTTAACCAATTAAATATTTTCTTTGTCTTGCTTTCATGAGCACCTTATAAAAGTTTCTCCGTTGTATCTTCTCAGTATAGCACTGACCTGCTTATAGTCTGGTGTTAACTGATGAATCGCAGAATGCTCAAATAAACTCATTAAGATTTTAAGGTGTCTATGTTTATCTTTTTATTTATTTATTTATTTATTTATTTATTTATTTTGAGACAGAGTCTTGCTGTGTTACCCTGGCTGGAGTGCAATGGCATGATCTTGGCTTACTGCAAACTCAGCCTCCCAGGCTCAAGTGATTCTCATGCCTCAGCCTCCTGAGTAGCTGGGACCTGCAGGCTTGTGCCACCACACCTGGCTAATTTTTGTATTTTTAGTAGAGATGGGGTTTTACCATGTTGGCCAGGCTGGTCTTGAACTCCTGACCTCAAGTGATGCCCCCGCCTCAGCCTCCTGAAGTGCTGGGATTACAGGCGTGAGCCACCGCACCTGGTGGTGGTGCCTATGTTTATCTTTCAATACTATATAGTATAGATGGGATTTTGTTGTTGTTGTTGTTGTTGCTGTGAATGGTATCTCAGTTTATATTATATTTTCTAGTTGGTAATATCTGATGTAGAGGAATGCTAGTTATTTTCAAATATTTTAAAAGATTGCAACTGTGCTTATTTTTTTTAAATGACGTTCTGTTGAGTTTTCTATGCATATGATCACAGCTGTCACCTGAACATAATGACAGCTTTGTCTCTTCTTTTCAAATCTTCAATCTTCTTCGTTTCTTATTGTCTTACTTCAGTGTCCACATTGACTAGGGGTGGGGATATCGTCCATCCTTGCCTCACCTGTAACTTTCAAGGCTTTGTGCCTTCATCAAGCATGGCATTTTTTATTGAGGTATAAGTTCCATGCAGTGAAATTCATAGATCTTCAGTAAACCCTGTACTCAGTTTTGGTGGACACAGAGCATCTCCTTTACCTCAGAAAGTCCCCAGCACTCCTTTACAGTTAATCTTTTACCCTCCAGAAGCAACCACCACCCTCATTTCTATCATTATTACGTTAGTTTTGCCTTTCTAGAGTTTCATGTAAATGGAATTATAGCAGAATGTACTTTGATGTGCCTGGTTGTTTTCCATCAGCATAGTATTTTTGAGACCCATCCCTGTTGTTACTTGCATCAGCAGTTTGTTCCTTTTCATTGCTTAGTAGTATTTCATTGTATGAATACACCACTGTTTGTTCCTTCTCCTTTGGATGAGCATCTGGATTGTTTCCACTTCAGGACTATTATGAATAAAGCTGCTATGAACATTATTATACAAAGCTTTTTTGTGGACATATGCTCTTATCTCTCTAGGAATGGAAATGTTGGGTCATAGTGTAGATGAATATTTAACTTTTTTTCTTTCTTTCTTTTTGTTTTTTTTTTTTGAGATGGACTCTTGCAATGTCACCAGGCTGGAGAGCAGTGGTGCAGTCTTGGCTTGCTGCAAACTCCGCCTCCAGGGTTCAAACAATTCTCCTGCCTCAGGTTCCCAAGTAGCTGGAATTACAGGCACATGCCACCATGCCCAGCTAATTTTCATGTTTTTAGTACAGAAGGGGTTTCACCATATTGGCCAGGTTGGTCTCAGACTCCTGACCCCAGGTGATCCGCCTGCCTCGGCCTTCCAAAGCGCTGGGATTACAGGCATGAGCCACCACAGCCTGGCCAACTTTTTAAGAAACCATTAGTTTTGATGTAGTGTGGGCAAGGCCTCAAATTGGGGCTTAGCCCAGGAGGGTTTGAGGCTTCGTCCAGGAAAGAATTCAAGGGCGAGCTGGTGGTATTCGCAACTTTTATTGAAGCAGCAATGCATAGCAGCAGCAGAGGTACTGCTTCTTGCAGATCAGGGCTACCCCACAGGCAGTGTGCCCAGAGTAGCAGCTCAGAGGCAGTTCTGCAGTCATATTTAGACCCACTTTTAATTACATGCAAATTAAGGGGCAGAGTATGCAGAAATTTCTAGAAAAAGGGTGGTAACTTCTGGGTTGTTGGGTAGTTGTCATGGCAATGGTAAGCTGACACAGCACACTGGTGGGCATGTCTTATGGAAAGCTGCTTCCATTCTCTTTTAGCTACTCCTCAATTTGGTCTGGTGTCTGAGCCCTGCCTTCGGAGTTGAGTCCCACCTCCTACCTCAGTTTTCCAAAGCAATTATTTCATCTCACACTCCTACCAGCAATGTATGAGAGTTCTAATTGCTCTACATCTTCTCCAGCATTTAGTGTTATAAATCTTTTTCATTTTAACCATTCTATCAAGTATGTAGTGGTGCCTAATTGTTGTTTTATTTGCATTTCCTTGATGAATAATGATTTTAAGCACTTTTTTCATCTACCTATTGGCCATTTGTATATCTTCTTTTATAAAATGTCTGAGTTTTTTGCCCATTTAAAAATTGTGGTTTTATTTTTAATTATTGAGTTGCAAGAATTCTTTATATTTTATGGATGCAAGAATCTTCATTAGATATATGTGTTGTGAGTATTTTCTCTTGGCAGCTTTCCTGTTTATTTTCTTGATGGTGGTTTCTGATGAAGAGAAGTTTTTAATTTTGATGGAGTCTAACTTATTAATCTTTTCTTTTATGATTTATGCTTTCTGGATCCTCCTTAAGAAAACTTTGCTTACTCTGAGATCACAAAGATATTCTTCCAGCAGTTCTAGTAGCTTCATTATTATCTTAGCTCTTATGTTTAGGTCTGTGATCCATCAAGTTGGGTTTTGTGTATAGTGTGAGACAATGGTTGATGTCCTTTATTTCCTATATGGACATTCAATTCTTTAAGCACCATTGGTTGAGGATATTTTCCTTTCCCCATTGAATTGTTTTGATACTTTTATTAAAAATCATTTTATTTTATGTGTATAAGTCTGTTTCTGGGACTCTCTATTTGATTCCAGTAGTTTATTTGACTATCCTTTCACTAATAGCCCATTATCTTTGTTGCAGTTTTATTTGTCTGAAAATATCTTCATTTTGCCCTCATATTTTGAAGGGCATTTTTGCTAGATATAGAATATTTGCAAGTTTTTTCTTTGAGCATCTTAAAGATGTCATTCAATATCCTTCCAGCTTCTAAAGTTTTTGATGCAAAATCATCATATCTTACTTTCTCTCCTTTGAAAGTCATGAGTCTTTATTCTCTAGTTGCTTTTAACATTTGCCTTTTAGCTTTGGTGTTTGGCTTTTTGACAAGGAAGTGCTTAGGTGTGGTTTTCTTTGTAATTATCTTGCTTGGGTTTGACCCAGCATCTTGAATCTGTACATTGATGTCTTCGATCTGTTTGGGAGTGTTCTTGATCATTAGCTCTTCCACTTTTGCTGCTGTCTTATTCTTTCTCTCCTCTGTTTGGGACTCCATTTACATATAAATTCAAACTTTTGATTGTTTCTTCTATGTCTGATGTGCTCTGTTATTTCCATCCTTTTTTTCTCTGCGGGCTTCAGTTTGCATAATTTATATTCAAGTGTGAACTTTTGAGTTCACTAATCCTGTCTGATGTTAAATCCATCCAAAGAATTTTTATTTTCAGATACTGTATTTTGCAGTTCCAGAAAGTCCATTTGCTATATTTATAGATTACAATTCTCTGTCAAAGTTTTCTTTTTAACTATTTTGTTGTATTTTCCATTATCATCTTTAAACATATTTGTAATAGTTATTTAAAATGTTTTGTCTGCCCTACAATATCTGAGTCATCTGTGGGTCTTCATCTATTATCTTTTCATCTCCTGAGAAAGTGAGGTTATATTTTTCTGCCTTTTCACACAACTTATAAATTTTTTTTTTTTTTTTTGAGACAGAGTCTCGCTCTGTTGCCCAGGCTGGAGTGCAGTGACACGATCTCAGCTCACTGCAACCTCCGCCTCCTGGGTTCAAGCGATTCTCCTGCCTCAGCCTCCCAAGTAGCTAGGGGTTACAGGCACATGCCACCATGCCTGGCTAATTTTTTGTATTTTTGGTTGAGACGGGGTTTCACTGTGTTAGCCAGGATGGTCTCGATCTCCTGACCTGATGATCTACCCACCTCGGCCTCCCAAAGTGCTGGGATTACAGGCATAAGCCACTGTGCCCAGCGCGTTTTACCCTTTTCTTATTAGGCAGGTAAGGTAAGAGACCAATTACAACAATATGATCAGAAAATAAACTAGATTGAGGTTGAATTGTAGTTCTGCTAGACTCAGTCTCTGGTTTGATGGAGAGCTTGTCAAGTCTCTACCTCCTCAGACATATCACACGATGGGAAATTCATTTATGCCTCTTAGAGGTTTGAGCTTGGCTCTTTAGCTTCCCGCTTAACACGGCTTCAGTTTTGGCAAATAGGAGAGTGGGACCAGCTGTGCGTTTGACACAAGTCCCCCTTCCTCTACAGGTTGTTGTCTCCTAATTACTGTGAGGGTGGAAAGTTTCACTTTGTTATTCTGTGTCCCTCCCATAGCCTCCCATGCCCCTCAGGCACTTGGCAAATGTTCCATGGGAAAAGCTGGCCATGCTTCAAGGGCTCTGTTCAATCTGAGACCCTACATCTTTAATTATGAGAAATAATTGGACATTGTGTCTTAAAATATTTTTCTGGTTATTTCTTTTTCTGAGACTCCTGTTAAATGGATGTAGGCCCTTATACTTTTGTCATCCATATAACTTTTTTTTTTTGAGACAGAGTCGTGCTCTGTCACCCAGGCTGGACTGCAGTGGTACAGTCTCAGCTCACTGCAGCCTCTGCCTCCCAGGTTCAAGTTCCCCTGAGTAGCTGGGACTACAGGTGCATGCCACCATGCCCAGCTAGTTTTTATATTTTTAGTAGAGATGGGGTTTTACCATGTTGGCCAGGCTGGTCTTGAACTCCTGACCTCAGGTGATCCACCCGCCTCAGCCTCCCAAAGTGCTGGGATTACAGGTGTGAGCCACCACAACGCCTGGCCCACTTTTCTTTATATTTTCTATTTTTAGACCTTTTCCGTTTTTTGTTTTGTTTTGTTTTGTTTTGTTTTATTTTTGAGATGGAGTCTTGCTCTGTTGCCAGGCTGGAGTGTAGTGGCACAATCTTGGCTCACTTCAAACTCCGTTTCCCGGGTTCAAGTGATTCCCCTGCCTCCGCAGACTACCAAGTAGCTGGGACTACAGGCGCGTGCCACCACGCCTGGCTAATTTTTGTATTTTTAATAGATGGGGTTTCACCATGTTGGCCAGGATGGTCTCGATCTCCTGATCTCGTGATCCACCCGCCTCGGCCTCCCAAAGTGCTGGGATTACAGGCATGAGTCACTGCACCTGGCCCTGATATTTTTGATTTTGGTGATTGTCTTCTGCCTGATCTTCCAACTCTCTAATTTATTTTTTGGCCGAATACATTCTGCTATTTACTCCATCTACTGAGTTATTTGTTGCAACGGTTATTAAATGTTGTCATTGCCAACATTTCTACTTATTTTTAAATCATTGCTTATCTTGCTTGATATTTACAGTGTCCTCCCTTATGTCTTGGAGGATGTATATTGTCCTTATTGTAAATCCCTCTTCTGCCTAGTCTGTTCATATGACATTTTTTAATTTTTTTATTTTTTTGAGACTCAGTCTTGCTTTGTCACCCAGGCTGGAGTGCAGTGGTGCTATCTCGGCTCACTGCAAGCTCCACCTCCCAGGTTCATGCCATTCTCCTGCCTCAGCCTCCCAAGTAGCTGGGACTACAGGCGCCCGCCACCACGCCCGACTAATTTTTTGTATTTTTTAAGTAGAGACGGGGTTTCACCGTGTTAGCCAGGATGGTCTCAATCTCCTGACCTCATGATCCGCCTGCCTTGGCCTCCCAAAGTGCTGGAATTACAGGCATGAACCACCACGCCCAGCCCATACTACCCCTTTTGCTAGTCATTCATTTGGTGGTTGTTTTGGCTCTGAGCTCATCTTCCCTTAGAAGTGTCAGCTATCTTGGTGAATAATGTATACTCTGTGGGAAGGAGTGAGGTTAAAGACGGGGCTCCAGCTTTGGCTCCTCTAGGCAAAGGTATGAGAGGAGTGCCTCAGGGTGCAGAGCCTCTAGCAGCTATTCCCCATTTGCCACCTGTCCATAGACAAGCCAGAGTGAAGTGCCTCGCCTTCCAGAGAACCTCTGCCCTAGTCACTGCTCTTTTCCAAGAGCTGCCTCGCTCTGCTTTGTCTTTTATCCCAACGAAGGGTACAAGAGGAAGGAGAGGCTGCTCCATGGCTCCTGGCCAGCCTTCATCTATTGAATCTGTTTTCCACCAGCCAGTTCAGCTGGCCCCAGAATTGCCTTGAGGTTGGTTACCTTGCAATTTTCGGCTGGTGCTGTGTTGATGTTTTCTGCCCACAGAGGTGAAAGGGCAGGCTACCCTCCACCCGGAGAAGTATGGGGGACAGAAAAGCAACAAGAAAGCCCTCTCCCAGATTTATATCGACCCATGACCTCTGGCTGTCACCACTCTAGGCTGCAGTGCTC
This sequence comes from Pongo pygmaeus, assembly GCF_028885625.2. NCBI lineage: Eukaryota > Metazoa > Chordata > Mammalia > Primates > Hominidae > Pongo > Pongo pygmaeus. The sequence continues at coordinate 79,245,140 of NC_072389.2, forward strand.
AGCCGACTGGGACCCACCCATCTACCTTTTGTTTCTCAGAGTCAGATTCTGGATACATCATCCCTCTCTCCCTTATACAGTGTCTCTAGGGCCGAGTCTCGGGGAGGGAATCTGCAGTCCACTCCATCCAGCACCAAGATAAAAATCTGAAGCCCCATCTACTTTCCGTCTTCTAAAAATTCTCCAATATTTCTGGTTTGCTAATGGTTCTTCATTTTGTTTTCTAGCCCTGTTATGTTTTGATTGTTTTTAAAAACTATTTGTTTCTTTTCTGCCATTTTCAAATGTGAGAGCATGTTCTGAGACCCTCCCTTTTCTTCTTAAGAAGAATCTCCTTGGCCGGGCGTGGTTGCTCACGCCTGTAATCCCAGCACTTTGGGAGGCCAAGATGGGTGGATCACCTGAGGTCAGGAGTTTGAGACCAGCCTGGCCAACATGGTGAAACCCCGTCTCTACTAAAAATACAAAAAATTAGGTGGGCATGGTGGCGGGCAACTGTAATCCCAGCTACTCGGGAGGCTGAGGCAGGAAAATCTCTTGAACCTGGGAGGCAGAGGTTGCAGTGAGCCGAGATCGTGCCATTGCACTCCAGCCTGGGCAACAAGAGAAAAACTCTGTCTCAAAAAAAAAAAAAAAAAAAAAAGAAGAGGAAGAAGAAGAAGAATCTCCTACTTAGTAGAGGCTGCGATTCTTGTGCAACTTTGTAACTTTCATTCATCCCATTCACTCTTTCCTGTTTTCTTGTCTGTAAAAAGGGAATAGAGGAGTAGGTGATGTTTGAGGGCCTTTCACCCTCCCCGTGCTGTGGCTCCAAGGATCAGGCCCAGCTGTTGTTTGCTCATTTTCTGCTGTACATTCTGCATTAGTTCAGAAACGCGAGTGGTGGCACCGCTTTCTTTCTAATTTCATTCTGGTCATTGGTATTCAGAGAGCAAAATGTAGAGCTGAAAAATGAAGATTGTTTCTTCTTAGAAAAACAAAAAGCACAAACCATCTACAGAAACCTGTTCCTATAATGAACAACTGAGGCAGGTGAACAGAGGATTGTCCTGAGAAATGTGAATGAACCTGCCTCCACGGAATGGGTTATCTAGAGTGGGGGATGGTGCGAGGGTTTTTTATTCCGTCCCAAAGCAAAAGCAGACTTTTAATCATTTTTATCTTGCACTCTGGCCTCTTTCAAATCCCCCGAAGCCCCCCAAAGTTGCCAATGAGTAACGTGAGACTGTAACTCTCTAGGAAATAGGGATATCTCTGCCTCTGATGCCAGAAACAAGGCAATAGACAGAATTACCTCCAAGAACCTTGCCTATCAAATACAGCATCCAGTCATGTCTGTTTGTAGAGGCAGAAACCATTCATGCTTCTGGGAAGAGCTAAAAACCATTTTGAGAAAGGTTGGAGGAGTTGAAAGGAACACTGGGATGCTGGCTTCCTCTTCACCTTCCACCATGATTGTAAGTTTCTTGAGGCCTCCTCAGAAGCTGAGCAGATGCCAGCTTCATGCTTCCTGTACAGCCTGCTGAACGCTGAACCAATTAAACCTCTTTTCTTGATAAATTACCCAGTCTCAGATATTTCTTTATAGCAATTTGAGAGCAGCCCAATATGCCATCCATGATTTTAGGTACTATAAAGCCATAGACTATTGGGCAAGGACTTCAGCTTGACCCTCATAAACAGATAGGGAAATAGCCTGAAAGAGCTCAGAGACTTCCCTGATATCACCATAGTGAGTCAGTAGCTGAACTAGGAGTAGAACCCAAGGCCTCTCACTGCTGTGTAGGAGTCTGATACCTGTACCTGGATGCCTCAAGTAAGTTCCTGAAGCTTCTAAGCCCCCCACTGCTTTTGAAGGAAACGCTAGGTCAGGCATAAAATAAGGGCTAATTAAATGTGCAGTACTGTGGCAGATGCTGTCGATCCCCATTGTGGTTGAAGGACCTAGCCCTCCAGGTGCTAGGAGGATGCAGGAAGACGGCTCTCGGCTGTAAATCCTCCTTGGGAATTGCCTCTGCTGAAGAAAGCAACCTGGATCAAAATAACTTCCCCCTTTCCAGAAGATCCACATCCAATGACTGATTTGTGCTTGAGTATTAAAGGCCAGCTCTGTCCTGACACAGGACAACTCGAAAGAGGTTGTTCCAGCTTCAGAGTGCCCTATGCGGTTGGCCAAGGTCTTTGCTGAGTCTGTACTGTGGCCTAACTTCTCCCCTGCCCAATTCTATTTTTCTTCCTTTTCTTCCCCAGGTGTTGAGCCGCAGAGCACTCCCTATTCTAATCTCAGAGTCTGCTTCCTGAAGAACCCATCCTGCCACACTTGGATTGAATTACAGTCATGAGGAAGCCTGAACTTGGGAAGGAGCCAGGGTCTGGTGGCTTCAGTCGTGGTGGGGGAGCAGCTGAAGAGAGATGGGTCATAGACCCTGGACCTGGAGGCCTGGATTCCTGCCTCTCCATAGCAGCTCACCTGCCCAATTATGATTTTGCCTGCAACCCTCTAAGCAGAGCCGGGAGAGGCTGTGTGATTATTGCTGTTCCAATCACTGCTTAAAATCAATGCTATGTGTCCCAGAAGATCAACCTCCCCCATTTCTTAGAGCCATTCCCCTAAATCTTCACCCCTCTTCTCGGGCTCTGCTCACTCTCACCTCCCTCACTCTCAGTAGATGATCTTGCCTCGTACTGTCCTTTAGAGAAAAAACGAAAATGAAGCCATTGGGAAGCTTTCGTCAGTTTCACATCTCATACCCTTGTTACCCTATCCTCACCTCCTCCCATCCAGCCCAAGGAAGGGTGGTCCTCCCTAGGCTCTGGGCCCTGCCCCTTTCTGCTTCCTTAGAGATCTCTGCATGTCAATTATCATACCCCTTCTCCCTCATGCGACTTACCTGTTTCCTCTCTCCTGGTACCTTCCCATGGGTACATAAATATGTTTAGGTCTCTCATATCTGGAAAAAAGCACCAACCACAGATAGAAGAAAATATTTGCAAATTATATGTTTGACAAAGGACTTGTATCCAAAAATATACAAAGAAGTCTTAAAACTCAACAAGAAAACAAACAACCTTATTAAAAAATGGGCCAAAGACCTTAACAAACACCTCACCAAGGAAGACATTTAGGTGGCAAGTAAGCATATGAAAATATGTTCCACATCAAATGTCACTGGAGAATACAAATTAAAACAATAAGACATGACTACACACCTATTGAAATGGCCAAAATCCAGAACACTAACAACACTAAAAGCTGGTGAAGATGCAGAGGCACAGGAACTCTCATTCATTGATGGTGGGAATGCAAAATGGTACAGCCTCTTTAAAAGACTGTTTTTGGCAGTTTCTTACAAAACTAAACATACCTTTACCATAGAATCCAACTTCCTTTGTTAAATACCGAGGAGAAATCACGCTTCTCGGTATTTAACAAAGGAAGTTGAAAAGTTACACCCAAACAAAAAACTCTGCACATGAATGTTTATAGCAACTTCATTCACAATTGCCAAGGACATCCTCTTGTCCTTCAGTAGGCGAACAGATAAATAAACTGTGATACATCCAGACCACAGAATATTATTCAGTGCTAAAAAGGAATGAGCTAGCAAACCATGGAAGGATTCGAGGAGACTTTAAACGCCTATCACTAAGTGAAAGAAGTTAATCAGAAAAGCCTAGATACTGTATGATTCTAGCTATGTGACATTCTGGAAAAGGCAAAACTACGAAACAGTAAAAAGGTCAGTGGTTTTCAGGAGTTGAGGGGAAGAGAGGAATGAATAAGTAGAACACAGGATGTTTAGGGCAGTGAAACTACCCTATATGATACTATAATGGTGGAAACATGTCATTATATATTTGTCAAAACCCACAATTTGTATAAAACCGAGAATGAACCTTCACGTAAACTACAGACTTTGGGTGATGATGATGTGTCAAGGTAGGTTCATTGATGGTCACAAACGTACCCCACAAATTGATTATTGGGGGAGGCTGTACCTGTGTGGGACCGGGGGGTATAGGGGAAATCTCTGTATCTTCTGCTCAATTTTGCTGTGAACTAAAACTGCTCTAACAAATGAAATCTATTTTTTAAAACAACACCACACTACTGGTCTTTTCATTTAGCCACACTCATGCCACAAGCAGTTATTAAGCAATATTCTAGGTGCAGGAATACAGCAGTGGACAACAAAGTCATGACTCAAATTCTATGGAGGGAGATAGACAATAAATGCATAACCAAGTAATATATAATATTGTCAGAGGGTAAATAAGTGCTAAGGAAAAAAAAATCAAGCAGAGTGAAGAAGTTGGGGATGACCAAGGCTGGGGATAGTGGGCACCACTTTATATAGGGTGGTCAGGCCTTCCTGGAAAGGTAACACTTGAACAGAGACCTGGAGAAAGTAGGGAGTGAACTCTATGGACATCTGGGGAAAGAGTGTCCCAGTGAGAGGGAAGGGCAAGAGCAAAGGCCCAAAGGCAAGTATGACTGGTGTATTTAAGGAGCAGTAAAGGAAGCGAACGCAGAGTAGAGGAAGCAAGTGGGGGAGAGATGAGATCAGAAGGAAAGCACAGAGCCAGATCATGTAGGATCATACAGAACAACTGAAGGACTTAACTTTTACTCTAGAGAATTCTGAGCAGAGGAATGACTTGATTTGCTTGCATTTAAAGAGGTCACTGTAGCTGCTGTGTAGAAAGTAAACTATAGAGAGAAGTGGAAGGAAAGAGACTAATCAGAAAGCCACTGCAATACAGGTAAATGAGGGTGGCTTGGATTAGGGTGGTAGCAGTGGAGACCAGAAAGATGGTTCTGCTTCTGGATATATTTCGAAGGTAGGAGCCAGTAGGACTGTTGGTGTGGGTTTTGCAAGAAACAGAAAAATCAGCTAGGTGTTGTGGCTCATGCCTGTAATGCCAGCACTTTGGGAGGCCAAGGCGGGTGGATCACCTGAGGTCAGGAGTTCAAGACCAGCCTGGCCAACCTGGTGAAACCCCATCTCTACTAAAATACGAAAAATTAGCTGGGCCTGGTGGCAGGCGCCTGTAGCCCCAGGTACTCAGGAGGCTGAGGCATGAGAATCCCTTGAGCCCTGGAGGTGGAGGTTGCAGTGAGCTGAGATTGCTCCACTGCACTCCAGTTTGGGCTACAGAGTGAGACCCCCATCTCGAAAAGAAAAAAAGAAACAGAAAAATCAAGGTTGACCGCAAGGTTTTTGGCCTGAGCCAAAAGAAGAATGAAGTTGCCATCGCCTGAGATGGGGCAGACTGCAGGATAAATGGTTTGTTGTTTGTTTTAGTGGCAGTGGGTAGGCAGGAGAATGAAAATCATGAGTTTGATTCAAGACAAGTTAGTGAAGATGTTGAGTAGGCAGTCGGGTATACAGAATTAAAAGATACAGTCCAAGCTGGAAGCTTGAATTAGAGCGTTCTCAGCACACAGATAGTATTAAAGCCGTCAGACTGGATGAGATGACCGAGGGAATGGGTCTAGACCCAGAAGAAAAGAGTGTGAGTACTAAGTCCTGGAGTTCCTGTACATTAAGGGGTTGGGGAGAGGAGAAGGATCCAGCATAGGAGACTAGAAGGAACAACCAGCAAGGTGAGAGGAAAAGCAACAACTTTCTGTTCTAGAGGCAGAAAGTGTTTCAAGAAAGGTGGTGAATGATTTGGAGACAGTGAAAAGATTGATGATGCAGGAGAGGAGAATTGCTGGCGTGGCATCCTTGAGTAGGCAAGTTGCGCAAAAGGAGGGCTGACCTGAACTGTAGGACAAGGAGGGAAGGCAGAAGGTGTGGCCCAGGTACTCTTTTCTCTGCTCCCAGATCTGCTCTTCTCAAGGTGGCCTTCCCCTTCTGCCCCCTGCATTTGACCCATTTCCTGGTGCCAGACCTAGCAAGCAGCACTACCAGGGTAATTAGATCGATGTCTTCCCGAGCGTGTGTTGTCTTAGAGAAGGTCAGACCTGGGCAGGTCCCTGACGTCTTTCACTTATTGAGTTCTTCCCATCCTTCAAGGTCAGCTATAAGCCCAGCTCCTCTGCGAACCCTTCCCTGACCTCCACAGCCTCAGTCCACACAGCTTTCCCCTCTCCTTCCCTCCCATTTCCTCCTTCAAGCTGGGCATTGAGGAGCATCCTTGGAGACCTAGGACAGGTGAGGACAGGAGCCCATTTCAGCTGCATTTCCACTTATCACCAGGAGGGGGCTCAGAGTAGCAAGTGCCTATGTCAACCATGATGGAAAGAACTTGAAAAGGAGAAGGGAAGTTGGAGACTATTAGTTCCTTTCTGGCTTTGCAGGCCGCTTGTCCATGGTGCTAGCCTGCTTCATTAGTCCTGTCTGCTGCAGGGCCGAGGAAGAAATTCTGATGCTCTCAGTGAGAAATGGTGGCTCAGGGCTGCAGAGGAGCTTTAGGAGGACTCTGAGAGGAAAAGGCCCAGAACGGTTAAGCTACCTCCTCCAGCCACATGGTTAGTTCGTGGCAGGGATGAGAGGTGAGCCCTGGTGTCCTGGTTTTCAGCCTGCTGTACTGTCAATGCCCCTTCCCGCCAGCCAGGGTCAAGGCATTCACTCCAGAGTTCAAGCCCTCATTCAGCTATAGCATCCCAGGTGGGAGTGGGGGAGCATGAGTGAGGAGCCTGGAGGAGAATGAGCCAGATTTCCTGCCCTAAGGGAGCCCTCAAAGTGCCTGGGGAGATACGACACGTGGCTCGGGCCAAGTGGAGAACACTGTGGGCAGCACACATCAGAACAGACCAAGGTTGGAGCTGGCAGCTGCTCCTTGGAGGAGGCTTAGGGAAGTAAGTGGATTGGTCCAGTTTGAGAGGACAACCTCTGATAGACTCCCTCCTCCTAAGCTGGGAGGAACTGGACTGCGTGAATATTTATGGAGGGGTGGAGGGTGATGGAGACGGGCCACATTTTGACAGCAATGCTGACCCTAAAGAATAATGAAGGGCTGGTCAAGGAACTACTAGGGTAAGGGGAGAAACTCTGGCTGGAGTGACTCCTCAGAAGCCACACATCTGGCTGCACATCTCCCTGAGTGCACGACGTCAGTGCTGCTGCTCAAGTTCCTGTTTGGAAACCCAGAGCCCATCCCTGTTTGCCTGTGAAGGTGCCAGGTTCCTGCAGAAGTCCGCTTATAAAGGATTTCGTTTGAAGTTATGTTTGTGATGGTCTAATCATGAGAACTGAGGAAGGAAGAGGAGCCACATATGTCATTTTGCTGTTTAAAATGTTGTTTTAAAACAAGTCCTGTTTTAAGAAAACAGATGCAAGGTTGTATTCATGAGCAACTGCTAACCACAATAATGGAATAAGCAGTTAAGCTAATAAGATATAATACCCCATACTTCATGCAGTAACCTTGGGTGAGGTAGGCCAGTGGGCAGGAAGCCTCATGTCTGGTGGCAGAAGCAGGGTGGGAAAGAAACTGCAAGAGAACTGAGCCTTGGTCACTGACTGAGGATGCTGCAACTCACACATCCTGCTTCGTGGCCTGGCTTGTCTCGAACTGGGCTCTTCCCTAGCACCAGTAACCCAAGTGGAGACCTAGCAGCAGCCAAGACATGGTCCCAAGTAGGGTCACTTTCACTGCAAAATGCCTATCTCCAGGAGAGAGGGGGAGTGGACTGAGAGAAGCCAGCGAGAGAAAAAGGGCAGGGATTTGCACTCAGTTGTCCTGCCTCAGGGATTAGGGTTGACATGAAGAACTGCAGGTTAAGAGTGCTCCATTAAGGAAGACTGGATAAACTTTTCTCACCATTGGGGCAGTTAAACCTTCCCTTGAGTCCATTTGGTAAGGTGCCCTGAAGATGCCTAGGCATAATGTCACAAGCCCAGCTGAAAACAAATACCACAAAGAGACCCCGTGACTTGAAAACAGCAATATTTGCACTTAAGATTCAGCACCTGGCTTACTCCTGTAGTCCTAGCTACTAGGGAGGCCGAGGAAGGAGGATTTCTTGTGCCCAGGGGTGAATTCAAGGCTGCAGTGAGCTACAATTGCACTACGGCACTCTAGCCTGAGTGACAGAACAAGATCCCGTCTCTTAAAAAAAAATAAAATAAAAAAGGATTAAACTCCTGGATTGAAATTCGGATTTCTGGATTCCATGTGGTTTATCCACCATCTTTCTTAAGACGGCCATCACCACTGGCTTGTGAGGCTGGGCCCCTTGTTCTCCAAGCCAAGGGCACTCGATCTTATTCATCTAGCAGGAACCCTTAGTTGTTCTGGTCAGTGCCTGCTTCTCTGAGCCTGTCTTGGGGCAAGCCTAGGAGCAGGGCCAGGACAAGCATGAGGTACCTGCACCTGTGATGCAAAACTGAAGGAGGTGCTCACTTTCAGGTCAGCACAAGGGTGGAGCCTGTTCAATTATTTGCATGTGAGAGCTATTAGAAAAAAACAACTCCCAATGAGATAGAGGAGTTCCCCTGGTAGCATGGTGCTGTTTTTAGTTTGTTCTGCTGTTTTGTTGTTTTGTTTTTTAAACTCTGTCCAACCCTCCTATGTGGAGGACCTCCCACCTTCCTTCCGACTCACCAGCAGCAGGACACAAACTCTGAAATGGCTTCCTGGTATTGGGAGTGTTGTCAGCCAAGGTTATAGTAAAGAAATTGGAAAGAGAAAGGGGATTGAATGGTTCAGTTTCACCGGGGATGGGGAGGAAGACAGATAATGGAAAGGGTGAACAGGGAAGAAGAACAGAGGCTGGTGAGTCAGATAGAAGCGGCTAGTTAGAAAAGACTGCTTAGAAGCTCTTTCGTTATGTTGTTGTGTGTGTATTAGGGCCTTAGGGTTGCGGAGTGTTCCCAGGTGATCCTCCCTGGAGGACCCGTTCCTCTTTCATTAGGCTGCTTCTGTTATTTTGCTTGCCAGATGCTTCCAGCTGGCAGTAGTTGGTTCTAGACATTTGAAGCCTATTCCAAGACTCAATTCCCAGGACTAAGAAACTAGGAAGCCGGAACCTGCAGTGGTTGCCATGCACCATATTCAGTTTTACACCGGATTCAGTCATTTGAGAGAAATGTGGTTGCCTTAAGTCTAGGCTGGATGGATTGGTTCCTGATGGCACCCTATGAGTCCTAAGTGAGTGGGCAGAGTGGAGTGCGGGTGGGTGGCTTTTGCCAAGACATCAAGGATTTGAGACCTAAAAATGCAAACAACTTGGGAAGTAATATGCACCAACCAGCCTGAGGGAAGGGAGGCCAGTGCCAAGATGTTGGCTTAGTGTCACAGGGATCCTCGATAAAATCCCTAATCCCCACTTGGGCCTTAAATCCCTGACACTGCCAAGAATTGATTTTTGTTTCTTATGGAAGCAGTCAAAATGAATACATTTTCAGTATCATTCTTAGGAGAGGCATCTCAATGTTTCTGGGCTGCTTTCTATGAGATAGACTGCTTAGCTGCTCTAAAAAGACAGAAATATCTCCCTAGCTTACACTGTACAGTTTGCTTTATCTAAGTGTATTTAAATAGATGAGAGAGACACTTTCCCTTTTGCATGTCAAAGGAGGCAAAAGGAAGTTGTCTCCTAATTTCAGGCATAATTTCTGCCCTGAGGAAAGTTATAATGTTCTGTTGTATGGATACACCACATTTTGCCTATCCATTCATCTGGAGATGTAAACACTTGGGTTGCTTCCACATTTTGCCTATTGTGAGTAGTGCCACTAAGAATATGAGTGTACAAATATCTCTTTGAGACCCTGCTTTCAATTCTTTGGGGGTATGCCCATAAGTGGAATTGCTGAATCATATAGTAGTTCTATTTTTATTTTTATTTTTATTTTTTGAGACACAGTCTCACTCTGTCACCCATGCTGAAGTGCAGTGGCATGATCTCAGTTCACTGCAACCTCCGCCTCCTGGATTCAAGTGATTCTTCTACCTCAGCCTCCTGAGTAGCTGGGACTACAGGCAAGCGCCACCATGCCTGGCTAATTTTTGTATTATTATTTGTTTTTTAGTAGAGATGGGGTTTCACCATATTGGCCAGGCTGGTCTTGAACTCCTGACCTCAGGTGATCCACCCGCCTTGGCCTCCCAGAGTGTTGGGATTACAGGTGTGAGCCACCTTGCCTGGCCTATTTTTAATTTTTTGAGGAACTACCAGACAGCTTTCCATAGCTCAAGGCTGCTCCTTTAACAAGCTTTCCTCAAAGCCTCAATCGGTGAGTTTCATTTCCATCTCATTTGCCACACTGGGTCACGTGACTGCCTCTAGCTGCAAGGGTGTCTGAGAACCCATGTATTTTCAACCAGGCATAGAACTTCTTAGAACAAATGATACACTCTGTTGGTAAGGAAGAAGAAGAGAATTAATTTTAGTAGACAACTAGCAGCCTAAGGGCAAATGAGAACACTGGAGGGCTTCAGGTAGGCAAGAGACATTGTGGGAGGATTTGTGCTTTAGAAGGCTCTCTCTGGCAGCTATGGACTGAAGAGTCATAGTCAGCAGAATTAGTTAAGAGGCTTCAACAACAATCCAGTGAGGGGTGATGGGGGCTCAGATGAGGATGGTGTGGCAGTAGGGTATTCAGGAAAGGGATGGATTCCTAACATATTCTGGGGCACCCCTTCATGCCTGCCTGGATATTGGCAGTGGGAAGTGGGGAGAAGTAGGAAGGAAGGAGGGATGAGTCCAGGTTTTGAGCATAGTCCTTCCTGTATATCTAGAAGGGGAAACAGGTTTTGGGGACAGGTGATAATTCAATTTTGCACGTGTTGAATTTGAGGAACCTATAGGATGGTAGGTAGATAAAAAGTGGGATAAGGCTTGTCCCAGTCTGGGTCTTTTGGGATTGGTTTGTGACCTCCTTGGGGAACTTGAAGCAAAACTGGAGATAGCACATTCTGAGTCATCTACTACTGTGCTGGCCCAGGAAGCAGGTTGTGGGGAGGTAGCGGGTGGGAGGGATAGAGGTTAGAGGGGTAAGGCTGCTGTCCAGAAAGAATGCATGAAGACAACCTTCCATCCTGAGTTTTTCTGGTTCTGACGGGAATCTCTGTGTAGCATCTCCATTCCTGAGTTCTCAGGGACAATCAGGCAAACATTCTCTAAACCAAGGAGACCCCTGCATGAATGGGATGGTCATTCTAGCTATCTGTGGCCAGATCCAAGTGTCTGAGTCTCAGATGAGCTGGTGCTACACACGTGCTATCTGTGCCCTGCCCAAGCTGTTTCCCCTTCCCAGGGGATCAAAGCCCTCTCAATCTGCTGCTTCCAGGGATGAGAGCCAATACACATTTCCTTCCCTCCTGACCTCTGCTCTTGAATGATTATTTTAAAATCTCCCCCCATAGACACACTATAAACTGCTCTGTGATGTTCCTTCACTGTCCACCATGGCTGAGTCATGCCAGATTATAAAGCCCCTAGGACAGGACCAGCGTCACCACCGCAGGGCACAAGGCACAGGACTGACTCTTTGTAAAGGGAAGGAAAGTAAGTTTCTCTAGATCTGTTCAATGCCACCTCCAGGGTCCTGCAGCAGGGCTCCTAGCTCCCTCAGCCCAAGGACACCTCTCCATGTGATGCTTCTTCCCCAGGTTGCTGGGCCAAGTGGAGGCTACTCATCCTGAGACCTGTAAGGCCAGACCCAGGCTGGATGAGGCTGGACAGGGCCTGGCAGGGCAGTGGGGAGCAGCGTGGATTGGTCCAGAGTTCCTGGAGGTCGTCAGGGACAAGACAGCTGGGCCTCTCTGCTGTCATCCCTAGGAGCAGTCGGCAATTACACAGACACAGCTGCTGTGTGATTCAAAAACACATATGCACGTAGACTCAGATACAGAGTTGCTTGAATGTGTTCACAAATATACACACCCGGCCGGGCGCGGTGGCTCACACTTGTAATCCCAGCTCTTTGGGAGGCCAAGGTGGGTGGATCACAAGGTCAAGAGATTGAGACCATCCTGGCCAAAATGGTGGTGTGCACCTGTAATCCCAGCTACTCAGGAGGCTGAGGCAGGAGAATTGCTTGAACTCAGGAGGCGGAGGTTGCAGTGAGCCGAGATCGAGCCACTGCACTCCAGAGCCAGACTCTGTCTCAAAAAAAAAAGACAAAAACCCCCCACGAATACACACACCCATGCACCACCACCCCTACCCATACACCATACGCACACTTACATTCAGAGGACAAATCCTGGTTCCTCCCTTCATAGCTATGTGTCCCCAAGTTACTTAATCTCTTTGTATCTTAATTTCCCTATTTCCGATCTGTAAAAATGAGAATAATGGTATTCACCTCAATGAGTTGTTTTGAAGATTAAATGAGATAAAATGGTAAAGAGCTTACAACAGTGGCAACACATGCAGAGAGACGCACATGTTTTCATACTCATTTCCCAAGCCTTGCCCAGTACTGCCACTGGCACTGGTGGTGAGCCTGGCAGCAGTACAAGGTTGGAGTCCCTTCATCCCTTTGAGCCTTGGTTTTCTCATCTGTGAAATGGGAATAATAATATCTACCCGGCGGGGCTGTTCGGAGGAACTAAAGAGGCCCAGCATGGAAAGCTCCTAACCTAACTCTGGCCCACAAAAGTCTCCCTACGTTTTAGCTGTCACTGTCCCTATGAGGAAGAACAGATCTAAGAACAGGTGCAGGGATGAGCTGCACCACAGCAAAATCTGGACAGGCCCGACCCCCATCTCCTCCCAGGCTGGAGCGGGGCCCTGTAAGGACAGAGCCCAAGGCCACTAGGTGTCAGGCCTGTTGGAGCCAAGTCCGGGCAGCAGTCTGAGGTGGGGCTGGGGGCAGGGCTGGTCGGATGGCCGTGGGTGGAAGGAAAAGAGGAAAATCAGCTCAGTGGAAATTGTCCTGCGGTTGGCTCAGGCGCCCACGACACTGTATTTATAGAGAGCTCCTTGCAGCTCTTAATTCCTCGCAGTCGAGTTAACCCTTTCTGGGCTGTGGTGCCAGCATGGTGTGGAGGAAGAACCCAGGACTGGGGTCGGACAGCAGGATTCCAGCCCTGTTCCGCCGCCAGTCGATGACCAGTCAGTCACCTGTCCCCTCTCGCAGAAAGGAAGATTCGGCTCTTGGAAGTGTGGGAACGGGGTGGGGGATGGGCAGCGCCCCGCTCCGGGAGCCGAGGGTTTTCCCCGCCAGGGTCAGGCCTGGGGGCGGGGCGGGGCGGGGGCGGGGCGGGGGCGGGGGCGGGGGCGGGGGCCCGGCAGTGTGCTCTGCCCGGCGGGCTGGCTCAGGCCTCCGTCCTTAGCCGCCGCCGCGGGGCCAATCCGGCCTCAGGGACGCACGGGAGCCGCCTTTCCGGGCCCCAGGCGGATTCTCCGGCCCGGCCCACCCCGCCCCTCGGACTCCCCGGGCCGCCCCCGGCCCCCATTCGGGCCGGGCCTCGCTGCGGCGGCGACTGAGCCAGGCTGGGCCGCGTCCCCGAGTCCCAGAGTCGGCGCGGCGCGGTGAGTGCTGGCGTGGCGCGGGCGGCGCGGGGTGGGGCGGCCTTTGTCTGCTGCGGGCCGGGCCCGGATCCCGCGGAGGTCCGCACGTTCCCGCGCAGGGCTGCAGGAGCTGAGCAGGGGCACATTCTCTCCGAGCTCCTGCTCCCCTGCCCTCCCCTGGATCCGAGCGGCCCCCAGCGCACAGGAGCCCCGGGAACCGCGGGCGCCCCTCCTGCCCTGGGCTGTGGGGTCCGCGGAGAGCTGGGGGCTCCCGGATCTTAGCCCGCCCCCCTTTCCTCGGGTTGAGAGGGGCCCGGGCGCCGTCGGACCTGCAGACCCCGGAAGCTGCGGACCGGGCCGGGTGGGTGAATGCGCTTTTGCAGGCCCCGGGTCTGGAGCGGGCATGGGGGCAGATCTGTCCCGTGTTGAAGCTTAACGAAGCCACCGGCCGGCGCTGGGAGGTTAGCGGGGTCTCGGGTCCTGCAGAGGAAAACGCCCAGCTCCGGGAGAGGAGCGGCGGGGAGGGAGGACGAGTGGTTAGGCGTGTCCACTCTGCGGGGCCCAGCAGGGCGAAGGTGTGGGCGACTGGTGCACTTCACAGGCAGCCGTGAGCAGCATGAGGGGCCAGATTCCGGGAAGGACAGGTAGAGACGGCTGGCAGGGGCCACGGGGTGAATAGGTGTTGGGGGTGGGGAGGGAATTGGGATGGGCAGTTTGGGCTTGGGAAGACTCAGGGAGGTGGGGGGTGAGGTGGGATGGAGAGGAGATTCGGGAGAAGGTGGAGGGAGGTGGGGACCCCGAGTGGGGGCACACTAGAAGGGAGGGGATTGAATTCCAGCGCCCAGGGCCCTCCCTGCGACCGTTTAGCTAGCGAATTGGCAGGTTTGGCAGCCTAAGGCAGGGGATTTATTTCTAAGCCAAACCTGCTCTAATGAGAAAAGCGTGATAGATGACTCAGATATGGGATCTATCACTGAGGGAAAACATTAAGCAAATAGTAAAGCAAAAAAGATTTGTGTGCGTGTGTGTGTGTGTGTGTGTGTGTGTGTGTGGCGGGTGGGGGGTGGTGTTATTTGTCTTAATTTAGAAAAACGATTTGCCTTCAAATTGGATGTGGATAATTGTAAATGAGTCTGATCTCTTCATTAAAGCCCGGGGTCCTTTTCTTATAAGCATGTCTTCAGCAGTTAGTTTCTATATTAGAAAGTAATGAAGCTGCTTTGTCTTTAAGAGAGTTCTTTATTCAGTGCGGCCTCCTCTGATTCCCTCTGGCCTCCCAGAAGTCCCTAGGAAATCTGATGCTGTGCAGCCTTCCTTGTAGTGTGGGGGCCTGCAAATAGGTGGGACAGTTTGAGGCAGAGGGGAATTGAAGTCCAAACTTGAAGTCTAAACCTGTCCGATGGGTTGAGCTGATCTGAGTGCAGGGCGGGGTGGAGGGCCATGGGGCTGTAGGGTATGAAGTGGCTCATTTCAAGGGAGTATTTTGGGTGAATACATTTTCCTGATATCTGGAGTTCTTGAGCTTAAGCACTAACACTTAGGGTAACTGTCGACCGTGGAAATTTACATACATCACCGTCAGCTTACTGGAGTATCCTGATGTGAGTGAAATTTTCCTTCATGACTTTGGGTCAGCCCTGTGGCCCTCGGTGTTTGTACTGAGGGGTTGTATGGCAAGGGGACGCTGGCGGGAGAGAGCTTCATTCCTGCGTTAAGTGGCCTCAGCGATGCAGTCTGGGTCCCATGACTGACCTTTGGAGTTCTTCCATGTCCTCATGGCATTACTGGTGGTTTCTCCTGCCTGCAGTAAGCTTTCCAGCTTACTCTAGGCTCCTGTGCTGTGAGACATGAGCTTGTCAGAGGTGAGGAGCCTGTGTTAATGCAAGTCTCAGGTGAGAAGGGGTGTTGGAATCTGAGGACCCTGTTTTCCTTCCTGTCCCCTCTTCAGCTCTGTCCAGGCACCACCCGATGGAAGGTCGGCTGAATGTCTCATATTCAGATACCCGACAGCTGGGTTGGGTGCTTTAATATTTATGGAAAGGACAGTTATAGAAGTATGGTCCCTTCAAAGTAGTCCTCTGGAGTGTCTGTGTCCTTATTAGGTTGACTTCTGAACCTTCCTGTGGGAATTCCTCCATCCTTAAACTTTGGCCTTCTCTGGAGGGGTAAATCTTTGTTCTTTGGAGTAGGATTTGAGTTTGACAAGGAGCTGGACAATGCTGTTTGGAGTCAGAGATGCATCGTGATAAGAGAGCTGTGAGTTGGAATTCCACAGCACCCGAAGAGACTCCTAGAAAGTGTTGTAGGACAAGTGGCTGGATGGTACTTGGTTGCACATATGGGGTTTGGGGTCTGTGCAGAAAAATGACCAAATCCGAGCAGCCTCTGAGATTATGACCACATGGGGGCTGTTAAGCTGTGGATCTGAGTCATAGGGTCAGGGAAAGAGGAAAAATGGCAAGGAGGATGACGTTACTGCCCATGAGCTTATCCTCTGAGTGGGTGGCGACTTCTCATTGTCCTTTTCCCACATCCCCAGGGCAGGAGTGGTAGGGAAGTCCACCAGCAAAAGGGGGAGGGCACACCCAGGGCCTAGGGGAGAGGGAGAAGGGTGAGGACTGGTCCACGTGATTTTTGAGAAATTGCCTTTGGTCTTGTTGGCTCAGAATGGACCCTACACCTGGAAGGGGGCCACGTGTACAGTTATACAACCCTTGCCTGCCACCCCCAGTTCTACCGCCCTTGCAGTGTGCCAGATAGGAGCATTGGGTTTTCAGGTTTGGGAGTGGGTAGGGTTGTGCTGGAGGCTAAATAGACATTATCTCATGTAATCCTCATAGTAATCCTATGAGGTAGGGTATCATTAACACCATTGTACAGTTGGGGAAACTGAGGCCCAGAAAGGGTAAGTCACATGCCCAAAGACACATAGCCGGCAAAGAGTGGAGCTGGGCTGTTGTCTGCTTCCAGAACTGGCTTTTTCTGCTGCTCTGGAGGTAGGCACAGGTTTTACCCCTCTTTCTGGAGCCCGGCAAGATGCGCCAAGGGTCTCCGTAGTAAGTCAGGGAAGACTCATCTGGGGAACCAGAGAAAGGGCAGGCCTGACCTGGGTGACCCCGCAACCAGTGGCCTTCACAGCATAGTCAGGGCCTTTGCTGAGAGTTCTTCTCTCCCAGAGCTCTGGCCTTCATCATTCTGGGGCTTCCAGGAGTCCCTCCTCCACCCTCCAGTTCTGACCAGTGCTCCCAGCCAGCTGCCCCCTTTCTCCCTTTCTTTCTCTTTGTGGTCCAGAGAAAGAATGCCTGCTCCACACACCTTACGCCATTGGGAATTTGACCTTCGCTAGGCATAGGGAGCTTAATCTGCAGGAAGTGGAGTGAGAAGCATTTCTTGCTGGGAGCCTTGGAGCAGGGAGAGATACTGTCTCTGGGAGGCAGGGGTCCCAGGTTACCCTAGAGGCAATGCAGGCTCCTAGGAACTGGGGCTCCCTTGTGGGAGACATTGGAATGTATCCTTGTGGGAATGCTCTGTGCTAGGGGATATGGCAGCAGGAGGGTAGAAGCCTATGGTACTTGGAACTGTGACCGAGCATCTGTGAAGAGGAAGGGGCCCAGGACCACTAGAATGAGTCAGAGCCAGAGGTGGAGTCGAGTTGTGCATTTGCTACTTTGGAGCTGGGGCAGTGATAGGGCTCTAGGTGAAAAGTGGGGACACAGAAGGAGTAATGGTCCCAGAGACCCAGATGTGTGGCCTGACAGAGGAGGTCTTGGCCAGGGAGAGTGGGGGAGGGGCAAAGTGTTCGCTCAGTGCAGAGGCCCCATCTAGGAGGCCTTGTCCCCATGCTTGCGGCAATAATAACAGCAATAATAATAATTATTACTGCAGTTTTGGTACTGGGCACTTTCCTAAGTCCTCTCTCTCTGTTGTCTTATTTTATTCTCACAGCAGCCCTGTGGGGTAGGGATTGTTACCCCCATTTTAGAGATTTGGAATTGGGTCTCAAATAGGTTAAGTCATTTAAACTTGGTCATGTGTTCAGCAAGGCATCGGTGTCAGGATTTAAACCCAAGGCTGCCTGCTTCTGAGCTCATGCTGTACCCTGGGCAGGCAGGGCAGCCTGATGATTCCATTCAACAAGTGAGGAAGAGAGATAGGAGCATCAGCTGGCTCCTAGTCGCCTCTGCTGGTGGCTGATAATTGAGTGTGGGCCTTTGGGCAGCCGGCCGCCACTCTCTGGGTCCAGATTTCCATCTGTACAATGGGCCTGGAGCTAGGCACTGGACCAGGTGTACCATAAGAGGCCTTTTAGCTCTGAGGACTGGTGGAGACTGCTACACTCCCAGAGGGGTCTGGTGCTTAGATGGAGAGGGGTCGGCAGAGTTGTTCCGCTAAGCTGAGCCTCTTTCAGGGTAGAAACCAAAGGAATTTGGAGGCAAGGAGGCATTTAGGCAGATCACATCTGGAGAAAATGCACCCTTCCTTGAGTGCAGTCTGGAAAGGCTTCTGGAAAGGGTAGGATTTCCAGATATGTTTAGGTGGGCACCTAGCAGGACTCAGCAGATATTGAGTGAATGCAGATGTGTGTGCCCTGGGCCTGCCAGTGTCTGACCCGAGATCTGCCCTCTGATGTGGTCTTGTGTGCTCTTATCCCTTTCCTTCCTCTCCCTATTCTCCTTGTTGCCATCCCTTCTTTTGGCTGGACCTTCTCTGGGCCCAATGTAGCTTTCACTTTTTTCAGGGCTCTGTGCCTCCAGTGTGTGTGTGTGTGTGTGTGTGTGTTTGTGTGTGTGTACACATTTCCACATGCATGTATGGGTCAGTTTTGCAGCCCCTGCACATACCTCTAGTTCCAGGGAGACCTTAGCCCTGCTTTGCTGACCAGCCCTGATGACATACTACTGTCCTGACTCACACAGAAATCACTTGGAGAGGAAGAACTGATTCCTGCTCTTGGGTGGGATCACGGGACTGGGGAATGGTGCCCAGTGGACAGCCTTGAACACAAAAGGCCCAAACTGACTCAGATTATCAGGAAAAAGGAAGGCAAACAGGGAGGCTATTCCCAGGGAACTCTAGGGACCCTCCCATCTCTTTTCTGAGGCTGCTGCCCATTTATAGAGCACCTAGTATTAACTAGGTCAGTTTTGATAATTTTACTCTTTGAGTCCTATAATCATCCTATGAGGGTAAGGTTTATAATCCCCATTTTACAAATGAGCAAACTGAGGCTCAGAGAGGATATTTTCATAAAGTTCCATTACTAGGAAGTGACAGAGTCTGGATTTGAACCTGTCTCTCCAACTCCAAAGTCATCTTCTTAAACACTAGTGCTAACTTCTTCCATGAAGCTTCTTGTGATTACACCAGCCCAACATGCGATATGGTCACAGCATGGGATGGTGGTCAGGACCCTTTGATGGTTGAGGAGATGAAGACCCAGAAAGGCAAGGGGTTTGCCCTAGGGAGCCTGGCAAGTGAGTGACAGAGCCTGGTCTAAAGTCCAGGATATCTCTGTTGCTGTTTTCCTTTTTTCGTTAATTGCAAAAGAATTTACAGGTTCATAGTTAAAAACAGAGAAGTGTATCAAGTAGAAACAGTAGCAAACTCTCACCCTTATTCCCACACTTCAGAGTTGCATTCACTCTCAGGCATCCAGATCCTTTCCCCATATACAAACATCCATCCATCCATGTATCTATCCATCTCTCTATCTAAACCCACATGCATTCATTCATTCACTCATTGAATCGTGCATTGAGAACCCATTATGTGCCAAGCCATTGCTAGAATTAAGGATGCAATAGTTAAATAAAGCAGATGTGGTTCCTTCTCAGGGAGGTTCCCATATATCATGAAGAAAACAGACTGGGTGCAATGAATAACAGGGTCCTTCTTAGAGTGGCATATCTCTTACCTGGCTTTTCTGTTAAGGTGACCCTCAGAATATGGAGGTGTTACCTTTTATCTTAGTCCATGTTTTACAGCTATAACAGAATACTACAGCCTGGGTAATATATAAAGAAAAAACTTTATTTGGCTTGTAGTTCTGGAGACTGGGAAGTCCAAGGGCATGGTACTGGCATCTGGCGAGGGTCTTCTTGCTGCATTATCCTATTGTGGAAGGGCATGTGAGTGTGCAGGACAGACAGTATGGGGGCAGCACTTACTCTTTTATCAGGAACCCACTTTTCCTGTGATAACAGCATTATCTCTTCACTTCTTACAGGCCCCACCTCTTAGTACTGTTACAGTGGCAATTAAATGTCAACATGAGTCTTAAAGCACCCATGTCATCTAGGAAGAAGAAACTGTATTTGCAGCAACCCTGTGAGGCAGGAAAGGGAGCCCTATGTTGTAGGAACTGGAAGCAGCCCACTGTGGTGAGGGGCAAGTAGGAAGAGGTGAGGCTGGGCAGGTGGGCAGGGCCAGGGAAGATGGGGCTCTGTAGGCTATGGAAGAGCTGCGATCTTATCACAAGGAAAGTGAACAGCGCTATGATTAACTATTGAAGGCAGTGATATAATATAATTTATGCTTTTATATTAATAGCAATTATTCTGGCTGTTGTATAGAGTATAGACTGGAGAACAGAATTGGGTGGGGGAACTAGAGAAGGTGAACAGACTGGTGAAGAGGCTTTTATAGTTATCCAGGCAAGAGATGATGGTGACTTAGAAGACCAGGAAGAGAAGCAGGGGTAGAGAGAAATGGAGATAGTGAAGATATAGCAGACATATTTGAGGAGTCCTTCAGTTACAGATAATAGAAAACTAGCTCAAGCATATTTAAGAAAAAAAAAAGACTGGTTCAAGTACCTAGGCGGTCTATGTGTGCAGCTTGCTTCAGGGATAGGGGCTTAAATGATGGTTTTAGGGCTCTGTATCCTTCTAGCTTCCATCTCTGCCTCTGTTTATTTGTTTGGATCAATTCTTTAGATTGTTGGTAGCAGACAGATTTATTGCTAACAGTCCCAGACCATATCCTTCTTAGTAATCTCAGCAAGAAAGAGTCTTTTTTGATGGCTGCAGCAGCAACAAGGCTCTGGGGAAGTCTCTGATTGGGTGTGGCTTGGCTTAAAGCTCATTCTGGAACTAATCACTGAGTGGGGGCAGGGCAGGGTTTCTCCATGAGCCAGGTCTTGTAACATGCCCAGGCCGTAGGCTGGGAGGACAGCTCCACCAGTACAGCATGGACTGGGCTCCCTGCAGGAGTGTGGAGCCTTGCTACCAGAAGGGGCCAGCACAGACCAAGAGAAGGGCACTGTAGAATAAAGGACATGGAGCAAAATAACTGTGTTAAGACTAGCTACCAAAGACAGAGACAATCTGCTCGGCATTGAATTTGCCTCTTTGTCAAGGAAAGAAGGAGCAGAAGATGTTAAGAAGGAATTGAAGTTTAGGCCAAATGGGGAGGTGCTCATCTGTTTTAACTGGATTTGTCTTCTGGCCCCTGGGATTGCCTGTCCTGGTGTGGGGTGAACTTGGAGACAGAATCTCTGAGAAGCTGTCAGGGATATTTCAGGCCAGTCTAGGGTAGAAGAGGGTTGGACACGTGGGTCACAATATTCCACAGTTTCCTGCTGTGCCCAGATTCAATCCAAGTCCTCATCTACCTCCCTCACTACCTCCCTTGCCTCCTCTCCTGAGTCTCAACCTCTCCTGGAGTCCCATCTTCCCAGAATATGCTGTGGACATCTCCTCTTCTGTGACTGCTCATGCTGTCCCCTCTGCCAGATAGCCGAGATGTCTCCTCCTCTGTGCAGTCCTTACTGAGCCTCCCTAGCCCCCAATAAATGGCTTGACCCTTTCATCCAGGTTTAACCCTACTCCCTCGTCCATTCCCACAATACCTTGTATAAATGTGTACCAAAAAACTGGTCATATTCTATTTTAATGATATATTTGTTTCCCATACCTTTTTTCTATTTTTAATATGAAAATGTGGGATTTTAAATATGCCATTTAGCAGCTCTGTAATCTTGAGCAAGTTATTAAATCTCTCCATCCCTGAATTTACTCCTCGGTGAAATAGGATAATAATAGTACCTACTTCACAGAATTGTTGGGAAGCTTAAATGAGTTAATATGTGTAAAAGCACTTAGAACAGAGCCTGGTGCTTAGCTTTCAACAAAACTGGCCTATGTTATTATTATTTGATAAAAGCAAAATAATATATGTAACATGGGTAACTTTCGAAGCACAATAATAAACATACCTCCCAACTTGAGAATGAGAACCCCTGTAGTTGAATATTTATATATACGATTCTTCGTCTCCATTCGTATTGCATGCATGGCCAATGCCTGGCATGTCGATCATGAATAAGCATTTGTTGAATGAATAAATGAACAAATGCTGGAAGACTTGAGACAGGGAAATAACCAGTTTTATGAGGAAGATGGTAGATTATGGGAACAACAGATCAATAATCTTGTTCTTAATCCCTGACAAAGTCCTGGAACCAATGAGCACTTGAAGAAGAGCCCACTAGTAGGAACTTGCATGGCTTCCCTGGGGTTTTGCAAATGCACTTCTTTTCTTTTTCTTCTCCAGTTGATTGGTCCCCAGCCAGAAGCAGTGAAGCTTCTCATGACAGCCCTGGGGATGAGATGGGTAGATGGGAGCTGGGTAGCAGCACAGGTAGGAACACTCCTAACCCCAGTGTAGATGGACATTGATCCAGGGATAGATGGTGCTGTGGGCTTTCCTATTCCTGTCCTCTCCCTGAGGACCTTGATGACACCCAAACACAAGCAGAGAGAGGAGATTAACCTTTTCAGATGATATTCATTCATTCTTTTTTAATCCACCAACAAATTATCGAGCATTGTCTATGCACCAGGAACAGTCAAAAGAGTACTTCAAAAGATCACGACAGGGTTACACAGCATTGTAAATATAGTTAATGCTGCCGACTTATACACTTAAACCTGGATAAAATGGCCAACTTCATGTTATATATATTTTACGACAATGAAAAAAATGTGGCAGTTGGAGGAATGGACTCAGTTTAACTGGGTGAAATGGAATAGTAACAAATGAAATACCCTATAAAGCTCCACCCCATTCTCAACTCCATCAGAAGAGGATGGCAGAGGTGTGGATTAGCAGCAATGGGTGTGAGTGACTTCTGATGGTTGGCTACAGATTTGATAGTCTGTTATTTTGGGTTATTTTGGTGAATAGTGTGACATGGCTGCTCAATGGTGACTTTGTCAAGGAAGATCAAATACTTGCAGGGCTTTGATAAGGAAGGGGGCAGACTTGTTCTGTGTGGTCCAAGGGGTCAGATGAGGACTGTTGTGGGCTGTATTGGGAGACAAATTTGGGCTAAGTGTAAGGTAGAGCTTCTCACCGATGAACGCTGTCCAAAAGCAAGTGGATAGCCCATGGAGGCCATGGGTGCCCATCACAGGGGAGGGCAAACAGAGATTGTGTGTATGCCAGGGGGCGGGGGGCAGAGAAAGTTTCCCTGTTCTGATACTTGACCATTAATTTCTGCAGTTCCCCAGAATTTGTTCTCATGGCATCATCTCCCTCAGTGACCCCACCTTTGGCTCTGTCACCACCATTGCACGAATGACTGCCCTGTCCCTCTGTTCTGAGCTGTAGCTCAGTGTGTCTGGGAGTCCATAGGACATTTTGGTGAGGATGATCCATAGCTCGAGCTCAGTAGGAACTGATCTTCCCCCTCCACATGCTTCATCTCCAGGTCTCCCCATCTTGTTATGTGTGTCCATGTTTGCCCGTTGCTCAAGCCTTCAGTGCCCTCTTGACACCTTCAGCCCCTCCCTCAATACAAACAGTCCCCAAGCCTGGTCACCTCTACCCTTGACATTTGTCCAAAGCTGGGCTCAGGCATCACTCGGTGACTCTGATGAGATAGTCTCCTGTTCATATTTTGAGATACCTATTTTAGATGTGGTTTCCTTTTGTGGCTCTCAGCAGTGGCGATGCTCATGGGGTAGGGAGAGGGGGAAGAGAAGGAGGGAAAGTAAGGGTGGGATGGCTCCTTAGTTAGTTCAGATGCTGTAAGAAAGGCCCAAAATAGCAATGACTTATGCTGGAAGAGATGTTTATTTCTCACCCATGTGACCATCTGGGTATATCTAGGGCTGATACTACAGTCCCTCAGGGTTCTTCTGCCTGCTGCTCTGCCGTCCTCAGGGTGTTGCCTTTGGCAGTGTGGTCGCCACACACACCACATCTGTGTTCTAGCCAGTGGGAAGGGGGAGGGGAAAGGGAGGGGAGGGCGTGCTTCTCTCTTTAAGGGCGTGACCCAGAAGTTGTACACATAAGTGTACACATTGCATGGCCACACTCAGCTGCAAGTAAGGCTGGGATCTGCAGTCATTAGCTGAGTGGCCGTGTGCCTAACTAAAAATGCTATGGAAGAAGGGGAGAGCCGGGTGTGGTGGCAGCACCTGTAGTCCCTGCTACTAGGGAGGCTGAGGCAGGAGGATCACTTGAGCCCAGGAGTTCAAGGGTGCAGTGGGTTCTGATTGTACCACTGAACTATGATGGTACCACTCCAGCCTGGGTGACAGAGCGGGACCCTGTCTCTTAAAAAGAAAAGGGAGAAAATGGGTGTAAGTGGACAACAACTAGCAGTTTCTGCCACAATCACTTTGTGCATTTCAGTGTGAACTGCGTGGCTGTGAATTGGCTAAACCTTAAGGATATAGTCCCTGAAAGCTTCAAGTACTGATAAAGTTCCACTAGCATCCACAAAGCTTTTCTTTTACAGGTAGGAACACTGAGCTCAGAGAAGGGAAGTGGCCTAGTTAAGATTGCATAACAAAGTGTCAGAGCTGGGACCAGAACCCCACACTTTGGGCTTATTTTCTAGAATTCCAGGGAGATCTGGCTGCGAGGCGGACAGGCAGTGTCAGGAAGATGGGTCTCTGGAGTTCAGGAAAGGGCTACTTTTCCCAGCGCGGCTACCTGGGGAGCTGCTCATGACTTTTCAGGGATCACCTTTGGGGTTATCATGCCTCTGAGGTACCTTCAAGTCACCCTGACTATATGATAAATAGTATACTATACTAAACTGCAGTGATCTACCCGCATGTCCCCCTTCCCTATTAGAATCTGCTCCTTGAGGACAGACACGTAGCTTAGTCATCTCCCTGCCCCTAGTACGTCCCTACCAGGAACTCCGTAAGTAGTGAAATGAATTACTAAAGACATGAATGCATGTGGATTCAAGGACTCCTTCAGTTGCAGACAATAGAAACTTAGCTCAAACTGATTTAAGGGAAAAAAATGATTGGCTCAAATATCTGGGCAGTCTAGGTCTGCAGCTTGCTTCAGGCATAGCTGGATCCAGGGACTTGTCTGACATTTTCAGAACTTTGTGTCTCTCTGACCCTTTTTGTCCCTTTGTGGGAAGTGTTGCCCAAGGAGCCCTTGCGGGGATTGGGAGGAAGTAGGGGGTTAG
Source organism: Pongo pygmaeus (assembly GCF_028885625.2). Taxonomy (NCBI): domain Eukaryota; kingdom Metazoa; phylum Chordata; class Mammalia; order Primates; family Hominidae; genus Pongo; species Pongo pygmaeus. Next base: position 79,269,997 of record NC_072389.2, read on the forward strand.
GAGGAAGTGGAGTAATGTGGGTGATTATGGTGGAGGGCAAGGAGACCCTCTTGGGCATCCCCAGGCCCAGGGCATTTTGGCCCTGAGCCCAGGTGCAGTCTGGATTTGTTGTAGCTTTCTGAGGGCACATCTTGGGTCATCTCTTGGGAGCCTCCCTGTGGCCCTGCTTCTGCAGGGTTGGATGCCCTTGCTGTACCTTAGGCTGAGGACAGCCTGACCCCTCTCTCCTGCTGCTCTGTGAAAGCCCAAGGTGCTCTGTGGTTTTGGGATAGAGCAGGAAGGAGAAGGAGGAGGAGTGGGCACTGGCAGGTGACTCACTGGGAGGGGTGGCACATACTGATTCCAGGGCAGGTCCCGGCTGGGGATGAGATTCCCCTTTGTGGAAAACATGGGTAGAGGGGGTGGTACGCAGGCAGCATGAGGCCTGCATGGCTCCATGTGGCTCTGGGTCCCGGGCTGACAAGCTCTGTGTTCACAGGACACTCTCCCATTCTCCAGGGAGCACTTCCTTTCTGAGCTCTGTCTCTTTCTCCTGTCCTCAGCTCCTCTAGGCCCAGCTGTCAGTGTAGGGGTCTCTGGGTGCCGTGGGCTCTTCTGGTCTCTTTGCTTCTGGGCTGTCAGACTCCTTCTCTCCAGGGCAGGTTTCCAGGATCCAGAGTCTAGGAAAGGAATGAAAGGGAGCAAGTCCAGGGTGCAGCCCTGGAAGTCCCTCATCTTCCCTCTGGAGGGAAGCACAGCTCGGCCCTGGGAGAGCCTGGGTAGGTCTGATCAGGGGAGGTGCCCTCTGCTCCCCGCACCTGCCCAGAGTGGCAGGAATTAGCCTGATATATGAAGGAGACAATTATATGAAGAGTCTTGAGTGCCAGGCAGAGGAATGGGGTCTGATTTCTATAGTGAATGGGAAGCCATGGGAAGTTCTTGAGCAGGGGAGGGACATGAGCAGATTCCTGTCTTAGGTCCTAAGAGAAGGCACCTTAGAGAATGGGGCTGGCAGGGAAAGAGAGGAGCAAGCAGGGCCAGGGAGGAGGGTGATGGGTCCAGGTGGGAGATGGAAGCTTGAGAAGCAGTGTGGAGAGTGAGGGAGGCGGCCCAGGAAGAACCCACAGGCCTTGGTTCTGTCTCGGGGTAAAGAGAGGAAGGGAAACATGGAATCTGGGCATTCGTTCATCCTTAGCCCTGGTGCTTCCCGAGGGGGGTGGGCAGGTCCTGCAGGCAGCTGCCTGCTGGATCTTCCTGTGGACCTCAGGGTGGCCCTGGTGGGGCAGGATGTGGTGCCTGCCAAAGGTGCTTTATGAATGGAGTCTGGGAAGGCTGCTGACTCAGCAGGCAGTAAGGCTTTGAGGCCGGAAGCGTCTGGAAAGGAAGTGGCTGCTCAGGGCTTCCCCACTGTAGACAGCTGGGAGAGAAGGGGGGCTGGCCAGGATGCACATGGTTTGGCTGAGGGACTCCCTTGGCCCAGCTGCTGGGGGTGTGTGTGTGTAGGAGTGGAGGGTGGTGGGGGGCGGGTGTGCTTGGCTGGGATTGGAAGGATTGAGGCTGGGCGCCTGGAATGGAATTGAGGCTAGCAGCTGTTGAGGTTTGCTCTGTGGAAGGGCGGAAAGGTGTAGCAGAATTGGACTCTTTTTGGCTGTGCTGACTGGCAAATTACTTGACATTAACAAAGTCACTTATCTGGGCTTTAATTTTTTTTTTTTTTTTTGAGACAGAGTCTTGCTCTATTGCCCAGGCTGGAGTACAGTGGCGCGATTTCCACTCACTACAACCTCCGCCTCCTGGGTTCAAGCAATTCTCCTGCCTCGGCCTCCTGAGTAGCTGGGATTACAGGCCTGAGCCACCACGCCCAGCTAATTTTTATATTTTTAGTAGACATGGGGTTTCACCATGTTGGTCAGGCTGGTCTCAAACTCCTGACCTCATGATCCGCCCACCTCGGCCTCCCAAAGTGCTGGGATTACAGGCGTGAGCCACCATACCCGGCCATGGGCTTTAATTTTTTAAAGTCCTGCAAAAATAGGACCAAGTGTTACAGCCTATCTCCCAGGGTATTAGGAGGACATGAAATCATTTCTATTCTTGTTGATCAGTGTTGGTTGGCATAGATGTGGCTTGATCAGGACATGGCACAAATGTTTAGGCAGCAGCTGTGGGACTCAGGGAAGACGTGTGTGCAGCCTGGAGGGTGGCTGGGATTGGGAGCAGAGCTGGATTTAGGGATGTCTGCCCTTCCCATCCCCAGCTCAGGCCTGACCTGCAGGCACAGACCTGCCTCTTACTCAGTCCTGACTCCAGCCTTAAGGTCATCCCCAGTCCTTGCCTCTTCCACTTCTGATCTGTCTTGGTCACTCAATACAGATGTGTTAAGCTAGCACATGTTCTCTCTCTGCATTCCCACACTCATACACCTAGTCGCCTCCTAAAACTCTGTCCTAGAAGCTTCTTTGCAAATACTGCTAACTTCACACAAGCTACACTGAACCCTTCCATTTTCTCTGCCTCAGTGAATGCTCCACCCTGTCACTGAGGCTCAAAACCACGGCCAACCTGACTGCTCTTTCTCTCTACTCAAGTCCTCAAATACTGTCACTTTTACCCAGACATGCTTTGTCTCCTGTCTGGCCCTTCATTTATTCCACCACTATACCTTCCTACAGGGATGGCTATATTAGCCTCTTTTTTTATTTTTATTTTTTGAGATCGAGTCTTGCTCTGTCACCCAGTCTGGAGTGCAGTGGCACAATCTTGGCTTACTGCAACCTCTGCCTCCTGGGTTTTAGCAATTCTCCTGCCTCACCCTCCCACGTAGCTGGGATTACAGGTGTCCACCACCATGCCCAGCTAATTATTTGTATTTTTAGTAGAGATGGGGTTTCACCATGTTGTTCAAACTGGTCACAAACTCCTGACTTCAAGTGATCCGCCTGCCTCAGTCTCCCAAAGTGCTGGGATTACAGGCATGAGCCACTGCACTCTGCCTGAAATAGCCTCTTAACTGGCCTCTCCCTTGCCCTGATACAATCCAGTCCATGCCGAGGAGCTAGAGTGAGTTTTAAACATTGTTACCTAGATTATGTGTGATTAAAACGCTCCCCAATGATTCCCATTACTCACAGAAAAACCTAAATTCCTCACTGGTCTCTCAAAGCCCTGCTTGATCTGGCTGAAACATACCCTCCCATCAGATAGCAGGTGGAGGTGCTGTCAGCTTAATCTTCATGAAGCTCAGCTCTGACCATGTATTTCCCTTATTCAGGAAGCTTCAGTGGCTCGCAACTGCCTTTAGGATACAGTTCACACCTGTCAGCCCATCTCTAAGTCTGGCCCCCACAGGAGCTCCTGCTCTGCCCTACGAGCTACTGTCTGCCAAATCGATCTGCCCACATCCTAGCCCCAGAGCAAGCCAACCTTGCCTTCACTTGCCGCCTTGCCTCCTCTTCCTTATATTTGGATACTAACATCTTAGCTGAAAGCGTGGATCCCAGCTGCCCCCTACCCCATCTTCCCTGTCAGGCCTCCCCAGGGACTCCCTGCCAAGCATCTGTCACCAAGATCCCTCAGCAGGCGGCCCTGTGGGATATGGGAATGAGGACCTCCCAGTGGGCAGTTGCAGCCTTCCCCACTCTGGTCCAGGAGAGATGAGGCGAGGGATGGTCTGGGGAGAACCTTTGGAGACAAAGGCCTTGGATCCTCTTCCTCCCAGGCAGCGGCAGCCTTCCACCACGGGGAGCCCAGCTGTCAGCCGCCTCACGGGAAGATGCTGCGTCGGCAGAGCAGCCCTGGCATGGGTGTGCATGTGGGTGCAGCCCTGGGAGCACTGTGGTTCTGCCTCACAGGTGAGGGTAGCAGCATGGGGACGGGAGGGGAGGGACAGTGATTGTGGCAGTTGGGGAGGGGGTGCCCACGTCTGTCAGGGGTCCTGCCAAGCCAGCTCTGGCTAGCAGGGCCATACCTTACTTCCACCTGTGGGATCCAGTAGGCAACTCACGTTACTGTTCTTAGCCTCCATTTCCTTGTCTGTAAAATGGGAACATGAGTGCTAAATGAGATCGTGCTATTTCTTGAATACACTGTGTGTGCCCCTTCCCAGGACCTTTCCACTCGCTCTTTCCTCTGCCTGGAACTTTCTGCCCCTAAACGTCTGCGTGACTGGATCCCATATTTTGTTGAGGTCTTTTCTCAATGTCACCTCCTCGCAAGGCTCTCCTGGCTTCCTTGTATAAAATAGCACACCTCCGCTCCTCCCTCCCTATCCCTGGCCTCCCTGCGTTATTCTGCCTAGATTCGACCCAACTGGCCTTTGCTTGCTTCCTCCCTGTTCAAAGAGCAGGGTCCATCTCAGGGCCAGGGCGGCTGCTGCATAGTAGGTGCCCAGTAACTGTGTAGAATAGACGATGTGACTCTCTCCACACGGTGCTTGGCACATAGGAAGCACTCAATAATAATAGCTACTTTAATAACAATATCCTCGTCACATTTAAAATTCTCATCAGCATCTCTACTCTGAGACGGCGTCCTCCGTGGGGAAGACAAAGCTGAGTGTCTGGCGCCATCTTGTGGCCATAAAGAAGTGGTGCCTGTCTCTACCCACGGCTGCTCTGATTTCTCTAGAGCAAAAAAGGGTTTTGTCTGGGTGACTTATCAGGTTTCATTCCCCCAAATGCCCCCTCCAAGGGGCACCCTGGTTCGACTGACAGGGCATGAGAACTGGCCTGGGGCACCAGGAGTTTCAGCAAGAGATCCAAGGCTAGCTTAAGAACTTTAGAGATCTCTAGGTACTGCAAAGATTATGATACTGAGTATGATTCACAATAAAAATAATAATCATAAAGTCAATGTTATTTTTCTAAATGCAGAAAACCTTTAATGAGTGCTGTATTCAATTAGCGTTGTTTCAAGGCTGATCTTCCCACATTTTGATTGTGCCTGCTTTGCTAGTGCTCGAAGCACACAATCTAACCATTAGCGGAGAATGGTAGTGCCAGGGTGGGGGGCTCGCTTCCCCAAAAGAAAGGCTATCAGGACCCCTGCCTAACTATCCAGGGCTCTAGAAGAAGAGCTAGTATGAAGACAGAGGTGACTGGGTGGGGAGGCTGCGGGGTAACTCCACAGGATAGAGGGCAGCGATGGGATCAGGGGACCCTGCCCAGGGGCTTTTCGCTGGAGGCTCTGGCTCTGGACATGACCTGGCCCTGTCTCTGGGAGTGGAGTTGACTCTGGACAGCTGGCATGCCTGTTCCAGCTTTCTTCCTCCTTCCCCTTCCTCCTCCGCCCTCCTCCCCCTCCTATCCCTCCTCCCCCTCCTCCCTCCTCCCCCTCCCCCCTCCTCCCCCTCCTCCCTCCTCCCCCTCCCCTCTCCTCCCCCTCCTCTCCCTCCTCCCCCCTCCTCCTCCTCCCCCCTCCTGCCCCTCCTCCCCCCTCCCCCTCCTCCTCCCCCCTCCTGCCCCACCTCTCCCTCCTCCCCCTCCCCCTCCCCCCTCCTGCCCCTCCTCCCCTTCCTCCTCCTCCTTCTTCCTTTTTTCATTTTTTTTTTGAGATGGGGTCTTGCCCTGTTGCCAAGGATGGAGTGCAGTGGTGCCACCTCGGCTCACTGCAACCTCCGCCTCCCAGGCTGAAGCGATTCTCCCACCTCAGCCTCCCGAGTAGCTGGGATTACAGGTGCGCGCCACCACCCCTGGCTATTTTTTTGTATTTTTTAGTAGAGATGGGGTTTCACCATATTTGCCAGGCTGGTCTCAAACTCCTGACCTCAGGTGATCCACCTGCCTTGGCCTCCCGCGCTGGGCCTTTTCCCCTCACTTCTGACTCATCAGCAAGTCCTGTTGATTCTTCCTCCTAAATAAACCTTGAATCTGACCCCTCTCTCCCTCTCTACTGCCACCCTTTGAAGCCACACCACCCTCACCTCTTACAGGGACGGCTGAAACAGCCCCTAACTGGCCTCCCCCTTGCCCTGCCACAGTCCAGTCTCCACAGAGGAGCTAGAGTGAGTTTTAAGCATTGCTACTCAGATTATGCATGATTAAAACACTCCCCAATGATTCCCATTACTCATAGAAAAACTTAGATTCCTCACTGGTCTCTTCAAGTCATCTTTGGTCTGGGTGGGACATGCCCTCCCATCAGATGTGTCTGCCACACTGGAGGCTCCCTGATATTTTCACACAGCAAGGCCAGTCTTGCCTCAGGGCCTTCCACCTGCTGTTTTCTCTATGGGTTCTCTGTATGTTAGCTCTTTTTCATTCCCTGTAAATTTCAGCTTAATTACTTTAAAGAGCATGTGCCTCACCACCATATTTAAAGGTACGGGTATTCTTTTTTGTATAAAAACAAATCGTGTTTCTTTAGGAAATGGAAAAAAAAGAAAAAAGAAAAAGCACTTGTGATTCTCTCCCCTCCAAAGAAAACCACTATTGACATTTTTGGTGGATACTTTTTTGGACTCCCCAATTTATAAAATTACTTACGCTCAAGGGGAAATACACATGGCGCAGGCAGGTGTAAAGTACGTGCCAGATTTTTGAAAAGCTGTTGCTTTACTTACTCACCTGCTGGCTCCTTTTCTTCACATACCTTAGTCACATGCTGATGAGAATCTGTGTGCTCGTTTGTCCCTTTCTCCCATGAAAATGTAAGTTCTGTGGGGATGTGACCTCAGTATTGCTCTCTGTTGCATTTCTGACTCTTATGCTTGGCACCTGTAGGTGCTGACTATATTCTTGACTGAATGAGGTCCTAAGACAATAAATTACTTTGGGTCTCAGGCCTGAAAGGAGGGGTGGACAGGGCCTGGGGTTAGCGGGGGCAGGGAGCGGGACTAGGGAGGCCCAGAGAGTTCCCACCCCTCCTCAGTCCCCCTTATATGTTCCCCACTCCCCCTGCCCCCAGGAGCCCTGGAGGTCCAGGTCCCTGAAGACCCAGTGGTGGCACTGGTGGGCACTGATGCCACCCTGCGCTGCTCCTTCTCCCCCGAGCCTGGCTTCAGCCTGGCACAGCTCAACCTCATCTGGCAGCTGACAGATACCAAACAGCTGGTGCATAGCTTTGCCGAGGGCCAGGACCAGGGCAGCGCCTATGCCAACCGCACGGCCCTCTTCCCGGACCTGCTGGCACAGGGCAACGCATCCCTGAGGCTGCAGCGCGTGCGTGTGGCGGACGAGGGCAGCTTCACCTGCTTCGTGAGCATCCAGGATTTCGGCAGCGCTGCGGTCAGCCTGCAGGTGGCTGGTGAGCACCGGGAGGGGGACGCCTTCCCCTCAGTTCACCCTCCATTCCCCCTGCAGCCCACCCCCTGCTGCACCAGTGCTCCCAGAATCCCAGTGCTGATTCCTGTACTCAGCCCCATGCATCCTTTTCGTCCTCTGCCATTGCCCTGCCCTTGACCCCTGCCCTCTGTCACCTCCAGCTCCCTACTCGAAGCCCAGCATGACCCTGGAGCCCAACAAGGACCTGCGGCCCGGGGACACAGTGACCATCACGTGCTCCAGCTACCGGGGCTACCCTGAGGCTGAGGTGTTCTGGCAGGATGGGCAGGGTGCGCCCCTGACTGGCAACGTGACCACGTCGCAGATGGCCAATGAGCAGGGCTTGTTTGACGTGCACAGTGTGCTGCGGGTGGTGCTGGGTGCGAATGGCACCTACAGCTGCCTGGTGCGCAATCCCGTGCTGCAGCAGGACGCACACGGCTCCATCACCATCACACCCCAGAGAAGCCCCACAGGTTTCTTTGCTTAAATGTCCCCTTGGGGGAGGGGGGTTCTGCTTCTGTCAGCAGGGGTTGGGAGCTCCGAATCTGGCCCCACCTTCAATCTCCCAGAACAGCAAGTTGCCTCCTAATGATAGGGAGAAAGATAACGGGGAGGTGGGGTGTTCATTGGAGGGGTTGGGGGCGGAGCAATCACAGGCCTTCTTAAGGCTTTCCTGACTTCAAGGTTCTGGAAGCCTCTGGGAAGAATGGAGCCACATCTGGGTCAGCAGAGGGATGGGAGAAGGAAAGGAGTCCTGATGGCAGGATTCGCCAGGGCTGGGGCTGGTGAGAGTCACCTGCCCCAGACCTGGCCCTGGGATTGGTCTGGTCAGGCCAAGACCGACCTGCTGTGATTGTTCTCAGAGAATTGGGGAGACTCCATATCTGAGAGTCCTCAGGCTTAATCTGCTTTTGCATCTAAGAAGAAAATAGGAAGATGGAACAGGGTCTGGGAGTTGATGGGGGAAGAGGTTGGGGGACTCGGATGGTAGCCTGGAGAGTCCCACTTCTCCTCACCACCCTGCCCCTCTGCCCCCACCCCCAGGAGCCGTGGAGGTCCAGGTCCCTGAGGACCCGGTGGTGGCCCTGGTGGGCACCGATGCCACCCTGCGCTGCTCCTTCTCCCCCGAGCCTGGCTTTAGCCTGGCACAGCTCAACCTCATCTGGCAGCTGACAGATACCAAACAGCTGGTGCACAGTTTCACCGAGGGCCGGGACCAGGGCAGCGCCTATGCCAACCGCACGGCCCTCTTCCTGGACCTGCTGGCACAGGGCAACGCATCCCTGAGGCTGCAGCGCGTGCGTGTGGCAGACGAGGGCAGCTTCACCTGCTTCGTGAGCATCCGAGATTTCGGCAGTGCTGCGGTCAGCCTGCAGGTGGCCGGTGAGCACTAGGAGGGGGACACCTTCCCCTTGGTTCACCCTCCATTCCCTTTGCAGCCCACCCCCTGCTGCACCACTGCTCCTAGAATCCCAGTGCTGATTCCTGTACTCAGCCCCATGCATCCTTTTCCTCCCCTGCCATTGCCCTGCCCTTGACCCCTGCCCTCTGTCACCTCCAGCTCCCTACTCGAAGCCCAGCATGACCCTGGAGCCCAACAAGGACCTGCGGCCCGGGGACACGGTGACCATCACGTGCTCCAGCTACCGGGGCTACCCTGAGGCTGAGGTGTTCTGGCAGGATGGGCAGGGTGCGCCCCTGACTGGCAACGTGACCACGTCGCAGATGGCCAATGAGCAGGGCTTGTTTGATGTGCACAGCGTCCTGCGGGTGGTGCTGGGTGCGAATGGCACCTACAGCTGCCTGGTGCGCAACCCCGTGCTGCAGCAGGATGCGCACGGCTCTGTCACCATCACAGGTAGGGGCAGATCAACAGCTGGGGAAGGATGGAGCGAGTAATTCCCTCTTTACTGGACCCTAAGGTGGGATTTCCATAGGTTTGGGTGGCCAGAAAACTTTTTCAAAATCCCTTTCATAGACTTCAGGTGCTCACACTCTTCCCCACAAGTCCTTAAGGGACTCGAGCTGATAAGAACCATTTATAATGTTTGACTTCCTAAGAGTGCTTTTCGTGGCACTTACGCTTCTTATGCAGAGGACAAGGTACCTGCCCGAAATTTGGAGGCATGGGCAGGAATTCTGGGGCAGCCATAAGGCATGGCCCAGGGGACTTGGTGTGGGTGTGCTTTCCAACAGGAACTCCTCTGAGTGGTAGGAAGGTATTCTGGGTCAGTGGGCGCCATCTGATTCTGAAGCCCTGAGTGACAGCTGGACCTCCCCAGTTAGTCCCCAACACCTGAGTCAACGTCAGCTCTTCTTCCTGCAGACTTGAGCTCCACCCAGGCAGCCGTTGGATGGGCAGGGGGCTGTCTCTGCTGCCCCCGTGTGGTCAAACACCAGATAGAGGCCACCCCTTTAGTGATTCTTAGTCTCTGGTTTCCAGGTCCTAGCCTGGTGGGCACCTCTTGTGCCTGAGGGTGTGAAGAGGGTTGAGGTCAAAAGCCGCAGTCTCCATCTGTGTTTGGCCCTGAGAGGCCTCTGGTCAGTCACTTCCTGGGATGATATGCTCAGTCTGGCTCTTCAGTGTCCCTCCCTGGGCCAACTGAGCTTTCCCAGGGACCTCGTCCTGGTGCACAGTGAGGTCAAGACCGCAGGTTTTGTCTGTCTGGTTCTCCTCTTGTCTTCTGACAACTTCCACCTGCCTCCCAGCCCATCCAAGTTCTGATCTCACCCCCAGTTTCCAGGTCTGCACGTACCTCAGGACTCACTGGCTTATTCATGTCCTCTCCCTCTTGAGCCCTATGTGGTCCCCACTTCTGATAAGCTCGGAGCCAGGGCCTGTCACATCGTCTGCTTGGAGTTCAGGCTCACTCTCCTTCTCTCTTAGGTGTTTCCTTCTGGCAAGGTTGTGCTCCTTCTGCCCACCCCTTCCCCAAGATGGAAAACACTCCCTTCCTGTGCTCTGCAGGAGAGAGTAGCCGCCCTGAGCTCTTGAATGTTCTGAGACATGTCCTTGACCTTTTAGAGAATAGCATATGGTCTGGTGGTGAAAATGCTGTTCACAGGAGAAAAGAAGAAATAGAAGATAGAGTGATCTTGGCAGAGGATATGAAGCTTTCAGAGGAGGGAGGGTGGTAGTGAGGACACCTCCAGGGGCAAGTGGGTGCTGAGAAAGCCTTGAAGGATAAGGGGTCTTTGTGGTCATTTGCACCCTGGGCTGAGCTGGATATTTGCGATGCTGTGCAGAAAGGACTTATGAGTATAAATGTGATTGCAAAGAGAATGTTTATCTCACCTAAGAGAAAATCCTCTATTTTAAACTTGAGTAGCTAACATTTAAAGTGATTTCCAAAAAATTTAGGGCCGGGCATGGTGGCTCACACCTGTAATCCCAGCACTTTGGGAGGCCAAGGTGGGTGGATCACTTGAGGGCAGGAGTTTGAGACCAGCCTGGTCAGCATGGTGAAACCCCATCTTTACTAAAAACACAAAAATTAACTGGGCGTGGTGGCACGCACCTGTAATCCCAGCTACTAGGGAGGCTGGGGCAAGAGAATTGCTTGAATGTGGGAGGCGGAGGTTGCAGTGAGCCGAGATAGTGTCACTGCACTCCAGCCTGGGTGACAGAGCAAGACACTGTCTCAAAAAATAAATAAAGTGATTTCATTGAGGCCATTGTTGCCAAGCACATTTCACAGATGAAGAAACTGAGGTCCACAGAGAAGGGGGAACTTTCCCAAGGTCACAGACTGGCACAGTGGTTCTCAATCTTTGGGAGTCAGACCCTTCTTTGAAAATTGGATAAATGATCAATGCAGCAGTTTGCATATAACTCTGGAGGGTTCGCTGCCTCTCTAAACTCCTCCGTGGGTCTGTAGACCTGGGCTCCAGCACCCTGCAGTGAGGAGATGAGCCACGATCAGAATCCAACTTTGGCCTCTCAGCCTAATTTCCTCTCCTCCCCACCAGCCAGCCTCCTGTTTTTGTTAGAGCAGGTCTGGCCTACTTTGGAGCCCTTGGCCTGTATTTTGCTTCGGGCAGCTTTGTGTCATGTCGAACATTCTGGGATTCAGACTTTCAGTCCTCCAGCTGGTCTCTCCCTTACCTGACGAAGTTAGTGAAGTTGAGTGTGCTGTGCAGAGCCTCTCGGAGGGGGATTTATGGAGCAAGTCCTAGAGACGTGGCCTGAGCTTGTCCTTTCTTGGGTGAACAGGGCAAATCTAATTTGTGTTCCAGGGACAACACCAGTTAAGGGGGAACATAGAGACCCTCTGCTTGAGTATTTCTATGGCTCTGCTCCCTCCTCTGCTGTCAGAGCCCCATGATGGGATTTCCAGGGTGGTTATTGTTGTTTTTTTTAATGTGTGCTCTGTGGACGGGCCCTCTTGGCCACCACATCAGCTGCTGCCCTCCTTTTCTGCACACCTCTCTTCATCACTGGGGCGATGGATCCCTCTGCTTCCAATGGCCAGAGCAGCAGTTTTGCCAGCGGTGCCTGTTGAAGGTGACATCTGCAGATCCATGCATGAGGTGCATCTATGCTGGGGTCTCTGCTGCCAAAGGGTCCATAGCACCATGCACTGCACTGACAGGGCCTCCTGCAGAAGCTGCTGAGGCCCTGGGCATGCATCGTCTGCAGAGAGCAAAGGAAAGCAGCACTGTCTTTTGTTAGACTTTTCCTCTCAAGACCTCTGCCTAGGACCCAGCTGGGTGCAGGGGCTGGGCTAGAGGATGGTGTGTAAGATGGAGCCACACAGGCTGTGCTCAGAACAGCTCCTGGCCCTACCCAGCTTTGGGTTCTCAACTTCATCCCTCTTGACGTGAGAGCTCTAAGAGGAGGGGCCTCAGTGTTTCATGTAAATATCCCCCTAGCAAGGCCCCTGCAGACCTACCTGACTCCTTGGGGAAACTCTGAGCCCTCACTCCAGCCCCCTCAGTGACCTCATCTGTATGTAGGACTCAGCAAACATTTTCTGTAAATGGCCAGGGAGTAAATGTTTTTAGGCATCGTGGGCCACACACCATCTCTGTTGCTGCTGCTTCTCCTTCTGTTCCTCCTCCGCCTTCCCCCATCTTTTTTTGGTAACCCTTTACAAATGTAAAAACCATCACTAGTTTGTGGACTGTACAAAAACAGGCCACAAGCCAGCTTTGGCCCATGGGCTGTAGTTTGCTGCCTTCTGATCCAAAGAATGGGAGATGTCACCAGGTGGGGCTGGAGCAGTCAAAAGAGGGCCTCTGGAGGAGGTGAATATTGAGCTAGGTAGAGAATTTGGGAAACTGATAGCAATAGTGCAGAGGTTGGAAGGAGCCAGTTACTTCTGGAGAGAATGGTTAGGACACCAGTGTGGCTGGAGCTGAGGCTCCTACAGTAGAATTAGAAAAGTCAGGGGAGGGTAAGCAGCAGCCAGCTTATAGAGGTCCTTGAATCATGCTTGAAGCTTGAAGCATTATTCTAAAGTCACTAGGGAGCCATAGAAGGTACTTGAGCATCATTCAACCACAGACTCTTCAACCCATCCTGGTTGAGGCATGCCCACATCAGCCAGGGTTGTATCAGGGTTTGGGGAGTGTATGGCGAAGGGACTGTGGGAACTTAAGTGAGCTTTATTCATAGTGTTAGGGCCCAGTGAGGGTGGGAGCCCCTGTTCACACCTGCAGCCAATGGTGCTGTCCTCCGGGACATGGGGCCAGGCATGACAGTCTCACTGTTCCTACTTTTCCTCTCAGGGCAGCCTATGACATTCCCCCCAGAGGCCCTGTGGGTGACCGTGGGGCTCTCTGTCTGTCTCGTTGCACTGCTGGTGGCCCTGGCTTTCGTGTGCTGGAGAAAGATCAAACAGAGCTGTGAGGAGGAGAATGCAGGTGAGTGTGTATGTGTGTGCACACGTGCACACTTATGTGTCTTGGGGGTATGTTGCTGTGTCTTTGATGTCAATAGTGTCACTTTCTAGTGACAGAATCAGTGTGTGTGTGCAGATGGGGCTGGATTTGTCTGTGTGTGACCTTGAGTCTATGTCTTGTGTGTGTGAACAAGCGTGAGCCTGTCTGTCCATGTGCAGATACCACAAGATGAATGTGGATGAGTGTGACTGGAAGGTGGTGGGAGTGTAAGGCCAAGTGCTATAAAGGGATGAGTGTGTGCAAACAAGTGTGCCTGTGAAAGTGTAAGTCAGTCACGTGTGTGTGAGAGAGCAGGCCAGAGCATGGAAGCTGTGCGGCACAAATGTAGGCACGCCACGGGCGTGCATGGCACTGGGGGGGAACGTGCCTGCCTCAGAGTGAGCGAGTCTGAAGCAGCTGCCATTTGCGGGGCTGAGGGTCAGCCCGAGCTGGCATTGGTGACTGGTAAGTGGGTGAGAGGACCCTGGTGGGTAAACAGATGCATGAGTAGATGGGTAGTCAGAGGCTGGGGTGGCTGGAGGTCAGGAAACGAGAGGGAAGAAGAGAGTGGTCAGTTGGCAGATAGGTGAGTACTTGTGAGGTGACAGGTGGAAGGATGAGCAGGTAGACGGCTGGTTGGTTACATCTGTTGGAGGTTGATGGTTGGCAGGGCTACTGAGCGAGTGGATGGGTGAGGTGATGGGTGGGTGGGCTGGTGGAGGGTAGGTGGTTGGTCTTTGGCTGGGTGAGTGGTGGGGGCTCCAGGCTGAGTGGATGGTCTTTGGCTGGGTGAGTGGTGGGGGCTCCAGGCTGAGTGGATGGTCTTTGGCTGGGTGAGTGGTGGGGGCTCCAGGCTGAGTGGATGGTCTTTGGCTGGGTGAGTGGTGGGCTGCAGGCTGGGTGGATGGTCCTTGACTGGGTGAGCGGTGCGCTCCAGGCTGGGTGGATGGTCTTTGGCTGGGTGAGTGGTGGGGGCTCCAGGCTGGGTAGTTTTTGGCTGGGTGAGTGGTGGGCTCCAGGCTGGGTAGTTTTTGGTTGGGTGAGTGGTGGGCTTCAGGCTGGGAGCCCCTTCATGTTGTCACAGGCTCGGCTCTGCTATGCTCTGCTCTTGGGCTCTAACCTGTGTCTAGCATTTGGACCACAGGTCAGGCCAACTCAGGCCCTGTTCACCAGCTTCCTGCACTCTCAGGTGGGAAAGTGCTGGCATGAAAATGGGCTTGCGAAAGATTTTTGTTTATTCTGAGTTCTTGCCTTTGCAGGAGCTGAGGACCAGGATGGGGAGGGAGAAGGATCCAAGACAGGTGAGTCTGAACTTGGAGCTGGCCCTCTTGGCTGGGAGAGGGACATATGGGAAAGGAGAGAGGACTCTAGGATCTGGAGGGGCCAGATTTGCTGTAAGGTTTGAATGAAATGTGTTCTCTGGACTCAGGCCTCCCCACCCCGGTGAGTCTGCTCTTTGCCCAGAGTTAGGCAGGAGGTGGATCACCCAGTTCCCTCCCAGGTGTGGCTTCATTTCTCCTGCCAACCTTTACCCATCTGCCAGGGCCGATTCCACCTGATTGACCCCACAGTGTGGAGTCTGGTGGCTTCCTAGGGGTGGGAGCAGGGGCTCCGGAGATAGGGCAGTCTGGGTTTAAGTTCCTGCTCCATCTCAGGTAAACAGAGTGGCCTTGAGCAAGATGCTTTGCCCCTCTGGCTTCAGTTTCCTCTTATGTAAAATGAGGATAATCACAGATTCATAGGTTGTTTGAATTACTAATTTAATTAATTGAGATAATGTATATAAAGGACCTAGTATCATATCTAGTGCCAAGTGCTTAATATTCTGGAGTCCTACTACTATTAGGCAAACAGCTTAAGACAATACTGTTCTAGTTACAGACTGTGTAGCTTTGGGCAAGGTGCCTTGCTCCTCTGGGCATCAGTTTCCCATCTGTAAAATGTCATCCTGACCCTGCCCTGATGGCACCAGAGGGCTGTTTTGAAGCTCTCTCAGGTGACTGGAGAGGGACATACTTGCAAAGGACATAGGAGCATGGCACAGTAAGCCGGGGGCCCAGCTTGGGTGGGTGCCAAGGCACTGGTGCCCATGGCCAATTCCCAGGGGATTCTGGGCTGGGAGACGCAGGTTTCCGCTGAGCCATTTGGGATGGTTCCAGTTAATGCCAGTTCCCTCCCCACCCCCGCAGAAGGAAGGGCAGGAGATTGACACTTGGGGACTGCTATAAATTATGCCAATTAATTCTTTGCCTGTTGGTGCCCAGCGTGGCAGGCATAGAGACAGCTCTGGGATCAGACCTCATTTTTCATGCTCAGAGGCAGATGTAGTTGGCAGAAGGGAGGGAGTGGGGAGAAGAGTGTGGGTGACGGAGTTGGTCAGTCTCATTCCACTTGTCCCAGGCCCACCTACAAATCTGCCAGCCTCCTTTAGCTTCTCACATCACCCTGTGTGTACAGTGGGCTCAGGGCACTTCTGCGTCTCCAGCTGGAGGTGGAGGGCTCAAGGGTTGTCCCATTCTATAGATGCAGAAAACTAAGGCCCAGAGAGGAGAATGACAAGCCACAGAGTGGAACTGGGACCTGGGACTGGGGCTTGGGACAGCAGCCTAGGGCCCCTTCCCTTGTGCTATGAAGTGGTCCCACTCTGCTGACTTCTCCCGCCCTTTCCAGCCCTCACTCCTCCCTCTGCCTGACTCCTTACCCCACCACTTCCCACAGTTCCTCCCTCACCATGTGCGCCTTCCTTTTTTTACAGCCCTGCAGCCTCTGAAACACTCTGACAGCAAAGAAGGTAAAGACACCTGGGCTTGAGATTGTGTCTGTGTATGCACACATCTGTGTGTGAGAGGCTGAGAGGGTGGGTAGGCATCATCCTTTCACTAGTGATCTAAGGCCCCCTCTGCAGAAGAGCAGCCTCAACTTCCCCCTGGTGAGATGGCAGAGGGCTGAGTAACCAAGGTCCCAGCTGCTCTAATGGGACCCAAATACGACAGAGGCTTAACCAGGACAGGAGTTTATTCCTCCTTCCTGTGATAGTGTGAGCATAGGTAATCGTAAAACCACTGATGACCTGGAGCCAGGTTCCACTTACCTGGATTCTGCCCTCTTCAACTTCAAGCTTTCACTCCTAGGTCTAAGAGGCTGTTTGAGCTCCCACGCCCCCTCCAGAGCCAAGAGGGAGAGAAAGGAAGGATGTGTTTCCTTCTAGAGCTTGACTGGAAGTAGCCTGCATCACCTCCGCTTACATTCCATTGGTCAGAACCCAGGCATATGAGCCCTAACTCAGGGGAGGCTAGAAAAGTGTTCAGCTGGGTAGCCATGTCCCTGGCGCACAGTGGGTGGTTAGTAAATGTCCATAGTCATTATTAGGCCTATTGTTATAATGTCAGTGATGACATTTGGAAATGTAGGAGATAAGTCATTTCCTTCCTGTTGTTCAGAATCAAATAACCATAGAAGAGCTGGGCAGATGGAGATAAAAAGTGTCAGCTTAGGCCAGGCGTGGTACTTCACACCTGTAATCTCAGCACTTTGGGAGGCCGAGGTGGCTGGATCACTTGAGGTCAGGAGTTTGAGACCAGCCTGGCCAACATGGTGAAACCCCCGTCTCTACTAAAAATACAAAAATTAGCCGGGCGTGGTGGTGCATGCCTGTAATCCCAGCTACTTGGGAGGCTGAGGCGAGAGAATCACTTGAACCTGGGAGGCGGAGGTTGCAGTGAACCGAGATTGCACCTGTGCACTCCAGCCTGGGCGACAGAGCGAGATTCCATCTCAAAAAAAAAAAAAAAAAAAAAGTCAGCTTGGTTTTGAAGAGTTGCTGGAGAATGTGGCCTGGATAGGCAAACCAGTTTGCTTCCTAATCCTGCTCCTTGGTGAGGCAGCCTGCCCCCTCAGTCTCTGGCCATCTGGACAACCACAGGCAGTGCCCAGATCAGGGAGCTCTTCTCCTCTCCCCAGGGACATACAGAGCCCCAAGAATGGGTGAGGGCGAGGGTAGGGGAAGGGCCCAAGCCCTTCTTCCCAAGTCTCCATTCAGCTTCAGATGCAGAGTGGGGTCTGAAAGATGAGTCTTTGGGATGGCCCTCCACATGGAGACAGGAAGCCCGAGGGAAGGAGGAGGGCCCCTGCCGTGTCACTCTCAGGGAAACCAGTGTGGAGGGGACACTGGGAAGGCTGCCTGCTGGACGAGGGAGTTGGGCCAGGCCTTGGAGGGTGGATAGGATGGACAAACAGGAGATGAGAAGGGAAAAGCGTTGCACATAGAGGGAGAGTGGAGGGAAGTGTATAGGGCTGTGGGCCTGTGGGTACTGAGAGCGGGCTGCATGAGGTGGTCCCCCTCAGGTGCCCCGGCGTGCCTGGCACCTGCATCTGTGTCTGGGCCTCCAGGGCCGTGGTCAGCACGGGGGCTGTCCGTTGGGCTGCTGTCTCACACACACTCCCCACTTGAAGTGTGACCAGGTGCCTGGGCTTCTGGCATAATCCCAAAAATAGAACTTCTGGCATCTAATGCTTTTCCCCTCCCTTTTTTTTCTTCCCATCGTGAAATGAAGATGATGGACAAGAAATAGCCTGACCATGAGGACCAGGGAGCTGCTGCCCCTCCCTACAGCTCCTACCCTCTGGCTGCAATGGGGCTGCACTGTGAGCCCTGCCCCCAACAGATGCATCCTGCTCTGACAGGTGGGCTCCTTCTCCAAAGGATGCGATACACAGACCACTGTGCAGCCTTATTTCTCCAATGGACATGATTCCCAAGTCATCCTGCTGCCTTATTTCTTATAGACACAATACACAGACCACCCACAACCTTATTTCTCTAAGTTATCCTGCCTGCTGCCTTATTTCACAGTACATACATTTCTTAGGGACACAGTACACTGACCACATCACCACCCTCTTCTTCCAGTGCTGCGTGGACCATCTGGCTGCCTTTTTTCTCCAAAAGATGCAATATTCAGACTGACTGACCCCCTGCCCTATTTCACCAAAGACACGATGCATAATCACCCCGGCCTTGTTTCTCCAATGGCCGTGATACACTAATGATCATGTTCAGCCCTGCTTCCACCTGCGTAGAATCTTGTCTTCTCAGACAGGGACAGTGTGGCCTCAGCATCTCCTGGAGTCTAGAAGCTGCTTCCTCTCCCCTCCTTCCTCCTCTTGCTCTAGCCCCAATACTGGCCTTTTCCCTCCCTGCCCCAAGTGAAGACAGGGTACTCTGCGCCCACCACATGCACAGCTGTGCAGAGACACCTGCAGGTGCACGTGCTGGAACACGTGTGACTCCCCCCTGGCCCAGCCTCCTCTGCAGTGCCCCTCTCCCCTACCCGTCCTCTCCACGGAAGCATGTGCTGGTCACACTGGTTCTCCGGGGGTCTGTGATGGGGCCGCTGGGGGTCAGCTTCTGTCCCTCTACCTTCCCATCTCTTTGTTCTTTTCATGTATCCATTCAGTTGATGTTTATTGAGCAACTACAGATGTCAGCACTGGTGTTAGGTGTTGGGGGCCCTGCGTGGGAAGATAAAGTTCTTCCCTCAAGGACTCCCCATCCAGCTGGGAGACAGACAACTAACTACACTGCACCCTGCGGTTTGCAGGGGGCTCCTGCCTGGCTCCCTGATCCACACCTCCTCTGTGCTCAAGGCTTCCTGGATACCTCACCCCCATCCCACCCCTAATTCTTACCCAGAGCATGGGGTTGGGGCAGAGACCTGGAGAGAGGGACATAGCCCCTCACCATGGCTAGAGAATCTGGTGGTGTCCAAAGTGTCTGTCCAGGTGTGGGCAGGTGGGCAGGCACCAAGGCCCTCTGGACCTTTCATAGCAGCAGAAGAGGCAGAGCCTGGGGCAGGGCAGGGCCAGGAGTGCTTTGGGGACACCGAGGGGACTGCCCCCCACCCCCACCATGGTGCTATTCTGGGGCTGGGGCAGTCTTTTCCTGGCTTGCCTCTGGCCAGCTTCTGGCCTCTGGTAGAGTGAGACTTCAGACGTTCTGATGCCTTCCGGATGTCATCTCTCCCTGCCCCAGGAATGGAAGATGTGAGGACTTCTAATTTAAATGTGGGACTCGGAGGGATTTTGTAAACTGGGGGTATATTTTGGGGAAAATAAATGTCTTTGTAAAAAGCTTTTTCTCTGTGAAGTGTTTGGAAGCAGGATGGTCCCCAGGACTCAACCAGGATTCTCTCCTGGATGTTGCAGGCTGGGGTAGGGAAGCCTGGCCCTCGTTATCTCACCGTCCTTAAATCACTGGATCTCCAAGGCCATTTGGCTCCCTCCTTGGCTTCAGTTTCCCTCTGGGTAAAGTGAAGTTGGTTGTCCAGAAAGCCAGGCCCTTTGGTCACTGTATGGGGCTCCTCCTACTGGAAGCATCACCCAATTTCTTTGCCTCAGAAAACTCAAACCTAGGCTTGTTTAGGGCCTCTGCTAATGTACCCATTTTAGAGATTGCGAAGCTGAGACCCAGTAAGAAGCTGGCACCAGGATAAGAGTTCTGAATGCTGTTTCTGGCTGACTCAATTGGATGGGCACCAGGCCAGGGATCAGAGGTCCATTCCCAGGACATAGTTCTGCCCTATGACCCTGAGCAGGACATTTACCTTCTCTGAACCTTGGCTTTCTTGTACGAAAAATAGCCACCTGTGCACAGTGGCTCATGCCTGTAATCCCAACACTTTGGGAGGCTGAGGTGGGAGGATCACTTAAGGCCAGGATTTCAAGACTAGCCCGGGCAACTTAGCAAGACCCTGTCTCTGCACAGAAATAAAAAATTAGCGACGTGCGGTGGCACACACCTGTAGTCCTAGTTACTCAGGAGGCTGAGGTGGGAGGATCGCTTAAGGCCAGGATTTCAAGACTAGTCCGGGCAACATAACAAGACCCTGTCTCTGCACAGAAATAAAAAATTAACTACAGGCACACACCTGTAGTCAGTCCTATTACTCAAGAGGCTGAGGTGGGAGAATCACTTGATCTTCAGCCCAGGAGGTCGAAGTTGCAATGAGCTGTAATTGTACCACTGCACTCCAGCCTGGGCAACATAGCAAGACTGTCTCTAAAGAAAAAAAAAAAAAAAAAGAAAAGAAAAATAGGACTGAGGTTTTAACCACCTTCCACTTTGAAAGACTGAGAGGAGGCACACAGGCTTCCAGAGAGCCAGATTCAGGGCTATGGGAACCTGCCTAGGATACTACATTCGTTTGCCTCTGGATGACAGTGTCCTGGCACTGGGACAGCCTGGAGCTTTGCAGACCCTGGGCAGCAGGAGGAGCCTGTGCTGGGGGTCAGGACACTTGACTTTCAGTCCTGGCTCTGCTACTAACCTGTGTCCATGTCCTTCATACCTCTGAGCCTTAATTTCCTCATCTATTAAATAGGGGTGACAAGTCATCTCCCAAAAAGTATGTGGCATTCTTTATAAACTGGAGGATTTGTTATAAAGTTGATGGCTCTAGGGGTGAGATCAGTCATGTTGCTTGAGGTCCTGTCATCGGTGCTCTAGGTGGGTATTAGGATTGAAAGACTTATGCCTTTGCCCCTCCAACCCACTGTGTGCCCTTGAGCTTGCTGCTTCACCACACTGGGCTTCAGTCCCTACCTGTAAGGTAGACAGTAATAGTTCCTGTTTCAAAGCATTGTTGAGAGGGCTGGATAAAGCAGTGGGTGAGAAGACACTGCAATTAGGCCAGGTGCGGTGGCTCACGCCTGTAAGCCCAGCATTTTGGGAGGCTGAGGCGGGCAGATCACCTGAGGTCAGGAGTTCGAGACCAGCCTGACCAACATGGTAAAATCCTGTCTCTACTAAGAATACAAAAAAATTAGCCGGGTGTGGTGGCACGTGCCTGTAGTCCCACCTACTCAGGGGGCTGAGACAGGAGAATCATTTGAGCCCAGGAGGTGGAAGTTGCAGTGAGCCGAGATCATGCCACTGCATTCCAGCTTGGGTGACAGACTGAGACTCCATCTCAAAAATAAATAAAAATAAAAAGACACTGCAAACCATTAGGTACTGGGCACATGTGAGGGGCTATTCTTTCTCTCCCTGCAGTCAGGCTCATGCACTGTTGCTCCTTAGGTGATTTTGTAGCTTGAGCACAGTAACTTGGAACAAACTGTCTGAAGCCCAGTTTGTTCATCTGTAAAACAGGCACAGGAACCCATGCTTTTTCTTTGCGACAGGGCTGGATAAGTCTCAGACATGACACTGTATCAAGTGTTCCGGGCACGGACCCAGCAGGTGTGGGACTTGCCTGGAGGCTTAGGGGTAAAGACAGTGGCAACTAAGTCCTCTGGTGACAAGTGCCCTGGACAGCAGTATTTTTAGCTGTCCTTCCTGGGCAAAGCTCCAACTCCTGCATTTTAATGGAGAAATAATTCTCACAGTGCGACAAGCTGTAGCCTGCAGGTGTCACATCCATATTAAAGAGGGGACAGAGCGAGGTTCATTTGCCTGGCTCAAGGTGTGACCGGAATTCGCCTCCAGGACCATTTGTAACCAGGGCTTGAAGACCAATTAGTGGATCTGACCACTCACCACCCAGAAGGAGGAGGCTGGGAGGAGGGGTGAAAATGGTGTGGCCAGGGCACCTGGATCATCCTGCCTCTTCTACTTGTGTGTTTGGAGCATTCTGCTTACGCTCGCAGACCCTGGGCAGCAGGAGGAGCCTGGGCTGGGGGTCAGGACACTTGACTTTGAATCCTCGCTCTGCTATTAGACTGGCCACCTTCTAGGCTGTTGTATCAGTCTTACACATTTACTAAAATATCATAATCAAACATTATGCAACCCTTTTTTCTGTTTTTCTTTACTCTTTACCCAAGTCACTTCTAGAGTGTCCTCATCCTCTTTACTTTCTATATTGATGTGTAACATACCTCTAGTATTTACAAGATGCGAATCCTCAGTGTATGACTCCAGGAATTTTTACACAAATCTCTACTCATATAACCACTATCCAGATCAAGATATAGAGCAGTTCCTGGATTCCAGAAAGTTCCCTAGTGTCCCTACCCAAGCAACAGCCCCGCCCACTTAGCTGCTTTCACCAATTAGTTTTACTTATTCTTGAACTTCATATAAATGGAATCCTGCAGTACATGCTATTTTGTATCTAGCTTCTTGCAAAGACCTCCCTCGTTCTTTTTAAATGGCTACATAGTATCTCATAGTACTGCTGTTCTAGCCTATATTTTGCTAGTTCCTACAGTTTAGACACAAATAATGCAGGCTTGTGCTCGAGTTTCTACAGTATGGAGCCCTAGAAGTGGGATCTCTGGATACATTTTAAGTGTTGGGAGAGTTGCCAATTGTTTCAGCTGCCTTTTTAGCCAGTCCCTGTGGCAGTAAGAATGTGCAAGTGAAAAAAACTTAGGGTGGCTGGAAAAACTGATTCTAGACAGGGCAGAGATGGTGCTTGCAATTCACATCCAGCTGGGCTCTCAAGAGACTTCAGAGTGGAGCCTGATTTGGTAGTGTACAGGGCCTGCAGTCATCCCTTCCACCTGCTCTGGACCACCTTGCCCTTCAGCATCTATCACTGCTGCTGCCTCAGTTCCCAGGAGCTATCTGCTTCCCCAGGACCCCAGTCCTGGGGGAGTGCGTCTGCCTCCTAGTGGATTATGTGGGCCCAGCACTGTGTTCTGAGTGAGTGTGTGCCAGGGTTGAGCTCTGCACCTGGAGCACCATAATTGATGGGGAGAGGTTCTCAGCATCTTTGGGGTTTTTCTTTTTTCTTTCTTTTAAAGAAGGTCTCACTCTGTTGCCCAGGCTGGAGTGCAGTGGTATGGTCATAGCTCATTGCAGTCTCCACCTCCGGAGCTCGTGATCTTCCTCAGTCTCCTGAGTAGCTGGGACTGCAGGTGCCTGCCACTACACCTAATTAAAAAATATATATATATATATGTGGGTTTTTTTTTCCCCCCCCAGAGACGGGATCTTGCTATGTTGCCTGGGCTGGTCTCAAACTCCTGGGTTCAATCAATCCTCCTGCCTCGGCCTCCCTAAGTGCTGGGATTACAGGCAAGAGCCACTGTGCCTGGTCAGCATCCTGTTGGATGCAGGTGGCTCAGGTTAGGTTAAACCTCTTGCACTTGTGTCAGAGAGTATTCATAACCTTTGGCACTGCCAGCTCCAGGTAATTATGGTGACACTACTTCATTACTAATGAGGCAGCTCTTTGTTAGAACAGAGAAACACCTGGGTCTCATAGAGGAGGCATAACCCGGCCCTCAGACAGAGGGTCTGTGACCTTTGCCTCCAGCCTTTCTCCAGCATCTGAGCAGCAAAATATCTCCTGCACCTCAGCTTCCTTAGCTAATACGATTTCTCCACCCCAATGCCCTCCTCTGGATGTGTTTCATCAGCATCCCTTGCAGATTGAGGCTCTGGCATGGATCATGATGCTTCAGCTCATGATAGATCAGCTCTCACCTCCCGCATCCAGGGCACTATGTTCCTAGTGATACAGCTCCAGATCCCATTAGTCCAGCGGTTCTCAACCCTGGCTGCCCATTAGAATCACTTTGGGAGTTGTAAATGGTGCCTGGGCTCCATCCCCAGAAGTTCTGATGCAATTGGTTGAGTTTATTGCTAAATATTTGATGTGCATATGCCAGTGGCTCTAGTCTGGCTTATAAATTAATGTAAAATAGGATTCAGAAGACAGCCCTGAGTAGAGACCTTTGAGACCCCACCTCTTAGATAAGCTAGCTATTCTCAGTGATCACCATATTGGACTGTGGGGTTTTTGTTTTTAATTAAGGGAAGCACACAAAATACAGGAGCAAGGAAGGTTGAGGGAAGTGATAATGTTTAGTTCGGAAAGGAGGGGGCCCTGTTCCCTGTCTTGTGGGGCTGGGCAGAGAGCAGGCATCCTGAGTTCCTGCATTCAGACCAGACACGCAGGCTCTGGGAGAATGATGAAGGATGGGGTGCCGCTGGTGATGGCTCAGTCCTTTTTTGCTCTAGGAAATAGTGTCCCCTCCCCCTCCCTCCTCCTTTCACAGCCTCCCTTTTGCCTCTGTGTCTCTCCCGTCGCCCCCAGGCCTCCAGATGTGCACGGCCACGTGGCTGCTTCTGACTCCCTCTTCCCTCCAGCACCATGTCCTCCGCGGAGGGAAGGACCATCCGTCCTGCTCCCTGTAGCCATCAGTCTACGTGCATGTGCCAGGCTCAGGGAAATAGCCTTTGTGCTTTTCCTGCTCCCCCCCACCTCCCATCTCACATGTGCTTCAGAATCAGGGTATCCTGGGGTCTCTACCACACTGCAGCCCTGTAGTATCCAGAGTGACTGAAGCACAGCAGCTCTCCTCTACCACCCCCACCCTCCTCCTTGCAGCTCTCTGGCCTCTAGTTCTTCCTCAGTCTCAAAACTCACCTATCTGAAGTCCACCTGCCTACCTACCTACCCTAATTTACAGGCCAGCATGCTCCCTGGGTGCTGCTCTTCATGTTGCAATATCCTCTCCTAAAAAGTCCCTGCGGAGTGTGGCACCATTGTTGGAGGTGGGGAAGAGGGACTGATGTGTCTGCAGAGCCTGCCAGCCACTGAACTGACATTTTGCCTTATTTGCTAAGATAATTTAGTGTAATTTGCTACTAATGAATGAATGCACTTCTTGTTCTTATAGCTTTTGTAATTGCATTGAAGTCCATGTGCTTGCTGACAGCAGTTTCAGCAAATGTTCCAGGAACTGAAGCTGGCCAGGTTGCAGAGGGCTCAGCCTCCTTGGGTGACCATGCTGAGGGCCTTGGTGACCTATGAGGCATGGCCAGGGTGCTGCTTTTCTCAGCGTCCTCCCGTCCACTGCAGCCAGGAGGATCTGGGTCAGCCCAACAGGAGAATATGCTGGCAGCCAGGGGTTCTGGGCCTAGGACGTTTTTGGAATGGGCTCTGCAGTGCTAGGAGAAGAGAGTGCATTCTGTTCTGTCTGCAGGATGGGTGATGAGGGAGTCGGGGGAAGTATAAGGGAGAAGGGGACAGAGATGACTGGCGAGTGGCAGAAGTTGCATGTTTCATATTCAGTCGTGTTTATAAGCATTTGCTCCAGCTCCCCCCATCCTTGGGTATGCCCTCTCTCTCCTCTGCCTATGCAGATCCTATACACCCCCTCCTATGTATCCCCCCAGATCTCTGCAACTCCATGTTTCATAGCTACGATGAAGCACTTGCTCATTCATTGCACTCTGGGAACTCATCCCCCAGAGCAGGTCTGGCTTGCCCCCAAGCCCAGAGCCGGGCACAGAGCAGCTCCTGTCCTCTGGTCTGCTGCAAGCAGGAGGTACCCAAACCACGTTAATTCAGGTCTCTGAATGGAAGTAACTAAGGCTGAAGTTTACTTCTACACTATCCATGAAAAAAGGATTTCCCAGCAAATGAACAATGTAAATGAGGCTGCCAAATGGTGCTTCACCTATTTAAAGGAATAATCTATTTTAAAAATCTTTTAGAAGCTTTTAGTTACCCAGAAACAATTGATACGGTAATTGCAAGCCATTTTTTAAATTTACTTATTAGAGAAGACTCCCTAAGCTCTGTTCACCCACTCCCATGCTCTGCTAACCCTTAGGGAGCTGGGTATTAAATGCTCGGTGTCCTTGTAGGCCCCATCTGTAAAATGGGGTCAAGAGTAGTACTTTCCTCTCCCTAGTTGACCAAAATGGACAGAGACTGCCCAAAGGACAGAGCCTTCACAGGGCCACCTCACCTGCACTTACACAGTATGAATGGACAGATCTGGGCAGATGGCACTGGACTCAGCCAGGACAAAAGAGAGCTTTGACCTGAGACCAATAGGGAGGGGCTGGATGGTCAGACAGGATTTGTGTGGGGAGGATGGGGGTGGCAGCAGAGGCGATGTCTCATTGCTTAGCCCAAGATGGTAGCTGAAGGAGCCCCAGGCACAAGGAGAAGCAGCCATGGCCCCCTGAGCACTGGCACCGCAGATCCCTGGCCTGCAAATCGATTCTGCTTTCTCAGTTTGATGGGCTTGTTTGCTTCAGCTTGGGGAGGAAAAACAAGCTTTCTCAAGGACAGGAGCCGTGTCAGAGGTGGCTGTGGTGCCTCCATCCCTGCCGCACACCCCACCCCCACCCGGCCCTGCGAGAGATGCTGGGTCACTGGGCAGGACACCATTCTTAGCCTCTCCCCTGGCCCTAGCCAGGCCTCTGCCTGCCTGGTGCTGTGGGGTGAGGCAGGCCAAGATGCCTGGGCTGAGGGGCTCCTGCGGGCAGTTGTCTGGCCCTGTGCACCTGCTCGCCGCGGCTGCTCCTGGTCCAATGTGTGTGGCCCTGGATGGATGTGTGCATTTGGTGGGGTGAGAGGGTAGATAAGAGTGAAGACAGGAAAGCAAAGGGCAGCATCCACAAACTTGGAAACATCAGCCTGCTGAGAAAGGGACCCTCAAGCCCCTTTTCCACAGTATTGCTGAGCTCTAGAAAGGGAGGAATTGGGAGCAGCTGGGAGCAAAGCTCAGCATATGACCCAGAATAGGACAGGCTCAGCGCCGTGTCCACAGGACTCTGTGATACACCTCTGTGGGTTTCAATATGAGGACAAGAGAATGGGTATCTGAGCAGCCACTTCCTGCATGCGGTGACGCAGCCCAACACAGTGGGCTTTTCCGTTTTGCAGCCCCCACAGAGCCAGCCCCTCCAAGGGAGCACATGTTTCATTGGCAGCAGTGGTGGCAGTGGCAGCTAAGCCCTCATGGGGCACCACTTCTCCCAACCTCAGCAACCTTCTCTCTCCTCCTGTGGTTTTCCTAATAAACACCTTTAAAATATTTATGAAGGCAGCTTCAATGAAGTTAACACGAGATTGCTTCAAAATGATTTTCTTCTAACAGCTTGAGCATGGGCTCCATTTCCCAAGCTCCTAAGGGCAGGCCCATCAGGGTGAAACCCCAGGGTGGGCATTCAAGGCTCTCCATGAATGAGCTGAGCAGTGGGGATCCCTTCCCTCTCTCAGGGCCTCCACTGGGGGCCAGGTCTGGTGGCAAGTGTGGTGTGACAGTGTCATAGGGCTCTGGGACTGGACTCTGGCAGAAGGGGTCTAGAGGATCAGGCAGGCCAATTAGGGCTCTGGAAGAACTCCTGACATGGGAAGAAGCTGAAAACTGGAAGTTTCTCTAGAACCATGGATAGCACCTCCAACCTGTGCCCCTGGGGCACTGAGAAGCCCAGAAGCTGGGAGCTAGGACTCCTCGGTCTCTGTCCCACTTTATTGATAGGAATGGAGAAAGGCTGTACTCCAGAAGGAAGTGATGAGTGCCATGGGTTTCTAGGGAGAACCCTGGACTGGGATGCTGTGGCCACTGAACAGTTGGTAGCTGAGCTTAGCTGCTCCCCAGCCGCCCTGGGTAGAAAGGACACGATGGCAATGCCTTGTGTGCACGTGTGGGGGTGGGTCGGGAGTAAGTCAGGATCTGCAGTTGGCCCTCAGATTTGTCTGTCTGGCCTTTGAAACTCCAAGAAGCCACCACCTACCCTCGTTCTTACACAAATCCCTGAGCTGCCCGCTTTTGGACAGGTAGGATTGTACCTTGTCCAATCTCTTCCCGGCACAGATGGGGAAACTGAGGTTCCTCCCCATCTCCCAGCCTCTCCCCAGGCTAGAAGGAAAATCCCATCCGTATCTATCTGGCATGCAGACAGAGAGGAGGCCCTGATGGATAAATTTTGGGAGGAAGGTTCTATTCTCAATTCTCACCCCACTCATCCCCAGAAAAGTCTCTAACAAGAGCTGTTTTCATCACCATTGCCTAAAGCCTGGAGCTGCTCTAATTACGTGTCAGGCTGGAATTTGACAGGAAGCATTTTAATTATTAATTTGAAGTGTGCTGAGCATGGGGTGGAGGAGGGCCGGCTCTCCAAGCTCAGGCCCAGCCCTGTCTTTTGGGACCTCATTAATGATACCTCAGACCTCCCAGCCTTTCTTCTCCAGATGGAGCCTCTTCCCTGCCATGGCCCAGGATCTGCACCTCCCACTCTTCTGACCTTCTAGCCTCTCACTTTGCACCATGCTTTCTTGTTTTCCTTATTTTCCTAAGCTGTTTGGCACAGAGTCTACTGTTCTCATTACATGGGACAGAGGAGACTGAGGTGCAGGTAGAGCAGGGAGTCCAGCGGATGTCACAACATGCGTTAGCCATAGGCAGGGCAGGGCCTTTTGGGGTTCTTTAGTTGTTGCCTGACAGCAGAGGTGGCCTTCTGCAGAGCTGTCTCTCACCTGTTGTGTGCCATCTTTATATCCATATCATCTAAGATGGCATGCAAAGTTTTTTCAGTTTGTTGCCTGCATCTAATTTTTTTTTTTTTTTTTTAATGCAGAGTCTCGCTCTGTTGCCCAGGCTGGAGTGCAGTGGTGCGATCTCGGCTCACTGCAACCTCTGCCTCCCGGGTTCAAGCGATTCTCCTGCCTCAGTCTCCTGAATAGCTGGCATTCCAGGCACCTGCCACCATGCCTGGCTAATTTTGTATTTTTAGTAGAGATGGGGTTTCACCATGTTGGCCAGGCTGGTCTGGAACTCCTGGCCTCCAGTGATCTGCCCGCCTTGGCCTCCCAAAGTGCTGGGATTACAGGTGTGAGCCACTGTACCCAGCCTGCATCTGATCCTTTTAAGGAGCAGTTTCTTTGCTTCATTTACACTCAGGCATGGGTGTGCCCTCTGGGCTCAGGGGCCAGACCACTTGTCCACTCCCAGCTGAAGTAGAGTCAGAGCCTGTCGTGGACTAAGGACATCATTTTGCCCATTTCCTCTCCTGCCCTAAATTAAGATTCATCCTCTGCTCATTGGTTGTTTTCTGGGTTTAACCCCTGGCACTGTCCTGTGTGTTGGGGCCTGTCTCTTCTGACACACGTCATTGTTTCTGCATTCTGGATTCAGGGCCACAAAGCTGCAGGCTAGGATGCAGCCCTGGGGCTGAAGATTGTGCTGTGTCACATGGGTCTAGCTGCTGCTGTGGTGTGTGAGACTGAGATTGCATTTCTGTCCCAGGCTTCCTTCCTTCTGTTGCTGGCCAATCCCCTTCCTCTCCAGGGCATCCCTGCTTCTGCCTGCATCCCAGGCTCAGTGCTCAGGAGCCCGTGCTCAGCCAATAGCCCCTACTTCATTTCTTGATGCAACCTTCCTTTGTGTTAGATTCAGCGCTATAGTTGGATGGGAAAGTCATGATCCACGAGGGGAGATAAGCATTTATGTGAATTTGATCTAGGCAGAACTGTGGGGTCCAGAGGAGGGATCAAGGAACCCTGGAAGAATTGGGGCAGATTTTCCAGACATGGTGATGTGAGAGCTGAGTCTTGAAGGACATTTGGTATGTTATTCATAGTTGGGTGCACTGAACAGAAGCAACTGTATTTTAAACAGAAAGGAATTTAGTACAGGGTATTGGGTGCTTGCAAAGACTGAAGGAGCCAGCTTGGGGCTGGGTCTCAGGAAATGATTTTTTTTTTTTTTTTTTTGAGATGGAGTCTTGCTCTGTGGTCCAGGCTGGAGTGCAATGGTGTGATCTCAGCTCAATGCAACCTCCACCTCCTGGGTTCAAGCTGTTCTCCTGTCTCAGCCTCCCTAGTAGCTGGGATTACAGGTGTGCGCCACCACACCCAGCTGATTTTTCTTGTTTCTTTTATTTTTTTTGAGACAGAGTCTCGCTCTGTTGCCCAGACTGGAGTGCAGTGGCGCGATCTTGGCTCACTGCAGCCTCTGCCACCTGGGTTCAAGCGATTCTCATGTCTGAGCCTCGCGTGTAGCTGGGACTACAGGCACACACACCACCATGCCTTGTTAATTTTTGTATTTTTAGTAGAGATGGGGTTTCACCATGTTGGCCAGGCTGGTCTTGAACTCCTGACCTCAAGTGATCCACCTGCCTCAGCCTCCCAAAGTGCTGGGATTACAGGCATAAGCCACAGTGCCTGGCTAGGAAATACTTCCAGAATACAGAATTGACCAACCAGGGGGCTGCTACTTTGTCATGCAGTAGGTTGAATAATGGTCCCCAGAGATGTCCATGTCCTAATTCCTGGAGCCTGTGAATATTACCTTACCTGGCAAAAAGGACTTCGCCGATGTAATTAGGTTAAGAATCTTGAGATGGGAAGATGATCCTGGATTATCTAGGTGGGCCCAATATAATAACAAGGGTCCTTATAAGGAGGAGGCAAGAAAGCAGAATCAGGAAAAAACAAAGGAGATGGATGACAGACCAGGAGCTGGCTTGAAGACGGAAGAAGGGGCTGTGGAGCCAAGGAAGGCAGGCGGCTTCTAGAAACTGGACAAGGCAAGGAAATGGCCTGTCCCCTGGAGCCTCCAGAAGGAACACAGAGCTGCTGACACCTTGACTTTAGCCCAGTGAAACCGATTTTGGACTTCTGACCTCCACAGCTGTAAGAGAATAAATGTGTGTTGTTACAAGCCTGAGTTTGTGGTATTTAGTTATAGCAGCAAAAAGAATATGGGGAATGGGGGAAGAATCGTTGGAACCATTGAGTTCAACAACATGCTTCAACAACCTGATCCAGGGTACAGAAAGAAACCCATCGCTGCTACCCTTCCACACCCCTGAATCTGAGGCCTCAGCACTGAAATGCTGCTGCAGTTCCACAGGCGGTCTTGCTGGCTGAAAGCAGCTAAAGATAGCCTCCAAATCTGCCTTCCAGGTCTTGCCAAAGGGCCTCTAATTGCTGGAACTTAATTCACACACAACTTCAGCTGCAAGGGAGCCCTGCATGTTTAGCTTCCCAGCCACTGCAGTCTAGCAAGGCCACGAGGAGATGACAGGAAAGGGATGCTGAGTGTTCACCACACATCTCAGACACAATGGGGAATAATTCATGATGAAAATGAGTAATATGCATTAGAACCTGACCAAGGGCTCACCAGGAAAATTTCCCACCAGCCCATGCATGAGTATTGTACCTGGCCTCTGTGTAAAGATGAAGCTAAGCTATTTGCCCAAAAGTCCCACAGCAAGGAAGTGACGGAGGCAAGTTTGAATCCAGCTTTGGTTTACTTTAGCACTTGAGCTTCTAACCGCTACACAGTACTGAGGACGGGCAGGGTCACTGCCACGAGGGGAAATGGCCTTGAAGAACACAGAGGCATGAAGTAACCAGGCACTTCAGGGAACTGCAAGCAGCTCCTATGCCTTGAACAAAAGCTGCATGGAGAGGAGAAGCAAGGAGAGTAGAGAGCAGCAGAGGCTAGGCCACGAGGGTCTCCAGTGCTCTGCCAAATGGCCGCACTGCACTCCTAAAGACCACCAGGCACCATGGAAATCTTTTTTGCTTTTTTCCATAAAAGGTCTTAAGACAGGAGAGCAACAATTTGTTTTGCATTTTGTATGTGAAGAAAGGTTTACACTAGATCAGAGAACTGAGTCACGTAGGAAAGACAAAACCCTGACCCTGTGATGGGCTCAGGGTCATAGACTGAACCCCAACCCTGGAGACACACTGAGCTCTAGCTGTGGTCATGCACTTAGCTCCAACCCTGGTCATAGATTGAGCTCCAATTCTGGTCATACACTAAGCCCTGATCTAGTCACACACTGAGCCCTTACCCCAGTCACGCAGAGCCTTGATCCTGGTCACACACTGAACCCTGACCCTGTGATGGGCTCAGGGTCACAGACTGAGCCCCAACGATGGAACACATGGAGCTCTGACTGTGGTCACACACTAAACTCCATCTCTGGTCGCAGACTGAGCTGTAATTCTCGTCACAGAGCCCTGATCTGGTCACACTAAGCCCTGACCCCAGTGGTGCACTAAGTCCTGATCCTGGTCACACACTGAACCCTAATCCTGGTCATACACTGAACCCTGATCCTAGTTATAGACTGAGCCCCATCCTTGTTCTGAACTGAGTCCTATTTTTGGTCTCTCCCTGGGCCCTACCTCTGGTTGCAGACTGGCCTGTCTTGCAGTTGGGCTCTTATCCCATCCAGCCACACTAGGAAGGCCACTTATCAGTGGGGCAGTCAGGCAAAAGTGTGATTCATTCAATGCAGCCCTTCTCTATTGCTGTGTCCACAGCCCAGGATGCACATCTTTAAAAAGCAGGGAAGTCTGCTTCTGTGACGTGAAAGATGACTGGACATGCTTACTTAGTGCTTGATGAGTCAAGGAGTAGGAGAAGGTGGAAGAGGAGAGGGAGGTGAGTTCCTAGAACATTAAGCTCCCTTTTCTACAATGAAGGGAGCTCTCACTACAAGCCTAGAGCTCCCTGCCAACCAGATAGGAATGCAGAGGGTGTAGCAACAACCTGGGACTAGCTGTGCTCTGGCCTGGGGCCTGCTGGGCTTCCGGGAGAGAGATCAGACTTCAGCCTCTCCCACGGCCACAGGCCAGCAGGATCTTACTTAGTGAGATCCTGCACGTCACAGTGGGCAGCAGGCAGAGTGGGCCCTTGGGGCTGGGCCCTGAGGAAACAACCCATTTGTCTGCCGGCAGGTAGGTCCAAGGTACTCACAGTATACTTGAGTCACCCCAAAGTGGCTGCAGATGGGGTAAATCTCTTCCTTGTGCTGGAGCCCTTGCATTACCCTCCACACCCCACCCCTCCTACTTTCCCCTTCCAGCTCTAGAGGTCACTTGGGCCATTCCCTCTCCACACCCCCAAGCAAATTTCCACTAATTAAAACTGGAATTAAACCACTCTAGCAGCCTTCTGTCCTGTCCCTAAAGTCTCCAGGACTCAAGAATGGGGTCTACCCACTACCAGATGTGATCGTCTCTAGCGTGGAGGAGAGAAACCACTCTTAATGGGCAGCTTGTTAAAATCCCCAGGACATGACTGGTTCTGGTAGGCCCACTTCCAGCAAAGTGCAGCTGCCTGTGAGGCTCTGCTCCAGCCCCACCCTCCTGTCCTGCCTCTGCGATGACATATGGGGCAGGTACTATCCCTCTTGGGAACTTGCAAACTGACCCTGGGAGCAGCCACAAGAATGCCACCCTGGACCCTTGTTCCTGAGCTCAGGACATTTCCTACGCCCAATATGACAGGGAGGCAGAGAGCCCTTGAGAGGGAAGGAAACAGACGGTGGCGGTGCATATTCTGGCAGGCCCTGGGGAAGGGGCTTCACACATATTTTTTTCATTGAGCCTTCACAGCAGAGCCATTGGTGGGTTTTATAACCTTAAGAAAATGAAGCTCCAAGAGGTGAAATAGCTGGTGCAAGGTCACAAAGCTAGGAGGAGATGGAGCCCCAGTCTCAAACCAGGGCTTTCTGGCTCTAAAGCCAGAGTTAGGGTTAGGGACCTCACATTGCATCACTTGTAGGCCAGCCTTCTCCTGGCTGGCCCTGCCCACCATTTGGTCCAGGGTACAAAGCAGCTTCTGAATCTGGCCACGGTTGGGGCAGGGGTTGCTCAGCCATCTTGAGCCTCAAGACTCTGGGAGGGTGTCTGCCAGCCTTGGCCTGCCATGGATCCTGCCCTCTGCATCTGAAGTTTTGGGATGAGGTCTCTGCCAGGGGCAGAGGGTGGTGAGGTGGGGATTATGGATCCTCTTGGGACAAGCCTGGAACCAGGAAGAGACCCTTTCACTAGCCACACTCTGTCCCCTGCTGTTCCATGTAGGAATCTCTCTGGGCCCCAGTGTGTGCGGTGAGAGTACTGTGCGCAGCTAGAGCTCAAAAGCATGAGGTCTGAGGATCCGAACCTGGTCCAAAAGCCCTGGCAGCCTCAGCTTGGTGTCAGAGCCATGGGTCCTTGTGGCCCTGTGCAGGTGTCATGACCACCATGCTGCCACCCTCCAGGGCACACTGCTGTGGTGTCTCCAGGGGAGCTGTGCTGAGGAGGCCATTTACATAGGTGATAATGTGAGTGGTGGCCCTGGAATTGTGCAGTGGCCCTGGCAGGTGCCCCCAACACTCCCTAGGGAAGGAAGATCTGTTAAGAATGGGGCAGGGGCAGAGGACCAAAGGGAAGAGAGCTCGTCTGAAAGGTACATTGGAGGGCTTCTGGGACAGCCTCCCAAGGCCAGCAGTAGTAGGGAAACCAGGGGATCTGATGCTGATGCATTTAGCTATACCTTGCTTGTTGGGAGCACCGCTGGGCCTTCAGAATATGCAAGCCTATGGGGCAAAGACACTTAATTAAGAAAAATTCCCTTACTGACATCTTGCTATGTCTCATTCAGTACTTAAACGACGGCGATTACTTGGTGAATGAGTTATCCCTATAGCTAGCACTACAGTGGATTGATGGAATAGCAACAAGGGCTATTTGATTTGAAGATTCCCTTATTAACAAGCATAAACTCATCCCTCAGCCCTGCAATGATGCTCTGAATTTAAAAGCAAACAAAGCAAAACAAAACCAAAACAAAACCAAAACAAAACAAACCACCAGACAAAACTGGGTGAGTGCTTCGGTAAGTCTAGCAGAGGCCGGCTGCCTCAAAGCACCAGAGGGTCAAAGTGGCCTGCACCTGCCTTCACTGCCCCACGACCCAGAATGAAACTTCCTCCCTTTCAAGAAGCCTTTGGGAGTCTTGACCCTCCAACTCTGAATCTGGAGAGGGAGTTAAGCCCCACGGACAAGGGTGGGCCAAGCAAAGGCAAAAGGTGTGTTTATTCAATGTACATTCACTGAGAATGTTATGGAAGCATTGTTCCTGCCCTCGGGCTTGCAATCAACCGGAAGAGACAGCTGTATGGGGGAAGATAAACCTTACTGCAGTGATGAGGGTGGGTCAGAGATACTCTTAAGACGCAGCAGGGCAGAAACGAAGAGACATGGTGAAAAATGAGTTTGGCGTAGGCTGAATTCGCAGGAGTCAGCCTCATATGCCTGCAAGTGCCAGTGTGAATAAATGAGAGTCCGTGGGCCAGTGTGGGGACCCTGGCGAGTGCCTGTCCCACCCAGAAGGGCCCTGCTGCTCAGTTCCTGCTGACTGGTTCTGCGTGGGAATGCCAGCCCAGTGTTGTCACAGCTACTGATTTTTTCAAAAAATCTGAAATCTAGAATTTTACGTAAAACTCTTTAAAAAAAAATGTAGGAAGCAAAACAGGTGCGCAGGCCACCAGTCTGCAACCTGTGGATGAGAGAAGAGAAATATCCAGGGAACTAAAGGGCGAGCAGGGTTAGCTTGACCTGAAAAAAGGGTGTTCTCTGGGCTATAGTTCTCAGAACGTCCCCACCCACCCCGGGCAGGAGGACCATCTGCAGCTTCCTGACACTATCCCCAGCCTCCAGCCCAAACACAAGGGATCACAGTTGTTTTAGAAAGCCAGAGGAAAGAGTTTTCCTTAAAGACTGGAACCCTCTGGGAGGCCCGCATGTTGCCTGGCAAGACTGAACTCCATGTCTGGGGCGCCCTCTTGAAAAACTTTTTCTTTACATCAGGCATTGGTGTTAAGGCTGTCTTGAGTCTTTACAGGGGCTGGCAGCTTTCTCATGTAGCAGGACACTGCAGCATGTGCCACTCAGTGAAGTGGTGTCAGACTCAGCATGCCTGGGAACATGTCCCAGACCTATATCTCCTTGCCAAGTGGGGCTCCGGCCTCCTGCTCCCAGCCCATATCCCAGCGACCTGCTGACGCTCCCCCTGGAGCCTTTGGGATCACAGATTTACCCCTAACCATCCTCACCGCAGGCAGGCCAGAAAAGCTCATCACCCGTGGTCCTCATCTGCTCTCATTGGGTGGTTTTCTGCCTTTAAGCCGCTGCCCTCCCCCCTGGGTCGCAGAGGTATTAAGCCTCCTCTTAGTACTGTCCCTAAGGGAATGGTAGTATCCGGAGAGCAAAAGGGAGAGATGGTGCTGAGATTGTTAACTACAGGCAGGCATCAGAGTTCTGTCCCCTCCCCACCCTCCAAGATCACTACCTATTAGTGAGCCTCCTTCCCCACCTTACCAGGTGGGCTTGGGTCCGGAATGGGGGTTCCTGATCTCACTGACCTCAAGAATGAAGCTGCAGACCCTTGCCGTGAGTGTTACAGTTCTTAAATGCGCGTGTCTGTAGTTTGTTCTTTCCGATGTTCCAATGTGTTCGGAGTTTCTTCCTTCTGGTGGGTTCATGGTCTCACCGGCTCAGGAGTGAAGCTGCAGGTCTTCGCGATGAGTGTTACAGCTCTGAAGGTGGCGCGTCTGAAGTTGTTCGTTCCTCCCGGTGGATTCACGGTCTTGCTATAACTTCAGGAGCGAAACTACAGACATTCACAGTGAGTGTCACGGCTCTTAACGTAGCGCATCCGTAATTGTCGGTTCTTCTCAGTGGGTTCGTGGTCTCTGTAACTTCAAGAGTGAAACTTCAAACCTTCGTGGTCAGTATTAACAGCTCGTAAACGCAGTGTGGACCCAAAAAGCAAAACAACAAACACCCACACGATTAGGCAGAACCCCCATCTACCTGCTACTGTCAGCTCGGGCAGCCTGCTTTTATTCTCTTATCTGGCTCCACCCACATCCTGCTGATTGGTCCATTTTACAGAGAGCTGATTGGTCTGTTTTACAGAGATCTGATTGGTCCGTTTTTGACAGGGTGCTGATTGGTGCGTTTACAATCCTTGAGCTAGACACAAAAGTTCTCCATGTCCCCACTAGATTAGCTAGATACAGAGTGTTGATTGGTGTATTTACAAACCTTGAGCTAGACACAGAGTGCTGATTGGTGCATTTACAAACCTTGAGCTAGATACAGAGTGCCAATTGGTGCATTCACAATCCCTTAGCTAGACATAAAGATTCTCCAAGTCCCCACCACACTCAGGAGCCCAGCTGGCTTCACCCAGTGGATCCCGCACCGGCCCGCACTCCTCAGCCCTTGGGTGGTGGATGGAACTGGGTGCTGTGGAGCAGGGGGCTGCGTTCCTCGGGGAGGCTCGGGCCTCGCAGGAGGCCACGGGGGGGGGGGGGTGGGGGGGGGGAGCGGCAGGGGGCGGCTCAGGCATGGCGGGCTGCAGGTCCCGATCCCTGCCGCGCAGGGAGGCAGCTGAGGCCAGGTGCTAAGCCCCTCACTGCCTGGGGCTGGCCAGCCGGCCGCTCTGAGTGGGAGTGTGGGGCTCGCGGAGCCCACGCCCGCCCGGAACTCGCGCTGGCCCGCAAGCGCCGCGCGGTCCTGGTTCCCGCCCGTGCCTTTTCCTCCACACCTCTCCGCAAGCTGAGGGAGCCGGCTCCGGCCTTGGCCAGCCCAGAAAGGGGCTCCCACAGGGCAGCGGCGGGCTGAAGGGCCTCAAGCGCGGCCAGAATGGGCGCCGAGGCCGAGGAGGCACTGAGAGCGAGCGAGGGCTGCCGGCACTACCTCCTTTGGGAAGCTGCTCACACTCAGCCATTTAGCTAAGAAAAAATTCTCCATCTTACAGGGGTCTCCTGGGAAGGCCCCACCACTGGCCATGGTGCGTCAAGGAACCCCACAAAGATCAGGGCGCCTCAGGATCTTTCCACAGCTGCTCCACAGGCAGTGCCTTGCAGTGACACCTGCAACCCCCACCCCATCCTGCTTTCTTGGGGGTGGAGGACAGGTCGGGTGGTGCCTGGAGACTGGGTTTCTGTGGCTCTTCTAAGATGGTGGGGGAGGAGAGGACACCAGGGTGGGTCTGCACCATCAGATTTGTTGTCCACAGTGGGAAGTGCCTGACTTTACACATCCCAGCATAATAGGAAGGGAGCAGCCTGAACAGGAACTGAGAACCAAGAGCCTCAGGCAGGTGTGTGAGCTTGAGTGTTCCTGGCAGGGAGTCAGGTCTGATCAGCACAGTGCCTGGGCCCTGGATAGCATCAGCCTGAGGTCACCCGCCAAGACCCCTTGGTCCCCTAGTCTGGCATGGCTGGTACAGGTAAGGTGGGGGTGGGCAGGTGGTGATGGCAGCTGTGCTCGCCCCTGTAGTAGGGGTTTGGGGCAGGCCAATGGAGGAGTCAGGTTGCATCAGAATTCCAGCTAGCTCCCGTGTAACATGTTACAGGAAGATGCAGCTCCAGCATCCCACCCCTCTGCCCTGTGGGAGAAAGAAAAGGGCACTGCAAATGCATTGCAGGAGGGACGTTTAACCCACTTGCAAGATCCAACTATATTCACGGGCTTAGCATATCTATGTTACTTACCAATGTGCTAGTTGTGTGCTGTTCTTATCTATCCATGAGAGTGGGTCCCTGTCATGATGGTCTACTGGATAACTGTTGCTGAGCTATCATAAAGCTATTCTCCCAGTATCAGACTAGACAGGATACCCTGGCTTCCTCCCCCACAGTTAAGAGGATGGAGTGGCTCTGAGTGGGGCTCTGGGGACTCAAAAGTCCCTTGCAGAAGGTGTTCTTATCTTTTCCATTTTGCACCAATGTGCACCTCTGCTTTAACAAGGGCTCTCTCCACCGTCTTCTACATGGTTCCCCCAGCCATCTTTGTGAAGTTCCACCAGTATCTCATGTCCTTCATTCCCACTTCTAGGTGACCCAGCTCTATTCCATTTCAAGTGAAGTTCCATGTGAAATCCTCCTTCCTTCCAGAAGCCTTTTCCTTTTTTTTTTTTTTTTTTTTTGTTTCGCTCTGTCACCAGGCTGGAGTGCAGTGGTGCAATCTCGGCTCACTGCAACCTCCACTTCCTGGGTTCAAGTGATTTTCCTGCCTCAGCCTCCCACCACAACACCCGGCTAATTTTTTGTATTTTTACAAATACAAAAAACCCTGTAGAGACAGGGTTTCACCATGTTGGTCAGGATGGTCTCCATCTCCTGACCTCATGATCCACCCGCCTCAGCCTCCCAAAGTGGTGGGATTACAGGCGTGAGCCACTGTACCCGGCCCCCAGAAGCCTTTTCTAGATACTCCAGCCCCACCCATTGTCAGGTAAGCCTAGGCCAGAAAGGGCAGGGACATTTACTGGGCTTAGGGCAGGCTAGTCTTGGCTCTGCCAGAGAAATGGAAAGGGGGAAGGATGCTTTGGACTTGGAGCTGTTTTTCTGCTAGTCACCCAGTCAGTGCCCCAGACCCACCAGAAACTAGGGGGTGGTTCTGAAAGTCTGGCCTAAAGCGGAGTTGAAGTCAGGGCCCAAACCCTGGTGAGCACTATGTAAAGCGCCTAACAATCACATAGTATGTATTCTATACATTGTAGCACTTATATATAGTGTAAATAATAATGGCAATGTCAGTCCCCAGAGCAGCCAATTTCTGGCTGTGTAACTTAGAATGAATTCCTTATTTGTTCATCAGTTGCCTCCCCTGACCTGTAAAATAAAGATTGTGGTTAATTCATTTACTCAACAAATAATTATTGAGCAACGTATTCTGTTCTAGGTACAACTAAATCTGTCATTTAGTGTTTGTTAAAAGATGTAGCACGGTAGCTGACATATACATATACTAGGTTGTCAATAAACATCAGTTTTCTTACACAAGTCTCAGCTGTGGAATGGGAGATGGGTAGGCATGGGAAGGGCCAGGACAGAGAAACGGAAAGTCAGGAGTGGACGGGGTGGAGGGCTGGTCCTGTTGCCTC
Source organism: Pongo pygmaeus (assembly GCF_028885625.2). NCBI lineage: Eukaryota > Metazoa > Chordata > Mammalia > Primates > Hominidae > Pongo > Pongo pygmaeus. Next base: position 79,309,566 of record NC_072389.2, read on the forward strand.
TGGAATTCCCAGCCCCACTACACCCCACTTTCCTTTCTTGTTGACAAGGCCTCATTAAGGACAGGGGATGGTGCTGGGGTCTCTGAATAGTTCACCCTCCTTTCTGTCCTTTGATCCCATTAGACCACTTCTGTGGGTGACATCATCCGTCCCCTCATCTATAAAATACAGACAGTGATGCCTCCTCATTTTTAGACACCAAAGACATGGCAATGTGCCCACCCTATTAATGGAGTGTCAGGTTGGGGACCCCCACCCTTCCCAGGACATCTCCCAGAGTGGTCTCCTCACCAAGCTGACTTGCCTCCCACTTCTGGTTCCTTTCCCTGGCATCCCAGGCTAGACCCAGCAGCAGTTATGGCTCCCTTCGTGCTGAAACCCCACACCCTTCAGTTTTGACTCTCCCCAGCCCCAAGGCACACCAGACCAGACCCTCACAGGGGAGTTGTGTGTATCTATGTGTGCAAGCACCATAAGACCTGGCACACAGGAGGACTGCAATAAAAGCTGATTGAATGAATGCATAGTGGATACCCTTCTGCAAATGGGGCTCGTTTATTCATTCAACAAACATTTATTGAACCCATAATCCATTTGGTGCCAGTCTCCGAGTCAGGGATGGTGACATTCAGGTTAACAGTAACCAAGTTCTCCAAAGACTGAGGCATGTTCACATGTTTCCTCACCCCAACACTCCCCTCACCTTGAAGACCCGCCTGGCTCTCAGACTACCCAGCCCCCACCCTCACCTCCAGTGACTAGGCCACTCACTCCAGGCATTTTAACTGCAGTGGATGTTTGCAGTGGATGATGCTAAGTCACTGTGTTTGGGGTCGAATCCTGGTTCCATAGCCCATCCTGTGTTTCCTTAGGCAAATTACTTCACTTCCCAGAACCTCAGTTTCCTCATCTGGAAGCTACTTAGACATAAGTAACATTGCTTATCTCATACGTGCTGTGAGGAGTAAATGAGATAAGACATACCCTTAGAACAATGCTCAGTGCCTAGCACATGCCCAGTGGACATGAGTTATTCATCATGCTATGACTCCTCTCCATCACCAGGTTCCAGCTCCCTCCTGCCCCTCCACAGCACCACTCAGCACAAGCCTGTGCACACAGTAGGTGGTCAGTGGAACAGGACTTCCTGGAAGCAGAGAGATCTGATGGAACATCCTGGGTAACGAAACTCAGAAACTGGCAAAGGTTTGGAGGCAGGGAAGAGCAGCAAAGGGCTGTACCTGGAAGGTCTGGAGGAAGGACCCAAGGGATGGCTGCGTCTACCCCAAGGACAGGGAGCTCACTACCCAGAAGCAGCCCATGCCACGGCTCAGCAGTGTTGAAAGTCAGAATTCTCTCTATCCCTAGTTGGCCACATTTTGTGTTTCAAGTCTGAAGAGGCCACTGGGGCCAGGTGTGGTGGCTCACGCCTGTAATCCCAGCACTTTGGGAGGCCAAGGCAGGTGGATCACCTGAGGTCAGGAGTTCAAGACGAGGCTGGCCAACATGGTGAAACTCCGTCTCTGAGAAAATACAAAAATTACCCAGGCATGATGGCGGGTGCCTCTAATCCCAGCTACTTAGGAGGCTGAGGCAGGAGAATTGCTTGAACCCAGGAGGCAGAGGTTGCAGTGAGCTGAGATCACGCCATTGCTCTCCAGCCTGGGAGACGGAGCAAGACTCCGTCTCCAAAAAACAAAACAAAACAAAACAAAATTGGCCAGGCGTGGTGGCCCACACCTGTAATCCCAGTGCTTTGCGAGGCCAAGGCGGGCAGATCACATGGTCAAGAGATCAAGACCATCCTGGCCAACATGGTGAAAATGAATCGCTACTAAAAATATAAAACTTAGTAGCTGGGGTGGTGATGGGCACCTGTAGTCCAAGCTACTCAGGAGGCTGAGACAGGAGAATCGCTTGAACCCGGGAGGTGGAAGTTGCAGTGAGCTGAAATCGCACCATTGCACTCCAGCCTGGATGATAGAGCAAGACTCCATCTAAAAAAAAAAAAAAAAAAAAAAAAGGAAGCCACAGGGATCCCACTCCACTGTCAGGAGGTCCAGACTGGGTGTAGCAAAATTGTGAAGTCAGACAAGTACTACCTATATCCCACTTCCCCTCCTCCAGGACATACTCCCACCACTGCCCCATTTGGGGGCAAATGGCCAGGCAGGGGAGCAGGGGGCGACTGATGGACATTAGCCACTACCACAGAGTCACATAGAGCCAGAGTGGGGTGGAGGATCCCATGGCTGTGTCAGAGACCCCTAGCTCTGGCCCTCCGTTTCTTCCTCTGTGAAATGGGAACTATTCCGTAGGTTTCTTTTCCCTGACTGTCGAAAAGATGAGAAACTGTAAGCCTGAAAGTGATCTTGCCATGACAGATGAAATGCAAGCCTCAGAGGGAGAACTGTTATGTCCATCCTCAGCACCAGGTAGGCCCATTCCTGGTCGGGGACTGCCCCTTTCTCACTCTCAGGGTGGGGCGGAATGCAGCTGGCCCCTCTCCCCAGAGGAGCCCCTGGCACTCATCCTCTGAACCATAGCCCTATTGCTGATCAGCACCAAATGCCTGAGGATTTCCTGGGGCTGATAGAGGGGCTCAGACCCCTGGTCTCAGACGTGAGCTGGGAAGAGCTGGCCATGGCCTGCGCCATCCCTGGATTTCCACACTGGTGGCTGCACCCTGGCTAACTCTTTAGGGCTCCAATCTCACCATGAGCTTGAGGAACAAGCTCTACATTGCAGAGCCTCCTAGATCTGCTCAGTCTTGTCCAGATCATATCCCCTGCAACTGCTCCAGACCGGTCTGTACAATCTCACTGTATGTCCACGGCCGGAGCTGGATAGCACCTCCTCAGGCAGGAGCAGTGGGTGCTGCCAGGCCTGCTGTTCAGGCCCCCTCCGGACAGACGCTGGGGGGCTGTAAACCTGCCTTAATTGAAATGTGCAACAGGGAGGCCCCCAAGGAGCGATGTCTTTGCTCTGCTGCCAGTCCCACCTCCCTGCTCTGAGCGAGGGGCTGTGAATCAAGCTGCAGTCAACTTCTGACCTCGAGCTACTGCGAGGGACCAAGCAATGGAGTGTTTGTGACCCAGGGGTGGCTCCCAGTTGGATGGGGGTGTCTTCTTTGGCCATCCCACTCAAAGCCCCTGTGCCCTGGAAATCACTGGACATCTGGGTTGAGGCCACACTGACCACAAGGCATGTCCAGTGCCTTCAGTTTGTCAAGTGCTTTCACAGTCACCATCTCTTCGGAGCTCCACAGAAGCTGGTGAAGACTACCAGACCCATTATATAGAGGAGGTAGATAGGCTCAGAGAGTCAAACGGACTTGCCAAGGTCACACAGCTGCTAGCTAGCAGAGCCAGGCACAGCCTGGAAATCACTAATTCTTGGGGGCAGAGTAGCACAGGCTTTGTGGCTTTGTGGCAGGTACTGAACTACTTTGAACCTCAGTCATCTCATTTGAAAAATGGGGATAGGTGGGGGCACAGTGGCTCATGCCTGTAATCCCAGGACTTTGGGAGGCCAAGGCTGATGAATCACTTGAGGTCAGGAGTTCGAGACCAGCCTGCCTAACATGGTGAAACCCTGTCTCTACTAAAAATACAAAAATTAGCTAGGTGTGGTGACGCATGCCTGTAGTCCCAGTTACTCTGGAGGCTGAGGTGGGAGAAGTGCTTTAACCTGGGAGGTGGAGGTTGCAGTGAGCCAAGATCGCCCCACTGCACTCCAGCCTGGGTGACAGAGCGAGACTCCATCTCAAAAATAAAAAATAATAAAAATAAAAAAATAAAAAAAAAATAAAAAAAGAAAGAAAGAAAAAGAAAAATAGGGATAATAATACTTCCTGCCTCGTCAGGTTATTGTGGTGATTAAATGAGATGCTGCTATAAAAAGTATTTGGCATTGAAGCAGCATAGAGACCTGCTCAATAAATGTGAGCAATATAATTGTTATTATTATCCCAAGGATATTCAGCTGCTGTCCCTGTGCCGGCCATGCCCCAGATGAAGCCCTGGTGCCTCTAGGCTGTAACCTCATCTTTGTTCAGGACCTGCTGAGATGGGCTCAGGGGCTGGGTGTGGAGACGTCGGGATGGAGTGGGGGCCACTGGGCTCCTTTCCAAGGCTGCCCACCTGGTGAAGGTGGCCAGGAGCCTGTCTATGGTCCTAATTTTTAGCCCCATGGAAGTGGCTGCCTACTTCCTCGCACAGATCTCAGGTCTGCTTAGGGCCACGCCAGGGCTGGCTGAAGCTTTGCCCTGAGGTTTTGGTCTTGGTCTTAGGATCAGGCTGAGAATGGGAGCTGGAAGGATTGGGGGTGGTCCAGACCCTCCAATCACACCCCTGCCCAGCCCAGGCGATCCTTCAGGCTCTGTGGATGCCCAGCATCCCAGCACGCAGGCCTGCGCCATGGGAGCAGCTTGCCATTCCCCTATGTCCCAGGCAACCCTAACTAAGATGGAAGGGGGTGAGGCAGGACTGTGTATAGCCGAGTAAGTCTGCCTTGGAGTAGAAGGATGGCGGGTGCAAGTGATGCAGGGCCTGGCCAGAGTGATGCCACCCCCAGGCCCTGAGTCCTGCAGTCTCCAAACCACCCCAACTGTGAACCCTGGCCTAAAGGGACACCACTCCCTTTAGACCATGTCCCCTCTAGGACATGGCCCTGGCCAGCAGCCAGACTCCACCACAGAGTTCAGGGGCTAGCAAAAGGAGGATCTGACCTCTCATCAGATTTACATACTTTCGGATACACCCTTCAGGAGCCCCGCAATGAGAAGGGAGGAAGGGCAGTCCTGCCCACACCTCCTGGGACCTAGGAGGCCAGTGGGCATCTTCATGTCTAAGAGGAGCTCTGTGAAAGCTTTGGGGCCTGTGGGGCCGGATCCTTAGCATTTTTAAATTTTATTATGACTTCATTTGTTTAAATATATATATATATATATATATTTATAGCTCTATGTGCCCACCGCCCCCGGCCCCCTCCCCGGCCCCTAGTTTTTCCCCCTGGCTTTCTGTCTAGTGGCTGTGTAGGGCAGAACCGTCTGCGTGCTCTTGTCTGACACTGTCTGGGTGCTGCTGTTCCTTGTGATCCTTCGAGTCTGTTCAGGGACCAAGGTAGAGCCTGAGCGGTGGCTGGTCATTGGAGAGCGCCGTGACTTGTAGGGGGCTGGGGAGGGCTTGTGGGGGCCTGCGTGGGCCTCTGTATGGGCAGGCTCGGGGGGCAAGCCCACTTCTTCCTCCTCCGCCTCCTGCTCACCATCCCCCTCCTCATCGTCACAGCACAGAGCATGGTAGAGCACTTTGTCACTGAACCGCACCCTCTCCCGCGTCCCTGGGGTCCGCTGGGGCAGCTGGCTCTTCACCGTGGGGCCAGCACCGAAGGCCTCCTCGCTGGAGGAGTCTGGGGTCTCCACTCGTGGCCCATTGGGGATGGGCGTGCCACCATTCATGAGGCGGTAGTCAGGGCCAGCCCCTGGCCGAGTCGACTCGGGACCATCCACGGAGTCCGAGGGGGTAGAGACGTCCAGGAAGGAGCAGAACTCCCAGCTGTCTGAGAGGATATCGGCTGTCATGAAGTCCAGGTGGCCCAGGTCAAAGGGGCCACCCACGCCCGCCTTGTCACTGCTAGAGGTGCTGCTCACAGTGGCCGTGGTCCAGTCGTCCGGCTCCAGTTCAAAGTCGAAGTCCGAGGTTAGCTTATCGATCTGGCTCACCACCTGACCAGGGAAGGGGAGAGGAGATGAGAGGGGCCAGGTGGGTCCCTGCGTCAGCCAAGTGTGAGTGTGTCTCCACCCCATCCCTGTAGACCCCCTGGCTGATGAGCGTACTGGACAGGGGAGAGCCTGTAGGACGGTGACTGGCCTGGAGGTCACAGGTTGGTTTGCCCCTTGGAGGGCCCAAATCAGATCAGGCTGGACAGAGCTTGTTCCGGCCCTTCCCAAAGGTCTGTTTACCACTGTTCAGTGCCCTGGGGGAGAGGGAACTGCTTTCCAGCCCTGCACACCATCCATTCACTCACCCCTGTCTCTCAAACACAGCAGCTGCTCTAGGGGCAGCCCTGGTGATCAGGGATGAATCTTCCTTAGTTTGAGAGGGGGCCATTTCAGAGGGGCTGAGGGCCTCCAGCAAGCCCATTCCACAAAGAGCTGAGCAGCCCACGCACCCTCAGAGAGGAAATGATGTGGGTGATCACAAGGAAGACCCTGTGTGGGCTTTCTAAAGCATCCTGGACCAGTCCTTGCAGCTGGCTGGTGACTGTCGCCCCTGGGTCTCCACCATCCCTCACGGCAAGAACACCAGGTGTACAGCACTGGCTGGGTCACCCCACCCTCATCTCCATCTCCCGGAGCCTCCTCATTCCTTCCCCTTCCCTGCCCACTGACAAGTGGAGATCAATCCTGGCTTGTTGAGAGAAGGAATAAAGCAAGCATTATTTGATAAGCAATAAAGAAGCCATCTATTCTGGGCCCAGAGCTGCTTGTTCAATGCACTCAGGGGGCAGCTCAGCTGCAGAGGTCACTCCACCCTGGCCTGCCTCGCATAAAGTGAAGCCCTTGGCTTCTATACAGGCGGCCCTGGCTTGGGACACTCCCTTGCCTGGGTGGCCACTGTCAGCACATAAATCAGGGAGGAAGACAGTGAGGGAAAGACGGAGATCCAGTCAGAGACACAGGGACGGGACAGGGCAAGAGAAGGGAGAGAGAAGATTCCAACTGAAAACAAAACAGAAAAACAATGGAAACAAAGCAGAGAGGCCAAGAGTCAGAGTAACAGAGACCAAGAGATCCACAGTGAGTCATCCAGATCAGAATCCAGCCCCCAGCACCTCTCCAGCACCCTTCAACCTGGGGTCAGAGCAGGTAATTAATTAATTAACTCGTGAAGTCCTTAATTCAACAAACATTTGCTAATGGCTGCTGCTGTCCAGGGATGTGCTAGTATTTGGCAAGGAGTGGGGGTAGTGAGTGCCCCAAAGTGAGAGGAAAGCAAGGACAAAGGTGATGGCCAGAGTGGCTTGGGCCGGTGGGAAGACCACTTGGTCAGGAGTCAGGGGCTAGATGCAGGAGACCTGGTCAACCATTTTCCCTCTGTAGGTCTCAGTTGCCCAGTCTGTAAGCAAAGAGGGTGGGTGAACTAGTTTATTTCCAAGGTTCCTTCCATGTCTGAGATTCTAGGACTCTGTTTATAGGAATGACTCTGAGAAGCTTCTTGGGTGCTGATACCTAGAGATGGCCCCTCAACCATTGCCCAGGCCAGGGGTGGGGAAACCACTTGGCTGAGGCCTCCAGAAGAGCTGGAGGAATCAGGACATCTGGATTCCAGACTTAGCTTTGACATTGTTCTGTGTGTCTTTTGGAAGATCACAGAACTTCTCTGGACCTCAGCCTCATTCACTGCCAAGTGGGTATGACAATCCCAAACCACCAAGTGAGTATGACAATCCCAGCCAACCTTATGAGAGCTTCATGAAGAACAGTGAGAAGGGCAGCAAAAGGGCTCTGCGAAGCACTGGGGATGAAAATGACACCATCTCCCATCTCTGAGCACCTACCATGCACCATACTTTCAAGTGCTCACCTCCATCCATGAGATCATTGTCTCCTGTGTCTACAGATGAGGAGTCTTGGGCACTAGTCCCTGGAAAGCTGAGAATCTCCCCCTTTGGCCCCCTGCAAAACTGCACACCATGATGAAGTGCTGCTGTGACTGCTGGGCTTGGGCAGGCGTTAAGGATAGGGCCCTACCCTCCAATCTGGCTACTTCTTCTTGTGCTTCTCCCAGGATGATGCCTTCCTGCCCCAAAGGAACCTCAGAGAAACTCCTATCTCCCAGAAGCCCCTGCTCAACCTAAGCTCCACCCAAGGGCTAGTGGGAGCACTGGCCTAGGGTAGGGGTCCTCAGACTTGAGTGTCCCTCAGTTCACTCCCCAGAGTTTCTGGTTCTGCAGGTCTGGGGTGGTGTTGGAGAAGGTGCCTACCTAGTGTGCCTCCAGGTGCTGTTGCTGCTGGTCCAGAGACATGCTTTGAAAACCACTAGCCTAGGGCACTGGGAGATTTAAGCTGGGTGAAGACCAGCAACTCAAGGCATTGATGGCCTCAGGAGAGGCCCCACCACCTCTGGGGCAGCTATGCCCTCAAATGAGACTCCCCTGATCAAGCCAGAACTGTGGAGTTTGCTGCTGCCTGAGGGCGGGGCAGAATGCCAGTAGGAATTGGAGTTGCATGACTTGGCTGTGACCTCGCAGGGTCAGCTGAGGCCAGGCTGGGCTCAGAAGCTGGGTCTCCTGATGCTTAGTGAGGACAAGCACCATTGGGCCTCAGGCCCAGCAGCAGGGAAGATCCAGGGTACACATGGCAGGAGCCCAAGCCTTCAGGCTGGAACACTCCCCCAACCCAAGAAGCCCTTCCTCTTCTTTATTAGTATACTCCTCTCTGGTTCCAACCTGGCGGGATGGAGGAAAGAGGAAGAGGGAGGCCTGCATTCCCGAGTCCCACGTCTGCCACCTCTTGGCTGAGAGACCTTAGGCAGATGATTATCCCCTCCGGGGCTTGATTTCCTGTCCTATAAAAGGAAGTAACACTCCCCTCCTCACCCAGGGTGATGAAAATTTAACAGATATGGGCCGGGTGCGGTGGCTCATGCCTGTAATCCCAGCACTTTGGGAGGCCGAGGTGGGCAGATCATGAGGTCAGGAAATTGAGACCATCCTGGCCAACATGGTGAAATCCTGTCTCTACTTAAAAAAAAAAAAAAAAAAAAAAAAAAAATTAGCTGGGTGTGGTGGTGCGTGCGTGTAGTCCCGGCTACTCGGGAGGCTGAGACAGAGGAATCGCTTGAACCCAGGAGGCGGAGATTGCAGTGAGCTGAGATCGCGCCACTGCACTTCAGCCTGGTGACAGAGAGAGACTCTGTCTCAAAAAAAAAAAAAAAGAAAAAAGAAAGAAAGAAAAAGAAAAAAAAGAAAATTTAACAGATATGAATGTGTTTTACATCGCAGAGTCAAGATAGCTAAACACTTAAGAACCTGGGCTCTGGAGCCAGACGTGGAGTCCCACCCTGGCTTCACTGCTTACCAGCTGTGTGACCTTGGCCAAGTTACTCAACGTCTCTGTGCCTAAGTTTCATCAGCAAAGGAGAATTCTAGTAATACCTACTTGATAGGGCTGTTGTGAGGATTTAATGGCTTAATGCGCTTTGGACAGCATATGGAACAAGACAGACTACCAACATCCACAATGCACCGTTGGGGGCTAACATGTGATCATGCCCCCGCACCAGGCCTAAGAGCAGTGGGAATTAGTTCTGCACCAAAGGAATGACTCTCTGATGTGGGTCCAGTGACTGTGACAGAATTTCCAGTGCCTGTGGCAGAATAATGGGACATACCGGGCCTTTCAAAACCTAGCACATGGACAGTACCTATTTTGCGCAAAGTTAGGGCTGTCTCCAGAAAGAATAGAACCAGAAGAAGTTCTAAAAACCAACTGGCTATGAGGCCCACAGGCAAATCTGGCCCAACCTATTAGGTGAGACAGGTCACACCACTTGATGAATGACATAGTGAGGATGTGAAAGGGAAGCCATGTGCCCGAGGGTATGCAGCTTCTCTGTGGGGGGCCTGGGTCAGTTCATAATCCCCACTGCCCTTCCCTGGTGCCTCGTTTCCTGGGCCAATGGTGAGGGCAGGTGTGGAGCAGACCCCAGTCTTGCTCTCTGCTTTGGATGTCTTGAAATCTGTGATTTTTCCCTGAGGTTTAATAATCATTTTGCCTACATGTAATTTGAGATTGTCTTGGAGTGCATGGAAATAATTATATACACAGAAGGAAAGAGAGGGGGAGAGAGAGAGTGGAGAGAGAAATGGAACCATAAAATTACAGAATCAGACAACCCCCAAGCCAGAAGGGACTGCAGGCACTGTTGGGTCCACCTGTCTCAATGTGTTTGCTGAGGGGGACAATGAGGCTCAGAGACTGGGAGGAGCTGAGCTGGGACCAGAGGGTGAGACTTGACTCCTGGGTATTGCACCTTAAGACCAAGAATGACTTGCTCTGAAGAGACCAAGAGGAAGCCCTAGAGAGCAAGGGCAGGACTGAGGGCTGTGACACAACCTGCAAGCCTCGTGCCAGAGGTGTCCCCAGCCTCTGTCCTGGTCACAGCCTTAGCGCCCCTCGCTGAAAAACTGCACCCATCTAGTCTTCCCACCGATAGCAACTTCCTCCCAGCTCTTGCTCCATGCTGCACCTAGGGAACTTTCTCATCAGCCAAGGGGACCACGTTGCCCCTCTGCTTCCAGCCCTTCCATACTCTCCAAACTCCTAAGCCTCCCAAACATAACTCCCTACCCACCCCCTTTCCTCTCCAGCAAGCAGCCTCCACCCTGCCAGGCCTGCCTCCTCACCACCCCTACACACTCCATCGAGCTCACTTCTGCCTCTGGGCCTCACCTGACGCGCCCTCCCTCCTTTCCTACTCACTCCATCTTCACTTTGAGAAGGAAGCCTTCCCTGATCCCCAGCTGAGGTCAGGTTCCCTATGAAAGGCTCTCAAAGCACCCTGCACCTCTCCTTAAAATGTTACACAATGTTTAACGCTGCTACAATTTTGCACCTATATGTTATAATGTGGTTGATGTCTGTCTCCCCACTAGACAGTAAACCCCATGAGGAGCAGGACTAGGTCTCTTGCTCACCGCTACATCCCCAGCTTGGCACAGGGATCGGCACATTCTGCAAACACAGCTGTTGGATGAGTGATGAGTTGAGACAGATGGCTTAATAAAAACTACTCAGGAGGCTGAGGCAGGAGAATGGAGTGAACCCGGGAGGCAGAGCTTGCAGTGAGCTGAGATCGCGCCACTGCACTCCAGCCTGGGCGACAGAGCGAGACTCCGTTTCAAAAAACAAAACAAAAAACCTGCTAGGGGCTTCTTTTCTGAGGAAGAGTTCTACAGTCCTGGACAATCCTATATTGCCAGACCCCAACCCTCTCTCCAGCCCTGGCTGAGCCCCCTCTCCAGTGGAAGCTTTGCTGTGTTCCTTAAGGCCCTAGAGCTAGGACTGAGGACCTGTAGTCCCAGAACCAGCATCCTGTACCCCCTGGACCCCCCATCACACCCCCCACCCTGCCCCACCTCACCTCCCCTGACAAGCTGCCACCTCCTTCCCTCTCTCCCAGCTCCCCAAGGCAGCTGGTTACATAACTGGGGATTCTGCATTATTTATGACCACTGATTATTTTTTAATTCTGTGATTACGTTATTATCTTCCTGGGGGGCTGTGGAGTTGGAGGGGCAGCGAGCTGACCATGATTCATGGCTCTCATCCTGCAATTTGGCCTAATTGGCCAGGGAGCTTTGGTAAATCTGTCCGGAGGACGAGAAGGCAAAGAGAAAAGGGAGGAAAGGAAGGCGTGAACAAAAATAATAAGAAAAAAATCCGCGCAATTCTTGCTGAGCTGCGGGTGATGGAGCTGACCCACTTTGGCACAGCTCCGTGGTCCCCAGCCTCTCCTGCTCCAGCTGCTTCCTGGCTGGGCCACATTTATCTCACACTTGCATGGCCTATGGCTTTCCCTGCCACCTCAGACAAAGCCCCTTGCTGATGGGACTGCACAATGGAATGGCCGAGAAACAAAATGCCAGGATGACTGCTTCCCAGGCAAATCCAGTGGGGGGATCCTCCACTGCCACCCAAGGCTGGGGAAACGTTGTGCCAACCCCTCCATCTTCCTGAGGTGTTTGGGTCAAAGTGAACAACTATGCCCTTAAGTTATATCCCACCCAAGAGTCACTGATGATGTGGGAGACACTGGTGTTAATGCAAGGATCACTATTGAGCCCCCATGTTGAGTGATGCCTGGGGGAGGGGGAAACCAAGGATGAGGAGGCCAAGTACCTGCTCAAGGTAAGCTCAATACCTGGGGGCCAAGGACGGGGGCCCTTAACCCTGCCTTTGGGAGCTTCTGGTGGGTGGGTAACGGGGGAGCAGTGGGGAGGCAGATTCCCACCCAGAAACATGACCAGCAGATTCCTGGAGAGTGTGTGGGATTCTCACTGAGAACGAATCCAAATTCCGTGCATGCTGTGCATGGCTCGATGGAATCTGACTCCCTGCTCCCTCTTTGACCTTTCCTCTGCTCTCCTCCTTGTTCACTGCCCTCCAGCTGCTCTGGCTTCCTTACTGAACCTGAATATGCCAAGCACACTTCCTCTTCGAGACCTTGGCACCGGCTGCACCCTCAGCCTGGAATGCTCTTCCCCTAGATAGCCATGTGACTTGTATCCTCACTTCTGTGGGGTCTCTGTTCAAAGACCACCTTATTGGAGACCCCCTTCCTGCCCCCATCCCTGTCACTCTCTATCCGCTTTTCCCACTGGCAGGGAGTGAGACTGCCAACTGCAGGAGAAACTAAAGGGCCCCAGCCAGGAGGCCAGGATGTGGTCCTGACCTCCCTGGTCATGGCTAAGAAGCTGATGTGATTCCAGAAAACAAGGCCGTACGTGGAGCTGAGGAGCAGGCCAGCGCTAGAATAATTCATTAAAAACATCGAACAGATACGGAGTGAGCTTTGTGCCTCTCATAGTGCTAAGTGCTTTATATATGTCTCATTTAATTCTTGTAACAATCCTGGGGCAGGGGTAGGGGAGGATGCCTAAAATGTAGTCTCCCCATTTTTACCAATGGGAAAACAGAAGCACAGAGAGGTAAAGTAACTTTCGCAAGTTCACACAGCTAAGGAGAGGGTGGAGCTCAGATTTGAGCTACAGGCATCTAGCTGCAAAGCCCATGCTCATAGCTCCTGAGCTGTTCTGCATCTCTAACTTAAGATCTACAGAACTTTGAGGAGCTTAGAGAACCTGCTGGGACTGGCCCGGTATCCTGGAGTATTGGGGAGCCTGGGAGAGATAAGGGCTAATTAATGATTGACCGTCATATCCCTCTGCAGCACAATTTTAGCTTTCAAAGCACTTTTACATTCCTCACCTCACTTAATCCTTTAAAAGACTTTCTCCACCAATGGGATAGAACTTGCTCATCGCCCAGGGAGCCAGTGGCAGAGCTGTAGCAGGGGTTTGCGAGGGCGAGGGAGGTGTGGGAGAGGGAACTCCAACTCCTCTAGGAGTGTGAGTAGGTGTTGACCACCGCCCCCCCCCCAGCCCACTGCATGCCAAGCCCCTAATAAATCCTTGTAAGATCACTGTGCAGTGCAAATCACCACATCTCAATTTCAGAGATGAGCAAACTGAGGCTGAGGGACCTGGGGAGGAAGTGCTTTGGTGTGGCTCATCTTTCAGTGAATTTCAGGCCATATGCTCAAGAGGATGAGGAGAGTCTGCCATAATCAGTGGCATCAGGGGGCTAGGGAAGGGGAGCAGCAGGCAGAGGAGGAAGATGGCCGAGGGGAATAAAGCTAAGCCCTTCCACTCCGCTGGCCTTGTTCTTTCACCAAGCATATGTGCAGCCCCCCACCCCCAACAGTCTTGTATGTGACTCTCATCTCCACTTCTAAGTGCTTGGCCTGAGACAAGAGCCCAGCTGGTGGGCTCTAAGCTGGTGCTGCCCAGGTCATGGGGTGAGGTGAGGGAACAAGTGAGTGCCTCTCAACCTTGAGCCTACCCATGCCCCCGATAAAAAAAATGCTACACAAAGGGACTGAGGAGAGCCGGGCAGATTCAGCTTTACAGCTCCCTTGGAGAGCCAAGAGCCAAGACCACAGGTTCCAGAGAGCAGAGAGATTCCAACACTTTTCTCCAAACCAGGGTGTGGCACCCCCCCACCTTGGTAACCCCATCCCTGGCAAATCCCATCTCACAGGAAGACAGTGATGGCATCTCTTCTTCTGCTTGGGCCTCCCAGAGCTTCACCTGCCTTCCTCCACACTCCCCTCTGCCTGTCACCCTGTGTCTAGACCCCGCCTGGGGGATGAGAGAGTTCTGAGGCTTACCCACTCCCCCAGCTGGGTGCCATTGGCAGCGGGCAGGCAGTGGCATACGGGGTAGGCTCTGGTTGCCGTAGCAACCTGCCAAAGTCTTGGGTGGAGGCACATGGCCTACAGGGTGTGTGGGGGGAGGGGACTCATTTTCTCTGTCCTGGCTGAGGCCTCTGGGCTGCATAGCCTGTGAACCTGGAGCTCTGCTATTGGAGACATGGGAGTGGGTGAGTGTGAAAGGGAAGGAGAGGGCATCTGAAAGATCTGCAAATAAATCCTAGAGCTATTGCATCACAGATGAGCATAAGGGATCATCTCTGGAAGGCCCCTGTCAAAATGCAAAGAGATCGCCCAGTAGCTCACCTGCTGAAACCCCAGAAAAGGCATCAGGAACCCGAGTTCTAGGCTTACTTCTGCTACTGGTAGGCTGTGTGACCTTGGACAAGCCCCTATTGCTCTCTGGGCCTCAGTTTCTTCAATAGTAAATGGACAGGGCTGGTCTGGATTACCTATGAGATCCTTTTGAGCTCTGGGTGGCTATGCTGTGGGGAGAGGGAACACAGATGCCTGGAAGATGCCCAGTTGGGAAAAGGCTGGGAGTTGTATCAGAGTTGACTCCCAGGCTTAGAGTCAATCCTGGCTCTTTGTGGGTACCTGCCAGGGCATAGGTCTCATGTCCCTGGCCAAGACTGAGACTTTGGACAGTTCCCATGGCCCTGATCTAAAATAAGATGGAGGCAGGGGGAAAACTGTAGTGCCTTGGACCCAAGAGTTTGGAGGAGGAAGGGTTGCGCAGGGGCATCTGGCGTTTGATCTCCAAATTGTACTGTCCAAAGATGTGCAACCCAGACTATGGCTGGCCCAGTCCTTGGGCAGAAGCACCACCACCTCAGTCTGCCTGAAGCAACAGTCATTCCCATCTTCTGAGATGGGATTTCCTGGGAGGATCCACGAGGCTGACCCTGGACAGCTCTTGTCCTGGCATCTCTATGCCCACTCCCTATCCCATTCTGAACACAGTGTCCTTCAAACAACCCCTCCTCCTTGGCTCTCAGGCCAGGCTGCAATGCCACTTTGCCAGCCTGGAGTTGGTACGTACCGTCACCCCACCTCCTCAGCCTTCCTAGAGCCCCTGTCCTCCCTGCACAGCTGGCCAGGGAGAGCTTGAAGCCATAACTCCAGCTCAATCACTCTCCCTGCCATCTCTGCAGGGGCCCTGGTTACAAGGAGTTGAAATTTGCCTAAAGCCCACCTGGCTGGTATAATGGCACCCAGTGGGCAAATTCAGGCTAGCAGCTCAGAACACTGGTCATGCATTTTGGACTCGAACGCAGCCCAGGGGGCAGGGCTGAGGACATGTGTACCTCATTACCCCAGCGATGTGAGAAGCAGTAATTAAACCGGGCTCCACTTAGAAAGAGAGAGAGGGACACACACATCCCAGCATTTCTCAGTGGCTTTTCAGCCTTGGCAAAAATATTTAGAGCAGTGGGATGGAGACACGCATCCCCTTAGGGAGGATTCCTGCCCCTGCCAAAATATGCAAGGAACTCTGTTACCCACTACAGCACCCCCAAACCCATTCTTACCCCTGGACAAAGAGGACATAGCTGGCTTAAATTTTTCCAAGATCAAGGGTTCTCAGTATCTGTGTGATTTCTAGGGATAAGCTTTGAGCTGGGCCTCAAGCGGTGGAAACCACCTCAGCAGAACTATCTGTACTCTCCCAGGGCCCCTTGTGACCAGGTCAGAGTCTGGGAGACAGATGGTGGGTTCAAGGGTCAGCTTGGGTCCCAGAAGGGTGTCTTCCACTAAGAAGCTGTGGTGGGATTCAGTCCTTACTGGCCATCTTGGCAGCCCTTCGTGCTAACCCAGAGCTCCAGGCCCACTGACGTGCTGCTCAAGTAACCTCTACAACACCCAGGCCCCTCCAGCCTTGGGGTCTGATGAGATTTTTAGCAAAGCAGATTTGGGGAAAGGAGAGCAAGGAGAAAGAAGGTCCCCAGTAGAGTGACACATGTGCACGCAGCTTTGCACACTCCAACGTATTTATGAGTACGTTTTTGTGTCAAGCCCAAGAAGGCTGTCTTATGGTCTGTCTGGTCCCTCCTCACCCCTCACTTACCTCCCTCAGCTCCTTGGCCACCTCCTTGAGCTCGCGAAGGATGCCCTCAAGCTGCCCGATGACCATCTTCATGCGCTGTCGAATCCGCTCCCGCTCACCACCACTGCTGGGGTCGTCACTGGGCTGCCCGAGGTCCGGGGCGCCCCGAATGTTCATCGTTTACCACGTGGCCGCAGGCCTGCCCATACTCCCCCCAGCTGGGCACACGCTGCGTCTGCCTCCACGGAGCCCCCCTCGGCTGGGCAGAGCTCCACATCTTAACGGCCCCCCAGCCCACCCTGGCCCTGGGCGGCCCTCAACCAGCCCCTGCCCCCTGCCACCCAGCCTCCTCTGCCTCTGGGTCGGGAGTGGGACACCCAGAGGGAGACAGAGTCTGGCAGAGGGGGTCAAGGTGAGGACACAGGAGAGCAGGGGGAGGGACCTTGGGTCCCAGGAGTGGCCTCCAGGTCCTGAAGTGCCTGTGGGTGTGCAGAGCTGATCTCTGCCTAAGCTTGAACACAGAGGCAGGGGGATGACTCTGCAGGGACTAAGGGTAAGAGATGCCCTTGGGATGGGGGAAGGCAGCAGGGATCCCCTCACAACTCCTAGGCAGTTGCAAAGGCAGAGGTCTCTGGATGCAACTGACACCTGCAGAGGGATGGTGGCCAGGGTCTTCCAGATGTGGAAGGGGCTCCGGATATGGGCAGCTCTGGGGAGGGAGCTGGATTGGAAGAGGGCAGCCCCCTGCGGAGAGAGCGAGCCTAGCGTCAGCCCTCCCAGGCTGCAGCACCAGCCGGCAATGCCGCTGCCTCCCTCCTCTCGCCAGCCTGCACCCTTCCTCGCTGGGGATTTTTTTTTTCTTTGTGGGGAGGGGTGGTGGAGGCAGATGGTTTACAGCACAGCCCCTCCTCTAGAGGGAAAGGGAGGGAGCCCCTGCTTTAGAAGCAGAAGTCCTCAGCCTGCTACGGGGCACCCTGGCCGTAGCTCCCGCCCCCCCACCTTCCCCCCAGCCAGGCCTGCTCAGGCTGGTTCACCAGAGGGCCTCTCCAGTCACCCATCCTCCCTCCTAGCGCCCCCAGGGTGCCCTCGTTCCCAGCGGACCCTCCCTCCCCCAGCCCCGCCTTCCCTCAGAACCCCCACTCCTGGACTCACCGAGGGTGGGGGCACCGGCCTTCCCTCCAAGCAGCGTCGGGGGCCAAGCCCCAAGACGGGGTTGGGGGGCCCCCAAGGCTCCCTAGGGCGGGCTTCTCTCTCTGGACCCTTCGGCCCCGGGCCTCAGGGAGGTCCTCCGAGCCGTGACCGGAGACATCTGGGCGGTGGGAGGGGGCGGGGCCTCCGCGCTCCAGGGAAGGGGGCAGGAAAAATCTTTCTCAAGCCTCTCCAGACTCGGGGTCGGGAATGAGCGAGGGTCCGGCAGATTTGGGGCTCCGAGACCACAGGTGACCGGGGCGCGGGGAGGCGGAGGAGACGCCGGGCCGGTCCCAGCGCGTGAGCCAAAGTCGGAGGGCTGGGAGGGCGCCGGGATCCCCTCAGCCCACGCCCGGCATTCCCCGGGCTCTGCACCGTCCGAGATTCGCTCTGTCCAGTCCAGATCGGCCGGGTCCGGGCTCCGCTGGGGTCTGCCCTGCCCTACCCCGCCCGGAGTGAGCTGGCACCGCCGGGCGCCCTGGACGCGCTCAGCCCGGACCCAGAACGTCCGCGCCCCGGCACCCGCGGCGTCCGGAGCGGCCGCGAGGGTCTGCTCAGCCCAGCCCCGCGGTCGGCCCTGGGCGAGATCGCTCCCACGTCTCAGTTCACGTTCCGAAAGGTCCGGAATCCGCCGGGTCCCCGAGGAGGGGCGATGTCAGCCGCGGGGACCCGGTCCCCGCCGGGCCCAGCCGAGAGCGCGCGAAGCCGGGGGCCCCGGCCGGGCTCGGTTCGGCGGCCCGGGCGCAGGCGGGAGCAGCGCCGGGCAGAGGAGAGGAGAGGAGGCGAGAAGAGGCGAGGGGAGGAGGCGCGGCGAGGGGAAGGGAGGGGAGGGGGCGAGCGGCGGGCCGGGCCGGGCCGGGCCGGGGCGCACTAGGCTCGCAGCCTCCGCTCGGCTCCGCTACCTCCCGTCCGTTCGCTCTCGGCTCCCCGCCTCAGCAGCCCCCGGGCGCCGGGTCGCCGCCGGTGGGGCAAACAGGCGCCGGGTCGGGGCTGGGCCTCCCTTCACCGCCTCGTCCTGCCCTGCCCCGCCGGGCTCCCGGGGCCTGGGCCCGCTCCCCAAGCGCCGCGGCGCCGCGCCGCCCGCGCCCCGGCCGCCCCCGGCCCGCCCCGCCGCCCCCCGCCGGACTGGCCGCCCGGGCGGGCGCTGGCTCCCTTAAAGGCCGCCCGGCTCGCTCGGCTCCGCTTGCCTCGGCGCTGTCAGGGAAGGGGCCGGCCCGCCGCGCCGGGAGGGAGCTTTTAAAGCGACACACACGGCTCCCAACCCCGAGGGCCAAGAGCGCGAGCCAGGGGGGTCTCGCCACCCGGGCGAGGGGGAAGGGTCTCGCTGGCGGGGCTGGAGGCGGACTGACCGGACGCCACGGCTGCTGACCTGGGGCGCGGAGGGACAGCGTTCTGGGGACTTCGTTCCTTTCCCACCTCTCTAGACAACCCCATTGCCCCCTTCCCCTACTGCACTGCCCCCAAGCTTCCCTTTTGGCCACGTTTCCCGCATCCAGACCCTCCCTTCTACCCCCCACATAACCCAACCCCCGACCTTGCCTGAAATCACATTCATTCAGAAAATAGAATACTGCCAACCTTTCCTGAGCACCTACTGTGTGCCAAGCTCTGGGTCGGCAGGGCTGGGGGTTGGAGGCTGTCTTGGACACCCATCGTTTCCTTCAGCTATTCAACCATTGACTCATGTATTAGAGGCCTTTTGTGCATCAGGTTCCATGCTAGACTCTAGGGCCACCGGAGCATTTCAGAAAGCTCACGGCTCGGGGACACTCCTGAGTCACAACAGAGGCAAATTCTGGAAGCAATGTTAACAGGGGGTAGGGAAGTGTGGGTTGGAGGGTGCAGTTCAGGCCAGGGCCTGGCAGCTTCTGCCAGGTAGGCCACCCCTGAGCTGAATCTCAAAGGAGGAGTAGGAGTGACTGTCAGTGTGGGGGGGTGGGGATCAGCATTCCAGGCAGGGAGGAGGGTGGGAGCACAGGCTCAGAAGCAGAAATGGGAGGAGGGGAGTTTAAGTTAACTGTGGCCTTTTAGATACCATTTTGACTGCAGACCACAGAGAGACTCAGAGACCATGGTTAGGAGCTTAGATTTTATCCCGCGGTGGAGGGAGCTATGATATTGGGAGGAACCTGTGCCTGCTTGTCTTCTCAGGAAACCCCTCTGGGGCATTGTGAGTGGGTCTGAGGAGGTGCCACCGAGATAGAGCAGTTAGGAGGCTGTTACAAGGTTGGCCAGAAGACAGTGGAGTCTATGAATCTATGCTCATGAGAGAGGCTGGGGCTTGAGAGTAACATTTTCTTTGTTTGTTTGTTTTTTTTTTTTGAACCATCATTAGAGGGGGTGAGACGAACAGGGACACTGTGTAGAAGTAACAAAAGCAGTAGTTCTGGGCTGGAACCTCAGAAAAGAGTCCATGAGTGAGAGGGAGAAGGAGTGGTTAGGAAGATAGGAGAAGAACCAGAAAGTGGAGAGTTATGTAGGCCCAGTAGGAGGAGTTTGGGAGAAGCAAGTGCTCATCAGTGTCGAACGCGGCAGGGAGTGGCTGTGAGAGAAGGAACAGAAAGTGTCTATTTGTCTTGGTACTCAGGAGGCCACTGGTGACATGGCAGGGGCAATTGGTTTTGGAGGGTAGAAGGTGACAGGAACCAAACTGTTGGGCATCGAGGACTATGTGCCCAACACAGTGAGGAACAGGAGTGAGTACAGATGACATTTTCAAAAGTTGAAGTGGCAGGGAAGCAGAGATCTTGAACTAGAGGCAGAGGAGGGGTCAAGGGAGGTGGGGCTAGGTGGTGGTTTGAGGCTGGCCCATGGGGGGCTTGAATTCAGAGACAGTGATGGTATTGTGGGTGCTAATGATGTTCCTTGGTCTCCAAGTTATCTCAGAGGTGTATTCACAGAGGGCTGCTGGGGGAACTGACTCCTACTTCCTTGAGATTCAGCTCAGGGGTTGCCTTTGGAGAACCAGAAGCTGTGAGGGTGGGAATCTGGCTGCCCTGGGTTGGGAAGAGGTTCTCCTGAGGGGGTGGATCCAGAGGGCCCACCAATCACTTAAAAAATTGTAGCAAAATACGCGTAACATAAAATCTACCATCTTTTTTTTTTTTTTTTTTTGAGACGGAGCCTCGCTCTGTCACCCAGGCTGGAGTGCAGTGGCACGATCTCGGTTCACTGCAAGCTCCGCCTCCCAGGTTCATGCCATTCTCCTGCCTCAGCCTCCCGAGTAGCTGGGACTACGGGCACCCACCACCATGCCCGGCTAATTTTTTTGTGTTTTTATTAGAGACGGGGTTTCACGGTGTTAGTCAGGATGGTCTCGATCTCCTGACCTCGTGACCCGCCTGTCTCGGCCTCCCAACGTGCTGGGATTACAGGCGTGAGCCACCGTGCCTGGCCTAAAATCTACCATCTTAACCATTCGTAAGTGCATAGTTCAGTGGCACTAAGTACATTCACATTGTTATGTAACCATCACCACCACCCATCTCCAGAACCTTTTCATCATCCCAAACTGAAACTCTGTGATTAAGAGCTGATAGCAGCCACTCTCTATGGAGCACCTACCAGGCACCAGGCACTGGGCCAAGTACTTCCACATGCATTATCTTATTCCATCTCACAGTGACTTTCCATCACCCCTCCCCCCGCCAGCCCCTGGCAACCACCATTCTATCCTCTGTCTCTGTGACTCTGACTACTCTAGGTGCCTCATATAAGTGGAATCACAGAGTCTCACCAATCACTTTTGTGGAAGCAGTGATGCTAAGGAACAGCCGAGACCAAAAATGGGCTAAGCCTGAGAAAAATGAGTTTCTAGTCTTAGGTTCAGGGAATCATCCGCCCTCATCCAGGATGAGGGAGATGTGTTTGAACGGGCAAGGTTAAGAGGCAGTGAGCTTGACTGGAGAGGGTGGACTGTGACTGCTTAATACATAATTGATCTCAGGTCTCATTAATAGAAGCGCAGTGTTTTGAAAAAGGGAGGTAACATTTCTTCTGTCATTTGTGTGGATCAAACCGTGCCTAGCATCTCAATTCATTGGGTGTATCCATAGGAGGACAGCCAGGTAGAATAGGGGACGTAACTGGTGTATATGTTCTATGAAGGATGGTAGGGCTGGTCAGAGCAGGCTAGAGAAGAGGAGACTCAGGAGAAGGGGTCTCTGATTGTAAATCTCCAAGAGCTGCCACAGGCGAGAGGGAATAGATAGTATCTGGGTGGTGCTCAGACCTGCCTTCCTTAGTGTTTGGGTATTGATCCATCCTTTCTTCCACCCAACCTCCCTGGCCACCTGTCTAGATGTCCCATCCTTTAGATCTCTGCTTATTCACCCCCAACCCCCACCCTCTAGGCAAACTTCCCTAGTGCTTTAGTCTACGGAGAGAAATGGAAGCACTTTTTTTTTGCCCTTAACCAAATGCTTCCCAGGGCATTCATTTAATGTGCTAGCTGTGTGACCTTGAGCAAGTCACTTAACCTCTCTGAGCAAGGATAGGAGCCTATAAACATTTTAATTCTTTCTTGAATTGGGTCTCTTGTCAAAAAAGGGGGGGGGTGTATTTCACTGTCTCTCTGATTCAGAAAAATCAGGACAATAATGACTACTTTCCAGGGTCATTGTGAGCATGGAATAAGATAATGCACATGGAAGTACTTGGCCCAGTGCCTGGCACCTGGTAGGTGCTCCGTAAATGGTAGTTGCTATCAGCTCTTACTCTTGGCTTCATGTCTGTAAGCCTTATTTCCTTGTGAGTCTGTGAACTCCTCATGATGGGTCTGTGTGTGTCTGCCCATCTCTCACATGGACCACTGCAGTAGGCAGTAGACAGTATACAGTGATTTTTACCTCTCTGCCTGTTTTCCACCATCCAGTTCCAGCATTCCTTTTCTTGGGGAAACTCCCTGCTGTCATCACATAATCCTAGTGGGTTGTCAGTTAAAGTGCCCACTACTCCCACCCATCCCTATCCCACTGCCACTAAGTAGGCATGTGACTCAGACTGCACCAACCGTGGAACCCCATCCTCCAGCAACAGTGATTGGTCCAAGGGGTGGGCACATCACCTAAGCAGGACCAATCAGATTCTTTCCCTGGGATTGATATGTGGATGCTGGGAGGAAGAGCCCCTCTTCCTAGTGGGGTGCAAAACTGGATGTTATGGTCCAAACCTGCTGACAAGCCATCTTTCCCACTCAATCTAGGAAGCTGAGCAAGGCAGCAGAGAGGAGAGGAATTTAGAGAGCATGCTAGCAGCATTGAGTCCCAGTTTTGGTTCTCATGGCCTTCACTCCTGCAGTTCTTCTTTCAGTCCGGTGAGCTGCAACAACATCCTACTCACCTATAAGAGCCGATAAATTCCTCATATTGCTCCAGCTCGTTTGGTGGAGTCTCTGTCTCGTGTAACCAATTGGAGCCTGACAGATGCACTCAGGAAATACTAACTGAGCTGACTAAATGATTGACTGAGTAACTGGGTTCCCAGATGGGGTAAGATGTCTCCAAATCCTGAAGCCAGAGGGTTGGGACCTGCTGCCCTCTGGCCATGGAGGGGAAGTGGGGGCATTTGGGAGATTATTGCATCAGGCCAACTTGGATTTGGGCCCCAGCTTTGTCATTTGCTAGCTGTGTGATCTCAGGCAAGTTACTTGCCCTCTCTGAACTTGAGATCCTTTGTCTATAAAATAGGCAAAGTACTAGTGACTGCCTAGGGTTGCTTTGAGGATGGAATGAGATAAGGAGCAAAAAGCACCAAGCACAGTGCCTGGGGTGTGGGGGTGAGGGAGCAGGAGTTGGAAGAATTGTAAGAAATGGTAACTGTTTTTATTTAGTCTGCAGTCTACTCTCTCTAATAGCGCAGGACTGAGACTGGCATGCAGCTCAGGAGAGAACGAGGATTCAGTCTGCAAGCTAGATTCTCAGAAGCAATGGATCCTGACACCAGGGAAGAAGTGCCAGGGTGACAGTGGGCATGTTAGGGCTTCAAACAAATAATAGAGACAGTACAGAGAGTCTACAGAGAGAAATGGAAGCACTGCCTAACACTTAGGCAGTAGAGTTGGAATGATAAGGCTCCAATGCCTGCTTTTCCATTAACCATGTTACTCATTTAATCTTCCCAAGCCTAAGTTTCCCGTTGTGTAAATACCTTCCTGGTAGCTGTCTTGAGGACTAAATAAAACAGTCCATTATCATGTTCAGCACAGGGCTTAGTAGGTGTTCGATAAATACTACCTATTATTATTGATATTGGGGGCTTAGGGAAATTTTCTAAACACAAAGGTTGGGATGAGTGGATAGCATCAGAGGCAAACTTTTCATGAGAAAGTCCCCAAATAAAGGAGTTATAGAGAATCATATCTGAATTGCTAAGGAAAGGCCATTTCAGAATGACAGGGTGACGTATCTCCTTCTGTTGCTGGACAGTGTCGGGTTCACACTGGGAAAGCCATGTCTGAGGACATTTCTGTCATCTTGCTGCCCACAATAATCTCCCCAGCTGAGTCAGGTTTCTCAAGAGTTTTCTACACTGACTCCTTCCACTTCCTCACTTCCCACTCACTCCTCAAACCTTGTAACCCGTGCCTGCTGTCACTGCATTGCTGGAATAACCCTCACTGTGCAGGACATTATCCTTGCTAAGACCAGCAGACACTTTTCTTCCCCTATCCAAGGCAGCGACCTTGGGGGACCTGACCCTGCTGAGCTTGTCTTACTTCCGGGTCCCCTCTCCTGTGTGGCCTCATGTCTCCTTTCTCTCCTGATTCCCTTCCTGCCTCTCTGGCTGCTGCTTCTCAGTTGGCTTCAAGTGTTCATCTTCTTTCTCTGGCCCCTTAAAAGTTAAGTCCTCAGGGCCAGGCACAGTGGCTCATGGCTGTAATCCCAGCACTTTGGGAGGCTGAGAGGGGTGGATCACAAGGTCAAGAGATGGAGACCATCCTGGCCAACATGGTGAAACCCCATTTCTACTAAAAATACAAAAAATTAGCTGGGCGTGGTGGTGCGTGCCTGTAGTCCCAGCTACTCAGGAGGCTGAGGCAGGAGAATCACTTGAACCCAGGAGGTGGAGGTTGCAGTGAGCCAAGATTGCACCACTGCACTCCAGCCTGGTGACAGAGTGAGACTCCGTCTTAAAAAAAAAAAAAAAGCTGAGTCCTCGGGATTCTCATCTAGACTCTCTTCTCACTCTATACACCTTCCCTAAGGGAGCTCTTCACACTCCCAAAAAGTTTTTGACTTCCAATTCACTGTCTCCAGAGGAGACCTTTCCAAAGCTTCAGATCATATTGCCACTTGTCTACTGGACAGTTCCATGAGGTTGTCTTGCAGGCACCTAAAACTCAACATGCCCAAGTTGGAACCCATTACCTTTCCTCCAAATATATCCCCTTTTGTCTTCCTAATTTCAGAGAATGTCAATGCCCTCCACCCCTCCATGCACGCCACAAACTTGTGATCACACTAGAGCCAGAGCCAGAGTTAGAGCCACCCTAGAGCCAGAGCTCTTCCACATTTCTTCAGTTACTAAGTCCTGTTGCTTCCACCCACTTTATCTCCCTGTCGATAACCAGGCTCTTGATTGCACCCATGAGGCCCTGTATTAGCCAGCAGCCTCCTGATGGATCTGCCAATCTTCACACTTACCCTATGAAGTCTGCTGTTGCTGTTGCTGGTACCAGCCTTCTGATCTACCCACTTATGACCATCCACAGCTCCCTGTCTCTATGAGGAAGTCCGGTCTCCCTAGTTTGGCGTCCACATCTTTCCAGGAGCCTGCCCTTGTCTAGCTCTCCAACCTCATCTTTCTCTATTGCCTCTTGTTCTCTGTGCCTCTGCCATGCTGAGCTGCTTTCAGCTTTTTCCTCACCACCACCTTATACCTGCCCTCCTCTTTGCCTGGAATGCTCCTCTCCTCTCTCTTCTCGAGACCAACCCCCAGACCCTCCTGAAATATTCTTCCAGTGTGTGAGGTCCCTCCTCTGCACCACCCCAGAGCCCTCGTCCACCGCAAGTACAGTGTCTGCCACACTTCCTTGCCATTGTGAATCCAGCTCTCTTTCACAGACCACATGCTGCTGGAGAGCACCTCCATGCCCTTGACATCCAGTAGAGCCAGTCAAAGTCAGTTCCCAAGGTATGTTTTGTAAATATTGAGTGACTCTCTCAAATAATTATTTATTTTGCGTCTTTGTTAAACACACTGTGTTAAAGATGACCCTAAGATGGAAAAAAACTGGAAGGAAGGGGCATGGCACATAACTCAGGGGTCCCCCCAACACGTACCCTGAACCTTAATGGCCTTCCCCAGAACTCCAACACTCAGACATCACTTTCCCCAGGAAAGACCTGTATGCAAAGCCCTGCTGTGTGACTTAGACCAAGCATATGCCCTCTCTGTGCCTCTACTTCCTCTTCTGAAAATGGGATGTTGGGGTATTATGGGAAGACGATGTTCTGCAGAGTACTTTCAAAGAATCTTCAGTTAGCCTGCCACGGCATGGAAGAAGTATGCTGTTATCATTTCTGCCTGCCTTCTGGGGAATTTAGGCTGCCCATTACCCTACTCCCCATTCTTTTATCCTTAAAAATCTCTCTTTCACTTACTCTCTCTCTGTCTCTCCTGGTTCCTTCCCATCAGCATTTAAACTGGCTCTCTAAATTCTTTCGTCTTACAAGTAAGATCCCACTTCCCTCTCCAAGTACTGTCTTGTCTTTCCTCTTTCCACAGCCAAACTCACTCCAAGAGTTGTCCCCATTCCCTGCCTCTCCTCCCCTGGCTCTCACTCATCCCTCTTCCTTGCAATCTGGCATCCGCCTCCACCACTCCCCTGAAAAGCCTTTAAATGCTAAACACACCCGTGACCTCTAAGATGCTCAATCCACAGGACACGTTTGAGCCCTGATCTGACTTGTCTTCTCACTGCATTTGGAAAGTCAGCCGCCTGTCCTCTCTCGGCCTCAGGGATGCCCAGCCTTCCTGGATTTCTGCAGGCTGCATGTTCACGGCTGGCTCTCAGCTTCCTCTGCCCACTTTCCACACTGCCCGACTTTGGATGCTGGAGTTGCTCAAGGCTCAGTTCTGGGTCCTTTGCTTTCTCATGTCTCTCTCTGCCTCCTCAGTTGTATATCCTTCTCTGCTGATTGCAGTTACTACCAATATGGCCACGAATCCCAAATCCACATCTCCAGCCCAGATTCTCCAATTCCAGACTCATGGATCCATCTTCATGTCTTCTGAGAAGCTCAGATTCAAAACTGACCTCAGGGTAAACTCTTTGCTATGGTCTAAATGTGGTGTCTCTCAAATATTCATGTGTTGGGACCTAATCCCCAGTGTAATAGTATTAAGAGATGGGGCCTTTGGGAAGTGATTAAATCATGAGGGCTCCACCCTCACAAATGGGATTAGTGCCCTTGGGAGCTGCCTTGCCCCTTTCACCACATGAGGATGGAGAAGGTACCATCTCTGGGGAGCAGGCCCTCACCAGACACTGAAACTGCTGGCATCTTGATCTTGGATTTCCAGCCTCCAGAACCGTGAGCAATGAATTTCTTTTGTTTACAAATTACCCAGGATAAGGTATTTTGTTGTAGCAACAGAAAAGGACTAAGACACTCTTCTTCCCCATGTTCCCTACCTCAGCCACTCTTACCAGAACTCTGCGAGTCTTCCTTTATATCTTCCTCCCCTCTCTCCTGCATGCCTCAAATCCACTTCCATTTGCTCATTCTCCTCCTGAAGATCCCTCCTGTCTCAATTCTCTGCTGCTACCACCTTTGTCTGAGGCACCTGCATCTCAACCAGACAATGAAACCCCCAGCCCCCACCATGTGCTCTCTAGTCCTCTTCCATATATTCTTCTCATAGGAGCACAGTATTCTTAAAAAACTTGGAGTGTGACAGTCTAACATATCATTCTCCTGCTCCAAACCTCTCACGATTTCACATCTTCCAAGCCCCAAATTCTCACCACGTTCACAAGGCCCTGAGGTCTGGCTCCCATGGCTCTCTCCTGCACCCCTCTTTCCTCACTTTCATTGCCCTTTGCCCTTCAGTCACTCCAGCCTGCCTTCAGTGCCTTGGATGTGCACATTTTTTTGCCTCTGGGCTCTTTTTTTTTTTTTTTTTCACATGCTGTTTCCTCTGCCTGGGGCACTCTTGCTGCTTCTTCACCTAGCTAACTTCCACTCAGCCTGGAAGACTTGACTTAAATTTCAAGCCTCCAGAAAGCCATCCCCCAGGGGGATGTCCTCCTACCCGTTATTTGTCACAGCGTAACACTTACATTCCCTGCTAGAATGTATATCCCTTGAAGTGACTACAATATGAAGTGACTGCAATACAGTTGCTCAATGAATACAACTGATGAAGTTCAGGGTAGTTAAACAACTTGCTTGAGGTCCCACAGCTCATTAGCAGCAGGTCTCATCTTAAACCCTTTTAGACTATTTTTCGTGCCTCTGCCATGGGGCATCACCACACACAAATTCTTATCAAAACAGTAACCACACTTTATTGTAGCTGTGTGTTCAATGGCCCATCTTCCCCACTAAGCCGTAAGCTTCTAAAGCAGAGGCCATGCTGTCTTGTTTATTCTTGTGTCCCTCACTTTTAGCTGTGCATCTGGAGTGTGCTAGGGATGGAGAACTATGAATGCTTGTTGATGGATTCTCTGGTGATGAGTCCCCCAGATTTGTTTCCAGGTCTGACTTGCTACCAAGCACCAATCTTATTCATTAGCCCAGCTATAGATTGTGTTTCCTTTGAATTTTCATTCAAAGTTAACTCTTTGGAAGTAACTTTTATTAAAAAAAGAACAAATCAGTTAATAATGGAGGGAAGCACACAGGAAATAAGACAAAAAGCGTAAAACACAAGATGCTAGAAATGGTTGAGGCACAGAAGTTCAGCTCTATATAGAATCTGTGCCAAGGCTGGGTGCAGTGGCTCACGCCTGTAATCCCAGCACTCTGGGAGGCCAAGGCGGGTGGATCATCTGAGGTCAAGAGTTCAAGACCTGCCTGGCCAAGATGGTGAAACCCATCTCTACTAAAAATACAAAAATTAGCCAAGCCCCTGTAATCCCAGCTACTCAGGAGGCTGAGGCAGGAGAACCCTTGAACCTGGTAGCAGGAAGTTGCAGTGAGCCGAGATTGCACCACTGCACTCCAGCCTGGGTGACAAGAGCGAGACTCCATCAAAAAAAAAAAAAAAAAGAATCCTTGCCAAGTTGTCCACAAGTCACTGTCCCCCACCCAATTCCACCCTTTTGGTTCTTGAACCAATCTCCCACCTCTGACTCCTAACTCTCCTACCCCATTCTCTGGGCTCAGTCCTGGTTAGGGGATTCTTCCCACTCTTTGGAAGGCTTCCTTGGGCAAACTCACTTCCTATTCATGCCCTAGTTGGCAAATCTGGGAAAATACTTCTAAAAGGCTTGGGGTCTGTCTTAGTCTGTTTTGTGTTGCTGTAACAGAATACCACAGACTGGATAATTTATTTTAAAAAGAAACTTATTTTTCACAGTTCTGGAGGATGGGAAGTCCAATACCAAGGTGCCAGTATCTCTTGAGGCCTTCTTGCTGCCTCATCCCATAGTGGAAAGCAAGAGGTTGAAAGAGGCCAAGAGAGATTGAACTTGAAGCCTCAAGCCCTTATATAATAAGCATGAATCCACTAATGAGGGCAGAGCACTCATGACCTAAACACCTCCCATTAGGCCCCATTTCCCAACACTATTGCATTGGGGACTAAATTTCCAAGACATGCTTTTTGGGGGACACATGTAAACCGTAGCACATCAGTGATGGGGAAACAAAGGCCCAGTGAGAGTTAGAAACGGACAATGGAGTTCTGTGTTTATCCCACAGACATGGGTTATTCTGGTGCTGGCTGAGCCTGTCTGCACTTTCCCCCAGAGAGCTATGTGACCTTGACTGGGCTATTTACACCCCCTCTGGATATGGAAGGAGAGGAGCAGAGGGCTTGAGGCTGGACTGTTAGGGAGTGAGGGTGGTGGTGGCTGAACTGACTGGGAAGGAAGCTGGCAAGACTGAGGTTGAACTCAGGAGGAAGGGCGGGACAAGGGGGCCAGGGCTGGACAAGAACAGCAGGTTCTTGTCAAACACACGATTTAATTCTGAGGCTGTATTCCTTGTGCCTGGGAGATTTTCAGCTTGCAATAGTGTCATTTACAGATGGATTTGCAGCGGCGAATTACAAGTTTGTAAGCAACAGCTTCTCTGACGCCTTGAAGAAAAAACAGCCTTATCCCTCTGCAAATTATAAATTCATAACTAACAGTGTTATCCAACTGAATGCAAAACAAATTCATTACCAGCTACATTATTCCATTGAATACCAAGTGAATGAACTTCACAGGGCTTTGTGCAGATCGGGGACATGTTGGGAGATGGGAACGAAACAGCACTCCCCCACTTGCCTCTCCTTTGTGTCCTTTCAGGCCCAGAAGGTGGGCAGAACTGGACAGATGTACGCTGCTTGAATTAAAAGGTCACTCGAAGTTATGATGGCGATGGTGGCGATAGTGATGATGATGGCGCTGGTGGTGTACCAAAACCAATGACCACACTGCGATTGTGTGTGTACCTCTTATATGATTATTAGGATTGCTGCGGTGTCATCTTAAGACACTATCTGGTGAAGGCTTACATGCCTAAGTCCCTGTGAGTGGCAGGACACCCCTGAAAAGGGGGATCACCTCCTGTTGTTCACCATGCAGGAAGATGTGGGTCCTCTGAGCTTCTCATCAGAGTGAGAAGATGGGGCTAAATTTAGGCATTCAAGCAGGGATTCCCTGTGTCTCCTCAGGACGTTGCTCTCTTGGGATCAGGCTTCAAAGTGCTGAGACATCTAGATAGAAGCTTCTGGGTGCTGGGTATCAAGACAGTGCCCACAGTGTGCAAACAGCCTGGGGTCTGTGGGAGAGGACATAGGCCACATTTTGTAACCCAGATTCTTCACTTCCCTCTGACTTTATGATGTATTCCCCATTTGTGGTCCCTGATATTTACTATTTTTCTTTTCTGTCTCTTTTAGAAAATTAGAAGATACAAATAAAACTAACAAATACATAAGTCATCCCTAATTTTTTTTCCACCAGAAAGAACCACTTTGGGGTGGATCAGACCTGAAACTTGGCCCCTTTTCCAATTCTCACAGAAAAATCCTTCATTCAGAAACTCTGAGCATTCAGTAGACTTGACTGAAAATTTGATATGGGAGAAAAGAAGAAATGGTTCATACTGTAGCCACACAAACAACTTTAATTATTTATTTATATTTTTTGTAGAGATGGGGGTCTCATTATGTTTCCCAGGCTGGTCTGGAACTCTTGGTCTAAAGCAATCCTCTCTCCTCGGCCTCCCAAAGTGGTGAGATTACAGGCATGAGCCCTGGGGCCCAGCCACACAAGCAACTTCGGAGAAAGAGCAATGATCTGGGAAATTAAAAGCCCTTCCCCCACTCTCCACCTCACTAGGCATTTTTCTTGGCATCTGCACCATCTCCTCCATGCTAACTTCTTTGGCTCTTCCTTCTCTGATCATCTCCCCTTTCTCTGCCGCCTTCCTCAGGAGCAAAAGGAATTCCTCTCCTTGTCTCATGCTGAGTGGTTTGCAATCACCGTATGTCTAGATAGTTGACCAAAGTGGTTTTTTTTTTTTTTCCCAAAGACAGTTTTCCATCTAAGAATTTTGATGCCAGGTGTGCAAATATTTTCATCTTGTTTCATGAAGACATTTACACTTTTAGAACTAGAGGATAATTTTATAAATGCTGATATGAAACCTGCTTTTGTTATTAACAATATAGAGTCAGCATATTTTTATGTCAATAGGCAAATCTATATTTTCTGTTTTAATGGCTGCATATTAATCCATATAGTTTCTTTAAACAATCTCTTTTTTTTTTTTGCTATACATTTAGGCTGTTTCCAATGATTGCTATTATAACATCCACACATAATTTTTGCAAATTTATCTAATTATTGCCTATGATAACTTCTTAGAAGTAAGATTTCTGAGAATGCACTTTTCAAAGATTTTTCTTGTATTGTTCAGCTACTCTTCAGGAAGTTTGTGCCAGTTTATACTCTCATCAGTTGTTTAATATTATTGTCCCACTTACTATGAATGCTCTAGCTCTATCTCAGCTGTGCCTTGAGGTGTTAAAGAAAGAGCTCCTAGGGCCAGTTTGGTGGCAACAATAGCCAATTAGTATGAGATTATCCAAAGGATGCAGAATCCCAGGGAGCAAGAATGGGGGCCGTAAGTTCCAGCTGCTCCACTCTACTTAGGTTCTTTTATGGCCTCTCGAAGGATTTGAAATTGATTGCTTGATTGATTTTATGAAGGAACACATTAGTTCCATCCAAATGATGGTGGTGGTGATGAGTGCATGGTCATGATGATACCAATGTGTGGTCGTGACAGTGTGATATTGATGAGGGTATGGACAATGGTGGTAACAGGTTAACAGTGGTTCTGATGGTGAGTGCAGTGCCAATGATGGAGATGGTGGTGGTGCTGGTGTTGACAATAGGATGGCAGTTATGGTGGTGGTAGTGGTGACAATGTTGGTGGTGATGACTTATGATGATGGTAAGAATGGTGATGGTAACTGTGGTGGTAATAGTGAGTTTAGCACTGATGAGGGAGATGGTGGTGGTGGTACTGACAGTAGGGTGGTAGGAATGGTGGTTGTGGTCACAGCCACGTTGTGATGGTGGTTATGAAGGTGGTGAGAATGGTGTTGACAGTGTTGGTGATGGTAGAAACGGTGGTGTGGCATTGACTGTGGCATGGTGGTGACAATGGTGAGAAGATGTGACAGTGGTGAGGGGCAGCGTGATAGAAGGGGGATGGTGGTGGTTCACGATAGTGGTGAGTGGTGTTGGTGCTGATGGGAAGCCCGGTGCTGATGGTAGTGCTGGGGTGTTGTGGAAATAGAAAGGTGAAAGTGCATAGATGATGGTGAAGGAATGCAATACAGGATTAAAATAGATACAAAGGGAGGGAGAGGTTGTCTTAGGAATGTGAATAAAGGAAGCAGCATGTTCTAGACCTAGAACAGCGAGGAGACCCACTGGCCAGAGGGGATGGTGGGGGAGACGTGCAGTGGGAGTGGGTGCTGGGAAGAGTCCTGGAAGTAGTGAGAAGAATGTGGACTCCAGGAGGGCAGCACGGGGAGGCATTCTGCATCCTGGGAGGGATAGGTAAGAGCCGAGTGGCCTGCTAGAGAAGAAAAGTGGATGAGGACCTGGCTGTTGGCCCTCATGCTGGCCTCAGATGGAGGCAGAAGGTAGGCTAGGCCCTCTCCAGTGTGGGCAAGTGTCCCAGGCATGCTGGCAGCATGGAGGAAAAGGGTGTGAAGGGCCTTCAGTAGCTGAGCCAACCTTAGAATGCATGGGCATGGGGAGAGGCAAATACCTGGTGCTCTTGTACCAGCTGTACCTGGCAGCTCCTGCTCTCACCTTTGCTTGAGAGGGAGAAGGGTCTGGAGCAGGGACCCAGAGCTCCAGCTCCCTTCTCTCCCCCAGCTCCCTGCCTCTCAACAGCTCCCTGAATCTCCAGTAGGCAGTTTTTGTTCAGTAGCTTTGCCTGGATTCAGAGCCCCTTCCCCGACTTTCCAGGTATAGCATGAAGCTGTTTGGTGTGTATACAAAGCTGCAGGATTCACTCTTCCGGGGCACAGATGCCTGAGAAACTTCAGGGAGGCAGAAAGCTTGTGTCTGAGCAGCCATCATCTGGGCATCAAGGGGTTAACCCATCCCTGAGGGCTGGGCCAGGTCTTTTCCTCGGACTGGGCCCCGCCCTCCGGTTCCTCCATAGAAGTCACTGGAGTCAACTAGGAGCTCACTTTGTGGGAGGGAGAAACGTTTTTTTCTCTTATTTGAATGGTGCTCGTGACCTCACAAGGTTTCCATGGTGACAAGACCAAGGGAGCCAGGGGGACTTGGTGAATTAGGCCAAACAAACCCACCTCCAAGAGTCTTCTTCCAGACTCCGGGCTTGAGGACGAGGACTCCAGGTAATCAGTGAGCTTGCTGAAGAGGGAAGGTTGGGGGCTGGGGACGTGCCAGGCCAGGACCTGCAACAGAAACCGCCGCCCCACCTTTCCTTTCTGTGCCCCACCCCGTCCTGCCTGAAAAGTTCCTTTCCATGAGGGCTTGGTGCTGAGTGTGGCCCCCACAGGGATGTCTGTGTGGTCACAGAGCACCCGTGGGAGGGCAATTCTGACCCCAAGGTAGGAAGCAGTGATCGGGTAATTCTAGGCACCAAGGCAGATGAGAAGACCAAGGTAGGTGAGCAGCAGAGCAGAGGCCTGGGTGTGAAAGGAGAAAGCCATGAGCGTCTGGTTGGGAGTGGGAGCCCTGCTCTCTGAAGCTTGGCTTTCTCAGGAGCAGCTGGGGGCTGGAGCTTGGGAACACAGGATCATGGGATCCAAGTGACCAGGGTTTGAAACCAGGTGTAAATAATGCCTGCACTCTATGGTTGTGGCCTACATGGGACATCACAGGGAAAGAACCAAGTAGGTGCTCAATATGTGTTTGTTTCCTCCCTCCTTCCCTTCCTCTCCTCTCCACCACTCAACAGCCACAGCCTCCTCATGAAGTTTGAAGTCTGCATTGAACTCATTAATTTCCAGCTTTTGGCCGGGCGTGGTGGCTCATGACTGTAATTCCAGCACTTTGGGAGGCCAAGGAGGGCGGATCACCTGAGATCAGGAGTTTGTGACCAGCCTCACCAACATGGTAAAGCCTCGTCTCTACTAAAAATACAAAAATTAGGCAGGCATGGTGGTGGGCACCTGTTATCCCAGCTTCTTGGGAGGCTGAGGCACGAGAATCGCTTGAACTTGGGAGGTGGATGTTGCAGTGAGTGGAGAACATGCCACTGCGCTCCAGCCAGGGCAACAGAGCGAGACTCCATCTCAAAAAGAAAAAAAAAATTCCAGCTTTCAATTATTCGATCCTCACATAATTCAATGTCTAAAATTTTATACTTCTACAGATTGTCCTAAAATTCTACCATGGAAGCTCCAACCATTGCTTTGCATGAAACCTCCTTGTAAATGGTAACATCTTATCTGGAAGTAGTTGTCTTTTCTCTCTGGACAGGGGCAGTTGTATGAGTGGATGGGGAGCAAATGGGGTGGGGTGGGGTGAGAGGGTAGATGGGGGGAATGAGTGATATCTTGTTTGTTTGATTTTTGTTTTTTCTTTTTCTTTCTTCTTTTCTTTTCTCTTCTCTTCTCTTGTCTTCTCTTGTCTTCTCTTGTCTTCTCTTCTCTTCTCTTCTCTTCTTTTCTTCTCATGCAGATGGGGCCCATGAGTGAGGAGGACAAGAGAGAAAGGAGAAGTTTGGGTGGAAATCCCAGAGATTGTTCATCATGTGAGAGGAGCCATGCTGCATTTCATGCCATACTCACACCATGGATGGAGAAAAAAAATCAAGCTTCACTTTCTAAGAATGGCCCTGGGGCCACTGCATCTAGTGCCTGTGCATCTGCAGACCTGCTGGATGCCTCCAGGGGAATCATGCCACCCCAAGCAAGAAAGGGCCCAGTTGCCAGGAGCCTGGAGGCAGAGAGCTGAGGAGCCAGCCCCTGACATCAGAATGGAGCTCAAAGGTTGGCTGGGTGTGACTCTGTGGTGGACAGCTTCTCTTGGGAAATCTACTTTAATGAATCCAGAGGAGCAATTTGTAATCAGCCCATCAAATGTTAAGGGACACTTAGCTGGAATCTTGTTGCTGGACTCTGTGCCCTGCAGTGGATGACAGTTCTCCATCAGGGTCTGTAGTCCTCTACCCTGGATTTGCTGCATCTTGGAGCCCCCAATAGTCAGGTACCGGCTCTCAGAACTGCCTGCATCCCATTGCCCTGAGCTGCTGTCTGCCAGGGCTGCTGGTAACCAGGCCCACAGGGCTGGATATTCCCCCAACAGGGCAGCTCCCAGTCCAAGCCCAACTGTTACCAGCCCAGAAAGATGTTTCAGGATACCCCTTTCCTCCCCACTTCCCTGCCCTCTGCAGCTCCAGCTGGTGCACCCCATCTTTCTCTCCCCCTCCCTGCTAGGCTGGGCCCTAACAGACCTTTGAGGTGCTTGGGCTTATTCTGTAACCTTGAGTAACCTTGAGCTACTGCCTCACTCCATTCCTCACTTTTCTTCTTCTTAAGGTTTCTAACTGGATTTTGCCAGTGTATTTATTTCAAAACTGGTCATCTTACTGACCTCGCTCATAGTCTCTTATTAGTTTTCCAGTTGATTCTCTTTAGTTTTCTGGATAAACAATATCATGTACAAATAATGATGGCAATTTCTCCTCTTTTCCAAATGTTGTGTTTCCTTTTGTCTTTTAATGTACTCTTGCCTTGGCTAAAACTTCCAAAACAATGTAAAATAATTGTGATAATAGCAGGCTTTCTCATCCCACCCTGACTAAAATATGAATGACCCTGGCTAGGTGTTTTATTGCTAAGAACGATGTTGGCGGTTGGTTGCAGGTAGGTTTTTAAAAATTATTATTATGCCAAGGAAATGTTCCTTTATTTTTATTTTACTAAGGGTTTTCAGAAGAATGGATATTCAGTTCTATCAAATGAGTTTTTGATGTCAGTTAAGATTATCACAAAACTATTTCCTGTCTGGTAATTGACATGATTAATTATAGGGGTGGATTTTCTGATATGTAAATGTCATCACTTCTAATGTAGACATGTTTGAATTGGGGAAGAGATCCATTGCTGGGGAGAATCTGTATTGGTTGGATCTGTATTGTGCTGAGTGCCATGGATGTGAACTTGTAACTTTTCCCTCGTCACCCCCTAATCCAGGATGGCCTGTCAGGCAGGAGCACTGTGATGCCTAAGGGCTTGAGCTGGGGCTCTGGAGAGCTTTATGGGGTGTCAGCTTTTCCCAGGGTGATCTTTCTAAAGGCCAGTCTGATCACATGACTCCCTTTAGTGGCTCCCCATTGCCTTCAGCAGGAAACTTGAGCTTCTGTGTGCATTTTCCAGGCCTCTTACAACTGGCCTCTGTCCACACCCCCCACTTATCACCTCCAATCTCTCCCCTACAACCATATAGGACCAGAACTCCTGGAAGGAGGCTCCCCCACGTCTCCTATGCCTCCGGCCCTCTCACTTGGCTGCTCTCCTGCCCGGAATGTCCTTTCCACCTTCCTTCCCAGGCAGCACTTATCAGTCCCTGCTCCTCTGACCCCACAAAGCTCGGTTACCGCCTCTTTGCTACTTAACAGGGGGAGGTTAGTTTCTATGTTCACCTCTATCTCTAGAAGCCCCAGGAGGTTGAGGACCTGCCTGATCCACCCCTATCTCATCTCCCAGCCCAGTGTCTGCCCCATCACAAATGTTTCTCAATCAGCCCTAGGTCAAACATTTTGTTCACACTCTTGGACCACCTACTTGACCCACCGCCTGTGACCTGCAGGGTTCGCTGTCCCAGTGGTGGGCGCTGAGAGGCCCCAGTCGCAGGCCTCACAGGTGGCTGCAGCTCCCTGGAGCCTCTTTAGAAAATGCAGTCGGCCTTGTTTCCTCCTCAGAAACAACGACTTAGCACAGCGTCCGGGCCCCAGGGGAGAGTGTTCCCCTCTCAAAAGCTGCTGCCATTGGAGATGCAGGAGAGGAAGCCAAGTGGGCCCAGGAGGGACCAGATGATTCGGGGTAGATGGGAGGGAATGAGCAGGAGGGGCTCTGATAGGCTGCATCCCTCGGGGTTTCCTGCACATCCCAGATGCTGGCACCTGCTCTGGGCCTGGGCCTGGCAATAGCTCTGTGTCTGGCTCTCCACCGGGCCTCGGGTTCATCCCCTGATTCCCCCAGAGTCTTCTCACCTGACTCTCCATGGGATCCATTTTCAACTCTCTGTGTTCCCCCAACTACTAGGCAGCCAGCTAGAGTCCTCACCTCTTCAGATAAGCTGATACTGGTTAAGCATCCCAAGTCTGAAAATCTGAAACCTGCAATACTCCAGAATTTGAAACTTTTTGAGCGTGGACATGATGCTCAAAGGAAACGCTAATCAGAGCATTTCAGATTTGGGATTTGCAGATTTGGGATGCTTAACCATTAACTATTTGTAAATATTCCAAAATCTGAAAAAAAAAATCCCCAACAGGAAACACTTATGATCCTAAGCATTTTGGATAAGGGATGTTCAACCTGTATCAAATGGAGGGCTGCTTGGCTGCTAAGCCTGGGGTGGGACAGGAGCAGCCCAGACCTGCCCCTTCTTTTTTGCTGTCTCCTTCGTCCAAGCAATCCTGAGTTACACAACACATTCCTGGCTACAATATAGTAAGAGGTTAGGTGACATGACTTCAAGGGCATCGGAGTTGGGGTGTGGAGTCTGGCAGACCCGGGTTCAAATTCTAGCTCCACCTCTTGCTAACTGTGTGATTTTGGGCAAGTTACTTAGCCTCTCTGAGCCCCAATTTCTTCATCTGTGGAACAGAGTACCTACATATGGAGGTGTTGTGAGGATTACATGAAATGACTGACTGACTATAAAGCACTTAACACAGTGCCTGGCACATAGTAGGAGTTCAATGGACATTAGCTGTTTTATAAGTTACAGGTCAGCACAGGCTGGGCCACAGCTGTTGCTTCATACACCTTTGTCCCCCATGCATGGGTGGAGAAACTGAGGCCCAGAGAGGAGCAGGACACCACATCGCTGCATCCCCTTCATCAGCCTGGGCTGACACCTACTGAGGAGCTCTCTGCTATAATGGTTTCAATCACAACAAGCCTGACACATGGAGTCTTGGATCTTGGGTTTGCCTTCTGCACAGCCTGGCAGCCTCTTATTTAACAAACCTTTACATTGCACTAAATGCCAGGCACAGTTATAAGCCCTTTATACGTATAATAACAATATTATGCATATTAACCTTGATCCTTCTAGCAAACCCATGAGAGAGATACTATCATTATTCCCATTTTACAGATGAGGGAATGGAACAGTTCAAGGGCTTGCCCAAGGTCACACGGCTAGCAAGTGGGAGGACCACTCTTCGCCAGCAGGGATGCCATTGACAAGGTTTCCACCCTGAGGTGAACACAGCCTGGGCTCTGCGGTGTGATCATTGCAGAGTGATCTGGGGTGTCTGGGGCACCTGAAGCCTGTCTTCTCCCAGCACCTTGATGCTTGGGTGGAGGAGGCATTTTGGAAGGGACTTGGTGGCCTGAGACTGAGCACAGCGGGAGCATCTGCTTTGTCCTATTAATGCTATTCACTAGATGCCACATCTCAGGCCACAGCAGGTATTTCCCTCGAGAGAGGACAGTGAAAACTTGGAACAGAAGAGCTTTTTATTATTCAGAATAACTGCACTATTTAATTTACTATTAATAATAGCTCTTGAGTCAACCTTCTCCTGAAGAGAAGTGAGAACTGAAAGGATGTCCCTCTCTTCTCTCCCCTCCTCCCTCCTTTTCTGCCTCCTTACTTCGGAATGCTGTGAACTCAGTCACGAATGATTGAGCTGTTTTGGGGGTAGGAGTGGGAGAAATGGAGGCCCAGCTCATGCAGCGAGCCTGGTTACTCCTCCTCCCTGCAGAGCCTTGCTCTGCTGCTCCTCGGGAGTCCCTGGAGGCCACGACCCATCTGCTGTCAGATCCCTCCGGGAAAGAGGATGACCCTGTCCTCCTAGGCTGGGCTGGAGGCTAGAGGCCAGGAGGCTGTTTCAGCTGCAGCAAAGGGAAGGCTGCATTCGGCAATCCTTGCCCTCCTTGTCCTGAAGGCAGGAGTGTGTGTGCTGAAATAAGAAGACGGGGATCCCTTCAGAGACCAATCTTCTGCCCTCTGCATCCAGCGAAGGGCTCAGTGTAGGAAGGAGCACGTCCAGAGAGGACTACAGCCAGGAATGAGACTTGAACCCAAGCCAGGGGAGGAGGATTTGGTTTGGAGTTCAGAAGAGTTGGGGGACTGAGAACTGCTTTCAAAAACCAGAGGGATTTGGTTCTTCATCTACAAGCCCTCACTGAGGGCCTGCTCTTCCAGGTGCTGGGAACATGTGAAGCCCCCAGAGGGGCAGAGGCAATGAGATATAACTAATGCTACTGTAAGGCAGTGCTCCAAGGGCAGGACCACCATGTCGGGTGGAAGTCCTAGGAGGTGAGAACTTGGCTTGCCTGATTCAGAGCTAAATGGGCCTCCCGGCTCCCTGAGGTAAGGGATATAGATCGTCTTCTAGGGTTGACTTTAGCCCTTGGGTATTTATTCAAGACTTCACCCACGCTCCTGGCACCTACGTCCTTGACTCTGCCTCCTGTATTGGGGCCCTGTGGGATCTCAGGTGTGTCAGGTGGCCCACTGGGGCTGACCTTCCAGAAGATAGAGGCCTGTTTCTCTCTTTCTCCTAACTACTCAACTGTGCAGAGCTAGAGGACAGCGGCTGTCCCCACAAAGGTCTCTCACGGCTGCAGACCAGCACCCCGTCCACCTCCTCTCACCCCTGGGACATAGCCAACCAGCCTGCTCTCCTCTTGTCAATCTCCTCACACCCTGCCCATCTGTAGAGTGGGCTGAATCCTAGATATCCTTAGGTGATTGAAGAGCGCATTCTAATACTCTGCTGCGGGGTGGTTCTGGTCTGGCTTTCCGAACGTGCCAGAGCTGGGTTCCACATACCTGCATGCACATACACTCCTAAGCACACACGCTGCCTCCGCGCATCCCGGCTCTCATTGTGAGGGCCCCACTCTTTATTCAAGGAGCGGTCTCGGGTGTCTGAATGGATGCTTGAAGGCTCCGTCTTTGCAATTAACACGCTGCTGCAGTATTATTAGCCTCTGATAGGCAGGTCTGCCTTTGCCAGAAACTATAAATATGTGGGGCCAATGACTCAGCAAATCTGTTGCTATTTTTCTTGCAGGTCCGTGTGGATCTGTGTCTGTGTACACCATGGCCCCATCTCCCAGCAGCTCCCATGGCTTGTATCCATGGAAACGCAGTCCTCCCCAACTATGGTTCTCTGCTGACAAACCCTGGGAGTCTCCCCAGCCCCCTACCCACCTCGGAGAGGGAGCGTGGACCACACAGGCTCCAGCCAGCAGGAGGGCGGCACTGTGGAGGAGGTGGCCACTTTCTCAGTTGCTTCGAAGGGCCAGGCAAGGCCAGGCCTTCAAGACCTTCCTCCGCGGGTCTGTGGTCAAGGCCTTGTCACCTGCTTAAGGGGGAGCGGCCTGATGAGAGAGCCCTCACTGAGGCCCTGGGCCCTGGTGGGATTCAGTTGGCAGGGCAGTCCCTGAGGGCTGTGGGCAGTGTGGCAGGGGAGGTGGGGGAGGGGTTACTGCCCTCACCAGTGGAGAGGACTAGCACTTGGGAGAGTTAGGCTGGGGAGTAGGGAGAGGACCAGTGGCAGTGAGGTGGGGGAACGGGATGTGCAATGTGGGATTAAATCTTGGAACCTTGGCCGGGCGCCGTGGCTCACACCTGTAATCCCAGCACTTTGGGAGGCTGAGGTGGGCGGATCACCTGAGGTCAGGAGTTCAAGACCAGCCAGACCAACATGAAGAAACCCCGTCTCTACTAAAAATACAAAAAAATTAGCCAGGCGTGGTGGCACATACCTATAATCCCAGCTACTTGGGAGGCTGAGGCAGGAGAATTGCTTGAACCTGGGAGGCAGAGGTTGTGGTGAGCCGAGATCGTGCCATTGCACTGCAGCCTGGGCACCAAGAGAGAAACTCCACCTCAAAAAAAAAAAAAAAAAAAAAAAAAATCTTAGAGTCTTGGCTGTGTCAACTAAGCTGTGGGACAGAGGAAAAAGCATGGCCTTGGAGTCCCTCCCTCTGTCCCTCCTTTCCTTCCACAAACATTCACATTTGCTTCTTCTGGACCAGGCTCTATGCTGGATATGAAGACCCAGAGATGTTTCAGAATTAGACTCTTTCTCCTCGACGACCCACAGTCTCGGGAGAGAAGACAGATTCTTCATCAAGTCAGAGAGCTCAGGGGTCCTGAAGGTCAGGACGGTTGTCTGTATCAGAGCAGTGGGGCACAGGAGGGGGGTCAGAGGGGCCTCCTAGGGAGCTGTGGCCCAGGGGGCAGGCCAGGAAGATGAGGCAGTGTGTGGAACGACTGGCAGGAGGCAAGAGAGGGCAGCGCTGGGAGCCGATGGGTGAGAGACTCGCGCACTGGAGTTCTAACTCTGGCTCCTGTTGGCGGTGCTCCCTGGAGAAAGCCACCTAAGGTCTCTGGTGTGTAAAATGGGAAATGGCAATATCTACCTCACGGGCCTGGATGAGGATTAAATAAAACATCTGGCCCCTCATGCAGCATTTATTGTATTCATTCTATGCCGGGGATGTCCCATGCCTTTTGCTTTGCTCCCTACAGGGTCTCTGTCTCTTCATCTGTCAAATGAGGGAGATGGGCCAGATGATGTCTAGAGCCTCTGACATTCCCTGTCCTCAGTTTCCCCATTTTTGAAATAGGAAGAAGAATCTTCCAACAGGCTCCAGAAGTGAAGGAATGGATCGTGGAATCAACAGATATTTACTAAGAGCAGCTTGGGACAGGGCACAGTGACTCACGCCTGTAATCCAAGCACTTTGGGAGGCCGAGGTGGGAGGATTGCTTGAGCCCTGGAGTTCGAGATCAGCCTGGGCAACAGCAATCAAAAAATCAAAACGCCGGGTGTGGTGGCATGTGCCTGTAATCCTAGCTACTCAGGAGGCTGAGGTGGGAGGGTGCTTGAGCCTGGGAGGTCAAGGGTGCAGTGACCCCAGTGAGCCATGATTGCACTACTGCGCTCCAGCCTGGGTGACAGAGCAAGACCCTGTATGTTCAAAAAAAGAGAAAAGAAAAAAAAGAAAAAAAAAGAAAAAAGCAGCTTGCTTTTCCCCAGCTTAGAGAAAGCAGAAGCCAGACAGATGTCACCACTGCTACCTCTATGGGATGTGGAGGAGCAGGACACCCAGCACTCCCAATGTGGCTGGAGAGGCCCAGTGTGGTCTGCAGCCATGGAGCAGCGACTCTGGGTGTCTCGTGTCGCTGCTCTGCTGCTTTCTCTCTTCCTGTGTCTTGTCTGTCTTGGGTGAGGAAGGACTTGCTCAAGGCTCTGGGATCTGATTTCTAAGGACCATCTTGCCCACCAGGGACTTCCAGACCCTTAAATCCTTGTACTCAAAGCCCTAGGGAAGCTGAGGATCAGGCTGAGGATCTGAAATTATTAACACTGCTTTGTCATATCATAGTGGAGTCTCACACTGAGCCTCTGAGGTAACCCCTATTGCTATCTCCATTTTGCAGGTGAGGAAACTGGGGCTCAGAGAGTTTAGGGACTGGCCCAAGGTCACCCAGATGCAATGGCAGGACCAGGATTTCAATCCAGGTCAGCGTGACTCCAGCCCCATGTTCTTTCTGGGGCTCTGTACCCACCCTCTGGATCTCTGGTAAACCTCCTCAATCCATCGGGAAAGTAAAGGAGATATAAATAGCACGTGGGATTGTGAAGTGAAAAAAGCAAGTTGCAGAACAATACCTACATGTAAAAGAACTACTTGAAATGATGCATCTATATAATGAGATAAATGCACAGAAGCAGGTCTGGAGGGAGATCTATCCTGGGTTGAATGGTATTCCCCTCTGGGTAGAGTTCAACATATTTCAGAATTGGTTAAGTTTTTATTACAATGAGAATGTATTTATGTACTACTTGTGCAATAACAACCTCCCTCTCCCATAAGGCAGGAGATGGGGTGACCCATCTCCTTATGA
Organism: Pongo pygmaeus; assembly: GCF_028885625.2. Lineage (NCBI taxonomy): Eukaryota > Metazoa > Chordata > Mammalia > Primates > Hominidae > Pongo > Pongo pygmaeus. Next base: position 79,352,569 of record NC_072389.2, read on the forward strand.
CATGAGCCATGTAAAGGCTGGGGCAGGTGGTGACCTGCAGGGGAATGTAGGCTCATGGGAACTTTGGAGATAGAATGGCAGTTTTATGTCAGAACTCTTTGTGTGCTTTTCTTGTCTTTTAACAGCCTGGAGAGAAACTCCTTCAGTCATTTTATAGTGAGGAACCCTTGGCCGGGCGCAGTGGCTCATGCCTGTAATCCCAGCATTTTGGGAGGCTGAGGTGGGTGGATCATTTGAGGTCAGGAGTTCAAGACCAGCATGGCCAGCATGGTGAAACTCTGCCTCTCCTGGGCGTGGTGGCACATGCGTGTAATACCAGTTACTCGGGAGGCTGAGCAAGAGAATCGCTTGAACCCAGGAGGCAGAGGTTGCAGTGAGCCGAGATCTCGCCACTGCACTGTAGCCTGGGGAACAGAGTGAGATTCTGTCTCAAAAAAAAAAAAATAGAAAGAAAGAAAGAAAGAGAAAGAAAGAAAGAAAGAAAGAAAGAAGGAAGAAAGAAAGAAAGAAAGAAAGAAAGAAAGAAAGAAAGAAAGAAAGAAAGAAAGAAAGGAAGGAAGGAAGAAACCCTTAAATCTAGATAGCCTCAGCCCAAGGTCAGAGAACTTTGTTGCCATGGATTGGTTGGTTAGTAACTTGCTTTATCTTGAAGACAGGTCTGGCTTTGACTTTATACAGTTAGTTGTAGATTCTTTGAACCTCAGTTTTCCTATCTGTAAAATGGGATTGATATACCTACTTTGAAGAGTGTTCGTGAGGATTCAGCGAGATCAAGTTTGCTAAGTGGCCATCACGGGACAGGGGCTGTTTTCAACATCATTCCCCAACTCTCTTTTCTCTTCCGTTTGTCTAAGGAATGCCATTCTAGACTCAGCATGGTGCAGATGAGACACAGGCCTTGTCCTGAATCAGGGCTTGGCCACGTCAATTCTTGGCAGCTAACATTGAGGACATATTAGATGTCGGGAATCATGCTAAGGGCCATACATACAACTCCCTTAATCCAATCTCGCTGCCTACCTCAGAGGTGGACACCACCTATTATTATCCCCACTTTACAGATATGGGAATTGAGATATCAGCATCACCCTGGCCTCATAAAATGACTTAGGAAGAATTTCCTCTTTTTCTGTTATCTGGAGGAGTTTGCATAATAAGGTTTGTTTATTTACACTGAAATATTCACAAGAATTCACCAGGAGAATCATCTGGGCCTGGAGTTTTCTCTGTGAAAAGAGTTTTGACTATAAATTCAATTTCTTTAGGAGTTCTAGAAGCAGTCCTGTTCCTCTGCCCCTGCCTCCTCCTTAATCCTCAGCTCCCATATCTGAGTCCTGGAGGAGATGATTATAATTGCAGGCCCTGCAAGGTACCCCCAGTTTTATTTACCCCCCATGTGGACACTGTGGCCTTGACTCTCCTCCTCATTGAATGGCAGGGCAGAGTGGGGTGGGGGAGGAGGCAGAATGCCAAGAATGAGATCCGACTTTGCTATCTTGGCTCCAAGCTTGCATCTCTCCCTGCTCTGGTAAACTGTAAGGAGCAAGGCCTGTGGCTGGAGGACCCATCCCTGAGGCCAACCTTCTGGGACTGTTCCTGAGGATCCACTGTGCAAGGTGCACTGGGCCCTGTGACAGCTTAGCACAGCAAAGCTGCTCCACCTGGCATTGGGATCTCTAGGAGAAGCTCTGTAAACCTAGAATGAATATGAGCAAGTTAACAATGACTTCCTGAATGACTGGAACACCTGCTCTAGGTACCCAGCTTAGAAAGATTAAAAAGACACTTCATTTGGTGCAAGGCAGACACATGGACACATGGTCCATGACATCTTTGGTGACAAATGCTGTGCTGTAGGTGGCATAGGGTACTGTAGGGGTACAAGGGAAAATGTCTGACCCATCCTGGGGGTGGGTGATGGGGGTGGCAGGGGCTTTTTGGAAGAGGGGACACAGGCTGAGTCTTAAAAGACGCCAAGGAGTTAGTCAGGAGGCTGGTGGAACCAGGAGAGAGCATGGGGTAAGAAAAGCAGGGCACTTCCACAGAAGAGGAAGACACTGCATGGTCTCTGAGCTCGGTCTATTAGAGAAGCTACTGGTCACTCAAAAGTCAGCCTCATTTCCAGGCCATTTATTGCTCCAAAGGATCCTGGACTCACAGTGCCTTGGAAGCTCAGTGTTCTGACCTTTCCTGCCAATATCAAGGTCAGGGGAAAGAGATCCCTTTCCACCTGAGCTCAGCATTTCTAACTGGAGGAGGGTGATAAAACAAATAAGGATGCATATGGCAGTGAGTAAGAGAGAACCTAATAAATAGTGTCCTAACTGTTTATTAGGGTGCAGTGGGGGTGGGGAGGGTATTTATTCCATATAAAAAGAAATTCAGGGATGGGCAGTCTGGGGCCACCAGGCCGTCAAGGCTCCAGGCTCCTCTCATTGTCCCTTCCACCAACCTTAGTGTGAAAGCCTTTGTCTTCATGCGTGTTGCCTCATAATTGCAAGATGGCTGCAGCAACTCCACACCTAGGTCCAACTTCCAGGCAGAAAGAAGATGGAAAGGCTGAGGGGAATGCCAGTTCTGTACATTCTAGAAAGAATATCCTGAAGCCCTACCCGGTGACTTCACTCTTATCTCATTGACCAGAAGTAGGTCCCATGGCCATCTCTAGGCCAGTCACTGGAAGGTGGCTGGGGATAAAGGGGTGTGGAGAGGCTTGGGTCAACCAGCCAGGAGCATCTGCTACAGGTGGTCACCCACCCCAGAAAGCACAGCCCTCAGCCCCCTAGCTGTGGGAGCCAGCAGAGGCAGGAGGGAAGCTGGCCACTCCAGAAAGGCCTCCCTTCAACAGTCATTCAACAAATGCTAACCATTGCCCCCACTGTGCCCAGCAACTTGGGCCCTGGAGCCCAGTAGAGGAACTGAGCTTTCAACACAAGGCCAGGCGGAAAGGAGAGCCAGACACCAAAGCAGAGAGCCCTTCCCTGGGTGGGAGCATCAGAGGGTCCCAAGCCTGCCAAGGCCTTTCCTTGCCTTTGAAGAAAAGGAGATTAAATAGGACCAGCCTCAAAACCCCAGCAGAAAGGACCTGGCCTCTTTATCTGACTGACTGATGAAGTGGCTTCCTCTGGGGGTTGAAGGAAGGCGTGCAGATAAGCATGAGTAGTAGAGTTATGCCACGATCATTCAGGAAGCATTGGGGTGGTGTGGGGGTGGGGAGAGGTCCCTGCTGTGCCATCAATGTCAGCCTCACACAGTGTTGCAGAGCCCAGGCCCATCCCCTACTCCTCCCATTTCACTGATGTAATCTGACATAGCCTTCCCCCTTGGAGGCCTGAGCCCAGGAAGTTACCTTCTGATGTAACCACCCAGCAAGGTCGCTCAGGCCTTCTTGAGCTTGCCCCATGATTCCACCAACCAATTTCAGACAGAGCAGATCACTCTGGGTCTAGTAGGAAATGCCCAGGGCTGGGCATCAGAAGGCCTGTGTGACCTTGGGCAAGTCAGCCAACCTCTCTGAGCCTTTACTGACACCTTGTGGCAGCTTCTGCCCAAAACCAAAGTGCTTGGATGAAAATAAAAACCTATATTTCCCTTCCACTAGTCCCCTGCCACTATGCTCTGGTCTGAGTCACATCACCGCAGAAGCATAGCCTTCCAACACACCTCCCCATCCCGCCTCTCCAGGCCAACGTCCTGAAAGAATCAGTGAAAAGACTTCCTAGGGAAGCAGTTGCGGCTCAGTCCTCCAGTCTCCAGTTGCAGGTCTCAGAACTCAGTCCTGCACAGTACTAGTACTTTCATCAGCTCCAGGATGAGGACGTGGTGGACACGTGCTTATCACATGACATCAGAAAATCTCCAGAGGCCAGGCATTGGTGGCTTATGCCTGTAAGCTTTGGGAGGCCAAGATGGGAGGAGTGCTTGAGGCCAGGAGTTCAAGACCAGCCTGAACAACATGGTGAGATGAGACCCCATCTCTACAAAAATTTAAAAATTAGCTAGGCATGGTGGCACATGCCTGTAGTCCTAGTTACTTGGGAGGATCACCTGAGCCCCAGAGGTTGAGTCTGCAGTGAGCTGTGAACATGCCACTGCACTTCAGCCTGGGTGACAGAGCGAGACCTCGTCTCAAAAAAAAAAAAAAAAAAAAAGAAAGAAAGAAAGAAAGAAAAGAAAATCTTCAGAAGGGAAAAGTAAGTCCACAGCCTCTCCTAGATTACTGCTTGGTCATGTGTTTGTGTGTGTGTGTCTGTGCACATGTGTGCTCACATCTGTGTACACATACACCGTGTGTGTTTTGTCATGGACCTGGGGAACTTCCTGCCAGTCTCGTGCAATGGAATGGTTTCAACCGAAGCTCTAGCTGGGACAGGGCCCCTCGTTTTTGGCTTTTGAGATGAACGCCCCAACCTAGTTAGTTATCAGTGCTGAATTTTCTTGGCTTCCTTTCCTGCCCCATCTATACCCTCTGTCTTCCAATCCCACCATCCAAACCTGCTCCAAACCAGAGGTTAAAATGGATCTAATAAAACCACTCCTAGAGGCAGCTGTTCATGGCTAATAAGGGTGCCCAGAGTGGATGGATAGGTTGGGAAGGGCCTTCCAGGCCTAGAGCGAAACACTATTGATGGAATTTCAAACCAGGTCTCTGTGGCTAAAACATTGTCTCTTCCAGACTACTGGTCTGACCCACTGGCACAAGGAAGCAGTTTTGGGTATGAGGGAAAAGCTGTCCTGAGCTATCCATACCTCCACTCAGCCATCTGGGAATTCTGGGGTAGGGTATGATCTGTGGATGTGGCTTGGGGACTTGGCGTGGACCTGCAGTGGTTGGCTGGCTCCACTCCATCAAGAAGATTAAGAGGTGATTGAGCAGCTGTTCTGGATGAAGAAGTTGCTTCTTGAAAGTTGGAGGTTGGCCTGAAACCCTCCCATTAAATGTGCTTGTCCCTGGGATTCAAGAGCTCTCCTCAAAAGGCAGGGAGCCCATCCAGGCCCTCCTATGGCTGGAAGAAACCAGTAGCAACCCAGAGCATACGGGGAAACTGAGGCTCAGAGAGGCGTAGCTGACTCCCATTTTACCAGGTTAAGTGTCATGGCAGCCTGCTGCCTGAGGTTGGGTGGTATGGCCAAAGATGGTTCTGGGCCAGAATCCTTCCTGCTGGGCTCCAGGAACCTCCTCTCCTCTTGGATCAGAGCCAGGAGTGCAGGCTTTTGGAGCCAGGGGCCAGACCACCCTCCTGGCACTGCTATATTCCAGCTTCTTCTCCCCACCCTACAACACTGTCCCTAAGGCATTTTTTCATTACTTTTGTGCTCTGAAATATTCAATGGCTCCCTATCACCTCCAGGATCTGCTGCAACATTCCCTGCTGGCCCCTCCCCGCATCACCAGCCTCACTCTGTCTGGACTGCCTGCTACTCTTAGCACCCACCTGCCCTCTTCCCTCTCCTCCATCTCCACCGTGGCCTTCCTGCCATCTTCCCATCCCTTAAAAGCCATTTCTCCAGGAAGCCTTCCTGTCTCCACTCCGTAACTGGGGCAAGCTACTTAACTTTTCCAAGCTTCAGATGGCACCTCTGGGAAAAAATGAGGGAATAACAAGATGCTGCCTCCAAAGGGTTGTGGTGAGGCTGTCACCAATGAAATAATGCATACCCAGGGCACATCACAGTACCTCTTGTACAATGAGGACTCCAACAAAGGATGCTGGGTCAATTTCATCATTATCATCATTGATATCTTATGGCTATCTCATCGTGAATTGTAGGTCCCATAATCCCCACGTGTCGTGGGAAGGACCAGGTGGAGATAATTGAATCGTGGGGCACAGTTTCCCCCACCCTGTTCTCATGATAGTGAGTTAGTTCTCATAAGATCTGATGGTTTTTATAAGAGGCTTCCTCCTTTACTGGGCACTGATTCTTCTTTCTCCTGATGCCATATGAAGAAGGACATGTTTGCTTCCCCTTCTGCCATGATTGTAAGTTTCCTGAGGCCTCCCCAGCCATGCTGAACTGTGAGTCAATTAAACCTCTTTCCTTTATAAATTACTCAGTCTCAGGTATGTCTTTATCAGCAGCATGAGAATGGACTAATACAATCATCATCATCAACCACTCTTCCTCCTCCTTTCTGTGGAATAATAAGGGGATAATAAGAGGGTCTCTGTGGCTGCCTCTTCTGAGCTGTCAGAGCACCCTTGGTCTCTGTCCTGTGCTCCATTTAACTAGAGAAGCAATGTGTGGGCATGCGCCCCTCCCCTCAGACTCCTCCATGGCTGGGTCCTGAACCCCTGAACTCCAGGGCCCAGGACAACAGTGCTCACACTTTTGAATCTCAGGACAGCCTGAGTTGCTAGGCTTTCTTCCTCAGCCCTGGAGAGCACTAATGGTGTCTTTCAAACCTGGTCTCCTGGATGTGTGAGCGTGATTGGGTGGGGGCCGGCCCTGGGCTGGGCTTCGACCCCCTCCTCGGGCCTGATGAGAGCTCTCATTACCTTCCTTCCATGCCAGCTAGGCCTTGGGGTGAAGCCAGTCCTCAGCCTTTGATGGGAGGAAGGCTTAATTACCCCCTCAGGCAGAGGGAGAGGATAATGAGGAGCAGATGAAAAGCCTGGGGAGGCTGCTTCTTCCAGAGTCCCACACCTCTTAGCACCCAGGCTGCCCCCAGCCCCACCTTCAGCCTCTTTGGGCTTAGGTTAAGGCCTTGCACCCTGGTCTGCAGAGGGCCCCAGCACCCAGGGCCCTTGTGTGATTCACAGATCACAGGGATTACCTTGGATTCTCTCTACCACAGTGCCTGGAATCTCATTAGCACTTCCTGTTGGGGTCACTCCTACCCGATATAGAAAGAATGGTTAGAATTTTTCGTACCACACTGGGATCCTGGGACAGTTTGGATAAGGAAGCCATACATTAAGGCTTCTGGTTTGTATGAAACCTGAAATTTGTGATGGAATGGGAAGCAAAGGACAAATTTCACAGAAGAAAGCCAGTGGAAGGGGTCATAGGCCTGCCTCCTCTTGGGGCTTGGCTGGGGATATGTGGTTGGCACAACATGACTGGCCTTGGAGACTCTCTTCCCTCCATTGCAGAACAGCTGAAGGGCTTGGTGTGTTCTTGGCTCTCAGTGGGCAGGGAGGAGGGGAAGAGGAGGTGTCAAGTGTGTCTGGGCAAGAGTGACAAAGGATGAGGGAGAGTAGTTGGGCAGACAAGTAAAGATCATTCTTGCAGGGCAGGCCCAGGATCCTGGGTTCTTTCTTGTGGGGGGCATGGGGTGCTGTGGGTAGAACTAGGGTGTTTTGTCTTCCTGTTCCCCAACTCCTGGGCCATCCCTTGGAAATGCCACTGTGCTCAGCCCAACAGGGAAACCCTGAGGGCTCTGGCCCCACAGTTGCACACGAGGCTTGCAGGGTGTTTAGCTTGAATGCCAGTCTGTCCTCCTTGGCGTTGTAGCAGGACGAGCCGCAGACAAAACCTCTCAGACACCAAGTTGTAGAAGGAAGGGCTTTATTCAGCTGGAAGCACTGGCAAGCTACTGCCTTAAAATCTGAGCTCCCCGAATGCACAATTTCTGTCCCTTATGAGGGCTCACAACACTAAAGATTTCACATGAAAGGGTCGTGATTGATTTGAGCAAGCAGGCGGTATGTAACAGGGGCTGCATGCACCGGTGGTCAGACAGAAACAGAACAGGGCAGGGAGTTTCACAATGTTCTTCTATACAATCTCTGGAATCTATGAATAACATCGGTTTCTAAGTTATGAGTTGATTTTTAACTACTGGGTTTAGGCCAGGCAGGCCCAGGCCTGGTTTTAGGCCTGGCGCCGGCCTGCCTGTCTTTGGTTTTACTTCCTTGTTGTTTTTTCTTAAAACAGGTACTGAGTATAAAACAATATAAAACAATATGAGAGGGTCTCTCTCTTCGCTCAGCGTGGGCACCTCTGGAGCAGGACAGGTGGAGAGGGGCCTGAGGAAAGTACTTCTGCCTGGACTAGCACCTGCCCCGGTCATGGTTCCCCAAACTCCCCATTAGTGCTAGATCTTCCCAAAGAGGCGTCAGAGGGGCAGGGAGGTGCTGGGGGGCACTGTGGTCCATGCTGCCATTGACTGATTTTAGGGTCTTGGGCCAGTTACTTTACTCTTCTAAGACCTAGTTGCCCTATCTGTAAAACGGGGTTTGTAACAGTATCTCAAGGTTGTAGTGAGGACTGAAAAACATAGTGTATGTAAAATGCTCAGCACAATGCCTGGCATGGGGCAAATGCTCACCACTGTTAACTATTATTACAGTTATTATTATTAATCCCGCTGGGCAATGTTTCTCAACCTTTTTAAATTCCAGGCTCACTTGTGATAAGCATACAAACCTCATACTCCTCCCATTAATAGTATAGGATTTAAAACATCAAGGAAATAGAAGGTTGAGGCAAAAAACAAATCAAAGCCCTTATTATATAGAACATGCTTTTTCAGATGAGAGAGCATCCCCGCCCCACCCCCTACACACACATATACAATTGAGGCTCACTGCAGGGACGGGAGCTGGGAGGACTGGCAGGCCCCTCTGAGAGGCCTCAGGGTGGAGGGCCAGGAGCACAGGGTGGCCTCTGGTGGGCGCCTCTCCTCCCTTGCTGGCCCACAGTGGCCTCTGGATCCAGCCCAGCCTCCCAGCTCTGGCAACAAGGACTTTGAGGGAACAGAGGAAGCTCTTTGGAATACAAATACCTTTGGATCCTCCGGTCTCAGCCGGCACCCTATTCTCATGCTAATACGGAGAGAGTTTGGGAGATGCTTGAAGGGGAAATTGCCAACTGTAGGAAACCCAGGCCAAGCCTGAGGCCCTGGGGACAGGGCTAGAGCCTCTGGGGTCCTTTCCCGTGTAGCTTCTCAGTACCCAGAGCTGAGTTTCAGCCCCATGCCCCAACAGTCCTGGCATGTCCCCTGGCAGGCTGGGTAGATTCTACAACTCAGGGTCCATTTGCTGGACAATTGCCCCTTCCAGTTCTCCCCATGCAAATAATAATTCACTTGACAATACTAGCGGCTGTTTACCGCAGCCATCCTGTGCCAGGCTTTGGGGAGGTGCTCCATGCATCTTAGTTATCTCATGTAAACCTCACTGTGCAGCCCATGGAAATGAAGCTCAAAGAGAGTGGCAATTTGCCCCAGACCTCGCAACTGTGGTGCCAGGATCCAAGTGCAGGTGTGCGCATGCCACTGGACTCACACCTGGGCTGGTGGCTTTGGAAACCTCATGAGCCACAAGGTGGCATCAGGGGGGCCTGGGAGGTGAGGGGCATGGGGTTTGGCACAGCAGCAGTCTAGGCCGTAGGTAGTACAGGCATAGGCAGGACCTGCGTGTCAAAAAAGGACTCGGTTGGTGGCTCAGGTCAGGCAGACAGTCTCCCCAGGTGCTGAGTCTGAGTTCTCAGCCTCCAGGCCAGGCTGGGATAGAGGAGCAGATGGAGATGGGTAGGCTTTCTTGAGTTGACCTGGAATTTAGAAAGGTGATCTGCTGATGGCTTATGGGGTATGCTGGGGGCAGGCTCTGGACCTGGACAATCTTTCCCTACTTCTCAGCTTGGTGAATACCTACTCCTACTTCAAGGCCCAATTCAAACCCCAGCTCACCGGTGGAGGCTTCCTTGACTCTCCCAAGCTAACACCTACCTCCATACTCCTCTCTTCCCCAACCTCTGTGGCATCATTTAGGTGCGGCTCTGCCTCCTGCCCTAGGCTGGGAAGTCCTGAGGGAAGAGGCCTTGCCTGATTCATCTCCATGACTCCAGTGTCCAGCATGGGACCTGGCACTCAGCATGGCTCGGGAAATGTTTGCAGAATGAATGAGTGACTCTACAGGATGAAGGAGGCTGTGATCTTCACTCTTGCAGAGTCTCCAACAAAAGGAGCCACTGAAACCTAAGCAGGAGGGTGCTGCTTAGTATCATGGATTTCTCTGTGCCCAGCACCACATCTCCCCTGCTCTTCTCTGATTTCCACTATAACTGTGTGGATGGTTCTGGATGGACTTGGGCTCACCCTGTGCTGGCCCTGTTCCCCTCAAGTGTACCAACGCCAGGAAACGCAGCTTGACCGGTGGATCAAAGCAGGCTGGAAGTGCAGGGGAGAGAATACCTCCAGGACAGCCCTCAAACAGCAGGGATGGGAGCCAGTGTGTAGCTGCTCTAGCCTCCCACCTTCCAGGTGGGGAGTTCTGGAGACAGAGGCCCCACCCTCCACTAAGGGACCCATAAGACTGTCCCCCTAGGTTGGCCGTCCCTCTTTCCTGGTTTGCTCCCCTGCTCCCTCAAGACGGCGAGCTATGCAGTGGAAATTTCGTGACTGTGGTGTCTTATTCTCATTGGGCTCTGACCCTGATTCCTGAGGCTTCCAAGGGTTCTCTGGAGGTATGTAGGAAGCTCCAGTAGAAGAGAGTTATTCAGGGAATTATGTCCTGAAATTAAACTCCACGGTCCCCAAGGGAGGGAGGGAATGGGGCCTGGTGACGCTGGGGTGTGGATGGGAAAGAGAAGTTGTTGGGGGTTTGATGGGAAGCCCATTTTGCCTTAATCGTATTGTGCACATTAAAACCAGAGCTACCAGAGCAAAGGGGTGGGGGTGGAGGCAGAGCAGAAAAATGGCTAGAATGAGCTGGCAGGGGAGGGCGTGTCTGTAGACTCATTTGGGATAAGGGGTTGGGGGTTAGGGATCCCTTGGCCAGTCAAGGACAGCCCCACCCTCCTCTTGCCAAGTGGAGTATAGAGAAAGTGGCAGGCAGAGAGTGGAAACCGGGACTCTGCTGCATTGACACCTGCTAGGTGCCAGGCATGGTAGTAGGTGCTTTGCTGAATGCCACTCATTTATAAGCTGCTTTACATGCACCACCACAGGTAACCTTTGCAGTAGACCTTGGAGCTTGGCACTGTTGCTATCCGAAGTTGCTATGAGGGAACTACACCGGGAGGGAAGTGACTCGCTCAGGATTACCCAGACGTTTAACAACCCCATGCACCACAGCTGGAGGAGCAAGACCTCTGCAGTGAAGGGAGAGAGGAATTGAGGCCAAGCTACTGGGGAGGGGTGGAAATGCCATTCTAGAGGATCTGTGATGTTGACAGAGACTTTATCGACACAACAAGCCAGTACCCCCTAACGAATGCGTTGATTCATTCATTCACTCCATCACTTACTCCAACATGTGGGCCTGCATGGTTGTGAAAACAGAATATGACCTTGTAAAAGGAGAAGCCTTGGGCCCTTGATGCCAGGTGGGAGGAGGATGGAGAGCTAGCTCTAAGAGGACTGGAGGTGCCAAGAAGGCTTCCTAGAGAGATGTGGAAGGATTGCGGATGGCTGCTTTCCCTCTTTAGATCCTGCTGTGGGATGCTAGCACAAAGCCTGAAAAATGCACCTGACTTTGCCTAGAGGGGAATAGGTCTCTTTCTGGGGGTGTCACACAGGAGGGTACCTCTCTTGCTAGTCTTGCCCAGAGCTCCTGAGGAAGGGTCCCTATGACAGCTCCTTCTCTCCCCTGATCAAGTGGCCTAGGCTTCAGGTAGCAGGACTGGTGAACTGGTTGGGCAGACATGGCTGTCCCTGTCTAGGCCCATGTAGTGCCAGCCGTGGCCTTCCCAGAAGCCTCAGACTCCAGGCAGAGCTGCCTCACCCTAGCTGTCCTAGCTGCTGGATGCCTGCCTGGTGTGTCTCTCAAGGCCTATCTTCCAAGACTCAGAGAGTGACCACTGGAAAAGACACATCTGGACCCTGAGTCTCCAACAAACTTCAAATGTTCCCTCATCAGCGTCTCATGTGGCATAAACTTCCCAGATCCTTACTGAGGGAGTCGTGATCTGTGCATGTCTCTCAGGAGTCCAACAGCAACTATCTATTCAACAAATATTGGTGCTGGCCTTTATTCTGAATGTAGACTTCCATCGGGGCTCAGTGTGAGGCCAGGATGAGGGCTCAGTGTACAATCAGGGTTGGGGCTTGGTCTATGACCAGAGTCAGGGCTCAGTGTGTGCCCAGGTTTGGGGCTCAGTGTGTGCCCAGGGTCAGGAACCACTGCATGGACAGAGTCACGGCTCAGTCTATGAATGTGATCAGAGTTCAGCCTGGAGCTGTTGTCAGAGACTAATCTTTTCCAGGCCTTGACTTTCCTTTAGAGCAAGATTACAGGCTCAGGGACTGCCTGCTAAGAGCAAGGTAAGGCAAAACAGGCTGAGTTCAAATCCTGGCTTACCACTTGCCAACTCACCTGGAGAAATATCCTGATCCTGCAAACCTTGAGTTGCTTACCTGTAAATGAGGACAAGGGGAGGTACCTGTCTTAGTTCATTCTGTGCTGCTGTAACAGAATTCTTGAGACTGGGTAACTTAAAATGAAGAAGTATTTATTGGTTCATGATTCTGGAGGCTGGGGAGTCCAAGATCAAGGTGTCAGCATCTAATAAGCGCCTTCTTGCTGTGTCATCCACCAGAGAAGGCATGTGCACATGGGAAAGTGAGTGGAGCATAAAAGGGGGCCAAACTTGTCCTTTTAGAAGGAACCCACTCCCAAGATAACAAACCCGTTCCTATGATAATGACATTAATCCATTCAAGAGGGCAAAGCCCTTATGGCCTAATCACCTCTCATTAGACCCCACCACTAAACATTATTGCATTGGGGATTAAGTTTACAACACATACCTTTTGGGGGACATACACAAACCATAGCAGTGTCTCATAGATTGGGAAGGCTTAACAGGGTGAAAAACACCTAGCTCTGAATGTGGCACTTAGTGAATGCTCAGGAAATGGTAACCTCTGCTTTATCCATTATAACCATTATACTAGAGGCTCAGGATGTAAACACTTTACACCTGGTTCCAGTCCTGCCCTCCTGATTCAGGTTTGAGTCAGAGAGTCAAAGGGACCAGTCTCCCTGCTCATCCATGGCCAAGGGAGTCACTGTGTCCTGGGAAACTTCCCTGGAGTCAGGAAAGCTTGGGATAGGGAAGCCTCTTGGGGCAAGATCTCACCCCTTTGATGACCATCAGCTTTTCTCAGAGGCTTCAAGAACTCTACCTGGCTGCTGCCTGTGCTCTCTCGTGGGCAGATGAGCCCTGCAGCCCAGGTCCCTTCAGCCCCCAGATTTGGGATGAGGACCGCAGTCTCCTAGATGCAGCTTGTAGCACTCCCTCCTGTCTGCCCTACTCTGCTCCAAGGGCCCTTTGCTGTCCAGGCTCTATGTGCCTCTTCCTGCCTTCTCCAGCAGTTCCATGGCCCACTTCTTAGCCTCTCCCATCACAACAGTCCAGGATTCTTTCATTGTTTTTGGCTTCGTCTCCCACCCATCTTCCATTTGGATGTTTTCTAAGAGGACAGAATTCTAACCACCAGCCAGCCCTTCCTGCCCCATCCAACAAAACAGATCATCTGTTCTCCGTTTTCCCAGAGGAGAAGTGAAAACAAGTGGCTGAGATTGCAACAGGAATTGAGACAGGTTGCCTTGGCGTGGGAGAGCTGTGGGAGGCAGGCACGAGCTGGGGATGGGGTGCTCTTTTGGGATTCTGGCCACTAATCTTGAGTGGCTTAGGGACGTTTTGTCAGAAACAAAGAATGAACTGAGTAATCTAGAATCCCTGCTTCCTGTATGAGGACCCCAGTCTTACCAGAGAAGCATTATGGATTCCCAGCCAGACCGCTGCGGGCACATCCCAGCCCTGCATCTTCCAGGCTGAGTGGCCTTGGGCATGTCACTCAACCTTTCTGGGCTTCAGTCTTCTTATCTGTAAAATGGGCTGTTGTGAGAAGTAAAGGAGCACGGAGCATGTGTTCCATGTAATTGTTAGCTATTATTATCTACAGTAGCAGACCCTAAACACTTCCAGCAGCTCACTCCCAGCAGTAAAAAAAGTAAGTGTGGGCTGGGCGCGGTGGCTCACGCCTGTAATCCCAACACTTTGGGAGGCTGAGGCGGGCAGATCATGAGGTCAAGAGATCGAGACCATCCTGGCCAACATGGTGAAACCCCATCTCTACTAAAAATACAAAAATTAGCCGGGCGTGGTGGCATGCACCTGTAGTCCCAGCTACTCGGGAGGCTGAGGCAGGCGAATCGCTTGAACCCAGGAGGCGGAGGTTGCAGTGAGCTGAGATCGTGCCACTACACTCCAGCCTGGCAACAGAGTGAGACTCAGTCTCAAAAAAAAAAAAAAAAGTAAGCGTGTCCCTAATACATTCAATATTAATTAATTCATAGATTATATGCATGTATTTCTGTGCTAATATAGTCTGTATGTTATAAAATGTATGCAATAGTCATATTAAAAGTATAAGATAAAGAACAAAATATAAATAGAAGCTCTAATACCTTCTTCCCATACCCCAGCGGATCCTCTTATGCCCCCACTGAAGGCAGGAACAGTACTTTGGATACCTCTTCATGTCCCGGTAGCCTAAGTAAATTGCAGAAAAGCTTCTGCCAGGGCCAATGTGAGAGGAGAAGCTCCAGGGCCCCCATGTGGGAGCCAGGGAGTGCTAATGTGGGTGATTAAATCATTTACAATCATCCATTTGGAACAGCAGCCGTGTCTAACATGGGGCGTGATGACTGCTCCACAAATAGAAAGGTGGCCAGGGAGGCAGTTGGTGGGACATATTCCAAGGGCATGGGGTAGGCGCACAGACTTACCCTTGTTACTCACTGTCTTGCTGCAGTTAACCTGCCAGCCTCTGTGCCTGCCCAGTGCAACAGATCAGTCTGCCCCCTCCCTGCACAAATGTGCCTGTCCTCTTCTGCCTCTGAATCGGTCCCATCTCTTCTAGGAAGCCCTCATTGATGGCTCTTTTCTTTCTCTCTCTCTCTCTTTTTTTTTTTTTTTGAGATGGAGTCTTGCTCTGTTGCCCAGGCTAGAGTGCAGTGGTGTGATCTTGGCTTACTGCAATCTCCGCCTCCTGGGTTCAAGTGATTCTCCTGCTTCAGCCTCCCGAGTAGCTGGGACTACAAGCACACACCACCATGCCTGGTTAATTTTTGTATTTTTAGTAGAGACACGGTTTCACTATGTTGGCCAGGCTGGTCTCGAACTCCTGACCTCAAGTGATCCGCCCGCCTCCCACCTCAAGTGATCCTCCCACCTCAGCCTCCAAAAGTGCTGGGATTACAGGAGTGAGCCACCACACCTGGCCCCTCAGACTACTCTCTACACTGCAGCAGGCTGGTCCTTTGCCCCCTACCCTCAGTGTACTTGACACTGTGGCCTCTTCGGCCCTTGATGACCACCTTCACTTACCAACCTGACTCCCCTCCTGTTGCTCTCCTCTTCACTCATTCTGTTCCAGCCACACTGGCCTCCTTGCTGTGTCTCAACAAATGCTGAGCACTTCCCCACCTCTCGGCCTTTGCACTGGCTGTTCCCTCTGCTGGTTACAGCCTCTAAGCCTAGGTGACCCTCAAGGTTTACTCTACCATGGCTTTTCCATCTCATCTCAGCTGACATCTTTCCTGACCAGCCAGTAGAAAATAGCAAACCACCCCCGTTGCTCCTTATTTCCTTAGCCTGCTTTGATTTTTCCATAGTCCTTGTGTTTAATTGTTCTTTTTTTTTTTTTTTTAACTGTCCACCTCTGCCAGCTAACCTGTAAGCTCCATAAGGTTAGGCCTTTGCTTTGTAAACTGCAGCATCCCCAGGTTCTAGAACTGAACCTGACACATGGCAGGTGTTCAGGAAACATTGGTTGAATGAATGTGTTTCCATTGCTATCCCATGAAGCTGAATCCTGTTTCTCCCTGGCCTAGGCCCATAGGAGAGAGGCTGGGGCTTCTCCTCTTCCATCTCTCCCATTGGTCAACTCTCCAATTTAATGGCTGGTCCCTCCCATCTGGCATTCTCCTTCACCATATCCATCACATGTTTAATTACTTGTTGGGAAGTGGTCTAGCTTCCCCATCACCTAGCCCCCTAAGTGCTCAAAACAAATTTTTTTGGGGGTGAGGATCCAAACAGTGCTGGGTAAGAGGGAACCAGGAGGGCCGAGGAGCCACCCAGACAGCCCCTTCAAGATTTCCAAGTCAGTCTTGAAAGAGCAGGCAGTTACTTTGCTCCCTAATTACCAGCCTCACTGTGGACATCCTCAGAAGACACATCTTTCCTAATTGAAACTGCAGGGTGGATTGCAGGCTCTGGGCAGCATCCTTTGCCTTTCCCGGCAGGAGCCAGAGGCAGGCAAAGGTGTTTCATTAAAACAGAGCTGTGGAAAGGGAGTGGTCATGGTGCCGACTGCCTCCTGGAGGCCCACAATTTAGATGCACAATGAAACAGCAAATATGACAACGAAAGAATCAAGTCCCTGATCTGTCTCCCCATCTCCGGGCCTGGGCCTCACCTGGCCTCTCCTTCTCCCATCAACTCTCTCCTTCTCCCATCAACTCTCTCCTTCTCCCATCAACTCTCTCCTTCTCCCATCAACTCTCTCCTTCTCCCATCAACTCTCTCCTTCTCCCATCAACTCTCTCCTTCTCCCATCAACTCTCTCCTTCTCCCATCAACTCTCTCCTTCATAGCCACAGACTCCAGCCAAGTGGCAACTCTGCTGAGCACCTGCCCGGGTGGCCTTTGGCCTCCTGCCATCTGTGAGCAGGGAGGTGTAGCTCAGGGGTGGTCCTGGGATTTTGGGCAGCCCCTCTCCTCCCTGGAAGAGATAAAATCTTGGCCCAGGCCAGTCAAGCTCAAGGTCTTAAGGCTTATTCAGCTTGCCGGAGTTGCTGCTTATGGCAGAGCCTACTGAGCCTACTGACTGCATTCCCTGTACCTAGTCTCTCCCTTTTTTCTGAGTAATAAGAACACTTCAGTTTTCCTCTAGGTGGCAAGATGCCCAGCTAAAAGACTACATTTCCCAGTCTCCCTTGCAGCTACATGTCACCAGTGATTTTGTAGGGTGGATTTTTAAGCAGATGTTGTAGGAAGGATTTGCGGGAATATCCCTTCAGGGGAAGACAGGCAGATAACATCTGCCCTTTTATTTTTCACTATCCTCCTTATTTCTGCTTCTTGCCCAGAATGTGGATGTGAAGAATGGAGATCAAGTAGCCATCTTGGGCCCTCAAGGATGAGAGCCATATGTAAGGGATGGTAGGTCAAAAGATAGAAGGAAAGTAGATTCCTGAGCATCATGGAGCTGCCATACAACCTTGGACAGCTTAACTCCAAACTTCTTTTTTGACAGAGAGTAAACTGCAAATTTGCTTATGCCACTATAGTTGAGTTTCTGTTATTAATGGCTGAAAGCAAATCCTGATTCACTGACCCCTTTAAGAATGTGGTAAAAGGTGGGACCTCACTCCACAGGTGCATACAACAGTAAGAGACATGGACACACGTGTACACACACACACACTCTGTCTCTCTCTTTCTCTATTTTTTACACAATTTGTGGGGGAGAAAAAGCCATAGACATTCTCCAAATAAGCAGACTCAATCATTGTTCTAGTCTGTCACCCAGGCTTTAGTCCTTGCTGCTCACTGTGTCTGGGGCTTTGAGGTACAAACCCATGACCTGGCATTTAGAATGTGTTTTATTGACAGCCCTTTTGCATTTACTGCTGTTAGATCAAGTATTTGCATCATGGAGTAGAAAATAACCCAGGACCTGCTCTTGCCAAGTCCTGGGTGGGGATCGGGAAGGAACACTGGACTGGTTTATTACCAATACAGATGGGATAAAAGTTAGGTCTGCAGAAGGCCATAACCAGGAGGTGCTCTGGATCTCAGGAAACAGCGGCCTGCAAGAATGAGAGAGGGCTTCCTGGAGGAGGAAGGAACACTAGACCTGGAAGGGCCAGCTGAGAGCAGTCAGCCTTGAGAAGAGATGTAGAGGGGACAGGGGTCACCTGAAGGCAGCAGCTAAGATGACAATGCTAAGGGGACTTTGGCCTCGGTGTCCATAGGGGACTGAGCAGGCAAAATGCCTTCACCTGGAGACACAGAGATCACTGTGGTCATAACCAAGGCCTGGTGGGAGGCCGAGGAGTGTGAACTCAGTCTTTTTATCCGAAGAATATGAGGGAGAGCCTTGCACATTGGGCCTGGCAGGCAGGACGTGGGGCCAGAGACCATGTGGGCCATTTCAGAGACTGGGAGGCTGGAGGTCCCCACATTTCCCACCCTGCGCCAGGTGCAGCTCACGAGGCTCTGAGGAAGCCGCCCTACGTGGTCCCAATTCCTTGCCCACACTGCTGGCTGTCAGTGCCTCACTGTCCCCTCTGCCTCTCTTCTCAACGCTTGTGCCCTCCGCTGGCCCTTCCAGGTCTAGTGTTCCTTCCTCCTCCAGGAAGCCCTCTCTCATTCCTGCAGGCCACTGTTTCCCGAGATCCAGAACACCTCCTGGCTATGGCCCTCTGCAGACCTAACTTTTATCCTGACCTCTGCCTCCAGGCCTCGCCCTGCCAGCAGTTCTCGTCTATGCCTTCCTCCTAGTCTCTCTCTTCTCCCACCCACAGATCTCCATGCTCTGGGGCTCTCAAAGAATTCAGGGACTGTGGCATTCAAGGCCAGCTGGTTGATGTCACTCCTTCTAGCCTCGAGGAGAAATCTGCTGCGTTGCAACCTATGCCAGCTCAGAGGCCCCCCTCCTCCCACAGATACCCACTCTAAAAAGTCCTCCTCCTCCTCTCACCTGTCTTCCCCCATAAGGGTGACGGAGGTCAGACAGACATAAACAACCTACGGTTTCCAATTAATTTTTAATTGCAACTTGAAATTCTTAATTGCAGCTGACACGCTATCTCTGGTGGAGGCGCGATGGTGAAGGTGGGGGTGGGGGTGACTCAGTTAGAGATGCTCAGCCCCTGTCGGACCAGGCACTGAGCCAGCCGAGGAGAGGACCAGAGGGCAGCCTGAGCCTGGCTGGGCGTGCTGGCCAATTGCCCCAGGAATGCCACGGTGGAGTAGTTGTACCTCCAGCCCTGGGCCTGCTCCCTCAGAGGCCAGAGGCCTGCACTTTGGCCCGTCCTCTGGGGAGGGCTACCAGAGACGCCCCATTTGTCACTGTCTCATTATGGCCACTGAGGGTCCTGACAGGACAATGCGGCAAGCTCCAAGTGGCCCATCAGGACCTCTACTGGAGCCCGTCTGGACATGCAAAAACCAGCCAAGTTCCAGACAAACAGATGAGTTGGTCACCCTAGCTGGAAAACAATTAGCCCCTTTGACACCCTTATTTCTGAGAATGGGGGAGCTGCAGCTGAGACACTCCTGGATGGCTGGGGAGCTGCCCCTCCCCTCCTCCCACAGCTGTTCCTTGACCTTAGGTGCCAACATTGGGTCTGTGCGACCACAGGGTCTGTGGGTGCAGCTTCTCTCCTGGGCTAGTCGCCTGTGCATTCTGCCCAGCCATCTCTACCTCCCCCCTTGGTAGGGAGACAGACAGGTAGATTTGTCTGTCTACCAGCTCCACAGGTGGGTTGTTATCTGATCTGGAGCAAGACACGTCCCTGGTCTGAGCCTCAGTTACTCCCTTTGCTCTTCCTCTAGTTCAGGAGTAGCCTGGTAGTGCTACTCGGGAGTAGCCTGTAGTGTGGTTGGGAGTTGCAGGACAGGAAGGGGCCAGAGATGGACAGCATCATCCGCCTCTGCAGGCTGCCCTGCGGGAGGAGCTCTCAGAGTGTGGGAGAAATCTCACCCAGCTGCCAGCCTGCTGTGGGAGTGGGGCGCCCATGGAAGGAGCCAATCCGAGGCGTTCTGCCATCCTCTGCTCACCCACCCACTCCTGGCATGCATTTGCAAATTCTTTGGCTAAGGTAGCTGGTTCTCCACAGGCGCTATTACCTGAGACCTGCCAGCTAGTGACAACAGAAAGCCCGCATGTTGACGTCCCTCTTTGGCTTGCCTGGAAGTCTACTCAGGGCTGCAGGACAGGCAGGAGCGAGGGCTAGGGTCAGAGTGGGGCAGAGAGTGTGGCTGCTCATGGGGCAGGGAGAGGGTCTGTGCCAGGTCAGGGGCTGAGGGAGTGGGACGATCTGGAGAGGATGGGTTTTCCTGGGGAGCTGGGGGAGCATCCCATGGGTGTGCTCTGCTGAGTGACACAACTCTGGCTTTCACTCACTCATTCATTTATGCATTCATTCATTCACTCATTCATTCATTCGCTCAACAGAGGTTTACTGAGCAGCTGCCAACTGCAGGCCCCATTCTGGGCCCTGGGGGATCTTAGGAAGAAAACAGGCTAAAGCCAGAATACCAGTCCCAGGCAGCCACTGTTTCTCCAGGGGTGTGGTTCATGCCCCCTCCTGGCCTGGCCCCCTCCCTGGTGGACCCCCTACCTTCTCCATCACCAGTCCAGGTCTGCAGTAAGGTAGACACAGGGTCCTGGGGTTCCAACCTGGTCCAAGGGAGCAGCGTGGAGTATGCTTGGAAACATTGTTGACTAATGAGCTTAGGGACTGAGGGCCTGGGGAGCCTGATCAGGGAGCCTGCGCCTGCCTGTCCCTCGATGTCATTCCCTCAGTCTTCCCAGCACTGAATGAGGCCCAGTGTGGGCAAAGCCGCCTCATCCTCAGCAGGGGCCCCCATCCCAGGGCTTACTAGGCACCCCAGCTCCCCAGGAGCCCCTCTGGGAAGCTGCAAACTCTGCCTTCCGTACTTCAAAATTCACCTGTCCTGCCACCCCTTCCTTCAGACCCCCTGGGAGTCAATGGGACTCAAGGGATCAATGAAATAACCCAAAGTACATTTATGATACAACCCCCTCAACCATGCATTCTGCACCTCCACACCCCTCCAAAGCCCTGCCCTTGGGGAGCCTGGAGACACATGGAGAGGGACCTGCCTGGGTCCTAACAACTGTAACATGTGAACACTGACCCCAAGTGACATGGAACCCATGTGATCTGGCAGGTGCCACACTTGGCACTTTACATACATAGTCGCATGCACTGCTCATAGTAACCCCAGAATAGGCACTATCACTATCCCTATGTTACAGACGAGGACACTGAGGTGTAGGGAGGGCTCTCACTTGCCCATGATCATTCAGCTGGGGAGTGGGACCTCACACACAAACCCAGGGGTCTGACTGCTGAGCCCACGCTCCTAATGTCCATATGGTGCCCTCCTACGAAGCAAACCTAACAGCAGAGCATGATTAACAGCAGGTGAGGACAAAAGTACATCAGCCTGTTGGTGCTCAGAGGGGACGAGGCCCCTGTAAACAGAACACTCAGCGAAGGGCCCTACAGGAGGGGGTATGGGGGCTCCTCAAGGCAGATCCTGAGCAGACCCCGCCCGGCACCCGCTCCCAGCCTGGCAGGAAGGCTGAACGAAAGAACACCGTGTGGATCTTCCTCTGGCCCTTGGAGGCTGTGTCCTCTGCTCAGAGAGGAGGAGCAAGGATATTAGCAGGAAGGGCTGCAGAGTGAGCTAAGGTCTGGAGGTGAGGATGACTCTGAAGGCCTTCCTGGAGAGCAGGCTGAGGAGGTAGTGCCTGACTTGGTGCGGGAGGGGGTGCTGAGGACCTGCAGGCCACTGTGGAATTGGACCCATCTGGCTGAGGCAAAGGCGCTGGCAGTTATGTTGCACTAAGTGGGCCAAGAGGTGACCTCTGCTTTGGCCCGACTTTGGCCACAGACCTAAGAATCTGGTTAGAGTTGGGCTAGAAGGGCCTTGGCAGACTGCACAGCTCAGCCTGTCTTGTGCAGGTGGGAAATGGGAGATCCAGGCAGGAGGGACTTGCCTGCACCCTCCCCACCTCCTGCTCAGGTGTGTGGCCCTCCCCCTGGGTGGGAAGAGCAGGCAGGAAACATTGTCTGAGGTTTCCAACCACGCAGGAGGAACCCTAAAAAGACATTCCTGAGAGAGGCATAAACTAAGACCTAGAAAAGAGAGAGGCTGACCTCACAGCCCGACTTCCTGCTTCAACCTCCCTTCCCAGCCCAGGCCAGTCTCTTCCCCATTGTCGCACTTTTGCTTGGCAGTTCTTCCCAGCAGGGATGACCGCCCCCACTTTCTATCTTTCTATCTCTCCAACACTCACTTGATATTGGCTGGACTTTTATGCATAGTTGGGCCCAACCCTTAAAACTAGCTCCAAGGGCTCTGGTTCCTCCAAGAATTCTCCCGTGATTGCATCTACCTGCTGAGCTTTCCCGTGATCGCATCTACCTGCTGAGCTCTCCCGTGATCGCATCTACCTGCTGACCTCTCACTCCCTTGCGTGACCCTGAACCTGAGACTGGCTCTGACGAGACAAATGGGGTGCTGTGAAACTTCCCTCATCCTTCCACAGGCCTGCTGCTCCTCCCTTGCCATGCTTTGAGCTCCCTGAAGAGGTGACCCTGCTGCAGGCTGGGGTCCTCTCTGCAACTCCCAGAGCAATCATACTGGAGAAGAGAAGGCCAACAAGGCCTGGGTCCCAGGGGAAGCTGAAGAAGACCCCTCCAGCTCATACTGCCTGCCCTTGTCACCTGCATGGACAGAGAAATGGCTTCTGTCCCTGCAGTCAGACAACCAGGCTTGTGGGCTCTGTAATCTCCATGACTTTATCCACCCTTCCCCTCAGGGTCTTACTGGACATCTCTATCTTTTGATCTCTCCAAGACTTATTTAGCCAGAGTCTTTACCACACTCCTACCTGGGCTTATCCAGCTTCTCTTGCATGCCTCTAATGACATGCTGCTCACTATCCGCAGGGTCACTTCTTATCCTACCGGGGCTGGTCAAAACCTGTGTCTCTTTAGGTCAGCAGTACCTGGTGCCAGAGGTCTTATCATTAGGCCCAAAGCTGGGTGAGCAAAACAAAGGCTGGGCAACTCGTTGTCATTGGCCACCTGGGCATGCGACCAGCCTTTGCTCTCCACTCTGGCTAATTCTTTTGTCTGGGGCCACATCGCCTGCCTGCCCTCCCTCCTTCTGTGCGATTTTCTTCTTCTTCTCTCTTTCCTCCCCCCACTTCCTTGTATCTAAGGATTGCATGAGTCACTTCACTTTGAGCTGCCAGATGTCGGATGCAGTTGGGCTCGGAGTGGAAGCCAATTTTTTCCCTTTACTCAAAAAGAGCTTGGGGCTGATGAAAGCCCCCAACGCTGTCATCCTGGATTTTTCAGGAGGGTAGGATGGCTGCGTCAGCTAGCACCACTTCTCCCAGGTTCTGGCCTGCCCACCGTCCATTCCCAACTTAGGAGGGCAACTTGTCCTCTCACTGGCACCAGGCATAGGGCCAGACCAGCTCCGTGCAGTCCAGGGCATGCTCAGAATGGCCCTCATCATCCAGCCATGCAGAGCTTTGCCAGTCTGAGTGGAGCCCAGGGCTCAGGGCCAATCCCCGCTCCATCCAGGGAGTTTTCAATGAGAGCTAGGTACCCAGCTCCATGCTGGAGCTGTGGGGGAGACAGGAAAAAATAAAGAAGGGCCTCGCCTTCAAGGAATTGGCAGTCTGTCTAGGGAGACGAAATTCATACAAATAGTGGTTCATGCATTTCTGTTTGGATTGTGCATCCACTCCCAGACATGACCTCATCCAGTTCTCACAGCTCTTCAGCATGGGAGTCATCATCTTCGTTTTACAGATGAGAAAAATGGGGCTCTGAGAGATTAAGTGACTTGCCCAGGTCACATAGGTGGTTATGGAGCTGGGCCCTGCCTCATTCACTGGGCTCCAGAGCCTGGCATCTGTGCTCAAGTTGGAAAGGAGGGAGGGATGGCTTCCAGGAGGAGAAGGCCCACTGTCCTCTCCCCGTCTCCTCCAACTGAGGCTGGGCTCTCTCCTTTGCCATGAGAATATACCTATCTTAAGCGCATTCCAGAGGTGCTAGGCAGGCCAGAGATCTTGTCTGTTGGGGAGTATGGAAGTGGTGGGGTGTTTTCTTAGTTTGGGCTCCCTTGAACATAAAGCCTGAGGCCAGGACTTGGGTACAGGAAGTGTATTGGGAGATTTCAGGAAGAGGGTAGCTGGGGAGTGCGACAGGGAAGGAGGAAAAGCTGATATAAAGGAGCATTAACAGAGAAGCTGCTGTGGAGGGCAGGGCTCTACTCCCCTGGCATCTCCCAGGACTGAAGGGCCTAAAGGATGTAAGGCGGGGGGGCGGGTTATATATTGGCTGCCATCACCCATTGGTTGTGGGGCTCCTCCAGGGAGGTGATGGCTCCTCTGGACCCCAGGAAGAAAGTGTAATCCCTGGCCTCAAGTGCTTGAAGTGGTTGCTGAACTTGCACAGAACTGCCTATCCCAGAGTGTGGCTGGGCTTGAAGTGTCTTCTGCGGCAGAGAGTTAGGCACATTTGGTTCCGGGCAACCACATCTTAGGCTCTGCTGCCACCATGGAAGGCCCTGCCTCAATGACCCAGTGGACAAGTTTTATCGAGCAGTTACTGGTGGGTGTCTGGCTGGGAGCCCTGGAGTCAGGTCGAGAGAGAAGTAAAGATTTAGGGGAAGGGGAAGAAAAAGATGTCTACACACTCCTGATTCATTTTGCATACCGTCAGCATCAGTTCCGTAAATCTCTCCCCTTCCTGCTGGCTGACTGTTTCCTCAAGGGCAAGAATCGAGTGCTATCCATCCTTGTGCTCAGCTCCAGCACAGGGCCTAGCCCTGAGATGCCCAGAGGAGCCGCACTGAAAATCCAGCGTGGGATTATGGCCCAGCCTTGGCTCTTGGCTGCCAAAGGTTGAATGTGGGTCTCTGGGCTCATCTCACAAGGCCCTGGGTCTCCAGGACAGGGGAAACGAGGAGGAAGGCCACCATTTTTTTTTTTTTGTCGTTAACAGAGTAGGGCCTCTGGCTCATAAAGCCCTGGGATCCCGCTCCCTCTCTTCTCTTTCCACTTGATTACTTGTCTCTGGAATGAAGTGGTTTCAGGCTGCCAAGTGTTTTGGGGAAAATATCCTGTATAAGAAAGACACATTCCCTCCATAAACTTGTATTGTGTTTTTGATTGTCTCCCATAAAGGAAGAGATGTATCTTCCAGTTTATGTTTACAACTGTGTAGATTAAAAAAAAATCAATTCTCTCACTCTACATTTTTTCAGCCAAACTTCCCCCAGCAGCTTTTCTGCTGGGCCAACAGGCTGATGCCCAGAAATCGGAGCTGGAGTTTCCTCTGCCATCTGTAGGCAAGCAGGAGAGGCCAAAGCCTTGGACTGGCTGCAGGCCTGGCACAGGAAGGGAACTTCTTGTCCCTGCTTGATTTCTGAGCCAAGTTGGCTCTGGAAGGCAAGGGGTTGGCTGAGAGAAGGTGGCCGGCAGGGAAATAGGAGGCAGCCCCAGCCTGCACCAGCACACTTCACCAGGCCCAGTGAAGCCTCTGATGGAGGTGGCAGGGAGCTCTCTCCGACCAGCCTCAAGTGCTGCTGCCTCCTTCATGAAGCCTTCCTGATTGCCCAGGGTAAATGGAACTCCTTGATCTGTCAGCTTCTTTGCTGGACCCTCTAGATTGATTTCTGATTGATTTCTGTCTGCTCCAGGGTCATTTGGAGTGATGGTTGCCTGGCGTTTGAATGCAGAGCTCCCCTATCAGAACATTCAGGTTCAAATCTTAGCTCCTCTGTTCCTACTGTATGACCTTGGGCAACCAACCTACTTAACCTTTCTGAGTCTCGCTTTCCTCAACTGGCAGATGAGGGGCATTTTGAGAATTAAACCAGGGGTATTTTAAGGATTATGGTCGGGTTTCAAACCATAGCTTCTTTCCTGTTTTCTTTTTCTCTACATCACTTAGCACCATCTCACATCCTATGCTTCGTTTTGTTCAGTGCCTGTCCGCCCTCACTCCCAGAGGGCAGGGGTGCCTGTGTGTTGCTTCCTGACGCATACCTGGCACAGAGAGGCGGCTCCATGGAGCGGACCAGATGGATGGCGCATGAAGAGCACGAGGCTCCACATCAGGGCACAGTAAATGTTGGCTCTGTGCCCTTTCATGTCTGGAATCTCCGATTTGGCATTGCAGGCAGGGGAAGCACTGTCCATCCAAGGCCAATCCTGAAGGTGGCCCATGAGCCTGTCCCCAGCAGCAGACTGCAAACCCTTTGGGGGACAGGGACTGTCTCTTGCCACTCCAGGGTCCTCAATGCCTATCAAGGGGCTTGCTCACATGGGCCCTCTTGGGATCAGAATTTCTTCCTATAAGCGACCAGAGAACTGATGGAGTGTAGTTTTAGTCTAGGCCATGCTGGCGGGTGCCAGGCTGTGGGCTGCCCCATATCTGTCACCAAGCTCAGCCCAGATGAACCAGGCATAGGTCAGCAACACACTTGCCCACCAGCTCAGCCCACAGCTCACACTAGCCTCAGTTATCTGGTTCCAGTTTGCCAAAAGGCACTCTGACTCCAAGGTGGAGTGGGGAAGCCACTGGCTGTGTCTGGCAGGCTCCATTTCTGGAGAGTCAACTGAGGCCAAGCCCAATCTTCTTATGCCTCACTTTTGACATCTGTAGAATGGGTGTGGGCGGAGATTTCAAGCAGGAAGGGAGTTCTCCAGTGGGACCCCCTCTTCTGGCAGCCCCTTGACTTGCCGCAAGTTCCAGCAATCACCCCTCACCTCCCTCTGCTTTTCCTCAAACCGTTTCCAACCTTTTATTTTGTCTAACCCTCATGACAGATTGGTGGAAAAGCCACCAGGAGTTATTATGCTCATTTTAAAGATGAAGAGACTGAGGCCAAGAGGCAAAAATCATACTTAGGGGTGGGGGGGGTCCCCCAGCAGCCTGGGGCCAGACAGACAATTCTCCTGCCTACCAGGCAAGCCCCAGCACCAGCTCCAAGCATCTGGAGGGCTGCAGCAGGGCCCTGGGGGGCTGCCCCCTGTCCCCCTGCCTCCCTCCCAGCTCCACTGGGGGGCCTGCCGGGCTCTTCTCCCTCTGCCTTCTAATTGCTTGGAAACAGAGCTGACGGCAGTGGGAACAGCTCAGCCGCTGCTGGTCTCATGACTGGAGGCTTTTGTTTGTTCACAGAATCATATTTTTACACTCTGGCTTCCGCTAATTTATGCCGCAGACTGAGCTCTCCCTTGCTGAAGATTGAGTTTGGGAGGGTGGGGAGTTGATTCCTGGGTTTATTTAGTCATCTTGGAGCCTATCAGAAGCCAAGCAGGGGATAAATTAACAACAACAAAAAGTAATAATAGCCAGGCTCAGGGTTTATTTTCTGGCGGTTCCCTCCTCCAATAGGCCTGCCGTGTTCCCTTAGCTCATCTGCTAAAGGATGCTTAGCTGGGAAAATTAAACGGCTCCTCATTTAAGATGGAGCAATCAGCCCTGAGCTAGTCGCTGCTCAGCACCTATGGGAGCTCATCCCAGCTCAGCTGCAAGGGGAGAGGGAGGCAGGGAAGCCTCAGAGCACCCCCGACACACACACAAACACACACACACATGCACACGCACTGTAGCCTCTACCTCGCTCTGTGTGAAATGATAATGCTCAGGTGCACAGTTGCAATATCCTGTAGGAAACTGGGCTGTGTTGGAAACAATCCAGGAGGGCTTCCTAGAGGAAAGGACCCAGGGATCTGAGAATGGGAAGGAGTCTGAGCCTGACCCATAATAGGCCAAAGGCAGGGATGGGGACAGCACTGCCAGGGAGAAGTGGGGAGGGGAAGAAGGCCATTTGGGGAGCCTAAATTTTTGCAACATCTCTCCTGAGATGGGCTCTGCCTCTACAGGTGAGGGTTGGGGCAAAAACACTCTGTACCTACTGCAAATAAAGTGAGCGCTGGTGCTGATGAAAGGGCATGGAAGGACCTCCCCTCAACTCCTGTAAGCCCCAGGAATATAAAAGAATTGTCTTGTACTTAGGAACTGAGTCAGGAAGGGCCTGAGAAGGCCCATGGAGGTCAAGTTCATGCACACAAGGTCATGAGAGCAGGGAGAGGGGATCGACGGGGACAAGGGAGAGAGAGCCAGCCTTGTGCCTCAAAGCTGGCACATAGTAGGTGCACAACGCATGTTAGTTCTTGGCTCCTTCTTTCCCTCTCAGGACATATGTGGCTACCTTGTCACCTGCCATGCCCCCCAGGGCCAATTTTGCCAGTGGGCACAAACCTGCTGATTGTATTCACCCATCCATCCACCCTCCCACCCACCAGTCTCCCTTTCATCATCTGCCCCTTCACTCATCTACCCACCCATCCACCCATCATTCCACACCCAGCCTGCCATGCAGCCAGCTCCTACGCAATGGAGCCAGCAGAGCCAGCACAGAGCCTCACCGGCAACCCGGCTGGCTGCCTGGAGGTCTCTCATGGTGGCATCTACTTTGAGAAAGTACCACGGGTCTCGCTGCCAGCACTGGAGACATAGGAATCTGCTTTGGTAAGCTGGGTGCTAAGGAGATTCATCTCTCTGTGGTAGATTCACATTTACCAAGCTCACAGGGACTGATATTTATATACATACCCCGATGCCAATTTATTAATTTATAATAAGAAATGCTACTCAAGTGCAGCGGATGTTTGTCTTGGCAGAATAGCATCGCTCCCAGTAGGCAAGCTACAGTAGGAAGTCAAATTATCATCAAAACGCTGGGTTAGGAATTCACAATGAGAAATAGAACTTCTGAGGGTTTTCTGGGTACATGTATACTCCTGGGTCCGCTTCTCTCCCCAAAAGCAAGTTACAAGAGAAGACGATCTGAAGGCTCTCTGGTGAACCTGAATTAGAGAGCTGAGGTGGCACAGGGTTGTTGGTCATATGATTTGCTATCTGATGGCCTGATGCACCTGTCCCACCATAGCCCCAGATCTGTCTCAGGCATCCTCTGGCCTGGAGGTCAGCGAGTTCCAACCCCCACCGCCTAGTTTTTAGACAGCCTGCAAGCTAAGAATGGTTTTTACATTTTTAAATGATTGAGGGGGAAATGAGAAGAAGAATAATATTTCATGACATGTGATAATTATATGAAATTCAAATTTCAGTGCCCCAAAATAAAGTTTTAATGGAACACAGCCACATTTGTTCGTTACATATTATCTATGGTTGCTTTTGCGCTGCAACTGCAGAATTGAGATGTGGCAACAGACTGTTTAGCTTGCAAAGCTGAAAATATTTCCCCGCTGGCCCCTTATAGAAGTCTGCCGACCCCTCTCCGTTTGGTGGCCTTTGTCCCTTTGCTGAATTGCTGCCATTCTTCAGCTCTGTTGACCTGAGATCGTCCACAGATCACCCGGCCTTCACAACTCAACAAACTCCCAGCTTTGTTTGGAACTTTTATCAGAGGTGAAAGGCTGGTGAGAAGACCAGGGTCTCTCCAGTGGTTCAGGCTTCAGGTACCCTGGGCAGGCTGTCCGTCTCCAGGGAGAATGTTCTCTGAGGGAGAATGAACAGCACAACTGAGACCCTGCGGCCTTCCTCTGCTTTAAGACTGTGAAGCGTCGTCTGGAGTTCTTAAGAGGCAGCTGTGTGGGAGAGAGAGAGAGAAAAAGAAGAGGAGGTGAGGGAGGGGAAGGGGAGAGGGAGCAAAGAGACAGAACAAGAAGGAGCCCAGGAGAAGGCGGGAGGGGAAGCAGAGATTCACCGCCCTGTAGGAAGCATTCAAAGCATTCAAATGGCAGTGGCTCCAGGCCCATTGATCCGTTCTTCCAGGACTCCTTTGTCCTGAGCCTGGGAGGCATGGGTGAGCTTGTCCAGGAGTGCCCAGGGTGGTACGGGCACAGCTGGGCACTTGGGCAGTCAGGTTCTGGGCACGGCCTCCCACGTTCCCTCTGCCCAGCTGGGGATTGGGTTTCTGCCTCCTCTTCAGCAGCTGGGGAGGCTGGGCAGGATTCAGCTTGAGCTTTAGGGGCATTCAGGTTGACAGGCCCCTCAAAGATTGAGAAAGGGGGGCTCTCTCTGCATTTGGTGACACCCGTCCTGTGGTCCAGAGCCAGCTCCGACCCTGCCTCAGCTGGCTTCTGCTGGCCTCGAATGTAGGCCCTGGGCAGAGTTGTGCAGACCACACAGAGGTACCAGAGAAGATGGGGCACTGAAACCCAGCATCTGAGATCCTTGCTTCAGGCACTGTCCTCTACTCCAAACTGCCAGGAGAAAATAAACCCTGGTTGGTTTCACACCTGCCTCACTTAGCCAGGCTTCCAGAGGCCATGGACAGAAGGTTGTAATTAAACAAATAAAGCAAAGAGAAGAAAACCTTTAAAACAAGAATTAAACAAACAAAGCAAAGAGAAGACAACCTTCAAAACAAGATGTCCACTGGAAAGCACATTTATTATCTTTCCTGCTACTGGCATAGGCCTTAAGCTGGAAGCACCTGTCCTCCCATTTTATGGATGGAGAAGTCAAGGCCTCAGGTTACAAAGAGCCAGACATAGCCATGATGGGTCTTAGGCCTCCTGACCTCGAGTCCAGTACTCCTGTCTCTACAGGGAGGCAGCGTAACATCACAGAACAGTTAAGACCTTGGGCTCTTGTGGCAGAAAGACATGAGTTCAATGCCCGCCCCCACTCCTGGACAGTGCAAGTTTCAATCTCCTTTATGAAATGGGAATGTCACAAAGAGAACTGACCCACAGGTTGTTTTGAGGAATTAAAAAAGAGACTCCTTGTCAAGTGCCTGGCACATGTAGTTGGCCAACCTGTGTTAACTTTAAAAAGTCTCTGCCGGGTACGGTGGCTCACGCCTGTAATCCAGTACTTTGGGAGGCTGAGGCGGGCAGATCACTTGAAGTCAGGAGCTTGAGACCAGCCTGGCCAAGTGAAACCCCGTTTCTACTAAAAATACAAAAATTATCTGGGTGTGGTGGCACCCGCCTGTAATCCCAGCTACTGGGGAGGCTGAGGCAGGAAAATTGCTTGAACCTGGGAGGCAGAGGTTACAGTGAGCTGAGATCGTGCCACTGCTCTCCAGCCTGGGTAACAGAGCAATACTCTGTCTTAAAAAAAAAAAATCTCTATTGTGCATTAGATGCTGGGGTTAGAGAACTGAATAAAACCCTCTATGTAAGAAGGCTTCCATTTAGTGGGGGAGAGATATCAACTCACTGTCGTGGAGGATATGGGGTGCTGTGGGTTGACGAGAGGAAGGGAACCAGAGGTCACTTCACAGAAAGGGCAGGTGTACTAACTCCTGGAGGCAGAGCCGTTGTTCCTCAGGTGGAAAAGGGGAAGGGAGAACATTCCAGAACATCAAGGCAGATGGCCCAGCACAAGCAGAGTCAGAAAGAGACGTGTGTCCCTCCCAGGTGTGAGGCTGCCTCACTTGGCAATCCTGGGGGGATTCTCTTTGCCAATGAAGAGTCGCTATTTGGCCTCCCATAGGCTGAGCTCCTCATACCTTCCCTCCAGTGTCAGCTCTGGGAAAGCAAACTGGTTCAATATTTGCTGAAGCCAAACACCATTTTGTTTCAGCAAATTTTCTGATGGAAAAAATTACTCTGTAATGAGGTCCCAAGTTAAATAGACTTGGCGTTTGGAATTATCTGGACCTACACTTTGCCAGGTGAGATGAGGATAAGGGGGACTGGTCTCCTTCACTGTCTCTCCCTCCAGAAAGTCCTCCTAGCTTTTACCCTCATGGGCACACACATAGATAGACACCCTCCTACCCCACCCGCACATCCTAGCACCATTTAGCCTACATTCAGAATTTCTCTCACACCCCACCCAAGCACCCTGCCACAAATAGTTAGGCACAGCTACACTCACCTCTGAGCATACGCAGTCTCCCAGACTTACGATGTTATTGCTTCTGTGCACAAGTGCATGTGCATACACACACACACGCGCGCACACACACACACACATACACACACACACGGGGCTGTTCTGGGTGTTTCCTAAGGCCACTGCTCCACTGCTGCTTCTAATAACCTTCCAGATGCTGGAGAACAGAAGAATTGGGGGGTCCAGGACCTATGAAGGACTCCAGCCTCCCATTTGCTGCTGTCTGCTTCCCCCAGGCTGGGAGGGCACATGCAATGCTCCTACCCGGCCCTGGCTGTGCAAAACCCAAAACTGTAGGCACCTGCTCTAATCCTGTGCTCACTCAGTCGGTGGGGGCACTCCAGGAACACTCTGTGGCCAGAGCCCAGGGAAGACCCCATGGGAGGCAGTGGAGTCCAGTGTGTCTCGTTCAGAACGGCCCGTGGACTAAAATCATGTCACTGCCAGGCTCCATGGGGATGTAGTTGGGTCTGACAGTCCTTGACTAATCTGTGCTTGTCTTCCTGAAACCCTGGCACTCTGCCCCCTGCCAGCCCAGCCACCCACAGCCCTGGGCACTAACTCAGCTGAGACAGACTCAGGAGATGGAGGAAGGAAGGGAAGAGCAAGGGCAGAGATCCAGTTCCAGAGCCAGAGAAAGACACCACCTCAGACACATGGACCCAGACGGGCTCTGGTTTTCAGAATTAAACCTGGAAACTCTGGACTCTGCCTATGTCTGTTTTCCTGCCTATCACACCTCTCCCAGCCTTAGTCACCTCTGCAGTTGGGTGAGCGTGTCCCCGCTCTGGGGTCAGAAGGGAGGGGTGTCATCCACCCAGCAGATGCTGACTCGCACTTACAGCCTGTCACCCCACAGAGCAGGCTGCACCCAGGCTGCTGAGATGCGCCGGCTATTTTTGTGGATGAAGTGTGATGTCACAGGTACAGGGACTTCCTGGATCCCAGGGGGAGTGGCAGCTGGGAGGGATACCTGTGCCTGCTCCACTGCTTAGCTCCAGTGGTCCCTGGTCAGGGCTGGTCTCCAGGCTCACCAACAGCTTTCTCTTTCCATTGGCCTGCCTGTCCTGCAGGGGAGGAGTCCAAGCATTTCTCAACATCCCGGTGCGCCTAGGCCTGAGCCAGGGTGCTCTGGGGACAGAGCTCACCAACAGTAGGAAGATTCCTGGGTCCTGAACCAGTTGGGAATATGTGCAGTCAGGTGCCCAACCTTGACTGCCCCAGGGGTTCTGAGATGAGAATTCCCCATGGTGGTGCAGTGGTCAGGGAAGCCTTAAGAGGAGGGAGATTTGGACAAGAGGAGGGGCATCCTAGCCAGGGCTGGCAGGAGCCAAGACTCAGCGGCCAGGGGAATAGTGAACATGCTCTGAGGGCTCACCATAAGCCGGGGCTTGTTCCAGTGCTTGTACATGGCTCAGTTTATTTAACCTTCACAACAGCTAAGGCACAGAGAAGTTAAATAACTTGCCCAAGGTCACACAGCTAGTTAGTGACAAGGCCTGGATGTGAACCCAAGGCAATGTAGTTCAGAGACCATGCTCATAGCCACTTGGCTCTGCTTTGTATGTAGAAATTATCCTGCTAGAGGAAGGGTTTAGGGTGGGGGAAGTTGGAGAGGCAAGGACATGGGGAGGGAGTTGTAAAGGGACTGCATGCCGGGTGCGGTGGCTCACGCCTGTAATCCCAGCAATTTGGGAGGCTGAGGTGGGTGGATCACCTGAGGTCAGGAGTTCAGGACCAGCCTGGCCAACATGATGAAACCCCGTCTCTACTAAAAATACAAAAATTAGCTGAACGTGGTGGTGTGTTCTCGGGAGGCTGAGACAGGAGAATGGCCTGAACCCGGGAGGTGGAGGTTGCAGTGAGCCAAGATCATGCCATTGCACTCCAGCCTGGGCGACAAGAGCAAAACTCTGTTTCAACAACAACAACAACAACAACAACAACAACAACAAAAAACGGGACTGAAATGCCAAAGAGAGGATTTGAGAGCTGATCCGATGGGTGACAGGGAGTAGGGGAGGTGATAGCCCCTGCATGACCTCTATACACTTCCCTAACTATATCAGCCCACCTCTGTCTCAGAGAAAGAAGGGATGTTGCAGGTGAACTGAGATGCCTTTTGCTTTGTCTGTCCAATCTCCACCTTTCTTCTAGTAACAGAGTTCCATTCCCCAGGGTCCTGCCAATCACAGAATACCGCCCCCCACCCCCCCGGCCACCCCACAGGGACAGGCACAGGATCCGAGCGTGGCCAGTCAACATCTCTTGAAAATTTAGAACCCAGGAAAGACAGCCCTTCTCCGCAGGTAGCTCTGGGCAAAGAGAACCCTGGAGCAGCCTGTGGGCAATACGCTGGCCTGCGGAGAGGGCTGGCAGGAGAAAAAGAGGCTGGCAGCCAGCAGAAGCAGGGGAGACCCCGAGAGGGAGGCCGTGTGGCTTAGGAGTCTCACTTTCAGTCTCCACGAGGCTTGCTACTGCCCTGGCCTTCCCTACACTCGGTTTTGTGATCCAGCAACATCTCTTTGTGCCCAACTGGCTCAAACTGGGGTTCCATCATTTGTTACTACAAGGGCCCTAAAAGGTAGTGCCTCCTAGACTGGAGAAGGGACCTTTGAGAGCCCCTAGTGAAGTCTCTATGCAGAACTCAGGGGCCCCTGATGGATATCCACTCACCTCTCCCAAGATGGGGAGATCACCCTGCGCATATGCTCTGTCCAAGTCCAGTCTGGACGACGCTGGGGTCAGGGATGAATGGGACAGTCTATGCCCCTGAGGCTCTAAGCCTGACAGGGAGACAGACCTCAGACAGGGAGCACCCACCATAGCAGAATGGAGCCTGGACAGTGCGGAGGTGCCACCCCCAACCATAAGAGCCAGCCTCCATCCCCTGATCCTGAGCTGCCTCCATATAAACTTTTGGGGGATGAAGGGGAAGACTAGTTCTGGAGACCCAGGGTCTATCTGGTCTGGCTGCCTGCCCTAGCCCTGGGAAAGAGCCTGGCCCATCTCTGAGCAGATGTGCCAGCCTGGGCCAGGCACAGCAAACACTGTTTGCTGGTCTTCCCCGGGTATTGACCACCAGCCCTGGCTACTGTTCCAGCAGCAGGGCCTGCCTCCAGACTATTTAGGGAAGTTCTGGAAAAACAGCAACAATACAACAAAACCTCAACACAGCATCATTGGAGCTGTCGTTCCTTTCCCTGGAGCCAGTCCTTCCTCCCACAGTGCCAGCCCAGCTGCCCTCTGGTCCCTGCATCCCAGGTGGTTGTGCTGATGTTGGCAACTGTGTGCTCTAGGTCAAGGCGCCTGTTGTCCAGCTATGTCCTCACCTTCTTCTGTGTGTGCCTTCCACTCTCTGTTCTGTTCCAGGTGTCTGGCTGGTTTCCTCATGCCTCTATCTCCCCCTCTCTCAGACAATGGTCTCTCTGAGATAGACGCTGGAGGCCCAAGCCTGGGTCATTCCATTTCCCCAAGTCAGCTGTTGCACCCCACCCTCTCTTCCCCTTCTAAATTGACCAATTTCTCTCTCCCCTTAAAAATAATTAAAAAAAAAATGTTTCCTAAATCCTGGAGCACTGGAATTTGGTGATTGTTCACGGAGATTTGGGCCAGCTGTTCCCTATGCTGGGGCTCTAGCATGGCAGTGATAAGGGAGGGGAGAGGAACTCAGACCCAGGGAGGGAGGGAGGCCCTTGGTGGGCTCAGCAGCAGACCACCAGAGAGGACACTGTGTGAGTCCCTACCACGTTGCATTTCACGCTGGGGACCTAGGCTCACTCAGGAGCTGTGATGCCAGGAGAACAAATCGTGGCAACACGCTCCATTTGGCTTTTGGACTTAAAAGTGTAACCCAAAGGGCAACTGACAATTTATGAATTACTCTTTCTGGCTGCCTAGGCTTGGTTCCAGGCCCCTTGTGTGTGTCCCTGTGCGTGTGCATATGGTTATGTGTATGCGTACTTGGCCCAATGTCTGCCTCTGAGCTCACATGTGCACACAAGCATGTATACACGCCAAGGCTTGGCTACATCTGCCTCTGTCTTCTGCTCATGACAAGAGTTAATCTACAGCAAAGCTGAGGAGTTTGAAGATTCTGAGGCTGGCACCTCCATGGACCCCTTGCTGTCGCTGGCCCTTGCCGCCTTCCCAGCCAGCCACTCTGCCCTTCCTTTCTGTACTGGAATCCCCATGAGGTGCCTCTCCTGACTGACAGGTGCACAATTTGATTCAATTTGTGGGTATGTGAAGAATACTGTTTATAAATGCAATATTTTCCTTAAAGCCTTAAAAAACAGATTTTATACTTCTCACAGTCTCTGAAAGTTACCTTTCGGTAAGAAAAATATTAGAACATCTGTGCCTTGTCTGTTGGATAAGCTCCCCACCCCGGGGGCTGCTCCAGGCTTTCTCTAGCCTTTCCCCAAACTCACTATTCTGCCTCATTAGGCCTCTCTGGACCCTCATCTCTCCACACACAGGAGAATGAGGGGTGGGAGGAGGTGGCCTGGGGCGATGGGAGGACTGGGAGTCCTTGGGGGACTCTCGGGTACCAGTCCTGTCTCTGCCAATCACTACTTTTGTGACCTTGTGCAAGGCTCTGCCTTTTTCTGACCTCAGTTTTCTTCTGTCTAAATTGGATACATTAGGCAATACCAAGCCCTTGGCCTGGAGGACGGTCAGAACCTCCAAGGGTGGCTTTAGAGGTTTGCAAACTACTCGTTTAATTCACTGAGGCTCTGATTTGTTTTAAATCATTTTACTGGTTTCCTGTGGCTTCTGTAACAAATTATCGCACACTGGGTGGCTTAAAACAACAGAAACTTATTCTCTCATAGTTCTGGAGGCCTTAAGTCTGCAATCAGTAGTACTGGGCTGGAATCAAGGACTTCAGCACAGCCACTCTCTGGAGGCTCTAGCAGAGAAGCTATTCCTGGCTTCCTGCAAATTCTGCTGGCAGCTGACATTCCTGGGCTTGTGGCCACATCACTTCAGGCTCTGCCTCTGGGGTCATATTGCCTTCCTTCTGTGTATCCATCAGATCTCCCTCTTCCTCTCTCTTGTAAGGATACATGTGATGGTATTTAGGGTCCATCTAGTTAATCCAACATAATCTCCTAGTCTCAAAATCATTAACTTAATCACATCTGCAAAGACCCTTTTTCTAAATAAGGTAACATTTACAGGTCCCAGAGATTTGGGGCTGATATGTTTGGGGGCTGTCATTCGGCCTACTACGACCAAAGGTGAAATAA
Source organism: Pongo pygmaeus (assembly GCF_028885625.2). Classification (NCBI taxonomy): domain Eukaryota; kingdom Metazoa; phylum Chordata; class Mammalia; order Primates; family Hominidae; genus Pongo; species Pongo pygmaeus. The sequence continues at coordinate 79,389,455 of NC_072389.2, forward strand.
TTTAGAAATGTCGCTTACCACTAAAGTCAAGAATGAGACTTCTATATTAAGCAAAGGGAGGCAGGAGTTTTAAAAGCTTGAGTGAACAAAACGACTTGCAAGGGTCCTCCCTGTCCTATCACTGCAATTGTAACTGCCACGTGCCGAGGGAGACACAAATTAATTGAGTTTCCATCAAAGCAACACACAATCAAAAAGTGAAATCCATTACTGCTAGACAAAACTGATCCCAGGCACATGGCACGAGATGCCCCTGTGGATAAAATGTTACCTGGATCTATGAGGGTCTTTGGTTCAGCGGGGGAACCCCATTCCAGGGCCTCAAACGTCTCTGGCTCCTGATTCCATGGTGGGCCCCAGGCTCAGGACAGACAGAGCTCAGGCCAGGCTGGTGGACGGGTTGGAAAGGCCAAGATTGCCGGCCTTCTGAATGCCCCAGAGATTCAGGGCCACACCTCAGCAGCAACACAGCCCAGGAAGAGGGGGCAGGCCCTCTGGTTATGCCCTCTGGCCATGCTGTGAGAAGAGGGCCACTTCTCAGACTATTCCAGACAAGCCTGTGGAGCCTCTGGGCCTACTGCCTCGAATTAGGTGCCTGTTACAATGGACCCCTTTGCTTCCCTCATGGCTGGCACATCCTGCCTGCAGCCTTATAGCCTCAGGGAGCAATAACCTGAGGATAGGGATGCGGGCAGAGTTTAGAATCAGACAGTCTCCCGCTCAAATCCTGGCCCTGTTGTTTGCCAGTTGAATTTGCTTGGGCAATTGATTTCACCTATCTGACTTGGGGGCTGCCTCTGTGAAATGGAGACAATGCTCTCTGGGTCCTCGGGAGGTATGAGGGTGGAACTATGCCCAGTAATGGTGGCCATTTTTATTTGGCTGAGGAAGAGATTCACAGCATGTACTTATTAGCAGCAAAAGCCAGGAGATCAAGGAATCCAGAGAGGCTGGGTTAGGTCATGTGCAGCTGAAATGATTGAGGAGCAGAAGCTGTGTAGGAGCCAATGTGACCCCAGGCTGTAGGAACAGAGATAGCCAGTTGGAGGCAGGACAGAAGGAAGCAGGCAGGATGACATTCAAATGCCTTATGGAGGTCTACAAGGCCCTGTGTGGCTGCCCTGCTCACTTCTCTGGCCCCTTCTGCCCCTGCTCCTCCAGATATGCTGTGTCCATCCTCACTGGCCTTTTTATCATTCTCTCAGTGTTCCAAGCTCCTTCCCACTTCTGGGCCTTTGCACATGCTGTGCTTTCTTACCACTCAGCTAAACTTACCATTCAGTCTCAGCTTAAATATCACTTTTTCAAAGAAGCTCTCCCACAAAGACAGTTTCCCAGGTCTGTGTTCATCAGCACAGGTCACTGGTTCATTAACATTGGACCACGTGCCAACCTACCTCTGTCCCATGAGCAGCAGCTGGGTGAGGTGGTTGCTGGTGGGACAAAGCATGGGGCTCAGGGGCTGTGGCAGGGAGGACTTTCTTGGATGCAGCTCTCAGCAGGCAGGTTCCATAAGGCATGTCTGAGGCACACAGAGAGAAGACAGGGAGGTCAGTTGATAACCCAGAGCCCCTAGTGACCAATAAGTCCACATCCACTCTCTGCTGGGAGATACCTATGATGGGGAGGGGAGTGATTTGCCTAAAGCCATTCAAGGGATGAAGGCAGGGCTGGTTTCCTGACCTCAGCTAAGGATGCCTTCCAATGCCCTGGGCTGCAGAGAGAGGAGCTGGGCTAATGAGTACTGGGGCAAAAATCGGGAACCCAGGGCTGTGTGGCTGGGAATTCAGAGAGGAGGAAGGTGGGTTTGTGTGAAGGCACTGGCAGGGATCTCCTGGGCCAATGTGACCCCAGGCTGCCCATGCCTGGGCTGCCTTCTCCTCGGCCAAGCTAGCCAAGGTAGCCCTGCGTGGACCCAGACTTCAGTGCTGGGCGGGAAAGGATGGCTGCGATTCTTGGCTGATGGCATCTTGAGCCCTTCTTTTTCCATATCCCTTTTCTTGTTTTATTTTGTTGTCTTATTAAATTAAAAAAAAAAGTCTATTCTAGCTGGACCCACACTGCAGGTCCTGAAGGTAGAAGCCAGGCCACCAAAGGAGGGATCTGGAAAGGGGTGAGTGGTGTTCTGCAAATTGTGGGCGAGTCTCCTGTCTCCACCTGGGGAAGCTGCTGGTGCACTGTGAGGGTCTTTGGAGGGCCTTCCTCTTTTGGCTACGAGCCTCTCACAGAGCCCCTTTATTTCCACCCCCACCCAATCTGCTTTACCATGCAGGCCACTGAGAGGGGTCGCAGCCTGAGTCCTTCCGTCTTTGAGGGAAGTACATTTTCTTTGTGACTAGAAGGTATGGCACCAACTGCTGGGGCTGGGGCCTCCACGGGGAAGCAGGGAACTAAGGGAGACTTGGGACCTTCACTGCCTGGGGTGAGCCCCGTGCCCTGGATGGGATGGGAGAAGTGAATGTAACATGGGCAGTGAGCCGGGGAGTGGGCGGGGGTCAGGGACCAGCTCTGACCACTTTTATATCTTGGGTCTGGTGTTAGGCTGGGGATGTGTGTAATTAGTTGGCTAAAATTAGGAGGTCTATTGTGCCCCTAACTCCTTAGAGGCCAGGCAGGGGTTTCCATCAGTAGTCGCACCTCCTCCCCACAGGGACCAATGGCATGGTCCCTGGCTAGGCCGGCACTTCTGCGGCTCACCTCATTCTGTCAGGATAAGAGTCCTGGGTGGGAGACAGGCTGGCCTGGTTATGCCGTTTACAGATAAAGGGGGTAGATATAGAGCAGATAAACTAGGCCAGGGGTGGGAAGGGACTTGCCAGCACCCCTGCTCCCCTGGTCAGCACAGGAGTGGCTGTTGCAGGAACAGAGGGCCCAGAGAGGGGCCTTGGGCCCAGCAAAATAGCTCCAAGGCCACACAGGTCAAAGCCCTGGGTTGCCTTGTTCCCCCACGCAGCAGCAGGGCTGGCGAAGCAGGAGGAGAAGGCAGGGCAGGCCCGGTGCCCTCCAAACCTCAGCCAGCACCCCAGGCCCAGGCCTGCCTCTGCTGGTCCCACCATTAGCCACATGGGTTGTAACTCAAGCTACACAGCATCCTGGGCCATCTCTCCTCTTTTGGGGACAGTTGTGTGATGTCCTGTTCCTGATCATGTGTCAAGTCACCTGAAGGCGGCGGTGCTGTCCCACCCCAACATGGTATTTCCCTCTGCTCCCCTGCCCTTGGCGGGAGGACCACGCCCAGAGAATGAGGGCTGGGAGGACCGAAGTGGTCTGGGCAGCTGCCGGGAGGAGGCATGTGAAAGACAGAAGGACTTTGGAGAGGGAGGCAGACTCAGGGGAGGGATCCCAGGAGAAGAGAGATGCACCCTGAGCAGAAGGAAAGATGAGGCCATGGAAATGCCTGGTGTTTGTGGAGCCCAGGTGGCCTTCATCCTAAGGGAGGGAGCAGGAAGGACCCCTGTGCAGGGCCTTGAGTGATCAGCCATGAGAAGAGGATTTGTCTTCAGGGTAGAGAAGGATCACCCTGGGGCCTTCCTGAGCTGGTGGGGACACTGCCTGCACATTTGCTCCCGCCGCTCTCCAGGGCTGCCAGCTGGCCTCCCTTCCTGGTGCTGCCATCGCTCCTCCTCTCTCCTGAGGACTCCAATACTGGGCTCAGGCTCCAGCTCCTTTCTACGGGGTGAGTGAAACCAAATGGGCGGGTTTGCTGGCAAGAGGCAGGAGGCACCAGGGCACGGTAGGGTGGAGAGGAGGCCAGTTCCAAAGGCTGGGGTCTGGGCTCCAACCACACTCTGCATTCACTGCCTCCTCCGTGAGTAAACCAGGCACTCTCCTGGGCCTCAGCCTTCTTCTGACAACCAGCAGGATGCCAGCTCCTTTTGGGACTGCACCAGCGTGGGGCTGTGGCACAGGGTCGGGTGTGAGCAGCTGGTCTGCCCTGCAGCTGCTGCAGAGAGCAGGCTCCCGTCCTGGGGGCAGGGGCCATGTGGTCTGTATTTCTCAGTGTGTCTCCACCTCTGCTTCTCTGTCCATTTTCCTCTGTATCTCTTGGTAGCTGCTGCTTCTTCTTTCTTATCTTCCTCCTGGACCCTGGAAATCCCTGTAATTCTGCTGTCAATCTCTTCTTCCCTTTTTTAGTTTCCTTTCCCCACTATCTCCCTCATCTCTGAACACCCACACCCAGCTAGCTCCACATGTGCTGCACTTTTCTTGGAAGCAGCTCTCAAGGCTGTCCCCTCTCAAGGCTGCCACCCTGGTTCAGATGCCAAGTGGCCTCTGTCTTAAATTGCTACAGAAATCTCCAATGGCTCCTATTTCTTTCTTGAAACCACTGCCAAAATATTTTCCCAGAATACCATTTCTCTTTGTCTCTCCCTATGTCAAAAACTGAGCACAATTCCTAGTGCCTTGAGTGCAAACCATTCCTCTTAGTACTCAGACCCTCCATTCTCCGTCTGGGTCCCCCAGGTTAGGGCAAGGAAGAGATTGACATATGGCCTGTCAGAGGTAGGGCGCTGCATACAGATAAGGGGGCTTGGGAGTTTGGGCTAGCTTGGACAGGGTAGGGACTTCCCCAGTGAGTGTTGGAGGAGGCATTGCTGAAACTGGAGGCAGAATTGTAGCTGGAAGGAACTGGGAAGCACCCCAGAGAATGCGCTGAAGCAGACTGGCAGTAGAGGTGCCAGGATACTGGGGCCATGACTGGAGAATCCGGGTGGGACGAAAGAATTTCTGCATCTAAAGCTGTTCTCTAAGGTCAGCAGTCAGAACTACATTCCTGATCCAAGGACCTGCATGCTTGCTGGGCCAGCACAACATGATGCCAATAAAGTCAGAGGCTGGTCTTTCTGATGCTACAGGGGTCAAGATTTATTTTGTTGTCATTTGTTTATTTTTTGAGACAGAGTCTCACTTTGTTGCCCAGGCTGGTCTCGGACTCCTGGCCTAAAGCAATCCTCCCACCTCAGCCTCCCAGTGTAGGGATTATAGGCATGCACCACTGTGCCCAACTGGTTTCGAGAATTTTAATGGGACTTTGCAGTGCAAGATTTCAGTTTATGAGGTCTGGCCTGCCTTTGCCAGGATATACTAGGCATACTGAACCTTTTGACCAAAGAAACACTAAAATATTTATATTCGACAATTATCATCTGTGGTCATGGTGATGTTACCCCCTAGTTTTGAGGTAATGGCCTCCCCCAGCTTCAGAACATGCTCTAAGCCTGTTTGGAACACATCTCAGGCTAGGGACAGCTTCAGACTAAGTCGGCCCAGGCAATACAGTGATGCTTCTCATCTGTTTGGTGAGTGCTGAGTGGAGACAGAGTGGATCAGACGATCCCAGGAGACCCCTTCCTTATGCTGCTCTGGTTCTATCACTGAAGTGATTTCTGAAAATGTTGGCCATCAGGCATAAAAACTCAAATTGGGCCAGGAACTGTGGCTCAATGCTTGTAATCCCAGCACTTTGGGAGTCCAAAGCAGCCAATCGCTTGGGCCCAGGAGTTCGAGACCAGCCTGGCAACATGGCAAAACCCTGTCTCTACAAACAATACAAAGTTTAACTGGGTGTGGTAGGGAATGCCTGTAATCCCAGGGGAAGTGGTGTCTGTAAGGGTGGAAGTGTAGATAGGGGTAGCCAGGCAGGGATGGGCATGGGAGAGGAGACAAGCAAGGTTTGGAGGGCTTAAGACTAACTTGGGTAGAGGCAAGAGCATACAGAAAGGCTCAGAGACGGGGCCGGGCGCGGTGGCTCACGCCTGTAATCCCAGCACTTTGGGAGGCCAAGGCAGGCAGATCACGAGGTCAGGAGATCGAGACCATCCTGGCTAACACAGTGAAACCCCATCTCTACTAAAAATACAAAAAATTAGCCGGGAGTGGTGGCGAGCGCCCGTAGTCCCAGCTACTTGGGAGGCTGAGGCTGGAGGATGGTGTGAACCCAGGAGGCGGAGCTTGCAGTGAGCCAAGATCGCGCCACTGCCCTCCAGCCTGGGGGACAGAGCGAGACTCCGTCTAAAAAAAAAAAAAAAAATGCTCAGAGATGGAAGAGAACATGGCATCTTGGAGAGCCTGAGCAAAGTTTAATATGGCCCACTCATTGAGTTCACTGGCGGCAGATGAAGCTTGAGAAGGAGGCAGTGCAGGATAACAAAGGGCTTCCTAAGCCATATTAAGAAGGCAGGATTGGACTTCCCCTTGAAGGTAATGGGGAGCCACTGAAAGTTCTAAACAGGAGAATGACGTAATTAGATTTGTGCTTTAGAAAGATCATTCTAGCTTCTTGAGTGGAGGCAATAGAGGAAGATATTGGAGATGGGGTCAGTTAGGAAGCTCTCAGCGTGTGAGATGGTGGGGGATTGGACCTGGGCAGTGGTGGTGATAGGAAGAGGAAGAGCGAGAGGAAGAGAAAGTGGGAAGGATGCCTGAAAGTCTGGAGGTCGGAAGGATAAGCTAACCCAGAATAGAGGCCACGCTTCCTCTTCCAGCAGAGTGTCTGGGGGCCTGCTGCATTTTCCCATGCACTGTAGTCTGTTGTCAGAGAGGAAGACACCTAAGAGAATGGGTTGTGTGGGCTGGAGCTGTGGAGGAAAGCCTGTGGCATGCCATTAACAGGATGGGCCTCAGGTCAACAGGACTTAGCCTCTAGGCTAATCCTCTTGGAAGGAGGACACGACTTTGCTTCCTCCTCTAAGCCCCCAGCCCAGCCTCAGCCTGTGACCTCATGCCTTGCCTGTTCTCATATGAGCTTCTTTCTTGCCTGTTGGCCTCTGAGGCTTCCCACCTTAATAAGCCCAGCCACCGCTTTTGCTTCCTGATCCCCTGATCCAGTTCCTCACACTATAAGAAAGTCCTGAGCCTCCCCATGGAATGTCTCATGTCATGCTCCTACTCTAAGGCAGCCACTTGCTTTATGCCTTTGAGCACCCTTGGCTCTGAAAGTCTTCTATTCATGGAGAGCTGGTGCCTAGTGGAACCAAGAGGGGCTGAGTCCAAAAAAGTGGCTTCTTTACTCTAGGAGTGGGTTAAACTCTCCACCTCGGACAAACCCATCCCAGACCCAAGCTATAAGATCAAACCAAAGGCCCAAGTCCTGGCTCAGGGCTCCCAAGGGTATGGGCTGTAACTCCCAGCTCCTCTTCTGCACATACCCCATGAGCCACAAAAGTTCTTCTCCCATTCTTGGTGAATATTCACATCAAATATTGATGTCAGAGTGCATATTTCCCCCAAAATGCTCCATCCATGAGCACTGTGGGAGAGGAATATGAGTGCAGGGTCGAGAGGCTCCCTTAGCTCTGTAGGTGGGAGGCAGGGAGCAGAGTTCTTAAGCCAGCCCCTCCCGGCAGCCCCATCACTGCCTCTGAGCACTAATTAGAGATGAGCTCAGGCCTGTGGAACATATGGTTTGTCAGTTTTGTTTCCAGGTGAAGCCAAGAAAAGGAGATGGAGAGGAAACTCTTGGCAGAGGGAGAGGCTCTGAGGAGGGGGTGCCCAGAGGGTCCCCTGGCCTTTTCCTCCTGGGCTGGTGATTATCAGAGCAGATGCCTCTGCCTGTAGGTCATCCAGCCCAAACAACAAGGAGTTTTATCGTCTCACAGGACAAGAAACCCAGAGGTGGGGCGGGCTCCAGGGCACCAAGGTGGGCTGCTCTGGCTCTGCTGCTCCTCCATCAGCTGCACTCTATTCTGAGGGAGACTAGCTCTTTTCCTGCAATGTTTAAAAGTCAATGCGAGATCATTATTCATACCTCCCAGCAGACTTTCTCTCACATCTCATTGACCAGGATTATTCAAAGATCCATTTCTAAAACAATTAGCAAGGGACATGGGACTGTTGTGACCACCCCGGGGAAGCCCTTCACCTTCTGGAGGAGGCAGTTGTCCCTGAGCCCAATCCAGGATCCGTGGAATGGGAGAAATGATTGGTGGGGGCATGGATACTGGATAGGTAACCAAGGCCAACAGGGTGAGATTGACACCAGTCTGGACTCTTTCTCTGCATCATTTAGAAAGAAAAGGCAATCTTTCTAATAGTAAGAAAGAAAGAGATGAGAGTTGTGGCAGATCAGGGGCTAAACTGGACATTTGCACTCAGAGTTCTTTCCATCTGTACTTTCTGCTGTTCACAGCACTTTTCTGCCCAATGTCTGGTTCAATAATCATAATGACCCTGTGAGTAAGGCAGAGAAATGATTATCATCTCCCCTTGACAGGTGAGAAAAAGGAAACACAAGGAGCTAAAGTGACTTCCCAGATCCCTTCCAGGCATCCTTTAGTCACACCACCTAGATATACTGGCATGTCATGTGGCTTATTTTTAGATCTTTTAGGAAAAAGTTTCATTCTCACCAGTCTCACCAGAGGTCTGCCTGAGGAGTCAAGTATCCAGGGATTCAAGGAGCTTCCAGAATATCCATGACCTTTTTTCTCTTCCAATTCATGGAAGGAGATACAAAGACCTCCTTCTTGACGCAGAGCACAGGACTTTTCTATTATTTTGGAAACAGGTTGCTTCCTAAATCAACCTTGCTGTCCAGGGAGCAGCGCTGTCCTTGGTACTGGGCACTACTTCCTATCATTGGCCATTTTCAATTGCCTTTCCTTTTCAGCTTCAAGGCTGAATTCTTAAACCAAGATCTAGAGGAATTACAGGAACTATAGTTAACCCTAACATCTCACCTTGTTGCCCCACTGAGGAATTCTTCTATGGTAGTGTGTTAGGCTGTTTTATTTATTTATTTATTTATTTATTTTGTGTGTTGGTATAAAGAAATACCTGAGGCTAAGTAATTTGTAAGAAAAGAGATTTAATTGGCTCATGGTTATGCAGGCTTTACAGGAAGCATGGTGCTGGCATCTGCTTCTGGTGAGGGCCCCAGGAAACTTTCAATCATGATGGAAGGCAAAGTGGGAGCAGGCATCTTACATGGCAAGAGTGAGAGCGAGGGGCGGGGGTGCCACACACTTTTAAACAACCAGATCTCATGAGAACTTACTATTGCAAGGACAGCACCAAGCCATGAAGGATCCACCCCCATGACCCAAACACCTCCTACCAGGCCCCACCTCCAACATTGGGGATTATATTCCAACACGAGATTTTGGTTGGACAAATAGCCAAATCGTATCAGGTAGGCAAGGTAGGAATGGATTTGCAAGTTCCAGACACATGCTCCCGGGCTCTCCTGTTGGCTTAGCACATGTCTACAGCACTAGTTCAGGGGCTGGCAAACTATGGCCCACAGTCAAATATGGCCTGCCACCTGTTTTTGTAAATAAAGTTTTATTGGAACTCAACCATGTGTGTTTGTTTACTTATTGTCTGTGGCTGCTTTTGCTCTACCACAGCAGAGTTGGGCAGTGGTGACAGAGACTGTATGGCTTACAAAGGCTAAATATTTACTAACTGGTCCTTTACAGAAAGAAATTGCCAACTGCTGCTCTTGTTTATTCTCTTTTGGGCAGATATTTGTTCTGAGCACAAACCTGTGTTACTGATAATTACCTTTATCTCTATTGATCCTTACCTACCCCCAACCCCCTAGCTTAGGATCCATGAAATCCTGAAAGACACAATCCCAAATGTTTAAATCCTGAAAGCTGAATTCTGGGAAAGGGATTAGTGCAGTTTGGGTTATAGCGCATAGTTGCATCATATTAACTGCATCCTGTTAAGCGGAACTATTATCTTCTTATTGTATTTGTTGGTTTAAGTAGATGCATGTGGGGGCCAGGTTGACAAGGGGTAGACTTGGGGAGTTAATTTTAGGTGTCAATTTGACCAGATTAAGGAAAACCTAGAAACCTGGTAAAGCATTGTTTTGGGTATGTCTGTGGGGTGTTTCCAGAGGAGATTAGTGTGTGAGTTCAGTGGACTACGTGGAAAAGATCTGCCCTCAGTGTTAGCAGGCACCATCCTCTTGGCCAGGGGCCCAGAGGGAACACATACAGAGGGTGGACTGCACTCTCCGAGAGCTGGGACAGGCTTTTCTTCTGCTGCCTTGGACATCAGAACTCCGGATCCACCAGCCTTTGACTCCAGGCCCACCAGGATTTATACCAGCGGCCTCCCGAGTCCTGAGGCTTTCTGCCTTGGACTGAGAGTTACCCCATCTGCTTCCCTGGTTCTGAGGTCTTTGGACATAGGCTGAGCCATGCTACTGACATCCCAGGGTCTTTAGCTTGTAGACAGACTGTCAAGAGACTTATCAGCCACCATAATTTTGTGAGCCAATTCCCCTAATAAATCACCTCTCCTATGTCCATATACATATCCTGTTGGTTCTGTCTCTCTGGAGAACCCTGATTAATATAAATTTGGTCTTGGGGAAGCTGAATATTATTTCTTCTTACTGTATTCCTTACAACACAACAGAAGAGATCTGTAAAATTTTTCCCTCAGAAAAAGGCTGTGATAAGTGACAAGGCTACTTAATGGTGAAAGATAAAAGTTTAAAGACTAATAATTATTGGTGCTGCAAAAGCAGAAAATTGCTTAATGGCAATGGCCAAGCAATAACCAGACTTTCTAATGGACAACACATCTTTACAAAATTTGTAGACCACAATCACTCTCCAAATACAAGTGCAGTGAGTGTTTTGAAGATCATACACAAACTGAAAATACAGATGAAAAATACAAGAAATCTCCCTTAGTCAATCATGTGTGATTTCTGACCCTTCACGCATAGCACCTATTTGCTATGCTATGTATTTCATCTTTGCATCATCTTCAATATTGGAGGTAGAAATTGTGTAGACCTTTAGAGAATTCTAATTTGTTTTATGCATTTTTTTTCAAGTTTGACTCCATGAAAGTGCATTATCACAATGTTGGCTTTGTGTGTAAGTATTGTGTATGTACATAAAAATGTCTAAACGTCCACAAGAAATGAAGAGATGGCCGAGCGCGGTGTTTCACGCCTGTAATCCCAGCACTTTGGGAAGCCGAGGTGGGCAGATCACGAGGTCAGGAGATCGAGACCATCCTGGTTAACGTGGTGAAACCCCGTCTCTGCTAAAAATACAAAAAATTAGCCAGGCGTGGTGGCAGGCACCTGTAGTCCCAGCTACTTGGGAGGCTGAGGCAGGAGAATGGCGTGAACCCGGGAGGCAGAGCTTGCAGTGAGCCGAGATCGCACCACTGCACTCCAGCCTGGGCAACAGAGCAAGACACTGTCTCAAAAAAAAAAAAAAAAGAAATGAAGAGATGTCCTCTCTGTATATCTGCATTTGTGAAAGATAAAGTTTCTAGAGACTTTAACTCTTTGGGTGGCTATACCCATTGTAGTTTCAGATCAATCTCATTGAAAGACTTAGGGTGTCCATCACGGTACTTCAGATGACCTCAGTTATAAAGCTGGGTGCACACAATTACCAAACACAGTGATACGCATGTACAGCTTTCACTTTTTGACCTATTTCTTTATGAATGTGACTCCTGTGCTCATAACTGTTATACCCATGTTACTGTCGTTAGGATACTGAATGTTTATGATTACAAAAATACATATGCCATCATTGCCTGTGTTGTTGTGTAAAGGGGTCAATGAAGTGTTCTGTCATGTTTTTATATGTTTCCCAAATAATCTATTTTAAAAATGTAAGTAAATATTTTTAAAGCATTACATTTTTTTCAGAGTTATATTTTTAGGATTTTCATCTTTCAAGAATGTGAATGTGGGGATTTTAGACTTTAGGAATTTTGATATTTTAGGATTTTGACATCCAGGATTATGGCATTTGGGATGTGTCTTTCAGGACTATGGACCAGACCATTTAGGAAGGGGTCTTTTCCCAGCTTTCTCAGTTCCTGGGTAAACTGGCTTCCTGACCTATATGGGTCCTAGGTCCATCTCATCTCTTTAAATTCAAACTGCTCTCAAATACAAACTCAGTGATCCTCTCTGGCCTCTTCTCACAGATGTTTCTCAAACCCATTCATCTAAGGCTGAGCACGCAGCCTACTTAGCTTCCCCGAGCCAAGCCTCTAGTCTAGACAAGGCCAGCAGTTAATACAGGAGTCACCCCTATGAGACATACTTCTTTATAATCTTTCTCAGTGTGTTAGGACTTTTTCAGTTGCAAATAACAGAAACCTGATCCAAATTAGCTTAATAAAGAAAAAATAATTCTGCAGAAAATTCCAGAAGTAGATCTTACTGCTCCCAGCATACAGGTGATGCTATCAGAACTCAGCCTCATGTTCCATCTTGACTCTGCATTCCTCAATATTGGCTTTGTTTAGACAGGCCTCCAAATAACTTTGGCTCGTGTCCTCAGCAGAAAGAGAGATCCCCTTTGTTCTAACAAAAGAGCCCAGAGTTGAGTCTCAGAGCTCAGGTGGATCACAAGATCACCTCTGAACCAATCACTATGGTCTGGGGGATGGGATGTTAGGATTGGCCAGGCTTGGACCACATGGTAATGCGAATATTGGGGAGGTAACCCCACTGGACAGACAGAGTGGCAGAGGGATGATCCAGAGTGGAGAATGCTCCTACCTACCAGGTGGAGGGCCAATGCAGGCTGACCAGGCAAGGACAATAGGTGAACACCTCACCTCACTTGCCTGGTTTGTGTGACTTCTCACTCACAGATTGTCATTTTCTTCTTCTCTGCTGTCTTCTCAAGGGGCTATAACAGCATTCAAGTCTCTCCCAGCCTACATGATAAAGTCTGTGCTGCTTCTTAGGCTGAAATACACCCTCCCTCTTGTCTGCCCATAAGACTTGCCTCCCACTGTCTCCTGTATCTCACGAGCTCTGGCAATGTTGAGCTTCCACCAGCAGTGCCCCAGCGGCCCCAGGTCTACAGTCTAGTTTTGCACTTTCCATTCCTTTTGCCTTTCCCATTTTGTCGGCATGGCACACTTCTGATTTACTACCCAGATCAAGAGTCCTCTCCTCCGGGAAGTCGCATCCTCACTTCTAGGACAGAAGAAAGCACCCCCTCATCTGTGCTATCACTGCCCTGTACTAGTGTCCCATGGGGTCTATCTCTCTGTCTCTTTCTGTTTATCTTTGTCTTCTCTTTTAGACAATGAGCTCTTCAAGGGCAGGGATGTTTTCAGGCAATGTTTGTTGAATGAAAACATCTTCCCAGGGGGTTGGCCTTTGTGTGGTTTCTCCAACTCCAGCCTTAGAGCAATGCTAGATCCTCTAAAATCCCATAAGATTAGTGGGAGACTATAGGCTAAAAAGGGGGATAAAGCCAAGTAGATGCATTACTGATTAATTCAGCAGACATCTAGCGAATACTTTCAGTGCCAAGCACTGTGCTAAGTGATGGGACCACAGAGGTGATTTGGGCAAATTCCCAATCTCAAGAAATTCACTGTGGAATAGAGAAGTGAAGTTATCTAAGCTGCTTGTATTTCCCTCATTCTCTGGCCGATATCTAACTTAGTATCTGACACATAGTCAATGTTTGATAAACAGTTATCGAACAAATAAATGAATACATGAGTAAGTGAGGGAACAAATTCTATGGAGGGTACACATAGGGCTGTGTCAGAGTATGGGGTAAGAAAAGAGTGCTGGGAATATCCTTTCATCATCTCTCATTTACTGAGGCATATGCTGGTTGTTGGGGATTCAGAGAGAAGGGGCGCTTGTCCCCTGTTCTCGAAGATCCTGCAGCCCAGGGGACTGAAAAAATCAATGCTTACAAGACAGTGTGAGAATTACTGAGCAGAGATATGCTGAGAACTGTGATAAGAGAGCATGGTGGGGGAATGCATGGAAGAGAAACCAATGAATTAATTGATTGTCCAGTGTCCTCTGTAATGACATCTCTATGTTCTCTGCCCTTTCCTGGTTTTTCTGTAGGAGCCCCAAGAAAATACTAATTCATTTGGTCAAGGAGATCCTAATCAATACAGGGGAGGACCACTCATGGAACGCTAAGTGAAGAGTCAAAATATTGGACAGTGGTTCCATGCTAAATCATGACATGGAAAGTCACAGAAGGTAGAGCTCAGGTTCCTAGTGGGCCTAAGTGGTCATGGAAGGCTTCCTGCAGGAGAGGCATTCTGAAAGGCAGGCTCTGGGGCTACAGATCTTTGACAGTCTTCAGTGCCATGCTGGGGACATTTTATACTTTTTTTTCTTTTCTTTTTTTTTTTTTTTTTTGAGAAGGAGCCTCACTCTGTTGCCAGGCTGGAGTGCAGTGACATGATCTCAGCTCACTGCAACTTCTGCCTCCCTGGTTCAAGAGATTCTCCTGCCTCAGCCTCCCAAGTAGTTGGGACTACAGACATGTGCCACCATGCCCGGCTAATTTTTGTATTTTTAGCAGAGACAGGGTTTCACTATGTTTGCCAAGATGGTCCTGATCTCTTGACCTCATGATCCACCCGCCTCAGCCTCCCAAAGTCCTGGGATTACAGGTGTGAGCCACTGCGCCCAGCCTTTTTATACTTTTATAGTTTACTCCATAGGCAGCAAAGAATCATGGAAGAGTAGTGAGCTGGGGAGGGGTATGATCAAATATGGATTTTACAAAAATTACTTTGGGCATAATATAGAGAATGGGGGAGGGAGATGGGGAATGCAAGATAGGATATAGGGGAACAACTTGGGGGTTTTGTCATAGAACTACTGAAAGATTATGACAGCCTCAGCCTCATCCTTCAATTGAGATAACCTGGCTTCCAGTAATAGGGAGGTCATTCCAAACAGATTCTTTCCCTTGGCTCATGGCCAGGTTAAGGTTTCTTGGGGGTTCCAGTCCATTCAACAAATATTTATTGCACTAGGCAGGAATGGAGCTAGACACTGAGGATAGAACTGTGAACAAAACAACAGTGCCTGTCTTCAAGGAACTTCCATTCTAATAGTCATCTCTATGGCTGCAGGTAGCTCCCAGGGAGAGAGGAAAGCTGGTTCAAAGTTGCTTTTCAGGACGGCACAACTGGGAGATACTCTTAGCAGTAAGTCCACACATCTCCCCACCTACAGCCCCATGGCTAATAAGCCATGTGTTTCTTCCATTTTATCCCATTTAATCCCGATCCCCAGCAGAGCCTAATGAGGCAGATGTTGGTGCCCATTATGCAATGATAATGAGTGGGCAAGGACTCCCTGGGATACCACTGACAATGACTTCCCTTAGAGGGTACTGAGGCAGCTGTGGGAAGATGCTTTTGAGGATCAGGTGGCCTAGGCAGGGAGGCCTAGTCTCAGGAAGACAGGGCACTTCCTCAGTGCCTGCGTTGGTCCCTAGGACTCCTGGGGAGGACTGCACCACTCACCAAAGCAACACTGAGAGCCACAGAATGCTAATCAGACTCAGACATCAGGATCTGAGACAATAACTGCGATACTGAACATACACAAAATAACCAGGCAGCCTTTGTAATTAACTTCCGCTCCCTTCCAGCAGTCATTTGGATTTAATGATTTCTTAACTCAGTGCTCATTTGGTGACTTTAATTTCCAATTAATTTTGCCGATTTTCCTTCGAGGTGCTCATGGTGTGATAGAATTCCTGTATGGTGAAGTCCCCACCACAGGGACCTGGAGTGGGTGGGGAAGGAAGGGGCTGGGGTCAAGCTTCCACCAGAAGACCAGACTCCTGCCTAAGTGTCAGGAATCAGCATCTCCTGGGTTCAGGAGGTCCTTGGGGAGTTCAGGGGTCCATGAGAGACTCCTCCCCTAAGAGGGGGCTGGTGAGAGCTGACAAGGTGGTGCAGGGGTTGAAGGTACCCCTGAATTTTTCTAGCTCTGGAGAGTTTTGAGTCATAGTGAATGGGGCAGGAGAGGAAGCCCAGCTCTCCTGGAAGCACCAGGGAAGGGGTCAGAACCAAGGACAGTGTCCTCCCTTCCATCAAGCAGAGGCATTTAAGAGGTCTTGGTCCAGATCCCCTTTGCTGGGTCAATGCCCTCATTGCCCAGCTGATGCAGGTGTCAGCTGCTTTCAGCTCACAGCCTCCTCCTTCTCTAGAGTTGCCTTTGGCCAATGGGATTCACCTCTTCTGGAAAGTTACATTACCCGTGGCTCGGGACATCCTGTACAAAAGGACTGAGTGGTATAGACAGAAGGCTGCATCCCTTCTCCTCAATCCCCCTCCCTTTTACCTTAAGGCAAGTCTACCACTGTGATGAGCTGGTGTTCCAGAGTGGTGCAGCCAGACCCAGATGAGGCCACATCCTTGCTTAAGTCCTTCCCTCCCTTTCTCCTGCCAGGACTCCCTCAGTAAATCCCATTCACCTGAATCTCTGTCTTGGGCTCAGCTTCTGGGAAACCCAAATGACAACAATAGTTTATATATTAAACTCTTGTCCTCCTCTTGCAGTGTGCCAGATGCTGTTCTAAGCCCTTTACTCAAAGAAATCCATGTCATCCTCATAGCAACCCTACAAGCTAAGTATTGTTAGTGTCCCTATTTTGAAATAAGAAAACAGACAGCAAAAGATTAAGGAAACTTCCCAGAGGCAGCATAGGCTGCAAGTGCAGAACAGGAACTTGAACCCGGGGACTCTAGTTCCAGACTCTGTGCCCTTAACCATTATGCTGCCCAAGATGGAACCACTGACCTCCAGCAACTTCCCTAAAGGCATAGGTGATGTAATTCAAGAGCCTGAGCCACTAAAGTGTGAGGGAGAGCTTTTCTCCAGGTCCTTTTTCAGAAGGATTGAAGAACAGGGGGGTCTGGAATCCTGGAGTTCTGGCCCCATGATGACAGAGCACTCTTTTTTTGAGACAGAGTCTCACTCTGTCGCCCAGGCTGGAATGAAGTGGTGCGATCTCAGCTCACTGCAACCTCCGCCCCCAGGGTTCAAGCAATTCTGCCTCAGCCTCCTGAGTAGTTGGGATTGTAGACGCCTGCCACCATGGCCAGCTAATTTTTGTATTTTTCTTTTTTTAGTAGAGAGGGGGTTTTGCCATGTTGGCCAGGCTGGTCTCAAACTCCTGACTTCAGGTGATCCACTTGCCTCAGCCTCTCACAGTGCTATGATTACAGGCATGAGCCACTGCACCCGACCTATAGCACTCTTTTAGGCAAACTTTCCCCTCTGGGGATGCTCCTGAAGATCAATAGCATCGTGCAACAGGACAAATGCTGGGGAGTGAAAGTCAGACATCAGATTCTAGTGCTCACTATGTCTCTGACTCTCTTTGTGACTTGGGATGAGTCATTTTCCACCCGTGGGCCCTCACTTCTCCAGCTCTACTATGTGAATGAGAGTTAGTGACAAAGTCTTGAAGAGCCCCAGCTATAATGTTTTGGCTTTATGAAGTGGAGACACTTTATGAAGTGGTCCTTCCTAGGGGAACTCCCATTAGAGGATGAGAACAGATGTCCATGGAAGGCAGAGGAGCTACTTTCCATGACCTGTGGGCATCAATGGCTCTGACCCCAAGGGATTGCGGAGGGGATCCACAGGGCTACAGAACAACATAGGTCACAGTGACTGCTCAATGACCACATATGGAACATTTATTCATCAGCAAGCACTCATAGGGTGCCTACTTCATGCCAGGGACTCTGCACATGTAACTCATGTCTCCCCGACCTAGGGCACAATGAGGCACAATCACAGCAATTGCCATTAATTCATTGACCCTTTCCCTACTTGCCATTGAAGGACCAACCCCATGTAAAGACACCCCACTTCCACACACACAGTGATTTTTGGAATTTCCATGGGTATCTCCATTGTACTCAGGGGTAAATGTTTTCTGTTATTAAATGGGGGGTGTGCTGTGTCCTTGCTCTCCCTTCCTGAGACCCTCACAGTAATGCTCACTGTCTGTGAAGTCATAGGAGGGGACCCCGCTGCTGAAGCCTTTTATGAGAAAGCCACGTTCCCTCTGCTCCCAAAGCTGTCAGTCCACAAGTGCCATGAATTGTGATGGTTTCTCGGACC
Source organism: Pongo pygmaeus (assembly GCF_028885625.2). Classification (NCBI taxonomy): domain Eukaryota; kingdom Metazoa; phylum Chordata; class Mammalia; order Primates; family Hominidae; genus Pongo; species Pongo pygmaeus. Next base: position 79,407,327 of record NC_072389.2, read on the forward strand.
TTCATTGCTTCTCAAAGGAAGAGGAGAACCCTGTCAGTCTCCTGAAGCAGGGCTAGGCCAGGGGGATGGCAGTGAGGGAGGGTGAACAGGACTGGTATAAATAATGCGTCTTTTCTTCTCCCCCATCCTGACTTCCTCCTTCTCCAAACCTTACGGATACCATGTCCAGGGGCAGCTTCCTCCCACAGACCAGGGAGGCAGGGAGGTGCAGGGCAGCATTCCATCTGCCTTCTTCCCCTCTGTGAGTCCCACCCACCTCACCTGCCCCCAAATCCCAATCCTCAGAAGTGTCCACAGCACAGCTGCTGCCAGATCAAAACCTCTGCTGGACAGCTCCGCTGAGGCCCTTGTTGGGGAACTGGAGCTGTCATGGCTATGTCTGGCACAGGTCCCAATCCACAGTTGGTAGGAGCTGTGAAGTCCAGCCAGCCAGGACTGGTTTTTTATTTTTCTAATGAAAAATAAAAACAGACACCTTTGCAGGGAAGGAGACCAACCTTAATCTTAGAGCCAGGGCATTATGCCACAAAGTGGCCTTGTGCAACCCCAGCCCTGACGGAAGCTTCCTTGCTACGCTTTCAGCTTACTTCCACTCTTCATCTCACCCAAGCACAGCTATGACCATGCCCCTCTCCTGGTCAAAAGCCTTCAGAGGCCTTCAAACACCTGCTGGGTGAAATCTGAATGGGCTTTTTGGCATCAAAGGGCTGCCATACTCTGGTTCTAAGCCATCTTCACTCCTATCACAGATTATAGCCACACCTAGAAACCCACTCTTTCCCATACTTGCCCCTTGCTGCCAATCCTCAGGACCTTTGCACGACTTTTGTTCTGTGTGGAGCACTCCACACTTCCCCATCTCCACCTGTAGAAACTCACGCTTTCCCTGGGGGACCTGGGATTCAAGGAGGACCATGGCCATGGGGGTCTGACACCGCATCTGCCAATGCTCTCCTCTCTAATTTTCTCTCTCCTCTCTCCCTGTGCCCTCATTCCCTCCACAACTCCTTTGGCTTCATCTTCCTGGATTCCATGAACACAATCGAATTATAGTCGTCAGGTTGGAAGGGACGCGAGAGCTCCATATTCTCTCACCTCCACCTAGATCAGTGATTCTCAAACTTTGGGAGAAATCAAATCAGCTGGATAGCTTGTTGAAACATAGATTGCTGGACCCCACCCTCAGAATTTCTGATTTAAGCGGCCTAGAGTGGAGTCCAAGAATGTGTATTTCTAACAAGCTATCAGGTAATGCCAATGCTGTTGGTCCAAAGACCACACTCTAGGAACTGCTGACCTGGATTTGGGCTCAGAAATTAACCTTGTATCTCTGTTTCCCCCGAAACAAAGGGTCCAATGCCAGCACACTTACTCTCTTGGTTTGGTACCCACTGATGGTTGTTGTGGCTCTTTTATCTATCTGTTTATTTATTTTTTTGACAGAGTCTTGCTTTTCGCCCAGCCTGGAGTGCAGTGGTGCAATCTTGGCTCACTGCAACCTCCGCCTTCTGGGCTCAATTGATCCTCCCATCTCAGCCTGCCTTGTAGCTGGAACCACAGGCTGTGTGCCACCATGCCCGCCTAATTTTTGTATTTTTTGTAGAGACGGGGTTTCTCCATGTTGTCCAGTCTGGTCTCAAACTCCTGACCTCAAGTGATCTGCCCGCCTTGGCCTCCCAAAGTGCTGGGATTACAGGCATGAACCACTGCTCCTGGGTGGATGTGGTTCTTGATAGGAAGGTAGGGCTTCCAGGCACCTGCCACTCAGAGCCCTGGGGAAGGTCTTGGGTTTCATTATTACAATAAATTCACTGACAAGAACACAAAATTCTTTGCGGGGAAAATGATCATAGTGATTCATAAAGAAACATACTGTAACAACATCAAGAGTGGTAATAATAGTAATAACATGATTGTAATATAATGTCGTCTTCCCTAATGTGCTAAATCCAGATTGGTCTGAGCAATATAAAAGAATTACTGACATACACAAATGCTCAGAAAGTCTAGCTTAGACGTATTTGGGGCTATTTAGGTGATGGCAATGGTGATGATGACTGTAATAACAAACCACATTTGTACACAGCTTTAGCGTTTCTAAAGCACTTTTTACCAGTTTTATTTTAGCAGCAACTCTGGAAAGTAAGCAAGGTGGGTAAAGCTTCTTTGGTTGATAGATGAGGATCCCATTTGTTCCTCCTTTCGGGCCTCATTCAACAAACACGTGTTGTATGCAGGTTAGGCACAGGACAGAGTCTGGGATAGGATTGTAGACAAAATGCAAAGTAAATATAAATTCAGGGCTGGGTGCAGTCACTCATGCCTATAATCCCAGCATTTTGGGAGGCCAAGCTGGGAGGAGGGTTGGAGTTCAAGATCAGCCTGGGCAACATAGCAAGACCCCCATCTCTATGAAGAGAAATTTTATTTTCATTGATTTTTATTTTTTTCTGGCACTTAGTTCTGCTTCACACAAAGAAATTTTAAAAAACAAATAAACTTAATGCAGATTAAAATATAAATTAAAATGAAATTTGAATTTCAGAGAAACAACAAATCATTTTGTAGTATAACTATGTCACAAATATTGCATGGGACATACTTAAACTAAAATTTTTTGTTGTTTATCTGAAATTCACATTTAAGTGGGTGTGCTGTTTTTATTTGCTAAGCGTGTGGTACCCTACTGGTGAAGGTAGGAGGGGATAAAAAGAATAAGAAAAGTTTCTTGCCCTCAGAACAATCTCACAGTCTGGTTGGACATCACAGAGCTCAAATGATTCCAACCCATGTAGTCAGTGGTCTGGTGGTAGCGTTTCTCAACATGATGTGCACAGTTGGCACCTGGGGATCTTGTGAAACCACATACTCTGATTCTGCAGGTCTGGGGTGGAGCTTGAGAGTCTGAATTTCCTACAAGCACCCAGGTGGGGTTAACGATGCCAGTCCTTGACCACACTCTGAATAGGGGGGATGTAGCAAGGAGCAAAGAGATGTGGGGGCTTAGAGGAGGTGCTCAGCCCACCTTTGGGGGTCAGGGAAAAGCTTCTTGGAGAAGGTGGTAGGTAACTTGTGGGTCTTGGCTGGTAAACACTTGGGGAGGGAGGTGGAGAAGGTGTCCCAGGAGGAGGAAGCACGATTTTTGGAGTCTCAGAGGCATGAGAAACTACTGCAAATCTGGGAAGGGTGGGGGTGAGTGTGGATGGAGGCTAGATTTGGGGTTGCAAGCAGTGCTGGAGTCCGGGCATCAGAAATTCATCAGACAGATGGGGTTCTTGTCATCACAGACCCCAGCAAGCCCATCAAGTGGCAGAGCCAGGGCCATGGATAGACCAGCACCATCCAGTGTGGCCGGGGATGAATTGGAACCAATCACTGGAGTGGGGGATCCCAGCCATGTACTCTGCCTGGGAGTTGGAGAAGGTGTCCTCCTGCACAACAGGGTATTTGGGGACAGGGTCTTGGAGGTGAAGGGGACTTTTTTTTTTCAAGGGCTGAGAGGAAGAGAGGTGAATGTCTCACAAGAGGGGCCAAAATGGAGATGCAAAAAGCTTGCTATGTTTGGGAAGAGTGGCTTCCTTGAGGACAGTAACCATGTCTGAGTCCTTCTTCTCTGGATTCCCGGTGCTCAGCACAGGGCCTTGTCAGTGTGGGGCAGAAGGCTAAACCAGCTGGCAAGGTAGCCCAGAGCCTCTACTCCAAGCCCTCGTTCATTTTGCTTTATCTCTCCACACCATGGTCAGAACATCAGTGGTGGAGGAATTTGTCATACTGGGAGACTTGGATTCATGGCTGGGGTTCTGGAATCTGTAGTAGTTAAATGGTCTTGGAGTACTTCAGAGTTAGCAGAGCTGGGGTAGTCACTCTCACAAGGCTTGTTCTCATCTTCTTAGGGTTTGTCACAGCACCCAGGACAGATTGCTAGTGTTCTTCTGTGTCCGTTCTCTCCCTCTTCCTTGGATAAATAGATCGCCTGCATTATAGCTGGGTACGTGTCGTCTCAGAACAAAATCTACCTTTCCTAGCTTCCTTCGATGTGGTCGTGGAACCAGGTTCCGGCCAGTAGGGTGTGGTAGATGTCACTTGAGAATCAGTCTGGGTATAGCACAGGAAGCAAATACTATTCTAGGTATTCCAGACAGAAAGGGATTTAATAGAGGGATCTGGTTGCTTACAAATTCCTTGGCAGGGCTGGAAGCATGAAGGTTGTGGGATGTTGTTAGGGTTTCCAGTCACATCACAGGAGCTACAAACGAGAGGTCAGGAAGCTCCTGGAAACTGCTGCCAATGTCATAGCCACCCCCAGCTGCAATGAGGCCAGACAGTGGATTGGAGGATCCCAGGGGCCAGAGGCTGCAGGCCAGGTGCTTCTGCCGCCTAAGACAGAACAGCTTCAGCCTTCTTTCTCCCTTGCAAATAGCATGTGAGTAAAGCTCATTGGCTGGAACTAGTGACATCCAGAATCCTGGTGGCAGGAGTCTGACAAACACAGTACTGAGGCTTCTAGGCTCTGTAATACAGTGAAAGCATAGCAGGCAGGGAGGGGGAGCAGGCTGAATGCTTCCTGGTGATATTCACTATCACTCCTTCCTGCCAGCTGGGATAGGATGCGGTAGCAAGGACAACTTCCTAGGATGGCAGAGAATCATGGTAGCAGTCACAGAAATGCCACCCAGGCTGGACCTCTGCATAGATGAGAAATAAACTTCTACCTTGTTGAAGTCACTGAGGAGCCGAGCCCATGTCCTGACACACCTCTATTAAGTGTAAAATGAGGTCTGAGAAGTGTCACTACTCCAGCATGCGTCGTGTTGATGTTACTGTAGTTTCAATTGAACCTGCCCATCAGGAGCGCAGCAATAAAAACTCATTGACAGACAAAGCAATATTCAGGGCTGTGCGTGGCTATTGCCAAATGAGAGCCATTGAGTCTATGCTGAGGGAAGCTGGAGAGAGCTCAGAGGATATAGGGGTGTTGGAAGCCTTCTTGGAGGAGGCATCGCTGGAGATGGAGAGGAGAAAAGCTCTCCAGTGGAGGCCATTTTTCTCTTCCCTCTCCAGAGCTGTATCAGCCAGGGAGCTGCCCCATCCTGCCTCCAACTTTGGCCTCTGCTGGTCAAGGCTGTGAAAGACCAGGAGGAGGGAGGCAGGGTGTCTGCAGTTAACCCCGGGAGCAGACTCCTAAGCTGGGACAGGATAGAGAGCAGAAGGATGGCCTGGGAAATGGGGAGGAAAGGAGGGGTTCAGCATTGCTCCAGAGGGAGAGGCCCGTGACTCTGAGACAGTTCTCAGTTGTATCTACAAGACTCTGAGGACAAAGATGGGGACAGACACATTCAAGGAATGGCCTCAAGGTCATGAAGTAGTGCCTGATTCTGCCTTGTCCCCTCTCTCCTCTGCCTTGCAGCTCCTCCCCAGGAAGAAACACTATTCTCCCTTCACACAGGGAGTCTCAAGTAGGTCTGTGACCTGGGGAACAAGGGCCGTCCTATGAACCCATGACAGGCACAGGGCTTGGGACGCATCCAACCAGCTATTCTCTCTTCACCCATTTCTGTGATAAGTATGTGATTAGGATGTGGGGATAGACCCAAACTGGCCAGGGTCAGGGCTGAGTTTCAGTTTATGACCAAGGTTTAGACTGTTCAGGATGAGAGAGTGGTCCAGGGAAGGATCAGAGATAAGACAGCCACAAGGACCAACCTGTGGCCACAGCTTCATCTGTGCCAGAACCATGGCTCAGTTTAGTACTGGAGTCTATTTTTTTTTTTTTTTTTTTTGAGACAGTGTTTCACTTTGTCACCCAGGCTGGAGTGCAATAGCATGATCATGACTCACTGCAGCCTCCACTTCCCAAGGTCCAAGCAATCCTCCCTCCTCAGCCTCCTGAGTAGCTGGGATCACAGGCAGGTGCTGCCATGCCCAGCTAATTTTTAAAAATTTTTTGTAGTGATGGGTCTCACTATGTGGCCCAGGCTGAAGGATTCACTTTTCATGGGGAAAGAGTGTTTAACACAGTGGATGAATTCAATTTCATTAGTTCCTTTGGTAATAAACCAAAATGAAAGGCTATTATAAGTGTGATTTATTCCCTTATATAATAGTTAACCTTCATTTTACTTCCGGGGGCCCTCTTTACTCTTCCCTGAAACTTGTGGTTTAGACCCTCTGACGCTTTGGTAGAAGAGAATATACAGACACAGAGGAGGAAAACGAGCTGCCTGAATTCTCATGCAACTTCAGAAAGGGCTAGAGCCAGGCGAGAAGCCAGTTGAGCAGGTGCCCAGCACAGGGCAGCCTGGTGGACTCACAGCTTCCTGCAGTGTTTTGGAGACAAGCCCCAGGTCACCCTGAAACCCATGGGCAGGCAGTAGGCAGGCGGGCTGACAGCCGGCTGGAGGAGTTGGCAGCAGGGAAGTCCCGGATCAGAGCCTTGGGCCACAGCCAACGCTGTCTAGTTGGGACAGAGGATGGGGGTGGCGATTTATTCAGCCTGCTCTACAGACAGCCCCAGGGCAGGTGCCAGCAATTTTCCAGTCCTGAGTGATGGAGCTGGGAACCGCTGAGTGGCCTGGAAGGGCAGGGCCCCCCCCCACCAGGTCCTCGTGGGCATGCTCAGCCACTGAAGGAAATATGAAGTGATGGTAAGTGACAAAATTGAAAATGTAATTAAGACAGATGGAACTAACTGGCGGGGATGATAAAAGCCAGCCCCAGGCTCTGGGATTTAAAGTGAGGTCACAGGATAACCCTGTCCTGGCCACACATCTGGCAAAGAGGAGGCGAGGGAATGAGCTTGAGGACAGGAGCCAAGCTCTGTGGAGGACAGTGAGCAAACTGGGCTTTTGCCGCACTGAAAGAGTTAGGTCAGATACAGGATGAACTTCCTCGAGAGGAGGCTGGTGAAACATTGGCATAAGTGAGACATCTTCTCCTTTTCCCAAGGACATATGTATCCCTCTTGCGCAGACTTGGACACAGGAACCTGGGCAACCTGACCTTGCCAAGATCTGTGGGAATGTGAAATAGCTCCATTACCAAATGAGAAGGCTGCACAGGTGGAGGTGGGTGGCATTTGGGAAGAGAACAAAGGGAAGCGGGCTCAATGTGTAGCAAGCCCCAGACAGCTTCCGGCTGGCCAGAGCTGGGAGAGTAGGAGTCAGCCAGGCACCATGCAGGTGGGTGTCACAGAGGCAGCAGCACTGAAGGAGAAGAAAGGGTCCCTCTGAGACCTCCTCACGAAGAGTTGCACCAGGAGTGAGGGGGCATGGTGGCCACTCCCTGAATCCACAGAAGCAGCGGCCAGGCAGCCTGACCCCAGGTTCTGCAAGGCTCTAATGGAGGGAAACCAAGGGCCCACAGGAGAGCCTGTATAGACGCTCACAGTGGGTAGGATGGCTGGGATCTGTGGCAAGATTCATGCAAGAATCAGGGAGCTCAGCACCGACATCCGGGGCAGCCTTGCTTTGCCAACCACAACGGAGAGAGCCAGTTTAGCTTCACCATGATGGATTGCATTGGCCAGCTTTATCAGCCCCCATTCTTTCAATATCCTGTGCCAGTTCCCCATGACAGGCAATGGGTGGGCCAAGAAAGTGGCTTCTTTATGTTCAGCGAGCTCCCAGATTGGCGGGAAAGAAGAGACGCAGGCTCCCATTCAAGGTGGTCATTTACTCCCCGTTTGTTAAGCACCTGCTCTGTGCTAGGCAATAGCAGGGCAGAGGCTCACTGTGATGCTTAAAGCAATACTTTAAGAAGTTTACAGTTTTTGTGTGAATTAAAATATACGAAGCAGTCAGATATGAAGGAAATACTTAGGTATTCATTCAAGATGATGTATGGCTCACATGGTAAGGGCATAGGAGCTGGGGGAAGGAAGAATTTGGTGCAGGCTGGAGAAGTCAGTGCAGGATTCTTAGAGGAGGCAGGGCTTGAGCCTAGCCTTTGCAGGATGAAGAAGAGTAGCTTAAAAGATTAAAGAGGAGCATGCATCTTGGGTGGGTTTAATGCATAAGTAAATATGTAGAGGTGAGAAAGAGTATTCAGGAAGAATTTTCTGAACTTTAGGATAGAACTAAGGTTGGGGTGGAAAATAGATCCTTGGGTGATCCCAGCAGATCCAAGGCCACTCTGGGGTCAAACATTTCTCTGTGAGAAGAGCTTGTGCCCAGGGATGACTTACTGTCCCCAAGTGGACAGAACCATCAGCAGGAGGTCAGTCCCAGATCTGAATGGCCAAGGGCTCAGGGTTCCCCCTGACTCTTGGGTCTGTGGAACAGCTGTCCCAAGCCCCACCTCCCCAAGCCACAGAAAATGAAGCCAGATTGGAATAAAGGATGCCCCTCTGCTATGCTGATGGTGAAGGATCAATGTCATTCTGCACCCTTCCCCCACCATGGCCAAGAGGTGGCAAGACGCGTGCAATGGGCGAGGAGATCTATGCCCCATGTACTGTCCTTCCACCAGGAGCTGGACCATGGGCTCCTCTGACTCTGAGGCTGATCATGTGGTCCTTCCTTGCCATAGAAAATGCAATGGAGACAGCTTGGTCTTGCCATCTCCAGACCATCTTTCATTACAGGACATGTCCTTGTTATGGATCCTGAGCATAGAACAGGCCAGCATTATCTGAGAGATTGGAGAGATGCTCCATCACTTCAAGCACACTATCCATCCATCCGTCATGGGCCCAGCATTTATGCCTGCAGCCAGGACACTGGAATAGCACATCAGGATTTATGGGGGGCATTAAGTCATAATTTATGTCACTTTCTCTCCCTTTTCAAGACAGTCTTTCTGAAACATCTCTGTCTCCCTGGCTCACCATTCCTAGTGACCTAAGACGTGTGTTTCTGCCCGCCTACCTGCAGCCTGCTTTTGGGGGTGCTTTCTCTGTTACCTCATCCAATCCCATGGGTCAGCCTCTTGCCCTGAGGAAGCCCTTGCCCGTGACCTGGGAGAAAGGATCTCCAGAAGTGTAAACTATCTGATAAGGAGGAGACAGGCCCCTATCCTGATTTGCTGCTGGATCCCCTGAGGATATGGGAGTTCCAGAGGCACCCCAAATCCCTCATCCGTGATGGCTGTAGGGGAGCAAACAGCTATTCCAAGTCTCAGCTGTGTAGGCATGGAGAAATCACTTTCTTCACTTGGGTCTTTCACCTTCTCCTCCATAAACAAAGGGGCTCACAGATGACCTCTACAACTTCTCCCCCCTCTAAAATGGAGGAACCACATGTCCTAGACACCTTCGCTCATTCAGAGCTAAGCCTGGCAAAGGGCAGGCATTCTACTGTTCCAGAGAGAAGTCAGAGCCAACTACGGAGGCTGGGCTGTGAAGTGAATGCTCCTAGTCACCCTCACGCTGGAGGGATCCCAGTGGGACTTGTTCCTTTGCAGGGGGTGCTGGGGTGCCACTGCTGGCTTTACCTCCCACCTGTTCCTTGGCTCTCTTATTTCATTCCTTTCCCTTCCTTCCTCCTTTCCTCATCCTCTCTTTCCCATCTCTCTTCTTTCTCATCTGACTTATGTCTGCCTGGAACTTTGCCACCCTGCTTTACCACCAACTGCTTACTTCAAACCACATTTTGCCGGACCAGAAATAGTGCCAGCATTGACCCCGACCTGAGCCAAGATTTGAATCGAAAGCCCCAGTCCTTGAACTGACTGTTATGGGCTGATTTGTGTCCCCTCAAATTCACATGTGAAGCCCTAACCCCCGGTACCTCGAATGTGACTGTATTCGGAGATAGGATCTTTAAAGAGGTCATTAACATGGACTGAGGCTATTAGGGTCGGCCTTAGTCCAGTCTGACTGGTGTCCTTATAAGAGGAAGTTTGGACTCTCAGAGACACAACAGGGCTGAGCACCCACAGAGAAAAGGCCCTGAAAAGAGGCAGCAAGAGGGCAGCCATCTGTGAGCCAAGGAGAGAGACAGAGGAAACCACCCCTGCCATCGCTCTGATCTCAGATTCCAGCCTCCATTTCAGTTGTTTGAGGCCCCAGTGTGTGGTACTTTGTTATGGCAGCCCAGGCAAACTCATCCATTGACATTGAATGACCCTGGAATCTGTCTCAATAAGATATCCCTTTGGGCAGACAGCAATGGTGGAGAAACATTCTTGATCCGGAGCATTGAACATTGAATGTTCTCAGAAACTGAAGCACTTTCACTCCGATTTCCTCAGTCTGCTTGGCACTATTCTGAGATTGTAGCTGGTTCTGTCCGAAGCCATGAGCTGCAGCGGCCCTTTCAGAGGCAGTGGTCCTGTGATAAAATTGTGTGAGGTATGTCTCGACATAGGAAAAAATTGTGTGGCTCCAAACACTGGTGTTAATAAAGCAGTTTACATGGTTGTGACCAAGTAGAGACTCTTTTGATCGGATATATACATCATATATATATATTATATATATCATATATATATACACATATTAGAATTTTTAAAAATCTGAAATATGTTCACATGGTTCAAAAGTAAAAAGTATAAAAGGTATATAGTGAAAAGTTTTCTTTCACTCCTGGCTAAGATTCACCCAGTTCCCACCACCCTCTGACAGAAACTGCTATTAATCTCTTGTGAAGCCTTCTAGAGATTTTTTAAAAATTTATTCTTGAGACAGGGACTCACTCCATTGTCCAGGCTGGAGTGCAGTGACACCATCATGGCTCATTGCAGCCTCGACCTCCCTGGGCTCAAGTGACCCTCTCAACTCAGCCTCCTGAGTAGCTGGGACTACAGGCATGTGCCACCATGCCTGGCTAGTTTTTACTTTTTTAAAGAGATGGGGCTGGGCGCGGTGGCTCATGCCTGTAATCCCAGCACTTTGGGAGGCTGAGGCGGGTGGATCACCTGAGGTCAGGTGTCTGAGACCAGCCTGACCAACATGGTGAAACTCCATCTCTACTAAAAATACAAAATTAGCTGGGCATGGTGGTGCATGCCTGTAATCCCAGCTACTTGGGAGGCTGAGGCAGGAGAATCGCTTGAACCTGCGAGGCAGAGGTTCCAGTGAGCTGAGATCACATCATTGCACTCCAGCCTGGGCAACAAGAGTGAGACTCTGTCTCAAAAAAAAAAAAAAAAGTAAAGAAAAAAGAGAGATAGGGTCTTGCTATGATGCCCAGGCTGGTCTCAAGCTCCTAGGCTCATGCAATCCTACTGCCTCTACGTCTCAATGTGCTGGGATTATAGGTGTGAGCTACCACATCTGGCCTAGAGTCTCTGTATAACTATATAAGCAAAGCCAAATATTTCTTCATATCTCCCCCTATTTTTCACAAAAGTTAGTATCCTATACACACTATTTTGCTCCTTTCTTTTTTCACCTAATGAAATATCCTGAAGACTTGTTTACTTCTTAATAAGCTCCCTCATTCATTATTCACAGCTGCATAGTATTCCATTGGAGGATTTACCTACAATTCAAAATCCTCCTACCTCCTGTTGCAGAAATGCATAACATAGGAAGTTAGACTCACTCAAGTACCATTGTCCAGAGGAAGCCACTGGTAACAAGATGATGCATTTTTATCTGACTTTTTAGGAATAGTAATTATGGTTTTTTACAGAAAATTTAAAGTAACAGTTTCTAATTCTTTGTAACTTTTTAATGATGGGGTTTAAAAAATGTTCTTATTTAAGGCTCAGGATGTATTTTAAATTTATAATTTATTTCTATATTTAATCATCATCAATCATTTATTCTTATAATGGTTTTCAAGTACTATGTGTAGAGGTTTAATATTATCACTTCTATATTTATTTTAACACATATAATTAAACATATAATTAAATGTATATTATATGTAAAAAAAATCTTCCTGCATCCAAATACATTTTGAGGTTAAGGAGAGCACATCTTCACTAGAGGATGTCTGAGATAAATGATCACTATGACTCATTGCAGGGGATCTCAGACTTCGGCTTGCATAAGAATTGACTAGGGATGCATAAGACACCCCCCAGCCCCACCACAGGATTCTGAGCTCAGTAGGTCTGAGATCAGACCAGTCAGCTGCATTGGAGCAAGTTGATTCTGTTGCAGGCATCTACAGCCCTCTCTTTGAGGAACCCTGGTCAATGGGAAAGGAAGCTAAAACTACATCCTGCACTGAAAATATTAAGGTTGTTGCAATTAATCATTAAACTTAGCTCTGAGGTTTCTGGCAGCTCAGACCAAAGTAGAACCAAAAGGATATAGTGTTCTTCTCCCTGCCAGAACAAAAGGCCAGTTCTTCAGGAGACATAAATATTTTCCTGGCATTAAATTCTAAGCAGCATTTATCATGGGGGTCATTATTTGAGATACCCTGAGCTACACAATGGGCAGCATCTTCCTCAACAGCCCCATGGAAAACATAGACACAGTCACCACTGTTCCTCTGCAGAAGTCATGGCCCATCCCCAAACCCAGCTCAGGACAAAATTCTGCAGGAAGCTCAGCCAATGTGAGCCAGAGGCGTTGAGAAGACTCGGGCTACCTCAGAGTAAAAGTACAGGCGTCTTGTGACACCATCAAGAAATCTGAATGGGGATGCTCAATGTGACTGAGAGAACACGAAGGCACACCCCATACCTATGGCTTCTGAACTCAAGGGAAGACAGGGTCTCTGTCCCTGACCATGCCCAGTGTGAAGAAGGAGGCCTCTCACCTTACCTTAAGAAGCTCCTGGAACAATGTGGCAGGAGGGAAAGGAGGATAGACAGCTGTTTCCCCATTTTCCCACCTAAAGCTTTGAGTATTTGTTGAAACTTCAGCAACTGGGGCCACTTTCTCATTAAGCATACAGTTCAGGGATTGGAACACGGTAAACACTCATGAAGGGAGAGGGGCAGTAAACAGTGTGTTCCCCATCCTGCTGTTCCTAGGATATCTTGAAAACGTCTAGTGTTCTATGGATTCCAAGGGACAGGTGGAAGCACATATGCCTAATATCCTAAACAAGGTCCTCAACCCCAGCCGCTGTGTGCTTAAACTTAGGCAAGCCAAGACATTGTAAATCCCCTTCCTCCACTCTCTCTTTGGCTCTCCCTCATTCCAAACTGGAGACTGACCTTGGACTCCTGATTGCCAACAGGATGTTCAGGAAACTATGTCACTGAGGCTAGAGCTAAGTTGGGATAGATGACTGCATGCCTCCGGGGTGCATTCAGCTGATCAAAAGAGGCCTGTGAGCCAGGACAGATGCAATAAATTATTGTTCCTCTAAGATGGATGAGACCTTGGCAATGATGGTGGAGATTGCTGGTTATACACCACAATCCATCCTCCCCTTCTTCCATAATGATAGAGTTGTAGCTAGCCACGTGGCTGCTCAGCTAGGGACTATGCTTCCCAGCCCCCCTTGCAAATAAGTATGGTCATGGGACCAGGTTCTCTACAATAGAGTGAACACGTTATATGCCATTTCCAGGCCTGGCTCACAAAACCTTGGGAATGTGTTCCACTGTGCTCGCTTCCCATGAGTCCAAACTCAGATAGGCCTGGGCCCCAGCTGCAACCAAGCAGATAAGTGCAATGCCCTAGAGCAGTGGTTCTTCATCTTTAATGTGCATCAGAATCACCTGCAGAAATTCCTAGCTCATGGATGACTGGGCCCCAGCCCAAGAATCTCTGATTCAATATCTCTGTGGGTGAGAGCTAAGAATTTCCATTTCTAGTGTGCTCCAAGGTGATGCTGATGCTGTTGGTCCAGGGACCACACTTTGAGTAGCAAGTCCCTGAGTTACAACAGAGGGATGAGATGAAAATCACCTCCATCCCTGAATGACCACACAGAACACTGCCTTTGTACACCCAGAATGTTCATCTTGGATTGATGTGTCGGACTGTCTTTTTTAAAGCAACTGAATTCTTGCTGGGTCTCTATGGTTCAGAGCTCAACTTTACACTAATGAATACAGCAGTCATCTAGCCCACTTGTTTAAATACAGAAGGGGATGCTGGGGCCCAGGAGGAAAAGGACCTGCCCAAGGGGACAAATGAAAATGAGAACACCGAGCTCCAGCTCCCAGACGGGAGCCTGAGCCCCATGTGTAGATGTGGGAGCACTGCAGTCCCTTTTACTCTGTGTGAGAGGTAGAATAATACCCCCCATTCCCTGGCCAAATGTCCATATTCTAACCCCTGAATCCTGTGAATAAGTTAAATGATGTGGCACGGAGAAAATGAGATTGCAGACTGAATTTAGGTTGCCCATCAGCCAACTTTTTAAAATAGAGAGGTTATAAAGGTTGGCCCAATGTAATCATAAGGGTCCCTAAAGGTGGGAGAAGGAGGCAGAAGAACAGTCCATGTCAGAGTGACACAATGTTAGAAAGACTCAGTTGGCCACTGGAGGCTTTGCCAAGGAATGCAGCAGCCTCTAGAAGCCAGAGGTGTCAAGGAAACAGGTTCTTCCCTGGAGCCTCCTGCAGGGAACACAGTCCCACCAGCACCTTGATTTCAGCTCTGTGAGCCCTCACCAGACTTCTGATGTCAGAACTGTAAGAATATTAATTTGTGTTGTCTTAAACCACCAAATTTGTGGTAATTTATTATGGCAGCTATAGAAAACTCCTGTGTGAGGAAACTGTTCCCTGTGTGAGGCAGGTCTGACCCTTAGGCTGGAGGCCTTTGCCTCCTCCACCTCCCCCACAGCAACTGGCTCAGGGCTGGGTCCCGAGGGATGGGGGAGAGAGAGGACACACAATAAAGCATGTGAATAGGGACATAGGTCCTTTTCCCCAAAACCAAAGAGAAGGAATGTGCTTGTATCACTCTTTGGGATGCACCCTGATATGATCTGGCTCTGTGTCCCCACCCAAATCTCATCTTGAATTGTAATCTGAATTGTAATCCCCACGTGTTGGGGGAAGGACTTCATGGGAGGTGATTAGATCATGGGGGCAGTCTCCCCATTTTGTTCTCATGATAGTAAGTGAGTTCTTATGAGATCTGATGGTTTTATAAGAGGCTTTTCCCCGCTTTGCTCTGCACTTCTCTGTCCTGCGGCAATGTGAAGAAGGACATGTTTGCGATCCCCTTCTGCCATGATTGTAAGTTTCCTGAGGCCTCTCCAGCCCTGCAGAACTATGAGTTGATTAAACCTCTTTCTTTTATAAATTATCCAGCCTCAGGTATGTCCTTATAGCAGTGTGAGAATGGACCAATACACACCTTAACTCTTATAACTAAAACCTCACTCTGTCCAAGATTGAATCTAATTTAGGGCTCAGCCTGAGCCTTCACTCCACTAAACATTTTGGAAAAATATGTTGACCCCTCAGGGGGAAGCTTAGGGTGTGGGTG